>NC_133016.1:26072500-27322500 GCF_048564905.1 Vicugna pacos | reverse complement strand
GCAAATATCCTTAAAGATCAGAGCCCGGAGAATAGGCCCTCCTGGATATTTCAGGCTAAAGGCAACTTTCTTTTACAAAAGGTGCAGAGATAGCAAGTCTGAGCCTAGAAAACAAGGTACAGGATTAAAGCCAAATGAACACATCTAACATGGAGTGAAATTTGTTCTTTCTATTACAATTTCTTTTTCTCCCTCATAAATAATTTTAGTAAGAAACATGAGCAATTTTTTTATTTTTGCTTCTTAATAAAGGACTACAACTACAATTTAGTGAGCAGGGATGCTGTGCGTGCCTTGGTGTCACAGCAAACTCTTGTTGGTGGTGGTCGACCCTGCAACATGCCTGATGCCCCGTGAGTGTTGGTGAGGGTCCCCCTAACCAGGGGCTCTATTCAGGAACCACCATATGCGCGTTGACCTCTGGCACCTCTTTTTCAGCTGCAGGAAATTTTTTCAGATTCTATGATAGAAAAATCACTCCAGCTAGGGATAATCAGGGAGTAAAGGAAGAGGAAAAGGGCTTGAAGTAGAGTAGAAGAGAAAGACAGAAGCTCAGGGAGCCTGGGGGCTTGGCAGCGCTGCCTCAGGAGAGAGAGGAGCAGAGGTGTGGATGGGACCGGCTACAGAACCAGCTCCTGCAGCTTTCCCTGCACCCAAGCCACACAGCTTTTAATAGGGCCCAGGACTCTCTCCTGGCTGGATGTCACCCTGGGCAGAACCTTGAGAATCGAAGGTAAGGGGTGGGCAGCACTCACCTAGGGGGTCACTGAGGACTTTGGTCAAGTCCACATTGACTTTTCCAGTCATGTGCCTTCACCTGTTCTTTATCTCAGGATCTGAGAAGCAGGAGCAAGGAACTCAGGGAGAGATGCAGGAAGATATCTGACTGTGTTAAGAGACGACAGTCACAGTGACACTGGGAGCGAAGACACTTGCAGCAAAGTAAAATAACTTCACAACCATTGCATCAGAGCTGCATGTGTGAGAGAGCCTAAGCCTGTCTCAGAGTGCAGGGGACAAGCGGAATGGAATGGTAAAATTAACACTGACAATTGAAATTTTGTTAAATAGCCTGCTACTTTTAATTTTATCACTTCAATGTATGCAGGTGTATTTCTATGAGAATTTATAGGTTCACACAACCCCACCAGCCCCTCTTGCCCCCATGGGGGATGGGATTTCTCAAGCACAGTGCCCCTCCTGCTTGCTTGGGCCACGCTGCGGGTCCTCACCTGGGGCCGGACTGCTACAGTACACTGAGTCCCCGAGGCACGGCCTGGGATACATGACAGGAACAACTGTGCTCTTGGCTGAGGGCCTCCATTTCCCCCTGCAGTGTAAGAATGCCGGTGACTCAGTTAGAAGCATGCATCCAAGCCGTCCTTCCGTGTCATCACCATCTAGAAGCGGTGCCTGAATCTTCTGAATTTCTGCAGAATGTGGTTTACAATCACCTTGAACAAGTGAGTGTGTGTCCTCTTTCAAGTGGAGGAGTTACTGCCATTTTCCTGGAACTTACTCACCACTAGTCCATCTGATTTTTCTGTGCTAGGATTCAGTATGGCCTGCTAATAACTCTGCAGTCAGATCTAGAAACCCTGATGAAGAGGATTATTTATTTTCTTTCTTTATATGATAGTATTTTACTTTCAAATTTCTGAGTTTTCAGTTCTTGGAGGAATGTTTTGGGGGTTGGAGAAACAATTTTGCTCTTACCATCTTTGTGACCTGTTGCTATATGCGTCTCACCTGTCTTCTGTCACTTGTGAGGCGGTTCTATTTTTGACCCTGTCCGGGTTGTTCATATTTTAAAACATAAAATCTGTAAAAGTACAGTCCCTTTTACTCTGAAGACATTCCACAAATACTCCTTTAATCTGGGTATGGTTTTAAGAAGACACAATAATTGGAATATATACTTGCAGGTTGCCAGTGCAAAATCCCCAAATTAATAGTCGAGCTCAAAATCTAAAATCTTTCTAATCTACCATGGATTTGTATGGATAAGTGAAGTAGTTTGCTAAGAACTCAATCCTCCCAAGCTGATGCTCTGCCAGATGGTGGAGCCGAGGGACGAGGGTGTGTCCTGCCCTTACTGAGCTGACAGTTTCACGGCAAGGACCTTCACCAGGTGAAGAAATTGAAGTTTCTTCTAAGAACAGTGGGTCTGAAATGAGTCCAAAAGCGTGGGAGAGACACAATCACATTTGTCTCAAGTAGGGGAGAGTGGCTGTGGGGCCACCTGGGAGACTCATGAGTCCAGGTGGGCAGTGTTGTTGGCTTCCAATTGAGCGGTGGGACGGTCAGTGGGTAAAAGCGAACAGATTGAAGGCATGTTTAGATGGTAAAGAGGAAAGGATCAATGCTGTCTGTGAAGGTAGGATGGAGTAAGGCCCAGGTTTCTGGGTGGATTAATGAGTTAAATAATGGTCCTGCTGTGTTCTGAGGAGGGAAAGCAGCAGAGGGAGTTCTGGGGGAAAACTGATGAGTTCAGCTGTGGGTAAAGTGAAAGGCTGTTAGATGTGTGGTCTGGGAGCTCTGGTGAGAGCCAGTAGTGAGTAGGGGGCGGGGAGAGAGACTTTCAAATCATTTTGTCTTGTGAAAATACATACAAGAATGAGGAATGACACAACCCCTGTATATTCTGGATTTAAAACCCAGTAACATTTTGCTATATTGACTGCAGGGGTTCTTAATTTTTTAATAGAAATAAAATAAATAGAAACAAAATAGTGGAGTTAATGAATATCTTAGAGTTGATGTGTGTCCTTGTATGTATTTTCATACCTCATCTGTTTATAAACATAATCTACAAAAAGTTAACTTGCTTAGCATTAGAGTTAAACAGAGGGACGTGACACACTCTGTTGGTGGTTCAAGGTGATTTCTTGGGCAAATTATGTAGCCTCTCTGTGCCTTAGTTGCATCTTCTGTGACTGCCCCCGTGCCCCTCATCACAGCTGATTTCCTAGACTTGAAGTTGGGAGGGAGGCTGCTGAAGGGAGTAAGAGGTGGCAACTGCTAGGGTCACTGAAGAGAGAGACAAAAACAGATTAAAGCCGAGAAACTGAGTGCTAATACCCTCAAAGGAGAAAGAATCCCTTAGTTTTTTGAGCCACTTAGCCTAAGAGAACGAAAATCATGTGGATCCAAAGCTCTTGAGCATATGAGTATTGTGGGTGGGAGGGTTTCATCAGAAAAGGGTTGAGAAAAGGCCTTTTGGTTTCCTTTTACGTTTCCAGTAAGGATGAGGCGCAGAAGAAAAACCACCCGTTTCACTGTAGAAGGTGCTGTTTTGTGCGAAACTGTCCGAAGGTTGGAAACCATTCATCAGTGGTGCTGGCAAAAGAAGAGACTTCTGGATTGGGTGGGGCACTTGCTGTGACTTCCAGGTGACCTGCTGGCTGGGGGCTGTGAGGCGGGCAGTAGGTTTGCAGTGTGACCTGGGTATAATCCCTGGCATTGAGGCTGCTGATCTGACTAGCAGAGCTGGGCAGACACCGTCCTAACGGGGCTGCTCGGGATGAGGCCTGGGACACCTGCCATGCTGAGGGCGAGAGGAGAGCTCCCCTGAAGTTGTGTCCCTGTGAAGATTAGAAACGTCCTCCTGCAGGGGAGGAAGAGCCTCTGAGCAGCGGGCCGGATGCACAGGCAAGACCAGCCTGAGCACGGAGATTTCAGGAAGCCGGAATTCATACAGGCCCGAACAGCCTTGTTCCTGAGAAACTGGAGGGAAAAGATGCTGCAAATGCAGGCTAAGTTCAGACACTATTGTGTGTCATGAGTGATAGGAAAAGACTGTTCAGGCAGCCACGAGAGAACCCTGTGGTTGTCCCAGTTGGGCGTCACACAGGAGGGAGGAGCAGAGTTATATACTTTGCCACTTATTAGCTGTGTGACTTTGAGCAATATCACCCCACTTCTCTCTATATATATCTACATCTGTAAAGAGACACAGTGACAAGCTCGTGTCATCAGAATGCTTTGTTTAGCTCTGATCCCCTTTGTCCAGTCCTGTCAGTGCTGCCCTGCAAGGTTCTGCAGCGGCTGCTCTTGCCCTGTGATGGGAGGGCATAAAAGGGCATTGTAGCACCCGAGGGCAGAAAGGGGTTGCTTTAAAAGCAGACATGTAGCCTCCTGCAGCTGCAGACCTGCAGGCAGTTTGGTTCATGGTCGTGGAGAGGACTTTGGAGGCCTTAGCGTCGTCTTAAGACTTGTTTTCCCTTGGGGACCTGATTTGCCTTTGCAGATTAATGTTGAAGATTTGGGCTTCTGGCAAAGCTGTTTTCAGAGATGGGTATATACGTAAAATATCATATAAAATAAAATGATTTATTTAACGTGTGCGACTTTGCAGCTGTTGGGAAGAGCTGTGTTGGCCTGGTCTCCACGGGGGACACCAAGGGTCAGCAGAGCGTGCGGGAGGGAAGGCAGCCTGCAGTGCTTCTGCGGGGTGTTCTCCCCAGCAGGGCGCTCTGCTGAGTTGTCTCTTCTCTGAGTTTGGTTGCCAGAGGAGCAGACAGCAAAGTAATGAGTTCTGGAGGGATTGTATAATGACAGGAAGAAATAGGAACCTGGAGATTTTCTGGACTAAAACACGCTTTTGGTTCCTGATTCAGTGTGTTCCATTACAGAATTGATGAGTTGTGTCTATTCTGGAACGTCATTGAAATAAACGTTCAGCCTAAATGTTAAGGGCTTTGATTTATTTGGCTGGAGGACTCGAGCCGGGATGACAGCCTCTCAGATCACTCTGAGGGACTGCTCCCAAGAGGTAGGGGAGGAGCTAGGATAAATAGAATCTTTACAACAAAGATCAGGTAATTGGAACAATAAAATATTGCTTGTTATCTAAAGAAAACCAGATATCTCAAGTTCAAGTATTTAGTGGTTTTCTATGTATGGTGGGAAGCAAACATTTGGGTCATTGAATTCATTCCTTTGGCAAGCACCTGGCTATCTAGGGCCAGTATCCTGTCCTTTCTTGCACTGAGTCTGCTCAGAGGGCACCACTGTGAGTGGCTGAGAGGCCGGGCTGTAGGCATGAACTCGCTGGGGGTTGGCAGCAGCCGCTGATGATTTGGATTCAGCATTCTTTGTTTACTGACATGGTTGCAGTATTTTCATGCACACTGTAGTATTTTCATTCACAGTGTTCCCCCTTGGTCCTAAATTCGACCAATATTTTGAGAGACATTTCATGACCAATTTTGTCCCACGGTGCTAGGATGGCTCATTCCTAGTTCAGGTGAAGAATCTTCTGAGTTGCCTTTCAAGGTGTTAGTTTTTTTTATCAGGCCCTGTTGATACTAAAAGTTCTCTGGATCACCTGTCTTACTACTCTATTATGATCCAGGAAGTGTTTACCCATCTTTGCTCATTCCCATACCTAGAATCACACTATTATATTTATTTTATTCAGGGTTATAAATTTTATCTGTTTCTTCAAGATGTTTAGCCATCATCCATCTTGTGGGCCTAGTTACACATTGGGAAATGTAACAGACAACAATTTTATAAAATAGACAGGATATAAGTAATACAGCTAGTAACGTTAATAAAGTCACGAGTAAGAATTTAATAGTCGAGAAGTTGTATTTTTGGGTTAAAATTTTGCTTGTGTTTCTGAGTTTGATCCTATGAGAAAGTTCATATTTATGGTCAGGGTCAGAGCAGGTATTAATTGGCCAGTTGAAATCTCCCACCTTGTAAGATCAACAGTGGCCTAAACAGAACTATAAATTCTTTTTAGAATAACGTTTCTGAGGGCTATCTAGTTAGAGCCTTGGAGTAGGGAAACCCACCAAGGTAACACAGAAGTACTAGACATAGGTAATTTATCATAAACTTAACAATTGGAGTAGTTCATAATCAAAGGTTGGAGAAATTATCAAAGTAATTGGTATACAGTCCTGGTCCGGTGTCTTGGGTCAGCAGTCTAGCTCAGATGTCGTCTTCTTCTCATCCTGGTATGGAAGCTTTTTCTCCATTTGGGCATTGTTTTAAGGTGAGCAGCGCTCTATAGGCCAGTGCACTGCAGGGGCTGTTTCAGATAGGAAATGAATCCGAGACTCCGTTTCCTTCAGCTTTGGTGTGTATGGTCTAGTTAAGAGTATCTGAAAAAGGGTCTTTCCATTCAGGTTGGAGACAGTTCTTTAAGTCATGCCTGTTGCAGTATGTATAATCCCCTGGCTGCAGGTCATGGGGCATTGGAATTTTACCCAAGGATAGATTACTGAGCTTCAGAATCAAACCTAGAGTATTCTTTTCATAATTCAATTAAACTGTACAGCAGTGTGACATAACAGCAAGGAATGATCTGGGAAGTGTCTTAGTAAATATGGACCTCAATTAACAAAACTAGAATTTAATATCGACTAAAATATAATTTTTTTCTCTCTAAAGTTACCCTCAGTTTTCTCAAATATAGCCAAATCAAGATTAATTTCTTTACAAATTAAATCTGATTATTTGATCATATAGGCTTTTTAAATTGACTGTGTTGGAAGTTTTAATACGGAGTCTCAGGGTAGAATGTTAATAAGGTTTTCTAAGGCCAAGAAAGCCACGTCAAGGCTTTTCATGGATTTTTGCCTTACAGATTTAGGTAAATTCTTTTCTCTTTAAAATCCTTAAAATACCTTTATACTCCTATATCTCTTAGGAGATGATCTCCCTAATTTGTCTGATAGAGCCACTGGGGACCTAAGTATTTTTAGTCTTTTGAGGGATCAGATAGAGAGAAAAGATAACTGTTCCAAGTCTGTATACATAGTTATAATTTATCAAATTGCTGTGAACCATAACTAGCTTAAGGAGAAGAGATTCTTTATGTCTGGGAAACAGGTTAAAAGGCAGTAGTATTTCAAACAATATCAAAAATTATAACCATATTCAGCTGGTTAATCAGTCCCATGTAACTAATTCTTTTAATGAGAGTTTTCATTAGAACTTTAAAATGTCTTACCCAGTTTGGTTCAGTGCTGTAGTTTGAAATTTATTAGAAATCAGTAAATCTCCTTGAAGAGAAAGCATTTTGCAAAACCATCAGAAGAAAACAATTAACTGTCTATAAATGACAAAAGATTTAAAAGCATGGTTAAACACCGTTACACTATAATCAATAAAGAAACCTGTTCACTATACCCATAATTATCACTGGTAACATTTCAGATAAACCAGAATTTTAGGGAGTCCATATAATTTCTACAATACCTATATTAATAATATTTCTCATTCAATATAACCTTAGAAGTTTTATGATTCATTTGACAATTCCATGTTATTTAAAATGCCAAATGAAACTTTATAGTTAAAAATCTCTCTTTGGGATGTTTCAGGGGCCTTCTGTAGCATCCCAAACTTAACTGGAGATTAAAAGAATTTTAATTAATTAAATTAATTTTTATTTAATTAATTAGAATTTTATATTTGGGGAGCTTTTTGAAAGATTTCAGAACACTTGATCAGATAAACATATAGATCACTGTAATGTAGTACTAATTCATTAACAAGAAAATATGTCAAATGTAAAGGCAGAACAGATCAGCTAAGTGGTATAAGAAGTTTTACAATCTGTTACTGAAGGTGGATTAATATTTTAAGAAAATTTTTTCCTCTTAACAGAGAGAAAACCAAATCTAATCTTGTTCCAGCTAACTTCTAAGATTCATTTACGTTGCCCAATTTGATTCTAAACTTAGCCAATTCTGACCACGTACAAAACTTTCCTCAGGGTTCCTTTTCCACAAGCCTTCCACAGCTTTCTATACTTATATTAGTGTGTCCCTTATTTTGTCTTCCATTCAGAGGTAACCAGCTTCAGGAGAAAGTCACTATTTTTCATTAACAAAGTATTATTCCATTCTTACATCTTCCTTTACGCATTTATATTACTTTCCTAGGATACTGAGATCATTCCCTTACTAATAGAGACTATTTCTGTGTGACACCAACCATTTATTAATATTTCTAAACACCTTTAGTTTCACTGTAAGAGGAAGTTAAATGTTAAGTAATTCATATTTCAATCTTATTTTATCTGAAAATGGCATAGATATTTAATAAAATCTTGTCATTTAACTTAATTTAGCACAACTCTAGAATTTAAAGATATCAAACATTTAGAGATTATTTTAAGCATACATTTTAAAAATATATTTTAAATATTTACCCAAAGCTCTCATCTCATTTGCATTTAATTTACTTAAAATTTTACCACAGCACATTACTGTTATTTTTTTTGACAAATCTGCAACAGATATAACAGGATCTTATTTGACTTTCATTAAACCTAGGTACAGTAAAGTTATTATAGTTAAGATGGATGATTTTAAAGATGTCTATATTTATTAGAACATACTTAAACTAAACAATATCAAATATTACCTTAATATTGAATATTTTCCAATTCACATGACACTGAAAGTCAATTTGTTAAGTTTTTATTTTAAAAATACTTAATTTTTAAGCTCTTATATTTTTACATCAATTAAGCAGAGCTCTTTGACTTCGAAATTTTTTTTTTTTAGCAGTAGAAATATCTCACTTCTATAATCTGTATGCAGGCTTATAAACAGACAAAAGCTAGAGATCTCATAGCTTCACTTTAAAACTTACTTATATTTATAATAATAGTTGGAGTAAGCTGAATTTGCTTGCTCAAATCACTAAGGCTTACTATTTATGAAACAGATAATTAAGATTTCCTCACAAAGTCTGAAGGACCCGTCAGAGTTCTGAGTTCTAAAATGCCAAAAATTTCATGGCCTCAAGTTTTATTTCGTTGAGCTAATTAGGCTCAGTCCTAGGTCACTGTTTGTTGTATTTATATTTCTGATCTGCAAGACAAAGACACTCTCTTCCAGGTCCCCAGATAAATGCTCTGTCACCCAGACCCAATTTTATCTCCTTAATTGGCATTTTTGTATCAGTGAGAAGAGCTGTAAACAAAGAATTCCATGTTTTAAAACTAAGGTTTTCTTTATTTTGTCTTCCAAAGCTTGCATAAGACATTTATTAAGGTCTCTTTTCCTTGAGTTATAAGTTAAACCCAGGGTAAACCTATATTTTTTTTTTAGCTACTCAAATTACTTTTTAGATTTACGTTATATTGGACGTCTCAAGTAACTATATTGGTTTCCTTTAATTTGTTCAATTAATATTTTCAGAGGGATAGACATGTGCCCAGCCTTATAATACCAAGAAGGGGAAGCGTTTTTCCACTGAAACATATCTATCCCACAACATAAGCAAAAGGTTTATATAAAGACCATCTAAATATACCAATTTCACAAACTTTTATCTCAATTTTATTAAATCTTATACCTTTAATTTTTATATTTATTAAGTTTAATCAATAATTCTTATTTCTAGAAGGAGTGACAGAAACCTTTTTTTTGTGGGTGTACATTGTATATAATTTTATAGAAGTCTCTAGGTTGCCCAAGTTTCAGCCAAAGAGCTTAGGCCCTTCTCGATTTTTAATTTCATTAATTGGTCTGTTGTCCCAATCCTTGATCAAGTATTTCAGTCTACATATAAATATATTTTAAACTGTGGTAAATAAAACGGACTTGTTTGAACTATAATGTTGGGGGGGAGTAGGTGAACTCTTTGGCCCTTTTTTTTTAACTTTACGTAGTGTAGTATCAAAACCCTGTATGTAAATCCAAAAATGTCCATTTTATTTATCTCATTCAAAATAACCATATAAAAATATTTATCCTTTTGGGATAAGCCACTTATCTGTTTTTTTGACATTTTTACAATCCTTTTTCCAGTTATTCAACCTAATTAACATTAATTATACTAAGTTTTTATTAGCATCTCTAGAAACATTTATCAGAAAGGAAAAACAAAAATGTAGCTTTTCAAACCAGTTATATTTTTATATCTGAGTTCTTAGGTTAACCATTAGATATATTTTTCTGCATTTAAACTTTATTTTAATAGGTACCAATAAAACAGCCGTTTATAATGAGATCTCTTTAAACTTTCACCAATTAAAAAGTTTTTCCAAATTAAAAAATCCATCATATGGCCATCAATTTATATATATATAAATAAATATATATATATATATATATATAGTGATTTTAAACCAATAAGATGAAGAGGCCCTTCCACATGAGAGTCGGGGTGTTGCCTAAATAAAATTCAAAGGTTTACTCTCCAAAAGCTTAAAGCCTTCGTGGTCCAGGCTGATGCAACAAAGTTTAAGATGGCAAAATATCTGAAAATTGGTACAATCAAAGAATTGCTTAGAATCCCAATTTATTTGCGTGGCCACCGTATGTACACAATACTTGAACTTTTGTATGGCAGAGTCCAAGGTTTCCTTTAAAAACTAAACTAAACATATATATACTTACATGCACACACTTAAAACATCCAGAGAAAGATAAAACGTTTACGTTTCAAGGACACAGGAAGAGAAATCCAAGTTCCCACTAAAGGGGATTTTGTTTTTATAAGTTCAGAATGCCAAAAAATGTTTTTATCAGGCCTGGTTATTTCCAGAGTGAGTTTTTTTTTTTCTTATTCCCGATTAATGTTGTAAGTTTTGTATGTACATAAATCTGGCTGGGGTTTTACTTGGAGACTGGCAATCTGTCATTTCTTTTTCTTTTCTTTTCTGTTCTTTATTTTTTTTTTGAAAGTTCTATTCCCCATTGTAAGGTCGGGTTCTCAGAATAAATTTGCTAGTAAGATTTCCCACAGGGACAACTCTGTGGCATGAAGTCTTTGTGTCTACCACTCCTGGAAGATTCCCTGTCACCCGAGAATGCTGTTACCAGCCAGGAGGATGGTCCAAAATTTGGAGTTGAAAGTTTCCTCATAAGAGTTTTACTTTTATCCTGAAAAATTCAATGGAGGTAACCAAATTGAGGAAAACATTAGACCAGCCTCTTACCTAACCACTCAGTCCTGAACGCAGTGTCTTTCAACTTGGACCCACTCGGGATGTCTCCAATGGGTGGGTAATTCACCTCAGGTTCTTTCAACTGGAGGGCCACGTACCTGGATACACCGCCAGATAAAACTTAGGATCATCAACCAATATGTGAGATCTGAGAACCAGGAGAGACTCAGCCAAATTCATCTGGACCCCCCGAGGAGGCGGATGAGCACAAAGGGCCACTGCTGGTACCAAGGCTCTGGTTACTTGGAGAGTTCAGGTGGAGAGAAATCTGCTGTGGTGCTTCATGGTGTCCAAAACTGTTGACTGAAATAAACGTGCAGCCTAAAAGTTAAGAGTTATGTTTCATTTGGCGGGAGGACTCGAGCCAGGATGACCGTCTCTCAGAACTCTCTGAGGGACTGCTCCCAAGAGGTTGAGGAAGAGCTAGGATATATAGGAGCTTTACAACAAAGACCAGGTTGTTGGAACAATAAAAGATTACTTGTTATCTAAAGAAAGCCAGGTATCTCAAGTTCAAGAATTTAGTGATTTTGTATGAATGGGAGGAAGCAAATATTAGGACTCACTGAATTCATTTTTTAGACAAGCACCTAGCTATCTCGGGCCAGTAGCCCGTCCTTTCTTATTCTGAGTCTGCTCAGAGGGCACCATTGTCAGTTGCTGCAGTGGCTGGGCTGCAAGCCTGTCCTCGCCGGGGAGTGGCGGAAGCCTTTAATGACTTGGTATCAGTATTCTTTGTTTACTGACATGGTTGCAGTATTCTCATTCACATTGTAGTATTTTCGTTCACAGACCGAATATGGATAATCTGCAAACTTGGAAAGCAACCGAGATGGAATTACTGCAGATACCTTCTGCTTTAATAAGCCGTGTGCAAACATAAACACGGAGGAAGCATACACTTGGATTTGGAGGTGTAGGAAAGGGATCCTGCACATTGCAGGAGAACGCAATGCAGAATTCCTTAAGTCCAACTTTCTTTACTGTAGTGGTTTCTGAGAACAGTTTATGGTAATTAAACAACATTGACAAACGGTGGCACACATTGCTTTTAAGAGATGGCCGGCTGCAAACTTTTATATTGGACAGGTGGAATTCACAGGCAAGTGGTCAGGTGGATGGGAGAGAGATGGAGCCAAGGCCTGGGCCCAGATTCCGGTTTAAATTGCCATTTCTTCACCATAGGGCCTTGGAATAGAATGCATACTCTCAACCTGTTGGTGAATCTGTGAAATGGGCATGATAATATTCATTTCTTCCTGGGATTGTTGTAAGATCTAAAGAGTATTATAGCACACATGAAGCATTTAACACCCTGGCACTTAGCAGTGTTCACTGTGTGGGGCCGCCCCGCTTAGCGTGCGTCAGAGCCGTAAAGGCAGCATTTGTCTGTTGAGGATGCACTTGTAGCCCCTTGGCTAGGTTGTGAATTTGTTGATTTCCTTTAATACTTGTAACTCTGTGTGACATGGGCAGTTATTTTCATGGACAGATGAGGAATCTCAGGGTAAAGAAGACTGTGTAATTTGCCCAAGGTCAGACCATAATTTTGGGTGCAGGGGCCTCAGTTCAGCATGGGCCCCTGGGCCTTCTGCTCTCTCCGTTCAGCACCAGAGCCAGATATGGAGTTGGCTGTTTCCCTGCCCAGAATATCCGGCAGGACCCAAGACACACCTGGCCCTGTGCTGCTTGAGCAAAAACTCCGGAAGAGAGGGAGTTACAAAAGGGATAAACATAAAAACAGACGACAGCAAACTGTGATCAGCTCTGAGAAGGAAAGGAACACGTCTCGCCGTGCAGAGCTGGGAGCTTTCCCGTCTGGGCTGCTCTGGGGGTGTTCATCTCAGCTAAACAAGTTCTGCTGTTGCAGCAAGGCAGGAAGGCAGGGCGCATGTGGGCAGGTAGACAGGGCCTCATTGATCGTACTCATTCCCCATTAAGCGGCAGCTTTCACGGGCACTTACCTAGTAAACATTGGCCATAATCTTCACGCAATTTGCTTGGTAGTTTTATTGACCCCAGCTTTGAGATGAGGTCATTGAAGCTGGGGAGTTTGTTGCATGCCCGTGATTACCTTGCAAATACCCCCACTGGTCTTTCAACCTAGACTGGTGTGGCTGTCATGCCCCATCCCTGTGAATGGCATCGTGTAGCTTCTCCCAAGTGGCCCAAATGACTGACATTGATATGCTTAATTCGTAGGAAATGGTATGTGGCAATAAGAGAAAAAGATAGTAAGAAATTGTTTGGAAAACAAGAAAAAAACCTATTCTTCCCCAGCTGGGGGAGCGTAACCTGTATCACCCACCCTAATCACTGCCTGTCACCTCCTCCCTGAGGATTCTGTGTTCAGAAGCCACTCTGAGCCTTGGGAGAACATTTTTCCTCATGACACTTTTGACTAGGACCCGCGACATCTCTGTCCCTGGTTAACACTCTCTTCAAAGCCGTTTAAATTTTTTGCAGGTTCCTCCACTCTGATGTAAGAATACCCTGTATAACTTCTTGATGCAGCTCCTTAATGAAGATCTTGTGATGGAAACCTAGCCAAAACTGGGATGTATGCACATAGTGACTGCAACTTCAGCACATTGTGAGTTCATAATCAGAGGGGTGGGTGACTCAGGAAAGGCTTTTTTAAGGTAACAAGGGGAAAGTGAAAGGACGCTTGCTGTGTGAGAAAGAAACATCTCGGTCACAGCCAGCAAGACACCTGTGTTCATGATGGGGTGTGGCGAGTGCAGAGTTCTCACAAAGAAAGAAGTGATGTGATGGGAGGGAGGACAGTTGGGTAATTTATTGGGGAGGAAAAAGGTGGGCTGAACATTTCCTGGTTGAACAAGAGGATTGTGACATGACGTGCTTGTATTTTGGAGAGAAGGGTTTTGTGGGGACAGGCCTAGGAGTACGCTGTATGGCTGGGGAGTCAGCACAACAGAGAAACACAGAGAACCGGGCAGACCCCAAGGCCCAAGCTGGGGGAGAGGCTGCCCGCAAATTGGAACCCTGGAAGCTGGTTCTGTCCCTTAGCTGGGGCCTCAGACGTCACTTCACAGCCCAGTCCTGTTGATACAAGAATAAAAAACGTTGGGCATGAGAAGGGCTGTGTCCCAGGCTTTCGTTGAGCCCCTGGGATGTGCCCCACCAGATTTTGTTCTTTGACTTCATGCAGTAAAGAATTCAAGAGCAAGCCAGTGTTGAGTAAAGGTATATATATTCAGACAGATACATTGAAATGCAAGAGAAACGTCACGAGGTGTGGGGGTTTCATGCACAGATTAGAAGTAGGTACACACCCCACAGACAGAAGGTCTGTCTTCTCCAAAGAGGGACAGAGAGTGGTGACCGCGAGGTGGCGCTGTGTTGCTTGTTTTCTTGGGCTTGGTGGTTTCATATGCTAATAAGTAGAAGGACCAGCCTTAGGGCAAGGGGCTAGGATTCCCAGGGAGTTGGCCATTTCCCACCCTTTGACCTTTTGTGGCTATCATTGGGACTGCCATGGTGCCTGGGGCATGTTATTCACCAGGTTACTATTACAATGGATGTTTACTGAATCTCAAGATCTGCTAGAAGTTAAATCTCTTCATCCTGAGCCTCAAGGCCTATTGGGGGTTGAATCCTTCACCATTTTGATGTCAATTGCTGCGGCCTTCCTTGAATGGCTGTGCTCTTCCCCCTTCCATCCTGTATCACTGTGATGACACAAAGACAGCAAAGGCCGGGCCCTAACCGTGCTCCTGCATTTAACGGCAGGAGGTGTGGTGTGGGCTTATGATGACTCTGAGTGGTGAGAAGGATGTTTCAGATTTTCCCACGTGAGACATGGCGACTTACCAGCAGCCTCCCCAGATTTATCTCACGGGCATTATCGCTTGTGTTGTTATGGAAACAAAAGGCCAGCCAAGAACTAAGAATCACACAGAGGGTTGGAGTACTGAGATTTATTACGCTGGCGGGCTCAGAGGGGTTTCTTTTCCAAAGCTCTGAGCACCTCCAAGACGTGCACATGAGGTTTTATAGGGTTAATTACAAGTATGGGGCTAATACCCAATAAGGCTCAAACAACAAAAAGCAAGGAATCAGTACACTGAAGCTTATCAATTTGGAACAGATCACGTTACTGACAACTGTTGACCTTGGATTTTCGGGTTAGCTTATTAGCCCAGTAAACTGACACTAAACTTCATATATACCAGGTAGCCCAGCAAAACTTAGATCAGGAAACCGACACTTATCACACTTTGATTTGTGACTTAGCTTGTTAGGCCAGCTGTGGTTTTCCTTCAGTGTCACTTATCTTTTGAATTTTTCTTTTTTTCTTTTTTTTAATATTTAATCCAAATTTAATATCAGGGTTCTTTGGGAAAGAAATTTCTCTTTTTCTTTTCTTTGGTGATCTTTTAGGGGGGCAGTTAATTAGATGTATTTACCTGTTAGTGGAAGCCCTGGGGCTTCAACCCAGGACCCCGTGCACGCTAAGCACACGCTCTACCACCCGCCCCATCATCTTTTCTTTTTGGTTTCGCTGCCAAGAATCCTACAGCTGAATTTCTAGTCAGCCTTAACACTTGCCCTGACTTCATGGAATCCATTTTTATGAGTTTACTTCCCCCTGGTTTCATTTAAGTATTGAATCTCCATTTTCTCTTCACTCTCCGTTTTGCCTTTTGTTGTTATGGTTGTTAAGCTGTGTTTAACAGAATTGTTTAAATTCTCTTTTAGCAAGAGGCTGAATGTAAATAAATATGTAAGCAAACAGCACAATTAAATGCTTTTATACATTCTGAGCTGTTTAGTAGTAACTTAAAAACCGAATTGAATATTAAAGTGATAGTATTTTAAAAATATTTTTTAATTTTTCATAAAAATATAGCTGATTTAAAATATGATATTAGTTTCAGGTGTACAATAGATGCTCCATTTATAGTTACTGTAAAACATTGTCTGTATTCCCTGTGTTGTAAGATACATCCCTCTAGCGTGTTTACATTACATGTTGCAGTTTGTATAAGAAAGTTGGGTAACGCAGAGTCTGGAACGTGGCTGTGTATGACTCAGGTTCACGCTCACCCTGCCTGTCAGAGCTCAGGCCTTCACTCCTTTCTGCAGGGGAGCGAGTGGAGGCAGCTCTCATCAGCGCTGTCACCACCCTCTGAGTGGCAGTGACAGCAGTGACTGTGTGTGGACGTGCAAATTGTTTTTCCAAGAGCTTTATATGCGTTTCTGCATTTAATAATTAAAGCCCTCCTGTGAGGAAGCGTTTTAAGTTTTTAATGCATAATACATTTTATTTTGATATTGATAGATTTCAAACCTCTGGAAAATTTACAGGAGTAGTACAATAAACGCTTACATACAGTTCACTTTAAAGGGCACTATTTGGCTTTCTGTGTCTGGCTTATTTTAGCATAAAGTTTCAAGGTTCATCCATAATTGTAGCCTGAATCAGTACTTTATTCTTTTTGCTTGATAATATCCTTTTCCTTTGTTTTCGTTTTTGGTCTATTTAAAAATATTTTCATTGAAGTCTTGTTAGTTTATAATTTTGTGTTAGTTTCTTGTGTACAGCAAAACACTTCAGCTAAATAAGAACCTACCTGTATTCATTTTCATCCTCTTTTTAAACATAAGTTACTATAAGATATTAAATATATTCTCCTGTGCTATACAGTATAAACTTGCTGTTTATTCTTTACATACTCAGTATCTGCAAATCTTGAACTCCCAGTTTATTCCTTCCCACACCCTCTCCCCACTGGTAACCATAGTTTGGTTTCTATGTCTCTGTGTCTGTTTCTGTTCTGTAGATAAGTTTATTTTTTTGTTTCTTTCTATTTTTTTTTTTTTTTAGGGTCCACATGTGAGCAATCTCATATGGTATTTTCCTTTCTCTTTCTGGCTTACTTCACTTAGAATGACATTCTCCAGGTCCATTGATGTTGCTGCCAATGTCATTATTTTATTATTATTTTATGGCTGAATAGTAGTCTATTGGACAAATATGCTACAACCTCTTTATCCAGTCATCTCTCAGTGGACATTTCGGTTGCTTCCATGTCTTGATATTGTAAATAGTGCTGCTGTGTACATTGGGGTGTAGGTGTCTTTTTCAATTAGGGTTCCTTCTGGATATATGCCCAGGAGTGGGATTGCTGGGTCATCTGGGAGGTCAATTTTATGTCTTTAGAGGAACATCTATACACTTTTCCACAATGGCTCCACCAAACTGTATCCCCACCACAGTGCAGGTGTGTTCCCAATTCTCCGCAGACTTTCCAGTATTTATTGTCAGTGAACTTCTGAATGATGGCTATTCTGACTGGTGAGAGGTGATACTTGATTGCAGTTTTGATTTGCATTTCTCTGATAATGATATTGAATATTTTTTTATGTGGCTACTGGCCATTTGTACGTCTTCATTGGAGAAATGTTTCTTTAGGACTTCTGCCAATTTTTGAATTGAATTGTTTGTTTTTCTTTCTTATTAAGTGTAAAAGCTGTTTACATATTCTGGGAATTAAGCCCCTAGCAGTTTCATTTATTGTAAATATTTTCTCCCATTCCATAGGTTGGTTGTCTTTTTGTTTTGCTTACTGTTTCCATAGCTGTGCAAAAGCTTGTAAGTTTAATTAGATCCCTCTTGTATATTTTTGGTTGTTTTTCTATTGCTTGAGTAGACTGCTCTAGGAAAACATTGCTGAGATGTATGTCAGATGTTTTGCCTATGGTTGCTTCTAAGAGGTTTATAGTGTCTTGTCTACATGTTTAAGTCTTTAACACATTTTGTATTCATTTTTGTATATTCTGTGAGGGAGTAGTCTAACTTCAATGATTTACATGCAGCTGTTAAGTTTTCCCTACACCATTTGCTGAAGAGGCTGTCTTTACTCCATTGTATGTTCTCACCTCCTTTGTCAAAGTTTCAATGACCAAAAGTTTGTGGGCCTATTCTTGGTAAATGTGTTTATCCGTTCATTGATGGATGGATATTGTTAGTAACTTTTGGCTACTCTGAATGATACTGCTATGAATATTGATGTGAAATTTTTTATGAGAATATGTTTTCATTCTTTTGGCTGTACATTTGCCCCGCCATATCTGTAGTTTCCACTACATGAATCCAGATGGTTGATTGTAAAGGGACTCGAACATCCTTGGATTATGGTATCCAGGGTGTGGGGTTCCTGAAACCAACCCCCTAAGGATATTGAGAGATGACTCTATATGTAGGAGTGGAATTGCTGAGACATATAACTCTAAGCTTTTGAGGAAATACCAGACTTCTCCAAAGAAGCTGCAACATTGTTCCTTTCCCCTGGCCGCATATGAGGTTTCTCTGCCTCCTGAACGACATTTGTTATTGTCCATGTTTTGGTTATAACCATCCTAGTGGGTGTAAAATGAGATCTCATTTTGTTTTTGACTTCCCTAGTGATGCTGAGCATCTTTTCATATGATTATTGGCCATTTGTATATCTATTTAAATTCGTGGTAAATTTAAAAATTGGGTGTATTTTTTTGTATTGTTCAGTTGTAAGCATTCGTTATATATCCTGGATACTACTCTCTTATTAGATACATGCTTTGCAAAATTTTTCTTCTATTCTGCACATTGTCCTTTAACTATATTTTTTTAAACATTAAAACAATTTCTTTACAAGGGAGGTAGTTTGATGTAAAGATTTATTTTATTTTTTTGCAAAGCACGCACTCTCTGACTTGAGATACCCTTTTCCCCTGTCATTTCACTTTCTTGATGATGTCCTTTGTAAGAAAAAGGTTTTAGTTTTGATGAAGTCCAGTTTATCTGCTTTTTCCTTCTATCACTTGTGCTCTTGGTTTTGTATCTAGGAAACCAAAGCCTATCCTAGGCCCACAAAGATTTATACTGTGTCTTCTTTTAGAAAGTTTATAGGTTTAATTTTTACATTTCTGTCTGTGATCTATTTTCAATTAATTTTATTTGTTATATAAAATATGGGTGTTCAGATTCCAGATTGATTCTTTTGCCTGCAGATACCCAGCTGTCCCTGAACCATTAGTTGAATAGACTATTCTTTCAATGGAGTGTTTTTGGCCCCCTAGTGGAAAAGTGTCTGTAAATGTAAGTTTTTCCCCGTGGGTTTTTATTGTGTCTCTTAGACTTATTTATCCAAACTTATGCCAGTATCATACTGACTTAGTACTATAGCATTTTAGTACACTTTAAAGTGAGTCCTCCAACTTTACTCTTCTTTTTCAAGGTTGTTTTTGCTGTCCTGGGCCCCTTGCACGTCCATGTGAATTTTGGGATCAGTTTTTCAATTTTGCATAGAAGTCAGCTGGAATTTTGATAGGGATTCCACTGAATATATAGTTCACTTTGAGGATTCTTAACATTTTTAATAATATTGTCAATCATTCCATGAAAATGGGATGTCTTCCATATATGTAGATCTTTTAAAATTTATTCTGGTGATACTTCAAAAAGTTCAATGTACAAATCTTGTAAATTTTTGTTAAATGTATCTCTCACTTTATTTTCAATGCTGTTGTAAATGGAAAGGCTGAATTTCTTATGGGTGGGACTATGTATCAATCTTCTTATTTGTAGAATTCCTTCACAACAAATACCCTTGGTATATATTTGCTACATAAATCTATCCACAACTATTCCCCGCCCCGTGTTATAAGAAACCAAGACCCAAGGTAAGCTACTTGAAAACACCTATGTGGAAGTGAGAAATGAAACCCTTGGGTGGGTCTTTGTGCAGATGATACTGAGAGCTTATTCTGAATGGCTTCTTCTTAATTACTTTTAAACAACCCTTTCAGTGTATTTAGTCAGATACATTAAGATTATGCCCTTTTGATGTGCGGAGTAGCTAAGACTATAATTTTCAAATAAATTCTAGTGAGAGTGTTGTACTTGAAACCTAATTTGCATCAATCTTTGAAGATTTATGTTTCAGGAGCTTTGACTAAAGAACAACTGTCTTTATTCTATAATGAGAACTAAATGCTCAAGCAACATGTAAGAGTTTGAGCAAACTGCCCCCGCCCCGTAGTGCTGGGTGGCTGCAGCTGTAACTGGAGTCAGCACTTACCTCTCCCAGTATGCTTGTGCTGATCTGCTCAAAGTGGTTCGTCCAACAGTTTGTCAGTAGTCTGTTGGACAAAGTCATAAAACATTGATTGAAGGTTGCTAGAATGCAATATATTCTTATTAATATTAAGTAAGCACATATTGAATGCTTACTGTATGATGGAATTGTCCCTCAGCCTCACATGAATATTATTTCTCTTGAAACCTCACATATTTCCTTGTTATTCTCACTTTACAGATAAGGAGACTGAGAATTAGGTCTTCTCTCTTTTGGGAGGAGCTCATTATTAATGATGGGCAGTTGTAAGGAAAAAGATATTGATTCATTATGAGAAAACATTTTTGTGAGAGTCAGCAATGAAGAAGATGAACACTGAAGAAGGTGATCATTGTTCGAGTGAGACAAGCCCTGGGTTGTGCGGAGTCAGCATCCCTGTCCTAGACACGGCACGTGTAAAGCTGCGTGGTGGGTGAGGCGGCGCGGCCGTGCAGGGAAAGCGGATGCTGGGGCCTTAGGCTGTCCTCAGGCCTGGTTGGGCTTTCTCCTAAGGGGAGTGAACCATCATTGACAGATTTTAAGTAGGAGAGTGGTGTGCTCTCATAGTTCATATTTGTCTTCTAGAATGTTTGGAAACATTTAGAAGGCTTGGCAGGAGATGATGTGATGAGTCAGAGTAGGGTGGCTGCGAGGTGTAGCAGTGTCCAATTTTCAAGTGGTTTTCAGGCCCAGGCTTGTGGCTTAGTAGCCGTGTCAGTTTGAAGGACGCACGCAAGGAAGTGAAACAATTTATCTAATCAATTGAAGCAGTGATGTACCCAATTCCCAGGACTATTGTGGAGATCCAGTGAGATACACTGTGCAGTGTGCAGTGTGGTCTGCAGCAGAGAGTCAGTGCTGAGTGAGTGCCAGTGAGTATCTGGTAGGTCAGTTGAGGGTAGTGGGACTCGGAGTCTGAGGATATCTGGTCCCTGAAGGAGGGGTCCATTCACATCTGTGAGTGATGGGCCTGAGTTGGGAGACGCAGGGAGACCTTACCCCCCGACCAGGGGCCCTGGTAAGGACGGCTATGGGAGGAACACCGTGAAGTCAACTCTTTGCATGTGGAGTTGGAGCTGCCTTTGAGACAACTAACTGCAGTGTCACGAGCTTAAAGAGGAGATCTGGGCCCAGGTTGTGCATTTTCCTAAAATCTCAACTCCTAAGGATGCTGAATTATTGATCACTGAACGTGAAGTCATACTTTAAAGGACAAACGAATAGTAGTATTATCCCTGTCATCAAAGCTCACGTCTATTTATTCATCACTCACTTTGCTAATTGTGTACTTACAGAGCTCACTTCACCATCCTCCCGTGGGCTCAGGCTCCACAGAAAAGAGCTGGTGAGACTCCCTCTTTTCTAGAATAAGACACATTTAGCTTGTAGCCTTCTGTACCTCGCCAGACTTAGGATATTAGTTTGTTGGGTTAATTGTATTTTCTGTTGGCCATGTCCTGACAGGAGAGAAATTTTACCTCATGGTCATGTTTCAATTAGCTGTTACTGAGAATTGCTGATCTGATACATAGTGTATGTATTATATTAACTTTGTAGAGTAGTTATCATTTTTCTGTCTTTGCCCATTAATTTGTTTGCCCCTTCAGTGTTCTATTCTTTTTGGGGCCTTATTTTTTTTTTAATTAAAAAATGTCTGTTAGCAGTTAAAAAAAAAAAGCAAAGAAAAAATGCACATGAGAACTAAATTTAGAAAATGTCTAGTGTGTTTTCTGTCTCGGCAATGGAGGGTTCTAGAAACTCCTGAAAACCTTCATTACACAAGTTCCTTAAAACGCTGATTGAGAAATAAAACCTTCCTTCCTCATCTTTCAAGCTGCACAACTCATTGTCAAGAAAGTGAGGGAAAATTCTCAGAAGCCAAGACAAACGAGAAAGCAGGGTTTCTGAGAGATACGTGAGCGTTAGAAGCCGTGGTGTGCTGGTTGGCTCCTGAACTGATTTTCAGTTGCCTTGACAGGAGGGAAGCAGGTGAGCCCCAGACCTCTCACACTAGGAGTTGGATGGGTGATCATAAAATGGGCCAAGCCCATCCTGAGAATCTTGCTTTACTAAAGGGTGAAATAGGAAAAAACAATTCCTCAAGACAAGAAAGTAAGAAAAGTCAATTTTGGTGGAAGAGGGGAAAAATAACAAATCCAAATTAAGGATATAGTTTAAAGCTGTTCTGGCATGAGAGTGACCACAAACTCCTGGCAGAAAAGCACAGCTACTCCTTGATTGATAAGTTGTGTTTTGAATGAATCAGTGAACAGCTATTCCGAAAAAGGCCTCCAGAGTCTTGTGGATCAAGATACTGGACAGCAAACACCTCTCTTCCAAGGTCTCATTCAAATAACCAGAAAGGTTTTAAAGGAAACTAACAATAATCTGAGTTGTATTTATTGACATTACTATATGCTAAGAATTCAGAGGTGACTATGGAGTTGTCTCCTCTTTTATGGACCTTATTTTCTCTTTGGGGAGAAAAATGACATAGTTGGGTATCTTGGTGGAGGGAGGTGTTAGTCTGTTGCAATTAGCCAGGAGAGGAGATTAAGAAAACAGTGAAGGGTGGGTGAACTTTTTAGCTGAGGACAGTCTTGTTCACTTGGCTTTTAATTGCAGGCTCAATGAGCTGTCACTGGAGGGAATAGATCTTACGGAAGATGGACATAGCTCAAGCCTCTTTGGAATGGACAAGTGAACCTGGAAAAAGACAGTCAAATCTGTGCAGACATTAAAATTCACATGAACGTGCTCCATCCCTGAGCCAAAGATAGGACAAATATGCAGCAATTCTTGAGGTCAGAAGAGTGGTTTTTAAGGTTCTCCAAGAATGAATCCCATGGAACCGAGATGGCCAGTTGTCAAACTGAGACTTTGTTCTTTGGACGGTGTACCCAGCAAGGGTATTGGCCTTTTATATGTTTCCATTTGTCTTTAATACATGTCTGTTGATGAGGGCATGGGCACAAATGTTTGACACCTTGTCGAGGCGATTTTGGATACCTGCCTAGAAGCACGGGCACAGTTGCGGCTGCTTCATACATCTTGCAGCCCATCCCTTTCCCCGGCTCCGGGATCACGGCAGAGTGATTCCTTGTTGACCTGTCCGTTTCCTCTGTGACATCATAACCCATGAAAAGACCGGAGGATATTAACTTGGCTTTGTTAAATTCAAAGAAACAGATCAAATATGAAGTCAGATTTGTTCTTTCCTATTTCAGTAGTACCATGGAGACGGCAGTTTGGGCAGCTTTTTGTAGTGTCCTGGAGGCTTTCTCTCTCAGCTTCTGGGTGCCTCTGTTGAAAACACTTCATAGCTCTCTGGCCTGCTGGAAAAGCACTCTGCCTGTTTTACCCTGAAGATGTGTTCTGTTTATAAACTCATCTCTACTCCTTGGAAAACAACTCAAGAAAAACTCGGTTGGTTTTCCACCAGCCATGGGCAGGGGTGAGGTAAACCGTGTTATTATTTCATAAAATAATAGTAATAATAGTAATAGTAATATTAGTAGTAGTTGTAGTAATAGTAATAATAATAATAATAATAATAATAATAATATTAATAGAAGTCTTAAAACAGGACAGAGCACATTGGAGAGAGTCAAAAAATGCTTTCTGGCTTAAATCAAAAGTGATGACTAGTGATTCCATGGCTGCTGTATTTGCTAAGCTAATTACTCCTTTGCTCCATTACACATTTCTTTTATCTGAAAAAGAAATACAAGGAAATGGTTTAAAAAAAACTCAGAGAACAAAAATACACAAGTGAAAGATGTTTTCCCTCATCCTCTGTTCTTTCAGCCCTCTCTGGAGATGCCTCTGTTTACTATCCTTTGGGTGCTTTTCCAGATATGCTTTGCACATTCCCACCTATGTATGTAAATTCCTTTAAAATTTTAGTTATTTTTAACTTAAAGGGGTTTAAATCCTCAAGTGGCATCTGGCCGGGTAATATAACAGAACAAATCTGACTCCATATTAGATTTGTTCCTTTGAATTTAACCCTATGCTCTGTCACCTAGGCTTCATCTTGCTTGTAAAACAATGTTGCCTAGAGCCTGAAATAAACAGGAGACCCTATTCTGAAGGCTCTGACCTTTAAGGATATTTAACACTTTTTCATTCATTAAAAGATAGCAAATTGCAGAATAGAAAATAACGTTTCTTTTGTTGGAGGTTTACAGGGATCTGACCCACGCAGATAGCTGCAAGAAGAAAGGATTCTAACAAGAAGGAATTCCTACACTAAGAAGTTTGCACTAACCAAGCACATAGGAAAGGAGCCTGAATTGTGACTTGGGGAGATGGTTTTCCAGGACATTAGTTTGCCATCTAGGTCTACAGAAACTTGCTATTCCATGCCCCAACATCTGGTCTCCCAACTTATTGGCCTGTCCTGCACTGAGGAGAATTAATTTCGACTTGGTAACACTCCTATCTACCTAGAAAGCTGGGCACTGGAGCTGAGTGTTATGGAAACAGGCCAGCCAAGACAAAAGCACCAATCGGAGTGTTGGAGTACTCAGAATTATTATGCCGGTGGGCTCAGAGGGGCTTCGGCTCCGAAGTTTTGAGTACCTCCAAGACGTGCACATGAGGTTTTAAAGGCTTAGTTACAAGTAAGGGGGGATTAGCCAATAAGGCTCAAAGAACAAAAAGCAAGGAATAAGTACACTGGAGCTTATCAATTTGTAACAGATCACATTACTGACACTTGTTGAGCTTGGAATTACGAGTTAGGTTGTTAGGCCAATAAACTGACACTAAACTTCATATTTACGAGATAGCCCAGCATAATTTAGATCAGTAAACTGACACTTATCACACTTAGATTTGTGACTTAGCTTGTTAGCCCAGCTGGACTTTTCCTTCACATGAGGACAGCTCTCCCACACCCAGGGAACTACTGTGAGCCCTTGATGTTTCCACTAGGGTGGGGTATGGTTTACCCAGGAGGGATGGGGACTATGCACCAACACTCAGGCAGTCTGCTCTGTCTGGGGCTCTGATCTTGTACCATCCCGCTCCCCGCCAGCCCAACACCTGGGACAGTGGAGCTAAGGCAGAGATCCTGCCTGCCTGTTTCCCACAGTGTAAAAGGGGAATATGTGCTCTTCCCAAGGTAGTTCTGAGCGACAACACCTGCGGGTGCTTGGTTCTCAGAGCAACAGAAAACCCAGCTCCGCGTGGGGGCAACGGGTGTGATCTCCCTAGGGTTTCTGCAGAAGCATCGGACGGAGGGTTGGATCACGGTGGTAAAATTGAGCTGCGGGGCTTGAAGGGTAACAGAAGGGTACAGAGGCAGGTCTGCCGCCTAGGGGTGCCCCAGAGGTAAAGCTTTTTTTCTCCAACTCCTCTAAGACCCTCCCTTCTCCAGATCCCTTCCTTCTCTCTGCTCATCCTGTCCATCTGTATCCCTCCAATTTTCCCGTCCTCTCCACCCGCTCCCATCTTCTCCCTCCCTCGCTGTCCCACCTTCTCTCACAGAACCCAGAGAGGATCGCTGGCCCTCCTGCGCATGCGCAGTCAGTGCCAAGTGGTCCGCTGGTTGGGAGCTCCATATCCGAGCCGGGGATCGGGCCCAAAGGCTTCTCAACTACGTCGCCCGGTAGGCCTTTGGTTCCTGCCTGGGGTCGGGGCCTCTGACTGTGGAAGTGCAAGGTGGGGGGCTCCTGGGAAAGGGGTCAGGCGGCTGCGGGAGGGCGGTCCGCCTGTCACAGACCCCAAGGGCGCTAGTCAACCCGTGTTCAGATGAATTGCTCAGGCCAGACCCCTCTGCCAGTGCCACCTGCCCCGGCGTCCCGGCCACAGTGTCCAGGGCCTGGTGTGCACCTGCCATCTCTCACCCAGCCGGGATCCCCTCAGTCCGCGGCTGGCGTCCCCTTCCCCTCTCCCTCCCGCTAGTCCTCTCCTCCCGGGCTTCCTCTTCTCGTCCGGCGGCCCGTCCCCGCCCCTGGGCGGGCTGTGTCCCGGGCGGGCGGGGTCTGCGGACCCGGACGGGGGCGGGCGCCTGGGACTGTGGCTGGGGCTGTCCTCCGAGCGAGGCTGCAGCCCGCGTCCCCCTCCCCGCTTTCCCTGCCCCGCGACCCCGGGGCTGCCCTGCTCTCCCTTTCCCGCTCCCTGAGGACCAGCTCTGTGGCGTGGGCGCTGCTACCTGGGCTGAAAGCCTCCGGCTCTAACGCCCAGCTTCTCCTGGTGGAGTCGGGAAAAGGGAGCGTCACTGCTAAGCGAGGTTCTGTCTCCCCCCTCCATGTTTCTGCCTCAGGTAAGTACCTTGAACACTTTCAGGTGTTATGATGGCGGTGCTTGTTGATGTCACGTGTTTTTATAGTGAGAGGGATTGCAGTGGTGAAAGCAGGGCTTGGTTCTGTTAAAAATGTGCTGAAGGCATGAGGCTGTGACATCCTCCTTCCTTCCCTCTCCCAGGGTGAAAGGAGTGATCCTCGATTTTCAAAAGATAGTTACAGTCCCTAACTAGCCCAGCCCAGCTATTGTGCGTTAACAGGAACAGCACCACCAGAGGCCTTGGAGACCCAGGGATATTGCAGTCCTAAAGTGCTCCTGGCATAGTTTGGCTTGTTTAGGTTTTTTGTTTTTCTTAAATTGTGGGACAGACTAGTGTATAAACTGAAAAATAATTGTCAAGAAATAATTTTCATAGGACAGTTTTATTGTGATATAGTTCACAAACCATGAATTCCATCCATTTAAATGGTACAATTCAGCAGCTTTTTGCATATTCACAGTGGTGCATCCATTATTATTCCAGAACGTTTTCATCACTTCAGAAAGACCAGTGGAAATGAATGACCTATCCACCCCTCCCAAGTGGTGGTTCTAAAGAAATTTCTTGGCTATTCCTGACCATAAATTAACTTGTTATATTCCAAGAAAAATCTGGTAGGAATTCTAACCAGAATTGAAATGAATCTGTCTATCAAAACAGGAAGAATTTATAACTTTATGGCATAAACTTCTTCTACCCATGAATATATCTGGGACCCTATCTTTTCATCTGACCAGAGCCTGGCCCATGTGAAGTTCTCACTACTTTTTGGGCTTGTGAATGATGAGATTCTATACATCGTTAGTTGCAACTGTAGCCTTTCACAGAAGAGAAAAGTAACCTCAGTGAAGCAAGTGACTCTCTGATGGTCAGAGAGTGACAGCCAGTGCTGGAGTGATCCAGTGGACTTGGTGTTTGCAGCTAGATTTCTCGACCACCTACAGTTAAGGGGATTAGAGAGTTCTTTTATTTTTTCTTAATGGCGTTGCATTTATTTTTACTTATTTTTTAAAATTATTTTTTATTTAAGTGTAGTCAATTTACAATGTTATTTTCAAGTGTGCAGCAGAGATTCAGTTATAAACATATGCATATGTATATATATATGTTTTAGATTGTTTTTAGTATAAATCACTACAAGAAATTGAATATAGTTCCCTGTGTTATATAGCAGGCCCTTGTCATTTATTTTATATTTACTAATTTGTATCTGTTAATCCCCCCTTTCCTGCCTGCTAAACACAGTTTGCATTCTATGTCCATGTGTCCATTACTAGGAGCACCGTTTTTCCTAGTAATATATGCTCTTTTGCTGCTTTCAGTTTCAGTAATTCCATCTTATCTGTGGGCGCTTTTCTTCTGGTGGCCTTAATGTGGTTTGCACACGTGGTAATAGAGATCTGTATTTGGGAGAACCCCAGGCCTCGTGTAGTCCCTGGTACAGAGTGCCCACTGAATTGATGCTTGAACTGGGAAAAAAGCACAGTAAATGTTGGAATTTCCACTATGGTTGAGAATTCTATAACCTCCTTTGACAAACTTAATATTGGCTGCACCCATTCTGGGTAATTTGGTGGAAATTCATGTTATGGTGGTGAAGAGACGGGGCCTTGTATGCTTCTTCTCTTTCTGTTTTCTAACACTCATTCTCCTGGGCCTTCCAGATCCTCCCCTAGAAGTGCCAGGTCTGGCTTGGTGCTGCACTGAGGCAATATTTGTTAATAAGGCCCTTTCCTCATCTCTTCTGAGCCTCCGGTTTTTTCTCTGCACAATGAGGGCTTAGACTAGATAACTACTTTTCAGTTTCTTTTAAAGCCATGTTTCCTTTGAGAAACAGAAAATGCAAATCTCTCCTCTCAAACCAACCCTTTAGATTTTGAAAAGTCCTCCAAGGAGTGACATAGCTCTTTGTGGAAAATGAATGTGATTGTGATTCCAGGTGACACAGAAAAGACTCTTCAGAGATTGATTGCAGGGAGAGGGCAGGAAAGGGGCAGTATGTCACACTTTCTAATGTGAGCACTGGAGCAGGGGCTTGGATTTAAATACGGTGTCTGACGTGGCCTCTCTCTAATCTTGTAGAATGTGATAAACTTCTCTACCTCAGTTTCTTGATGTGTCAAGTTGGGGTGATAATATTTTAAGGCTTTTGTGAAACATTATGCACATAAGCCATTTGTGTATGGGTAGAAACAAGACCTGCTAGGGATTCAGGGATTTGTTTAAAAAAAAAAAATCTTGTCCATAGCACTCTGTCTGTGTGTATTTAGTAGTTCCTGAAGGGTGAGGGTGAGTCTAAAGTCCATCGTGGGACAGGTGGCCCATGGTTCTCTGTGCCCCTGAATGCCCCCTCCTCCCCAGTCCTCTTCCTCAGTCCAGGATGAAGTTCCCTAGTAGATTTACTCAGAGGTCTTGTGAAAATGGCTATTCATTTTATTGTTTCACCAAGAAGGGCTGCCATCATGACCTCAGCCCTCCCCGGCCGCCACACCAACCCGGATCCCACCCCGGTCCATGTCCACTGGCCCCGCCAACGGCGCTGCCGTACGTTTACCGTCTGTGAGACGCCGCCCCAGAAAGGATGTCGGCCGCCGACTGACGCGGCCAGAACTAGTGGCCCGGCCAAGCAAGCCGCCATCCCCAGCAGCAAACACCGCCATGGCCCCGGGCAGCTGCACACTTCCGGAGCCCGCTGCCTGCCCCAGAAGCGCACGCCAGCCCGCGAGGAGCACGGCGTCTTTATCCATGGCAACGCCGCGGGGCCCTCCCCTAGCGCTTGCGTCTGCGTCCTCCGGAGGCTAGACGTGCAAGGGCAGAACTTTCGGAGCCAATGGGAGCAAGGGCGCGGCCAGGACGGGGGTGGGGGGAGGCTTATGGGGCAGCTGGGCGGGGCCGGGGCGGGCGGGGCTGCGCGGAGGTCCTCAGCTGCAGGTGGCACCGGCCGGAGGCTGGGGCAATGCTGCCAACAGTGGGCGCGGCGGCGGGGCAGCGGGGCGGGGGCACCCTCACCTGTCTGTGTGCGGGGCTCAGCCTGGGCTCCGCGGCCTCCGCTTGCACCGGAAGTGGACCCAGGCTACCTGTGGGCAAGATAGAGGACTGAGCCCAGGCAGGCACGTCTGGCCAGGTAGGGCACCTGAAGTGCAGATCCGCCAGGCCGGCTGCCGGCCTTGAATACGCGCTGCTAGGCAGTTTCCAAGAAGACGGGATCTGTCCCAAGAGGGGAGGTAGGGCAGGGTGCCAGATGCCTGGTTGGGTGCGGTCTTACAGGAGAGCCACGTTGAGAGGGTGCAGAGCAGCCCCTGTGTTGGCGGGGCTAGGAATTTGGGGTATAGGGTGGGGATGATGTGTGCCATTCCCTGTGGTCTCCCAAAGAACTCGCACCCCCAAGCAAAGGACCCTGCTCCCTCCACCCTTCACTGCATCCCCTGCCTTCCCCAGCACCACCGCCCCTGCCCCCGGAGTGTCCCATGACCTCTCCCCACACCAGGCACCGTCCCTGTTACAGGTACTTATCTCCTGGTGGTTCCAGCCCAAGGGTGGGGGCTGTATCTAACCAGTTAGGATGCCTGGAGCCTTTGTATGAAACCTCAGACTATAATGCAGGCGTGCACAGAGGCCCCTCAAACAGGATTCCCTGCATTCCCTCCCCACCACGCACCCACAGCGCAGCTGCCACACCAGGCCAAGCCTGCAGGAGGACCGCTGTTCCCTCTCCTCCTGTCCCTGATCAAGAGTGCACCGCCCACACTGCTGGGTATTTAGTGGGCCTTAGAAGAGCAGCTGGTATTTTCATGGACAAATATTTGCTCTTTTGGGAAGAGTTGAGTGCAAAGGGATGTAGGGTATGCCTTTTCTGTTGTCCTGGAACTGGTGACTAGGATGCAAACTTAAGTCAAAGCAGTTTTTAGAGAGAGCCGCAATATATCTTACCCAAAGATCACTGTTCCCCTACAAAGGCAACACCACCTGGCGGGTGGGGTCCTGGTCCCTCTTTCTGGAGTTGGGCTTTGCACCCTCCAGCTGGGACAGAGCCCGAAACAGCTCTGAACACGCTCCAACAGGCTTTCCCAGCACAAACTGCCTTTATTTTGAATCTGGCTGAAGGAAGCAGCTGAGAAATCTGGGTAAATCTTCCTGGGTGTAACCATGCCTTTTGTGCTGAATGAAAGAGCGGCTCTCCACATGCTAACAGCTTAGAACTGAATGTGTGTCGAAGCCTTCATGCATGTAGCATGTTGGGAACAGCGTTTCATGGTGAGGGGAACTCTATAACTTACATGTGTATGGGGAAGCCCTCACTCCAACAGGGTTTTCCTGCACAAACTGCCTTTATTTCGAAATTGGCTCTTGCTGAGAAATCTTGGTAAGTGTTCTTAAGTGTAGCCATGCCCATTATGCAGGATGAAAGAGCGGCTCTACACTTTTTCACATCTCAGAAATGAATGTGTGTTGAAGCCGTCATTCATGTAGCATGTTGGGAACACAGAATTTAGTGGTGAGAACTATGTAAATTACATGTCTATGATGAAGCACTCTCTCGAGCCGGGTATTCCAGTGCATACTGCCTTTATTTCGAAACTGGCTTCTCAGAAGCCTGTGGTCTCCACTGCAGGTCTGTCTCCAAACCCAGGGCCAGCATGGTAACTCTGCTCCCCCTGTCTATTCTGGAAGTTCTAGGTGTCCTCCATGGCCCTTCCACCATTATGTTTTTGGAAAACCCCGCAGATGGAATGGGCCTGAGAACAGGAGAGCTGGATGCCAGAAGCCACTGCCCAGTGTGAGGCTCCTGGGAGGGGCATCTCCTCTCCGTGGGCTCTGATCTAACCTCCCCTCTCCCCCACCCCCACCCGTCTCCTCCTGCATTTCCTGATTGATCCCTGGATAATGGTCCATACCAGGAATGACCTGGGAGAGGTTTTATGAGTCTTTAAGTGGAAAAAAAAAAGAAATCTTTAGACAAGTTACTGAAAGTAACTTCCAGCTTTACCGGGAAAGACCTCATTCCAATGTTTAAGGCTAGTTGACAGGGTGTCAAATTGCTTAACCACTCACATCTGAGCAAGTGCTACCTCTCTCTCCAGCTCCCCGCAGCATCCACCTGTGGCAACTTGGCCAAAAGAAGGCAAGAAAGCTCTTTCCCCTCGCCAGCACCAGCGTGGCTTTGGAGTCAGTGGAGGCTGAGAGAAAGAGCCCCGCCCTGAGGTTTGAGGGGCCTCCAGCCACAGCCAGAGGAGCGGGGGTTTTCAGAGTGGCCCAGCAGGGAAACCAGGCAAGGCCACCTGGCCCAAGTCTTCCCTGCCCAGAGAGCCCCATGAACTGCTTTGGGCCACACTCCCCGTTTGGGCCCCCTGCAAAAAGATACCACGGGAGCCACACCTGAGAAGGCAGAAGGACAGCCCTTTAGCCTGGGGTCCCAGCAGGTGTGTCCTGTGAGACCTGTGGCCACATAAGTTCCTTGTCTCTCCAGGTCACTGAAGGGACTGTGCTGGGCATCTTGGTGGTCAGGGACATGGGAACACCTCTAAACTCTGAAGAAGGACAGAGAGACTCTTCCTGGAAGCAAGGATTCCAGGGAGACACCTTGCCCAGAACTGGGGGACTGTGTCCTGAGTAGACCCCTGGGAGGCAATGTGGGGCTGTGGGGTCCTCTTCTGAGAAGGGAGCAGGTGAGTTTTCCGGGGGTGGGGTCCTGCTTTGTCCAGATATGTCCTTGTGTAAGACTCATTTACAAACACCTCCAAGTCCACCTAGGGGTGGCCCCAGAGGTGGGGGTAGAGGAGGAGAGTGAAGGGTGCAGACTTAGGGCCCCCTGAGCCACCCAGGGAGCCAAGGGTCAGTGGGAACATCTTGGGAGTCTAGTGCAGGGGTGGAGGACGAGCACTAAGAACATGCCAAGTCATGCAATAAAGTGACCCGTGACCACGAGACACAGGTGGCCGTACACCAAAAGAGGCAGATAGAAATTTAGACCCAGGATCTGAGAACCTTGAGAGGGGCTGGAGGGTCCCAGGAACCCTCAGGAACAGCTCTTCTAGGGGCACAGACATCCCAATACACACATTTCTCATGGAAGCTTTTTGGGGTGCAGAGTGAGTTACCAGGATCCTGAACTTAGTATGGAATCACGGTTCCTGGCAATAAATTGCTGTCATTTGTCCCTGGACATGCACAGGGGAGCTGACTGCTGTGGGGGTCACTGCAGGACTAGAATCTTCTGGTGTCTGCTCTGTGACCACAGAAACCCAGGGGGATTTCTCAACAGGAGAACCTGGAGACCATGCCTGCAAGGACCACCCTCATGGGATGGCCAAGGAGCTCGTGGTACCCAGGTCACCAAGTGACGAAGTTGTGAGGTTGCCTGGGGAATCGTGGGGGCATGTAGATTTCTGAGGTCAGCACGTGGGCCCAGCACTGCTGGATGGTCTGCACAAAGAGGGGCCTGCCCTCCTGATGATGGCTCTTAACACCTGCAGGGAAACTGCTCCCAGGGCTCCTGGAGGTCCATATTGAGAGTGTCCTGCCAGCCTTGTGGGGTCACCTTCCCCTGATGCAGAAGCAGACCTCTCTCCCTTGAGGCCCAGGGGACACCTGGCTCAGGTGCCACCTGTGTGCCCTGGACACGCAGAGCCCCAGAGCTCTGGCACAGCCTGGGGTGTGGTGGTGTCCGGGCAAGAAAGGCCCTGGGAAGGGGGTCATTCAAGGGCAGAGGCCACTCTGCAGGGATGCTGGACCTGGCAGCAATGCACTGCTTCAGTACTCCCTTGGGTTGGGTCTCCAACCTGTGGGATGGAAGGGCCACTCCTTCCTGCGGTGCAGTCGGGGGAACTAGATCCATCGTCAAGGTCAGCCCTGAAAATGGAGGCTGCGCTACCTCCATTCCTGGAAAGAAAATCAGTCCCCTCCAGTCCAGGTGATTCAGAAAGTCATTCAGCAATGTTCGGGGCCCCCACTTTAGGCTTTGAATTAGAGCTGAGCGGCTTAGGAGGCCAGATCCCTGACCGTGGCTCCAGGAGCAGGTTTTCTGCTGGGGGACAGGATCCTCACAAACACCTGTGTCTTTGTGGGACACTCCCCTCTGACAAGCTGGGAGGCAGGGTGCAGTTGTGGGAAATCGTGTTTACATGAGCAGAGGGCCACCATGTGGTGGGGGCACAGGAGACTGTGAGAATGAGTCCCACAGCCTTTCTGGAATCAAAAAACTGGCAAATGTGAAAAAGTGCATAATTTGTTTTATTGAACAGGCTGCTTATGTACGTTTGGAGGACCAGGTTCAAGGACTCAGCATCCCTCCAGGACAATAGCCTCAAGAGAAGAACAGACAGAGCAGGAGGAGATCTGGGGTTTCTCCCAGGAATGAGGTGGAACAGGGATTTCTGCAGATTTGCAAGGAGTCCCCGACCACTGAGCATGGGGTTACAGCCCCACGAGACCCCTGTCATGTTTGGCTTGGGCTCTGGTTCTGGCCTGCTCATGTATTCTTCCAGCAGAGTTCCAGAAACTCAGAGGGTGGACTTAGAGGGGCTGCGTTTGGAACCTAGTGAGGAGTTGGAGGGTCCTTTATATTGAGTCCCTTCATCCTAATCACCGTAGCTGAAGCCCAACACCCCCCAGGCCCCCATGGTTGCCGTGGAGGGAGAACAAGCCTGGCAGGCGACCTAGGGGTCCCACTACTGTGTCCTTCCCTTGTCTTCGTTCCCTTTCACCCCGGAAGGTGTGATTGTCTCGTGTCATGGTGGCCTCCACAATGTCCCTCCCAGTAATCTCTCTTCTCCATCAGGTGGGGTTCCCAACCCCGCTCAGCCTTCTCTGCATGGATGCTGAAGGACCAGGCCCACCTGAAGTTCTGAGCTCGAGCAGTAAGGTGGAAACAAAGAAACCAATGGAAAAAAGAAGCAAGTGATTGTGGCAAAGCTCCCCACCACAGAGAAGCTGCCCTGAGTGGAAGGGAGAGTGTGGGCATGCCCGTTTGTTTCCTATCTCCCAGTGCTCTTAGCTTTCTTATTGCCTACCTGCATGGTTACAACAAAATGATCTGCAAAACTGAAAATATTTACTCTCTTGCTTTTACAGAAAAGGCTGGCCAGCCTCTGGTCCGGTACCAGGCAAGAGATTGGAGTTCCTTTCCAGTTTGGAAACATCTTGGCAGGCCCAGGTTTGCAAAGGTCTTTAAGAGTAGTTACGGAGTTTTGCTTTTAAACTTTTTTACGGCTGTATATACTTGTGAGATGTGGTTGTGATGTATAATTCTGAGCCGGGATTTTCTCAAACTGTTTCTCACTTCTTATACCAGACATTCCTAAATTCCAAGTGGAACTGCATATTAAGGAAGCCATGGAATTTAGCAAAAGGATACAGATCTCATTTCCTTTTAAGCATCGGTGTACCTCCATCATGGCAGTATTTGTTATGTGTTATTGATAGGGGAACTAAGTAGTAAACAGATTAATAGAAAATAGGGGATTTTAGGTACACAGGTTCATCTTTTCAACATTGTTTGTAATATTTGCAGTTTAAGATGACCATTCCTGAGAAACAGGCAGCCTCTTAGAATGAAATAGCATTTCCTCTGAACCATAATTCATTTTTATTTTGTAGACAGCAGGAAGGGTAATAACACGTCACACATTTGGGGACGTCAAAGAGAAAATGTAACTTTCTGGGAGCGCACTCCCCCGCCTCCCCCTGCCCTTTTTACTGTCCCATTCTCCCTGGAAGGCTCTTTCTTATCTTCTGCTCATGGCTCCAGTAACTCTTTCTTCCTCCTTGTTCCTCAGCTGGTAAGGTTAGTTTTCTACTTTGAACAAGCAAACAAGCCGACAGAAGAGAAATTTCACAAGCAACTCCCAGCACATCCGCTCGCCTTCTGATGTCTGTGACCTCACTCTCGGTGCCCCACCACTTATTAAAAGTGGCATCGAAAGCCAGTTCCTCCAAAAGTCCCCGAGGCCCCATCCCTCCCATCTTCTCTGGGTTGTCACTCCCAAAACCATCCTCTCTTTCACTGCCTCATCTATTTTGTTCTCCTGCTAGTTGGCACCATCAGTATATAAACGTCCATCCTCTTAAACCAACAGCACTCCTTGACCCTAATTCACCCCCACCAATTGCCACCCTGTGTCTTTGCAGCAAATCTTTAAGGAGTTGTTTAAACTCACTGTCTGCATCTTCTCTTGAGCCATCCCCTTTTACACCCATTCTGGCTTTTCGCCTGATCCCTCGCTCTATGGAAACTGCCCTGTCAAGGCCATCAGTGACCCCATGTTGCTAAATATAGTGGTCAATTTTGACTCCTCATCATGCTTGGCCCCTCGGCAGCATTTGACCCAGCTCTTCCATCCCTCCTACCCCGTGTTCCTGCTTCACTCAACCCCCAGCCCATCTCTCTGTCTGTTTCTGCTTTTGGCCTGCTGGCTGGTCCTTTGCCAATGTCTCCTGTTTTTTCCAAACATATACTGTGGGTGTTCCCCAGGGTGGGTTCCTGGGCCTCTCCTCTCTCTCTCTGCTATTCCTTTGGTGGAAGCAACCCAGCCTTGGAAATTGGCATGCCATCAATTTCTCGATTTCTCCAAAATTCCCTGATTTCCCCTTTCCATCTGAGCCTTTATCCCTGAGACTCACATCACATTCTTTTCCTTTCATTCATCTTGCTTTCACATTCATACATATGTTCTACTATGAAATTACTTTTCCAAATTTTGAATCAGTACATATATATCATGTAAAATGCTCAAATATGTATTATTTCCACTAAGATGCTAATTCTACCTTAGAACATTTCTGCACTTCTGTATTTATGTGAATAAAGCGAATAGTATTTCTACAAGCCTCATAGTTAAACACTGTTAGTTTGGGGCTATTATGTAACATGAAATAATGGTACATCAACATAGTCGTTTTTCATTTATTTTTATGTAACACCGAGATGAGGTTTTTGCCCTGAAGACTGGTTTTATTGAAATTTTACCTACGTTACGGACAGTCAGTTTATGTGAAAGCCCTCATTTCTCCCCTTTTTGATATATGCTCCATTTGGCTATATATAACATATAACTTGGCATGAAACAAAATTCCCAAATCATTCACATAATACAATTAATATGTTTAATTATATTTTTTAAATGTTAAAAAGAAAAAGAAAACAGATTCCTCTACCTATTAGGCACTTCTGTGGCAATATGTAACACACCCCTTAACCATGACATTGAAGAACTGAGCTGATACCAGCCCCTTTCCACCTGCTCAGCCCCACCTTTTCCCATCCCCTTTCCCATCCGGAGAGGACATCCCTCCCATTGTCCAGGCCCAGATGTTGGAACCATGTCCTTTCTCTCTCTTTCTTTTACACTCACAGACAGCAAATCCAGCTTGTTAGAAAATTCTGGATATTCTGTCTTAATTAAATACCTGCTCTCTGCTCCCCGCCCTCCTAAGAGCCACCTTCAGCCTTTCCTGGATACCAATAGCCTTCTGTTTCCATCTTTGCTTTCCTACAATCTCTCATCCACACAGAGTCAGAGGGAGCCTGTAAAAACATACATTGGGGGTGGTGGGTGTTGCTCAGTGGTAGGGCGCATGCTTAGCATGCTTGAGATCCTGGGTTCAATCACCAGCACATTCATTAAAATAAATAAATTACTTCCCCCCAAAAAACACAAACACAAAAGCATAAGTTGGACTACATCACCCCTCCCCTCAAAACTCACTAAACGGGTCACCATGTCATTAGGAGCCAAAGTCGTCACAAAGGCCTCAGGACCCGGCGTGCTCTGCCTCTCTGCCCACACTCTCCCCCTCACTCTGGGGGCCTCTGGCTCCGGCTCTTCCTTCTTCCTCCGGATCTATTCTGCTTCAAGTTCATTACTCCGTGAGATCTGCCAGGATTGCCTTATTCTCTCCTGCCTGCCTCCCACCCCACCGCCATCACCCGAGTTTGCTCATATCACTCTTTTTTAAAAATTTTTCCAAACTCTTGCTACCCCAACATGCTGCCTGTTTCCTCTGCTAAAATTCTGAGCCCCCAGTGATGGGGAGTCATGTCTATTTTGTTGACTGATAAAGCCCGAGAGCCTTGGGAACGGTCTAGTTAGGAGATTCCCGTATGTAGTAGGAGCTTATACACATTTGCTGAATGAATGTAGATGCCCTGGTCCAATCCGATGGAGCACTTCTGTGACGTGCTCAAAGAATAACTCTCCTTTCCACCTGAGAGGGGGTGACAACTTCCCTGCTGATTAAAGGCAAGAACTTTTTGCTTTATGCTGTTAACCTTAGGCGGGGAGACTGGGGGATCTTCATATATATTTTTAAATTTGGTTCACTCTGCAGTTGGTCTTTGGTCTCTGTATAATTTTGAGAAACTCTTTATAAGTGATCATTCTTTGATCAGATTGAACAGGTTCCAGGGGGAAGGACCAAGCCTGTCCCATCAGCCATCCTGTGTCTTGTCCTGGGACCCAGTGGATGCTCAGCATGTAAGTGAACCGACAGGAGTGAGTGAAGAGATGGGAGCATCTCATTATTGTGGCGGATCTCTGTCCAATGCCTTGAGATTTGGGGAAGGGTTTACGAGTGCAGAAGGGAGAGGTCAGGTCCTCTGTGCTTTTCCTGAGTGCCCTGGCCTTACCCATTCCCCCAGCCCCCTCTGGGCAGCCAAGCCAAGGAGCTGGGCCACCAGGGGTTGTGCTGATCAATAATCCACCTTCACCCCAATTCCGGGGGTAGGTACACATGGTTGTAGACACTGGAGTCAGGTCCTTGGAGGAATTCCTCACCGAACTATGTTTTGGACCTTTTATTTTTCTCTAGAACCTCCAGCTGAAGAAGATTGTCTTAGACACATGAAAGTTGAGGACACCTTCTGTCCCCTCGCAACCCAGGTGGGCCTGGGAGTCTGCTTTTTCTATAGCCGATGGGCTCATGTTGATTTGGGCATCCCTGTGCCTGAATTCCTGCAGTACACTCGGTGGTAAGGATGGGGGTGCCTGGCAGGGAGGGAAGCGGGTTGGGAGACTGTACAGCTGGGCTGATGTTAACCTGGGGTGAGCGGGAGCTTGCTGATGCATGGCATCTCGGGGCAGGGAACTCTCCACACTGAAAAGGGGTTCCCACTCCCACAGGGTCCCTTTGATCAGGGTGCTGGGCTGTCAGGGGACCACAGGGGTCCCAGTGAGGATTAGGGTGCCTTCAGGCAATGGGAAGTGTGGGGTCCAGTGGCAATTGAATTAACTGTGCACCCAAACCCAGCCCCCACCTCTTTCAGCCTGTTTCCTAATCTGCAAAACTGGAATGTTATTAAACATCTCGCGGGGTCATTGATGGGCTGGGACAGACTACACAGTCAGGAGCTGGAATTCTTCTGTCCCCTGATTGTTTGCCTTCTTTCTGACTATTTGCTCTCACAAGCTCAGTCTCTCTGTCTCTCGCTCTTTCACTTCTAAGTTTCTCTCATGCTCTGGTTTCATTTGATTTCCAACCACCGCCCCTCCCCTCCGCCAAACTCCAGATGAGTGAACTTGATTTCTATGTGTCAGTTCCAAATTCCCAGGAAAGATGCTCTGTCACCCTCTGGATCTTCTGTCCAACCCATGAGTTGTGGCCAGATGAGCGAGTCCCTCTGGGACCAGCAGAGGGTCTCTGCCCAGCCCCCAGCCACCACTGTGGGAGCACATAGCTCTCCGTGGAGGAAGTACTGGCTGTGACCTTGTGTCACTAAGTGTGAATTTATGTCTTCTCTTGAACCACCTTCATCCTCCTAAACAAAGATGAAAATTAAACACTCCCGGGATTTGTGTCATGGAACACTCAGGGTGGGGGCTAATGGGGTTGGAATTTCTGCAGTATTTAAGGGGCTACAGTGAATCCCCAACGAGAGCCTGCAAAGGGAACAGCACCAGCCCCACCCGGCACTTAGGGCGCTGAGTCTGCGTGACGTTGAGCCAGGCTTCTGACCACAGCTCAGGGGTCTGGTCTGACCAGTTAGCCTTTGAAACCAACCAGCTTTGGATTCCTCAATCCCACCCTGAGGTTTTACCTGAACCATCAGCTTCTGTATCTCTGAAGACAGATGCTGAGGACCCTTCACGTAAGCCGTTCGCACAGCCCTGTTCAGGCCTTTGTGCTGCACGGTCTGCCCGGCGAGCTGACCGAGGTTGGTATTTTACTGATGTTAGAAGTAGTCTGGTTTCCCGATGTCCTGTTTCACTGAACAAGCAACAGAAGCCACTTCTCGCTGATAAAAGCAGAAAAGGGACATAATGAAAAGATACTGGGAGGGTGTGTGGAGTGGCCAGGACCGGAGCCAACCCAGGAGCTGTAGGAGGTGTTAGGGAGCCCCAGGCACCAGGCTGGGAGGGGTGCTACCGGGCCCCCTGCCACCCCAGAAGGGACCCCCCTCCACCCGACCCTCCACCTCACTCACTGCAGGTTCATGTCCCGGCAGGGCCAGGTCACACTGAAGCCACCAGCACACACCTCAGTTGGGGAGCTGGCCCCGTCTGAGCTGCGGGCGTGCCTGGTGTGGGGAGAGGCCCAGTTAGAGGAAGGCAGTTCTCCTACTGTTCCGAGTTAAGGTGCAAGTCAGTGCCCATCACTCAGGAGAGCCAGGCTGGACGGACCTCATTGTGGTGACTAGGCTGTCTGAGTTCACTTATTACTTTCTACGTTTGAAGGCCCTGGAGGGAGAAAAAGTGAAGGTTCTAGTACTTATTTTGTGTTTCCCACGTACCAGGTGTGGTAAGCAAGCCACTTCAGACAAGGCCCAGAGCAACCACGTAAATAGGCCATGGAGCAAGTCGTGCAGTCAGGCCTCTGTGGTCCCGAAACCCGGGTCCCCATCCGCTCCATAGTTACCAGTGGAAACTAGGGGGATTTATGGGACTGTGTGCTCCTGTGGGGGCTGGGATATGTGTGTTTAAGTCCACATCTTCAGAAACTCGGCTAGAACCACAGCCACTGATTGCACGGTGGCAGAGGAAGGGAGGATTCCAGCCTCTGGTCCAGCTCGTGTGGAGCTCAGAAGTTCTTCCTCCTGTCCTGAAAATAACACCAGATCTGAGGGAACTGCAAACCCACTGCTCTTCTTAGATCCCAGAAGACTGAGAGGGAAAGCTGCTCCCAACTCAGAGAGGTTGCAAAGGGAACAGCGGGCAGGCTTGGAGAGTCACAGCTCCCAAGGCAGAACCTGCTTTTGTAAGAACCCTGGGGGCAGGCAGATTTAACAGGTCCCTGAGGCCAGCAGGAGGCTCAGTGTGGGGAAATCAGAGTGTGACAAGTCCAGGGGGCCAGTCAGAGGGGCCCCATGCTCTTTTTCATGTATTTTACATCCAGGACCATGTCCTGTTCTCAGAATGAAGGTCAGAGGATAACTCCTCATGCTTCCTGCCTGGAGAGGAGAAAATAACTGTATTGAAATACACCCAGAACATTCTGTTTCATTGGGGGAAGTTGTTTTTTGTTTGTTTTTTTAATGAGAAATTATTTTACCAGAGCCTAACCAACCTGGGAGAAGGGAAATCCCTTCTGTGTCACCCAAATTGGGGTGGGGGGAAAGAGACACACTTGTGGAGGTCACAGCTCAGGGCACAGGCTCAGTGAGAACTAATCACAGGACTGCAGATGCCCTGCTCTGTCCCGCTCCCCCAACACCTTACCTCCATGTCAGTAGGGCCCGTGTGTAATAACAGGAATAATACTAACAGAAGTAAATGTCTCAGGAGTGTCTAGGGAAAACCCAAAGACAGCGGGGAGATGAAAACAAGGACACACAGGCTGTTTTAGCCTCTCACACCAATAGCTGTAGCAAACTACACACAGCCCAGCCCCAGTAGATAAACAGACAACCTCACAGAAGAAATTATTTATTTTGGTTCTCTTACCCAGTGCATTCCATGGTGCATCCTCGCCTAGAATTGAGTGGAAGCAAGTCCATCTCAGAAGGGACATAACTGAAGAGGGATGGCTTCCCAGACTCTGAGGGGCAGAGAGAGCACCAGCCTGGGTTAGAGAAAGGTGAGGGGTGGGGTAGGGTGTGGGCTGCCTTCTTCCCCATATAAGGAACCTTCCTGAGGCCAGCACAGTAGGAGGGAGGGCCATGGGGTGGAAGCAGCCAGACTTCATCCTGAGAACTGTTGGGATGCCTCAAAGGGACCATTCAGGTGCCCAAACTGGGCCCTGATTGAGGGAGCCAGTCGGTCTGACTCAGAGCCCAGGACTGAGGTGGGCTCACAGCAGGCCGGTATTACTTGGCCGGATCCATTTCACTTCTCCGAAGCCCTGTGTAAAACATGAAGCGTGGACGGCCTGGTGAGCACAGCTCTGCCCTCAAGACCGGTTTCAACTCCTCTCTTCCCAGAGAACAGCATCTCTGAACCCGTCCTGGGTGACCTCACAGAGATCACCCTAGTGGCCCAGGCTAGTGACCGGGAACATGTACCTTCCTGCAGGCAAACCCTGACGTCCACTGATGCATCATATACTGGCAAAGAGTGAGTCACTGTGCATTGGTCTAACAGCAGAGACTCTGCCAAAGGCCCAAGAGGTGGTGTGTGGGACATGCAGGGGTGCAGGAGTGTAAGCAGTGCAAAAGTGTAACTGGTGACAGGGGTGCAGGGGCTGTGGAGGGCGCAGGCATTTCAGGGGATGTGGGGGTGGAGGGATGCAGAATTGCAGAGAGTAGCAGGGGTGCAGAGGTGCAGGGAGTGTAGGGATGCAGGGAGGTGCTCAGGGACCTGGCCAGGATAAGAAGGCAAGTGCACATCCTTGCAGTCAGCCTGACCCCGGTGGGCTATTGCAATGCTTTTGGGCGGCGGCGGCGGCGGTGGCGGTTGGGAGGCTGCCCGGGCAAGCCGATCGATTTCTTCTCTTCCCTGCAGCCTGGCCTGGGGTGGGGCTTGGCCGCCGGAGATTCGCCAGATGTTGCACTCCAGGTAAGCTTGCTCCTGGTAAGTGGGGCGGTTAGGTCAGAAGGCAGTGGCAGCGGCAGAGGGGCGGAGCGGGTCTACCCCTGGTGAACGGGTGGAATAGCTGCCTTGTCCCGGCTGCTGGGCCTGGGAGCGGCCTCTTCTTCCCCAGGTCGCCGGACACTCCTGTCCCACTCAGCTTGCTGAGTGCGGAGTGGGGGCGGGGCCGTTAAGGTGCGGGACCCACGGGGGGAGGGAGGCTGCCGCGGGGGAGCCGATCAATTCGCTCCGCTCTCCCCAGAGGCGGAGCCAGGGGCGGCTTCTGCTGCCCTAGAGGCGGGACGCGGGTCTCCAGATGAGCTTGCTCCTGGGAGGCGGCGGCGGAGGCGGCAGGGGCAGGGGATGTGTTCCAGGGAGTTGCTCCATTTCTTCTCTCCCCCACGGCCTGGCTTGGGGGCGACGTCTGCCGCCGGAGATTTGCCTCAGGTCCGACTCCAGGTGAGCTTGCTCCTGGGAGATGGGTGCGGTGCGGTCAGGGGGCTGGTAAGGTGGTGGCTGCAGGCATAGGGAGGCTGCCCCGGAGGAGACTGTGGATTAGCTCCATGTCTGCACCGCGTGGCCTGAAGGCGGCCTCTGCTGCTCCAGGTCCCGGGACACCCCTGTCCCACTTTGCCTGCTGGGGGCGGGAGGCAGGGTAGTCAGGGTGCAGGGGTGGCGGTGGTCGGGGGCCTGCAGCGGGGGAGCGGACCATTTGCTCCCATCTTCCCCGCGTCTTGTCCTGGGGGCGGTCGCTGTTGCCCTGTGTTATGAGACGCGTGTATCCTAGTCGGCCTGACCCCGGGAGTTGGACTTGGTACTTTGGGGGTGGTGGCAGCAGCGGCAGGTTTTCCCATGGAACTTGTCCATTTGCTCCCACTTCCCCCCATGGTTTGCCCTGGGGGCGGTCCCTGTTGTCCCAAGTTCGTCGGACGTCCATCTCCAGGTCAGCCTGCTCCCTAGAGGAGGCCACTGTGAGGTCATGGGCAAGAGTGGTGGCTGCTGCGGGGGTAGGGGCTGCCTTGGGGAGCTGGTGGATTGGCTCCCGTCTCCCCGATGGCCTGGTGTGGGAGTGGCCTCTCCTGCCCCAGGTCACCAGACGCACCTGTCCCACTCAGCCTGCTGGGGGAGGGGCGCCCTGGGCGGTGCCTTTAAGGTGCGGGGGTGGCGATGGCGGGGGTAGAAGACCTGCAGCGCGGAGCCTGTCAATTTGCTCTCCTCTTCCCCGTGACCAATCCTGGGGGCGTCCTCTGCTGCCCAAGAAGCCGGATGCCCGTCTCCAGGTCAGCTTGCTCCTGGGAGACGGGCCCGATGTGGTCGAGGGGCAGAGGCAGTTGCGACGGCCGGCTGCCCCGCCTAATGGGGCCACTTCTTCTCCTCTCCCCTGACCTGGCCTGGGGACGTCCTCTCTGGCGCAAGATTCGCCTGACACCCCACACCTGGTCTGACTGCTCCTGGAAGGTGGGCGCGGTGAGATCAGGAGGTGGAGAGGACAGGGGCTGCCCCTGGAGAGCTGGAGGATAAGCTCCAATCTCTCTGCAGGCCTGACGTGGGGGCGGCCTCTGCTGCCCCTCGTTCCCAGGTCACACTTCTTCGGGTCATATTTCCCCGGGGTTGCGGTAGGGTGCGGGGGCGTCGGGGTGTTGGCGGGGGTATGGAGCCTGCCGCTCGGGAGCTGGGGGTTTAGCTCCCATCTTTTCCGCAGATTGGCCTGAGGGCAGCCTCTGTTGCTCCAGATCGCAAAGCAATTTCTCTGACAGCTTAGCCACCGGAGGTGGGCAGGATGGGCTGAGAGGGCTGAGGCAGCCGCCAAGGCAGCGACGGAGGGGGCTGTCCCTGGCCAGCTGGTCAATTTGTTCCCATCTCAACCTTTGCTGCCCCAGTTTCGCAGAACGCCCTTCTCCAGTTTATTCTTCTCCAGGGAGGTGGGCGCAGTGCATGCAGCCCGAGGTCTGGGCTCTCCCTTGGGAGGGGCAGAACTCTCTTGTTCTCCTTTGTCTTTATTCTTCAGCGAAGTGGTTACTGGACGCAATTCTTAATTCTGAGAAAGTGTAGCCTGTGTTATGGAAGAGCTGCTGGACAGTGAGGTTTCTGGGTGGATTTTCACATCAGCTGATGCCCCAGGCAGGCAGGAAAGCTATTACTCAGAGCTTCTTAGTCTGGGGTTGGGGATGGCCCCGCCATCCTCGCCATGCTTTTTAAAAATGTGTTACTCCCCTCTTTTTCCTAGGTGACATTTTAGGTTATTGGGTCTCAGATTGCTGGCACACTCATCCCTGTTCTCAGACATCTTTTAAACTTGGGTGAAGTGATAAGTAGGGGAAGATGATTTACTGAAAGGTAAGAATACTTAAATTCGCATTAAAGCTACATTCTGTCAATCTTTCTAAAATGATTTTCCTCTGATTCTAAATCCACGACCTAGTGAATGTTGTACTCCTGTGTAAAATCATTGATCTTCACATCACATTTGTTGAGTGGTCAACGAGATTTGTTAATTAGATTATTCCTGAAAGGAAAAGTTCAGGCTTTTCAGAATTCCTTGTCTGATGTCACCCAGGCAGTCACAGTAGAAGACAGAGCTGATATAAAAATCCCTCAGCTGCCTGAACTGCAAAGCTTCTGGGATTACTGATCCCTGAAATGCAGGTGACTCTTGATGATAATCTGGGGGATGGTTTAAATGATCAGATTCTTCCAGTCCTATAAATGGGTTCCGTGGCCCCAGCCCCGGGAGAACTGGACATAAGGGCCATATCGTGTGTGGTGGGATGGGAAGGCAAGGTGTAAGAGCTGGAATCACTGAGATTCCACACTCGCTAAACACAGACTCCAGAGCCTAATTGTTGTCAGGTTCTGTTCTGGATTTGAGAGTGTGTTCATACATGATTCTTGCCCTTCTGGAGTCACTGCCTGGGTGGAAGTAACCTTTACATAGATCTGTGGAGGATGACATTTAAGTAGATGGGCTGTTATGGTTCTCAATGTGCCCAGGCTTGCTCTTCCAGGCACTCGTGGGACTAACGCGAGTCATGTTATTCACTCATTCACTGATTTATTACCCTTGAATTGATCACTCGTCCCACAGTAAGTGAAACAAGGTACCAGGAAGCTGAGTTTTGTCCCCTCTCCTATCACTGATTGTTTTTCAGTCGGGCGCCCTGCGTATGCATTGTGAAACGGTGGTATTTCGTGCCCAATGGGGCAGCACTGTCAGTTCTGAGAATCAGGGGAGACACATGGGTAGGACAGCACCCTGACACACATGGCACCCCCCATCCCGTGAGACAGAATTGTCGATGCTCAGGTGACCCGATGTAGACTGCGGTGCTAAACCTGAGCATGTTTAGTTATCCTGGTGGCTATGAAAATACAGACTACCAGTCGCTACCTCTGGAGACTCTGAGGGTGTGCACCCCAGGATTCTGCATTTTAAGAAGCACTTTAACGAATCCTGATGAAGAGATCTGAGTGTCCCACGGAGAAACACTGGTGTGCGAGGCACCAATATTGACGATTCTCAGGGAACGATGTCTTTTTAGGATGGTCCATGGGCCCTCACTTTAGACTTTTGCCTTGAGTTTAATTGTATGTGTTCAGAAGTGATGTCTTTCAATTCCAGTGCATGTCAGCATGCTCTGTGCAGGGATTTACTCTCAGTAGATGGCAAAAACTATGATTCTTCAGGTCACCGAGCTACACTGTGAACGATATTTTATTTTGGTTTTCTTTGTAGCAATGCAGAGTCTCCCGAGAAGAGATTTAGACTCAACAGCTTTGTGTCAGACTTTGGAAGACCGCTGCTGCCCAAGGTGTTCTCTGGCAGTGCAATGACGAATCTAGGTCCCTCTTTCACTGCTACATCAATGAAGTGGACCACTTGGACAAGGCCAAAGCTGGTATCCCTACCATAGCCCTTTACAGTGTTATTCGGCTCCAGGAAGCCATCAGATGCAGCAGGTGTCCAGAGGAGGAGCCGAACAGACTCATGAAATGTGACATCCCCAACTTTATCAACACGGACCAGAACTCTGCCTTTGTGGAAGATGATTTCCTGATTTTGTAACTACCGATTGTTCTAGAAAATAAGCCAGTTGCCCAGAACTCACACAAAGACTTGAATTGAGAAACGTGCTTTCTCAGGTATCTTTCTGAAGATGTGAAGTCTGTCTTTGTATGGAAGGAAGTCCCCTTTCACAAAACTGAATGTGTTTGTGTCTGAGAGAGGGAAATGGAGACAGAAAGACGAAGAAGCAGAAGAGAGCCCCCTCAGAAGAGATCTAGTTAAGGTGAGTTTTTGTGCCTTTAAAAAACATTTGGGGTTTTAGGGGGAACAAAGTATTTACACTGTCTTATTCTCCTCATTGGAAACCTTGGCCCCGTCGTCAGAGTCAGCGGCCTTGAACGGGGGTTGCACGCTGCGTTTCATCTGGCACTGCCACTTCCACGCTCTGCCTTTAGCACGTTGCTTTGCCTGTCAGGGTTGCCACCCTTTTAACTGTAAGGTGAGGAGTCTGGAGTAGATGATCCACCCCAGCTCTGCTGTTTTGCAAATTTCTGATTTCGTATTCGGATGAGTCTGGGATACACCCAGAGCAGTATAAACCAGGCCCTACCTCCTGCCTATTGCTGGGGCATCCCTCAGGTCTGTGCCTTCTACTCAACCCTTTACTGAGCCCAGCTTTTGTCAGGAGCCCAAGTGCCTACCGGGATGGCAGGGGACTTGTCTTTCGTGGTCACGGTGGCCAAGAATTCTATTGGTGTGCTGAAACAACTCTTCTGAGATCCTCCACCCACCCATGCTCAAACCTAATGACAGCACTACGGTTCCTTTCCTAGGAGGAGGATCAATCCATGGTGCATTTTATGACAATCCTGTCCCCAGGGATGCACGGAAGTTTATCAGCTGAGTGAGGGGAGGTGCCTCTGTGTCCCTGTATCTCTGTCTGCTGACAGTTCGCTGCCACCGGCTACTGAACAAGAAAAGTGCTATTCACCATGTTGTGTGTTTTCCAAATGTGTAGGTGATGGTCTTGTGGCTCGTGCGTGGGCTTTGATTTGGGATGGTGAAGGGCTTATAAATACCTCATCAACATGTATTCGAGGTGGCCTGGTGCCACACAGATTTGATTCATGAAGGCATCAAGCCTGCACACTGGTTTGGAAACAACTTGGTTTTGATCATTCACACTGCATGCATGACTCGCTGCTAATCTCTGGGTGGTTTTTTCATTTCAGATTTATTCACCCCATGTCTTGCTTAAGCTGAAAAATACATTTATTTCACCAGAATATTCTCTGATTCTTTGTTTACACACATCCAGTTTTTTTAATTCCTTTAAAAATGATTCTGTGTTTATAATGCCTCCTAATTTCTATCATCTCTATGTTGCCAGTGGCCTGAGACATGCACCAGATTTGATGCCGGAACAGTTCCACCAAAAGAAATCCCTTTGCCGTAATATCTTTTGAGGAAAATATTATTCTTTAAGGCTCTAACAGTAAATCGTAGAAGAAAGCATGGAACATTTCTTGTAGTTAATACATGTTCATGCGAAAAGAAATGATATTTTCATTAAACAATGTTGATTTTAATAACTTTTACAAATGTGAACATTATTATTCATAATTTAAGTAACCAGATAAAACCACAGTTATTTATTATGAAGATTGAAAACTATTTACATGGTCTCTTAATTAGAAGTAGCTTTATTAGAAGACTGAAGGGTATTTAAAAGATGGAAAAATACCCATGATGACACCATCATTTTTATTAACTAAATATCAAGAACTGTGCAGGGATAAGATTTAACCCTCTGCAAACTGCCAAGTTAGCATGAGGTAGTTTGTGGATGCTGCCAGAGGACAGGACACTCCCCCAGGATCAGAGACAAAGGACTCCCTGCCAGCACAGAAGGCAGCCTGTGGTTCAAGTTCATATTGGTTCCTGAGTTCCTTTCCTATTGCTGTTGTAACAAAGGACCACAGACTCAGTGGCTTAAAGCAATACACATTCATCTTCTCACTGTTCTAGGGTGCAGTAGTGCAAAGTCAATGTCAGTGGGCTAAAACCAAGGAGTGGCCAAGGCTAAGTTCCACACCTAGGCTCTTGGGAGGGATTCATCATCCTACCTTTCCCAGCTTGCAGAGGTGCTCACACTCCTTGGCCCAGGGCCCTGTGTCACTGTGACCTCTGCTGCCACTTTACATCTCTGTCTCTGACTATATAGATATAGAGGAAGAGTCTTCTACATCTGGTATGGACCCTTTTTCCTACATGGACATTGTATCCTTATTTATGTGCAGATGAAAACCCCTTCCCTCCAGGGTGCGGTGGCATCAGCTCACAAGATGACCACTCTGGGCTTTAAGTGTCCTCTTTGTATTGTCATCAGGGAACTTCTCTTTCCATAGTTAGCTCTGTGTTACTTTGTTGTTATATTTTACCCAGAATTACTGAAAGTTTTACTTAAAAGGGATCCTAATTAGCTCTGTTTACCTGTTTCCAGAGCTGAAAGCTTCAGTTCTAGAGTATGAGTTTGATTTTTCCTAAAAATACATTCCAGTATATTTCTCTGGTGAAAGTCTCTACCCTGTTATCTATTCTCCCATCATTTCCTTATTTTCTTGAATATATTAAAAGTGTTTTATAGCCTTTATTGGTAACTCTGATGCCTACATCACCTGGGGTTTGCATCCTTTGTCTAATGCTCCTTATTCTCATGTTATCTGTCATATAGTCTGGACATGTTGCATGTCTAGAAATTCTTTATTACATGGCAGACATTGCAAATGAAAAATCCATGTTATCTTCTGTGAGAGCTTTTCTACCTTCCCGTTAGGCAGACAGTGTGAGGGACTGATCATGTCACTCCAATCAGGCGCTGAGGTGGATCAGGACTAAAGTGCCTTTTTTCTTAAAACAGCTTTGAGGTATACTTGGCAAAATAATTTTCACACGTTTAAAGTGTACAGCTTAATATGTTTTGACGTAAGAATATCCCCAAGGAACCATGACCACACTCAAGACAGTGAACATACCCATCACCCACAAAGCTTCTCTCCTGACTTTTTTTGTCCCTCCCTCCCTCCCCGTCTCTTCCCCTGGGAACCATTGATCTGCTTTCTATCACAACATATTGGTTTGCATTTTCAAGATCCTTATATGAATGGATTCATGCAGTATCTACTCTATGTTGTCTGACTTCTTTCATTCAGTGTAATTATTTTGAGAATCATCTGTGTTGCTGTATTAATAGCTTATTTGTCTTATAGTAGAGTATTGTTTAGTGCTGAGTTTTTACTGAAGAATTTATTGTGAGCAGTGTTTGTATAGACCATCATTTCTTTCTGCATTTACTTCTTGATGGATGCATGGGTTATTTACAACTTGTGCTATTATAAATAAAATAGCAGTGAATATTTGGTTATAAGTCTTTGTATGGACATATGCTTTTCCTTTCTAAAGCACCAGATGAGGAATGTCTGGATTATATGGTACATAGGTGTTTACCTTTTTAAAAGAATCTGTTAAAGACTTTTCCAAAATGGTTGTACTATTGTAAATTCCTCGTGGTGTGTATCAGTTCTGGTTGCTCTACTTCCTTGCCAGCACCTTGTAAGGTCAGTCTTTCTAACTGTATTCATTCTAGTATGTATGTGAACTAGTATCTCACTGTGGTTTTTAAAAGTATTTCTCTAATCATTAATGACACCTTTAATCAGCATCTTTTCATATGCTTATTATCCATCTGGATATCTTTACTGAAGTGTGTTTTCTGGCCTCATTCATTCAGGTGTTTGAATTATTATTGAATTTTGAGACCTCTTTATTCTGGATCAGATACAAAGAGAGACCATTATCAGATATATGATCTGCAAATAGCTTCTGTCTATGGCTTGTCTTTTCATTTGCTTAGCAGTGTTTAGAAGAGCATTGAAGAGTCTTCATGTTCATAAAGTTCACTCTATCAGTTTCTTTTTAAAATAGATGATACTTTTGGTGTCATAGCAAAGAAAAATTTGCCAAACCCAAGGCCATAAAGCTTAAGCCTATGCTTGTTCTCCTAGCTGTTTTATAGTTTTAGATTTCCTATTAAGATCTATGATCCATTTTGAGGTAAATTTTGTATATTTTGTGAGGTGTGAATCAAAGTTCATTTTTTTTTTTTGCGTATCACTATCTAATTGTTCCAGCACTACATGCTGAAAAGATCCTTTCTCCACAGCATCCTTTTTGAGAATCAATTGTCTGTATAAGTCTTGGTTTAGTTCTGAACATTCTATTGTGTTCCATTATTCTATTTTCCTGTTTTACACCAACACCATAATTTCTGATTACTGTAGCTTTATAAAAAAAAAGTTTGAAAATCAGATAGTGCAAGTCTTCCAACATTGTTTTTCTTGTTCAAAGTTGTTTTGGATTTTTGGGATCCTTTGAATTTTTATATGAATTATAGAATAAGTTTTTAAATTCCTTACATCCTGTTCTGCCAAAATTCCACCCATGTCTTTGGCCGTCTCCAGAGCCACATTTTCTGAAGAAGTCTCTCTAGATCCCAGGTGAAAGGAATTTCTCTTTCGTCTGTGCTCAAATCACATTTGATATTATTTGATTCCATTTAATCATATTTGCCTGTATGTACTTGTCTGATCTTTCCAGCCATTTAGTAAATCTCAAAAGATTAGGAATCTTGACTTGGTTCCCTCTGTGTGCTGAGAAACTAGTTCTATGCTTTGCAGGAGTGAGCCCTGCAGTAAGAGGTATCTGCAGCACACATCAAGCTCATTGCTTGAATATTGTCAAGGAATTCTGCAGATTTAGAATTGTTTATTGATTGTTGTCTCCAAGACGGCTCAGTCTTTTTTATTTCTATTGCTACTGCTGCAGTTTCAAAGAACAATGGGCTAGTTATTTTGCAAATATCAAATCATACTCTAATTGTGTTGTCACGCAAATTATGTGCTGCTGTGTCTTAACAACCTGCTTAGTGTTCACAGGCTCCTTCACTCATGGAAAATTTGGGAGAATGTCATATCCTTAGAGATAGCAATGCTGTCTTTGGCGACCTGAGCAGCAGTATCTGAATTCACTCCTGCTATTTTTCCAGTGTCCCCTCTAGACCTCCTCCAGCCCTCCATGGGGGGCCCTGCAGTTCTGCCCTAGAAAAGCCTGTTGCTTCTCAGGAAGACTTCCCTATGAAACATAATCATGTCCTTCTTGTGGGGACATTCAGTCCAGAGACCTGAAAGCAGGGGAAAATGTTCAGCCTGCTTTTGGTAGAACCTAAATTCTTCCATACTTGTTAGAAGCAATTTCAATGAGGAAACTGTTTTGGCATCTAACAAATCAGCAGAAATGACTGATGAGGAAGATCAGCTTCCCCATCCCACTCAGTCGTCATGTTGATGTGACACACACATTGGCAAACATTTTCCCCTGTGAGCAACGTAAAGTTCAAGACGTTATGAATGGCTTTTTATTTTTATTTCTTAGTCTTTCCACATTCACTGTGTCTCGTGAGATTATATGAATCCTGCTTATTTTCAGCCCAGCACTAAACTTTTTAAAAGGATCACGTGTTTAAAAGGCTAGTGGACAATTTTTTAGAAGACAGAAATCCTTAGATTTTGGTCCCAGAGTTGAATCTTGGTTAGTGGTGAATGGAAATTCCCGTTAAAATTTTAAATTCAGTGATATAAAGTCTTAAAAATAGTTAAATATTAGTCAATTTCATTAAACACTATAAGAGTTATTTACCTTTAAGCCTGTTTCTGGGGCAATTTTGCAATGATTCCCTCCCTTTATCGATTCCCTCTTTATCAGAATCCTTGAGAGGCCCCTGTCATCATTGTCAGTATCATCATTATCATCATGGAACTGATTCTTCTGGAAGATTCTAGGAAAATAAAGAGATGGACGGGATTATGTGTAGGTCAGTGTGTGCATGTACAATAAGAACAGCTGTCAGGCATTAGATGCAAGATACCCATTTCATTTAGGGGAGAATGTGGTCATGAAATCCTGATGTGGTGAATGAAGGAAGCGGTGGGAACAGGATAGTCAATGCAAAGGAGGAGGAAGTGAGTGAGTTGGAGAGCATAGATCCTTGGTTAGTTGATCAGCACATTGGTAAGAATGAGGGGAGTGTGATGGCAGAATCATGTCCCTCCCCGGCCACAGGGTAGCCACCTGTGACATGTTACTGTACATGGCAAAAGGGATGACAGATATTTTAGGATTAAAAATCTTAGAGGATTTCTGTCTCCTAAATTGTCTATTAGTTAGCCTTTAAACCCATGATACATTATTATAGATTAGTGCAGGGGCACAAATAAAAAGGATTCATATAATCTCACCAGACAAACTGAATGTAGAAAGGATAAGGAAGAAAAACAAAAAGTCACTTATAAGTGCCTTGAACCATAAATTGCTCATGAGGAAATGTTACACAAGGTGAATGTCACAGCCACATACATACTGCCTGAGTGGGATGGGACAAGGGGATCCTGAGATGAGACAATAGGGTGAGTAGTCTGGATTGTCCAGGTGGGCTGAATGTAATCACAGGGGTCCTTAAAATGGAGGATATTTCCCAGCTGAGTTTAAAATCAGAGGGAGGTGTAGCGATGGAGCAATGTTCAGAAAGGCTGCTGACCATGAAAATGGAGGAAGTTGAGGGGCACAAGCTAAGGAAGGTGGGTGACCTCTGTAAACTGGAAAAAAAAAAGGAAACATTCTCTTCTAGACCCTCTAGAAGGAAGGAACCCTGCTGGTATCTTGAATTTATCCCAATGAGAACTGTGTTGGATCTCTGACATCCACAGCCATAAGCTGATAAGTCTGTGCTGGTTTAAGCTATTAAGCTTAATGGAATTTGTTACAGTGGTAATAGGAAAATAACATAGTGAGCGGTAGTGTAAGGGATTAAAGGTCTAGGATGGGGTGTGGAGAGAATTCTGACATTTACACCTAAAAAACAACCAGGTGAAGTGGGAAGGTGTTTTAAGGAAGTCCTACCTGGCAGGGCTGTCAAGCAGACTGGAGTGAGCGAATCCTTGGAGTTAGAGGAATCAGTTAAACCTCTACAAGGAAAATAAGAAATAAAATGTAGCAGGGTTTCAGTGTTAGTAGATGTAGGAATGGAAATGGGCAGAGAGATATAAACATTATTTTGAAATTAGCTACAGGTTTGATGACTGCATGTTTGGGAGAGTTAGCCGATGTGTGGACTGAATGCATCCCCTCAAAATCCATATGTCGAAACCTCATCTCCCAGGTTGATGATATAAGGATATGGGGCCTTTGGGAGGTGATTAGTAGGATAAAATGAGGTCATGAGAGTAGAGCCCTCATGAATGGTATTAGTGTTCTTATACAGGGCCCCAAAGTGCTTGCTTCTCTCTCCTCTCTGGGCCATGAAGATAGTGGGAAGACAGCCATCTTCGAGCTGGCAATCCTCTCCCAGATACATTGACCTTGAAAGCCTCAGCCTCCAAACCATAAGGAATATGCTGGTTGTTTAAGCCACCCGACACACGGTAATTTGTTACAGAATCCCAGACTGACGAAGACAGTGGAGAATGCCACTGCGTTTGGCACTGATTGCCTGGAGAATGCTGAAACCCAGGGAAGTGGGCAGCACAGACGTTTACTCATTTAATCCTGCCAACACTGTAGGGGATAGAGTCTACATTTTCCTCGCTATTTAAAAGGTAAGGAAAAAGAGGCACAAATAATAACAATGACAATGACAACAACAACAACAACAGCAACAATAATTTGTCCAAGATTCACACAGAACTCCCTGGAGGGAGAGTGAGAATTAATACTTATGCAGGCTGGCCCCAGAGCCCCTGCTCATAACTACTAAGTCAGATCACCTTGCTTATTTAGATCAGTTTTTTTTCAACTGTGATATGAGTGTACTGTGTCCAGTAACTTATAATTTCAAAATACCTCACTGTAAGGGAAACATTAGTTGCAGGCATTACAACCCACAGAAAGCTAGACATACAAAAATAACTTGTTAGGGCAAGATAACCAATAATGTTTTTAAATATTATACCTGCTGACCCTTTGCAATAAAGTGTTTATTTATAATTCTGTCTGGCTACAGAATAACATCATAATCCTGCATGTGGCTGGTGGCTCCCGTGTTGGACAGCACGGGTCTAGAGAATTTAAATGACTTGCCCAGCCTTGCCCAGGAAGCTCATGGTGGGATCAGAGCTATAGTCTGGGACTGTTCCTTCCTATCCAACAATTCCCTCATGGAAGTTTAGAAGCTTCTCCTTTGGTGCCCAGCTGTCTATCCGTACTTATGACATCTTGTCAGGTGCCCCGGCCTGCTCCTGAACATCAGCCAGAACCCACTTCTGCTCTTTTTCGGCCAGGTAATACCTTCTAGCAACTTCCATTGCCTTCTTGGCATCAGTTTTTACATGGAAGGGTAGTGGCTAGAGAAGGAAATGTGTCCACATGACAGGTTTTTCATAAATATAGTAGGAGTGGTCAAGAGAAGAAAACCTCAGGAATACGAGTGGAAGCAGGTCATTTAATATACCAAATGCGTACTTTCAATGTATGTTTGTGTTTCCGAGTCCACGCTTGTTCTACTCGTGCATTATAGGCCAACACATCAGGAGACAAGGATTTGGGGCAAGAAATAGCGGCTTTAATTTGTAAAGCCAGCGGAGAAGATGGTAGACCAATGTCCTGGAGAACCATCACCCCAAGTCAGAATTCAGGCTCTTCTTATATTAAAAAGGGGAAGCGGGAATGCTTGGTTGTTGCAAACTTGGTGTATGAATTCTTTGTTGTTAGAATCCTTTGTTCTTGCAGCTCTTCACCTGGGTCAGATCCGTGTAAACCTCCAACAAGCAAATGTTATTTTCTATTCTGTATCTTGTTATCTTTATACGAATGGAAAAGTGATAATATCCTTCAAAGTCAGAGCCTTGAGAATAGGGTCTCCTGTATATTTCAGGATCTAGGCAACATTGTTTCACAAAAGGTGCAGAAACAGCAAGACTAAGCCTAGGAAACAGGGCACAGGTTTAAAGTCAAAGGAACAGATCTAATATGGAGTCAGATTTGTTCTTTCCTATTTCAGTAGTGCCATGGAGAAGGCACTGTGGGCAGCTTTCTGTAGGGTCCTGGAGGCTTTCTCTCTCAGCCTCTGTGCGCCTCTATTGAAAACCCGTCATCGCTATCTGGCCTGCTGGAAAACCAGTCCGCCTGTTTTGCCCTGAAGTTGTGTTCTGTTTATAACTCATCTCTACTCCTTGGAAAACAACTCAATAAAAACTCAGTTGGTTTCCCACCAGCCCTGAGCAGGGGTGAGGGATAGCATGTTATTATTTTATAAAAAAAATATATAAAAATGTTTTAAAACAGCACTGGGCACATAGGAGAGAGACAATCAATGCTTCCTGGCTTAAATCGAAAATGATGACTCAGTGAGTCTATGGCTGCTGTATTTGCTGAGCTAGTTACTCCTTTGCTCCATTACACATTTATTTTAACTGAAAAAGAAATATATGCATATGGTTAAAAAAATTCAAACAGAGCAAAAAATACTCAAGTGAAAGAAGTTTTCCCTCATCCTCTGTTCTTACACGCCTCCCTGGAGATGCCAATGTTTACAATCCTTTGTGTGCTTTTCCAGATATGCTATGCAAGTTCCCACCAATGTATGTAAATTCCTTTAAAGTTTTACTTATTTTTAACTTTAAGGGATTTAAATCCTCAAGTGGCTTCTGCCACAGTAATAGAAAAGAAGAAATCTGACTCCATATTAGATCTGTTCCTTTGACTTTAACCCTGTGCTCTGTCTCCTAGGCTTCTTCTTGCTTGTAAAACAATGTTGCCTAGAGCCTAAAATATACAGGAGAGCCTATTCTGAAGGCTCTGACCTTTAAGGGTATTTAACACTTTTCCAATCATATAAAGATAACACGTTGCAGAATAGAAAATAACGTTTGTTTTGTTGGAGGTTTACAGGGATCTGACCCAGGGAGATAGCTGCAAGAACAAAGGATTCTAACAAGAAGGAATTCCTACACCAAGAAGTTTGCAAAAACCAAGCACATAGGAAAGCAGCCTGAATTCTGACTTGGGGAGATGGTTTTCCAGGACATTAGTTTGCCATCTAGGTCTACAGAAACTTGCTATTCCATGCCCCAACACTTGGTCTCCCAACTTACTGGCCTGTCCTGCACTGAGGAGAATGAATTTGGACTCAATAACACTTCTACCTACCTAGCAAGTTGGACACTGGGACTGAGGGCAGCTCTCCCACACACAGGGGCCTACGGTGAGCCCTTGATTATTCCCCGAGGTTGGGGTGTGGTTTACCCAGGAGGGATGGGGACTCTACACCAACACTCAGGCAGTCTGCTCCTTCTGGGGCTCTGACATTTTACCTCCCGCTCCCTGCCAGCCCAACATTTGGGACAGTGGAGCTAAGGCAGAGATCGTGCCTGCCTGTTTCCCAGCGTGTAAAAGGGGAATATGTACTCTTCCCAAGGTAGTTCTGAGAAACAACACCTGCGGGTGCTTGGTTCCCTGAGCAACAGTAAACCTAGCTCCTTGTGGGGGCAACGGGTATGATACCCGTAGGGTTTCTGCAGAGACCTTAGCTGGAGGGCTGGGCCAGGGACGTAAAATATGAGCTGTGGGCAATGACGGGTAAGAGAAGGGTGTATAGGCAGGACTGCTGCCTCCTTCGGGGTGCCACAAGAGGTGAAACGCTTTCTCCCCATCTCTGTTACTCCCCTCCCAATTCCAGATAACTGCCTTCCCTCTGCTCCTCCTGTCCATGTGTCTCCCTCCACTTTTCCCCGCCTCCCCTCCTCCTCCCCTATTCTCCCTCCCTCGGTTCCCCTTCTCTCTCAGGACCCAGAGCGGATCGCTGGCCCTCCTGCGCATGCGCAGTTGCTGCCAGCTGGACCGCGGGTTGGAAGCTCCAGCTCCGAGCCGGGGATCGGCCCCAATGGCTTCTCAGCTCTGTCGCCCTGTAGGCCTTTGGCTACTGCTTGGGGCCGGGGCCTCTGGCTGTGGAAGTGCAAGGTGAGGGGATATCGGGAAAGGGGTGAGGCGGCTGCGGGAGGGCGGTCGGCGTGTCACAGCCCCCCAGGGCGCCAGTCAGCGTGTGTTCAGCTGGATTGCTCGGGCCAGACCCCTCTGCCCGCGCCACCTGCCCCGGCGCCCCGGCCACAGCTGTCCAGGGCCAGGTGTGCCCCTGCGCCTCTTGGCCCAGCCGGGCTCCCCTCAGTCCGCGGCTGGCATCCGCTTCCCCTCTCCCGCCGGCGAGTCCTCCCCTCCCGGTCTTCCTCTCCTTGGCCGCCGACCCGTCCCCACCACTGGGCGGGCTGTGTCCCGGGCGGGCGGGGTCTGCACACCCGGACGGGGCGGGCGGCTTGGGCTGGGGCTGGGGCTGGCCTCCGAGCGGGGCTGCAGCCCGCGTCCCCCACCCCGCTCTCCCTGCCCCGCGACCCCGGGGCTGCCTTCCTCTCCCTTTCCCGATCCCTGAGGTCCAGATTAGCGGCGTGGGCGCTGCTCCCCAGGCTGAGAGCCCGCGGCTGTAACTCCCAGCTTCTCCTGGTGGAGTCGGGAAAAGGGAGCGGCAGTGCTGAGGGAGCTTCTGTCTCCTTGATCAGGATTTCTGCCCCAGATAAGTACCTTGAACACTTTCAGGTGTTATGATGGCGGTGCTTGTTGATGTCACATGTTTTTATACTGAGAGGGATTACAGTGGTGAAAGCAGGGCTTGGTTCAGTTAAAAATGAGCTGAAGGCATGAGGCTGTCTCATCCTCCATCATTCACTCTCCCAGGGTGAAACGTGAGACCGTCGATCTTAAAAAGATACTTATAGTCCCTAACTAGTCCAGCCCAGCTACTGTGTGTTAACAGGAACAGCACAACCTGAGGCGTTGGAGACCCAGGGACATTGCACTCCTAAAGAGCTCCTGGCAAAATCTGGTTTGTTTTGTTTTTTTTTGTTTGTTTGTTTTACTTAAATTGTGGGACAGACTAGTAGTATAGAGGGAAAAATAATTGGCAAGAAGGATTTTTTCATATAACAGCTTTATTGTGATATTGTTCACACACCATGAAGTCCACCCACTTGAATGTTACAATTCAGCAGCTTTTAGCATATTCACATTTGTGCAACCATTATTATTCCAGAACGTTTTCATCACATCAGAAAGACCAGTTGAAATGCATGACCTATCCACCCCTTCCCAGTGGTGGTTCTAAAGAAGTTTCTTGGCTGTTCCTGACCATAAATTAACTTGTTACATTCCATGAAATATCTGGGAGGAATTCTAATCAGAATTGCAATGAATCTGTCTATCAAAGCAGGAAGAATTAATGTCTTTATGGCATAAACTTCTTCTACACATGAATATATCTGGGACCCTATCTTTTCATCTGTCCAGAGCCAGGCCTATGGGAAATCTTGGGTTTGTGAATGATGAGATTCAATACATCATTAGATGCAACTGTAGCCTTTCACTGAAGAGAAAAGTAACCTCGTAGAAGCCAAGTGATTCTCTGATGGTTAGAATGAGTGACCGCCAGTGCTGGAGTATTCGAGTGGACTTGGTGCTTGCAGAGTTCTCCACCACCTACAGCTAAGGGGATTACCGTGTTCTTTTACTTTTTTTTTTTTTTTATGGCGTTGCTTTTATTTTTACTTATTATATAAAATTATTTTTTATTGAAGTGTTGTAAATTTACCATGTTAGCTTCAGATGTACAGCAGAGATTCAGTTATAAGCTTATGCATATGTATATAAATGTTTTTCAGATTGTTTTTAGTACAACTCATTACAAGAAATTGAAAATAGTACCCTGTGCTATATAGTAGGTCCTTGTCATTTATTTTATATTTATTAATGTGTATCTGTTAATCCTCCCTTTCCTGCCTGCTAACAACAGTTTGCTTTCTATGTCCATGAGTCTATTTCTAGCAGCACCGTTTTTGCTAGCAATATATGCTGGTTGGCTCTTTTCTGTTTCAGTAGTTCCATCTTATGTGTGGGCGTTTTTCTTCTGGTGGGCCTGTGTGTGGTTTGCACACGTGATAATAGAGATCTGTATTTGGGAGAACTCCAGGCCTCGTGTAGTCCCTCGTATGGAGCGCCCACTGAACTGATGCTTGAACTTGGAAAAAAACAGTAAATGTTGGAATTTCCACTATGGTTGAGACTTCCAGGTTTCTATAACCTCTTTAGCCCACCTAAATTTTGGCTGCACCCAATACTGGATAATTTGGTGGAACTTCATGGTATGGTGGTGTAGAGACATGGCCTTGTATGCTTCTTCTCTTTCCTTTTTCTAACAATCATTTTCCTGGGCCTTCCAGGTACTCCCCCAGAAGGGCCCAGGGCTGGCTTGGTGTTGCACTGAGGCAATATTTGTTAATAAGTCCCTTTCCTCATCTCTTCTGAGCCTCCATTTCCTTCTCTGCACAATGAGGGCTTAGACTAGATAAGTGCTTTTCAGTTTCTTTTAAAGCCATGTTTCCTTTGAGAAACAGAAAATTCAAATCTCTCCTCCCATCACAACCCTTTAGATTTTGACACATCCTCCAAGGAGTCACATAGCTCTTTGTGGTAAATTGACGTGATTGTGATTCCACGTGGCACAGAAAAGACTCTTCAGAGATTTATTGCAGGGAGAGGGCAGGAAAGGGGCAGTATGTCACACTTTCTTGTGTGAGCACTGGAGCAAAGGCTTGGGTTTAAATACAGTGTCTGATGTGGCATCTCTCTAATCTTGCACAATGTGATAAACCTCTATCCCTAGTTTCTTAATGTGTCAACTTGGGGTGGTAATGTTTTAAGGCTTTTGTGAAACATTATACACATAAGCCATTTGTGTCTCGGTAGATACAAGACCTGCTAGAGAGTCGGAATTTCTTTAAAAATACATATATATTGTCCACATCACTCTGTCTGTGTGTATTTTGAAGTTCCTGGAGGGTGAGGGTTGAGTGTAAAGTCCATCGTGGGACAGGTGGCCCATGGTTCTGTGTGCCTCAGATTGCCCCCTCCTCCCCAGTCCTCTTCCTCTCAGTCCAGGATGAAGTTCCCTAGTAGATTTACACACAGGTCTTGTGGAAATGGCTTTTCATTTTATTGTTTCACCAAGGAGGGTTGCCATCATGATCTCTGTGGTCAGGTTTTGGTGACCTGAAGGCTATGCAATTGGGGATTTCTATTTTATAAAAAGAAAACAAATTACAAATACAAAATTAGACCTAGGTTGGTGGCAGGGGCTTTTGAAAGTGGGGACCATTAGCTTTTTTAGCTTCAGGTGCAGTGGCCTCTGGCCACGAGGACACATCCTCATGCTCTGAATTTGGAGGGACCAGTGGGTTCAGTGGGAATATTTACTGAGTGCATCTCATGGGCTGCGCATTCTCTTATTTGTACTGTGTGTTCCTTATTTGAGATGGTGAGCTGATTTAAACTCAATAGCCTCTTTAAAATAATAGACTTTTTATTTTTAGATGTAATGTAGATTCCCATGTAGTTGTAAGAGATAATATGGAGAGGGCCTATGGACTCTTTGCCCAATTTTCTTTAATAGTTCCATCTTGCAAAGTTGGGGTACTATTCATTCGTGACTCACTAACCCTTTTAGGTTTGTGTTATTGCCCTCATTTCTATTTATGAATAAACTGGTGTTGAGAGAAGCACACAGGTCTGCCCAGGTCACCCACGTGGTTAGTGAAGATTTGGGTGGAACGTGGGCTTGGCATTTCCAAGCAGTACCATTATGATGGTCTGTGGCAGGGAGCAGCATTCACTTTGCTTGTTTATTCATTCATTCAACAAACATTTATTGAATAAACTCTGTGGGTCAGATGCTTTCATAGGGTTATCTGATTCTTCAGCAGTATGGAGAATCAGGTAATGTTTTCTTTTTCTTTTTTTTTTTAATATGAGAAAAATATCTCTGAGAGGTTATAATCTCCCCAAAGGAAAAATAGCTCATAAATGAGGGATAGTACATTTGTACAGTTCCTTCTTCTTATGCAGGTGGTACCCTAGGCATTTTACATTTGCAAACTTCCATAATCCAGATATATTCTTGTAAGGCAAGAAGTTTTTTTTTTAATTGAAGTATAGTCAAGTTTACAATGTTGTGTCAATTGCAAGGTGGTTTTTTTTGAATTTTGAATGGAGAAAATATTTTTTGAGGGGGTTAATTAAGTTTATTTATTTGTTTCATTTTTCTAAAATGAGGTACTGAGGATTGAGCCTAGGTCCTTGAACATGCTAAGCACGTGCTCTACCACTGAACTGTACCCTCCTCCCCAAAGCAAGTTTTCTTACCCATTATTCTGCACCTTAGGAGTTCAAATAAATTGGCGTTGAAATCCAGATATTTTGATCCTACTATGGTTCTTTGCATTATATCCTGCTGAGGGGTGGGGAAGCAGTTCCTTTATTCATTCATTTATTCAGCAGTTTTGAGCACCGACTTTGCATCAGGGCCTGCCTAGGTGCTTGGAAACAGAAAACAAGAAATGATCCTTTTCTGCAGGGGATGGAAGCCTAGACCAAAAGCTGGGTAATGTGATCTGAGCTTCAGTAGCCATGTGCAGACGCTGAGGACAAACTTATCCCCGATTTGCTTGGACTTCCCTTGCCTTCTGGCTGGTGCACACCAGGTCGCCGCATCCCAGTGAGGCCCGCAGCCCACAGCACAGTATGTACATCGATTTACCCTCCCTTCTCGGCAGCGCCTGCAACATGAACGCCCCTGACTACGTGCAGTGCGCTGAGGACCACCAGACTCTCCCGATTGTGGTCCAACCCGTGGGGATCATCTTAGAGAATTTCTTTTGCATCTATAATGGAATCTCCTTGGTGAGCCAGATCAGACCGTGCGGCTCCCAGTGGGCACTCTGTATCTACTATAGGTATCTCTATGCGCCCGAGAATGGATGGAGTGACTTCCAGACCCACCGCAATGTCATGGGCCTTGTCACCATTACTGACTGCCTCTTGGCCAAGACCTTCTAGAAGCTCCACGCACAGAGGAGCTGTATGGCACCACGCTCTACGACTCTCAGCTCTTTGTCTTTGTGCTGTATGGGGAGGTGGCCGAGCAGCCGCACACCGACGTGGCCTTCAATCTACGAGGACTGCAGGGTGGTGGAGAAGAGGATCGACGACTTCACTGAGTCACTCTTCATCTTGCCCAAGTCCAAGTGGCTGGATGGGGACCCCGAAAATTCTGGGGAGAAGACCCCCCTCCTCTACATCCTATTTGAGAAGGAGGACTTCGTGGGACTGGAGACAGACAGCAGGCAAGTCAACCTGAAGGCCGGGCCACCCTGGCTGTGTGACAGATTGCTTCCCTACATCCAGAATGGGATCATCAAGGAGGAGGGCTTTCTTGTAGCCAAGGCGGGAAGGAGGTGTAGCCCGCCGGTTTTCAGACGTTTAAAACTAAATCCGCCTTTGTTTCAGAGAGATCCTTTTAGGGTTAGTGTGGACACTTACTCCCCTCTTTCAGCCAGGACACTTGGGGGGACCCCTGGAGTTGCTGTCCAATAGATAGTAGCCACAGCTACTGTTGTTAGTAGTGCTGGGGAGGAGGCCGGTCTGAGCTGAGATGTGCTGTAGGTCAAATGCACATCAGACGCTGAAACTTGTCTAGTAAAAAGAATATAAACTATCTTGTTACTTTCTATATTGATTACACGTCAAAATGATAGTATTTTACATACAGTAGAATAAGTAAGGTCTGTTCTTAAAATCAGTTACTTGGTTTTTTTTTTTGTTGTTACATTTTAAACGTGGCAACTGAGAAACATTATTTACATGACTCTCATTTCATTCCTGTTGGACAGCCTGTCCTGGGACAGTTTCATCCCTTTGCTTATAAATGAGACTCTGAATCCCGAGACGCAGAACGAGGTGCTGGTTGAGCTCAGGGTGGAGCCGATGTCTCCTGCCTCCCAGGCCCAGCACCAGCACGGCTCAGGCCCTCTCCCCTGCCTGACAGCCACCATGCCAAGTTAGGGCATCAGAAACACTGCCAGGGGCTTCCGAATTAGCTCCTTACGCAGGGAAAGGCATGTCACGGTGTATGGGACACAGCAGGGAAAAATTCGTCCTCACTTTGTCCCTGTGATTAGGTCAAAGACCCCACTCTGCCTTGGAAGTGCAGATGATCTCTTCTGGGCTGCCTAACCCCTCACCCTCTACTATGTTTCCCTGTGTATCTTTCAAGCTGTCCCTCGGGCAGAAGAGGGTGAGACGTCTTTGCCGAGAGGTGGTCCCCCTTTACTGGGGAGAGTGAGGTGAGCTGTGTCCCCCCGGCCTACGGCCTCGGGCCTTGAGTCTGGAGAGCGCTCATGGCGGTCCCACAGGTGACGGTCGGAGGACATGGCACGTGCTGCCGGGCCCGCTGTGCAGGAGGGGCTCTGTGATTCTCTGTGATTCTAAGGTCAGATTCTACTTTCTTGTTGTTGGTAAGATGGAGGAGAAGATGCCAGAGAATTGATAAAAAGAAAATCCACACCAGTCCTGTGAATGACAGACACAGGGGATCCGTGTCCCACCTGCGTGTGGTGCCTGGCAGGCTCTGGAATAATTTTCACTTCCTCCCCGGACATTCCTCTATGGCTTAAGGAAGGGGAGAGGCATGTCGTGGCCATGATCTGTACTTGTCCTCACAGGGCCCTGTGATCTACATGCCCACACTACACTTCTGCTCCTTGGAGATGAGGTGTCAGGTTTAGGAAACTGGGCACTGCTGAGGGCATAGCTGCCAGAACCGTGCTACACCAAGGCTGGCTCCGTTCACCTCACCTGTCACCTGTTGAGTCCTAAGGCGTCATTCAAGGTAGGTGCATCGGTGCAATGAAAGCAGGGACCTCCTTCACCCCCTGGACAGACTGGTGGGTGATCAGTGGAAGCCTGGAGCCCTGCCCCAGCCCCACGCCAGTGCCTCCTATTTTGTCATAGGAGGCACTGGTGACATTTTTGCTCAGCAACTGCTTGGCTCTGATTCTGCAGAGCCAACAGAGAATGCCAGCTTGTTTTTGCCTTTTGAAGTCTGCCCTTGGGATTTGGCGGAGTAGCTGGATGTGTGCTTAGCCCATAGTGGTTGACACTGTCACCATTGTTTACCCAGAACCTCGTGTACCAGGCATGGCTGCCGGCATCAAAATACAGCAGCACATTAAACCTCCCTCCTGGTGGGTCTGTCTGTTCTGGTACCATAAGGGCTCAGCCAGCATCTGAACGTCAGTGAGATAACGTGGCCAGTGAGCTCGGGTCAAGCACGTTCTCCTCCAGTGACTTTTACTCCATTGTTGCTTTTACTATTACACAGTCATTAATTTTTTAAACAATGCTTTGGTTCAGGAGCAGAACCTAATTCTCCCCTGTTCCTCTTGGTGGGAGTGAGTAAAGTTGTCCAGCTTGAAATGCGACCACATTTTGTAGCTCAAAAGCTGTCTACACGCATCTAGGTGAAGTTTTGGTTTGGGGCGCTGACCACGTTGGGGTCCCCCGGCAGCATCGCTCCCCTCAGGCCCCTGCCTTCCCTGGATCAGGAGGTGAGGGTGGGTCTCACCGTCCCCGCGTCCCTGTCCTCATCACACTCACGTAATTTCTTGTAAATGCTGTCAAAGTCATTTTTGTTCTCGTGTGTTTCTAATTTTGGCTGTTCCTCTATTCCTTTTTCTATTTTCCTTTATCCCTTATACCACCCCGTGAGCATGTTGTTCGGTCTGAAAATGTGGGCTGTGCACACCCTGCATTGGAATAGCCAGATCGCCCTCTGTGCCGTCTCCATCGCTATAAAAAGCAAAAACTTAACAGTTGCCATGATTCGTATATTATCCTAGTCATCTTATTTTCTACTTTTTTGGAATTTTTGCTATGTTAGCACATCACCCACTGGAGTTTGATATATGTTAAAGTCCTTGCTTTGAGGAACCTATTAGTTCGTCCTTATATTTGGTAACAAATGCTCTCTTACTAATTTTGTTTATTTGTTTTGAAGAAGTGAGATGCGAATTGATTTAGGCGGCTGCTGAGGGATTTTTTTCATGGAGTATTTAAACTTGGAAAGTCAAAATCTGCAGCACCTTGCTTGATTCTGGCTTTTACACAAACGTGCTCGGCACACGGTTCCTGGCTGTCGCTGTGTGACGTGCGTGACGGCGCTTCCTGGCCGGCGGTCACTGGTGAGGAAGTGGCCGGCTCGGGGGTGAGCAGCTGCAGGGGACGCTGTTGGAGGAAGCAGTCACCGGTTTTTTGTTTTTTGGTTTTTTTTTTTGCATTCACCTTCCCAGTGCCATTTACTTTACTTTGCATTCATAGAGGGGCAGGAGCGGGCCTAAAACCATGCCACTCTTTTGTTCCCTTTATGAGGCTGGTTTTTCTAAGTATCAGGAAAACATTGCCTTGTCCTAAGGAGCTGGTTCACTTGGATCTGGTGGACACAGGGACCCCTAAATGGGACCATAGCTTTCTCTCTGCTTCAGCCAGTGGGCATTCAGAGCCGGGTCTGTGGTTTGCCTCAGCAGCCGTGCAGGCCTCCCTGCACCGGCCTTTACTTTTACCCCTTTTTGGCAGTAAATAGCTGACTCTGTGTCTGTTGCAGCTGATGTCCACCACTGACGGCCGTGTGGTTATTTTGCGGTAGTGAGTCTCCAACACCCCTGTCAGCCGTGAAAGGACCTTGCATTCTCACCCCGACCCTGGTTCATCTCACCCAGGGAAAGGGCTTGGCCACCACCATCATGCTGGACATGAGGCCTTGTTTCTCCTTTCATGCTCTGGTCCAAATGTGGACACTTCATCCTTCACTGACTTGGTCTCGCTTGAGACAGTCCAGACTTTCTGAAAGAGTCCATCACATTCTGGGGGGGAACAGAACAGAAGTAAGGGTCGCAAGTAGGAATCTAGGCTGTCTGGGTTGGCAAATGCAGGCTGGGATCTGTGATGGCCGGTCTGTGCCCTGGAAACTGGCCTTTCCCGTGGCTCCCGAGAGCAAAGGGGTCGGAGCGAGAACAGACTTGCCTGGGTTCCTACCATCCTCATCTGCTCACTGACAGGAGTGTCAGCTAACTAGGAGCTCCCCCAGACCTCGGGCCCTTCAAACCTCAGATCACGGGAGATCCTTGAGTCCCTTCTTCTGGTCCTTCTTTGTGAGAATCCAGTGCCTTCTGAGGTGACTGGCAGCAGGAGATGCCTCCCCCTCCAGGGAACTCCCTTCGGAGGACTGTGACTCAGTGCACCTTGCTGTGAGCTTGTGGGTTTCCATCGTGCTCCCTGCAGAACCAGACTTGAGACTGGCTTAGCGACAGAAATAACAAGACTGATTCCAGGGCAGGGCCAGGTGGAGGGAACAGTGGAAATTGAATGTGACCTCAAACACCTAGGTGGGTGCTGGGGCTGTTACTAAAATGGGGAGCCTGGGAGGTACCTGCCAGGAATCGAAGTCTAGAGTAAATGGTGGACATAAGGCCTTTTTTTTTTGACATATGGCATTTTTAAGATGCCATTTGTCATCCAAGTTAGGACTTCCAAGAGGCACTCGTGTCTATGAGCCTGGGGCTCAGGTGAAGGAGCTGGACTAGAGATACACATTGGGATTCGTCATTCTTAGCTGGTGTTCACAGCCGTGCAAGTGGATCAGCTCATCTCAAGAGGTGCAGACTGTGTCTGAGGGGGGGCAGGGCTGTGTCTGGTTTGGAGGAAAGCCCGGACCATGCAGCTTTGGTGTGTCAGACAGCGGCGTTTGTGATTTTCAGAGCAATGGCATTTATCCTTAAGGTTCTGGGGGGTGGGCAGGCCCACCCAGGAAGAAATCTGAAGAGAGGGTTTTGGCCACGTGTGCGCGTCTTGGGACGATCCAGAGGCTGCAGGGTCCAGAAGGGGAAACTCCTCAGAAGCTGAAGTCGGAGTGGGGAGTTGGGAGAATGTAGTCACACTCTCCTGTGATGAAGGGAGGGAGTCCTAGGGAGTCCGCACGCTAGCGGACTCTCTTTCCCACGAACAAAAGGCAATCAGACAGAAGATTTGAGGTAAGAAGGGATGGGCGTTGGGAGAGGAGCCAACCTGGAGAACGGTGGTTGAACAATTCTTGAATAGTCTCCCTGAAACATAGAGTTAAAAAAACCCAGACTCTTAAGAATATTGATAGTGACTGGGGAGGAGGCAGTTGTTTTTCTGACCTCCTAAGGGTAAGGTATGTATCCGGGGATATACAGAAGAATCGGGCAGTCTGTTCCTGGGGCTTCACCCTTACCAGGGGGAACAGTGCAAGTTTAAAGGGGGAGAAGGGCAGCGGAGGGAAACTAGCCAGGCCCCGTGTCACGTACCAGTCGGCCGCCCTACTTGCGTGTTGCATTCACATCCATGCCTCCCAAGTGGGCGGTGGCAGCCCCGTTTTGAAGATTGGGAAGCCTCCTCAGAGGTTTAAGGAATTGGTTCATTTAGCAGCTAGTAAATGCTGTAGCAGGATTCCAGCAGGGCCTTGTCAGACTTCAAGGGCATGTTCTCTCTACTAATTCCGGTTGAACCTGAAATGGTGAAGTGAGTCAGTTTCGGAGCCTTTCAGAGAAAGTACGCTTTAAGTGCCTCAGGACTGTTGCACAAAGCTCAGTGTTCTTTCATGGTTCGGAACCACCGCAGTGCTTTTTGCCCCACAGATGTAAGGTCTTACTCCTTTGACGATGGCGTGGTTGTAAATGACATACAGGTGCAAAACCACACTTAGCAGCTTCTGAAGGGAAACTCTCCTGTTCTCCCTTGATCGGCTTTCTTCCACGGGATGTAACTGTGCTGCAGCTAAGGCCTGAGCTTTCCGTATGGAGTGAGGGTTTGATATCCAAATTTAGCATAAAACAGTCAGATGGAGAAAATCGAAGATGACAATATATTTTGGGGTTTCATTAGACAAGACATACTATCTGTTAATGGCTCATAAAGCTAATGAGATTGAGTACAGAACATTGCATTTCTTACTTTCTACTGAGAGCTGTCTTCCAACATAAGGTTCTCTGCTTTGGAACTTCAGCTCAGCCACTAGGGCGCCTGTCATTTTGTTGGTGTGATTGCATTTACACAGTGCATGTAATCTGGGCTTCCTTAGCCCCAAACACTCCAGTGCAGAATCATAGGCTGTAGCCATCACTTAGTTATACAAATACTTCTAAAACTATATGATACCAAAAAAAATAAATAAATAAAAATAAAGAGAGAGAGGGAGATTGCCTTTATCAAAGTTCCTTTGGATTTTAACTGCAAAGTGTTGTTGAGCAGCTCTGGTTTCCTTTGGATATGAATATATACATTTCTTTGCATGTAACTTGGATTTCAGGCTTGAACACCAAGCTCTTGTTTTCCATGAGCCACAAAAATCATAGCCAAATGACACACGTATGAAACAGTTTATTCTTTTTATCTGAGACAGAATCCTTGAATTTGGGACTTGAGCTGCGACTTTCCTGTTTGCTCTTCCCACCCCTCTTGTCACCTCACTCCTTTTTCCCACGTGGCCTCCAAGAGGTCATGGTCTCATAGGAGCAGGTGGACAAATACCAGTTGGTCGCCAAGCAGTGCTGCTGTAGATGGAGCCAGCCAAGAGCTAAAGGACATCATCAGGGAGGACTTCCTGGAAGAAATTGGCTCTACATTCAGTTCTGAGGACAGAGTAAGAGTCAGCCAGGGGAAGGAATCAAGAGGGTGACTCAGGTGGCAGGAGCAGCCTGGGTAGAGGCCTGGAGGCTTGTGGGGTGATGACTCGGGGAGACTGCCCTGTGTGGTCCAGGGTGGTGGGTGACCCTGCTTTGAAGGACACTGGAGAGGGCCTAGGGGTGGAGGGCTTTGGAGGAGCTTGGTTTTTACTAGAACTGACACAGAAGAGGCAGTGAAGGGTGTCAGCAGGAAGTGACCCTTAGGAGAGCAGCTCTGCCTGTCCTTTTGAGTCCCACCCCTTCATTCTTTTATTCACAAAACACGCAATTCTGAGTGTCTAGGGGAGAGGGGGTGGACCCACAGTAGTAAGCAAAATGTACTTGCTTCTTGAGAGCTTAGCAGTGTCAGAAGTTGACTTAGATTAAAATGTTTTATTAACACAGCAGGGCACCTAATCCGAAGTGCGGAGGTTGGAGGGAAGGAAGACTTCCTTGACAAACAGTTAAAATGAGCCTGGAGGCTAGTGGGAAGTAGCAGCAGGTCACGGGGCCCCTGAGGTCACTGGGGACCTGGTACTGAGGTGAGGATGGACAAGCAGGGTCGGGGGTGGGGCTAGAACTCTACCAGGGAGCCTCTGATGGGTTTGAAGTGGGGGAGATGTAATCAAATTTGTGCTTTGGGAAGGCTGCCTTGGCTGTGTGTGTGTGTGTGTGTGTGTGTGTGTGTGTGTGTGTGTGTGTAGCGGGGAAGAGGGGGAGGGTGTCACCAACTGGGAGGGTTATTAGAAGACCATTCACAGGCTCGGAGGCCACCAGTGGGAGAGGGGCGTCGGGACTGCTTGGGGACCGCAGGGGCAGAGTGGATGCCGGGTTTCCTTGTGTGGAGGGCTTGTTAGCGGGGTCGCTCTAGCGACACCTTGTGGCTGGAAGTAAACAGATGGAGGCCGCCAGGTGGACTTACCTCTTCTCTCCTTCCCAGCCTTGTGTGATGATCTTAGCTCTGCCAACATATGGAACAGAAGAGCTAAGTTCCAGAGTAGCCCAGGACTTTGCTGGGCTCGTTCAAGTGAGAGCAGATAGGATTTAGGCTTGTGTTGAGATCTGTAAGTTAACTTAGCTAGAAACGTCCTGTCTTTTGGATTTTCATAGGGGTAGTAATTCTTGATAAAGATTGCTTTCTTGGTGAGAGGAAATTTAATACAACTGATGTCTTTCTCAAAAAATATCTTATCTTTTAAGAAATTTAATATTCAAAATAATAGGAATATTTTAAAATGATAAACTAAGGCTTTCATGTAGTTTCTTTGGTTTCTGAGTTGATGTGTAGGTAGACCCTTTGCATTACATAATAGCACATCTTTGACAGTATTTAAAGAGCTGTTAGTGAGCGCCCCCAATTTGAAAGCATCATTAAAGCTTGCTCTGAAATAGTGAAGTCATATAGGTCTTGTTTGCAGAAGCCAGATATTTGGTTTATAATCTGCAGCATAGCTCCCTTTATAAAATAATAATAGATTCAAAATTAACAAAGTGGAAAATAATTGATTTTTTTTAAAAAATGAAACATAAACTTTCTTGTGCTATTGTTGCAACTGGAAATTTTGAAAAGAAAAATCCTATTGTAATATCATCTAAGTGAAATACATATATGTCTGTCACATTTGAATAGTAACTGCACAGTGGTTTTTGAAGTCAGGATCATTCCAGCTCAGATACTGGCAGTGATGGTTGCTGGTTTTCAATGGAAGAGCCTAAATTTGCTTTCTTAGCTTTATTCTTTTCTTTTCTTTTCTTTTCTTTTCTTTTCTTTTCTTTTCTTCTCTTTTCTTTTCTTTTCTCTCTCTCTCTTTTTTTTTTTTTTTTGGGGGGTAGTGCGAGGGTTGAGTAGTGCTGTGCCAGCATGATTTGGGGGCAATTTGTGGGCAGATGTCGTGCAGCAGCAGTGAGATATTTCCATGCATTTTACTTTCCGGACATCACCAGGGAACATGTGTGGTTTGTGCCTGCAGGATGGGATGCTGCAGGACTCCCTGGTCCATCAATGTTATGTCTTGGAGCTGCTCCGGTCAGTGAATGATTTTCTGTGGCTTGGAGCTAATGTGGTCTGATGCAGATGATCAGAGGTGTAACTAAAGTACTGTTACTTGAAATAAGAGAAAAGCTAGCAAAAATGTCTCTAAAATACAGGATGAGGGAGGAGAATTGGCTGAGCTGCTTGCAGTGGGGATATTCTTAGGTGACTCCCTCACTGTGTCTCCTGTCACTATCCCCCACAGCCCTGCATGGCAGTCCTACTGAAGCAACCATGCACTTTCTCAGAAATGCGCTGAATTTCCTTGTGCCTCTGATTGTTCACTTTTTTTTTTGAAAGCACATCTTGCCCTTTGCTTAAATGCCATCCCTGCTAGCCACCACTTACACTCATTCTTCTGGACCTCATCCATATATAGCTGCTGAATGAAAGAACAAAATGTAGTATCTCCATTTAGTGGAATATTATTCAGACATAAGAGTGAATAAAAAAGAAAAAATAAATAAAGGGGAATATGAAAAAAGCCATCTGCTCTGGGTAGTCCACCCTGACTGCTCAACCCGGCCTTTTCCCTTTGAAACCCCATCCCTTATACCCCACTCTACTATTTTTGATAGTATTTACCACCTTCTAATAAAGTTTAACATTTTCAAAAAAAAAGAGACATGCTGATACCACTTCAACATGGGAAAGCCTTGATAACAGCACGTTAACTGAAAGGAACCAGACACAAACAGCCACATATTGTTGATTTCAGTGATCTTAGAAATGCCCAGAATTGGCTCATGCAGTGGCAGAGAGCAGATGATGGTTGCAAGGGGCTGGGTGGCGGGGGGTTGTGGAGTGACTGCTAGTGACAGGGGTGTTCTATTGGGGTGATGAAGTGTTCTGGAAATAGATGGTGGTGAGGGCTGCACAACCGTGAGTGTGCAGAAGACTGCTGAGCGCTGTCTCTGGGAGTGCTTGTTGTTGGGGCGGCTTTATTTTGTTCTCATCCTGTAATGTGAAGGGTCATCTTGTGCTGAGACCATTCAACTCCTGTGAGTGGTAAGGCTAAGAGACTTTGCAGAGTCATGTTTCTTTTTTCCCCCTTGCTGAGTGTAGGCAAAAATGGTTTAAGCCTGAGAAAGTGCTCCATATGCAGAAATGTCTTTCAGTTTTGGCTGGTGTAAAAATCTTGTGAGCTTTTTAATCATTTAGGACAGTCTGTAGGGGGAAACAGCCTGTGAAGCCTGGGTGAGACTTGGAAGAGCCGCGCTACCCTCCCAGACACGGGTGGGGATTTCACCCCCATTCAGGCAGTGAAGGGCCAAGACCCGTGAGAGGAGTTGACAGTCATGAATATTTATGTGTATCCGCTGCTTCATCTTGGATATTAATTTCTAGCTGAGTCATTTTGTGGCAGCAGCCTCATCCTACATCAGGAATTTATAGTATCTGCTCTTTGAGGTGAAGAGCTGACAGACTTGATTATTTAACAGTCTATCTTGTATTGATATCTCAGATTCCTTTGTCAATCGCAAAACAGCAGAAATACAGACGTCCTTTAATGCTGATGTGACCGGGAGCAGGTTTAGTTTCTGTACCTCAGTGACCTTATCTGCGTGTGGGGAAGATGATAACAGTGCTTCCCTCAGAGGGGCTGGTGAGAGGAGACTGAGAAGCATAAATGGAAGACTTACACGAGATGCTCATGAATGACAAAATTTAGTGCTCTCAGCCTGGTGAGGCCTCAGGGGCAGAGATGTCAGAACAGAGCAGTCCTAGCCGGAGTTCGATCCGCATTGGCAGGTTTTATGATCACTATCACCACTGTGGGTTATCAGGTAGTTTTAAGACTTGGTAATATGAATTCATGAATAATGTTAAAGACTAGACAACTCAGATCCGGTTTACATAGTTCTCAAGATTTCCTGTGAGAAATGGATATTTTTTCCCCATCTTAAATCTGAGTGGATTCTCTAAAAAAATTCTGTAGTCCTCCATCTTTTTCCTTTAATTCTCCTTTTTTTTAAATAAAAGTTTTTAAATGGAGTTACTGGGGACTGAACTGAGGGCCTCATGCGTGCTGAGCACATACTCTCTCAACTGAGGTATACTCTCCCCCATAATTTTTTTAAACTTTACTTTCTTAGTATTCAGAGGTTAGAGGCCTCTAATTCTTTTTTTGGAGACTTGTCCATAAACCGGTAAATCTAAAATTAATGGACAAAATTTGGTTTATTAAAAAAATCATTAGAACTTTTATCAATCCATTCAAAAGGAAATGCTTATTGAGTTAAAATGTTTCTCCTTTATGGTGATTTCTAATTTTTGGTCTAGCTTAACTTATTAAAAGTAATCCTCATCATCATAATGACCAAGCTTGCTGTGAGTGGACACCTACCAAAGGCTAAACTGTTTTTCTCATGTTTTACTTCAAAGCAGGTGTTTGACGGTAGGTATCAATGTCTCCTTTTTGCAGCTGAGGGATTGAGAGGTGGGCAGCTTGTCCCAAATCAAACGCAGCTGGCGGTGCCTAGCTCGGTGCTGGAACCCAGGCTGCACAGGATGCATTCTCAATTTCTCCTCTGATCAGCCTCCCGTTGAGTGGTTTCCCGAACTCCTGTGAGTCCATAAATGACCGATTTTGGCGATCTCAGCCTGATGAGGCCTTCAAAGGAGAGACACCAGTGAGAATGTGAGACAGAGCGGCATAAATTAAAATTGTACATTTTCACAAATGTTGCATTCTCAGGTAATGACTTAAATAGTTTATGTTTTCTTTATATTAGTGCTATGTAAGCACTAAAAACAAAACATTAAAAATGATTATAGTGCAAAATAGGAGTGGGCTTTGAAAGCCCAATCATTGCTAATGATGTTGCTTGTTTTTCTCTAGTGGTGCTTATTGACAGAATAATTTACAATGACTGAATTTGTTTTATGTATGTAGTCTTAGTATGGAGGAAAAGTTTGTCAGTGCATATTGAAAGTAAAATCTTTACTCTTTTCTTTCCTGATGATAAATATGTACGTTGTTTCCATGGCTTAAGTATATTTCCTCATTTGTGAAATTTGAGTGATGCCGTTTACCATGTCTGACTGTGAGAGGTAGACGCCTTGTATACAAAGCATCCAAGAGCTGCTTAGTAAAAATGTGCTGTCACAATGACAGATAGTTTAGAAGGATCAACTGTGAATACTAAAGAGGGTGGCTTGTTTCTGATGCATATTCAATATGGATATATATGAATATGGCTTAAAGTAACAAGGATTCAGGGTTTTGTGTGTGTGTGTGCGTGCAGTATGAAGTTTTAATGAAATCTGTATCATTCTATTGAGACAGGGACTAGTTAAATTGACTTAAGCAGACGACCTTGAAGATTATTTACACAGAATGTGTATTGTTACAACTCAGTGTTCATGCTGCCGTGTAACTATACACTCAGACATTTAAATTCGTAGGACTCTGACCAGAAGCATTAAGTTTAGAAAAATCCACATTGATCATTTTCAGGGAATAAGCTTCTCTCTTTTGTGATTAAAGAAAATTTTGATTTATTTTTCTGCACTCTTAATAGGTTTTAAAATATCAAAACATTGATTTGACATGTCAGCTTTTTTAATAGAAAAAAGCTCATGCTGTTTTAATATGTAAATAAATGTTTTTGTATTTCAATACACTTCTATGACTTCCTGGCTCTTTGAGAAGTATTTTGCAAGATACTTAGATTACCTCCTGTTGGAAAAATACAGACATGACTTTTATGAATATAGGCCTAGTACAGGTCTGTTGGTTTTTGCTACAGTGCAAGACATGAGGACTAGGAGAGCAGTATGTGCTACATAAGCTTTTAGTTATCTGATTCTTGTTTCTGATCCACAGGCAATTTTTGTGTTGCACCTTTCCAGGCAACCAGGAAGGCCTTTTAAGCCATAGGTGGCGCTGTTACACCTTCTTACAGTCTTAACTTTCCTGTTTGTAATGGAAGTCTTAAACAACGTTTTTTTTTTTTTTTTTGATTCCTTTGCTTAGTGCTTCAGGGTAGCACAATGTCCATTATGTCTGACTACCTGGAACTATTATTCTGCTTATGTCTTAGTTTTATTCTATCATCTCGCTGTGAACATTTCAGACTTCCTGTGCAAACAGTTGCAACATCGGACTTTTCTTGCAGTGTTAGAAACCAGTGAGCCGGGATTTTATAAAAGAGCTAGAAGCGGCCTCTGGAGCACCTTAAAGCTGAAAAGTGTACTGAGTTCCCTAAGTATTATCCCCACCGCTGTGTGTCAATGGGTGGTAGGAGATTTGGTACATATACAAAGGGGTGTGGTGTTTTGACTTGGGTTTGCGTGCACGCGCTGCCACTGAGCTACGTGATCCTGAGTCAGTTCTTTCTGAGTTTTTCCCTCGTCTGTGAGATGGGGACACTCATTTCTGCTTTGTAGAATTGTGAGAATTAGAAATTATGTAAAGTGTTTAGCACAGTGTGTATGACAAGAGGGCTCATAATCTTAACTGCTATTTGGTGTGAAGCCATCATTTGATAGTCTTTGGCAATTACTGAGAAACAGGAAAATAAGAAAAGCTGGTTTTATGATGAAAGATATTTGAGGAGGTTCCATAGTTCCTATACACATAATTTAGCATCAGCAGAGTCAGGACAGTTACACAGTCGCCCTGAACCAATGTTAAGCCACAGAATTTTTGTTACTTCATATATGTTGGGGCTTAAGGGGACCCAATACTTATACACATGTTGTGTCCAGCAGCCAACTGAGAGATGACAAAGAAGAACAGGCAGGCGATAAATGTCTCCTTTATTACTGATGAAGCCACGTTCTCCATGAAATTCAGGGCTGTGGGAGAGTGAGTGTCATGACACTATGTCCCAGAATTAGAGACTTACGCAGTCCCAGGTAACTCTGGTCCACAGCGAGCATTCCCTTGAGAGATTCTGACCCATAATGCACAGGACTGTCTTGCCATGGAACTGAGCATCCCGGCTGCTTCCTAAGGGTGGCCAACACTGGAGGGGAAGGAAAGCTTTCATATGCCCTGCTTGTCTCCCCGGACTCACACCTCAATCTGTTAGTGTGAGGAGGGCTAGCCGTGGGCCAGTGGTCAGGAGTGTGAAGGGAGAAGCAGTCTCCCATGGACCAGAGGAGTGGGGAGGAGGAAATCCCCCCTCAGTTTAAACAGGTGGTGGCTTGAAACAGAAGGGTGCTCCTCAAGAGTTTATAAGAGGGGAAATAAGGATTTCCTTTGGGACTCAGAATAGTCATGAAACACAGAAGATGATTAGATGGGAGACTTGTAAATCACTTTCTTATTAAATTGAAATTTGTTGGGCACCAAAAATGTGCTACATTCTTTTCTGAGAGTTTTACAGAAATGAATCCTCCAATTTTCACAACAAGTGAGTAAGAAAGATTTGATTGTTATCCCAGGTTTACAGTGTGGAAATTGAGGCACACAGAGGGTAAGTAATTTGGCCAAGGTAACAGAGCTAGTAAGTGGCAGAGCTGGGATTTAAATCCTGGCTATCTGGTTTCCAGGCTCCCAGGGATGGGCTTTGGGTGTTTACAGGTATCTGCATCCCTGGATCTCTGTACCTCTGCATCAGTTAGACCAGAAAGGACAGGGAAAGTGGAGTTATACAGGTACTCACAGTCGTGTCTCAGCCACTGTCCATGGAGTGTGCCCCGTGATTGGCATTAATTGTTTTCCAGGCAGTAGATCTGTTCTTATAACAGAAATTTAGTCCATTGAGTTAATCTAGAAACCCTTCCTGCTCTGCTTCTGTCCACGCTTGCCATGTGACTGCCTGCCCGAGATTGGGCCGTGGAGGAGAATCTGTACTCATGGTTGAACTCTGATATTTCAATCTGGTTTGTAGTTTCACATCTCCTGTTACATTAATAAATTAAATTTCTGGTTTTCTTGCATCAGTGTGTCATAAGTTTGCTTAATGTGAAACCAGTCCATGGGAGCCCAGGGGTGCTGACGGTATAATTTCTGAGCATGTGGCATTTCTACCCGTGCAGAAATGGCTGGAGGATGTCCACCTTCCTCACTGATTTCTCCCAGCAGCAGGGTCCTCTCCCACCCCCGGAAGTGAGGATGGGATCTCTCTGAGTAGGCCATTCAGAGGCCGAGTCCACCAATCCGAAAATGATGAAGTACCTGGAAGTGGGTTTAATAGAAGACAAGGGCTTCCAGGTTGTCAGATGTGCTGTTCGAGTCCATTTGGTGAAAAGCTGTCCACTGTCTGTGGTTGAGCTGCTTCTTTGCTGTTTAAAAGTCTGTATTACATGAAGGGATTTTAAAAAGCAGAAAGGTGTGATTTCAGGTGGTACATCCGCACCGGTGAGTAGTGCTGGATGACCGCCTGTGTGAGGAATAGACAGAGTCTTACAAACTTCATAAAACAGCTTTTAAAGCTCTTCCATCTGAGTGCACTTCGTATGGGGTCCAGTTCATGACTGGTCGCGCTGAGAGGGCACGTAACTGATGATGGCAGAAAGGACACGGAGGCATCAAAAAGGTCCCAGACATGTTCTGTGTTTAGAGGATGGGGCACAGAGTAATATATTTGAGATGGTTTTTCATTGAACACTTTTGAGTATTTTCTAGGACTCCCCAATCCCCCATGGTTCCATGCAGCTGGGTGTCCCCTCAGTGCAGCTCTGTCAGCGCTTGCCCTGGGCTGATGCGGTGTCACGGGGAGCAGGACGGTCAGTGTCCCCGGCTCCTCCGAGCTCCGTCTCCTCATCCGCAGAGCCGGGTTTCTCATCCGTGTCTACTTAGTAGGATTGCTGAGAATCACACGTGATGGTTGTCAGGTGTGATTTGTGGTTGTCTCTGTGATTGGCGTATAGTCAATATTTGATAGAAACACTTGTTTTTTATTATAATTGTGGCTCCTAGATTGCAGTGGTTTTTAGTCTGCATTTATTTTTTTATATAAATTTATTCTTATTTTTAAGTAAGCACTTGTATTTATTTATTTTCATGAAGGTACTGGGGATTGAAGCCAGGAACATGTGCGTGCACAACAGGTGCTCTACAATGGAGTAATACCCACCCTCCTTGTCTGCACTTAAAAATAAATATTTCAATACACAAAATATTTCTTAAACACCATCATGGGTCCTATTTTCTGCATAGACAATTGAATACATATGCCATCTCAATAAGAATAAATGTCATAGGAACATACCTTTCTAAATCTGTTTACATGTTTTAAAACGATCATAGCTAGTGAAAAACACGAGTCTTGGATCCACTACTTCTTAGGGTCTGCTTTGCCATCATGGGGAATTACATTCTACAGAGAAGGCTAATTGGATCTCATTGATATTTGGATGATTTTGCAATGTTCAAGGCTTTCAAAAGCTGACCGTTTTGTATTTTAAACTAACTACAAAGTTATCTTCTAGAAGTTGTAAGTCCTTAGCTTGTGAAGTGCCCAGTAATTCAGTTTGTATATGTCTGTGTCTCTGTGAACGTGTATGTGTGTGATTTCAGGAATGTAGCAATAAGTTCCATATAGCCTTCTGAAATCTTTCTCCTCCAGTTCAAGGTGTAGGTATATATTTACACAAATAAATTGATACTCTTTTGTGATTTGGCATATTGGTGGGAATAAGAGGTTCTCATAATTGTTTCAGAAGGGTTGGGGAGCATGAGCTTAGAAAATGGGAGGAGATAGAGGCAGGGAGGTTCTTTAAACTTTGTGCAAGATGAGAAACAGTAGCTTTTCTTTTTTCTTCTAAAGCAAACTGGCACTGAATTGTAACATACTAATACTCAGAATTGCTTTTCTGATCAGAGACAAGTGCCTCAGATTTTTCAAGGCAACATGAATGATGAAATGTGTTTTAGCAGTTATCTTTAAAAGTAGTTTTATTTTTCAAGTATAAGTCTATAGACTGTTCTTTTTTTCCCAGCTGTACAAGAATTTCTCATTGATCCAGGTACGTGATCAATGTGTTTAGTTTCTTTGGGTTATTTATTTTTTTTAAGTGCTTGATTCATTCTGGTGTGAATGAATGTTTAAAATTTCTGGATTTTGATCTTTAAAACTTGCTGATTTATCAGAACTGCAAAAAACCTGATGTTTGTTCCTTGTTTGGTGGGGCAACCTATTGATTTATGTTGTCTGTTATAGAGGGAAATTCTTCCTCTAGCCTGTAGATAATTAAGTGAATGGTTTGCAGTGTGCCTTAAAAATTATTTGAATGCATTGAGCATGTTTGTCCAGTGAATTTTGGATTGAGTCATAATAATGACTTTGCTTTGATTCTGTGGCTTTTGTCCTCTCCACAAGAATTTGAATTCTCTGTTGCATTTTGTATTCGTGTTCTTAACAGGGGAAGGAATTTTGCATTTTTTACAGAGGTGGGTTTTCCTATCCCCTCTGAATTCCTTCTGTAATTGATACAGCGAAAATCTGTTATTGCAGTGCTTAATTATTTCATAAAAAATTTTTTGGCTTAATCAGAAACAATGACAAAGAATGATAATAAAAAATACGAAAACCTTCCTTCCTTTGAAGAATAGAAATGAGGTGGTCAGGCTCACGCATGCTTTGTACCTGACACACTTACTCTCATGTCATTGTGTATCATGAGTCGGAGATGGAGTTGCTTCAGGTTTATAGATTTTTGTTTTAACATTTGTGTTGAATTCATTCTCTAGGCATGATGATTCCTGTTGCCTTTGTGGAAAGTGTAGATGAAGGGAAACAAATGCTTTGTTTTGTTTTCAGGAGGCCTGAGATGCTGATGAGAAATGAGTAGAGGGTGGGCTGAGGAAAATAGTGATAGACCCTAAACTCCAGGCTGAAATTGATGAACAAAGAAATCAATTAAGTGTATCGGTATTTGACTAATAGAAGTCAGACAGCCCAGACTGTCTAGTTATGCCCAAAGGAAAGTACTGAATTCACCTGCAGAATTAGGTGCTTTACCATGTAGAAGCAGCTTAGAGCAATCAGAAAAATCAGTGATGAGATATAAAAAGAATATAATATCTTTTATTTCTGAAACTTTTCTACATTAAGTTGTGTAGAGCTAAAATTAAGTTTCAAGCACCAGGAGTTAAGAGTTTAGGTGGTTCTGTGGGATCGTTATTCAGGGATGTGTCTAGACCCTGCTGGAGTGGCCGAAGCTGGCAGGAAAAGATCCAGAGCCAGGATTTTTCATCCTAGGATGTCCTCCATAATGGTTCCATGTGGGAGCCCATGATTGAATTAACAAGTTGTAACACATCGCAGCCGCCTGTCAACTTTAAGAAAAAAAATGTGCTTATTAACTGCTTTAAAGCAAACACCTGTGCATCCTCATTCCTGTCTCCTTGCCATAAAAAGCAGAGACAATGCCTTGCTTGCATATTTGAGGTTATAGATAGCACACTGCTTATTGCAGAGCAATGACCCAGGCCCTCAGCTATAAACGCCAGGCCTGCGTGGTGTTAGATAGTCTATTATCCCCAAAACAGGGACCAGGCTGGTCTGGTGGTCTGCTTTGTAATGAACATGTCTAAAAAATGTATCTTGTTCCCCTCAGCCCATGACTTCCCTAAAGGTAAACTAAGCCTTAGTACTCATGGTGGAGTCTACAATCTCTGTCTCATCCCTTCTTTCCCCAAGTTCCTGCCTACTATCTCACAACTGTTATTGACTTTTTACTTTGATTATACACAATAAATATGGGAGCATTTGAGAGACTCGTGGATTTGGCTCCCTAATCCCTCTCGCTTTCTTTCCTTTTTCCGCAGTCTTGAGAAATTCATTCCGTGTCGGTAAGACTTCCGCCAGCCAGAACCCACAGTTCCAGGTGAGAAGGATGCAGGCTTTATCCCTCCTACCCGAGGGAGAGAGAGGAGATAATTGAGATATGCTCCCCTGTGGTCCCTTCCTGCCCCAGGGCCACTCCAGTTCACCTGCAGCCTTCTGGCCTCTGCTCACAGGGCCTCTGTCCCAGGATTGACCGCAGCCTTTTATTCCCTTATCAACATTCCCTGTGCCTTTCAGAGGTTGCTCTCTTCTCTGCAATTCAACCCTGGCAGATGTGATGGTGGTCAGCGTGCTGATGGGCAGTTACTTGGGGACTCCCAGGAGCCATGCTGATTCTCCTGAGTCATTCGGGGTTACAGAACTGTCAAGCACTGCAGGAAGCCCATTCACGTGAGTTCAACACAGCATTACATCACTTTCATTTTATTTTTGAATTTTCAGTGGAGAAATTATTTGTAGCACACTGTTCCAGATTTTAGGCCGCCTGCTTTCCTCACCACCATTTCCTTGTTGGCTCTGGTGCTTGTTTTAAGAACCAGGTTTCTTCTCTGGTCATTTGTAGCAGCTGGGCTTGCCGAATCCTTGATTTGCATTTGAAGCAGAATGCTTCTTCGTGATGTCAAACTGATTTTCCTTGTCATGTCTGAATATTTCTTGTACACTCAGCAACAGTTTCAAGTGAAATGCTCTTGTCCAATTTCGGTTAACTAATATTTGCTGATCTCCTGCTTTCATGCTGAGGGCAGTTTCTTCTTCCTGTAATAAATGTTAGCAATTTGCATTTACTATGGAAGGTACTAATCCGAGGTGCTTTTGTTCTTAACAGTTTTAATACAAATCACCCATTAAAATGTACAGCGGATTTTACTCTATGCCCAGAAATGTGCATCCCAGTCAATCTTAGAATATTTTCTTCCCCCCAACAGGAAACCCAGTACGCATAAGCAGACATTATCAACTTCCCCATCCTCCCCAAGCCCCAGGGAGCCACTCTTCTGTCTCTGTGGATTTGCCTGTGCTGAACATTTCATGCAAATCGAGTCACTTCATGTAAGTGGAACCGTCTATTTTGACTGACTTCTTTCACACTGAGTAACGTTTTCAATGTTTGTCCACGTTGTGGCCTGGGTCAGTACTCTATGCTTTGCTATTGCTGAATAATATTTCACTGTATGGCTGGGCCCCTTTGTTTACCCATTCATCACGTGATAGACATTTGGGTTGTTTCTGTTTTTTGGCTCTGAAAATTAATGGCGAAAAGTAATGGTGAATATTCCTGTAGGAGTTTTTATGTTAACATTTGTTTTCAGTTCTCTTACTTGTGTGCCCAGGAAGCAGAATTGCTGGATCATTCAGAAGCCAAATGTTCAACTCTCTGAGGACGTGCCAGGATGTTTTCCAAAGTGGTCACGCTGTGTTACATCCTCACCAGCAATGGCTGCGGGCTCCGCTTCCTCTGTGTCCTCATTAGTGCTTGTTAATCTTTTTTTGATTTTAACCTATTGTAGTGAATGTGAGGTGGTTTCTCCTAGTTGTTTTGACTTGATTTCCTTTAGAGCTAATGTTATTGAACACCGTTTCATTGTGCTTATTGGCCATTTGTATATTTTCCTTGAAAAATATCTTTTCAGATTCTTTTTTCATTTTTTAATTGAGTTGCCTTTTTATTGTTGAGCTGTGGAATTTTTTTTTTGATACACAAATTCCTTATCAGATAAATGATTTGAAAAAATTTTCTCCTGAGTGTTGTTTTTTCACTTTCTGGATGGTGTTTTTTGAAGCAAAGTTTTAAAGTTTAATGAACTCCAATTTATCTCTGTTTTCATTTTTCCTTGTGCTTTTGGGGTAATATTTAATATCTGATGTATTTTATTAAAACTTGTATATATAAAATAACTTAATTCTTAGGACCGTTCTAGGAGATGGGTGCGGTTGTTGTCCCCAGTCTATGCATCGGAGACTGAGGTGCAGAGAATTTGACTGACATATTAGTGTCAAAGCTACCCAGTGCTGTGGGAATTCAGACCCTCATGTTTTTCCCTAGCATCTGAGCTCAACACCACCATGCTCCAATCTTTCCAGGAAACGTTAATGAAAAAATCTTTACTTTTTTGATTTCTTGTTAGATTTTTTTCTTATTGGGGACCTCAAATTCTCATTTTCTTTTCGGATATCAGTGTCGATTTATTTTAGGTCTCATGTAGGGAGAAGCATTGCTATCAGTTAACTTCTTTATTACTCACTCTCCAGTGATGATTGTTGCTAGTTGATCTAATCAAGTCATGCTTAAGTCTTTCCTGCTCATGACACTAACAGCAGAGTCATGACTTATAGAATGCTCAAAGAAGAAAGTACTTGATTGATTTTATTTTGCCAACCAATCAAACCAATCAAATAAAACCCTGGTGTTGACACAGACTATAAGCCCTCCAAAATAGGGTCACTGTCTTCATTGTGTTTCATTTGTTGGGTCACAGTGTCTGGATAGTGCCTTGCTGTCCAGCAGTTTTGTGAGGATACGGTGCTCGTGAATCATTGTAAGGACAGAATTTTGACAACAGACTGTGTTGTTCATTTCACGACGGGAAAGGTAATATAGAATTACTGTTCAGATCTGTTTTAAAATTAAGCTTTGAATTTTGAGAATAGTTCAAGAAGCCATACAAAGCTCTTTTTCACTAATTTTAGATCTATCTTAGACACATTATGTTTACATAGCAGAGTAACTTATCAAGTAGATTTGACAAAGGAGTGTTATATTGATTATTTGTTTTAGTTGAAATATTCTACCAGGGATAAAGTCATAAGTGCCCATAAATGAACAAATATATTTGTATTTAAATGCAACATGGGAGCAGACTACATATGTTTCTATATAATATATATGACTGTGTGTTTTAATATTTCTGTCAGTGTTTTAATAGTTTTTCAGCAATTTTGTAACTTTAGAATTCTTCTAAAAAATTCACCCCCAATTCTAGTGCAGTTTGTACTGTGTATCCTGTCTTATGCATGGGATTCCACTGTCCCCTCAGTGAGGAATTTCCTCTCCTATTGTGTTAGGAGCAGAGTTAAAGGAACTGTGATTTCTAGGCCTTTGCTCTCCATGTGTTTGCAGTTGGCTCTCAGTCACGATTTTCCCTTTCCAGAGTTTTCATTGTTAAATTAGAATTTCTGAAAATAACTATTAATATGTTGCATTGGTCTCCCTAGAAACTTGACGTCTTTGTGCTTTTCAGTTTTCAATTTATGAAAAATGCAAATGCACTCTTGTTTTTAAGTTGTCCTTTTTCAATAGATATTTATCTCATAATTGATAGAATAATTTTTCCCAATGAATGAATTGGTGTGCATGTTTTAAAGGATAACTTACTTTTTATTTTTCTTATTGTAACAGTAATATTCATTGTAGAGAATTTAGTAAATAAGGATTAACACAGTAATAACTTCACAATGGCCTCTAATCTCACCTGGAGATACAGTTGTAAGGTTTGAAATTGAGAATTATAAGTCCTCTCAAATTTTTCTTTTTCAAGTACGTATAGGTTACTGAGATCCTCAAATTCCCATATGAATTGTAGCAGCAGATAGTCAGTTTCTGCAGAGGAGCCCGCTGGGATTGTGATCGAGACCACGTTGAATATACGGATCGCTCTGGGGAGCACTGCCATTCCAAGAGCACTTTCTTTTGATAGGGGAATGTGTGTGGAGTGTCTGTCCTGGTATTTAGGTCTTCTTTAACTTTTTTTTTCAACAATGCTTTGAGTTTACAGAGTATTATTTTACTTTAATTATCTTTGCCTTTATATTGAGGACAAGTGTGCAAGGTACTGGGATCAGAAGTGTATTTGAGCCCCGCAACTTGCTGCCACCATGGACGCTGCACTCTTGCTTCACCCGCTGTACAATCTTGCACAGAATACGACCTCAGTAACTCTCTCTTGAATGAATGATTATATGATTGTTGGATGATGCTTGAGAGTCCTTGTGATGATTTTTTTCCCCAGCCTTTCCCCAGTTCTTAACTATGCCCTTTCTCTTCCTAAACTCCAGCCTGGGTTTCAGCCTGCCTGTGGCATTGATTTTCCTTTTCTGTGGACTCTTCCTTTCACTGGTTCCCGATAATGTTACATGTGGGCTGTGGAAACTTGCTAGATGTCAAGAAAGAGCTAATCCATTGTAGGCCAGTATTTTTAGAGTTTGTTATTGTTTTATTGATTGAAATTAAATGAGGCTGCCCCCTGAGCCCTCCCATGAGCACTTTTGACCTTCCTACAGCTGATACTGCTCTAGTTGCTGCATGTGCCCTTTCCCCAGCCTTGATTTTGTAATTGAATAAGTCACCATCACTGGAGCCCTCTCTTTAAAAGATAAAGAGAACATTTGCTCCTTTTCCCTGTTTGGGGACTTCAATGAGATGAGATCCCAGATAAAGAATGGAGCCCCACCTCTTTCTGACCCCCGCTGTTTCCGTTCCTTTCTTCAGGGGAAAAGAGTACAATTCAACAGTATAAAGATTGATTGTGAGCTAATGAGATAGACAAGACAACCGATCATTTATTAAATAACCTTTCATGATAGAAACAAATGTATTATACACACAAACAGCACACAAAGCAGTGTAGTACCATGGTTACAATCGTGGGTCCGAGTTCGTGTCCTGCTCTGGAGAGACCAGTCCTGTGAGATGGAGAACTGGTAAGTCGGCTTAGCCTCTCCAGAACTGGTTTTCTGTCCTGCAGAGACGGGGCTCGCTAGGCGTCCCCCCCGTAGAGGTGCTGTGGGGTGTAAATGATGCGCGTGGGCAGCCTGAGCACAGCTGCTCATTCCTCGTAAGTGCAGGGTAGCATAGCTTTTGCGGTGATGGCTTTATGACCGCCCCATGTAGACTGTCAGTGCTCTGAAGGGATGCCTTGTGGTTTGGAGATGGGATTCTCACTTCTGTAAATACCCAAGTATAGTGTTATTGGGTCCTGCTGATTTCAGTCTATTCTTTAGAAAGTACATATTGTAGATATATTTTTCAAGCATGCGTGCTTTTTTTCTTTTACTATTAAAGTTCTACCCTCTCATCTCTTGGTGTTACTTTTCATGGAATCCAGGAAACAGTCCTAAGCTACCTGCCTCTTCACACTTTTCCGTGGTGGTTTCCTTCCCTGATTAGAAGAGGGTTTTGCATAGGAAATTTTATTTGTTCCCCTTTTCTTGGAGTCTCTCTCTCTGTCTGCCCATCTCTCACCTCTCAATCTGTCCATTTCTCAACCCACTGCTTCTTCTGACATGTTCCAAAACGCATTTCAGGTAGCTTACAGAAGAACAGATACCAAATAAACAGGTGAGAAAATGGGGCCCAGTTCAGACAGTGAGGCTAGGAGGCGAGCCTGTGTGAGGGTTGCAGGCGTGAGACACATGCCTCTGCCATGTGACTTATAAGATCGACAGCAGCAGTGTGCTTCAAGCTCCCAGCAGACACAGGGAAGCAGGATTTGAGGGAGATGCTTACTGGCTGTGAAATAAATAAGTGACTTAGGAGAAGCCCAGCCTTTCCAGCTACTAAGGCTTAGGAGAATATTTTGAGTGTCTTCCAAAATCAGAGTATGGCATCTTTTCTTTTTTCAGAGTTCTATGTATAGTTGGTTACATTCTATACCTGGAAATTTCCCCAAAACTGCTTCCCACGTGAGTCCCATGGCTCGGGGATTGGGTGGTTCTGCTCATTGATGGGGGTTGGCCAGAAACAGAAAATGAGAGCCTCAAAGGGGCCTGGGATTTGTCAGTTATGTTTTGTCAGTGCTGTAGGGTTCAAGAAATGCTTTCACCGTTTCTCTCCATCTGAGGCGGCAGCGTAATCTCTTACCAGCATCAGGAGCTCAGGGCCACGGGATGGTGGGGGCTGACTGCACTGCCGTCAAGACAGCTGAGCTAGTCACTGCAGGTGTGGTTCTTTTACATACTGCAGTTCATGCTCTTTACTAGAATGTTTCAACAGGGAGTTAATTAACTGAGTTAATTAACATTTAATAAATATGATCTTTGTTGAAAAGACAGTTATAGGCAGAATATAAGCTGTGAAGTCTTTAAAAACGGTTTCATTACTGAAATTTCATTTGGGGAGATACACGGTTTATCTTATATATGGCTCTCTTTTAAAGTAACAAAGAAACAAGACAGAAAAGGCAGAGGATGATTTCTGTTCTTCCTCTCGGCTTGCAGGTGCCTTCACCTCCAGTGGCATCCATCCAGACACCAGCACTGACACTGGCCGTGCTCAGAACTGCCTCAGCCCTGAAGACACTGCTGACAAATAGAAGGGGGCCACGCCCTGTTACAGCAGGTGCTCTCACTTTGTGGGTCCTTATGTAACTGCGTGGTGTTAATCAGGATCGCCCGTCCTACATTGTGTGATGCTGCTCTTTGTCTCCTAGTTACTTGTTTCTCTAAGTATTCTTGTATTATTCTCCAATGCATAGTACTACACACCTAAAAATGCTTTTTTTCAGATGAAAAAGAATGTGCATTTAAAATAATAACTCTGAAAAAGGGGGCAAAAAAGGCTATCCTTGTCCCGCTATTCAAAGATAATAATTAACACGTTAACGTATATTTTCATCAGTGTGGATCACCTCTGTCATAAAAAACCAGAGAGCACTCTGTGACTGTTTACTGTGTGGACACCTCCATTTTCCATTCGGCTTTTTATATGTTTTTCTACAATATTCTATCTCCTCTGGCATGATTTTTGATGACCAGTATAGCATTCTGTCTTGTGGAGGCATTGTCCATTTTACTTCGGAGTTAAATAAACTTTTAAATTCCAAGTATACTTAACTGAAATACTGAAAAGAGAACTGTGGTGGTACAGGAAGGCCCTACCTCCCTTCCCCTTATTTCCGAAGAGTAAAAACTGTTGAAAATTTGATATATATGTTTCATGACCTTTATGCCTATGACATACATATATACACACATATGAGAATTCCATGTATACGTGTGTGTATATATGCTTTATTTAAAAATGAGACCATACTATATGTTTTTCTGCAGCTCGCTTTAATCACTCAGGTGTATATCATAGACGTCCTCCCACTCCAGACTCACCCGGTCCTTTCAGATAGAGTGGAGGGGTCTCCTGATTTGCGGGTGTGGTCTCTTTCCCACGCACACCTTTGGTGAGAGAATGCTGTGGACAAGGCCCTGGACCACGGCGAAATGCCGGCTCCCTCATTGCTCGCAGCTCGTCGTGATTTAACGCATCATTGTCTTGATGGTGGACAGTTAAGTTTTCTCCATTTTCCACTGTCAGAAAGGATATTTGACTGGCATCCTTCTTGTACAGACATTCCTGTGATCTTTTATGAGTATTCCTTTAGTTAAGGCTTCTGGAAATTTAGTCCCTGGATGTGACATTTACATTCATCACAGACTCCATTCAAGTAACTCTAGAAATTCCTTCCATAGGGGAATGAAAAGATGCACAATTACTTATGTAACCAATTCTCTATTGCTGGATATGATTTCACTTCAGTTTTTCTTCCCACCATTGTAAACAGTGCTGTGTAAATGCCCTGATGGGTACATCTTTTTGGACTAAATTTGTTTTTTCCTAGAGGAAACGATTCGTAGAAGTGGTGTTGAGTCAGTGTGTACGTACGTTTTTCAGAGTTTACATATCCATTGACATGTCGTCCTCTGAAAATGTCGCTCATGGTTTCTTCTCCCACAGATGGACACTAGATAGAATATCTTTTAAAAATATTTGCCAATATGATGAGCAAAAGTGCTTTTTCATTGTTTTAGTTTGCATTTGATGACCAGTGAGGTATTGAGCATTTTTCACTCATTAGCCATTTGACTTTTTTAAAATGAATGATTCCTTTTATCCTTTGCACACATTTAAGTGGGGGAGCTTCTTGTTGCTTTGTGACAGCTCTTTGTATGTTATGAACATTAACTTCTTGTCTTCAACAACATGTATCACAGAGCTTTTTCTTGTCATTTCTTGCCTTTCATTTTGTTTAGGAGGATTTTAATTTTGGTAGTGTCTCAAAATATTCTTATGATAATAAATGTATTCCTTATGTGTTTTATCTTTGAAATTATTCTTAAAAATAATTTCTTATACTGGAATAAATCTCCTCTGTAGGTTTTTTTTAATCTCTAAGATGGAGATGATAATAGTACTTGTTAATGTAAGGGTAAGTTGAGTTAATAAGAACAAAGTGTTGTATTTGCTGTTATTAGTACTTTTTTATATTTACATCACTGTCTGTAAATTATCTTGTGGTCCTTATGAGAGGAATAGTATTTATTCTTTCTAGGTGATTGTCTGATTGTCTCAGGACAATTACTGAAGTCATACTTTTCTCTTTGATTTGAAATCCCACCTTTACAAAATACTTATGTACACTAGAGTCTCTTTTTGAGCTCATGGTTCCCTTCTGTCAATCTGCCTTTCTTACTCCAGCACCATAACTTACATATTGTAAAAATTTATTTAATAATTGGCAGTCTGAATTTTTTTTCATTCTTTTCTTCCATCCCAAATTTTCTTGTCTAGTATTATGATTTTATTATTCCTGAAGAATTCCAAAATATTTTGTTCAAGTTAAAAAAAAATCAGATTGGAGTTGTCATGGGAGTTTTCAGTAAGTTTTGAATTATTCTGATGAGAACTTACATCTTTACAAAACTGCTTTCCTCCATGCAATTTGTTGATGTCTCTACATTCTCACCTCTTACTTTACCCCTCAGTACAGCCCTGAAGTTTCTCCATTTAGAACATGGGCATTATTTTTTAACTTATTCCAGATTATTGTTTATGTTTTTGTCAATTTTGTAAGTGAAAATTTTTTGCTATTATATTTTTAAACGCTTAAAACTGAAATTTAGAAAGGAAGATTCGGTTTGTAAATACTCACTTTGTAATTTGTCATTTAAAATTGTAAGTATTAAGTAGTTGTTCCAGAATCCTTTCTTTTTTGTTTTTAAAAATTTGTGTCGAAGATTCTCAAAATGTTCATAGCTAAGTAGTATAGGTGGGGAGACAGATGGAGAGAGGTAGTGTGGCTCATGTACAAACTGTGAGCAGTTTCATGGCTGCCTTTAGGCTGGAGAAACCACAGAAGAGCCCAGGTTAGACAAGGAATGGCTTTGTATGCACTTGAAAGCCAGCTTTCCTGCCTGTATGGTGAAGCCTGGTGGGCGTGGCAGGTAGATGATCAAGGTCTGATCAAGGTCATTTGCTGCACAGAGCGCTGTGTCTGTGAGAAATGGTGACCATTGCCATGGCAAATGCTTGGTGCCAGGAACAATGCAGGGGAGCTGGGGAGCCTGTGTTAAGGATTTTCCAGTCCTGGGAGTGGGAAGATCAGACTCTGCATTCAGATCTGAGTTTGAATTAATCCTCTTTAGTTTACTGGACCTCTGACTTTTGTCAAGTTATGCATCCTGTTTGAACTCCTGCTTTGTTGTCTCTCAAAACAGAAGAATTACAGCCTGCTGCTAGAGTGTTTGATCAGGGTAAATGATTTGTGTCTATAAGATGCCACGTACAGTCACAAGCTCAGTGAGCAATGAGCTGTCCCCTCTTCTCCTGCAAATCAGTGCTCGATAAGTCATCAGCAGAAAGCGAGTCCCTAATTTGTATGTGGTGCAAGGAAGAACAAAACTAACGTCTTGCCTTTCCCTGGCAGTATTCTTACTTCTTTGCTTCATGTACCTCTTTCCTCCTTCACTCTCCCCTTTCACCTCCTCCACCAAGAGCCCGAGACTCTCTCAGAACACTAGATTCAAATTATTTAAATGTTGGCTCATTCCCATGAAATGACAGTGACTTAAAAAAACTGTACACATCCCAGAATTCATTGTATTTGATTTACACACACACACACGTGCACACACACACACACACACACATCAGGCTACCTCCCATTTACTGAGGGAGAAGGGCCACTTTTTCTGAGTTTTCATTTACTCAGCGTGAGAGCAGTCTCTTAAGCAGAATTTCACCTGGCTTCGTGCATGGTTTTTTAAATTGGATTTCTGCTTTTTGTCCATAAAAATATTCTCCTATTAGAAGACAGGAAGTGGAGACATAGATATTCTGCTGAGATATTGGTGTTATCATATTTGAGTTTTAATGGACATAAGGCGGCATAGAGTCATACATTATTATGGATGAGAATCCATGATGATGTAACTTAGACAAGAATCTGGGTCTCCTGCCATCGTGTCCATGCGGGTGAAGAGGCAACTGGGTGGGGGATGGCAGGGAACCTTCTTGCTTGAGTTCCAGGTTCTTGTTAGTTTTCATTGCTCAGCTGCCTTTAGTTTATGTCCATGAGGCCTCTCATGGGAAGGTCACTATGTCCTGAGAGACTGAGTTACTAATCAGCAGAAAGCTCTGGACCCACTCATATTTTCCAGAGTTTTTCTGCTGACCTGCTGACACTTTATATAAATGAGACCTAACAAACTACTGGATATAAAATCCTTATTGTTATCATTTGCCCTCAAGTTCCATAGGAATGGGGTGCTGTCTCAGGCTGTCTAAGGCTAGATCTGAACAAAGATAGGGTGATAGGCTCCGCTGCTGGACCCTCCCCAGTCGAATGGGATTTCCACCTTAGTTTTTAGAATCAGGCAGATGAGTTCAAATCTTGTCTTTACCAGTTATTAGCTTTGTGACCTTGGGGAAATAATTACTTTTTTGGTTCCAATTTTCTTTATCTGTAAATAAGTTCAGTATTTATTTTAGGGTTTTTGTTTTAGAATTGAATGTGCTAATTCCCTAATTTATTCCTAAAATACTGATCACATGGTTCTATGCTGGTGCCTTAGTAGTTGATTGCTAAGGGACTCAACAGTGAGAATGGGGATGGGGCCCCCTGGATCATACAGCTTATATTCCAGGATATGCTTGTAAAAGACAAGATTGCAGTGGATTTTTAGTAAATGTCCATTCCTTTCCTAATCCCCATTGATTGTGTATATATCTTTATACTAATATATGAACAATTTTTTTTGCAGTTTAAATCTCTTTGTAGTATTTAAAGAATGTAGCTATAACAAAAATACGTGAAATAAAATGACTTGACTTTTATTTTCCTTTCAATAAGCAAAACAAAATAAAATAGAAAAGAAAAGAAAAAGTATTGAAGGAGTAGAAATAATTTTATTTCCGTGGAATCAACTCCCTATGTTAGGTTTTTCCATTGTGTTGTTCAACATCATATAAAATTGACAGGTTGTGACTTCAGTGTTGATAGCTAGGTGAGTATAGTTTCTTTTTGTGGTTGTCTTTGATGAATTATTTGCACTAGATCATAAATGATGTGCATGTTACATATTGGAAACGAGGAAACTTTGGAGACATACTACCTCCAATGCAGTCATTTTGTTACCGAGTCCAAACTCGTTCTGCTCGCCGCATGACAGGCCAATAAACCGGGAGATGAGGTGTTGGAGCAAGGAATAGTGACTTCACTTGCAATGCTGGCAGACCCAGAAGACGGCAGACTGATGTCCTGGAGAACTATCTTCCCCAAGTAAGAATTCAGTCTCCTTTTATACTAAAAAGGGGGGGGGGTTGTGGTTGGTTGTTGCATACTTCTTGCTTTATGAATTGTTTGTCCTTTGAATCCGCTGTTCTTGCAGCTGTCCATGTGGATCAAATCATGGTACCCCTGTAAAACCTCCAAAAAAACAAAGGCTATTCTCTATTATGCAACTTGCCATCTCTACAGAAGTGCAGATGAGCTAACATTTTTAAAGATCAGGGCCAGGAGAATAGGCTTTCCTGCAGATTTCAGGCTAAAGGCAACTTTCTTTTTCAAATGGTGCAGAGCTACCAAGTCTGAGCCTAGGAAACAGGGCACAGGTTTAAACTCAAAGGAACAGATTTAACATAGGGTAAAAACTGTACATTTTATTACAATTCCGTTTCCAGCTTCATAGATAATATTAGTAAGAAATACGAGCAATTTTGTATTTTTGCTTCTTAATAACCGATAAGTGTACCAACTATATTTTGTGAGCAGGGATGCTGTGCAGGCATTGGGGTGACAGCAAACTCTTGTAGGGGGTGGCCGACCCTGCAACATCTCTGATGCCCCGTGAGTGTTGGTGAGGGTCCCCGTAGCCAGGGGCTCTCTTCAGGAACCAGCATATGGGCATTGACCTCTGGAGACCTCTTTTTCGGCTGCAGGAATTTTTTTCAGATATTGAGATTGAAAAATCACTCCAGCTGGGAATAATTAGGGAAAAAAACAAAAGGAAAAGGGTTTGGAGTAGAGTAGAAGAGTAGGACATAAGATCACGGAGCCTGAGTGCTTGGCAGCGGGGCCTCGGGAGAGAGGGGAGCAGAGGTGGGGAGGGGCCTGGCTCCAGAACCAGCTCCTGTAATTGCCCCCGCACGCAAGCCACATAGCTTTAAATTGGCCTGGGCCACCTCTCTGGGCTGGATATCACCCTGGGCAGAACCGTGGTATCTGTAAAGTAAAATGACTTCACAACTATTGCACAGAGCTGCAGGTGTAAGAGAGCCTAAGCCTGTCTCAGAGTGCAGGGGACAAGCGGAAAGGAATGGCAAAATTTCCACTGACAATTGAAATTTTGTTAAATAGCCTGCTACAGTTGTTTGCATCACTTGAATGAATGCAGGCATATTTCTGTGGGCATTTATAGGTTCACTGAACCCCACCAGCCCCTCTTGCCCCCATCGGAGATGGGCTTTCTCAAGCACAGTGCCCCTCCTGCTTGGGTGGAAAACGCTGCTGGTCCTTGCCTGGGGCCGGGCTGCTGCAGGGCACTGAATCCCCGAGGCACGGCCTGTGAGACACGACAGGAACATCTCTGCTCTTGACTGGGTGCCTCCGTTTCCCCTGCAGTGTAAAAATGCCGATGACTGAGTTAGAAGCATGCTTCCAAGCTGTCCATGTCCTTGGCATCCAGAAGCGGAGCCTGGAAGCTTTCGAATTTATCCAGAATGCGGTTTACATTCACCTTCAGCAGGTGAGTGTATGTCCTTACACAAGTGGAGGAATTACTGCAGTTTTCCTGGAACTTTCTCACTACAAGTCCATTTGATTTTTCTGTGCTAGGATTCAGTATGGCCTGCTAAAAACTCTGGAGTGAGATCTTGAAACCCTGATGAAGAGCATTATTTATTTCATTTCTCTATATGATACTCTTTTACTTTTAAAATTCAGAATTTTTGGTTGTTTCAAAAATTTTTTGGGGGGGTTGGAGAATCATGTTTACTCTTACCATCTTTGCAACCTGTTGCTTTGTGCCTCTCACCTGTCTTCTGTCACTTGTGAGGCGGTTCCATTTGTGACCCTGTCCGGGTTGTTCATGTTATAAAACATAAAGCCTGTAAAAGTACAGTCCCTTTTCCTCCGAAGACATTCCACAAATACTCCTTTAACCTGGGTGTGGTTTTAAGAAGACAGAATCTTTAGAACATGTCCTTGCAGGTTGCTAGTGCAAAATCCCAAAATCAATAGTCTAGCTCAACATCTAAAATCTTTCTAATTTACCTTGGAATTGTATGGATAAGTGAAGCAGTTTGCTAAGAACTCAGACCAGGTTTAGAATACAGGTTGGTGTAGCTCAGCAGGTCCTCCCAAGCTGATGCTCTGCCAGAGGGCGGGGCCGAGGGGAGAGGGCGGGTCCTGCCCTCCCTGAGGTGACAATTTCATGGCAAAGACTTTCACCTGGTGAAGAACTTGGAGTTTCTTCTAAGAAGAGTGGGTCTTAAAAGAGTCCAAAAAGCGCGGGAGTGGCACAGTCCCATTTGTCTCAAGTAGGGGAGAGCGGCTGTGGGGCCACTTAGGAGACTCGTGAGTCCAGGTGGGCAGTGTTGGTGGCTTCCACTTGAGCTGTGGGACGGTCAGTGTTTAAAAGCGAACATATTGAAGGCATGTTTAGATGGTAAAAAGGAAAGGATGAAGGCTGGCTGTGAATGCAGGATGGAGTAAGGCCCAGGTTTCTGGGTGGATTAATGAGGTAAATGATGGTCCTTCTGTGCTCTGAGGAGGGAAAGCTGCAGAGGGAGTTCTGCGGAAAACTGATGAGTTCAGCTGTGGGTAAAGTGAAAGGTTGTTAGATGTGTGGTCTGGGAGCTCAGGTGAGAGCCAGTAGTGAGTAGGGGGAGGTGAGAGGGACTTTCAAATAATTTTGTATTGTGAACATACAAATAAGTATGAGTAATGACACATTTAACACCTCTATATTCTGGATTTAAAGCCCAGTAACATTTTGCTATACTGACTGCAGAGGTTCTTAATATTTTTTAATAGAAATAAGTAGAAACAAAATAGTGGAGTTAGTGAGCATCTTAGAGTAGATGTGTGTCCTTGTATGTATTTTTATACCTCATCTGTTTATAACCATAATCTACAAAAAGTTATCTTGCTTAGCATAAGAGTTAAACACAGGGACGTGACACACATTGTTGGGGGTTGAAGCTGATCTTCTCGGGCAAATTATGGACCCTCTCTTTGCCTTAGTTGCATCGTCTGTGACTGCCCCAGGGCCCCTCATCACAGCTGATTTCCTAGAGTAGATGTTGGGAGGGAGGCTGCTGAAGGGAGTAAGAGGTGGCAACTGCTAGGGATATTGAAGAGAGACAAAAACAGATTAAAGCCGATAAACTGAGTACAAATACCCTCTAAATAGAAGGAATCCCGCAGTGTTTTGAGCCGCTTATCATAAGGGAAAGAAAATCACTTGGATCCAAAGCTCTTGAGCATATGAGTATTGTGGGTGGGAGGGTGTCATTATAAAAGTGTTGAGAAAAGGCCTCTTTGTTTTCCTTGACATTACCAGTAAGGATGGGGAGCAGAAGCGAAACCCTCTGCTTCACAGTTGAAGGTGCTGTTTTGTGCGAAACTGACCAAAGTTTGGAAACCAGTCATCAGCGATGCTGGCAAATGAAGAGGCTTCTGGATTGGGTGGGGCACTTGCTGTGACTTCCAGGTGACCTGCTGGCTGGGGGCTGTGTGGCGGGCAGTAGTTTTGCAGGGTAGCCCGGGCATAATCCCTAGCTCTGATGCTGCTGGTCTGATTAACAGACCTGGGCGCACACTGTCCTAATGGGGCAGCTCGGGATGTGGCCCTGCCGTGCTGAGAGCGAGAAGAGGGCTCCCCTGAGGAGGTGTCCCTGCAGAGACTGGAAACGTCCTCCTGCAGGGGAGGAAGAGCCTCTGAGCAGCGGGCCGGATGCACAGGCAAGACCAGCATGAGCACTGATGTTTCATGGAGCCGGAAGTCATACAGTGGCCCAAACGGCCTTGTTCCTCAGAGACTGGAGGAAATAGATGCTGAAAAGGCAGGCTAGGGTCAGACCCTGTGGTGGGTTATGAGTGACAGGAGAGGATTGTTCAGGCAGGCATGAGACAACCCTGTGGGCGTCCCAGCTGGGGCGTCACGCCGAAGGGAAGAGCAGAGTTATAGACTTTGCCACTTATTAGCTGTGTGACTTTAAGCAATATCACCCCACCTCTCTCTATATATATCTTCATCTGTAAAGTGACACAGTGACAAGGTCGTGTCATCAGAAGTATTAGCTTAGCTCTGATCCTCTTTGTCGACTCCTGTCAGTGCTTCCCTGCAAGGTTCTGCAATGGCTGCTTTTACTCTGAGACAGGAGGGCGTAGAGGGACACTGTAATACCCGAGGGCAGGAAGGGGTTGCTTTAAAAGCAGACATGTAACAGCCTGCAGCTGCAGACCTGCAGGCAGTTTGGTTGACGGTCCTTGAGAGGACTTTGGAGGCCTTAGCGTCGTCTTAAGTCTTGTTTCCCCTTGGGGACCGGATTTGCCTTTGGGGATTGATGTTGAAGATTTGAGCTTCTGCAAAGCTGTTTTCAGAGATGGGTATATACGTAAAATATCATATAAAATAAAATGATTTATTTAACGAGTGCGAATTTGTAGCTGTTAGGAACAGCTCTGTTGGCCTGGTCTCCACGGGGGACACCAAGGGTCAGCAGAGCGTGCAGGAGGGCAGGCAGCCTGCAGTGCTTCTGCGGGGTGTTCTCCCCAGCAGGGCGCTCTGCTGAGTTGAGTCTTCTACGAGTTTTGTTGCCAGAGGAGCAGACAGCAAATTAATGAGTTCTAGAGGGATTGTATAATGACAGGAAGAAATAGGAACCCGGAGATTTTCCGGACTAAAACACGCTTTGGTTCCTGATTCAGTGTGTTCCATTACAGAATTGATGAGTTGTGTCTATTCTGGAACGTCATTGAAATAAACGTTCAGCCTATATGTTAAGGGCTTTGTTTTATTTGGCTGGAGGACTCGAGCCGGGATGACAGCCTCTCAGATCACTCTGAGGGACTGCTCCCAAGAGGTAGGGGAGGAGCTAGGATATATAGAAGATTACAACAAAGACCAGGTAATTGGAACAATAAAACATTGCTTGTTATCTAAAGAAAACCAGATATCTCAAGTTCAAGTATTTACTGCTTTTCTATGTATGGTGAGAAGCAAACATTTGGGTCATTGAATTCATTCCTTTGGCAATCCCCTGGCTATCTAGGGCCAGTATCCTGTCCTTTCTTACTCTGAGTCTGCTCAGAGGGCACCACTGTGAGTGGCAGAGAGGCCGGGCTGTAGGCATGTACTCGCTGGGTTTTGGCAGCAGCTGCTGATGACTCGGATTCAGCATTCTTTATTTACTGTCATGGTTGCAGTATTTTCATGCACATTGTAGTATTTTCATTCACAGTGCTCCCACTTGGTCCTAAATTCGACCAATATTTTGAGAGACATTTCATGACCAATTTTGTCCCACGGTGCTAGGATGGCTCATTCCTAGTTCAGGTGAAGAATCTTCTGAGTTGCCATTCAAGGTGTTAGTTTTTTTTGTCAGGCCCTGTTGATACTAAAAGTTCTCTGGATCACCTGTCTTACTAGTCTATTATGACAGAAAGTGTTTACCCATCTTTGCTCATTCCCATACCTAGAATCACACTATTATATTTATTTTATTCAGGGTTATAAATTTTATCTGTTTCTTCAAGATGTTTAGCCATCATCAATCTTGTGGGCCTAGTTACACATTGGGAAATGTAACAGACAACAATTTTATAAAATAGACAGGATATAAGTAATACAGCTAGTAACGTTAATAAAGTCACGAGTAAGAATTTAATAGTCGAGAAGTTGTATTTTTGGGTTAAAATTTTGCTTGTGTTTCTGAGTTTGATCCTATGAGAAAGTTCATATTTATGGTCAGGGTCAGAGCAGGTATTAATTGGCCAGTTGAAATCTCCCACCTTGTAAGATCAACAGTGGCCTAAACAGAACTATAAATTCTTTTTAGAATAACGTTTCTGAGGGCTATCTAGTTAGAGCCTTGGAGTAGGGAAACCCACCAAGGTAACACAGAAGTACTAGACATAGGTAATTTATCATAAACTTAACAAGTGGAGTAGTTCATAATCAAAGGTTGGAGAAATTATCAAAGTAATTGGTATACAGTCCTGGTCCGGTGTCTTGGGTCAGCTGTCTAGCTCAGATGTCATCTTCTTCTCATCCTGGTCTGGTAGCTTTTTCTCCATTTGGGCATTGTTTTCAGGGGAGCAGCACTCGATAGGCCAGTGCAGTGCAGGGGATGTTTCAGATAGGAAATGAATCGGAGACTCCGTTTCCTTCAGCTTTGGTGTGTATGGTCTGGTAAAGAGTACCTGAAAAAGGGTCCTTCCATTCAGGTTGGAGACAGTTCTTTAAGTCATGCCTGTTGCAGTATGTATAACCCCTGGCTGCAGGTCATGGTTCATTGGAACTTTACCCAAGGATAGATTTCTGAGCTTCAGAAACAAACCTAGAGTATCTTTTTCATAATTCAATTAAACCGTACAGTAATGTGACATAACAGCAAGGAATGATCTGCGAAGTGTCTTAGTAAATATGGACCTCAATTAACAAAACTAGAATTTAATATCCACTAAAATATAATTTATTTTCTCTCTTAAGTTACCCTCAGTTTTCTCAAATATAGCCAAATCAAGATTAATTTTTTACAACTTAAGTCTGATTATTTGATCATATAGGCTTTTTTAAATTGGCTGTGTTGGAAGTTTTAATACGGAGTCTCAGGGTAGAATGTTAAGGTTTGCTAAGGCCAAGAAAGCCACGTCAAGGCTTTTCATGGGTTTCTGCCTTACAGATTTAGGTAAATTCTTTTCTCTTTAAAATCCTTAAAATATCTTTATACTCCTATATCTGTTAGGAGATGATCTCCCTAATTTGTTTGATAGAGCCACTGGGGACCTAAGTGTTTTTAGTCTATTGAGGGATCAGATAGAGAGAAAAGATAAGTGTTCCAAGTGTGATTACATAGGTATAATTTATCAAATTGCTGTGAACCATAACTAGCTTAAGGAGAAGAGATTCTTTACGTCTGGGAAACAGGTTAAAAGCCAGTAGTATTTCAAACAATATCAAAAATTATAACCATATTCAGCAGGTTAACCAGTCCCATGTAACTAATTCTTTTAATGAGAGTTTTCATTAGAACTTTAAAATTTCTTACCCAGTTTAGTTCAGTGCTGTAGTTTGAAATTTATTAGAAATCAGTAAATCTCCTTGAAGAGAAAGCATTTTGCAAAACCATCAGAAGAAAACAATTAACTGACTATAAATGACAAAAATTTAAAAGCATGGTTAAACACCGTTACACTATAATCAATAAAGAAACCTGTTCACTATACCCATAATTATCACTGGTAACATTTCAGATATGCCAGAATTTTAGGGAGTCCATGTAATTTCTACAATGCCTATATTAATAATATTTCTCATTCAATATAACCTTAGAAGTTTTATGATTCATTTGACAATTCCATGTTATTTAAAGTGCCAAATGAAGCTTTATAGTTAAAAATCTCTCTTTGGGATGTTTCAGGGGCCTTCTGTAGCATCCCAAATTTAACTGGAGATTAAAAGAATTTTAATTAATTAAATTAATTTTTATTTAATTAATTAGAATTTTATATTTGGGGAGCTTTGTGAAAGATTTCAGAACACTTGATCAGATAAACATATAGATCACTGTAAAGTAGTACTAATTCATTAACAAGAAAATATGTCAAATGTAAAGGCAGAACAGATCAGCTAAGTGGTATAAGAAGTTTTACAATCTGTTACTGAAGGTGGATTAATATTTTAAGAAAATTTTTTCCTCTTAACAGAGAGAAAACCAAATCTAATCTTGTTCCAGCTAACTTCTAAGATTCATTTACGTTGCCCAATTTGTTTCTAAACTTAGCCAATTCTGACCATGTACAAAACTCTTCCCTCAGGGTTCCTTTTCCACAAGCCTTCCACAGCTTTCTATACTTATATTAGTGTGTCCCTTATTTTGTCTTCCATTCAGAGGTAACCAGCTTCAGGAGAAAGTCACTATTTTTCATTAACAAAGTATTATTCCATTCTTACATCTTCCTTTACGCATTTATATTACTTTCCTAGGATACTGAGATCATTCCCTTACTAATAGAGACTATTTCAGTGTGGCACCAACCATTTATTAATATTTCTATATACCTTTAGTTTCACTGTAAGAGGAAGTCAAATGTTAAGTAATTCGTATTTCAATGTTATTTTATCTGAAAATGGCATAGCTATTTAATAAAATCTTGTCATTTAAGTTAATTTAGCACACCACTAGAATTTAAAGATACCAAACACTTAGAGATTATCTTAAACATACATTTTAAAAATATATTTTAAATATTTACCCAAAGCTCTCATCTCATTTGCATTTAATTTACTTAAAATTTTACCACAGCACATTACTTTTATTTTTTTTTTTGACAAATCTGCAACAGATATAACAGGATCTTATTTGACTTTCATTAAACCTAGGTACAGTAAAGGTATTATAGTTAAGATGGATGATTTTAAAGATGTCTATATTTATTAGAACATAGTTAAACTAAACAATATCAAATATTACCTTAATATTGAATATTTTCCAATTCACATGACACTGAAAGTCAATTTGTTCAGTTGTTATTTTAAAAATACTTAATGTTTAAGCTCTTATATTTTTACGTCAATTAAGCAGAGCTCTATGACTTTGAATTTTTTTTCTTTAGCAGTAGAAATATCTCACTTCTATAATGTGTACACAGGCTTATAATCAGAAAAAAGCTAGAGATCTCATAGCTTCACTTTAAAACTTACTTATAAGATAGGTATAATAATAGTTGGAGTAAGCTGAATTTGCTTGCTCAAATCACTAAGGCTTACTATTTATGAAACAGACAGTTAAAATTTCTTCACAAAGGCTGAAGGACCCTTCAGAGTTCTGAGTTCTAATATGCTAAAAATTTCTTGGCCTTAAGGTTTATTTCGTTGAGCTAATTAGACTCAGTCCTAGGTCACTGTTTGTTGTATTTATATTTCTGATGTGCAAGACAAAGACACTGTCTTCCAGGTCCCCAGAGAACTGCTCTCTCACCCATGCCGTATTTTATCTCCTTAAATGGCATTTTTGTATCAGTGAGAAGAGCTGTAAACAAAGAATTCCATGTTTTAAAACATTAAGGCTTACTTAAATATGTCTTCCAAAACTTGCATAAGGCATTTAGTAAGATCTCTTTTCCTTGTGTTATAAGTTAAACCCAGGGTAAACCTGTATTTTTTTATTAGCCACTCAAATTAGTTTTTAGTTTTACATTATATTGGACGGCTTATGTAACTATATTGGTTTATTTTAATTTGTTCAATTAATATTTTCAGAGGGACAGATATGTGCCTAGCCTTATAATACCAAGAAGGGGAAGTGTTTTTCCTCTTAAACATATGTATCCCACAACATAAGCAAAAGTTTTGTATAAAGACCATTTAAATATACCAATTTCACAAACTTTTATCTTATATATCTCAATTTTATTAAATCTTATACCTTTAATTTTTATATTTATTAAGTTTAATCAATAATTCTTATTTCTAGAAGGAGTGCCAGAAACCTTTTTTTGTGTGTGTGTGCATTGTATATAATTTTATAGAAGTCTCTAGGATGCCCAAGTTTCAGCCAAAGAGCTTAGGCACTTCTCAGTGTTTAATTTCATTAATTGGTCTGTTATCCCAATTATTGATCAAGTATTTCACTCTATATATACATATATTTCAAACTGTGGTAAGTAAAATGGGCTTGTTTGAACTTTAGTCTTGGGGGGGAGTAGGTGAACTCTTTGGCCCTTTTTTTTTTAACTTTACGTTGTGTAGTATCAAAACCCTGTATGTAAATCCAAAAATGTCCATTTTATGTATTTGATTCAAAATAACCATATAAAAATATTTATCCTTTTGGGATAAGCCACTTAATTTTTTTTTCGACATTTTTACAATCATTTTTCCAGTTATTCAACCTAATTAACATTAATAATTCTAAGTTTTTATTAGCATATCTAGAAACATTTATTAGAAAGGAAAAACACAAACGTAGCTTTTCAAACCAGTTTTATTTTTTTAACTAAGTTCTTAGGTTAACCATTAGATATATTTTTCTACATTTAAACTTGATTTTAATAGAAACCATAAAACAACTGTTTATAATGAGATCTCTTTAAACTTTCACCAATTAAAAAGTTTTCCAAATTAAAAAATCCATCATATGGCCGTCAATTTATATACAAATATAATATATATATAGTGATTTTAAACCAATAAGATGAAGAGGCCCTTTCACATGAGAGTCGGGGTGTTGCCTAAATAAAATTCAAAGGTTTACTCTCCAAAAGCTAAAAGCCTTTGTGGTCCAGGCTGATGCAACAAAGTTTAAGATGGCAAAATATCTGAAAATTGGTACTATCAAAGAATTGCTTAGAATCCCAATTTATTTGCGTGGCCACCATATGTACACAATACTTGAAACTTTTGTATGGTGGAGTCCAAGGTTTCCTTTAAAAAATAAACTAAACATACATATACATACATACACACACTTAAAACACCCAGAGAAAGATAAAACATTTACATTTCAAGGACACAGGAAGAGAAATCCAAGTTACCCCTAAAGGGGATTTTGTTTTTATAAGTTCAGAATGCCAAAAAATGTTTTTATTAGGCCTGGTTAGTTATTTTCAGAGTGAGTTTTTTTTTTCTTATTCCCAATTAATGTTGTAAATTTTGTATGTACATAAACCTGGCTGGGGTAATAGTTGGAGACTGGCAATCTGTCATTTCTTTTTCTTTTCTTTTCTGTTCTTTATTTTTTTTTGAAAGTTCTATTCCCCATTGTAAGGTCGGGTTCTCAGAATAAATTTGCTAGTAAGATTTCCCACAGGGACAACTCTGTGTCATGAAGTCTTTGTGTCTACCACTCCTGGAAGATTCTCTGTCACCCGAGAAAGCTGTTACCAGCCAGGAGGATGGTCCGAATTTTGGAGTTGAAAGTTTCCTCATAAGAGTTTTACTTTTATCCTGAAAAATTCAATGGAGGTAACCAAATTGAGGAAAATATTAGACCAGACTCTTACCTAACCACTCAGTCCTGAACCCAGTGTCTTTCAACTTGGACTCACTCAGGATGTCTCCACTGGGTGAGTATTTTCCTCATATGTTTCCACCAGCCCCACTTTGGACATATCCTCAAGGTGGATATTTCCTGTTATCTTTCAACCAGGCCCCACCCAATATGTCTCCACTGGGTGGGTAATTCACCTCAGGTTCTTTCAACTGGAGGGCCACGTACCTGGATACACCACCAGATAAACTTAGGATCATCAACCAATATGTGAGATCCGAGAACCAAGAGAGACTCACCCAAATTCATCTGGACTCCCCGAGGAGGTGGATGGGCACAAAGGGCCACTGCTGGTACCAAGGCTCCGGTTACTTGGAGAGTTCAGGTGGAGAGAAATCTGCTGTGGTGCTTCATGGTGTCCAAAACTGTTGACTGAAATACATGTGCAGCCTAAAAGTTAAGAGTTATGTTTCATTTGGCGGGAGGACTCGAGCCAGGATGACAGCCTGTCAGAACTCTCTGAGGGACTGCTCCCAAGAGGTTGAGGCAGAGCTAGGATATATAGGAGCTTTACAACAAAGACCAGGTTGTTGGAACAATAAAAGATTGCTTGTTATCTAAAGAAAGCCAGGTATCTCAAGTTCAAGAATTTAGTACTTTTGTATGTGTGAGAGGAAGCAAATATTTGGACTCACTGAATTCATTTTTTAGACAAGCACCTAGCTATCTCAGGCCAGTAGCCTGTCCTTTCTTATTCTGAGTCTGCTCAGACGACACCATTGTGAGTTGCTGTAGCAGCTGGGCTGCAGGCCTGTCCTAGCTGGGGCGTGGCGGCAGCCTTTAATGACTTGGTTTCAGTATTCTTTGTTTACTGTCATGGTTGCAGTATTCTCATTCACATTGTAGTATTTTCGTTCACAGACTGATTATGGATAATCTGCAACCTTGGAAAGCAACCGAGATGGAATTACTGCAGGTACCTTCTGCTTTAATAAGCCGTGTGCAAACATAAACAGGGAGGAAGCATACACTTGGATTTGGAGGTGTAGGAAAGGGATCCTGCACATTGCAGGAGAACGCAATGCAGAATTCCTTAAGTCCACCTTTCTTTACTGTAGTGGTTTCTGAGAACAGTTTATGGTAATTAACCAACATTGACAAACTGCACAAATTGCATTTAAGAGCTGGCCGGCTGAAACTTGTGTATTGGAGAGGTGGAATTCAAAGGCAAGTGGTCAGGTGGATTGGAGAGAGATGGAGCCAAGGCCTGGGCCCAGATTCCGGTTTAAATTGCCATTTCTTCACCATAGGGCCTTGAAATAGAATTCAAAATCTCTTAACCTGTTGGTGAATCTGTGAAATGGGCATAACATTCGTTTCACCCTGGGATTGTTGTAAGATCTAAAGAGTATTATAGCACACATGAAGCACTTAACCCACTGGCACTTAGCAGTGTTCACTGTGTGGGGCCGCCCCGCTTAGCATGTGTCAGAGCCGTAAAGGCAGCATTTGTCTGTTGAGGATGCACTTGTAGCCCCTTGGCTAGGTTATGAATTTGGTGATTTCCTATAATCCTTGTAATTCTATGTGCCATGGACAGTTATTTTCATGGACAGATGAGGAATCTCATGGTAAAAAGACTGTATAATTTGCCCAAAATCAGACCATAATTTTGGGTGCAGAGGCCTCGGTTCAGCATGGCCCCCTGGGCCTTCTGCCCTCTCTGTTCAGCACCAGAGCCAGATATGGAGTCGGCTGTTTCCCTGCCCAGAATATCCGGCAGGCCGCAAGACACATCTGGCCCTGTGCTGCTTGAGCAAAAACTCCGAAGGAGAGACAGTTACAAAAAGGATAAACATAAAAACAGACGACAGCAAATTGTGATCAGCTCTGAGAAGGAAAGGAACATGTCTCGCCGTGCAGAGCTGGGAGCTTTCCCGTCGAGGCTGCTCTGGGGGTGTTCATCTCAGCTAAACAATTTCTGCTGCTGCACCAAGGCAGGAAGGCAGGGCGCGTGTGGCCAGGTAGACAGGGCCTCGTTGATCGTACTCATTCCCCATTAAGCGGCAGCTTTCACGGGCACTTACCTAGTAAACAGATGTTGGCCATAATCATCACGCACTTTGCTTGGTAGTTTTCTTGGCCCCAGCATTGAGATGAGGTCATTGAAGCTGGGGAGTTTGCTGCATGCCCGTGATTACCTTGCAAATACCCCGACTGTTCTTTCAATCTAGACTGGTGTGGCTGTCATGTCCCAGCCCTGTGAATGGCATCGTGTAGCTTCTCCCAAGTGGCCCAAATGACTGACATTGATATGCTTAATTCGTTGGAAATAGTATGTGACAATAATAGAAAAAGGTAGTAAGAAATTGTTTGGAAAACTGGAAAAAACCTTTTCTTCCCCAGCTGGGGGAGCGTAACCCGTATCACTCACCCTACTCACTGCCTGTCACCTCCTCCCCGCCGACTCCATGTTCATAAGCCACACTGAGCCTTGGGAGAACATTTTGCCTCATGACACTTTTGACTAGGACCTGCAACTTCTTTGTCCCTAGTTAACTCTCTCTTCAAAGCCATTCAACTTTTTGCAGGCTCCTCCACTCAGATGTAAGAATAGCCTCTTTAAACTTCTTGATGCAGCTCCTTAATGAAGATCTTGTGATGGAAACCTAGCCAAAACTGGGATGTATGCATATAGTGACTGCAACCTCAGCACTTTGTTAGTTCAGAATCAGAGGGGTGAGTGACTCAGGAAATGCTTTTTTAAGGTAACAAGGGGAAAGTGAAAGGACGCAGGCTGTGTGAGAAAGAAACATCTCAATCACAGCCAGTAAGGCACCTGTGTTCAGGATGGGGTGTGGCGAGTGCAGAGTTCTCACAAAAAATAGTGGTGTGATGGGAGCGAGGACAGTTGGGTACTTTATTGGGGAGGAAAAAAAGTGGGCTGAACATTTCCTTGTTGAACAAGGGGATTGTGACATGATGTGCTTGTATTTTGGAGAGAAGGGTTTTGTGGGGACAAGCCTAGGAGTACGCTGTATGTCTGGGGAGTCAGCACAACAGAGAAACACAGAGAACCGGGCAGACCCCAAGACCCATGCTGGGGGAGAGACTGCCCACCAATTGGAGCCCTGGAGGCTGCTTCTGTCCCTTAGCTGTGGCCTCAGACCTCCCTTCACAGCCCAGTCCTGTTGATACAAGAATAAAAAACGTTGGGCATGAGAAGGGCTGTGTCCCAGGCTTTCATTGAGCCCCTGGGATGTGCCCCACCAGATTTTGTTCCTTAACTTCATGCAGTAAAGAATTCAAGAGCAAGCCAGTGTTGAGTAAAGGTAGATTTATTCAGAGAGATACATTGAAATGCAAGAGAAACGTCACGAGGTGTGGGGGTTTGATGCTCATATTAGAAGTAGGTACACACTCCACAGATTGAGGGCCTTCCCCAAAGAGGGAGAGAGAGTGGTGACCGCGAGGTGGCGCTGTGTTGCTTGTTTTCTTGGGCTTGGTGGTTTCATATGCTAATAAGTAGAAGGACCAGCCTTAGGGTAAGGCGCTGGGATTCCCAGGGAGTTGGCCATTTCCCACCCTTTGACCTTTTGTGGCTATCATTGGGACTGCCATGTTGCCTGGGGCATGTTATTGACCAAGTTACTAATACAATGGATGTTTACTGAAGCTCAAGATCTGCTAGAAGTTAAATCTCTTCATCCTGAGCCTCAAGGCCTATTGGGGGTTGAATCCTTTAACATTTTGATGTTAATTGCTGTGGCCTTCCTTGAATGGCTGTGCTCTTCCCCCTTCCATCCTGTCTCACTGTGATGACACAGAGACAGCAAAGGTCTGGCCCTACCTGTGCTCTTGCATTTAACTGCGGGAGGTGTGAGGTGGGCTTATGATGACCCTGAATGGTGAGAAAAATGTTTCAGATTTTCCTACGTGAGACATGGGGACCTGACAGCAACCTCCGCAGATTTATCTCACGGGCATTATCGCTTGTGTTGTTATAGAAACAACAGGCAAGCCAAGAAACAAGTATAACTCACAGGGTTGTAGTACTGAGATTTATTATGCTGACACGCTCAGAGGGGCTTCTTTTCCAAAGCTCTGAGCACCTCCAAGACGTGCACATGAGGTTTTATAGGGTTAATTACAAGTATGGGGCTATTAGCCAATAAGGCTCAAACAACAAAAAGCAAGGAATCAGTACACTGAAGCTTATCAATTTGGAACAGATCCCGTTACTGACAATTGTTGTCCTTGGATTTACGTGTTAGCTTATTAGCCCATTAAACTGACAATAAGCTTCAGGTTTACCAAGTAGCTCAGCAAAACTTAGATCAGTAAACCGACATTATCACACTTAGATTTGTGACTTAGCTTGTTAGCTCAGCTGGGGTTTTCCTTCACAGTGTCACTTATCTTTTTTATTTTTCTTTTTATCTGTTTTTAAGTATGTAACCCAAATTTAATATCAGGGTTTTTTGGGAAAGAAATTTCTCTTTTTCTTTTCTTTGGGGTTCTTTTGGTGGGAAGGTAATTAGATGTATTTATCTGTTAGTGGAGGCCCTGGGGCTTGAACCCAGGACCCCGTGCACGCTAAGCACATGCTCTACCACCCGCCCCTTCATCATTTTCTTTTTGCTTTAGCTGCCAAGAATCTTACAGCTGAATTTGTAGTCGGCCTTTAACACTTGCCCTGACTTCATGGAATCCATTTTTATGAGTTTATCTCCCCCTGGTTTCATTTAAGTATTGAATCTCCATTTTCTCTTCACTCTCCGTTTTGCTTTTGTTGTTATGGTTGTTAAGCTGTGTTTAAAAAAATTGTTTAAATTCTCTTTTAGCAAGAGGCTGAATGTAAATATGCAAACAAACAGCACAATTAAATGCTTTTATATATTCTAAGCTGTTTAGTATTTACTTAAAAACCGATTTGAATATTAAAGTGATAACATTTTAAAAATATTTTTTAATTTTTTATAGAGATATAGCTGATTTAAAATATGATATTAGTTTCAGGTGTACAATAGATGCTCCATTTATAGTTACTGTAAAACATTGTCTGTATTCCCTGTGTTGTAAGATACATCCCTCTAGCGTGTTTACATTACATGTTGCAGTTTGTATAAGAAAGTTGGGTAACGCAGAGTCTGGAACGTGGCTGTGTATGACTCAGGTTCACGCTCACCCTGCATGGCAGAGCTCAGGCCTTCACTCCTTTCTGCAGGGGAGCGAGTGGAGGCAGCTCTCATCAGCGCTGGCACCACCCTCTGAGTGGCAGTGACAGCAGTGACTGTGTGTGGACGTGCAAATTGTTTTTCCAAGAGCTTTATATGCGTTTCTGCATTTAATAATCAAAGCCCTCCTGTGAGGAAGCGTTTTAAGTTTTTAATGCATAATACATTTTATTTTGATATTGATAGATTTCAAACCTCTGGAAAATTTACAGGAGTAGTACAATAAACGCTTAGATACAGTTCACCTTAAAGGGCACTATTTGGCTTTCTGTGTCTGGCTTATTTTAGCATAAATTTTCAAGGTTCATCCATATTGTAGCCTGAATCAGTACTTTATTCTTTTTGTTTGATAATATCCTTTTCCATTTTTTTTGGTTTTAGTCTATTTAAAAATATTTTCATTGAAGTCTAGTCAGTTTATAATGTTGTGTCAGTTTCTTGTCTACAGCACAAGACTTCAGTTAAAAAGGAACATACCGGCATTCATTTTCATCCTCTTTTTAAACATAAGTTACTATAAGATATTAAATATATTCTCCTGTGCTATACAGTATAAACTTGCTGTTTATTCTTTACATACTCAGTAACTGCAAATCTTGAACTCCCAATTTATTCCTTCCCACACCCTCCCCCCTCTGGTAACCACAGTTTGGTTCCTGTGACTCTGTCTGTTTCTGTTCTGTAGAGAAATTTATCTTTTTGTTTCTTTCTTTTTTTTTTTTTTTTTAGATTCCACATGTCAGCAATCTCATGTGGTATTTTCCTTTCTCTTTCTGGCTTACTTCACTTAGAATGACATTCTCCAGGTCCATTGATGTTGCTGCAAATGGCATTATTTTATTATTATTTTATGGCTGAATAGTAGTCTATTGGACAAATATGCTACAACCTCTTTATCCAGCCATCTGTCAGTGGACATTTCGGTTGTTTCCATGTCTTGCTATTGTAAATAGTGCTGCTGTGAACATTGGGGTGTAGGTGTCTTTTTTAATTAGGGTTCCTTCTGGATATATGCCCAGGTGTGGGATTGCTGGGTCATCTGGGAGGTCAAGGTTTTGTCTTTGATGAACCTCTATAATTTTTCCACAATGGCTCCACCAAACTGCATTCCCACCACAGTGTAGGAGGGTTCCCAATTCTCCGCAGCCTCTCCAGTATTTATTGTCTGTGAACTTCTCAATGATGGCTATTCTGACTGGTGAGAGGTGATATTTGATTGCAGTTTTGATTTGCATTTCTCTGATAATGATATTGAACATTTTTTCATGTGCCTACTGGTCATTTGTGCGTCTTCATTGGAGAAATGTTTCTTTAGGACTTCTGCCAATTTTTGAATTGAATTGTTTGTTTTTCTTTCTTATTAAGTGTAAAAGCTGTTTACATATTCTGGGAATTAAGCCCCTAGCAGTTTCATTTATTGCAAATATTTTCTCCCATTCCATAGGTTGGTTGTCTTTTTGTTTTGCTTACCGTTTCCATAGCTGTGCAAATGTTTGTAAGTTTAATTAGAGCCCTCTTGTATATTTTTGGTTGTTTTTCTATTGCTTGAGTAGACTGCTCTAGGAAAACATTGCTGAGATGTATGTCAGATGTTTTGCCTATGGTTGCTTCTAAGAGGTTTATAGTGTCTTGTCTACATGTTTAATTCTTTAACACATTTTGAATTCATTTTTGTGTATGCTGTGAGGGAGTAGTCTAACTTCATTGATTTACATGCAGCTGTGCAGTTTTCCCTGCACCATTTGCTGAAGAGGCTGTCTTTACTCCATTGTATGTTCTCACCTCCTTTGTCAAAGTTTCAATGACCAAAAGTTTGTGGGCCTATTCTTGGTAAATGTGTTTATCCGTTCATTGATGGATGGATATTGTTAGTAACTTTTGGCTACTCTGAATGATACTGCTATGAATATTGATGTGAAATTTTTATGAGAATATGTTTTCATTCTGTTGGCTGTACAGTTGGCCCTCCATATCTGTAGTTTCCACTACATGGATCCAGATGGCTGATTGTAAAGGGACTCGAACATCCTTGGATTATGGTATCCAGGGTGTGGGGTTCCTGAAACCAACCACCCAAGGGTATTGAGGGATGACTCTACATATAGGAGTGGAATTGCTGAGCCATATAACTCTAAGCTTTTGAGGAAATACCAGACTTCTCCAAAGAAGTTGCACAATTGTCCCTTTCCCCTGGCCGCATATGAGGTTTCTCTGCCTCCTGAATGACATTTGTTATTGTCCATGATTTGGTAATAACCATCCTAGTGGGTGTAAAATGAGATCTCATTTTGATTTTGATTTGTCTAGTGATGTTGAGCATCTTTTCATATGCTTATTGGCCATTTGTATATGTATCTAAATTCGTGGTAAATTTAAAAATTGGGTCTGTTTTATTGTATTGTTCAGTTGTAAGAATTCGTTATATATCCTGGATGCTACTCTCTTATTAGATAAATGTTTTGCAAAATTGTTCTTCTATTCTGCACATTGTCTTTCACTTTATTTTTTTTAAACATTAAAACAATTTCTTTACAGGGGAGGTAGTTAGATGTAATGATTTATTTTATTTTTCTTGCTAAGCACGCACTCTCTGACTTGAGATACCCATTTCCCCTGTCATTTGACTTTCTTGATGATGTCTTTTGTAAGAAAAGGGTTTTAATTTTGGTGAAGTCCAGTTTATCTGCTTTTTTCTTCTATCACTTGTTCTCTTGGTATTGTATCCAGGAAACCAAAGCCTATCCTAGGACCACAAAGATTTATACTGTGTCTTCTTTTAGAAAGTTTATAGGTTTAATTTTTACATTTCTGTCTGTGATCTACTTTGTTTTAATTTTTATTTGTTATATAAAATATGGGTGTTCAGATTCCAGATTGATTCTTTTGCCTGCAGATACCCAGCTGTCCCTGCACAATTTGTTGAATAGACTATTCTTTCAATGGGGTGTTTTTGGCCCCGTAGTGGAAAACTGTCTGTAAATGTAAGTTTTTCCCCGTGGGTTTTTATTGTGTCTCATAGATTTATTTATCCAAACTTATGCCAGCATCATACTGACTTATTACTATAGCATTTTAGTACCTTTTAAAGTGAGTCCTCCAACTTTACTCTTCTTTTGCAAGGTTGTTTTGCCTATCCTGGGCCCCTTGCACGTCCATATTAATTTTGGGATCAGTTTTTCAATTTTTGCAAAGAAGTCAGCTGGAATTTTGATAGGGATTCCACTGTATATGTAGATCATTTTGAGGAGTCTTAATATTTTTAATAATACTGTCTATCATTCCATGGAAATGGGATGTCTTCCATATATGTAGATCTTTTAAAATTTATTTTGGTGATACTTCAAAAAGTTCAATGTACAAATCTTGTAAACTTTTGTTAAATGTATCCCTCATTTTATTTTTAATGCTGCTGTAATTGGACATGCTGAGTTTCTTATGGGTGGGACTATATATCAATCTTCTTATTTCTAGAATTCCTTAACAGCAATTACCCTAGTTATATATTTGCTACTTAAATCTATCCACAACTATTCCCCGCCCCGTGTTATAAGAAACCAAGACCCAAGTTAAGCTACCTGAACACCTATGTGGAAATGTGAAATGAGACCCTTGGGTGGGGCTTTGTGCAGATGATACTGGAGCTTATTCAGGATGGCTTCATCGTAATTTCTTTTAAACAACCCTTCCGGTGTATTTAGTCAGATACATTAAGAACATGCCCTTTTGATGTGCGGAGTAGCTAAGACTATGATTTTCAAATAATTTCTAGTGAGAGTGTTGTTCTTGAAACCTAATTTGCATCAATCTTTGAAGATTTATGTTTCAGGTGCTTTGACTAAAGAACCCTCACCTGTCTTTAATCAATAACGACAACTAAATGCTCAAGCATCATGTAAGAGCTTGAGCAAACTGCCCCCACCCCGTAGTGCTGGGTGGCTGCAGCTGCAACTGGAGTCAGCGCTTACCTATCCCAGTACGCTTGTGCTGATCTGCTCAAAGTGGTTCGTCCAACAGTTTGTCAGTAGTCTGTTGGACAAAGTCATTAAAAATTGATTGAAGGTTGCTGGAATGCAATATATTCTTATTAATATTAATTAAGCACATATTGAGTGCTTATTGTATGATGGAATTGTCCCTCAGCCTCACATGAATATTATTTCTCATAAAACCTCACATATTTCCTTGTTAATCTCACTTTACAGATAAGGAGACTGACAATTAGGTCTTCTCTCTTTCGGGGGAGCTCATTATCAATGATGGGAAGTTATAAGGAAAAAGATATTTATTCATCATGAGAAAACATTTTTCTGAGGGTCAGCAAAGAAGAAGATGAACACTGAAGAAGGTGATCATTGTTCAAGTGAGACAAGCCCTGGGTTGTGCGGAGTCTGCATCCCTGTCCTAGAGAAGGCACGTGTAGAGCTGCGTACTGGGTGAGGCGGCGTGGCCGCGCAGGGAACGCGGATGCTGGGCCGTTGGGCTGTGCTCAGGCCTGGTGGGGCTTTCTCCTAAGGGCAGCGGACCATCATTGACAGATTTTATGTTGGAGAGTGGGGTGCTCTCGTAGTTCACTTTTGTCTTGTAGAATGCTTGGAAACATTTAGAAGGCTTGGCAGGAGGTGATGTGATGAGTCAGAGTAGGGTGGCTGCGAGGTGTAGCAGTGTTCAATTTTCAAGTGGTTTTCAGGCCCAGGCTTGTGGCTCAGTAGCCGTGTCAGTTTGAATGACGCACTCAAGGAAGTGAAACAATTTATCTAATCAATTGAAGCAGCGATGTACCCAATTCCCAGGACTGTTGTGGAGATCCAGTAAGATAACGTTTGCAGTGTGCAGCATGGTCCCAGCACAGAGTCAGTGCTGAGTGAGTGCCAGTGAGTATCTGGTAGGTCAGGTGTGGGTGGTGGGACTCGGTGTCTGAGGATATCTGGGCCCTGAAGGAGGGGTCCATTGACATCTGTGAGTGATGGGTCTGAGTTGGGAGAGGCACGGAGAACTTAGCCCCCGACCAGAGGCCCTGGGCAGGACGGCTATTGGAGGAGCACCGTGAAGTCAGCTCTTTGCAGGTGGAGTTGGAGGTGCCCTTGTGACATCTAAGTGCAGTGTCACGAGCTGAAATTGGAGGTCTGCGCCCAGGCTGTGCATTTTCGAATAATGTCAACTCCTGAGGACACCGAAGTATTGATCACTGAACGGAAGCCATACTTTACAGGACAAATGAATAGTAGTATCACCTCTGTCATCAAAGCTCACGTCTATTTATTCATCACTCAGTTTGCTAATTGGGTACTTACAGAGCTCACTTCACCGTCCTCCCGTGGGCTCAGGCTCCACAGAAAAGAGCTGGTGTGTCTTCCTCTTTTCCAGAAGAAGACACATTTAGCTTGTAGACTTCTGTACCTCGCCAGACTTAGGATATTAGTTTGTTGGTTTAATTGTATTTTCTGTTGGCCATGTCCTGACAGGAGAGAAATTTTACCTCATGGTCATGTTTCAATTAGCTGTTACTGAGAATTGCTGATCTGATACATAGTGTATGTATTATATTAACTTTGTAGAGTAGTTATCATTTTTCTGTCTTTGCCCTTTAATTTTGATTGCCCCTTCAGTGTTCTATCCTTTTTGGGGCCTTATTTTTTTTTAATTAAAAAATGTCTGTTAACAGTTAAGAAAACAAAAACAAAGAAAAAATGCACATGGGAGCTAAATTTAGAAAATGTCTAGTGTGTTTTCTTTCTCGGCAATGGAGGGTTCTAGAAACTCGTGAAAACTTTCATTACACAAGTTCCTTAAAATGCTGATTAAGAAATAAAACCTTCCTTCCTCATCTTTCAAGCTGCACAACTAATTGTCAAGAAAGTGAGGGAAAATTCTCAGAATCCAAGACAAATGAGAAAGCAGGGTTTCTGGGAGATATGCGAGCCTTAGAATCCCTGGGGTGCTGGTTTGATCCTGAACTGATTTTCAGTTGCCTTGACAGGAGGGCAGGATGTGAGCCCCAGGCCTCTCACACTAGGAGTTGGATGGGGGATCATATTATGGGCCAAGCCCATCCTGAGGATCTTGGTTTAGTAAAGGGTGAAATAGGAAAAAAAAAAAAATTCCTCAAGGCAAGAAATTAAGGAAAGTCAATTTTGTTGGAAGAGGGGAAAAATAACAAATCCAAAGTAAGGATATAATTTAAAGTTGTTCTGGCATTAGAGTGACCACAAACACCTGGCAGAAAAGCACAGATACTCCTTGATTGATAAGTTGTGTTTTGAATGAATCAGTGAACAGCCATTCTGAAAAAGGCCTCCAGAGTCTTGTGGATCAAGATACTGGACAGCAAACACCTCCCTTCCAAGGTCTCATTCAAATAACCAGAAAGGTTTTAAAGGAAAGAAGCCATGATCATAGATCTATTTATTAACAGTTCTATATGCTACGAATTCAGAGGTGACTATGTAGTTGTCTCCTCTATTATGGACCTTACTTTCTCTTTGGGGAGACAAAATGACATAGTTGGTAATCTTGGTGGAGGGAGGTGTTAGTCTGTTGCAATTAGCCAGGAGAGGAGATTAAGAAAACAGTGAAGGGTGGGTGAAATTTTTAGCTGAGGACAGTCTTGTTCACTTGGCTTTTAATTGCAGGCTCAATGAACTGTCACTGGAGGGAATAGATCTTACGGAGGATGGACATAGCTCAGGCCTCATTGGAATGGACAAATGAACCTGGAGAAAGACAGTCAAATCTGTGCAGACATTAAAGTTCACTTGAACGTGCTGCATCCCTGAGCCAAAGATAGGACAAATATGCAGCAATTCTTGAGGACAGAAGAGTGGTTTTTAAGGTTCTCCAAGAATGAATCCCATGGAACCGAGATGGCCAGTTGTCAAACTGAGACTTTGTTCTTTGGACGGTGTACCCAGCAAGGGTATTGGCCTTTTATATGTTTCCATTTGTCTTTAATACATGTCTGTTGATGAGGACGTGGGCACAAATGTTTGACACCTTGTCGAGGCGATTTTGGATACCTGCCTAGAAGCACGGGCACAGTTGCGGCTGCTTCATACATCTTGCAACCCATCCCTTTCCCCGGCTCCGTGATCACGACAGAGTGGTTCCTTGTTGACCTGTCCGTTTCCTCTGTGACATCATAACCCATGAAAAGACCGGAGCATATTAACTTGGCTTTGTTAAAGTCAAAGAAACAGATCAAATGTGGAGTCAGATTTGTTCTTTCCTATTTCAGTAGTACCATGGAGATGGCAGTTTGGGCAGCTTTTTGTAGTGTCCTTGAGGCTTTCTCTCTCAGCTTCTTTGCGCCTCAATTGAAAACCCTTCATTGCTGTCTGGCCTGCTGGTAATGCACACTGCCTGTTTTGCCCTGAAGATGTGTTCTGTTTATAAACTCATCTCTACTCCTTGGAAAACAACACAAGAAAAACTCAGTTGGTTTTCCACCAGTCATGGGCAGGGGTGAGGTATACCATGTTATTATTTCATAAAATAATAGTAATAATAGTAATAGTAATAGTACTAGAAATAATAATAGTATAATAATAATAATAATTATTATTATTATTTTATTATTATAATAAAATAAAATTATTATTTTATTATTATAATAAAAGAAGTCTTAAAACAGGACTGAGCACATTGGAGAGAGTCAATAAATGTTTCTGGCTTAAATCAAAAGTGATGACTTAGTGATTCCATGGCTGCTGTATTTGCTAAGCTAGTTACTCCTTTGCTCCATTACACATTATTTTAACTGAAAAAGAAATGCAAGCAAAAGGTTAAAAAAAAAACCTCAAACAGAGCACAAAAATACACAAGTGAAAGAAGTTTTCCCTCATCCTCTGTTCTTTCAGCCCTGTCTGGAGATGCCACTGTTTACTATCTTTTGGGTGCTTTTCCAGATATGCTTTGCACATTCCCACCTATGTATGTAAATTCCTTTAAAATTTTAGTTATTTTTAACTTAAAGAGATTTAAATCCTCAAGTGGCTTCTGCCCGGGTAATAGAACAGAACAAATCTGACTCCATATTAGATCTGTTCCTTTGAATTTAACCCTATGCTCTGTCTCCTAGGCTTCATCTTGCTTGTAAAAAATTGTTGCCTAGAGCCTGAAATACACAGGAGAGCTTATTCTGAAGCTCTGACCTTTAAGGATATTTAACACTTTTTCATTCATTAAAAGATAGCAAATTGCAGAATAGAAAATAACGTTTGTTTTGTTGGAGATTTACAGGGATCTGACCCACGCAGATAGCTGTAAGAACAAATGATTCTAACAAGAAGGAATTCCTACACTAAGAAGTTTGCAACAACCAAGTGCGTAGGAAAGGAGCCTGAATTGTGACTTGGGGAGATGGTTTTCCAGAACATTAGTTTGCCAACTAGGTCTACAGAAACTTGCTATTCCAAGCCCCAACATCTGGTTTCCAAACTTATTGGCCTGTCCTGCACTGAGGAGAATGAATTTGGACTTGGTAACACTCCTATCTACCTAGAAAGCTGGGCACTGGAGCTGAGTGTTATGGAAACAGGCCAGCCAAGAAACAAGCACCAATCGGAGTGCTGGAGTACTCAGAATTATTATGCCGGCGGGCTCAGAGGGGCTTCTGTTCCGAAGTTCTGAGCACCTCCAAGACGTGCACATGAGGTTTTAAATACTTCAATACAAGTAAGGGGATATTAGCCAATAAGACTCAAAGAACAAAATGCAAGGAATCAGTACACTGGAGCTTATCAATTTGTAATAGTTCACATTACTGACACTTGTTGAGCTTGGAATTACGAGTTAGGTTGTTAGCCCAATAAACTGACACTAAACTTCAGATTTACGAGATAGCCCAGCAGAACTTAGATCAGTAAACCGACACTTATCACACTTAGATTTGTGACTTAGCTTGTTAGCCCAGCTGGACTTTTCCTTCACATGAGGACAGCTCTCCCACCCCCAGGAAACCACTGTGAGCCCTTGATGTTTCCACTAGGTTGGGGTATGGTTTACCCAGGAGGGATGGGGACTATGCACCAACACTCAGGCAGTCTGCTCTGTCTGGGGCTCTGATCTTGTACCACACCACTCCCCGCCAGCCCAACACCTGGGACAGTGGAGCTAAGGCAGTGATCCTTCCTGCCTGTTTCCCAGCGTGTAAAAGGGGAATATGTACTCTTCCCAAGGAAGTTCTGAGCGACAACACCTGCGGGTGCTTGGTTCTCAGAGCAACAGAAAACCCAGCTCCGCATGGGGGCAACGGGTGTGATCCCCGTAGTGTTTCTGCAGAAGCATCTGATGGAGGGCTGGATCAGGGAGGTAAAACATGAGCTGCGGGACTTGAACGGTTACAGAAGGGTACAGAGGTAGGTCTGCCATCTCAGGGTGCCCTAGAGGTAAAGCTTTTTCTCTCCAACTCCGCTACGACACTCCCCTATCCAGACCCATCCCTTCTCTGCTCTTCCTGTCCATCTGTATCCCTCCACTTTTCCCCTCTTCTCCACCCGCTCCCATCTTCTCCCTCCCTCGCTGTCCCACCTTCTCTCGCAGAATCCAGAGAGGATCCATGTCCCTCCTGCGCATGCGCTGTCGGTGCCTGGTGGTCCCCTGGTTCGAAGCTCCATGTCCGAGCCGGGGATTGGCCCCAAATGCTTCTCAACTCTGTCGCCCGTTAGGCCTTTGGTTCCTGCCTGGGGCCGGGGCTTCTGGCTGTGGAAGTGCAAGGTGGGGGGCTCCAGGGAAAGGGTTCAGGCGGCTTCGGGAGGGTGATCCGCCTTTCACAGCCCCCAAGGGCGCCAGTCAGCCCGTGTTCAGCTGAATTTCTCTGGCCAGACCCTTCTGACAGCACCACCTGCCCCGGCGCCCCGGCCACAGCTGTCCAGGTCCAGGTGTGCGCCTGCCACCTCTCACGCAGCCGGGATCCCCTCAGTCCACGGCTGGCGTCCCCTTCCCCTCTCCCGCCCGCGAGTCCTCTCCCCCCGGGCTTCCTCTCCTCGGCCGCCTGCCTGTCCCCACCAATGGGCGGGCTGTTTCCCGGGCGGGCGTGGTCTGCGGACCTGGACGGGAGCGGGCGGCTTATGCTGGTGCTGGGGCTGGCCTCCGAGCGGGGCTGCAGCCCGCACCCCCCCTTTCCCTCCCCCCTAGGGCTGCCCTCCTTTCCCTTTCACCCTCCCTCAGGACCAGCTCAGTGGCGTGTGTGCTGCTCCCCGGACTGAGAGCCTCTGGCTGTAGCGCCCAGCTTCACCTGGTGGAGTCGGGAAAAGGGAGCATCAGTGCTGAGCAAGCTTCTGTCTCCTCCCTCAGTGTTTCTGCCGCAGGTAAGTATCTTGAACACTTTCAGGTGTTATGATGGCGGTGCTTGTTGATGTCACGTGTTTTTATAGTGAGAGGGATTAACAGTGGTGAAAGCAGGGCTTGGTTCTGTTAAAAATGAGCTGAAGGCATGAAGCTGTGATATCCTCCTTCCTTCCCTCTCCAAGGGTGAAACGTGTGACAGTCAATTTTAAAAAGATAGTTACAGTCCCTAGCTAGCCCAGCCCAGCTAGTGTGTGTTAACAGGAACAGCATCACCAGAGGCCTTGGAGACCCAGGGATATTGCAGTCCTAAAGAACTCCTGGCACAGTTTGGTTTGTATTGGTTTTTTGTTTTTCTTAAATTGTGGGACAGACTAGTGGTATAAAAAGAAAAATATTTGTCAAGAAATATTTTTTCATATAACAGCGTTATTGTGATATAGTTCACACACCATGAAGTACATCCATTTAAATGGTAAAATTCAGCAGCTTTTAGCATATTCACAGTTGTGCAACCATTATTATTCCAGAACGTTTTTATCACTTCAGAAAGAGCAGTGGAAATTAATGACCTATCCACCCCTCCCCAGTGGTGGTTCTAAAGAAATTTCTTGGCTAATCTTGACCATAAATTCACTTGTTACATTCCAAGAAAAATCTGGTAGGAATTCTAATCAGAATTGCAATGAATCTGTCTATCAAAACAGGAAGAATTAACGTCTTTATGGCACAAACTTCTTCTACCCATGAATATATTTCGAACCCTATATTTTCCTTTGTCCAGAGCCTGGCCCATGGGAAGTCCTCACTACTTGTTGGGCTTGTGAATGATGAGATTCTATACATCGTTAGTTGCAGCTGTAGCCTTTCACAGAAGAGAAAAGAAACCTCAGTGAAGCAAGTGACTCTCTGATGGTCAGAAAGAGTGACAGCCAGTGCTGGAGTGATCCAGTGGACTTGGTGTTTACAACCAGAATTCTCCACCACCTACAGCTAAGGGGATTAGAGTGTTCTTTTATTTTTTCTTAATGGCGTTGCTTTTATTTTTACTTATTTTTTAAATTATTTTTTATTTAAGTGTAGTCAATTTACAATGTTAGTTTCAGGTGTACAGCAGAGATTCAGTTATAAACATATGCATATGTATATACATATGTTTTAGATTGTTTTTAGTATAACTCATTACAAGAAATTGAATATAGTTCCCTGTGTTATATAGCAGGTCCTTGTCATTTATTTTATATTTACTAATTTGTATCTGTTAATCCCTCCTTTCCTGCCTGCTAAATACAGTTTGCTTTCTATGTCCATGAGTCCATTTATAGGAGCACCATTTTTCCTAGTAATATATGCTCTTTGGCTGCTTTCAGTTTCAGTAATTCCATCTTATCTGTGGGCGCTTTTCTTCTGGTTGCCTTTATGTGGTTTGCACACGTGGTAATAGAGATCTTTATTTGGGAGAACTCCAGGTCTCGTGTAGTCCCTGGTACAGAATGCCCACTGAATTGATGATTGAACTGGGAAAAAAGCACAGTAAATGCTGGAATTTCCACTATGGTTGAGAATTCCAGGTTTCAATAACCTGTTTAGACAACCTTACTATTGGCTGCACCCATACTGGGTAATTTGGTGGAAATTCATGGTATGGTGGTGTAGAGACGGGACCTTATATTCTTCTTCTCTTTCTATTTTCTAACACTCATTTTCCTGGGCCTTCCAGATCCTCCCCCAGAAGTGCCCAGGGCTGGCTTAGTGCTGCGCTGAGGCAATATTTGTTAATAACGCCCTTTCCTCTTCTCCTCTGAGCCTCCGTTTCTTTCTGTGCACAATGAGCGCTTAGACTAGATAAATACTTTTCAGTTTCTTTTAAAGCCATGTTTCCTTTGAGAAACAGAAAATGCAAATATCTCCTCTCAACCCAACCCTTTAGATTTTGGTATGTCCTCCAAGGAGTGACATAGCTCTTTGTGAAAAATTGATGTGATTTTGATTGCAGGTGACACAGAAAAGACTCTTCAGAGATTTATTGCAGGGAGAGGGCAGGAAAGAGGCAGTATGTGACACTTTCTAGTGTGAGCAACGGAGCAGGGACTTGGATTTAAATACGGTGTCTGACGTGGCCTCTCTCTAATCTTGTAGAATGTGATAAACTTCTCTACCTCAGTTTCTTGATGTGTCAAGTTGGGGTGATAATATTTTAAGGCTTCTGTGAAACATTATACAAATAAGACATTTGTGTCTCGGTAGAAACAAGATCTGCTAGGGATTCAGGGATTTGTTTAAAAAAAATTCTTGTCCATAGCACTCTGTCTGTGTGTATTTAGAAGTTCCTGGAGGGTGAGGGTGAGTCTAAAGTCCATTGTGGGACAGGTGGCCCATATTTCTCCGTGTCCCAGTTTACCCCCTACTCCCCAGTCCTCTTCCTCAGTCCAGGATGAAGTTCCCTAGTAGATTTACACAGAGGTCTTGTGGAAATGGCTTTTCATTTTATTGTTTCACCAAGAAGGGCTGCCATCATGATCTCTGTGGTCAGGTTTTGAAGGGCTGCCATCATGGTATCTGGTAAGAATTCTATGCAATTTGGAGTTCCAATTTAATGAAAAGAAAAAAATTACAAATAGAAAATTAGAACAAGGGTGGTGACAGGGGCTCTTTTAAGTGGACACCATTAGCTTTGTTAGCTTCAGGTGCTGTGGCCTGTTGCCACGAGGACCCATCCTCTTGCTCTGAAGTTGGAGGGACTAGTGGGCTCAGTGGGAATGTTAACTGAGTGTATCTCATGGGCTGGGCATTGTCCTATTTGTACTGTGTGTTCCTTATTTGAGACAGTGAGCTCACCTAACCTCGATAACCTCTTTAAAATATTAGACTTTTAATTTTGAGATGTAATGTAGATTCCCATGTGGTAGTAAGAGATTATATGGAGAGGGCCTATGGACCCTTTGCCCAGTTTTCTTAATGGTTCCATCTTGCAGTGTTGGGGTACAATTCATTACTGACTCACTAACAATTTGAGGTTTGTGTTATTGCCCTTATTTCTATTCACGATTAAACTGGGGCTTCGTGAAGCACGCAGGCCTGTCCAGGTCACCCACATTGTTAATGCAGAGTCGGGTGAACGTGGACTTGGGATTTCCAGGCAGTACCATTATGATGGTTTGTGGCAGGGAGCAGCATTCACTTTGCTTGTTTATTCATTCATTCAACAAACATTTATTGAGTAAACTCTGTGGGTCAGATGCTTTCATAGAGTTATCTGATTCTTCAGCAGTACTGAGAATCAAGTAATGTTTATATTTTTTAATCTGAGAAAATTAGCTCTGAGAGGTTATAACCCCCCCCAAAGGAAGTATAACTCATAAAGGAGGGATAGAACGTGTGTACAGTCACCTCCTTTTATGCAGGTGGTACCCTATGCATTTTACATTTTCAAACATCCGTAATCCAGATATATTCTTGTAAGGCAAGGCTTTTTTTTTAATTGAAGTATAGTCAAGTTTACAATGTTGTGTCAATTGCAAGGTGTTTTTTGACTTTTGAATTAAAAAATACTTTTTCAGGAGGGAAATTAGGTGTATTTATTTGTTTGATTTTTTAAAATGAGGTACTGGGGTTTGAACCCAGGACCTCGTACATGCTAAGCATGTGCTCCACCAATGAACAGTACCCTCTACCCCAAGGCAAGTTTTCTTATCCATTATTATGAAGCTTAGGAGTTCAAATAAATTGAATAGGAATCCAGATCTTTTGATCCTACTGTGGTCCTTCTCTTTATATTCTGCTGAAGGGTGTTGGGGAAGCATTTCCTTTGTTCATTTCTTTATTCAGCATTTTTGAGCAGTGACTTTGCATCAGGGCCTTGCTAGGTGCTTGGAAATAGAAAATAAGAAATGACCTTTCTCTGCAGAGGCAGGAAGCCTAGACCAAAAGCTGGGTAATGTGATCCGAGCTACAGTAGCCATATGCAGACTCTGAGGACAAACTGTACCCTTGGATTTGCTTTGGCTTCCCTTGTCTTCTGGCTGGTACACACCAGGTCACCGCAACCCAGATGGGCCCGTAGCACACAGCAGAGAATGTACCTCCATCTCCTCTCCCCTCTCGGCAGGGCCTGCAACATGAGCATCCCTGACTACGTGCAGTGTGCTGAGGACCACCAGACTCGTCCCGTTGTGGTCCAATCCATAGAGATCATCTCAGAGGAGAATTTCTTTTGCATCTATCAGCTACTCACCTCGGTTAGCCATATCAGCCCTTGTGGCTCCCAGTGGACACTCTGTATCCACTACAGGCACCGCTATGTGCCCGAGAATCGGTGGAGCGTCTTCCAGAAACACCCCAAGGTCGTGGGCCTTGTCACCATTACCGAATGTCTCTCTGCCAAGGCCTTCTAGAAGCTCCACATGCAGAGGAGCTGTATGGCACATCGCTTAATGACTCTCAGCTTTTTGTCTTTGTGCAGCATGGGGAGGTAGCCGAGCAGACGCGCACCGACGTTGCCTTCAATCTAAGAGTACTGCAGGGTGGTGGAGAAGAGGATCGAGGACTTCACTGAGTCACTCTTCATCTTGCTCAAGTCCAAGTGGCTGGATGGTGGCCCCAAGAATTCTGGGGACAAGATCCCCCTCCCCTGCATCCCGTTTGAGAAGGAGGACTTCATGGGACTGGACACAGACAGCAGGTAAGTTAACCTGGAAGCCAGTCCACCTTGGCTGTGTGCTGGATTGCTTCCCTACATCCAGAAAGGGATCAGCAAGGAAGAAGTCAATCTTGTAGCCAAGGGGGGAGGGAGGTGCAGCCCGCCGGTTTCCAGACATTTCAAAGTGAATCCGCCTTTATTTCAGAGAGATCCTTTTAGGGTTAGTGTGGACACTTACTCCCGCTTTACAGCCAGGAACATGGTGGGACCCCTGGAGTTGCTGTCCAATAAAGTAGCCAAAGCCACTGATGCTAGGAGCACTGGGGAAGAGGCTGGACTCAGCTGAGATGTACTGTAGGTCAAATGCACATCAGACGCTGAGGCTTGTCTAGTAAAAGTACATAAACTATCTCTCTACTTCCTATATTGATTACATGTCAAAATAATAGTATTTTACATACAGTAGATTAAGTAAGATCTGTTTTTAAAATCACATTCTAGTATTTGTTTTTTGTTTGTTGGTTTGTTTCTTTGTTTCAAATTTTAAACGTGGCAACTGGGAAACTTTCTTTACATGGCTCTCATTTCATTTCTGTTGCGCAGCCTGTCCTGGTACATGCTCATCCCTTTGCTTATAGATGAGATGCTGAGCCCCGAGAGGCAGAACGAGGCGCTGGTTGAGCTGCGGCTGGAGCCGCTGTCACCTGCCTCCCAGGCCCAGCACCTTTTCAGCTCAGGCCATCTCTTCCTGCCCGACAGCCACCATGCCAAGTTAGGACATCAGAAACACCGCCAGGGACTTCCTAATGAACTCCTTATGCAGGGAAAGGCGTATCACGGTGTATGGGACAGAGCAGGGAAATGTTCATTCCCACTTTGTCCCTGTGATTAAGTCAATGGCCCCACTTTGCCTCGGAAGTACAGATGAGCTCTTCTGGGCTGCCTACCCCCCACCTTCTGCTCTGTTTCCCCGTATATCTATCATGTTTTCCCTCGGGCTGAAGAGGGTGAGATGCCTTTGCCGAGACGTGGTTCCCCTTTGCTGGGGTGAGTGAGGGAAGCTGTGTCCCCCCGGCCTACGGCCTCGGTCCTTGAGTCTGGAGAGGGCTCATGGTGGTCCCACAGGTGGCGGTCAGAAGACCTGGCATGTGCTACCGGGCCCGCTTTGGAGGTGGTGCTCTGTGATTCTTGAACTTACCTAAGATCAGATCCTACTTTCTGGTTGTTGGTAAGTTGGAGGAGAAGATGCTAGGGAATTAATAAAAAGAATGTCTAGACCAGCCCTGTGAGTGAGAAGCACAGGGGACACTAGTCCCACCTGCTAGAGCCCACCTAGCAGGCTCTGGATGAATTTTCTGTTCCTCCCCAGAAATACCTCTATGGCTTAAGGAAGAGGAGAGGCATGTCGTGGCCATGATCTGTACTTGTCCTCACAGGGCCCTGTGATCTACATGCCCGCACTCCCCATCTGCTTCTTGGAGATGAGCTGGCATGTTTAGGAGCCTGGGCACTGCTGAGGGCATAGCTCCCAGCACCGTGCTACACAGAGTCTCGCTCCGTTCACCTCATCTGTCAACTCCTGCTGAGGCCCCAGACATTAGTCAAGTAGGTGCATCAGCGAAACCTAAGCAGGGACCACCTTCTCCCCCTGGACAGACTGGTGAGTGAGCAGTGGAAGCCTGGAGCCCTGCCCCAGCCCCCACGCCAGTGCCACTTCTTTTGTCATAGGAGGCACTGGTGACATTTTTGCTCAACAAATGCTTGTCTCTGAGTCTGCAGACCCACCAGAGAATGCCAGCTTGTTTTTGCCTTTTGAAGTCTGCCCTTGGGACTTGGCGGAGTAGCCGGATGTGTACTTAGCCCACAGTGGTTCAGCGCATTAAACCTGCCTCCTTGTGGGTCTGTCTATTGTGGTACCATAAGGGCTCAGCCAGCATCTGAACGTCATTGAGATAACGCGGCCAGTGAGCTCGGGTCAAGCACATTCTCCTCCAGTCACTTTTACTCCATTGTTTCTTTTACTATTCCACAGTCATTAATTTTTTAAACAATGCTTTGGTGCAGGAGCAGAGCCTCATTCTCTCCTGCTACTCTTGGTGGAAGTGAGTAAAACGGTCCAGACTGAAATGCGACAATAATTTGTAGCTCAAAAGCTGCCTAGTCGCTTGTAGGTCGAATTTTGGTTAGGGGAGCTGAACACGTTGTGGTCCCCCGGCAGCGCCGCTCCCCTCAGGCCCCTGCTTTCCCTTGAGCAGGAGGTGAGGTTGGGCCTCACCATCCCCGCGTCCCTGGCCTCACACACTCACATAAATTCTTGTACATGCAGTCAAAATTATTTTTGTTCTTGTGTGATTCTAATTTTCTCTTGTTCCTCTTTTCCTTTTTCTTTACTCCTTTTTCACTTGTACTGCCCAGTGAGCATGTTGTTGCTTCTGAAAATGTGGGCTGTGCACACCCTGCATTTGAAATAGCCAGATTGCCCTCCGTACAGTCTCCATCGCTTTAAAAAGCAACAACTTAACAGCTGTTTTGATCCATCTATTATCTTAGTCATTTTTTATTTTCTAATTTTTTGGAATATTTGCTTTGTTAGCTCATCACCCACTGGTGTTTGATACCTGTTGAAATCCTTGCTTTTGAGGAACATGTTTGGTCCTCCTTTTATTTGGTGACAAATGCGCCCTTATTAAATTTGTTTCATTGTTTTGAAGAAGTAAGATGTGAATTGATTTAGTCGGCTGCTCAGGGATTCTTTTCATGGAGTATTTAAACTTGTAAGGTCAAACTCTGCAGCATTTTGCTCGATTCCTGCTTTTACACAAACGTGCTCAGCACGCGGTTCCTGGCTGTCGCTGTGTGACGTGCGTGACGTCGCTTCCTGGCCGGCGGTCACTGGTGAGGATGTGGCCGCCACGGAGGTGACAGCTGCAGGGGACGCTGTTGGAGGAAGCGGTCACCGTTTGGTTCTTTAATTTTTTTTTTTTTGCATTCAACTTCCCCGTGCCATTTACTTTACTTTGCCTTCATAAAGGGGCAGAATTGGGTCTAAAATCCATGCCACTATTTTTTCCCTTTACGAGGCTGGTTTTTCTGAGTATCAGGACAACATGGCCTTCTCCTAAGTAGCTGGCTTACCTGGATCTGTTGGGCAAAGGGACTGCTAAAAGGGCAGTAGCTTCCTCTCTGCTCCAGCCAGTGGGCATTCAGAGCTGGGTCTGTGGTTTGCCTCAGCAGCCGTGCAGACCTTCCTGCCTCGGCCTTTACTTTTAACCCATGTTGGCAGTAAAGAGCTGAATCCGTTTCTGTTGCAGCTGACGCCCACCACGTGGGCCCCCTAACGTGTCGTTAGTTTGTGGTAGTCAGTCCCCAACACCCCAGTCAACAATGAAGGAAGATGATTTGTCCAACCCAGGACCTTGGATTCTCAACCCTACCCTGGTTCATCTCACCTGGTGGAATTGTTTGGCCACCACCATCATGCTGACCATGAGGCCTTGTTTCTCCTTTCATGCTCTGGTCCAAATGTGGACACTTCATTTTTCACTGAATTTGTCTCGCTTGAGACAGGCCAGAATATCTGAATGAGTCCATCACATTCTGGGTGGGGAACAGAACAGAAGTAAGTGTCGCAAGTAGATGGAGTCTAGGCTGTCCGGGTTGGCAAATGCAGGCTGGGATCTGTGATGGCTGGGCTGTACACTGGACACAGGCCTTTCCCATGGCTCCTGAGAGCCCATGAGTTGAAGTGATAACAGCCTTGCGTGGGTTCCCCCATCCTCATCTGCTCATTGGCAAGTGTGTCTGCTAATTAGGAGCTCCCCCAGACCTCGGGCCCTTCAAAGCTCAGACCATGGGAGAACCTTGAGTCCCTTCTCCTGGGCCTCCTGTGTGAGAATCCACTGCCTTCTGAGGTGAACAGCGGCAGGAGATGCCTCCCCATCCAGGGAGCACCCTACGGAGGACTGTTAGTGCACCATGCTGTGAGCTTGTGTGTTTCCGGCCATGGTCCCTACAGAACTACACTTGAGATGGGCTTATTGATGGAGATAACAGGACTGATTCCAGGGCAGGGCCTGGGGGAGGGAACAGTGGAAATTGAATGTGACCTCAGACACCTCGGTGGGTGCTGGGGCTGTTACTAAAATGGGGAGTCTGGGAGATACCTGACAGGAATGGAATTCCAGAGTAAATGGTGGACATGAGGCATTTTTAAGATACCATTTGTCATCCAAATTAGGACTTCAAAGAGGCACTCGGGTCGATGAGCCTGGGGCTCAGGTGAAGGAGCCGGACTAGAGATACACGTTGGGAGTCGTCATTCTTAGCTGGTGTTCACAGCCTTGCATGTGAATTAGATCATCTCGAGAGCTGCAGACTGAGACTGAGGGGGGCAGGGCTGTGTCTTGGTTGGAGGAAAGCCCAGACCATACAGCTCTGGTGTGTCAGTCAGTGGCGTTTGCATTTTCAAAGCAATGCCAGTTATCCTTAAGGGGCCAGGGGCTGGGCAGGGCCAGCCAGGAAGAAATCTGAAGGGAGGGTCGTGGCCACGTGTGCGTCTTGGGAAGGTGCAGAGGCTGCAGGGTACGGGAGGGTAGACTCCTCAGAAGCTAGAGTTGCAGTGAGGAGTGGGGAGAAGTTAGTCACAATCACCTGTGAGGGAGGGAGGGAGGCCTAGGGAGCCCCACCTTACCGGACTCGCTTTCCCATGAACAGAAGGCAGTCAGACAGAGGATCTGAGGTGAGAAGGGATGGGCACTGGGAGGGGAGCCAACCTGGAGAATGGTGCTTGCAAAATTCTGGAATAGTCTCCCTGAAAAATAGAGTTAAAAATACCCAGACTCTTAAGAACATTGTTAGTGACTTGGGAGGAGGCAGTTGTTTTTCTGGCCTCCTAAGGGTAAGGCATGTATCCAGGGATACACAGAAGATACGGGCAGTCTGTTCCGGGGGCTTGATCGTTACCGGGGGAACAGTGCAAGTTTAAAGGGGGAGAAGGGCAGCGGAGGGAAACTAGCCAGGCCCCGTGTCAGTTACCAGTCGGCCGCCCTACTTGCGTGTTTCATTCACATCCATGCCTCCCAGGTGGGCGGTGGCAGCCCCCTTTTGGGGATTGGGAAGCCTTCTCAGAGGGGTTAAAGAATTGGTCCATTTAGCGACTAGTAAATGCTGTAGCAGGATTCAAGCAGGGCCTTGTCAGAATTCAAGGGCATGTTCTCTCTACTGTTTCCAGTACTTCCCTGTTATACCTGGAATGGTGAAGTGGGTCAGTTTTGGAGCCTTTCAGAAAAAGTATGATTTAAGCGCCTCTGGACTGTTTCACAAAGCTCAGCATTCTTTGATGGTTCTGAAGCACGCAGTGATTTTCGCCCCAGAGAGGTAACGTCTAACTCCTTTGATGATGACGTGGTTGCAAATGGTGTACAGGTGCAAAACCAGACTTTGCAGCTTCTGAAGGGAAACTCTCCAGTTCTCCCTTGGTCGGCTTTCTTCCACGGGATGTAACTGTGCTGCAGCGTAGGCCTGAGCTTTCCATATGGAGTGAGAGTTTAATATCCGATGTTAGCATAAAACGGTCAGATGAAGAAAATCGAAGTTGACAATTTATTTTTGGGTTTCATTAGTCAAGATATACTATCAGTTAATGGCCCATATAGCAAATGAAATTGAGTACAGGACATTGCATTTCTTACTTTCTATTTAGAGTTCTCTTACAGAATAATGTTGCCTGCTTTGGAACATCAGCTCCACCACTCACGGCACCTATCAGTGTGTTGGTGTGATTGCATTTACAGAGTGAATGTAATCTAGGCTTCCTCAGCCTCAAACACTTCAGTGCAGAATCACGGGCTGTAGCCGTCTGTTAGTCACGCAAATACTTCTAAAATTATATGATTCCAGAAAAGAAAGAAGAGAGAGAGATTGCCTTTATCAAATTTCCTTTCAGTTCTAAATGAAAACTGTTGTTGAGCAGCTCTGGTTTCCTTTGGATAAGAATATATATATTTCTTTGCATGTAACCTGGGATTTGGGCTAGAACACCAATTTCTTGCTTTCCACAAGCCACAAAAATAGTAGCCAAATGGCACACGTGTGAAATAGTTTATACTTTTTTCTGAGAAAGTATCCTTGAATTTGGGACTTGGGCTGTGATTTCTGCTTTTTGATTCCCCCACCTGTCTTGTAATCTCTCACTCCTTCCCACGTGGTTCCCAAGTGTTCGTGGTCTCAAAGGAGCGGGCAAACACCCAGTTGGTCACCATGTACTGCTGCTATAGATAGAGCCCAGACAAGACCTAAAGGACATTATCAGAGAGGACTTCCTGGAAGAAATGGGCTGTACATTCAGTTGTGAGGACAGAGTAAGAGTCAGCCAAGAGAAGGAGTCAAGAATGTGGCTCAGGTCGCAGGTGCAGCCCGGGCAGAGGCCTGGAGGCTTTTGGCGTGGGGACCCGGGGAGAGTGCCCTGTGCGGTCCAGGGTGGAGGGAGCCCCTGCTGGGGAGGACACTGGAGAGAGTCCGGGGTGTAGGGCTTTGGAAGAAGTTGAGTTTTACTAGAACTGACACAGTAGGCAGTGAAGGGTGTCAACAGAAGTGACCCTCAGGAAAGGTACTTCTGGTTTTGCTTCTGATATACTACAGACAAAAGGGTCCCGATGGGCGAGAGCAGGTATGTCTGTCCCTTTGAGATCCAACCCGTCATTCATTTATTCATAACACGTGCACTTCAGTGAGTCTAGGGGAGAGAGAGTGTAGCCACATAAATAAGCAAAATGTATTTGCTTCTTGAGAGCTTAGCGTTGTCAGTTAGCCTAGAATGTTCTAGGAAGAGAGGAACAAATTGTGGAGGTTGGAGGGAGGGAAGGCTTCCTTGGGAAACAGTCAAAATGAACCTGGAGGCAAGTGGGAAGTAGGAGCAGGTCAGGGGGCTCCTGAGGTCACTGGGGACCTATGTACTGAGATGAGGCTGGGCGAGCAGGGTCTGGGGTGGGGTTAGAACTCTACCAGGGAGCCTCTGAACTGTTTGAAGTGGGGTTGATGTAATCAAATTTGTGCTTTGGGAAGGCTGTCGTGGCTTTGTGTGTGTGTGTAGCGGGGAAGAGGTGGAGGGTGCCACCAACTGGGGGATCATTTGAAGACCATTCACAGGCTGGGATATGGGCTTCGGGGCTACTTGGGGACGGCAGGGGCAGTGTGGATGCCGGCTTTTCTTATGGGGGACTTGTTAGCGGGGCTGCCCTAGAGGCACCTTGTGGCTGGAAGAAAACTGATGGAGGCTGCCAGGTGGACATTCCTCTTCTCTCTTTCCATGCCTAGTGTGATTATCTTAGCTCAGCCAACATTTGGAACAAAAGAGCTAATCTCCAGGGTTGCCCAGGCCTTTGTAGAGCTCCTTCGAGTGAGATCTGATAGGATTTAGGTTTGTGTTCAGATCTGGATGTTCACTTAGCTAGAAACGTCCTGTCATTTCGATTTCCATAGGGGTTTTTATTCCTGATAAAGATTGCTTTCTTGGTGAGAGGAAAATTATTACAGCTGTTGTCTTTTTCAAAAAAAATCATATGTTTTAAGAGCTTTAATATTCAAAAGAATAGGAATATATAAAATATTTAAGGAAGTCTTTGGTGTGGTTTCTTTGCTTTCTGAGCTAATGTGGACTTAGAGCCTTTGTATTACTTAATAGCACATCCTTGTCAGTATTTAAAGAGCTGTTAGTGAGCACCCCAGGCCCCACCTCTCAAAGAATCGTTAAAGTTTGCTCTGAAATAGTGAGGTCATAAACGTCTTGTTTTCAGAAATCAAAAGGTTTTAAATACGCACCATAGCTCCATTTATAAAATAATAATAAGTTCAAAATTAAGAAAATGGAGGATAATTGATTTTTTTTAAAGCCTAAACATAAACTTTCTTGTGCTAATTTTGCAACTGGAAATTTTGAAAAGAAAAATCCTACTGCAATATCATCTACGTGGTATATATATATGAGTTTCACGTTTGAAAAGTAACTGCGCAGTGGTTTTCAAAGTCAGGAGCATTCCAGCTCAAATACTGGCAGTGGTGGCTGCTGGTTTTCAATGGAAGAGCCTAAATTTGCCTTCTTAGCTTTTTTTTTTTTTTGTACTGAGAAGGTTGAGTAGTGCTTTGCCAGCATGATTTTCGGGCAATTTGAGGGCAGATGTCGTGTTCCAGCAGTGAGATATTTCCATGCATTTTATTTTCTGGACATCACCAGGGCACATGTGGGGTTTGTGCCTGCAGGCTGGAATGCTGCAGGACTCCCTAATCCATCACCATTATGTCCTGGTGCTGCTCCGGTCAGTGAATGATTTTCTGTGACTTGGAGGTAATGTGGTCTGATGGTGATGATCAGACGTGCAGTTAAATGCTATTAATTGAAATAAGAGTAACCTAGAAACATTGCTCTAACAATACAGGATGAGGGAGGAGGATTGGCTGAGCTGCTTGCAGTGGGATGTCTTCTCAGGTGACTCCCTCACCGTGATTCCTGCCAATATCCGCCCCAGCCCTGCACGGTAGTCCTGCCGAAGCAAGCAAGCACTTTGCTCAGAAACGCACTGAATTTCCTTGCGCCTCTGTTTGTTGGCTTTTTTTTGAAAACACATTTTGCCCTTTGCTTAAATGCCATCCATGCTAGTCACCCCTTACACTCATTCTTCTGGACCTCGTCCATACATAGCTGCTGAATGGATGAACAGAATGTAGTATCTCCATGTAGTGGAACATTATTCACACGTAAGAGTGAATAAAAAAGGAAAAAAAAAAGAGGAAAATGAAAAATGCCACCTGTTTTGGGAAGTCCACCCAGACTGTTCAACCCACACTTTTCCCTTTGAAACACAATCACTTATGCTCCACTCTACTCTTTTTGATAGTACTTACCACCTTCTAATAATCTTTAACGTTTCCAAAAAAAATAAAAAATAAAGAGATGCTGATGCCACTTCAAAATATACAAGCCTTGCTAACAGCATGTTAATTGAAAGGAAGCAGACACAAACGGCCAGATATTGTTGATTTCAGTGATCTGAAAAGCCCAGAAAAGGCACATGCAGAGGCAGAGAGCAGGTGATGGTTGGAAGGGGCTGGGTGGAGGGGGATTACGGAGTGAATGCTAGTGATAGGGGGATTCTTTTGGGCTGATGAAGTGTTCTGGAAATAGAAGGTGTTGAGGGCTGCACAACTGTGATTGTGCAGAAGACTGCTGAGCGCTGTGTCTGGGAGTGCCTGTTGTTGGGGCATCTTTATTTTGTTCACATCCTGCAATGTGAAGGGCCATCTTCTGCTGTGGTCATTCTACTCCTGTGAGTGGTGAGGGTCAGGACTTTGTAGAGTCCTGTTTCTTTTCTCCCTCTGGCTGAGTGTAGGCAAAAAAATTTAAGCCTGAGAAAGTGCTCCATCTACAGAAATGTCTTTCAGTTTTGCCTGGTGTAAAAATCTTGAGAGCTTTTAACCGTTGAGGCTAGTCTGTGGGGGTAAATAGCCTATGAAGCCTGGGTGAGCCCGGGAAGAGCCGCGCTTCCCTCCCAGACACGGGTGGGGATTTCACCCCCTTTCAGGCAGTGAAGGGCCCAGACCCGTGGGCAGACTTGACAATCGTGAATATTTACGTGTATCCGCTGCTTCATCTTGGATATTAATTTCAAGCTGAGTCAGTTTGTGACGGCAGCCTCATCCTACATTAGGAATTTATAGTATCTGCTCTTTGAGGTGAAGACCTGACAGACTTGATTATTTAACAGTCTGCTTTGAATTGATATCTCAGATTCCTTTGTCAAAAGCAAAACAGCAGAAATACAGACGTCCTTTAATTCCAATGTGGCCTGGAACAGGTTTAGTGTCTGTGCCTCAGTGGCCTTATCTGCGGGTGGGGAAGATGATAACAGTGCTTCCCTCAGAGGAGCTGGTGAGGGGAGAGTGAGAAGCACAAATGGAGGACTTACACGAGATGCTCATAAATGACCGAATTTAGTGCTCTCCGCCTGGTGAGGCCTTAGGGGTAGAGATGTCAGAACAGAGCAGTCCTAGCCGGAGCTCGATACGTGATGGTAGCTGTTATGATCAGTATCACCACTGTGGGTTATCAGGTAGTTTTAAGACTTGGTAATATGATTTCATGAATAATGTTAAAAGACTAGACATCTCAGATCCAGTTTACATAGTCCTCAAGATTTCTTCTGAGAATTGGATGGTTTCTTCCCTATCTTAAATCTGAGATGAGTCTCTAAAAATTTCCGTATTCCTCCATCCTTTTGCTTTAATTCTCTATTTCTTAAAAAACAAAGCTTTTAGATGGAGTTACTGGGGACTGAATTGAGGGCCTCATGCATGCTAAGCACATACTCTCCCAAATGAGGTATAATCTCTTCCCTGATTTTTTTTTTAAATTTACATCTTAATTTTCAGAGGTTAGAGGCCTCTAGTTATTTTTCTGGAGACTTGTCCATGAACCTGTAAATCTACAATTAATGGACAAAATTTGGTTTATTAAAAAAAATCTATAGAATATTCTACAGTCCACCCAAAAGGAAATACTCATGGACTTAAAATGTTTCTCCTTTAAGGTGATTTCTCCTGTTTGGTCGAGCTTAATTTGTTAACAGCCATCCTCATCATCATAATGACCAAACTCGCTGTGAGTGGACGCCTAACTGAGGCTAAAATGCTTTGCTCATATTTTACTTCATAGCAAGTGTTTGATTGTAGGTATCAGTGTCTCCTTTTTTGTAGCTGAGGGATTGAGAGATGGGTCAGCTTGCCCCAAATGACACGCAGCTGGCGGTGGCTAGCTCGATGCTGGAATCCAGGCTGCACAGGATGAATTCTCAATTGCTCCTCTAATCAGCTTCCCGTTGAGTGTTTTCCCGAACTCCTGTGAGCCCATAAATGACCGATTTTAGCTTTCTCAGCCTGATGAGGTCTTCAAAGGAGAGACACCAGTGAGAATGAGAGGCAGAGTGGCATAAATTAAAATTGTACATTTTCACAAATGTTTTATTCTCAGGTAATGACTGTAAAGGAAATAGTTTTTTAATTTAGTGCTTTGTGAGAACTAAAAACAAAACATTTAAAATAACTATTGTGCAAGAGAGAAGTGGTCTTTGAAAGTCCAACTGTTGCTAATGATGTTACTTGTTTTTTCTAGTGGTGCTTATTTACTGAAAAATTTCCAAACACTGAATTTGTTTTATGTAGTCTTAGTATGAAAGAAAACTTTGTCAGTGAGTATTGTAAGTAAAATCCTTACTCTTTTCTTTCCTGATGATGAATATCTTAGTTGTTTACATGGCTTAAGTATATTTCGTCATTTGTGAAATTTGAGTAATATGGTTTACCTTGTCTGACTGTGAGAGCTGGACGCCTTGTATACAAAGCACCGTAGAGGTGCTTAATAAAAATGTGCTTTCACAGTGACTGATAGTTTAGAAGTATCAACTCTGAATACTAAAAAGGGTAGCTTATTTCTGATGCATATTCAATATGTGTATATATGATATACATTAATATGGCTTAAAGTAACTAGGATTGTTTTTTTTAAGTGCAGTATGAAGCTTTAATGAAATCTGTGTCATTCTAGTGAGACAGGGACTACTTAAATTGCCTTAAGCAGACGACCTTGAAGATTATTTACACAGAATGTAAGCTCAGAATTCATGTTGCCGTGTAACCATCCATCAGACATTTAATTTCTCGGGATTCTGACCAGAACCATTAAGTTTAGAAAAATCCACATTGATTATTATCAGGGAATAAGCTTCTCTCTTTTGTGACTAAAGAAAATTTTGATTTTTTTCTGCACTCTTTTCAGGTTTTAAAATTTCAAAATTTTGATTTGACATGTCACTTTTTTAACAGAGATAATAAAGCTCATGCTGTTTTAATATGTAAATAAATGTTTTTGTATTTCAATACCCTTCTATGATTTCCTGGCTCTTTGAGAAGTATTTTGCAAGATACTTAGATTACCTACTGTTGGAAAAATACAGACGTGACTTTTATGAATATAGGCGTAGTACAGTTCTGTTGGTTTTTACTACAGTGCAAGACATGAGACCTAGGAGAGCTTTGCTGCTGATTGCCAGGAGGACAGATCTCAGGTCTCAGTCTCCCCTCGTGTAAAATGAAGTGGCTGGACTGGATTCTTTCCTCTTCTAAGATGAGCTTCCATGAGCCTATGTCTTTTGTTTATATTTAGGAGTATTAGCAATATCAGATTAAATACTGAATACCCCTCCATCCCCCTGAAGCAAAGTGCAGTATATGCTACATAAGCTTCTAGTTATCTGATTCTCGTTTCTCATCTTACAGTCAATTTTTGTGTTGCATGTTTCCCGGCAACCTGGAAGGTCTTTTTAGCCATAGGTGGCGCTGTTGCAACTTTTTACAGTCTTAATTTTTCTGTTTGTAAAATAAGGCTTAAACAATGTGATTTTATTTTGATTCCTTTGCTTAATGCTTCAGAATAGCACAACGTCCATTATGTCTTTCTACCTGGAAAATTTTTTCTGCTTATATCATAGTTTTATTCTTTTATCTCGCTGTGAACATTTCAGACTTGCTGTGCAAACAATGGCAAACTCGGGCTTTTCTTCTAGTGTTAGAAACCAGTGAGCCGGGATATTATAAAACAGCTAGAAGCTGCCTCTGGAGCACCATAAAGCTGAAAGGTGTGTTGAGTTCCCTGAGTATTGACCCCGCCGCTGTGTGTTAATTGGTGGGAGTTGATTTGGTACATATATGATGGGGTGTAGTTTCTTGACTTGGGTTTGCCTGCACGTGCTGACACTGAACCATGTGATCCTGAGTCAGCTCGTTCTGAGTTTTCCCCTCGTCTGTGAGAAGGGGACACTCATATCTGCTTTGTAGAATTGTGAGAATTAGTAATTATGTAACATGTTTACCACAGTGGGTATGTCAAGAGAGCTCATAAACTTTAGCTGCTGTTTTGTGTGCAGCCATCATTTTATAGTCTTTGGTAATTACAAAGAAACAAGAAAATAAGAAAAGCTGATTTTATGATGAAAGATATTTGAGGACGTTCCATAATTCCTACACCCATAATTTAGCATCAGCAGAGTCAGAACTGTTACACAGTCGCCCTGGACCAACGTTAAGCCACAGAAATTTTTGTTACTTCATATATGTTGGGGCCTAAGGGGAACCAATACTTATACACATGTTGTCTCCAGCAGCCAACTGAGAGATGACACAAAAGAGTAGGCAGGCGATAAATGTCTTCTTTGTTACTGATGAAGCCACGTTCTCCATGAACTTCAGGGCTGTGGATAAATGAGTGTCATGATACTGTGTCCCAGAAGTAGAGACTCACCCTGTCCCAGGTATCTCTGGGCCACAGCAAGCCTTCCCTTGAGAGAATGAGCCCCATCATGCACAGGGCTGTTCTGCAATGGAGCTGAGCATCCAGGGTGCTTCCCTAGGGTAGTCAACACTGGAGGGAAAGGAAGGGTTTCACATGCCCTGCTTGTCTCCCCGGAATCACAACTCAATCTGTTAATGTGAGGAGGGCTAGCTGTGGGCCAGGGGTCAGGGCTGTGAAGGGAGTAGCACTCTGCATGGCCCAGAGGAGTGGGGAGGAGGTATCCCTTCCATCAGTTTAAACAGGTGGTGGGATGGAACAGAAGGGTTCATCCCATGAGTTTATAAAAGGAGAAATAAGAATTTCCTTTGGGTATTAGTCTAGCCAGGAAACACAGAAGATGATTAGGAAGGAGACTTGTAAACCACTGTAATATTAATTTGACATTTGTTGAGCACCCAAAATGTGCTACATTCTTTTCTGAGCGTTTTACAGAAATGAATCCTTCAATCTTCTCAACAAGCGAGTAAGGAAGGTTTGATTGTTATCCCAGTTTCACAGTGTGGAAATTGAGGCACACAGAGGGTAAGTTGACCAAGGTCACAGAACTAGTAAGTGGCAGAGCAAGTATTTTAACCCTGGCTGTATGGTATTGTGGCTCCCAGAATGGGCTTTGGGTGTTTAGATGTATCTGCATCCCTCGATTTCTGTACGTCTGTGCATCAATTAGCCCAGAAAGGACAGGGAAAGGAGAGTTACACAGGTGCTCACAGTCGTGTCTCGGCAACTGTCCACGAAGAGTGCACCGTGATTAGAATTAATTGTTTTCCAGGCAGCAGATCTGTTGGTATAACAGAAATTTAGTCCATTGAATTCATCTAGAAATCCTTCCTGCTCTGCTTCTGTCCACACTTGCCATGTGACTGCCTGCCCGTGTTTGGGCCGTGGAGGAGAACATATACTCATGGTTGAACTCTGATATTGCAGTCTGGTTCATAGTTTCACATCTTCTGTTACATTAATAAGTTAAATTTCTGGTTTTCTTGCATCAGTGTCTCATGAGTTTGGTTAATGTGAAACCAGTCCATGGGAGCCCAGGGGTTATGATGGTATAAATTTTTAGCACGTTGTGGCACTTCTAGCCATGCAGACATGACTGGGGGATGTACGCCTTTCTCACTGATTTCTCCCAACAGCAGGGTCCTCTCACGGATGTGAGGCTGGGAGCTCTCCGAGTAGCTCAGTCAGAGGCCAAGTCCACCAATCCGAAAATGATGAAGTACCTGGAAGTGGGTTTAATAAAAGTAAAGGGCTTCCAGGTAGTCCGATGGGCTGTTCAAGAAATTTGGTGAAAAGCTGTCCACTGTCTGTGGTTTAGCTGCTTCTTTGCTATTGAAAAGTCTGGAGTAGATGAAGGGATTTTAAAAAGCAGAAAGGAGTGATTTCAGGTGGTACATCCACACCGGTGAGAAGTGATGGATGACCGCCTGTGTGAGGCACAGACAGAGTCTTACAAACTTCATAAAACAGCTTCAAATGCTCTGCCATCTGAGTGCGCTTCATATGGGGTCCAGTTCATCACTGGTCACGCTGTGAGGGCAAGTAACTGACGATGGCAGAAAGGACACGGAGGCATCAAAAAGGTCTCACTCATGTTCCCTGTTTAAAGAATGTGGCACAGTGTATTATATTTGAGCTGGTTTTTCACTGAACAGTTTTTAGTGTTTTCTGGGACTCCCCAGTGCCCCAAGGTTCCATGCAGCTGGGTGTCCCCTCATTGCAGCTCCGTCAGCGCTTGCCCTGGGCTGATGTGGTGTCACGGGAAGCAGGACGGTCAGCGTCCCCGGCTCCTCTGAGCTCCGTCTCCTCATCTGCAGAGCCTGGTTTCCCATCCGTGTCTACTTAGTAGGGTTGCTGAGAATCACACGTGATGGTTATCAGGTGTGATTTCTGGTTGTCTCTGCGATTGGCAAATAGCCAATAATTGATAGAAACTCTTGTTTTTTTTTATTGTAATTGTGTCTCCTAGATTGCAGTGGTTTTTAGTCTGCATTTTTTTATAACTTTACTCATTTTTAAATATGCCCTTATTTTATTTATTTTTTTTTTTTTGAGGTACTGGGGACTGAAGCCAGGACATTGTGCATGCTATGCAGGTGCTCTACAACTGAGTAATACCCACCCTCCTTTTCTGCACTTAAAAATAAATATTGCAATACACAAAATAGCTCTTAAACTCCATCATGGGACCTGGTCTCTGTATAGGCAAATGAACACGTATACTATTTCAATAAGAATAAATGCTGTTGAGACATAAGTTTCTGAATCTGTTAATGTGCTTAAAAACGATCATGGCTAGTGATAATCACGAGACTTAGATCAAGGACTTTTTAGGGTATGTTTTGCCATCATGGGAAATTACATTCTACCGAGAAGGCTAATTGGGTCTCTTTGATATTTGGATGGTTTAGCAGGTGATCAAGGCTTTCCAAAGCTGACAGTTTTGTATTTTAAACTAACTACAAAGTTATCTTCTAGAAGATGGAAATCCTAAGCTTGTGAATTTCCCAGTAATCCAGGGGGTATGTGTCTGTGTCTGTGTCTGTGTGAACGTTTGTGTGTGTGATTTCAGGAATGTAGAAATAAGTTCCATATAGACTTCTGATATCTTTCTCTTCCAGTTCAAGGTTTAAGCATATACTTACACAAATAAATTGATTTTCTTTTGTCATTTGGCATATTGGCGGGAATAAGAGGTTCTCATACTTGTTTCAGAAGGGTTGGGAAGCATGAGCTTAGAAAACGGGAGGAGAAAGAGGCAGGGAGACCCTTCACACTTTGTGCAGTATATGAGAAACAGTAGCTTTTCTTTTCTCTTTTCTTCTAAAGCAAACTGGCTCTGAATTGTAACACACTATTACTCAGAATTGCTTTTCTAATCAGATACAAGTGCCTCAGATTTTTCAAGGCAACATGAATGATGAAATGTGTTTTAGCATTTATCTTTAAAAGTAGTTTTATTTCTCAAGTAAAAGACTATAGCCTGTTTCTTCCAGCGTCTCAAGAAATTCTCATTGATCTATGTACATGTTCTATGTGCTTATTTCCTTTTTTTTTTAAGTGCTTGTTTCATTGTGGTGTGAATGAATGTTTAAAATTTCTGGATTTTGATCTTTAGAAAATGCTGATTTATCATAACTGTTAAAAACCTGATTGTTCTTTGGTCCTTGTTTGGTGGGGCACCCTATTGATTACTCTTGTCTGTTAAAGAGAGAAATTCTTCCTCTAGCCTGCAGATCATTAAGTGTATGGTTTGCAGTATGCCTTTAAATTTCATTGAATGCATTGAACATGATTGTCCAGTGAATTTTGAGTTGACTCATAGTAATGACTTTGCTTTGATTCTGTGGCTTTTGCTCCTCTCCACAAGAGCTTGAATTCTCTGTTGCATTTTGTATACGTGTTCTTCACAGTGGAAGAAATTTTGCATTTTTTACAGAGGTGGTTTTTCCTAACACCTCTGAATGCCTTCTGTAATTGATACAACAAAAATCTGTTATTTCAATGCTTAATTATTTCATACACTAGTTTTTGGCTTAATCAGAAACAATGACAGAGTGATAATAAAAAATAGGAAAACTTTCCTTCCTTTGAAGAATAGAAATCAGGTGGTCAGGCTCACCCATGCTTTGGGCCTGACACACTTAATCTCATGTCATTGTGTATCATGATTCGGAGATGGAGTTGCTTCAGGTTTATTGATTTTTGTTTTAACATTTGTGTTGAATTCTTTCTCCAGGCTTATGTATCCTGTTGGGTTTGTTGAAACTGTAGAAGGGAAACAAAAGCTTTTTTTGGTTTCCGGAGGCCTGAGTTGCTGATGATAAGGGTTGAGGGTGGGCTGAGGAACAGAGTGACACTCCCTCTGCTCCCAGCTGAAATTGATGAACAATGAAATCAATTAAGTGTATCGGTATTTGACCAATAGAAGTTAGCGAGCCCAAACTGGCTAGTTATGCCCAAAGAAAGTACTGAATTCACCTGCAGAATTAGGTGCTTTACCAAGAAGAAGCAGCTTAGAGCAATCAGAAAAATCAGTCCTATGATGAGATATAAAGTAAATATAATATCTTTTATTTCTGAAACTTTTCTACGTTAAGTTGTGTAGAGCTAAAATTAAGTTTCAAGCACCAGGAGTTAACAGTGTGGGTGGTTCTGTATGATCATTATTCAGGAATGTGCCTAGACTCTGCTAGAGTGGCTGAAGCTGGCAGGAAAAGACCTAGAGCCAGGATTTGTCACCTTAGGGTGTCCTCCATAATGGTTCCATGTGGGAGCCCATGATTGGGTTAACAAATTGTAACAGACCCCAGCCGCCTGTCAAATTTAAGAAGAAAACGTATGCTTAGTAACTGCTTTGCAAGCAAGTGCCTGTGCATCCTCACTCCTGTCTCCTTGCCTTAAAAAGCAGAGATAATGCTTTGCTTGCGTAGATGATGTTTTAGATAGCACTCTGCTCATCGCAAAGCAATGACCCAGGCCCACAGCTATAAAGGCTGGGCTTGTGTGCAGTTAGATACTCTATTATCCCCCAAGCAAGGACCTAGCTGGTCTGGTGGTCTGCTTTGTAATTCACATGTCTAAAGGATGTATCTTATTCCCCTCACCCCATGACTTACCTAAAGATACACTAAGCCTTTGTACTCATGGTGGATTCTACAATCTCTGTCTCATCCTTCTTTCCCCAAGTTCCTGCTTACTATCACACAACTGTTAATGACGTTTTCCTTTGATTATACACAATAAATATGGGATCATTTGAGAGGCTCGTGGAGTTGGGTCCCTACGCCCTCTCTCTTTCGTGACTTTTTCCACAGAGTCTTGAGTATTCATTCCCTGTACGTAAGACTTCTGCCAGCCAGAACCCACAGTTCCAGGTGAGAAGGATGCAGGCTTTATCTCTCCTACCCGAGGGAGAGAGAGTAGAAAATTGAGATCTGCTCTTCCGTGGTCCCTTCCTGCCCCAGGTCTGCTCCAGTTCACCTGCAGCCTTCTGGCCTCTGCTCACACTGCCTCTGTCCCAGGACTGACAGCAGCCTTTTCTTCCCTGGTAAACATTTCCTGTGCCTTTTAGAAGTTGGTCTCTTCTCTGCAATACAACCCTGGCAGATGTGATGGTGGTAAACGTGCTGGAGGGCAGTCACTTGGGGACTGCCAGGAGCCATGCTGATTCTCCTGAGTCTCTCATTCGGGGTTACAGAACTGTCGAGCAGCAGAGGAAGCCCTTTAACGTGAGGCCAGCTCAGCATTGCATCACTTTCATTTTATTTTTGAATTTTCAGTGGAGAAATTATTTGTAGCAAACTGTTCCAGATTTTTGGCTGCCTGCTTTCCTCACCACCATTTCCTTGTTGGCTCTGGTGCTTGTTGTAAGAACCAGGTTTCTTCTCTGGTTATTTCTAGCAGCTGGGCTTGCCGAATCCTTGATCTGCATTTGAAGCAGAATGCTTCTTCGTGATGTCAAGCTGATTTTCCTATTTCTGAATATTTCGTGTACACTCAGCAACTCTTTCAAGTGAAATGCTCTTGTCCAATTCTGTTAACCCATATTTGCCGATCTCCTGCTTTCATGCTGAGGGCAGTTTCTTCTTCCTGTAATAAAAGTTAGCAATTTGCATTTACTATTTGAAGGTTCTGGCCCTAGGTGCTTTTGTCCTTAACAGTTTTAATACAATTCACCCATTAAAATGTGCAGCGGTTTTTACTCAAAGCCCAGAATTGTGCATCGCAGTCAATCTTAGAATATTTTCATCCCCCAACAGGAAGCCCTGTATGCACAAGCAGTCATTCCCATCTTCCTCATCCTCCCCCAGCCCCAGGCAGCCATTGTTCTCTCTCTATGGATTTGCCTGTGCTGGACATTTCATGTAAAACAAGTTATTTCATGTAAATGGAACTGTCTATTGTGACTGACTTCTTTCACACTGAGTAACTTTTTCAATGTTTTTCCAGGTTGTGGCCTGGGTCAGTACTCTATGCTTTGCTATTGCTGAATTATATTCTACTGTATATCTGGGCCCTACTGTTTACCCATTCATCAGGTGATAGTCGTTTGTGTTGTTTCTGCTTTTTGTTTGTGAAGAGTAATGGCGCCGTGAATACTCCTGTAGGAATTTTTATGTGGACATTTGTTTTCAGTTCTCTTACTTGTGTGACCAGAGAGCAGAAATGCTGGGTCATTCATAAACCAAATGTTCAACTCTCTGAGGACCTGCCAGGCTATTTTCTAAAGTGGCCACGCTGTGTTACATCCTCACCAGCAAGGGCTGCGCGCTCCGCTTCCTCTGTGTCTTCATTAGTGCTTGTTACACCTTTTTTTTATTATAACCTATTGTAGTAAGTGTGAAGCGGTTTCTCCTAGTGGTTTTGACTTGATTTCTTTTACAGCTAATGATATTGAACATCGTTTGATTGTGCTTATTGGCCATTTGTATATTTTCTTTGAAAAATACATTTTCAGATACTTTATACACATTTTAATTGAGTTCTCTTTTTCTTGTTGAGTTGTAGGAGTTTTTTCTTTTATTTGAAGATACAAATACTTAATCAGATAAATAATTTGAAGAAATTTTCTCCTCTCTGTTGTTTTTTCACCTTCTGGATGGTGTCCTTTGAAGCAAATTTTTAACATTTGATGAACTCCAATTTATCACTGTTTTCTTTGTTCCTTGAGCTTTTGGGGTAATATTTAAAATCTGAGGTATTTTATTTAAACTTTTATATAAAAAATAACTTAATTCTTAAGACCGTTCTAGGAGATGGGTGCTGTGGTTGTCCCCAGTCTATGGATAGGAGACTGAGTTGCAGAAAATTTCACTGAAATATCAGTGTCACAGCTACCCAGTGCTGTGGGATTTCAGACCCTCATGTTTGTCCCCAGCATTTGTGATCTTCACCACCATGCTCCACTACTGCCTGGAATCATTAATGAAAAAGTTTTCCTTTTTTGATTTCTTGATTGTTTGTCTTCTCATTGGGGAACTCACCTCTTCATTTTCCTTGCAGAGATCTGTGTAGGTTTATTTTAGATCTCATGTACTTATTTATTACACAGGCTCCAGTGATGATTGTGCCTAGTTGTTCTAATCAATTCATACTCAAGTCTTTCCTGCTCATGACACTAAAAAGAGAGTCATGATTTACATAATGCTCAAAGAAGAATGTACTTGAGTGATTTTATTTTTCTAACCAATCAAACAAATCAAATAAAAACCCGGTGTTGGAACAGATTATAAGCCCTGCAGAATAGGGTCACTGTCTTCCTTGTGTTTCATTTGATTTGTCACAGTGTCTGGATAGTGCCTTGCTGTCCAGCAGTTTTGTGAGTATACGGTGCTCGTGAATCATTGTAAGGAAAGAATTTTGACAACAGACTGTGTTGTTCATTTCACAAGGGAAAAGATCATATAGAAATACTGCTCAGATTTATTTTAAAATTAAGCTTGGTGTTTTGAGAAGGGTTCAAGAAACCATACAAAAATCTTTTTCACTAATTTTAAATCTATCTTAGACACATTATGCATACATAGCAGAGTAACTTATCAACTAGTTTTGACAAGAGGAGTGTATTATTGATTATCTATTTTAGTTGAAATATTCTACCTGGGATAAAGTAATCAGTGCCCATAAATGAACAAATATGTTTGTATTTCTATGCAACATGGGAGCAGACTTCATATGTTTCTATATAATATATATGACTGTGTGTTTTAATCTGTCTGTCAGTGTTTTTATAGTTTTTCAGCAATGTTGTAACTTTAGAATTCTTCTATGGAAATCACCCCCAATTCTAGTGCAGTTTGTACTGTGTATCCTGTCTTATGCATGGGATTCCACTGTCCCCTCTGTGAGGAATTTCCTCTCCTACTGAGTTAGTAGCAGAGTTAAAGGAACTGTGATTTCTAGGCCTTTGCTCTCCATGTGTTTGCAGTTGGCTGTCAATCAAGATTTTCTCTTTCTTGAGTTTTCATTGTTCAATTAGAATTTTGGAAATAACAATTAATATGTTGCAACACTCTCCCTAGAAACTTGATGTGTTTGTGCTTTTCAGTTTCCAATTTACAAAAAATGTAAATTCACTCCTGTTTTTAAATAGTCCTTTTTCACTAGATATTTGTTTACTTCTTTATAGTCAAAATATTTTCTTCCCAATGAATGAATCAGTTTGCATGTTTTAAAAGATACTTTACTTTTTAAATTTCTTATTCTAACAGGTATATTGGTTGTACAGAATTTAGAAAATAAGGATAAACACAATTATAACTTAAAAATGGCCTCTAATCTCACCTGGAGATACAGTTGTAAGGTTTGAAATTGAGAATTACAAGTCCTCTCAAACTCTTCTTCTATTTCAAGTACGGTTTGGTTACTGAGATCCTCGAATTCTCATATGAATTGTCGCAGCAGATAGTCAGTTTCTGCAGAGGAACCCACTGGGATTGTGATCGAGTCCACGTTGAATATATGGATCGCTCTGGGGAGCACTGCCATCCCAAGAATTCTGTCATTTGATTCAGGAATGTGCGTGGTGTGTCTGTCCAGGTATTTAGGTATTCTTTAATTTTTTTCAGCATTGCATAGAGTTTACATTGGATTATTTTACTATATATTTTGCCTTTATACTGAGGACAAGTGTGCAAGGTACCGGGATCAGAAGTGTATTGGAGCTCTGCAAATTGCTGCCACCATGGACGCTGTGCTCTTGCTTCGCCCACTGTACAATGTTGCACAAAATAGGACCTAAGTAACTCTCCCTTGAAAGAATGATTATATGATTGCTGGATGATGCTTGAGATTCCTTGTGATGATGTCTTTTTCCCAGAATTTCGCCTCTTGTTAACTATGCCCTTTCCCTTCCTTTCCTCCAGCCTGTGTTTCAGCCTGCCTGTGGCATTGATTTTCCTTGTCTGTGGACTCTTCCTTTCACTAGTTCGTGATAATGTTACATGTGAGATGTGGAAACTTGCTAGATGTCAAGAAAGAGCAAATCCATTGCATGCTAGATTTTTTAGAGTGTGTTATTGTATTATTGATTGAAATGAAATCAGGCTGACCCATTGAGCCATCCCCTGAGCTCTTTTTGCCTTCCTACAGGTGATACTGCTCTCGTTGCTGCATGTGCCCTTCCCCCAGACGTGGTTTTGGAGTTGAGTAAGTCACCATCACTGGAGCCCTCTCTTTAAATGATGACGAGAACATTTGCTCTATCTCCTTGTTTGGGGACTTCGATGAGATGAGGCAACAGATAAAGAATGGAGCCCCACCTCATTCTGATCCCCGCTCTTTCCGTTCCTTTCTCCATGGGAAGAGTACAATTCAAAAATATAAAGATTGTGAGCTAATGAGATAGACAAGACAACCGATCATTTACTAAATACCCTTTCATGCCAGAAACAAATGTATTATACACACAAAAAGCACATAAAATACGGTAGTACTGTGGTTACAAACGTGGGTCCGAGTTCGAGTCCTGGTCTGGAGTGACAAGTCCTGTGAGATGGAGAATTGATAGGTCGGCTTAGCCTCTCTTGGACTTGTTTTCTGTCCTGCAGAGATGGGGCTCGCTAGGCGTCCCTCCCCCGTAGAGGTGCAGAGGGGTGTAAAAGACACGTGAAGGCAGACCGAGCACAGCTGCTCTTTCCTCGTAAGTGCAGGATAGCATCGCTTTTGCGGTGATGCCTTTATGACCGCACCGTGTAGACTCTCAGTGCTCCAAAGGGATGCCTTGCAGATTGGAGATGGGATTCTCACTTCTGTAAATACCCAAGGATTGTGTTATTGGGCCTTGCTGATTTGACTCTATTCTTTAGAAAGTACATAATGTAGATATATTTTTCAAACATGCATGAATTTTTTCTTTTATTATTTATAGTTCTACCCTCTCATCTCTTGGTGTGACTTTTCATGGAATCCAGGAAACAGTCCTAAGCAACCTGCCTCTTCACACTTCTCCGTGGTGGTTTCCTTCCCTGACTAGAAGAGGGTTTTGCATAGGTAATTTTGATTGCTCCCCTTCTCTTGGAGACTCTCTGTTTTTCTGCCCATCTCTCACCTGTTCCATCTGTCCATTTCTCTACCCACTCATTCTTCTGACTTGTTTCAATAAGCATTTCAGGCAGCTTACAGAAGAACAGATACCAAATAAACAGGTGAGAAAATGGGGCCAAGTTCATACAGTGAGGCTAGGAGTTGAGCCTGTGTGAGAGTTGCAAGCGTGAGACACACGCCTCTGCCTTGTGACTTATAAGATAGACAACATCAATGTGCCTGAAGCTCCCAGCAGACACAGGGAAACAGGGTTTGTGGGAGATGCTCATTGGCTGTGAAATAAATAAGTGGCTTAGTAGAAGCCCAGCCTTTCCAAGTACTAAGGCTTAGGAGAATATTTTAGTGTCTTCCAAAATCAGATTATTGCATCTTTTCTTTTTCAGAGTTTTATGTATAGTTGGTTTACATTCTATACCTGGAAATTTCTCCAAAACTGCTGCCCACGTGAGTCCCATGACTCGGGAATGGGGTGGTTCTGCTCATTGACGGGTGTTGGCCAGAAACGGAAAATGACAGCCTCAAAGGAGCCTGGGATTTATCAGTTATGTTTTGTCAGTGCTGTAGATTTCAGAAAATGCTTTCACCTTTTCTTTCCATCTGAGGCAGCAGCGCGCTCTCTTACCAGCATCAGGAGCTCAGGGCCACGGGATGGTGGGGGCTGACTGCACTGCCGTCAAGACAGCTGAGCTAGTCACTGCAGGTGTGGTTCTTTTACATACTGCAGTTCATGCTCTTTACTAGAATGTTTCAACAGGGAGTTAATTAACTGAGTTAATTAACATTTTATAAATATGATGCTTTGTTGAAAAGACAGTCATAGGCAGAATATAAGTTGTGATCACTTTAGAAATGGTTTCATTACTGAAATTTCAGTAGGAAAGATCCAGTTTATCTTATTTCCGCCTCTCTTTAAAAGTAACAAAGAAACAAGACAGAAAAAGCAGAGGATGATTTCTGTTCTTCCTCTCGGCTTGCAGGCGCCCTCACCTCCAGTGGCATCCATCCAGACACCAGCACTGACACTGGCCGTGCTCAGAACTGCCTCAGCCCTGAAGACACATCTGACAAATGGAAGGGGGCCGCGCCCTGTTACAGCAGGTGCTCTCACTTTGTGGGTCCTTATGTAACTGCGCGGTGTTATTCAGGATCGCCCTTTCTACACTTTGTGACGCTGCTGCGGTGTCTCCTAGTTATTTGTTTCTGTAAGTACTCATGTAATTTTCCAATGTGTGGTACTAGACATCTAAAAATGCATTTTTCAGATGAAAAATAGTGTGTATTTAATATAAATGTCTGAAAAAAGGGTCAAAAGGATCTATCCTGGTGCCAGTACTCAGAGATAATAATTAACACATTAACATCTATTTTCTGTTCTTTTCATCAGTGTGTATTACCTCTGTCATAAAAACCAGTGAGCAATGTGTGCCTGTATACTGTGTGGAGACCTCCATTTTCCATTCGGCTTATTACACATTTTTCTACAATATTCTATCTCCCCTGGCATGATTTTTAATGACTAGTATAGCATTCTGTCTTGTGGAGTCCTCGTCCATTTTACTTTGGACTTAAATAAACTTTTAAATTCCAAGTATACTTAACTGAAATTCTGAAAAGAGATCTGTTGTGGTACCGAAAGTCCCCTACTTCCCTTCCCCTTTTTTCCTGAGAGTAAAAACTGCTGACAATGTGGAGTATATATTTCATGACCTTTATGCCTATGTCATATAAATAAACACATACATACACGTATATGAGAAATCTATGTCTATGTGTGTGTATATATGCTTTATTGAAAAATAAGGCCATACTATATGTTTTCTGCAGCTCGGTTTATTCACTCAGGTATATATCACCGACGTCCTCTCCCTCCAGACTCACCCGGTCCTTTCAGATAGAGTAGAGGGTTTTCCTGATATGCAGGTTTGGTCTCTTGTGTAAGGACACCTTTCGTGGGAGCGTACTGAGGACAAGGCCTTGGACCACGCCGAAACACCGGAACTTTAGTGCCCACAGCTCACCGTGATTTACCGCATCATTGTCTTGATGGTGGACACTTAAGTTTTCTCCATTTTCCACTGTCAGAAAGGGTGTTTGACTGGCATACTTCTTATACAAACATTCCTGTGATCTTGTATGAGTATTATTTTCGTTAAGTTTTCTGGAAATTTAGTCCTTGGATGTGACAACTACATAAATCACAGGCTCCTTTCAAGTGAATCTAGAAATTCCTTCTCCTGTGGGGCATGAAAAGATGTAGAATAACTTATGTAACCAATTCTCTATCGCTGGATATGATTTCACTTCAGCTTTTCTTCTCACCATTGTAAACAGTGCTGTGTAAATGCTCTGATAAGTACATCTTTTTGAACTGAATTTTTCTAAATGAAACGATTCCAAAATGTGGAGTTCAGCCTGTGTGTACACACGTTTTTCAGAGTTTACATATCCATTGACATGTCATCCTCCAAAAGATCGCTCACAGTTTGTTCTCTCAAAGATGGACACTAGCTAGAATATCTTTTAAAAATATGTGCCAATATGATGAGCAAAAGTACTTTGTCATTGTTTTAATTTGCACTTGATGACCAGTGAGGTATTGAGCATTTTTCACTCATTAGCCATCTGACTTTTAAAAAGTGAATGATCTCTTTTGTCCTTTGCACACATTTAAGTGAGGCAGCTTCTTGTTGCTTTGTGACAGCTCTATGTATATTATGAACATTAACCCCTTGTCTTCATCAACATGTATCAGAGAGCTTTTCCTTGTCATTTTTTGCCTTTCATTTTGTTCAGTAGCTTCATTTTTGTTGTGGCCCAAAATAATCTTAAGATTGTAAATGTCTTCTTTTTGGGTTTTATTCCTGATATTATTCTTAGAAATACTTTCTTATACTGGTATAAATTTCTTCTGTAGGTTTTTTTAATCTCTAAGATGGAGATGATGATGGTACTTGTTATAGTGAAGAGAAGTTGAATTAATATGAGCAAAGAATTATATTCGCTGTTATTAGTACTTTCTAATATTCACATCACATTCTGTAATTTTTCTTGCGGTCATTATGACTGGAATAGAATTTGTTTTTTCCAGGGAATTCTCTGATTGTCCCAAGACAATTATTGAATTCCTACTTTGCTTTTTAACTTGAAATCCCACCTGTAAAGAATACTTATGTACACTAGAGTCTCTTTTTGAGCTCATGGTTTATTTTTATCAATCTTACTTTCTTACACTAGCACTATATCTTACATATTGTAAGCATTTATTTAATATCTGACAGTGCGATTTTTTGATTCTCTTTTCGATCCCAAATTTTCTTGGTTAGTATTATGACTTCATTTTTCCTGAAGAATTCTAATATAATTTTTCAAGTTAAAAAAAAAAAGAAGTGCTGTCGTGGGATTTTTTAGTACTTTTGAATTATCTTTAGGAGAACGTACATTTTTACAAAACTGCTTTCCTCCATACAAAATGTTGATGTCTCTACTTTCACACCTCTTACTTTACCCCACAGTACAGTCCTGTACTTCCTCCATGTACAACATGGGCATTGTTTTTGAGTTTATTCCAGATTATTGTTGATGTTTTTGTTAATTATTTAAGTCAGAATTTTTTGCTATTGTATATTTTAACTGTTAAAACTGACACCTAGGAAGGCAGATTCGGTTTCTAAATACTCACTTTGTAACTTCTCATTTAAAATTGTAAGTATTAAGTACTTGTTACAGAATCCTTTCTTTTCTGTTTTTAAAAATTTGTTTCCAAGATTCTCAAAATGGTCATAGCAAAGTAGTATAGGTGGGGACAGAGATGGAGAGAGGTAGTGTGGCTCATGTACAAACTGTGAGCACTTTCATGGCTGTGTTTACGCTGGAAAAGCCACTGAAGAGTCCAGGTTAGACCAGGGGTGGCTTTGTATGCACTTGAAAGCCAGCTTTCTTGCCTGGTGAAGCCTGGTTGGCGTGACAGGTAGATGATCAAGGTCGAATGGAGGTTATTGGCTGCACAGAGCGCTGTGTCTGAGAACTGGAGACCATCGCCATGGGAAATGCTTGGTGCCAGGAACAAAGCAGAGGAGCTGGGGACCCTGTGTGTTAAGGAATTTCCAGCCCTCGGAGTGGGAAGATCAGACTCTGCATTCAGATCTGAGTTTGAATTCATCCTCTTTAGTTTACTTGTCCTCTGACTTTTGTCAAGCTATATACCCTATTTCACTTCCTGTTTTCTTATCTCTCAAAATAGGAGAATTACAGCCTGCTGCTAGATTGTTTGATCAGGTTAAATAATTAGTGTCTATAAGATGCCACGTACAGTCACAAGCTCAGTGAGAAATGGGCTGTCACCTGTTCTTCTGCAACTCAGTGCTTGACAAGACATGTGGGAAAGCCAGTCCCTAATTTGTGTGTGATGCAAGTAGGAACAAAATTAATGTCTTGCCTTTCCCTAGCAGTATACTTACAGCTTTGCTTCATTTACTTCTTTCCTCCTTTCCTTTCCCCTTTCCCATCCTCCACCAAAAGATCCTGAGACTCTCTCAGAATAGTAGATTCAAATTACTTTAAAGGTTGGCTCATCCTCATGAAATGATAGTAACATAAAAAAAATCTGTGCACATCCCAGAATACATTGTATTTGATTTACACACACACGTGTGCACACATACACACACACAATCAGGCTACCTTCCACTTGCAGAGGGATAAGGACCACTTTTTCTGAGTTTTCACTCACTGAGCTTGAGAACAATGTCTCTTACACAGACTTTCACCAGGCTTCGTGCATGGTGTTTTTAATTGAATTTCGGCTTTGTGGCCATAGATATAGTCTCCTAATAGAAGAGAGAAAGTGGAGACATAGACATTCTGCTGAGATATTGGTGTTATCATATTTTAGTTGGAAAGGACTTAAGACAGCATAGAGTCGTAATATTATATGGGTGAGAATCCATGATGTTGTAACTTGGACAAGAACATGGACCTTCTGCCGTCTTGTCCACAAAGGTGAAGAGGCAACTGGGCAGGGGATGGTAGGGATCCTTCTTGCTTGAGTTCCATGTTCTTGCTAGTTTTCATTGCTCAGTTGCCTTTAGTTTATGTCCATGAGGCCTCTCATGGGAAGGTCACTCTGTCCTGATAGATTGAGTTTCTTATCAGCAAAAAGCTCTGGACCCACTCATATTTCCCAGAGTTTTCTGCTGACCTGCTGACACTTTATATAATTGAGACCTAAGAAACTACTGAATATAAAATCCTTATTGTTATTGTTTGCCCTCGAGTTCCATAGGAAGGGGTGCTGTCTCAGGCTGTCTAAAGCCAGATCTGAACAAAGATAGGGTGACAGGCTGTGCTGCTTGTTCTCCACAGTTGAAGGGGATTTCCAACTTAGCTTTATATTCAAGGCAGATGAGTTCAAATCTTGCCTTTACCAGTTATTATCTTTGTGAATTTGGGGAGAAACTGTACTTTTTTGTGTCCAAATTTGTTTATCTGTAAGTAAGTTCAGTATTTATTTTAAGGTTTCTGTTTTAGAATTGAATGAGCTAATACTCTCATTTATACCTAAAATAGTGATCTCATGGTTCTATGCTGGTGCCTTGGTAGTTGATTACTAAGGGACTCCGCAGTGAGATTGGGGGTGGGGGACCCTGGATAATAGAGCTTATATTCCAGGATATGCTTGTAAAAGACTGGATGTGCAGTGGATTTTTAGTAAATATCTACTCCTTTCCTAATCTGCATTGATTGTGTATATATCTTTATACTAATATATGAACAATTTTTATTGCAATTTAAATATCTTTGTAGTATTTACAATATCTAGTTATCAAAATACGTGAAATAAAAAGATTTGAATTTATTTTCTTTTCAATAAGCAAAACAAAATAAAATAGAAAAGAAAAAAGTTTTGAAGGAGTAGAAATAATTTTATTTCTGTGGAATCGATTCCTTGTAATAGGTTTTTTGTTCATGTTGTTAAAAAGCATATAAAATTGATAGGTTGTGAAATACTGGAAATGAGGAAACAGTGGAGACATACTACCTCTAAGGCAGTCAATTTGTTACCAAGTCCAAACTCGTTCTGCTTGCTGCATGACAGGCCAATTAATCGGGAGATGAGATGTTGGAGTAAGGAAAAGAGACTTTATTTGTAAAGCTGGCAGACCCAGAAAATGGCATATTGTTATCCAGTAGAACTCTCTTCCCCAGGGCAGAATTCAGTCTCCTTTTATACTAAAAAGTGGCGGGGATGTGGCTGGTTGTTGCAAACTTCTTGCTGTATGAATTGTTTGTCCTTGAAATCCTTTGTTCCTGCAGCTGTCCATGTGGGTCAAATTATGGTGCCCCTGTAAAACCTCCAAAAAAAAGAAAGGTTATTCACTATTTTACAACTTGCCATCTATACATAAGTGTAGAAGAGCAAATATCCTTAAAGATCAGAGCCCGGAGAATAGACCCTTCTGGATATTTCAGGCTAAAGGCAACTTTCTTTTACAAAAGGTGCAGAGATAGCAAGTCTGAGCCTAGAAAACAAGGTACAGGATTAAAGCCAAATGAACACATCTAACATGGAGTGAAATTTGTTCTTTCTATTACAATTTCTTTTTCTCCCTCATAAATAATTTTAGTAAGAAACATGAGCAATTTTTTTATTTTTGCTTCTTAATAAAGGACTACAACTACAATTTAGTGAGCAGGGATGCTGTGCGTGCCTTGGTGTCACAGCAAACTCTTGTTGGTGGTGGTCGACCCTGCAACATGCCTGATGCCCCGTGAGTGTTGGTGAGGGTCCCCCTAACCAGGGGCTCTATTCAGGAACCACCATATGCACGTTGAACTCTGGCACCTCTTTTTCAGCTGCAGGAAATTTTTTCAGATTCTATGATAGAAAAATCACTCCAGCTGGGGATAATCAGGGAATAAAGGAAGAGGAAAAGGGCTTGAAGTAGAGTAGAAGAGAAAGACAGAAGCTCAGGGAGCCTGGGGGCTTGGCAGCGCTGCCTCGGGAGAGAGAGGAGCAGAGGTGTGGATGGGATCGGCTACGGAACCAGCTCCTGCAGCTTTCCCTGCACCCAAGCCACACAGCTTTTAATAGGGCCCAGGACTCTCTCCTGGCTGGATGTCACCCTGGGCAGAACCTTGAGAATCGAAGGTAAGGGGTGGGCAGCACTCACCTAGGGGGTCACTGAGGACTTTGGTCAAGTCCACATTGACTTTTCCAGTCATGTGCCTTCACCTGTTCTTTATCTCAGGATCTGAGAAGCAGGAGCAAGGAACTCAGGGAGAGATCCAGGAAGATATCTGACTGTGTTAAGAGACGACAGTCACAGTGACACTGGGAGCGAAGACACTTGCAGCAAAGTAAAATAACTTCACAACTATTGCATCAGAGCTGCAGGTGTGAGAGAGCCTAAGCCTGTCTCAGAGTGCAGGGGACAAGCGGAATGGAATGGTAAAATTAACACTGACAATTGAAATTTTGTTAAATAGCCGGCTACTTTTAATTTTATCACTTCAATGTGCATTTATAGGTTCACACAACCCCACCAGCCCCTCTTGCCCCCATGGGGGATGGGATTTCTCAAGCACAGTGCCCCTCCTGCTTGCTTGGGCCACGCTGAGGGTCCTCACCTGGGGCCAGACTGCTACAGTACACTGAGTCCCCGAGGCACGGCCTGGGATACATGACAGGAACAACTGTGCTCTTGGCTGAGGGCCTCCATTTCCCCCTGCAGTGTAAGAATGCCGGTGACTCAGTTAGAAGCATGCATCCAAGCCGTCCTTCCGTGTCATCACCATCTAGAAGCGGTGCCTGAATCTTCTGAATTTCTGCAGAATGTGGTTTACAATCACCTTGAACAAGTGAGTGTGTGTCCTCTTTCAAGTGGAGGAGTTACTGCCATTTTCCTGGAACTTACTCACCACTAGTCCATCTGATTTTTCTGTGCTAGGATTCAGTATGGCCTGCTAATAACTCTGCAGTCAGATCTAGAAACCCTGATGAAGAGGATTATTTATTTTCTTTCTTTATATGATAGTATTTTACTTTCAAATTTCTGAGTTTTCAGTTCTTGGAGGAATTTTTTCGGGGGTTGGAGAAACAACTTTGCTCTTACCATCTTTGTGACCTGTTGCTATATGCGTCTCACCTGTCTTCTGTCACTTGTGAGGCGGTACTATTTTTGACCCTGTCCGGGTTGTTCATATTTTAAAACATAAAATCTGTAAAAGTACAGTCCCTTTTACTCCGAAGGCATTCCACAAATACTCCTTTAATCTGGTTATGGTTTTAAGAAGACACAATAATTAGAATATATACTTGCAGGTTGCCAGTGCAAAATCCCCAAATTAATAGTCAAGCTCAACATCTAAAATCTTTCAAATCTACCATGGATTTGTATGGATAAGTGAAGTAGTTTGCTAAGAACTCAATCCTCCCAAGCTGATGCTCTGCCAGATGGTGGAGCCGAGGGACGAGGGTGTGTCCTGCCCTTCCTGAGCTGACAGCTTCATGGCAAAGACCTTCACCAGGTGAAGAAATTGAAGTTTCTTCTAAGAACAGTGGGTCTGAAATGAGTCCAAAAGCGTGGGAGAGACACAATCACATTTGTCTCAAGTAGGGGAGAGTGGCTGTGGGGCCACTTGGGAGACTCATGATTCCAATTGGGCAGTGTTGTTGGCTTCCCCTTGAGCGGTGGGACGGTCAGTGGGTAAAAGCGAACAGATTGAAGGCATGTTTAGATGGTAAAGAGGAAAGGATCAATGATTTCTGTGAAGGTAGGATGGAGTAAGGCCCAGGTTTCTGAGTGGATTAATGAGTTAAATAATGGTCCTGCTGTGTTCTGAGGAGGGAAAGCAGCAGAGGGGGTTCTGGGGGAAAACTGATGAGTTCAGCTGTGGGTAAAGTGAAAGGCTGTTAGATGTGTGGTCTGGGAGCTCTGGTGAGAGCCAGTAGTGAGTAGGGGGCGGGGAGAGAGACTTTCAAATCATTTCGTCTTGTGAAAATACATACAAGAATGAGTAATGACACAACCCCTGTATATTCTGGATTTAAAACCCAGTAACATTTTGCTATATTGACTGCGGGGGTTCTTAATTTTTTAATAGAAATAAAATAAATAGAAACAAAATAGTGGAGTTAATGAATATCTTAGAGTTGATGTGTGTCCTTGTATGTATTTTCATACCTCATCTGTTTATAAACATAATCTACAAAAAGTTAACTTGCTTAGCATTAGAGTTAAACAGAGGGACGTGACACACTCTGTTGGTGGTTCAAGGTGATTTCTTGGGCAAATTATGTAGCCTCTCTGTGCCTTAGTTGCATCTTCTGTGACTGCCCCCGTGCCCCTCATCACAGCTGATTTCCTAGACTAGATGTTGGGAGGGAGGCTGCTGAAGGGAGTAAGAGGTGGCAACTGCTAGGGTCACTGAAGAGAGAGACAAAAACAGATTAAAGCCGAGAAACTGAGTGCTAATACCCTCAAAGGAGAAAGAATCCCTCAGTTTTTTGAGCCACTTAGCCTAAGAGAAAGAAAATCATGTGGATCCAAAGCTCTTGAGCATATGAGTATTGTGGGTGGGAGGGTTTCATCAGAAAAGGTTTGAGAAAGGCCTTTTGGTTTCCCTTTACGTTTCCAGTAAGGATGAGGTGCAGAAGAAAAACCACCCGTTTCACAGTTGAAGGTGCTGTTTTGTGCGAAACTGACCGAAGGTTGGAAACCATTCATCAGTGGTGCTGGCAAAAGAAGAGACTTCTGGATTGGTTGGGGCACTTGCTGTGACTTCCAGGTGACCTGCTGGCTGGGGGCTGTGAGGCGGGCAGTAGGTTTGCACTGTGACCTGGGTATAATCCCTGGCAGTGAGGCTGCTGATCTGACTAGCAGAGCTGGGCAGACACCGTCCTAACGGGGCTGCTCGGGATGAGGCCTGGGACACCTGCCATGCTGAGGGCGAGAGGAGAGCTCCCCTGAGGTTGTGTCCCTGTGAAGATTAGAAACGTCGTCCTGCAGGGGAGGAAGAGCCTCTGAGCAGCGGGCCAGATGCACAGGCAAGACCAGCCTGAGCACGGAGATTTCAGGAAGCCGGAATTCATACAGGCCCGAACAGCCTTGTTCCTGAGAAACTGGAGGGAAAAGATGCTGCAAATGCAGGCTAAGTTCAGACACTATTGTGTGTCATGAGTGATAGGAAAAGACTGTTCAGGCAGCCACGAGAGAACCCTGTGGTTGTCCCAGTTGGGCGTCACACAGGAGGGAGGAGCAGAGTTATATACTTTGCCACTTATTAGCTGTGTGACTTTGAGCAATATCACCCCACTTCTCTCAATATATATCTACATCTGTAAAGAGACACAGTGACAAGCTCGTGTCATCAGAATGCTTTGTTTAGCTCTGATCCCCTTTGTCCAGTCCTGTCAGTGCTGCCCTGCAAGGTTCTGCAGCGGCTGCTCTTGCCCTGTGATGGGAGGGCATAAAAGGGCATTGTAGCACCCGAGGGCAGAAAGGGGTTGCTTTAAAAGCAGACATGTAGCCTCCTGCAGCTGCAGACCTGCAGGCAGTTTGGTTCATGGTCGTGGAGAGGACTTTGGAGGCCTTAGCGTCGTCTTAAGACTTGTTTTCCCTTGGGGACCTGATTTGCCTTTGCAGATTAATGTTGAAGATTTGGGCTTCTGGCAAAGCTGTTTTCAGAGATGGGTATATACGTAAAATATCATATAAAATAAAATGATTTATTTAACGTGAGCGACTTTGCAGCTGTTGGGAAGAGCTGTGTTGGCCTGGTCTCCACGGAGGACACCAAGGGTCAGCAGAGCGTGCGGGAGGGAAGGCAGCCTGCAGTGCTTCTGCGGGGGGTTCTCCCCAGCATGGTGCTCTGCTGAGTTGACTCTTCTCTGAGTTTGGTTGCCAGAGGAGCAGACAGCAAAGTAATGAGTTCTGGAGGGATTGTATAATGACAGGAAGAAATAGGAACCTGGAGATTTTCTGGACTAAAACACGCTTTTGGTTCCTGATTCAGTGTGTTCCATTACAGAATTGATGAGTTGTGTCTATTCTGGGACTTCATTGAAATAAACGTTCAGCCTAAATGTTAAGGGATTTGGTTTATTTGGCTGGAGGACTCGAGCCGGGGTGACAGCCTCTCAGATCACTCTGAGGGACTGCTCCCAAGAGGTAGGGGAGGAGCTAGGATAAATAGAATCTTTACAACAAAGATCAGGTAATTGGAACAATAAAATATTGCTTGTTATCTAAAGAAAACCAGATATCTCAAGTTCAAGTATTTAGTGGTTTTCTATGTATGGTGGGAAGCAAACATTTGGGTCATTGAATTCATTCCTTTGGCAAGCCCCTGGCTATCTAGGGCCAGTATCCTGTCCTTTCTTACTCTGAGTCTGCTCAGAGGGCACCACTGTGAGTGGCTGAGAGGCCGAGCTGTAGGCATGTACTCGCTGGGGGTTGGCAGCAGCCGCTGATGACTCGGATTCAGCATTCTTTGTTTACTGTCATGGTTGCAGTATTTTCATGCACATTGTAGTATTTTCATTCACAGTGTTCCCCCTTGGTCCTAAATTCGACCAATATTTTGAGAGACATTTCATGACCAATTTTGTCCCACGTTGCTAGGATGGCTCATTCCTAGTTCAGGTGAAGAATCTTCTGAGTTGCCATTCAAGGTGTTAGTTTTTTTTATCAGGCCCTGTTGATACTAAAAGTTCTCTGGATCACCTGTCTTACTACTCTATTATGATCCAGGAAGTGTTTAACCTTCTTTGCTCATTCCCATACCTAGAATCACACTATTATATTTATTTTATTCAGGGTTATAAATTTTATCTGTTTCTTCAAGATGTTTAGCCATCATCCATCTTGTGGGCCTAGTTACACATTGGGAAATGTAATAGACAACAATTTTATAAAATAGACAGGATATAAGTAATACAGCTAGTAACGTTAATAAAGTCACGAGTAAGAATTTAATAGTCGAGAAGTTGTATTTTTGGGTTAAAATTTTGCTTGTGTTTCTGAGTTTGATCCTATGAGAAAGTTCATATTTATGGTCAGGGTCAGAGCAGGTATTAATTGGCCAGTTGAAATCTCCCACCTTGTAAGATCAACAGTGGCCTAAACAGAACTATAATTTCTTTTTAGAATAATGTTTCTGAGGGCTACCTAGTTAGAGCCTTGTATTAGGGAAACCCACCAAGGTAACACAGAAGTACTAGACATAGGTAATTTATCATAAACTTAACAATTGGAGTAGTTCATAATCAAAGGTTGGAGAAATTATCAAAGTAATTGGTATACAGTCCTGGTCCGGTGTCTTGGGTCAGCAGTCTAGCTCAGATGTCGTCTTCTTCTCATCCTGGTATGGAAGCTTTTTCTCCATTTGGGCATTGTTTTAAGGTGAGCAGCGCTCTATAGGCCAGTGCACTGCAGGGGCTGTTTCAGATAGGAAATGAATCCGAGACTCCGTTTCCTTCAGCTTTGGTGTGTATGGTCTAGTTAAGAGTATCTGAAAAAGGGTCTTTCCATTCAGGTTGGAGACAGTTCTTTAAGTCATGCCTGTTGCAGTATGTATAATCCCCTGGCTGCAGGTCATGGGGCATTGGAATTTTACCCAAGGATAGATTACTGAGCTTCAGAATCAAACCTAGAGTATTCTTTTCATAATTCAATTAAACTGTACAGCAGTGTGACATAACAGCAAGGAATGATCTGGGAAGTGTCTTAGTAAATATGGACCTCAATTAACAAAACTAGAATTTAATATCGACTAAAATATAATTTTTTTCTCTCTAAAGTTACCCTCAGTTTCTCAAATATAGCCAAATCAAGATTAATTTCTTTACAAATTAAATCTGATTATTTGATCATATAGGCTTTTTAAATTGACTGTGTTGGAAGTTTTAATACGGAGTCTCAGGGTAGAATGTTAATAAGGTTTTCTAAGGCCAAGAAAGCCACGTCAAGGCTTTTCATAGATTTTTGCCTTACAGATTTAGGTAAATTCTTTTCTCTTTAAAATCCTTAAAATACTTTTATACTCCTATATCTCTTAGGAGATGATCTCCCTAATTTGTCTGATAGAGCCACTGGGGACCTAAGTATTTTTAGTCTTTTGAGGGATCAGATAGAGAGAAAAGATAACTGTTCCAAGTCTGTATACATAGTTATAATTTATCAAATTGCTGTGAACCATAACTAGCTTAAGGAGAAGAGATTCTTTATGTCTGGGAAACAGGTTAAAAGCCAGTAGTATTTCAAACAATATCAAAAATTATAACCATATTCAGCTGGTTAATCAGTCCCATGTAACTAATTCTTTTAATGAGAGTTTTCATTAGAACTTTAAAATTTCTTACCCAGTTTAGTTCAGTGCTGTAATTTGAAATTTATTAGAAATCAGTAAATCTCCTTGAAGAGAAAGCATTTTGCAAAACCATCAGAAGAAAACAATTAACTGTCTATAAATGACAAAAGATTTAAAAGCATGGTTAAACACCGTTACACTATAATCAATAAAGAAACCTGTTCACTATACCCATAATTATCACTGGTAACATTTCAGATAAACCAGAATTTTAGGGAGTCCATATAATTTCTACAATACCTATATTAATAATATTTCTCATTCAATATAACCTTAGAAGTTTTATGATTCATTTGACAATTCCATGTTATTTAAAATGCCAAATGAAACTTTATAGTTAAAAATCTCTCTTTGGGATGTTTCAGGGGCCTTCTGTAGCATCCCAAATTTAACTGGAGATTAAAAGAATTTTAATTAATTAAATCAATTTTTATATAATTAATTAGAATTTTATATTTGGGGAGCTTTTTGAAAGATTTCAGAACACTTGATCAGATAAACATATAGATCACTGTAATGTAGTACTAATTCATTAACAAGAAAATATGTCAAATGTAAAGGCAGAACAGATCAGCTAAGTGGTATAAGAAGTTTTACAATCTGTTACTGAAGGTGGATTAATATTTTAAGAAAATTTTTTCCTCTTAACAGAGAGAAAACCAAATCTAATCTTGTTCCAGCTAACTTCTAAGATTCATTTACGTTGCCCAATTTGATTCTAAACTTAGCCAATTCTGACCACGTACAAAACTTTCCTCAGGGTTCCTTTTCCACAAGCCTTCCACAGCTTTCTATACTTATATTAGTGTGTCCCTTATTTTGTCTTCCATTCAGAGGTAACCAGCTTCAGGAGAAAGTCACTATTTTTCATTAACAAAGTATTATTCCATTCTTACATCTTCCTTTACGCATTTATATTACTTTCCTAGGATACTGAGATCATTCCCTTACTAATAGAGACTATTTCTGTGTGACACCAACCATTTATTAATATTTCTAAACACCTTTAGTTTCACTGTAAGAGGAAGTTAAATGTTAAGTAATTCATATTTCAATCTTATTTTATCTGAAAATGGCATAGATATTTAATAAAATCTTGTCATTTAACTTAATTTAGCACAACTCTAGAATTTAAAGATATCAAACATTTAGAGATTATTTTAAGCATACATTTTAAAAATATATTTTAAATATTTACCCAAAGCTCTCATCTCATTTGCATTTAATTTACTTAAAATTTTACCACAGCACATTACTGTTATTTTTTTTTTGACAAATCTGCAACAGATATAACAGGATCTTATTTGACTTTCATTAAACCTAGGTAAAGTAAAGGTATTATAGTTAAGATGGATGATTTTAAAGATGTCTATATTTATTAGAACATACTTAAACTAAACAATATCAAATATTACCTTAATATTGAATATTTTCCAATTCACATGACACTGAAAGTCAATTTGTTAAGTTTTTATTTTAAAAATACTTAATTTTTAAGCTCTTATATTTTTACATCAATTAAGCAGAGCTCTTTGACTTCGAAATTTTTTTTTTTAGCAGTAGAAATTTCTCACTTCTATAATCTGTATGCAGGCTTATAAACAGACAAAAGCTAGAGATCTCATAGCTTCACTTTAAAACTTACTTATATTTATAATAATAGTTGGAGTAAGCTGAATTTGCTTGCTCAAATCACTAAGGCTTACTATTTATGAAACAGATAATTAAGATTTCCTCACAAAGTCTGAAGGACCCGTCAGAGTTCTGAGTTCTAAAATGCCAAAAATTTCATGGCCTCAAGTTTTATTTCGTTGAGCTAATTAGGCTCAGTCCTAGGTCACTGTTTGTTGTATTTATATTTCTGATCTGCAAGACAAAGACACTCTCTTCCAGGTCCCCAGATAACTGCTCTGTCACCCAGACCCAATTTTATCTCCTTAATTGGCATTTTTGTATCAGTGAGAAGAGCTGTAAACAAAGAATTCCATGTTTTAAAACTAAGGTTTTCTTTATTTTGTCTTCCAAAGCTTGCATAAGACATTTATTAAGGTCTCTTTTCCTTGAGTTATAAGTTAAACCCAGGGTAAACCTATATTTTTTTTTTAGCTACTCAAATTACTTTTTAGATTTACGTTATATTGGACGTCTCAAGTAACTATATTGGTTTCCTTTAATTTGTTCAATTAATATTTTCAGAGGGATAGACATGTGCCCAGCCTTATAATACCAAGAAGGGGAAGCGTTTTTCCACTGAAACATATCTATCCCACAACATAAGCAAAAGGTTTATATAAAGACCATCTAAATATACCAATTTCACAAACTTTTATCTCAATTTTATTAAATCTTATACCTTTAATTTTTATATTTATTAAGTTTAATCAATAATTCTTATTTCTAGAAGGAGTGACAGAAACCTTTTTTTTGTGGGTGTACATTGTATATAATTTTATAGAAGTCTCTAGGATGCCCAAGTTTCAGCCAAAGAGCTTAGGCCCTTCTCGATTTTTAATTTCATTAATTGGTCTGTTGTCCCAATCCTTGATCAAGTATTTCAGTCTACATATAAATATATTTTAAACTGTGGTAAATAAAACGGACTTGTTTGAACTTTAATGTTGGGGGGGAGTAGGTGAACTCTTTGGCCCTTTTTTTTTAACTTTACGTAGTGTAGTATCAAAACCCTGTATGTAAATCCAAAAATGTCCATTTTATTTATCTCATTCAAAATAACCATATAAAAATATTTATCCTTTTGGGATAAGCCACTTATCTGTTTTTTTGACATTTTTACAATCCTTTTTCCAGTTATTCAACCTAATTAACATTAATTATACTAAGTTTTTATTAGCATCTCTAGAAACATTTATCAGAAAGGAAAAACAAAAATGTAGCTTTTCAAACCAGTTATATTTTTATATCTGAGTTCTTAGGTTAACCATTAGATATATTTTTCTGCATTTAAACTTTATTTTAATAGGTACCAATAAAACAGCCGTTTATAATGAGATCTCTTTAAACTTTCACCAATTAAAAAGTTTTTCCAAATTAAAAAATCCATCATATGGCCATCAATTTATATATATATAAATATATATATATATATATATATATATATATTTATATATATATAGTGATTTTAAACCAATAAGATGAAGAGGCCCTTCCACATGAGAGTCGGGGTGTTGCCTAAATAAAATTCAAAGGTTTACTCTCCAAAAGCTTAAAGCCTTCGTGGTCCAGGCTGATGCAACAAAGTTTAAGATGGCAAAATATCTGAAAATTGGTACAATCAAAGAATTGCTTAGAATCCCAATTTATTTGCGTGGCCACCGTATGTACACAATACTTGAAACTTTTGTATGGCAGAGTCCAAGGTTTCCTTTAAAAACTAAACTAAACATATATATACTTACATGCACACACTTAAAACATCCAGAGAAAGATAAAACGTTTACATTTCAAGGACACAGGAAGAGAAATCCAAGTTCCCACTAAAGGGGATTTTGTTTTTATAAGTTCAGAATGCCAAAAAATGTTTTTATCAGGCCTGGTTATTTCCAGAGTGAGTTTTTTTTTTTTTCTTATTCCCGATTAATGTTGTAAGTTTTGTATGTACATAAATCTGGCTGGGGTTTTACTTGGAGACTGGCAATCTGTCATTTCTTTTTCTTTTCTTTTCTGTTCTTTATTTTTTTTTTTGAAAGTTCTATTCCCCATTGTAAGGTCGGGTTCTCAGAATAAATTTGCTAGTAAGATTTCCCACAGGGACAACTCTGTGGCATGAAGTCTTTGTGTCTACCACTCCCGGAAGATTCCCTGTCACCCGAGAATGCTGTTACCAGCCAGGAGGATGGTCCAAAATTTGGAGTTGAAAGTTTCCTCATAAGAGTTTTACTTTTATCCTGAAAAATTCAATGGAGGTAACCAAATTGAGGAAAACATTAGACCAGCCTCTTACCTAACCACTCAGTCCTGAACCCAGTGTCTTTCAACTTGGACCCACTCGGGATGTCTCCACTGGGTGGGTAATTCACCTCAGTTTCTTTCAACTGGAGGGCCACGTACCTGGATACACCGCCAGATAAAACTTAGGATCATAAACCAATATGTGAGATCTGAGAACCAGGAGAGACTCAGCCAAATTCATCTGGACCCCCCGAGGAGGCGGATGAGCACAAAGGGCCACTGCTGGTACCAAGGCTCTAGTTACTTGGAGAGTTCAGGTGGAGAGAAATCTGCTGTGGTGCTTCATGGTGTCCAAAACTGTTGACTGAAATAAACGTGCAGCCTAAAAGTTAAGAGTTATGTTTTATTTGGCGGGAGGACTCGAGCCAGGATGACCGTCTCTCAGAACTCTCTGAGGGACTGCTCCCAAGAGGTTGAGGAAGAGCTAGGATATATAGGAGCTTTACAACAAAGACCAGGTTGTTGGAACAATAAAAGATTACTTGTTATCTAAAGAAAGCCAGGTATCTCAAGTTCAAGAATTTAGTGATTTTGTATGAATGGGAGGAAGCAAATATTAGGACTCACTGAATTCATTTTTTAGACAAGCACCTAGCTATCTCGGGCCAGTAGCCCGTCCTTTCTTATTCTGAGTCTGCTCAGAGGGCACCATTGTGAGTTGCTGCAGTGGCTGGGTTGCAGGCCTGTCCTCGCCGGGGAGTGGCGGAAGCCTTTAATGACTTGGTATCAGTATTCTTTGTTTACTGACATGGTTGCAGTATTCTCATTCACATTGTAGTATTTTCGTTCACAGACCGAATATGGATAATCTGCAAACTTGGAAAGCAACCGAGATGGAATTACTGCAGATACCTTCTGCTTTAATAAGCCGTGTGCAAACATAAACAGGGAGGAAGCATACACTTGGATTTGGAGGTGTAGGAAAGGGATCCTGCACATTGCAGGAGAACGCAATGCAGAATTCCTTAAGTCCAACTTTCTTTACTGTAGTGGTTTCTGAGAACAGTTTATGGTAATTAAACAACATTGACAAACGGTGGCACACATTGCTTTTAAGAGATGGCCGGCTGCAAACTTTTATATTGGACAGGTGGAATTCATAGGCAAGTGGTCAGGTGGATGGGATAGAGATGGAGCCAAGGCCTGGGCCCAGATTCCGGTTTAAATTGCCATTTCTTCACCATAGGGCCTTGGAATAGAATGCATACTCTCAACCTGTTGGTGAATCTGTGAAATGGGCATGATAATATTCATTTCTTCCTGGGATTGTTGTAAGATCTAAAGAGTATTATAGCACACATGAAGCATTTAACACCCTGGCACTTAGCAGTGTTCACTGTGTGGGGCCGCCCCGCTTAGCGTGCGTCAGAGCCGTAAAGGCAGCATTTGTCTGTTGAGGATGCACTTGTAGCCCCTTGGCTAGGTTGTGAATTTGTTGATTTCCTTTAATACTTGTAACTCTGTGTGACATGGGCAGTTATTTTCATGGACAGATGAGGAATCTCAGGGTAAAGAAGACTGTGTAATTTGCCCAAGGTCAGACCATAATTTTGGGTGCAGGGGCCTCAGTTCAGCATGGGCCCCTGGGCCTTCTGCTCTCTCCGTTCAGCACCAGAGCCAGATATGGAGTTGGCTGTTTCCCTGCCCAGAATATCCGGCAGGACCCAAGACACACCTGGCCCTGTGCTGCTTGAGCAAAAACTCCGGAGGAGAGGGAGTTACAAAAGGGATAAACATAAAAACATACGACAGCAAACTGTGATCAGCTCTGAGAAGGAAAGGAACACGTCTCGCCGTGCAGAGCTGGGAGCTTTCCCGTCTGGGCTGCTCTGGGGGTGTTCATCTCAGCTAAACAAGTTCTGCTGTTGCAGCAAGGCAGGAAGGCAGGGCGCGTGTGGGCAGGTAGACAGGGCCTCATTGATCGTACTCATTCCCCATTAAGCGGCAGCTTTCACGGGCACTTACCTAGTAAACATTGGCCATAATCTTCACGCAATTTGCTTGGTAGTTTTATTGACCCCAGCTTTGAGATGAGGTCATTGAAGCTGGGGAGTTTGCTGCATGCCCGTGATTACCTTGCAAATACCCCCACTGGTCTTTCAACCTAGACTGGTGTGGCTGTCATGCCCCATCCCTGTGAATGGCATCGTGTAGCTTCTCCCAAGTAGCCCAAATGACTGACATTGATATGCTTAATTCGTAGGAAATGGTATGTGGCAATAAGAGAAAAAGGTAGTAAGAAATTGTTTGGGAAACAAGAAAAAAACCTATTCTTCCCCAGCTGGGGGAGCGTAACCTGTATCACCCACCCTAATCACAGCCTGTCACCTCCTCCCTGAGGATTCTGTGTTCAGAAGCCACTCTGAGCCTTGGGAGAACATTTTTCCTCATGACACTTTTGACTAGGACCCGCGACATCTCTGTCCCTGGTTAACACTCTCTTCAAAGCCGTTTAAATTTTTTGCAGGTTCCTCCACTCTGATGTAAGAATACCCTGTATAACTTCTTGATGCAGCTCCTTAATGAAGATCTTGTGATGGAAACCTAGCCAAAACTGGGATGTATGCACATAGTGACTGCAACTTCAGCACACTGTGAGTTCATAATCAGAGGGGTGGGTGACTCAGGAAAGGCTTTTTTAAGGTAACAAGGGGAAAGTGAAAGGACGCTTGCTGTGTGAGAAAGAAACATCTCGGTCACAGCCAGCAAGACACCTGTGTTCATGATGGGGTGTGGCGAGTGCAGAGTTCTCACAAAGAAAGAAGTGATGTGATGGGAGGGAGGACAGTTGGGTAATTTATTGGGGAGGAAAAAAGTGGGCTGAACATTTCCTGGTTGAACAAGAGGATTGTGACATGACGTGCTTGTATTTTGGAGAGAAGGGTTTTGTGGGGACAAGCCTAGGAGTACGCTGTATGGCTGGGGACTCAGCACAACAGAGAAACACACAGAACCGGGCAGACCCCAAGGCCCAAGCTGGGGGAGAGTGTGCCCGCAAATTGGAACCCTGGAAGCTGGTTCTGTCCCTTAGCTGGGGCCTCAGACGTCACTTCACAGCCCAGTCCTGTTGATACAAGAATAAAAAACGTTGGGCATGAGAAGGGCTGTGTCCCAGGCTTTCGTTGAGCCCCTGGGATGTGCCCCACCAGATTTTGTTCTTTGACTTCATGCAGTAAAGAATTCAAGAGCAAGCCAGTGTTGAGTAAAGGTATATATATTCAGACAGATACATTGAAATGCAAGAGAAACGTCACGAGGTGTGGGGGTTTCATGCACAGATTAGAAGTAGGTACACACCCCACAGACAGAAGGTCTGTCTTCTCCAAAGAGGGACAGAGAGTGGTGACCGCGAGGTGGCGCTGTGTTGCTTGTTTTCTTGGGCTTGGTGGTTTCATATGCTAATATGTAGAAGGACCAGCCTTAGGGCAAGGGGCTAGGATTCCCAGGGAGTTGGCCATTTCCCACCCTTTGACCTTTTGTGGCTAGCATTGGGACTGCCATGGTGCCTGGGGCATGTTATTCACCAGGTTACTATTACAATGGATGTTTACTGAATCTCAAGATCTGCTAGAAGTTAAATCTCTTCATCCTGAGCCTCAAGGCCTATTGGGGGTTGAATCCTTCACCATTTTGATGTCAATTGCTGCGGCCTTCCTTGAATGGCTGTGCTCTTCCCCCTTCCATCCTGTCTCACTGTGATGACACAAAGACAGCAAAGGCCGGGCCCTAACCGTGCTCCTGCATTTAACGGCAGGAGGTGTGGTGTGGGCTTATGATGACTCTGAGTGGTGAGAAGGATGTTTCAGATTTTCCCACGTGAGACATGGGGATTTACCAGCAGCCTCCCCAGATTTATCTCACGGGCATTATCGCTTGTGTTGTTATGGAAACAAAAGGCCAGCCAAGAACTAAGAATCACACAGAGGGTTGGAGTACTGAGATTTATTACGCTGGCGGGCTCAGAGGGGTTTCTTTTCCAAAGCTCTGAGCACCTCCAAGACGTGCACATGAGGTTTTATAGGGTTAATTACAAGTATGGGGCTATTACCCAATATGGCTCAAACAACAAAAAGCAAGGAATCAGTACACTGAAGCTTATCAATTTGGAACAGATCACGTTACTGACAACTGTTGACCTTGGATTTTCGGGTTAGCTTAATTAGCCCAGTAAACTGACACTAAACTTCAGATTTACCAGGTAGCCCAGCAAAACTTAGATCAGGAAACCGACACTTATCACACTTTGATTTGTGACTTAGCTTGTTAGCCCAGCTGTGGTTTTCCTTCAGTGTCACTTATCTTTTGAATTTTTCTTTTTTTCTTTTTTTTAATATTTAATCCAAATTTAATATCAGGGTTCTTTGGGAAAGAAATTTCTCTTTTTCTTTTCTTTGGTGATCTTTTAGGGGGGCAGTTAATTAGATGTATTTACCTGTTAGTGGAAGCCCTGGGGCTTGAACCCAGGACCCCGTGCACGCTAAGCACACGCTCTACCACCCGCCCCATCATCTTTTCTTTTTGGTTTCGCTGCCAAGAATCCTACAGCTGAATTTCTAGTCAGCCTTAACACTTGCCCTGACTTCATGGAATCCATTTTTATGAGTTTACTTCCCCCTGGTTTCATTTAAGTATTGAATCTTCATTTTCTCTTCACTCTCAGTTTTGCCTTTTTGTTGTTATGGTTGTTAAGCTGTGTTTAACAGAATTGTTTAAATTCTCTTTTAGCAAGAGGCTGAATGTAAATAAATATGTAAGCAAACAGCACAATTAAATGCTTTTATACATTCTGAGCTGTTTAGTAGTAACTTAAAAACCGAATTGAATATTAAAGTGATAGCATTTTAAAAATATTTTTTAATTTTTCATAAAAATATAGCTGATTTAAAATATGATATTAGTTTCAGGTGTACAATAGATGCTCCATTTATAGTTACTGTAAAACATTGTCTGTATTCCCTGTGTTGTAAGATACATCCCTCTAGCGTGTTTACATTACATGTTGCAGTTTGTATAAGAAAGTTGGGTAACGCAGAGTCTGGAACGTGGCTGTGTATGACTCAGGTTCACGCTCACCCTGCCTGTCAGAGCTCAGGCCTTCACTCCTTTCTGCAGGGGAGCGAGTGGAGGCAGCTCTCATCAGCGCTGTCACCACCCTCTGAGTGGCAGTGACAGCAGTGACTGTGTGTGGACGTGCAAATTGTTTTTCCAAGAGCTTTATATGCGTTTCTGCATTTAATAATTGAAGCCCTCCTGTGAGGAAGCGTTTTAAGTTTTTAATGCATAATACATTTTATTTTGATATTGATAGATTTCAAACCTCCGGAAAATTTACAGGAGTAGTACAATAAACGCTTAGATACAGTTCACTTTAAAGGGCACTATTTGGCTTTTTGTGTCTGGCTTATTTTAGCATAAAATTTCAAGGTTCATCCATAATTGTAGCCTGAATCAGTACTTTATTCTTTTTGCTTGATAATATCCTTTTCCTTTTTTTTTCGTTTTTGGTCTATTTAAAAATATTTTCATTGAAGTCTTGTTAGTTTATAATTTTGTGTTAGTTTCTTGTGTACAGCACAACACTTCAGCTAAATAGGAACCTACCTGTATTCATTTTCATCCTCTTTTTAAACATAAGTTACTATAAGATATTAAATATATTCTCCTGTGCTATACAGTATAAACTTGCTGTTTATTCTTTACATACTCAGTATCTGCAAATCTTGAACTCCCGGTTTATTCCTTCCCACACCCTCTCCCCACTGGTAACCATAGTTTGGTTTCTATGTCTCTGTGTCTGTTTCTGTTCGGTAGATAAGTTTATTTTTTTGTTTCTTTCTATTTTTTTTTTAGAGTCCACATGTGAGCAATCTCATATGGTATTTTCCTTTCTCTTTCTGGCTTACTTCACTTAGAATGACATTCTCCAGGTCCATTGATGTTGCTGCCAATGTCATTATTTTATCATTATTTTATGGCTGAATAGTAGCCTATTGGACAAATATGCTACAACCTCTTTATCCAGTCATCTCTCAGTGGACATTTCGGTTGCTTCCATGTCTTGATATTGTAAATAGTGCTGCTGTGTACATTGGGGTGTAGGTGTCTTTTTCAATTAGGGTTCCTTCTGGATATATGCCCAGGAGTGGGATTGCTGGGTCATCTGGGAGGTCAATTTTATGTCTTTAGAGGAACATCTATACACTTTTCCACAATGGCTCCACCAAACTGTATCCCCACCACAGTGTAGGTGTGTTCCCAATTCTCCGCAGACTTTCCAGTATTTATTGTCAGTGAACTTCTGAATGATGGCTATTCTGACTGGTGAGAGGTGATATTTGATTGCAGTTTTGATTTGCATTTCTCTGATAATGATATTGAATATTTTTTCATGTGGCTACTGGCCATTTGTACGTCTTCATTGGAGAAATGTTTCTTTAGGACTTCTGCCAATTTTTGAATTGAATTGTTTGTTTTTCTTTCTTATTAAGTGTAAAAGCTGTTTACATATTCTGGGAATTAAGCCCCTAGCAGTTTCATTTATTGTAAATATTTTCTCCCATTCCATAGGTTGGTTGTCTTTTTCTTTTGCTTACTGTTTCCATAGCTGTGCAAAAGCTTGTAAGTTTAATTAGATCCCTCTTGTATATTTTTGGTTGTTTTTCTATTGCTTGAGTAGACTGCTCTAGGAAAACATTGCTGAGATGTATGTCAGATGTTTTGCCTATGGTTGCTTCTAAGAGGTTTATAGTGTCTTGTCTACATGTTTAAGTCTTTAACACATTTTGTATTCATTTTTGTATATTCTGTGAGGGAGTAGTCTAACTTCAATGATTTACATGCAGCTGTAAAGTTTTCCCTACACCATTTGCTGAAGAGGCTGTCTTTACTCCATTGTATGTTCTCACCTCCTTTGTCAAAGTTTCAATGACCAAAAGTTTGTGGGCCTATTCTTGGTAATTTTGTTTATCCGTTCATTGATGGATGGATATTGTTAGTAACTTTTGGCTACTCTGAATGATACTGCTATGAATATTGATGTGAAATTTTTTATGAGAATATGTTTTCATTCTGTTGGCTGTACATTTGCCCCGCCATATCTGTAGTTTCCACTACATGAATCCAGATGGTTGATTGTAAAGGGACTCGAACATCCTTGGATTATGGTATCCAGGGTGTGGGGTTCCTGAAACCAACCCCCCAAGGATATTGAGAGATGACTCTATATGTAGGAGTGGAATTGCTGAGACATATAACTCTAAGCTTTTGAGGAAATACCAGACTTCTCCAAAGAAGCTGCAACATTGTTCCTTTCCCCTGGCCACATATGAGGTTTCTCTGCCTCCTGAACGACATTTGTTATTGTCCATGTTTTGGTTATAACCATCCTAGTGGGTGTAAAATGAGATCTCATTTTGTTTTTGACTTCCCTAGTGATGCTGAGCATCTTTTCATATGATTATTGGCCATTTGTATATCTATTTAAATTCGTGGTAAATTTAAAAATTGGGTGTATTTTTTTGTATTGTTCAGTTGTAAGCATTCGTTATATATCCTGGATACTACTCTCTTATTAGATACATGCTTTGCAAAATTTTTCTTCTATTCTGCACATTGTCTTTAACTATATTTTTTTAAACATTAAAACAATTTCTTTACAAGGGAGGTAGTTAGATGTAAAGATTTATTTTATTTTTTTGCAAAGCACGCACTCTCTGACTTGAGATACCCTTTTCCCCTGTCATTTCACTTTCTTGATGATGTCCTTTATAAGAAAAAGGTTTTAGTTTTGATGAAGTCCAGTTTATCTGCTTTTTCCTTCTATCACTTGTGCTCTTGGTTTTGTATCTAGGAAACCAAAGCCTATCCTAGGCCCACAAAGATTTATACTGTGTCTTCTTTTAGAAAGTTTATAGGTTTAAGTTTTACATTTCTGTCTGTGATCTATTTTCAATTAATTTTATTTGTTATATAAAATATGGGTGTTCAGATTCCAGATTGATTCTTTTGCCTGCAGATACCCAGCTGTCCCTGAACCATTAGTTGAATAGACTATTCTTTCAATGGAGTGTTTTTGGCCCCCTAGTGGAAAAGTGTCTGTAAATGTAAGTTTTTCCCCGTGGGTTTTTATTGTGTCTTTTAGATTTATTTATCCAAACTTATGCCAGTATCATACTGACTTAGTACTATAGCATTTTAGTACACTTTAAAGTGAGTCCTCCAACTTTACTCTTCTTTTTCAAGGTTGTTTTTGCTGTCCTGGGCCCCTTGCACGTCCATGTGAATTTTGGGATCAGTTTTTCAATTTTGCATAGAAGTCAGCTGGAATTTTGATAGGGATTCCACTGAATATATAGTTCACTTTGAGGATTCTTAACATTTTTAATAATATTGTCAATCATTCCATGAAAATGGGATGTCTTCCATATATGTAGATCTTTTAAAATTTATTCTGGTGATACTTCAAAAAGTTCAATGTACAAATCTTGTAAATTTTTGTTAAATGTATCTCTCACTTTATTTTTAATGCTGTTGTAAATGGAAAGGCTGAATTTCTTATGTGTGGAATGTGTATCAATTTTCTTATTTGTAGAATTCCTTCACAACAAATACCCTTGGTATATATTTGCTACATAAATCTATCCACAACTATTCCCCGCCCCGTGTTATAAGAAACCAAGACCCAAGGTAAGCTACTTGAAAACACCTATGTGGAAGTGAGAAATGAGACCCTTGGGTGGGTCTTTGTGCAGATGATACTGAGAGCTTATTCTGAATGGCTTCTTCTTAATTACTTTTAAACAACCCTTTCAGTGTATTTAGTCAGATACATTAAGATTATGCCCTTTTGATGTGCGGAGTAGCTAAGACTATAATTTTCAAATAAATTCTAGTGAGAGTGTTGTACTTGAAACCTAATTTGCATCAATCTTTGAAGATTTATGTTTCAGAAGCTTTGACTAAAGAACAACTGTCTTTATTCTATAATGAGAACTAAATGCTCAAGCAACATGTAAGAGTTTGAGCAAACTGCCCCCGCCCCGTAGTGCTGGGTGGCTGCAGCTGTAACTGGAGTCAGCACTTACCTCTCCCAGTATGCTTGTGCTGATCTGCTCAAAGTGGTTCGTCCAACAGTTTGTCAGTAGTCTGTTGGACAAAGTCATAAAACATTGATTGAAGGTTGCTAGAATGCAATATATTCTTATTAATATTAAGTAAGCACATATTGAATGCTTACTGTATGATGGAATTGTCCCTCAGCCTCACATGAATATTATTTCTCTTGAAACCTCACATATTTCCTTGTTATTCTCACTTTACAGATAAGGAGACTGAGAATTAGGTCTTCTCTCTTTTGGGGGGAGCTCATTATTAATGATGGGCAGTTGAAAGGAAAAAGATATTGATTCATCATGAGAAAACATTTTTGTGAGAGTCAGCAATGAAGAAGATGAACACTGAAGAAGGTGATCATTGTTCGAGTGAGACAAGCCCTGGGTTGTGCGGAGTCAGCATCCCTGTCCTAGACACGGCACATGTAGAGCTGCGTGGTGGGTGAGGCGGCGTGGCCGTGCAGGGAAAGCGGATGCTGGGGCCTTAGGCTGTGCTCAGGCCTGGTTGGGCTTTCTCCTAAGGGGAGTGAACCATCATTGACAGATTTTAAGTAGGAGAGTGGGGTGCTCTCATAGTTCATATTTGTCTTCTAGAATGTTTGGAAACATTTAGAAGGCTTGGCAGGAGATGATGTGATGAGTCAGAGTAGGGTGGCTGCGAGCTGTAGCAGTGTCCAATTTTCAAGTGGTTTTCAGGCCCAGGCTTGTGGCTTAGTAGCCGTGTCAGTTTGAAGGACGCACTCAAGGAAGTGAAACAATTTATCTAATCAATTGAAGCAGTGATGTACCCAATTCCCAGGACTATTGTGGAGATCCAGTGAGATACACTGTGCAGTGTGCAGCGTGGTCTCCAGCAGAGAGTCAGTGCTGAGTGAGTGCCAGTGAGTATCTGGTAGGTCAGTTGAGGGTGGTGGTACTCTGTGACTGAGGATATCTGGTCCCTGAAGGAGGGGTCCATTCACATCTGTGAGTGATGGGCCTGAGTTGGGAGACGCAGGGAGACCTTACCCTCCGACCAGGGGCCCTGGTAAGGACGGCTATGGGAGGAACACCGTGAAGTCAGCTCTTTGCATGTGGAGTTGGAGCTGCCTTTGAGACAACTAACTGCAGTGTCACGAGCTTAAAGAGGAGATCTGGGCCCAGGTTGTGCATTTTCCTAAAATCTCAACTCCTAAGGACGCCGAAGTATTGATCACTGAACGTGAAGTCATACTTTAAAGGACAAACGAATAGTAGTATTATCTCTGTCATCAAAGCTCACGTCTATTTATTCATCACTCACTTTGCTAATTGGGTACTTACAGAGCTCACTTCACCGTCCTCCCGTGGGCTCAGGCTCCACAGAAAAGAGCTGGTGAGACTCCCTCTTTTCTAGAATAAGACACATTTAGCTTGTAGACTTCTGTACCTCGCCAGACTTAGGAAATTAGTTTGTTGGTTTAATTGTATTTTCTGTTGGCCATGTCCTGACAGGAGAGAAATTTTACCTCATGGTCATGTTTCAATTAGCTGTTACTGAGAATTGCCGATCTGATACATAGTGTATGTATTACATTAACTTTGTAGAGTAGTTATCATTTTTCTGTCTTTGCCCTTTAATTTTGTTTGCCCCTTCAGTGTTCTATTCTTTTTGGGGCCTTATTTTTTTTTAATTAAAAAATGTCTGTTAGCAGTTAAGAAAAAAAAAGCAAAGAAAAAATGCACATGAGAACTAAATTTAGAAAATGTCTAGTGTGTTTTCTGTCTCGGCAATGGAGGGTACTAGAAACTCCTGAAAACCTTCATTACACAAGTTCCTTAAAATGCTGATTGAGAAATAAAACCTTCCTTCCTCATCTTTCAAGCTGCACAACTCATTGTCAAGAAAGTGAGGGAAAATTCTCAGAAGCCAAGACAAACGAGAAAGCAGGCTTTCTGAGAGATACGTGAGCGTTAGAAGCCGTGGTGTGCTGGTTGGCTCCTGAACTGATTTTCAGTTGCCTTGACAGGAGGGAAGGATGTGAGCCCCAGAACTCTCACACTAGGAGTTGGATGGGTGATCATATAATGGGCCAAGCCCATCCAGAGAATCTTGCTTTACTAAAGGGTGAAATAGGAAAAAAAAATTCCTCAAGACAAGAAAGTAAGAAAAGTCAATTTTGTTGGAAGAGGGGAAAAATAACAAATCCAAAGTAAGGATATAGTTTAAAGCTGTTCTGGCATGAGAGTGACCACAAACTCCTGGCAGAAAAGCACAGCTACTCCTTGATTGATAAGTTTTTTTTGAATGAATCAGTGAACAGCTATTCCGAAAAAGGCCTCCAGAGTCTTGTGGATCAAGATACTGGACAGCAAACACCTCTCTTCCAAGGTCTCATTCAAATAACCAGAAAGGTTTTAAAGGAAACTAACAATAATCTGAGTTGTATTTATTGACATTACTATATGCTAAGAATTCAGAGGTGCTATGGAGTTGTCTCCTCTTTTATGGACTTTATTTTCTCTTTGGGGAGAAAAATGACATAGTTGGGTATCTTGGTGGAGGGAGGTGTTAGTCTGTTGCAATTAGCCAGGAGAGGAGATTAAGACAACAGTGAAAGATGGGTGAACTTTTTAGCTGAGGACAGTCTTGTTCACTTGGCTTTTAATTGCAGGCTCAATGAGCTGTCACTGGAGGGACTAGATCTTACGGAGGATGGACTTAGCTCAGGCCTCTTTTGAATGGACAAGTGAACCTGGAAAAACACAGTCAAATCTGTGCAGACATTAAAGTTCACTTGAACGTGCTGCATCCCTGAGCCAAAGTTAGGACAAATATGCAGCAATTCTTGAGGACAGAAGAGTGGTTTTTAAGGTTCTCCAAGAATGAATCCCATGGAACCGAGATGGCCAGTTGTCAAACTGAGACTTTGTTCTTTGGACGGTGTACCCAGCAAGGTTATTGGCCTTTTATATGTTTCCATTTGTCTTTAATACATGTCTGTTGATGAGGACATGGGCACAAATGGTTGACACCTTGTCGAGGCGATTTTGGATACCTGCCTAGAAGCACGGGCACAGTTGTGGCTGCTTCATACATCTTGCAGCCCATCCCTTTCCCCGGCTCCGTGATCACGGCAGAGTGGTTCCTTGTTGACCTGTCCGTTTCCTCTGTGACATCATAACCCATGAAAAGACCGGAGCATATTAACTTGGCTTTGTTAAAGTCAAAGAAACAGATCAAATATGGAGTCAGATTTGTTCTTTCCTATTTCAGTAGTACCATGGAGATGGCAGTTTGGGCAGCTTTTTGTAGTGTCCTGGAGGCTTTCTCTCTCAGCTTCTGGGTGCCTCTATTGAAAACCCTTCATTGCTGTCTGGCCTGCTGGTAATGCACACTGCCTGTTTTGCCCTGAAGATGTGTTCTGTTTATAAACTCATCTCTACTCCTTGGAAAACAACTCAAGAAAAACTCAGTTGGTTTTCCACCAGCCATGGGCAGGGGTGAGGCAAACCGTGTTATTATTTCATAAAATAATAGTAATAATAGTAATAGTCATAGTAGTAGTACTTGTAGTAATAGTAATAATAATAATAATAATAATAATAATAATAATATTAATAGAAGTCTTAAAACAGGACAGAGCACATTGGAGAGAGTCAAAAAATGCTTTCTGGCTTAAATCAAAAGTGATGACTAGTGATTCCATGGCTGCTGTATTTGCTAAGCTAATTACTCCTTTGCTCCATTACACATTTCTTTTATCTGAAAAAGAAATACAAGGAAATGGTTTAAGAAAAACTCAAACAGAGCACAAAAATGCACAAGTGAAAGAAGTTTTCCCTCATCCTCTGTTCTTTCAGCCCTCTCTGGAGATGCCTCTGTTTACTATCCTTTGGGTGCTTTTCCAGATATGCTTTGCACATTCCCACCTATGTATGTAAATTCCTTTAAAATTTTAGTTATTTTTAACTTAAAGGGATTTAAATCCTCAAGTGACTTCTGGCCGGGTAATATAACAGAACAAATCTGACTCCATATTAGATTTGTTCCTTTGAATTTAACCCTGTGCTCTGTCACCTAGGCTTCATCTTGCTTGTAAAACAATGTTGCCTAGAGCCTGAAATAAACAGGAGACCCTATTCTGAAGGCTCTGACCTTTAAGAATATTTAACACTTTTTCATTCATTAAAAGATAGCAAATTGCAGAATAGAAAATAACGTTTCTTTTGTTGGAGGTTTACAGGGATCTGACCCACGCAGATAGCTGTAAGAACAAAGGATTCTAACAAGAAGGAATTCCTACACTAAGAAGTTTGCACTAACCAAGCACATAGGAAAGGAGCCTGAATTGTGACTTGGGGAGATGGTTTTCCAGGACATTAGTTTGCCATCTAGGTCTACAGAAACTTGCTATTCCATGCCCCAACATCTGGTCTCCCAACTTATTGGCCTGTCCTGCACTGAGGAGAATGAATTTGGACTTGGTAACACTCCTATCTACCTAGAAAGCTGGGCACTGGAGCTGAGTGTTATGGAAACAGACCAGCCAAGAAAAAAGCACCAATTGGAGTGTTGGAGTACTCAGAATTATTATGCCGGTGGGCTCAGAGGGGCTTCGGCTCCGAAGTTTTGAGTACCTCCAAGACGTGCACATGAGGTTTTAAAGGCTTAATTACAAGTAAGGGGGGATTAGCCAATAAGGCTCAAAGAACAAAAAGCAAGGAATAAGTACACTGGAGCTTATCAATTTGTAACAGATCACATTACTGACACATGTTGAGCTTGGAATTACGAGTTAGGTTGTTAGGCCAATAAACTGACACTAAACTTCAGATTTACGAGATAGCCCAGCAGAATTTAGATCAGTAAACTGACACTTATCACACTTAGATTTGTGACTTAGCTTGTTAGCCCAGCTGGACATTTCCTTCACATGAGGACAGCTCTCCCACACCCAGGGAACTACTGTGAGCCCTTGATGTTTCCACTAGGGTGGGTATGGTTTACCCAGGAGGGATGGGGACTATGCACCAACACTCAGGCAGTCTGCTCTGTCTGGGGCTCTGATCTTGTACCATCCCGCTCCCCGCCAGCCCAACACCTGGGACAGTGGAGCTAAGGCAGAGATCCTGCCTGCCTGTTTCCCAGCGTGTAAAAGGGGAATATGTGCTCTTCCCAAGGTAGTTCTGAGCGACAACACCTGCGGGTGCTTGATTCTCAGAGCAACAGAAAACCCAGCTCCGCGTGGGGGCAACGGGTGTGATCTCCCTAGGGTTTCTGCAGAAGCATCGGACGGAGGGTTGGATCACGGTGGTAAAATTGAGCTGCGGGGCTTGAAGGGTAACAGAAGGGTACAGAGGCAGGTCTGCCGCCTAGGGGTGCCCCAGAGGTAAAGCTTTTTTTCTCCAACTCCACTAAGACCCTCCCTTCTCCAGAGCCCTTCCTTCTCTCTGCTCATCCTGTCCATCTGTATCCCTGCAATTTTCCCGTCCTCTCCACCCGCTCCCATCTTCTCCCTCCCTCGCTGTCCCACCTTCTCTCACAGAACCCAGAGAGGATCGCTGGCCCTCCTGCGCATGCGCAGTCAGTGCCAAGTGGTCCGCTGGTTGGGAGCTCCATATCCGAGCCGGGGATCGGGCCCAAAGGCTTCTCAACTACGTCGCCCGGTAGGCCTTTGGTTCCTGCCTGGGGCCGGGGCCTCTGACTGTGGAAGTGCAAGGTGGGGGGCTCCCAGGAAAGGGGTCAGGCGGCTGCGGGAGGGCGGTCCGCCTGTCACAGACCCCAAGGGCGCTAGTCAGCCCGTGTTCAGATGAATTGCTCAGGCCAGACCCCTCTGCCAGCGCCACCTGCCCCGGCGCCCCGGCCACAGTGTCCAGGGCCTGGTGTGCACCTTCCACCTCTCACCCAGCCGGGATCCCCTCAGTCCACGACTGGCGTCCCATTCCCCTCTCCCTCCCGCTAGTCCTCTCCTCCAGGGCTTCCTCTCCTTGGCCGCCGGCCTGTCCCCGCCCCTGGGCGGGCTGTGTCCCGGGCGGGCGGGGTCTGCGGACCCGGACGGGGGCGGGCGCCTGGGACTGGGGCTGGGGCTGTCCTCCGAGCGAGGCTGCAGCCCGCGTCCCCCTCTCCGCTTTCCCTGCCCCGTGACCCCGGGGCTGCCCTGCTCTCCCTTTCCCGCTCCCTGAGGACCAGCTCTGTGGCGTGGGCGCTGCTACCTGGGCTGAAAGCCTCCGGCTCTAACGCCCAGCTTCTCCTGGTGGAGTCGGGAAAAGGGAGCGTCACTGCTAAGCGAGGTTCTGTCTCCCCCCTCCATGTTTCTGCCGCAGGTAAGTACCTTGAACACTTTCAGGTGTTATGATGGAGGTGCTTGTTGATGTCACGTGTTTTTATAGTGAGAGGGATTGCAGTGGTGAAAGCAGGGCTTGGTTCTGTTAAAAATGTGCTGAAGGCATGAGGCTGTGACATCCTCCTTCCTTCCCTCTCCCAGGGTGAAAGGAGTGATCCTCGATTTTCAAAAGATAGTTACAGTCCCTAACTAGCCCAGCCCAGCTAGTGTGTGTTAACAGGAACAGCACCACCAGAGGCCTTGGAGACCCAGGCATATTGCAGCCCTAAAGTGCTCCTGGCATAGTTTGGCTTGTTTAGGTTTTTTTGTTTTTCTTAAATTGTGGGACAGACTAGTGTATAAACTGAAAAATAATTGTCAAGAAATAATTTTCATAGGACAGTTTTATTGTGATATAGTTCACACACCATGAATTCCATCCATTTAAATGGTACAATTCAGCAGCTTTTTGCATATTCACAGTGGTGCATGCATTATTATTCCAGAACGTTTTCATCACTTCAGAAAGAGCAGTGGAAATGAATGACCTATCCACCCCTCCCAAGTGGTGGTTCTAAAGAAATTTCTTGGCTATTCCTGACCATAAATTAACTTGTTATATTCCAAGAAAAATCTGGTAGGAATTCTAACCAGAATTGAAATGAATCTGTCTATCAAAACAGGAAGAATTTATAACTTTATGGCATAAACTTCTTCTACCCATGAATATATCTGGGACCCTATCTTTTCATCTGACCAGAGCCTGGCCCATGTGAAGTTCTCACTACTTTTTGGGCTTGTGAATGATGAGATTCTATACATCGTTAGTTGCAACTGTAGCCATTCACAGAAGAGAAAAGTAACCTCAGTGAAGCAAGTGACTCTCTGATGGTCAGAAAGAGTGACAGCCAGTGCTGGAGTGATCCAGTGGACTTGGTGTTTGCAGCTAGATTTCTCGACCACCTACAGTTAAGGGGATTAGAGAGTTCTTTTATTTTTTCTTAATGGCATTGCATTTATTTTTACTTATTTTTTTAAATTATTTTTTATTTAAGTGTAGTCAATTTACAATGTTAGTTTCAAGTGTACAGCAGAGATTCAGTTATAAACATATGCATATGTATATATATATGTTTTAGATTGTTTTTAGTATAAATCACTACAAGAAATTGAATATAGTTCCCTGTGTTATGTAGCAGGTCCTTGTCATTTATTTTATATTTACTAATTTGTATCTGTTAATCCCCCCTTTCCTGCCTGCTAAACACAGTTTGCTTTCTATGTCCATGAGTCCATTACTAGGAGCACCGTTTTTCCTAGTAATATATGCTCTTTTGCTGCTTTCAGTTTCAGTAATTCCATCTTATCTGTGGGCGCTTTTCTTCTGGTGGCCTTAATGTGGTTTGCACACGTGGTAATAGAGATCTGTATTTGGGAGAACCCCAGGCCTCGTGTAGTCCCTGGTACAGAGTGCCCACTGAATTGATGCTTGAACTGGGAAAAAAGCACAGTAAATGTTGGAATTTCCACTATGGTTGAGAATTCTATAACCTCTTTTGACAAACTTAATATTTGCTGCACCCATTCTGGGTAATTTGGTGGAAATTCATGTTATGGTGGTGAAGAGACGGGGCCTTGTATGCTTCTTCTCTTTCTGTTTTCTAACACTCATTCTCCTGGGCCTTCCAGATCCTCCCCTAGAAGTGCCAGGTCTGGCTTGGTGCTGCGCTGAGGCAATATTTGTTAATAAGGCCCTTTCCTCATCTCTTCTGAGCCTCCGGTTCTTTCTCTGCACAATGAGGGCTTAGACTAGATAACTACTTTTCAGTTTCTTTTAAAGCCATGTTTCCTTTGAGAAACAGAAAATGCAAATCTCTCCTCTCAAACCAACCCTTTAGATTTTGAAAAGTCCTCCAAGGAGTGACATAGCTCTTTGTGGAAAATGAATGTGATTGTGATTCCAGGTGACACAGAAAAGACTCTTCAGAGATTGATTGCAGGGAGAGGGCAGGAAAGGGGCAGTATGTCACACTTTCTAGTGTGAGCACTGGAGCAGGGGCTTGGATTTAAATACGGTGTCTGACATGGCCTCTCTCTAATCTTGTAGAATGTGATAAATTACTCTACCTCAGTTTCTTGATGTGTCAAGTTGGGGTGATAATATTTTAAGGCTTTTGTGAAACATTATGCACATAAGCCATTTGTGTATGGGTAGAAACAAGACCTGCTAGGGATTCAGGGATTTGTTTAAAAAAAAAAATCTTGTCCATAGCACTCTGTCTGTGTGTATTTAGTAGTTCCTGAAGGGTGAGGGTGAGTCTAAAGTTCATCGTGGGACAGGTGGCCCATGATTCTCTGTGCCCCTGAATGCCCCCTCCTCCCCAGTCCTCTTCCTCAGTCCAGGATGAAGTTCCCTAGTAGATTTACACAGAGGTCTTGTGGAAATGGCTTTTCATTTTATTGTTTCACCAAGAAGGGCTGCCATCATGATCTCTGTGGTCAGGTTTTGAAGGGCTGCCATCATGATATCTGGTAAGAATTCTATGGAATTGGGTGTTTCTATTTAATGAAAAGAAAAAAATTACAAATAGAAAATTAGAACAAGGATGGTCACATGGGCTCTTGGAAGTGGACACCATTAGAAGTTGGAGGGACTAGTGGGCTCAGTGGGAATGTTAACTGAGTGTATCTCATGGGCTGGGCATTGTCCTATTTGTACTGTGTGTTCCTTATTTGAGACAGTGAGCTCACCTAACCTCGAAAACCTCTTTAAAAAATTAGACTTTTTATTTTGAGATATAATGTAGATTCCCATGTGGTAGTAAGAGATAATATGGAGAGAGCCTATGGACTCTTTGCCCAGTTTTACTTAATGGTTCCATCTTGCAATATTGGGGTACAATTCATTACTGACTCACTAACAATTTGAGGTTTGTGTTATTGCCCTCATTTCTATCCACGATTAAATTGGGGCTTAGAGAAGCACACAGGCCTGCCCAGGTCACCCACATTGTTAGTGCAGAGTCTGGTGAACGTGGGCTTGGGATTTCCAGGAAGTATCATTATGATGGTCTTTGGCAGGGAGCAGCATTCACTTTGCTTGTTTATTCATTCATTCAAAAAACACTTATTGAGTAAATTCTGTGGGTCAGATGCTTTCTTAGGGTTATCTGATTCTTCAGCAGTACTGAGAACCAGGTAATGTTTATATTTTTTAAACTGAGAAAATTAGCTCTGAGAGGTTATAACTCCCCCAAAGGAAGAATAGCTCATAAAGGGGGGATAGTACATTTGTACAGTCACCACTTTTTATGCAGGTGGTACCCTAGGCATTTTACATTTGCAAACATCCGTAATCCAGATATATTCTTGCAAGGCAAGGATTTTTTTTAATTGATGTATAGTCAAGTTTACAATGTTGTGTCAATTGCAAGGTGTTTTTTGACTTTTGAATTAAAAAATACTTTTTCAGGAGGGAAATTAGGTGTATTTATTTGTTTGATTTTTTAAAATGAGGTACTGGGGTTTGAACCCAGGACCTCGTACATGCTAAGCATGTGCTCCACCAATGAACAGTACCCTCTACCCCAAGGCAAGTTTTCTTATCCATTATTATGAAGCTTAGGAGTTCAAATAAATTGAATAGGAATCCAGATCTTTTGATCCTACTGTGGTCCTTCTCTTTATATTCTGCTGAAGGGGGTTGGGGAAGCATTTCCTTTGTTCATTTCTTTATTCAGCATTTTTGAGTAGTGATTTTATATCAGAGCCTTGCTAGGTGCTTGGAAATATAAAATAAGAAATGACACTTCTCTGCAGGGGCAGGAAGCCTAGACCAAAACCTGGGTAATGTGATCCGAGCTACAGTAGCCATGTGCAGACTATGAGGACAAACTGTACCCCCGGATTTGCTTTGGCTTCCCTTGCCTTCTGTCTGGTACACACCAGGTCACCGCAACCCAGATGGGCCCATAGCACACAGCAGAGTATGTACCTCGATCTCCTCTCCTGTCTCGGCAGGGCCTGCAACATGAGCATCCCTGACTACGTGCAGTGTGCTGAGGACCACCAGACTCTTCCCGTTGTAGTCCAAACCATGGAGATCATCTCAGAGGAGAATTTCTTTTGCATCTATCAGCTACTCACCTCGGTGAGCCATATCAGCCCATGTGGCTCCCAGTGGACACTCTGTATCCACTACAGGCACCGCTATGTGCCCGAGAATGGGTGGAGCGTCTTCCAGAAACACTGCAAGGTCGTGGGCCTTGTCACCATTACCGACTGTCTCTCTGCCAAGGCCTTGGAGAAGCTCCACGTGCAGAGGAGCTGTATGGCACCTCGATAAAGACTCTCAGCTCTTTGTCTTTGTACTGCATGTGGAGGAAGTCGAGCAGCCGCGCACCGACGTTGCCTTCAAATTTAGAGGACTGCAGGGTGGTGGAGAAGAGGATCGAGGACTTCACTGAGTCACTCTTCATCTTGCTCAAGTCCAAGTGGCTGGATGGTGGCCCCAAGAATTCTGGGGACAAGATCCCCCTCCCCTGCATCCCGTTTGAGAAGGAGGACTTCATGGGACTGGACACAGACAGCAGGTAAGTTTACCTGGAAGCCAGTCCACCCTGGCTTTGTGCCGGATTGCTTCCCTACATCCAGAAAGGGATCAGCAAGGAAGAAGTCTGTCTTGTAGCCAAGGGGGGATGGAGATGCAGCCCGCCGGTTTACAGACATTTCAAAGTGAATCCGCCTTTGTTTCAGAGAGATCCTTTTAGGGTTAGTGTGGACACTTACTCCCGCTTTACAGCCATGACCATGGTGGGACCCCTGGGGTTGCTGTCCAATAAAGTAGCCAAAGCCACTGATGCTAGGAGCACTGGGGAGGAGGCTGGACTGAGCTGAGATGTGCTGTAGGTCAAATGCACATCAGACACTGAGGCTTGTCTAGTAAAAGTACATAAACTATCTCTTTACTTCCTATATTGCTTACATGTCAAAATGATAGTATTTTACATACAGTAGATTAAGTAAGATCTGTTCTTAAAATCAGTTTCTAGTATTTGTTTTTTGTTTGTTGGTTTGTTTCTTTGTTTACCATTTTAAACGTGGCAAATGTGAAACGTTATTTACATGGCTCTCATTTCATTTCTGTTGGGCAGCCTGTCCTGGGACAGTCTCATCCCTTTGCTTATAGATGAGATGCTGAACCCCGAGAGGCGGAACGAGGAGCTGGTTGAGCTGGGGCTGGAGCCGGTGTCTCCTGCCTCCCAGGCCCAGCACCTATTCTGCTCAGGCCCTCTCTTCTTGCCCGACAGCCTCCATGCCAAGTTAGGACATCAGAAACACCGCCGGGGACTTCCGAATGAACTCCTTATGCAGGGAAAGGCGTATCACGGTGTATGGGACAGAGCAGGGAAATGTTCATTCTCACTTTTTCCCTGTGATTAAGTCAACGGCCCCACATTGCCTCGGAAGTACAGACGAGCTCTTCTGGGCTGCCTACCCCCCCAACTTCAGCTCTGTTTCCCGGTGTATCTGTTGTGCTGTCCCTCAGGCAGAAGAGGGTGAGATGCCTTTTCCGAGACGTGGAAACCTTTGCTGGGGAGAGTGAGGGAAGCTGTGTTCCCCCGGCCTACGGCCTCTGTCCTTGAGTCTGGAGAGGGCTCATGGTGGTCCCACAGGTGACGGTCCGAGAACCTGGCACATGTTTCTGGGCCCGCTGTGAAGGAAGTGCTCTGTGACTCTTGAACTTAGCTAAGATCAGATCCTACTCTCTGGTTGTTGGTAAGTTGGAGGAGAAGATGCTAGAGAATTGATAAAAAGAATGTCTAGACCAGCCCTGTGAGTGAGAAGCACAGGGGACACGAGTCCCACCTGCGAGAGACAATGTAGCGGGCTCTGGATGAATTTTCTGTTCCTCCCAGACATACCTCTATGACTTAAGGAAGGGGAGAGGCATGCTGTAGCCATGATCTGTACTTGTCCTCTCAGGGCCCTGTGATCTACATGCCCGCACTCCCCATCTGCTTCTTAAGATGAGCTGGCATGTATAGGAGCCTGGGCTCTGCTGAGGGCATAGCTGCCAGCACCGTGCTACACCAAGTCTGGCTCCGTTCACCTCTCCTGTCAACACCTGCTGAGGCCCCAGGCATTAGTCAAGGTAGGTGCATCGGTGCAACATAAGCAGGGACCACTTCTCCCCCTGGACAGACTGGTGAGTGAGCAGTGGAAGCCTGGAGCCCTGCCCCAGCCCCCACGCCAGTGCCTCCTCTTTTGTCATAGGAGGCACTGGTGATATTTTTGCTCAACAAATGCTTGTCTCTGAGTCTGCAGCCCCACCAGAGAATGCCAGATTGTTTTTGTCTTTTGAAGTCTGCCCTTGGGACTTGGCGGAGTATCCGGATGTGTAACTAGCCCACAGTGGTTGACACTGTCCCCATTGTTTACCCAGAACCTCGTGTACCAGGCATGGCTCCCAGTATCGAAATACAGCAGCGCATTAAACCTCCCTCCTTTTGGGTCTGTCTGTTCTGGTACCATAAGGGCTCAGCCAGCTTCTGAACGTCAGTGAGATAACGCGGCCAGTGAGCTCGGGTCAAGCACATTCTCCTCCAGTCACTTTTACCCCATTGTTGCTTTTAGTATTCCACAGTCATTAATTATTTAAACAATTCTTTGGTACAGGAGCAGAGCCTAATTCTCTCCTGCTACTCTTGGTGGAAGTGAGTAAAACGGTCCAGACTGAAATGCGACCACAATTTGTAGCTCAAAAGCTGCCTTGAAGCTTGTAGGTGGAATTTTGGTTAGGGGCGCTGACCACGTTGGGGTCCCCCGGCAGCGCCGCTCCCCTCAGGTCCCTGCTTTCCCTGGAGCAGGGGGTGAGGGTGGGTCTCACCATCCCCTCGTCCCTGGCCTCACACACTCAAGTAAATTCTTGTACATGCTGTCAAAATCATTTTTGTTCTTGTGTGTTTCTAATTTTCTCTTGTTCCTCTTTTCCTTTTTCTTTATTCCTTTTTCATTTGTACTGCCCAGTGAGCATGTTGTTGCATCTGAAAATGTGGGCTGTGCACACCCTGCATTGGAAATAGCCAGATTGCCCTCCATACTGTCTCCATCGCTTTAAAAAGCAAAATCTTAATATCTGTCTTGATCCATGTATTATCCTAGTCATTTTGTATTTTCTAATGTTTTGGAATATTTTCTTTGTTAGCACATTACCCACTGGTGTTAGATACCTGTTAAAATCCTTGCTTTGAGGGACCTGTTTGGTCCTCCTTTTATTTGGTGACAAATGCGCCCTTATTAAATTTGTTTGATTGTTTTGAAGAAGTAAGATGCGAATTGATTTAGTCGGCTGCTCAGGGATTCTTTTCATGGAGTATTTAAACTTGTAAGGTCAAACCCTGCAGCATTTTGCTCGATTCCTGCTTTTACACAAACGTGCTCGGCACGCGGTTCCTGGCTGTCGCTGTGTGACGTGCGTGACGGCGCTTCCTGGCCGGCGGTCACTGGTGAGGAAGTGGCCGCCACGGAGGTGACAGCTGCAGGGGACGCTGTTGGAGGAAGCGGTCACCGTTTGGTTCTTTAATTTTTTTTTTTTTTGCATTCAACTTCCCCGTGCCATTTACTTTACTTTGCCTTCATAAAGGGGCAGAATTGGGTCTAAAATCCATGACACTATTTGTTCCCTTTACGAGGCTGGTTTTTCTGGGTATCAGGACAACATGAACTTCTCCTAAGTAGCTGGCTCACCTGGATCTGTTGGACACAGGGACAGCTAAAAGGGCCGTAGCTTCCTCTCTGCTCCAGCCAGTGGGCATTCAGAGCTGGGTCTGTGGTTTGCCTCAGCAGCCGTGCAGACCTTCCTGCCCCGGCCTTTACTTTTAACCCATGTTGGCAGTAAAGAGTTGAATCCGTTTCTGTTGCAGCTGACATCCACCACTGACAGCCGTGTCGTTAGTTTGTGGTAGTCAGTCTCCAACACCCCAGACAACCGTGAAGGAAGATGATTTGGCTGACCTAGGACCCTGGATTCTCACCCTCACCATGGTTCATCTCACCCGGTGGAAGGGTGTGGCCACCACCATCATGCTGACCATGAGGCCTTGTTTCTCCTTTCATGCTCTGGTCCAAATGTGGACACTTCATTTTTCACTGAATTTGTCTCGCTTGAGACAGGCCAGAATATCTGAATGAGTCCATCACATTCTGGGTGGGGAACAGAACAGAAGTAAGTGTCGCAAGTAGATGGAGTCTAGGCTGTCCGGGTTGGCAAATGCAGGCTGGGATCTGTGATGGCTGGGCTGTACACTGGACACAGGTCTTTCCCGTGGCTCCCGAGAGCCCAGGAGTTGGAGTGATAACAGCCTTGCGTGGGTTCCCCCATCCTCATCTGCTCACTGGCAAGTGTGTCTGCTAATTAGGAGCTCCCCCAGACCTCGGGCCCTTCAAAGCTCAGACCATGGGAATATCTTGAGTCCCTTCTCCTGGGCCTCCTGTGTGAGAATGCAGTGCCTTCTGAGGTGACCAGCGGCAGGAGATGCCTCCCCCTCCAGGGAGCACCCTACGGCGGACTGTTAGTGAACCATGCTGTGAGCTTGTGTGTTTCCGGCCATGTTCCCTGCAAAACCACACTTGAGATCAGCTTATTGGCGAAAATAACAGGACTGATTCCAGGGCAGGGCCGGGGGGAGGGAACAGTGGAAATTGAATGTGACCTGAGACAACTAGGTTGGTGCTGAGGCTGTTACTATAATGGGGAGTCTGGGAGGTACCTGCCAGGAATCGAATTCCAGAGTAAATGGTGGACATGAGGCATTTTTAAGATGCCATTTTTCATCCAAGTTAGGACTTCAAAGAGGCACTCGGCTCTATGAGACTGGGGCTCAGGTGAAGGAGCTGGACTAGAGATACAAGTTGGGAGTCGTCATTCTTAGCTGGTGTTCACAGCCTTGCATGTGAATTAGATCATCTCGAGAGCTGCAGACTGAGGCTGAGGGAGGGGAGGGCTGTGCCTCGGTTGGAGGAAAGCCCAGACCATGCAGCTTTGGTGTGTCAGCCAGCGGCGTTTGTCATTTTCAGAGCAATCCCATTTATCCTTAAGGGGCCTGGGGGTCAGCAGGGCCAGCCAGAAAGAAATCCAAAGGGAGAGTCTTGGCCACGTGTGCGTCTTAGGAAGGTGCAGAGGCTGCAGGATACGGAAGGTTAGAATCCTCAGAAGCTGGAGTTGGAGTGGGGAGAAGGTATTTACAGTCACCTGTGAGGGAGGGAGGGAGGCCTAGGGAGTCCCCACCCTACCGGACTCGCTTTCCCATGAACAGGAGGCAGTCAGACAGAGGATCTGAGGTAAGAAGGATGGGCACTGGGAGGGGAGCCAACCTGGAGAATGGTGCTTGGAAAGTTCTGGAATAGTCTCCCTGAAAAATAGAGTTAAAAATACCCAGACTCTTAAGAATATTGTTAGTGACTTGGGAGGAAGCAGTTGTTTTTCTGGCCTCCTAAGTGTAAGTCATGTATCCAGGGATACACAGAAGATACGGGCAGTCTGTTCCGGGGACTTGATCCTTACCAGGGGGATCAGTGCAAGTTTAAAGGGGCAGAAGGGCAGCGGAGCGAAACTAGCCAGGCCCCGTGTCAGGTAGCAGTCGGCCGCCCTACTTGCGTGTTTCATTCACATCCATGCCTCCCAGGTGGGCGCTGACAGCCTCCTTTTGGGGATTGGGAAGCCTTCTCAGAAGGGTTAAGGAATTGGTTTGTTTAGCGTTTGATAAATGCTGTAGCAGGATTCAAGCAGAGCCTTGTCAGACTTCAAGGGCATGTTCTCTCTACTGTTTCCAGTACTTCCCTGTTATACCTGGAATGGTGAAGTGGGTCAGATTTGGAGCCTTTCAGAAAAAGTATGATTTAAGAGCCTCAGGACTCTTTCACAAAGCTCAGCGTTCTTTGATGGTTCTGAAGCATGCAGTGCTTTTCGCCCCACAGAGGTAACGTCTAACTCCATTGTCGATGATGTGGTTGCAAATGATATACAGGTGTAAAACCACACTTCGCAGCTTCTAAAGGGAAACTCTCCAATTCTCCCTTGGTCGGCTTTCTTCCACGGGGTGTAACTGTGCTGCAGCATAGGCCTGAGCTTCCGTATGGAGTGAGGATTTAATATCCGATGTTAGCATAAAATGGTCAGATGAAGAAAACCGACATTGACAATTTATTTTTGGGTTTCATTAGTCAAGATATACTATCAGTTAATGGCCCATATAGCAAATGAAATTCAGTATAGGACATTGCATTTCTTCCTTTCTATTTAGAGTTCTCTTACCGAATAAGGTTGCCTGCTTTGGAACATCAGTTTCACCACCACGGCACCTATCAGTGTGTTGGTGTGATTGCATTTACAGAGTGAATCTAATCTGGTCTTCCTCAGCCCCAAACACTCCAGTGCAGAATCACGGGCTGTAGCCATCTGTTAGTCACGCAAATACTTCTAAAATTATATGATGCCAGAAAAGAAAGAAGAGAGAGAGAGAGAGATTGCCTTTATCAAAGTTCCTTTCAGTTCTAACTGCAAACTGTTGTTGAGCAGCTCTGGTTTCCTTTGGATATGAATATATACATTTCTTTGCATGTAACCTAGGTTTTGGACTAGAACACCAAGTTCTTGCTGTCCCCAAGCCACAAAAATAGTAGCCAAATTGCACACGTGTGAAATAGTTTATACTTTTTTCTGAGAAAGTATCCTTGAATTTGGGACTTGGACTGTGATTTCTGCTTTTTGCTTCCCTCAACCGTCTTGTAATCTCCCACTCCTTCCCACGTGGTTCCCAAGTGTTCGTGGTCTCAAAGGAGCGGGCAAACACCCAGTTGGTCACCATGTACTGCTGCTATAGATAGAGACCAGACAAGACCTAAAGGACATTATCGGAGAGGAATTCCTGGAAGAAATGGGCTGTACATTCAGTTGTGAGGACAGAGTAAGAGTCAGCCAGGAGAAGGAGTCAAGAATGTGTCTCAGATCGCAGGTGCAGCCCGGGCAGAGGCCTGGAGGCTTTTGGCGTGGGGACCCGTGGAGAGTGCCCTGTGCGGTCCAGGGTGGAGGGAGCCCCTGCTGGGGAGGACACTGGAGAGAGTCCGGGATGTAGGGCTTTGGAAGAAGTTGAGTTTTACTAGAACTGACACAGTAGGCAGTGAAGGGTGTCAACAGAAGTGACCCTCAGGAAAGGTACTTCTGGTTTTGCTTCTGATATTCTACAGACCGAAGGATCGGTACGGGCGAGAGCAGGTATGTCTGTCCCTTTGAGACCCAACCGGTCATTCATTTATACATTACACGTGCACTTCTGTGAGTCTAGGGGAGAGAGCGTGTAGCCACATTAGTAAGCAAAATGTATTTGCTTCTTGAGAGCTTAGCATTGTCAGAAGTTGACTTAGCCTAGAAAGCTCTAGGAAGAGAGGAACAAATTGTGGAGGTTGGAGGGAGGGAAGGCTTCCTTGGGAAACAGTCAAAATGAGACTGGAGCAAGTGGGAAGTAGGAGCAGGTCAGGGGCACCTGTGGTCACTGGGGACCTGTGTACTTAGGTGAGGATGGGCGAGCAGGGTCTGGGGTGGGGCTAGAACTCTAACAGGGAGCCTCTAAAGGGTTTGAAATGGGGGTTGATGTAATCAAATTTGTGATTTGGGAAGGCTGCCGTGGCTCTCTGTGTTTGTATAGCGGGGAAGAGGGGGTGGGTGCCACCAACTGGGGGATCATTAGAAGACCATTCACAGGCTGGGATATGGGCATCGGGGCTACTTAGGGATGGCAGGGGCAGTGTGGATGCCGGCTTTCCTTATTGGGGGACTTGTTAGCGGGCCGACATAGAGGCATTTTGTGGCTGGAAGAAAACTGATGGAGGCCGCCAGGTGGATTTTCCTCTTCTCTCCTTCCCTGCCTAGTGTGATGATCTTAGCTCAGCCAACATTTGGAACAAAAGAGCTAATTTCCAGGGTTGCCCAGGACTTTGTAGAACTCCTTCGAGTGAGATCTGATAGGATTTAGGTTTGTGTTCAGATCTGGATGTTCACTTAGCTAGAAACGTCCTGTCATTTCGATTTCCATAGGGGTTTTTTACTTCATAAAGATTGCTTTCTTGGTGAGAGGAAATTTAATACAGCTGTTGTCTTTTTCAAAAAAATCATATCATTTAAGAACTTTAATATTCAAAAGAATAGAAATATATAAAATATTTAAGGAAGTCTTTGGTGTAGTTTCTTTGCTTTCTGAGCTAATGTGGAGTTAGAGCCTTTGCATTACTTAATAGCACATCCTTGTCAGTATTTAAAGAGCTGATAGTGGGCGCCCCAGGCCCCACCTCTCAAAGAATCGTTAAAGTTTTCTCTGAAATAGTGAGGTCATAAAGGTCTTGTTTTCAGAAATCAAACGGTTTATAATACGCAGCATAGCCACATTTATAAAATAATAATTAGTTCAAAATTAAGAAAGTGGAGGATAATTGATTTTTTTAAAGCCTATACATAAACTTTCTTGTGCTAATGTTGCAACTGGAAATTTTGAAAAGAAAAATCCTACTGCAATATCATCTACATGGAATATATATATGAGTTTTACGCTTGAAAAGTAACTGCGCAGTGGTTTTCAAAGTCAGGAGCATTCCAGCTCAGATACTGGCAGTGATGGTTGCTGGTTTTCAATGAAAGAGCCTAAATTTGCCTTCTTAGCTTTTTTATTTTTGTATTGAGAGGGTTGATTAGTGCTTTGCCAGCATGATTTTGGGGCAAATTGAGGGCAGATGTCGTGTAAAAACAGTGAGATATTTCCATGCATTTTATTTTCTGGACATCACCAGGGCACATGTGGGGTTTGTGCCTGCAGGCTGGAATGCTGCAGGACTCCCTAATCCATCACCATTATGTCCTGGAGCTGCTCAGGTCATTGAATGCTTTTCTATTGCTTGGAGGAAAGGTGGTCTGATGGAGATGATCAGATGTGCAGTTAAAGTGCTATTACTTGAAATAAGAGTAACCTAGAAACATTGCTCTAACAATACAGGATGAGGGAGGAGAATTGTCTGAGCTACTTGCAGTGGGGAGTCTTCTCATGTTTCTCCCACACCGTGACTCCTGCCAATATCCGCCACAGTCCTGCACGGTAGTCCTGCCGAAGCAAGCAAGCACTTTGCTCAGAAACGCACTGAATTTCCTTGTGCCTCTGTTTGTTGGCTTTTTTTTGAACACACATTTTGCCCTTTGCTTAAATGCCATCCATGCTAGTCAACTCTTACACTCATTTTTCTGGAACTCGTCCATAAATAGCTGCTGAATGGATGAACAGAATGTAGTATCTCCATGTAGTGGAAGATTATTCACACGTAAGAGTGAATAAAAAAGAAAAAAAAAAGAGGAAAATGAAAAAGGCCACCTGTTTTTGGAAGTCCACCCTGACTGTTCAACCCACACTTTTCCCTTTGAAACCCAATCACTTATGCTCCACTCTACTCTTTTTGATAGTGCTTACCACCTTCTAATAATCTTTAACGATTTCAAAAAAAAAAAAAAAAAGAAAGAGATGCTGATACCACTTCAAAATATACAAGCCTTGATAACAGCTTGTTAATTGAAAGGAAGCAGACACAAACGGTCAAATATTGTTGATTTCAGTGATCTGAAATGCCCAGAAAAGGCACATGCAGAGGCAGAGAGCAGGTGATGGCTGGAAGGGGCTGGTTGGAGGGGGATTAGGGAGTGACTGCTAGTGATAGGCGGATTCTTTAGGGGTGATGAAGTGTTCTGGAAATAGAAGGTGATGGGTGCTACACAACCGTGAGTTTGCAGAAGACTGCTGAGCGCTGTGTCTGGGAGTGCCTGTTGTTGGGGCATCTTTATTTTGTTCTCATCCTGCAATGTGAAGAGCCATCTTCTGCTGTGGCTGTTCTACTCCTGTGAGTGGTGAGGGTCAGAGACTTTGCAGAGTCATGTTTCTTTTTTCCCCCTGGGTGAGTGTTGGCAAAAAAAGATTTAAGCCTAAGAAAGTGCTCCATCTGCAGAAATGTCTTTATGTTTTGCATGGTGTAAAAACCTTGAGAGCTTTTAATCGTTGAGGCCAGTCTGTGGGAGGAAATAGCCCGTGAAGCCTGTTTGAGCCCGGGAAGCACCGTGCATCTCTCCCAGACACGGGTGGGGATTTCACCCCCGTTCAGGCAGTGAAGGGCCCAGACCCGTGAGCAGACTTGACAATCGTGAATATTTACGTGTATCCGCTGCTTCATCTTGGATATTAATTTCAAGCTGAGTCAGTTTGTGGCGGCAGCCTCATCCTACATCAGGAATTTATAGTATCTGCTCTTTGAGGTGAAGACCTGACAGACTTGATTATTTAACAGTCTGCCTTGAATTGATATCTCAGATTCCTTTGTCAAAAGCAAAACAGCAGAAATACAGACGTCCTTTAATGCCAATGTGACCTGGAACGGGATTAGCTTCTGTGCCTCAGTCGCCTTATCTGTGAGTGGGTAAGATGATAACAGTGCTTCCCTCAGAGGAGCTGGTGAGGGGAGAGTCAGAAGCACAAATGGAGGACTTACACGAGGTGCTCATGAATGACCTAGTTTAGTGCTGTCAGTCTGGTGAGGCCTGAGGGGCAGAGATGTCAGAACAGAGCAGTCCTAGCCGGAGCTCGATCCGTGATGGCAGCTGTTATGATCAGTATCACCACTGTTGATTATCAGATAGTTTATGACTTGGTAATATGAATTCATGAATAATGTTAAAGAACTAGATATCTCAGATCCAGTTTACATAGTCCTCAAAATTTCCTCTGAGAAATAGATGGTATCTTCCCCATCTTAAATCTGAGATGAGTCTCTAAAAAAGTCTGTATTCCTCCATCTTTTTGCTTTAATTCCCCATTTCTTAAAAAACAAAGTTTTTAAATGGAGTTACTGAGGACTGAACTGAGTGCCTCATGCATGCTAAGCACATACTCTCCCACATGAGGTATAACCTCCTCCCTGATTTTTTTTAATTTACTTTCTTAATTTACGGAGTTTAGAGGCCTCTAATTCTTTTTCTGGAGACTTGTCCATGAACCTGTAAATCTATAATTAATGGACAAAATTTGGTTTATTAAAAAAATCAATAGAATATTGTGCAATCCATCCAAAAAGAAATGCTCATTGACTTAAAATGTTTCTCCTTTAAGGTGATTTCTCCTTTGTGGTCTAGCTTAATTTATTAACAGGCATCCTCATCATCATAATGACCAAACTCGCTGTGAGTGGACACCTACCTAAGGCTAAAATGCTTTCCTCATGTTTTAATTCATAGCAGGTGTTTGATTGTAGGTATCAGTGTCTCCTTTTTTGCAGCTGAGGGATTGAGAGATGGAGCAGCTTGTCCCAAATTACACGCAGCAGGCTGTGGCTAGCTCGGTGCTGGAACCCAGGCTGCACAGGATGCTTTCTTAATTGCTCCTCTAATCAGCCTCCCGTTAAGTGGTTACCCAAACACCTGTGACTCCATAAATGGCCGAGTTTAGTGATCTCAGCTTGATGATGCCTTCAAAGGAGAGACACCATTGAGAAGGTGAGACAGAGTGGCAGAAATTACAATTGTTTATTTTCACAAATTTATAATTCTCAGGTAATTACTTAAAAAGTTAATTTTATATTTTAGTGCTCTGTAAGCACTAAAAACATAACATTAAAAATAATTATAGTGCAAAAGAGAAGTGGGCTCTGAAAGTCCAACCACTGCTATTGATGTTACTTGTTTTTCTCTAGTGGCCCTTATTGACAGAAATACTTACAAAGACTGAATTGGTTTTATGTAGTCTTAATATGGGAGAAAAGATTGTCAGTGAATATTGTAAGTAAAGTCTTTACTCTTTTCTTTCCTGTTGATGAATATGTAAGTTGTTTTCATGGCTTAAGGACATTTCCTCATTTGTGAAATTTTAGTAATATTGTTTAATTTGTCTGACTGTGAGAGTTAGACGCCTTGTATACAAAGAACACAAGAGGTGCTTAATAAAAGTGCTGTCACAATGACAGATATTTTAGATTGATCAACTCTGAATACTAAAGAGTGTCGCTTATTTCTGATGCATATTTAATATGTATATGTATGATATATTTGAATATGGTTTAAAGTAACAAGGATTCATTTTTTTTTGGTGTAGTATGAAGTTTTAATGAAATCTGTATCATTCTAGTGAGACAGGGACTAGTTAAATTGCCTTAATCAGATGACCTTGAAGATTATTTACACAGAATATGTATTGTTACAAATCAGAATTTATGTTGCCGTGTAACCATCCACTCAGATATTTAAATTCGTGGGATTCTGACCAGATCAATTAAGTTTAGTAAAATCCACATTGATCATTTTCAGGGAATAAGCTCCTCTCTTTTGTGATTAAAGAAAATTTTGATTTTTTTCTACACTCTTAACAGGTTTAAAATATCAAAACATTGATTTGACACATTACTTTTTTAATAGAGAGAATAAAGCTCATGCTGTTTTATTATGTAAATAAATATTTTTGTATGTCCACAAACTTGTATGATATCCTGGATCTTTGAGAAGTATTTTGCAAGATATTAGATAACCTACTGTTGGAAAAATACAAATGTGACTTTTATGAACATAGGCGTAGTACAGATCTGTTGGTTTTTGCTACAGTGCAAGACATGAGGCCTAGGATGCCTTTGCTGCCGATTTCCAGGAGGACACATTCCATGTCTCAGTTTCCCCTCCTGTAAAATGAAGTGGCTGAACTGGATTCTTTCCTCTTCTAAGATGAGTTTCCATGAGCCTATGTCTTCTGTTTATATTCAGGAGTATTAGCAGTATCAAATTAAATACTGAATATCCCTCCCTTCCCCCGAATCAAAGTGCAGTATATGCTACATAAGCTTTTAGTTATCTGATTCTCCTTTCTGATCCTACAGGCAATTTTTGTGTTGCATCTTTCCCGGCAACCTGGAAGGTCATTTTAGCCATAGGTGGCACTGTTGCACCTTCTTACAGTCTTAACATTCCTGTTTGTAAAAGAAGGCTTAAATAACTTTATTTTATTTTGATTCCTTTACTTAATGCTTCAGAAGAGCCCAATGTCTTTTATGTGTGTCTACCTGGAAAAGTTATTCTGCTTATATCTTAGATTTATTCTGTCATCTCACTGTGAACATTTCAGACTTGCTGTGCAAGCAATGGGAAAATCGGGCTTTTCTTCTAGTGTTAGAAACCAGTGAGCCGGGATTTTATAAAACAGCTAGAAGCGGCATCTGGAGGACCTTAAAGGTGAAAAGTGTATTGAGTTCCCTGAGTTTTGACCCCGCCGCTGTGTGTTAATTGGTGGTAGGAGATTTGGTACATATACGAAGGGGTGTAGTTTTTTGACTTGGGTTTGGTTGCACGTGCTGCCACTGAGCCACGTGAGCCTGAGACAGTTCGTTTTGAGTTTTTCCCTCGTCTGTGAGATGGGGACATTCATATATGAATTGTAGAATTGTGAGAATTAGAAATTATGTGCAGTGTTTACCACAGTGAGTATGTCAAGAGGGCTCTTAAACTTTAGCTGCTGTTTTGTGTGAAGCCATCATTTGGGAGTCTTTGGCAATTACTAAGAAACAGGAAAATAAGAAGAGCTGTTTTTATGATGAAAGATATTTGAGGAGGTTCCATAGTTTCTATACCCATAATTTAGCATCAGCAGAGTCAGGACAGTTACACAGTCGCCCTGAACCAATGTTAAGCCACAGAATTATTTGTTGTTTCATATATTTTGGGGCTTAAGGAGATCCAATACTTATACACATGTTGTCTCCAGCAGCCAACTGAGAGATGACACAAAAGAGTAGACAGGCGATAAATGTCTTCTTTGTTACTGATGAAGCCACGTTCTTCATGAACTTCAAGGCTGTGGGAAAATGCGTGTCATGATACTGTGTCCAGAAATACAGACTCACCCTGTCCCATGTAGCTCTGGGCCACAGCGAGCCTTCCCTTGAGAGGACCTGCCCCTTCATGCACAGGGCTTTCCTGCCATGGAGCTGAGCATCCCAGGTGCTTCCCAATGGTGACCAACACTGGAGTGAAAGGAAGGGTTTCACATGCCCCGCTTGTCTCCCTGGACTCACACCTCACTCTGTTAGTGTGATGAGTGCTAGCTGTGGGCCAGGGGCCAGGGGTGTGAAGGGAGAAGCACTCTCCATGGCCCAAAAGAGTGGTTAGGAGGCATCCCCTCCCTCAGTTTAAACAGGTGGTGGGGTGGAACATAAGGGTACTCCCCAATTGTTTATAAAAGGAGAAATAAGGATGTTCTTTGGGACTTAGGCTAGCCAGGAAACACATAAGATGATTAGAGGGGAGACTTGTAAATCACTTTGATATTAAGTTGACATTTGTTGAACACCCAAAATGTGCTACATTCTTTTCTGAGCATTTTACAGAAATGAATCCTTCAATCTTCTCAACAAGCGAGTAAGGAAGGTTTGATTGTTATCCCAGTTTTACAGTGTGGAAATTGAGGCACACAGAGGGTAATTAAGTTGGCAAAATCACAGAACTAGTAATTGGCAGAGCTGGTATTTAAACCCTGGCTGTCTGGTTTTGAGGCTCCCAGAGATGGGCTTTTTGTGTTTAGCGTTATCAGCATCCCTGAATCTTTGTACCTCTGTGCATCAGTTAGCCTATAAAGGACAGGGAAAGGAGAGTTACATGGGTGCTCATAGTCATGTCTTGCCGCTGTCCACGGAGAGTGCACCGTGATTGGAGTTAATTGTCTTCTGGGCAGTAGATCTGTTCGTATAATAGAAATTTAGTTCATTGAGTTAATCTAGAAACCCTTCCTGCTCCGTTTCTGTCCATGCTTGCCATGTGACTGCCTGCCCGTGATTGGGCCGTGGAGGAGAAAATGTACTCATGGTTGAACTCTGATATTTCAGTCTGGTTCATAGATTCACGTCTTCTGTTACATTAATAAGCTAAGTTTCTGGTTTTCTTGCATCAGTGTCTCATGACTTTGGTTAATGTGAAACCAGTCCATGGGAGCCCAGGGGTGATGACGGTATAATTTCTGAGCACGCTGTGGCACTTCTACCCATGCAGACGTGGCTGAAGGATGTCCACCTTCCTCACTGATTTCCCCCAACAGCAGGGTCCTCTCCCACCCCTGGATGTGAGGTTGGGAGCTCTCTGAGTAGGCCAGTCAGAGGCCCAGTTAACCAATCAGAAAATGATGAAGTACCTGGAAGTGGGTTTAATAGAAGAAAAGGGCTTCCAGGTAGTCAGATGGGCTGTTCGAGTCCATTTGGTGAAAAGCTGTCCACTGTCTGTGGTTTAGCTGCTTCTTTGCTATTGAAAAGTCTGGAGTAGATGAAGGGATTTTAAAAAGCAGAAAGGAATGATTTCAGGTGGTACGTCCACACTGGTGAGAAGTGATGGATGACCACCAGTGTGAGGCATAGACAGAGTCTTACAAACTTCATAAAACAGCATTAAAAGCTCTGCCATCTGAGTGCACTTCATATGGGGTCCAGATCATAACTGGTGACGCAGTGAGGGCAAGTAACTGATGATGGCAGAAAGAACATGGACGCATCAAAAAGGTCTCGTTCACGTTCCCTGTTTAAGGGATGCGGCACAGTGTAATATATTTGAGCTGGTTTTTCACTGAAAAATTTTTAGTGTTTTCTGGGACTCCCCAGTACCCCAAGGGTCCATGCAGCTGGGTGTCCCCTCAGTGCAGCACTGTCAGCGCTTGCCCTGGGCTGACGCGGTGTCACACGGAGTAGGACGGTCAGCGTCCCCGGCTCCTCTGAGCTCCGTCTCCTCATCCGCAGAGCCGGGTTTCTCATCCGTGTCTACTTAGTAGGGTTGTTGAGAATCACACGTGAAGCTTCAGGGGTGACTTGTGGTTGTCTCTGTGATTGGCATATAGTGAATATTTGATAGAAACACTTGTTTTTTTAGTATAATTGTAGTACCTAGGTTGCAGTGGTTTTTAGTCTGCGTTTTTTTATAACTTTATTCTTATTTTTTTTGTTTTGCAACTTTGTTTATTTATTTTTATTTTTATTTTTTAACATTTTTTATTGATTTATAATCATTTTACAGTGTTGTGTCAAATTCCAGTGTTTAGCACAATTTTTCAGTCATTCATGGAAATATACACACTCATTGTCACATTTTTTTCTCTGTGATTTATCATAACATTTTGTGTATATTTCCCTGTGTTTATTCTTTTTTTTTACATTTTTTATTGATTCATAATCATTTTACAGTGCTGTGTCAAATTCCAGTGTTCAGCACAATTTTTCAGTCATTCATGGACATATACACACTCATTGTCACATTTTTTCTCTGTGATTTATCATAACATTTTGTGTATATTTCCCAGTGCTATACAGTGTAATCTTGTTTATTTATTCTACAATTTTGAAATCCCAGTCTATCCCTTCCCACCCTCTACCCCCCCCCGTAACCACAAGTCTGTATTCTCGGTCCATGAGTCTATTTCTGTCCTGTATTTATGCTTTGTTTTTGTTTGTTTTTGTATTTTAGATTCCGCATATGAGCGATCTCATATGGTATTTTTATTTCTCTTTCTGGCTTACTTCACTTAGAATGACATTCTCTAGGAGCATCCATGTTGCTGCAAATGGCATTATGTTGTCGGTTTTTATGGCTGAGAAGTATTCCATTGTATAAATATACCACATCTTCTTTATCCAGTCACCTGTTGATGGACATTTAGGTAGTTTCCATGTTTTGGCTATTGTAAATAGTGCTGCTATGAACATTGGGGTGCAGGTGTCATCCTGAAGTAGTTTTCCTTCTGGGTACAAGCCCAGGAGTGGGATTCCTGGGTCATATGGTAAGTCTGTTCCTAGTCTTTTGAGGAATCTCCACACTGTCTTCCATAGTGGCTGCACTATTCTTATTTTTAAATATGCACTTAGTTTATTTATTTTTTTGGAGGTACTGGGGACTGAAGCCAGGACATTGTGCATGCTAATCAGGTGCTCTACAACTGAGTAAAACACACCCTCCTTTTCTGCACTTGAATATAAATATTGCTATACACAAAATAGCTCTTAAACACCATCATGGGACCTAGTCACTGTATAGACAATTGAACACGTATGCTATTTCAATAGGAATAAATGTTGATGAGACATACATTTCTGAATCTGTTAATGTGCTTAAAAACGATCATAGGTAGTGATAAACACGAATCTTTGATCCAGTACTTCTTAGGGTCTGTTTTGCCATCAAGGGAAATTACATTCTACAGAGAAGGCTAATTGGGTCTCTTTGATATTTGGATGGTTTAGCAGATGATGAAGACTTTCAAAAGCTGACAGTTTTGTATTTTAAATTAACTACAAAGTTATCTTCTACAAGTTGTAAGTACTAAGCTTGTGAAGTGCTCAGTAATCCAGGGGGTATGTGTCTGTGTCTGTGTGAACGTTTGTGTGTGTGATATCAGGAAGATAGAAAGAAGTTCCATATAGACTTCTGATAACTTTCTCCTCCATTTCAAGGTGTAGGCATATATTTACATAAATAAATTGATATTCTTTTGTCATTTGGCATGTTGGGAATAAGACTTTCTCATACTTGTTTCAGAAGGGTTAGGGAGGTTGAGCTTAGGAAATGGGAGGATATAGAGACAGGGAGGTTCTTTAAACTGTGCAGAATGAGAAATAGTAACTTTTCTCTTTTCTTCTAGAGCAAACTGGCACTGAATTGTAACATAATATTACTCAGAATTGCTTTTCTGATCAGATACAAGTACCTCAGATTTTTTAAGGCAACATGAAAGATGAAATATGTTTTAGCATTTATCTTTAAAAGAAGTTTTATTTTTCAAGTAAAAGGTTATAGCCTGTTCTTTCTTCCAGCGGTACAAGAAATTCTCATTGATCTATCTAAATGACCTCTGTGCTTAGATTCTTTGTGTTTTTTTTTCTTTAAGTGCTTGTTTCATTGTGGTTTGAATGAATGTTTAAAATTTCTGGATTTTGATCTTTAGAACATGCTGATTTATCAAAACTGTTAAAAACCTGATTGTTCTCTGCTCCTGGTTTGGTGGGACAACCTACTGATTTCTGTTGTCTGTTCAAGAGGGAAATTCTTCCTCTAGCCTGCAGATCATTAAGTGAATGGTTTGCAGTGTGCCTTTAAGATTATTTGTATGCATTGAGCATGTTTGTCCAGTGAAATTTAAATTGACTCATTGTAATGACTTTGCTTTGATTCTGTGGTTTTGATCCTCTCCACAAGAATTTGAATTCTCTGTTGCATTTTGTATACGTGTTCTTAACAGGGGAAGAAATTTTGCATTTTTTACAGAGGTGGGTTTTCCTATCCCCTCTGAATGCCTTCTAAAATTGATACATTAAAAATCTGTTATTGCAGTGCATAATTATTTCATAAACTATTTTTTGGCATAATCAGAAACAATGACCAAGAATGATAATAAAAAATACGAAAATCTTCCTTCCTTTGAAGAATAGAAATCAGGTAGTCAGGCTCCCTCATGCTTTGTGCCTGACACAATTACTCTCATGTCATTGTGTATCATGATTCGGAGATGGAGTTGCTTCAGGTTTATAGATTTTTGTTTTAAAATTTGTGTTGAATACTTTCTCCAGACTGATGTTTCCTGTTGTGTTTGTGGAAAGAGTAGAAGGGAAAAAAATACTTTGTTTTGTTTTCAGGAGGCCTGAGTTGATGAGAAAAGTGTTGAGGTTGGGCTGAGGAAAAGAGTGACACTCCCTCTCCTCCTGGCTGAAATTGATGAACAAAGAAATCAATTAAGTATATCGATATTTGACCAATAGAATTTAGCGAGCCCAAACTGGCTAGAAATGCACAACGGAAATTACTGAATTCAGCTGCAGAATGAGGTGCTTTACCAAGTAGAAGCAGCAGAGAGCAATCAGAAAAATCAGTAATATGATGAGATATAAAAGGTATATTATATCTTTTATTTCTGAAACTTTTCTACGGAAAGTTGTGTAGAGCTAAAATTAAGTTTCAAGCATCAGGAGTTAAGAGAGTGGGTGGTTCCGTAGGATCGTTATTCTCGGATGTGCGTAGACCCTGCTAGAGTGGCTGAAGATGGCAGGAAGAGACCCACATCCAGGATTAGTCATCCTAGGGTGTCCTCCATAATGGTTCCATGTGGGAGCCCATGATTGGGTTAACAAATTATAACACAGCACAGTCGCCTCTGAACTTTAAGAAGAAAAAATATGCTTTGGTACTGCTTTGCAAGCAAGTTCCTGTGCATCTCCACTCCAGTCTCCTTTCCTTAAAAAGCAGAGACAATGCTTTGCTTGTGTAGTTGAGGTTTTAGGTAGCACTCTGCTGGTTGCAAAGCAAGGACCGAGACCCTCAGCTATAAACGCTGGGCTTGTGTGTTGTTAGTCTATTATCCCCAAAACAAAGACCTGGCTGGTCTGGTGGTGTGCTTTGTAATGAACATATCTAAAAGTGTATCTTGTTCCCCTCACCCCATGACTTCCCTAAACATACACTAATCCTTTGTACTCATTGTATATTCTACAATCTCTGCCTCATCCTGTCTTTCCCGAATTTCCTCCTTACTATCTCACAACTGTTAACGAATTTTTCCTTTAATTATACACAATAAATATGGGAACATTTGAGAGGCTCATGGAGATGGCTCCCTACTCCATCTCGATTTCTTGACTTTTTCCACAGAGTCTTGAATAATCATTCCGTGTCGGTAAGACTTCTGCCAGCCAGAACCCACAGTTCCAGGTGAGAAGGATGCAGGCTTTATCTCTCCTACCGGAGGGAGAGACAGAAGAGAATTGAGATATGCTCCCCCGTGATCCCTTCCTGCCCCAGGTCTACTGCAGTTCACCTGCAGCCTTCTGGTCTCTGCTCACACTGCCTCTGTCCCAGGACTAAACTCATTCTTTTCTTCCCTTGTCAACATTTCCGGTACCTTTCAGAACTTGGTCTCTTCCCTGCAATTCAACCCTGGCAGATGTGATGGTGGTCAGCGTGCTGGTGGGCAGTCCTTTGGGGACCCCCAGGAGCCATGCTGATTCTCCTGAGTCAATAAATCTGGGTTACAGAACAGTCGAGCACCGAAGGAAGCCCATTCACGTGATGTCAACAGAGCATTTCATCACTTTCACTTTATTTTTAAATTTTCGGTGGAGAAAATATTTGTAGCAAACTCTTCCAGATATTCGCCGCCTGCTTTCCTCACCACCATTTCGTTGTTGGCTCTGGTGCTAGTTTTATGAATCAGGATTCTTCTCTGCTCATTTCTGGCAGCAGGGCTTGCCGAATCCTTGATCTGCATTTGAAGCAGAATGCTTCTTCGTGATGTCAAGGTGATTCTCCTATTTCTGAATATTTCGTGTACACTCAGCAACTGTTTCAAGTGAAATGCTCTTGTCCAATTTCGGTTAACTCACATTTGCTGATCTCCTGCTTTCATGCTGAGGGCAGTTTCTTTTTCCTCTAATAAAAGTTAGCAATTTGCATTTACTCTGGAAGGTACTGGCCCGAGATGCTTTTGTTCTTAACAGTTTTAATACAATTCACCCATTAAAATGTACATCGGTTTTTACTCTATGCCCAGAATTGTGCATCCCATTCAATCTTAGAACATTTTCATCCCCCCAACAGGATGCCCCGTATGCATAAGCAGACATTCCCATCTTCCCCATCCTCCCCCAGCCCCAAGGAGCCACTTTTCTCTCTGTGGATTTGCCTGTGCTGGACATTTAATGTAAATCGAGTCACTTCATGTAAGTGGAACCGTCTATTGTGACCGACTACTTTCACACTGAGTAACGTTTTCAATGTTTGTCCATGTTGTGGCCTGAGTCACTATTCTATGCTTTGCTATTGCTGAATAACATTCCACTGTATGGCTGGGCCCCTCTGTTTACCCATTCACCAGGTGATAGGCATTTGGGTTGTTTCTGCTTTTTGGCTGTGATGAGTAATGTCGCCGTGGACACTCATGTGGGATTTTTTATGTGGATATCTGTTTTCAGTTCTCTTTCGTGTGTGCCCAGAGAGCAGAATTGCTGGGTAAGTCAGAAACGAAATGTTCAACTCTCTGAGGCTCTGCCAGGCTGTTTTCCAAAGTGGCCACGCTGTGTTACATCCTCACCAGCAAGGGCTGTGCGCTCCACTTCCTCTGTGTCCTCATTAGTGCTTGTTACCATTCCTTTTATTATAACCTATTGTTGTGAGTGTGAAGCGGCTTCTCCTAGTGGTTTTGACTTGATTTTCCTTACAGCTAATGCTATTGAACATCATTTCATTGTGCTTATTGGACATTTCTATGTTTTTCTTGAAAAATACCTTTTCAGAACATTTATTAATTTTTTAATTGAGTTGCCTTTTTATTGTTGAGTTGTAGGGGGTTTTTTTCTTCATTTGGAGATACAAATTCCTTATGAGATAAATGATTTGAAAAAATTTTCTCTAGTGTGTTGTTTTTTCACTTTCTGAATGGTGCCCTTTGAAGCAAAGTTTTAAATTTTGATGAACTCCAATTTATCTCTGTTTTCTTTGTTCCATGTGTTTTGGGGTATTATTTTAAATCTGAAGTATTTTATTTAAGCTTTTATGTATAAAATATCTAAATTTGTAGAAACAGTCTAGGAGATGGGTGCGGTTGTTTTCCCCCGTCTTTGGATAGGAGACTGAGGTGCAGAAAATTTCACTGAAATATCAGTGTCACAGCTACCCAGTGCTGTGGGAGTTCAGACCCCTCATGTTTTTCCCCAGAATATGTGATCTTCACCACCATGCTCCACTACTGCCTGGAATCATTAATGAAAACATCTTTCCTTTTTTGATTTCTTGTTAGTTTGTTTTCTCATTGGGGACCTCATCTCCTTATTTTCCTTTCGGATGTCAGTGTAGATTTATTATAGGGCTCATGTAGGCAGAAGCATTGCTATCAGTTAACTTCAATATTACTCACTCTCCAGTGATGATTGTTGCTAGTTGACCTAATCAAGTCATGCTTAAGTCTTTCCTGCTCATGACACTAAAAACAGTCATGACTTACAGAACACTCAAAGAAGAAAGTACTTGATTGATTTTATTTTGCTACCCAATCAAACCAATCAAGTAAAATCCCCAGTGTTGACACAGACTATAAGCCCTCCAGAATAGGGTCACTGTCTTCCTTGTGTTTCATTTATTTGGTCACAGTGTCTGGATAGTGCTTTGCTGTCCAGCAGTTTTGTGAGGATACTGTGCTCGTGAATATTTGTAAGCACAGAATTTTGACAACAGACTGTGTTGTTAATTTCACAAGGGAAAAGATAATATAGAAATACTGCTCAGATCTATTTTAAAATTAAGCTTGGAAATTTGAGAAGAATTCAAGAAGCCATACAAAGCTCTTTTTCACTAATTTTAGATCTATCTTAGACACTTTATGGTTACATAGCAGAGTAACTTATCAAGTAGATTTGACAAGAGGAGTGTTATATTGATTATTTGATTTAGTTGAAATATTCTACCAGGGATAAAGTCATAAGTGCCCATAAATGAACAAATATGTTTGTATTTCTATGCAACATGGGAGCAGACTACATATGTTTCTATATAATATATATGACTGTGTGTTTTAATCTGCCTGTCAGTGTTTTTTATAGTTTTTCAGCAATGTTATAACTTCAGAATTCTTCTAAGTTATTCACTCCCGATATTACTGCAGTTTGTACTGTGTATTCTATCTTATGGATGGGATTCCACTGTCCCCTCAGTGAGGAATTTCCTCTCCTATTCCGTTAGTAGCAGAGTTAAAGGAACTGTGATTTCTAGGCCTTTGCTTTCCATGTATTTGCAGTTGGCTGTAAATCACGAATTTCCCTTTCTTGAGTTTTCATTTTTCAATAAGAATTTTTAAAATAATTGTTAATATGTTTCACCAGTCTCCCTAGAAACTTGATGTGTTTGTGCTTTTCAGTTTTCAATTTATGAAAATTGTAAATGCACACTTGTTTTTAAGTAGTCCTTTTTCACTAGATATTTGTTTACTTCTTTAGAGTTAAAATAATTTTTTCCCAATGAATGAATCGGTGTTCATGTTTTAAAAGATAACTTACTTTTTATTTTTCTTATTCTAACAGGTATATTTGTTGTACAGAATTTAGAAAATAAGGATAAACAAAATAATAACTTAAAAATGGCCTCTAATCTCACTTGGAGATACAGATGTAAGGTTTGAAATTGAGAATTACAAGTCTTCTCACGTTGTACTTCTCTTTCAAGTACGTTTTGGTTACTGAGACCCTCGAATTCCCATATGAATTGTAGCAGCAGCTAGTCAGTTACTGCAGAGGAGCCCGCTGGGATTGTGATCGAGACCACGTTGTATGTATGCATCGCTCTGGAGAGCACTGCCATCCCAAGAATGCTGTCATCTGATCCAGGAATCTGCGTGGTGTGTCTTTCCAGGTATTTAGGTATTCTTTAATTTTTTTCAGCAGTGTGTATGGTTTACATAGTATTATTTTATTTATTTTTTGCCTTTATACTGAGGACAAGTGTGCAAGGTACCAGGATTAGAATTGTATTATAGCCCCGCAACTTGCTGCCACCATGGACGCTGCGGTCTCCTTTGCCCTTTGTAAAATCTCGCACAAAATAGGACCTAAGTAACTCTCTCTTGAAAGAATGATTATATGATTGCTGGATGATGCTTGAGAGTCCTTGTGATGATGTCTTTTTCCCAGACTTTCCTCTCTTCTTAACTATGCCCTTTCCCTTCCTTTCTTCCAGCCTGGTTTTCAGCGTGCCTGTGGCATTGATTTTTCTTGTCTGTGGACTCATCCTTTCACTAGTTCATGATAATGTTACATGTGGGCTGTGGAAACTTGCTAGATGTCAAGAAAGAGCAAATCCATTGCATGCTAGATTTTTTAGAGTGTGTTATTGTATTATCGATTGAAATTAAATCAGGCTGACCCATTGAGCTATCCCCTGATCTCTTTTCGCCTTCCTACAGGTGATACTGCTCTCGTTGCTGCATGTGCCCTTCCCCCAGACTCGGTTTTGGAGTTGAGTAAGTCACCATCACTGGAGCCCTCTCATTAAAAGATGAAGAAAACCTTTGCTCCTTCTCCCTGGTTGGGGACTTGGATGAGATGAGGTAACAGATAAAGAATGGAGCCCCACCTCATTCTGACCACCGCTCTTTCCGTTCATTTCTCCAGGGGAAGGGTACAATTCAAAAATATAAAGATTGTGAGCTAATGAGATAGACAAGACAACCGATCATTTATTAAATATCCTTTCATGCCAGAAACAAATGTATTATACACAGAAAAAGCACATAAATTACGGTAGTACTGTGGTTACAAACGTGGGTCCGAGTTCGATTCCTGCTCTGGAGTGACAAGTCCTGTGAGATGGAGAAATGGTAGATCGGCTTAGCCTCTCTTGGACTTGTTTTCTGTCCTGCAGAGATGGGGTTCGCTAGGCATCCCTACCCCGTAGAGGTGCTGTGGGGTGTAAATGACGTGAGTGGGCAGCCCGAGCACACCTGCTCGTTCCTAGTAAGTGCAGGATAGCACAGCTTTTGCGGTGATGCCTTTATGACCACACCGTGTAGACTCTCAGTGCTCCGAAGGGATGCCTTGTGGATTGGAGATGGGATTCTCACTTCTGTAAATACCCAAGAATTGGGTTATTGGGCCTTGCTGATTTGAATCTATTCTTTAGAAAGTACATAATGTAGATATATTTTTCAAACATGCATGCTTTTTATCTTTTATTATTTATACTTCTACCCTCTCATCTCTTGGTGTGACATTTCATGGAATCCAGGAAACAGTCCTAAGCCACCTGCCTCTTCACACTTCTTTGTGGTGGTTTTCTTCTCTGACTAGAAGAGGGTTTTGCATAGGAAATTTTGTTTGCTCCCCTTCTCTTGGAGTCTCCCTGTTTGTCTGCCCATCTCTCACCTGTCCATCTGTCCACTTCTCTACCCACTCATTCTTCTGACTTGTTCCAAGAAGCATTTCAGGCAGCTTACAGAAGAACAGATACCAAATAAACAGGTGAGAAAATGGGGCCAATTTCAGACAGTGAGGCTTGCAGTTGAGCCTGTGTGAGATTTGCAGGCGTGAGACACACGCCTCTGCCTTGTGCCTTATAAGATAGACAGCATCAATATGCCTGAGGCTCCCAGCAGACACAGGGAAACAGGGTTTGTGGGAGATGCTTACTGTCTGTGAAATAAATAAGTGGCTTAGGAGAAGCCCAGACTTTCCAACTACTAAGGCTTAGGAGAATATATTGAGTGTCTTCCAAAATCAGATTATTGCATCTTTTCTTTTTCAGAGTTTTATGTATAGTTGGTTTACATTCTATACCTGGAAATTTCTCCAAAACTGCTGCCCACGTGAGTCCCATGACTCGGGAATGGGGTGGTTCTGCTCATTGACGGGTGTTGGCCAGAAACGGAAAATGACAGCCTCAAAGGAGCCTGGGATTAAGCAGTTATGTTTTGTCAGTGCTGTAGATTTCAGAAAATACTTTTACCATTTCTCTCCGCCTGAGGCAGCAGCGCGCTCTCTTACCAGCATCAGGAGCTCAGGGCCACGTGATGTTGGGGGCTGACTGCACTGCCGTCAAAACAGCTGTGCTAGTCACTGCAGGTGTGGTGCTTTCACGTAGTGCATTTCATGTTCTTTAATAGGTTTCAACAGGTAGTTAATTAACTGAGTTAATTAACATTTAATAAATATAATGCTTTGTTGAAAAGACAGTTATAGGCAGAATATAAGTTGTGAACAATATAAAAACTGTTTCAATACTGAAATTTCAGTAGGGAAGATTCAGTTTATCTTATTTCCGCCTCTCTTTAAAAGAGAAAAGAAACAAGACAGAAAAAGCAGAGGATGATTTCTGTTCTTCCTCTCGGCTTGCAGGTGCCTTCACCTCCAGTGGCATCCATCCAGACACCAGCACTGACACTGGCCGTGCTCAGAACTGCCTCAGCCCTGAAGACACAACTGACAAATGGAAGGGGGACGCGACCTGTTACAGCGGGTGCTTTCAATTTTTGGGTCCTTATGTAACTGCGCGGTGTTATTCAGGATCACCCATTCTGCACTGTGTGACGGTGCTTCGGTGTCTCCTAGTTATTTGTTTCTGTAAGTACTCATGTATTTTTTCCAATGTGTGTTACTAGACATCTAAAAATGCATTTTTCAGATGAAAAATAATGTGTATTTAATATAAAATTCTGAAGAAAGGGTCAAAAGGGTCTATCCTGTTCCCAGTATTCAGAGATAATAATTAACACTTTAAAATCTATTTTCTGTTCTTTTCATCAGTGTGTATTACCTCTGTCATAAAAACCAGCAAGCACTGTGTGCCTGTTTGCTGTGTGGAGACCTCCATTTTCCATTCAGCTTATGACAATTTTTTTTACAGTATTCTATCTCCGCTGGCATGATTTTTAATGACCATTATAGCATTCTGTCTTGTGGAGTCCTCGTCCATTTTACGTTGCACTTAAGTAAACTTTTATATTCCAAGTAAACTTAACTGGAATACTGAAAAGAGAACTGTGGTGGTACCGAAAGTCCCCTACTTCCCTTCCCCTTTTTTCCTGAGAGTAAAAACTGCTGACAATGTGGAGTATATATTTCATGACCTTTTTGCCTATGTCATATATATATACACATACATAAACGTATATGAGAAATCTATGTATATGTGTGTGTATATATGCTTTATTGAAAAATAAGGCCATACTATATGTTTTCTGCAGCTCGGTTTATTCACTCAGGTATATATCACAGACGTCCTCTCCCTCCAGACTCACCCGGTCCTTTCAGATAGAGTAGAGTGGTCTCCTGATGTGCAGGTTTGGTCTCTTGTGTAAGGACACCTTTCGTGGGAGAGAACTGTGGACAAGGCCTTGGACCACGCCGAAACACCGGAACTTTAGTGGCCACAGCTCACCGTGATTTACCGCATCATTGTCTTGATGGTGGACACTTAAGTTTTCTCCATTTTCCACTGTCAGAAAGGGTGTCTGACTGGCATCCTTCTTGTACAAACATTCCTGTGATCTTGTATAAGTATTCCTTTAGTTAAGGTTTCTGGAAATTTAGTCCTTGGATGTGACAACTACATAAATCACAGGCTCCTTTCAAGTGAATCTAGAAATTCCTTCTCCTGTGGGGAATGAAAAGATGTAGAATAACTTATGTAACCAATTCTCTATCCGTGGGTATGATTCCACTTCAGCTTTTCTTCCCACCAATGTAAACAGTGCTGTGTAAATTCTCTGATGAGTACATCTATTTGAACTGATTCTTTTTGTAAATGAAACGATTCCTAAAAGTGAAGTTCAGCCTGTGTGTACACACGTTTTCCAGGGTTTACATATCCATTGACATGTCGTCCTCCAAAAGATCGCTCACAGTTTGTTGTCTCAAAGATGGACACTAGCTAGAATATCTTTTAAAAATATTTGCCAATATGATGAGCAAAATGATTTTCATTGTTTTAGTTTCACTTTATGACCAGTGTGGTATTGAGCATTTTTCACTCATTAGCCATCTGACTTTTAAAAAGTGAATGATCCCTTTTGTCCTTTGCAAATATTTAAGTGAGGGAGCTTCTTGTTGCTTTGTGACAGCTCTATGTATATTATGAACATTAGCCCCTTGTCTTCATCAACATGTATCACAGAGCTTTCCCTTGTCATTTTTTGCCTTTCATTTTCTTCAGTAGGTTCATTTTTGTTATGGCCCAAAATAAACTTTAGATAGTAAATGTCTTCTTTTTCGGTTTTATTCTTGATATTATTCTTAGAAATGCTTTCTTATAATGGTATAAATTTCTTCTGTAGGTTTTCTTAATCTCTAAGATGGAGATGATAATAGTGCTTGTCATAGTGAGGAGAAGCTGAATTGATATGAGCAAAGAGTTGTATTTGCTCTTATTAGTACTTTCTAATATTTACATCACTTTCTGTAATTTTTCTTGCGGTCATTTTGACCGGAAAAGAATTTGTTTTTTCAAGGGGATTCTGTGATTGTCCCAAGACAATTATTGAATTCCTACTTTGCTCTTTAATTTGAAATCCCACCTGTAAAAATACTTATGTACACTAGAGTCTCTTTTTGAGCTCATGATTTATTTCTGTCAATCTTACTTTCCTACACTAGCACTATATCTTACATATTGTAAAAATTTATTTAATATCTGACAGTGCAAATTTTTTGATTTGCTTTTCGATCCCTATTTTTCTTTGCTAGTATTATGACTTCATTTTTCCTGAAGAATTCTAATATAATTTTTTCAAGTTAAAAAAAAGGATAAGTGTTGTCATGGGATTTTTTAGTAATTTTGAATTATCTTTAGAAGAACGTACATCTTTACAAAACTGTTTTCCTCCATACAAAGGTTGATGTCTCTACTTTCACACTTCTTACTTTACCCCTCAGTACAGTCCTGTACTTCCTCCATAAACAACATGGGCATTGTTTTTGAGTTTATTCCAGATTATTGTTGATGTTTTTGTTAATTTTTTAAGTGAGAAATTTTTGCTATTATATTTTTTAACTGTTAAAACTGACACCTAGGAAGGCAGATTCGGTTTGTAAATACTCACTTTGTAACTTCTCATTTAAAATTGTAAGTATTAAGTACTTGATACACAATTCTTTCTTTTCTGTTTTTAAAAATTTGTTTCCAAGATTCTCAAAATGGTCATAGCTAAGTAGTATAGGTGGGGAGACAGATGGAGAGAGGTACTGTGGCTCATGTACAAACTGTGAGCACTTTCATGGCTGCCTTTATGCTGGAAAAGCTGCTGAAGAGTCCAGGTTAGACCAGGGGTGGCTTTGTATGCACTTGAAAGCCAGCTTTCCTGCCTGTATGGTGAAGCCTGGTGGGCGTAGCAGGTAGATGATCAAGGTCGAATGGAGGTTATTGGCTGCACAGAGTGCTGTGTCTGAGAACTGGAGACCATCGCCATGGGAAATGCTTGGTGCCAGGAACAATGCAGAGGAGCTGGGGACCCTGTGTGTTAAGGATTTTCCAGCCCTCGGAGTGGGAAGTTCAGACTCTGCATTCAGATCTGAGTTTGAATTCATCCTCTTTAGTTTACTTGTCCTCTGACTTTGGTCAAGCTATATACCCTCTTTCACTTCCTGTTTCCTTGTCTCTCAAAGTAGGAGAATTACAGCCTGCTGCTAGAGTGTTTGATCAGGTTAAATAATTTGTGTCTATAAGATGTCACGTACAGTCACAAGCTCAGTGAGAAAAGGGTTGTTGCCTGTTCTTCTGCAACTCAGTGCTTGACAAGACATGGGGGAAAGCCAGTCCGTAATTTGTGTGTGATGCAAGTAGGAACAAAATTAATGTCTTGCCTTTCCCTAGCAGTACTCTTACAGCTTTGCTTCATTTACATCTTTCCTCCTTTCCTTTCCTCTTTCCCATCCTCCACCAAAAGAGCCTGAGACTCTCTCAGAATAATAGATTCAAATTAATTTAAAGGTAGGCTCATTCTCACGAAATAATAGTAACATAAAAAAAATCTGTGCACATCCCAGAATACGTTGTATTTGATTTACACACACACACGTGTGCACACACACACACACACACACACACACACACACACAATCAGGCTACCTCCCACTTGCAGAGGGAGAAGGACCACTTTTTCTGAGTTTTCACTCACTGAGCGTGAGAACAATGTCTCTTACACAGACTTTCACCAGGCTTCGTGCATGGTGTTTTTAATTGAATTTCGGCTTTGTAGCCATAGATATAGTCTCCTAATAGAAGAGAGAAAGTGGAGACATAGACATTCTGCTGAGATATTGGTGTTATCATATTTTAGTTGGAACGGACTTAAGACAGCATAGAGTCATATCATTTCATGGGTGAGAATCCATTATGTTGTCACTTGGACAAGAACCTGGATCTTCTGCCATCTTGTCCATGTGGGTGAAGAGGCAACTTGGCAGGGGATGGCAGGCATCCTTCTTGCTTGAGTTCCATGTTCTTGCTAGTTTTCATTGCTCAGCTGCCTTTAGTTTATGTACATGAGGCCACACATGGGAAGGTCACTCTGTCCTGATAGAATGAGTTTCTTATCAGCAAAAAGCTCTGGACCCACTCATATTTCCCAGAGTTTTCTGCTGATCTGCTGACACTTTATATAATTGAGACTTAAGAAAATACTGAATATAAAATCCTTATTGTTATTGTTTGCCCTCGAGTTCCATAGGAATGAGGTGCTGTCTCAGGCTGTCTAAAGTTAGATCTGAACAATGATAGGGTGATAGGTTGTGCTGCTTTACCTCCAAAGTCAAAGGGGATTTCCACCTTAGCTTTTAGAATCAGGCAGATTAGTTCAAATCTTGCCTTTACCAATTATTATCTTTGTGTCTTGGGGGAGAAACTGTACTTTTTTGTGTCCAAATTTGTTTATCTGTAAATAAGTTCAGTATTTATTTTAAGGTTTCTGTTTCAGAATTGAATGAGCTAATACTCTCATTTATACCTAAAATAGTGATTGCATGGTTCTATGCTGGTGCCTTGGTAGTTGATTACTAAGGGACTCCGCAGTGAGAATGGGGGTGGGGGACTCCGGGGTAATAGAGCTTATATTCCAGGATATGCTTGTAAAAGACTGGATGTGCAGTGGATTTTTAGTAAATATCTACTCCTTTCCTAATCTGCATTGATTGTGTATATATCTTTATACTAATATATGAACAATTTTTATTGCAATTTAAATATCTTTGTAGTACTTACAATATGTAGCTTTAAAAAATACGTGAAATAAAATGATTTGACTTTTATTTTCTTTTCAATAAGCATAACAAAACAAAATAAAAAGAAGAAAATGTTTGAAGGAGTAGAAATAATTTTATTTCTTGGAATCAGTTCCGTATAATAGGTTTTTTGTTCGTGTTGTTAAACAGCATATAAAACTGATAAGTTGTGACATTCAGGAAATGAGGAAACAGTGGAGACATACTACCTCTAATGCAGTCACTTTGTTACCAAGTCCAAACTCGTTCTGCTTGCTGCATGACAGGCCAATAAATCGGGAGATGAGATGTTGGAGTAAGGAATAGTGACTTTATTTGAAAAGACGGCAGACCCAGAAAATGGCATATTGATATCGAGTAGAACTCTCTTCCCCAAGGCAGAATTCAGTCTCCTTTTATACTAAAAAGTGGCGGGGATGTGGCTGGTTGTTGCAAACTTCTTGCTGTAAGAATTGTTTCTATTTGAAACCCTTTGTTCCTGCAGCTGTTCATGTGGGTCAAATTATGGTGCCCCCGTATAACCTCCAAAAAAAAGAATTTTTTTGCAACTTGCCATCTGTACATAAGTGTAGAAGAGCTAATATCCTTAAAGATCAGAGCCCGGAGAATAGGCCCTCCTGGATATTTCAGGCTAAAGGCAACATTCTTTTACAAAAGGTGCAGAAACAGCAAGTCTGAGCCTAGAAAACAAGGTACAGGTTTAAAGTCAGACGAACACATCTAACATGGAGTGAAATTTGTTCTTTTCTATTAGAATTACTTTTTCTATCTCATAAATAATTTTAGTAAGAAACATGAGCAATTTTTTTATTTTTGCTTCTTAATAAAGGACTAAAACTACACTTTAGTGAGCAGGGATGCTGTGCGTGCTTTGGGGTCACAGCAAACTCTTGTTGGGGGTGCTCGACCCTGCAACATGTCTGATGCCCCGTGAGAGTTGGTGAGGGTCCCCCTAACCAGGGGCTCTCTTCAGGAACCACCATATGGGCATTGACCTCTGGAGACCTGTTTTTCAGCTGCAGGAAAATTTTTCAGAATCTGTGATGGGAAAATCACTCCAGCTGGGGATAATCAGGGAATAAAGGAAGAGGAAAAGGGCTTGAATTAGAGTAGAAGAGAAAGACAGAAGATCAGGGAGCCTGGGGGCTTGGCAGCGGGGCCTCGGGAGAGAGAGTAGCAGAGAAATGGATGTGACCGTCTACGGAACCAGCTCCTGCACCTTTCCCCACACCCAAGCCACACAGCTCTTAATTGGACCCAGGAATCTCTCCTGTCTGGATGTCACCCTGGGCATAACCTTGAGAATCGAAGGTAAGGGGTGGGCAGCACTCACCTAGCGAGTCACTGAGGACTTTGATCAAGTCCACATTGACATTCCCAGTCATATGCCTTCACCTGTTCTTTATCTCAGGATCTGAGAAGCAGGAGCAAGGAACACAGGGAGAGATCCAGGAAGACATCTGACTGTGTTAAGAGACGACAGTCACAGCGACACTGGGAGTGAAAACACTTGTAGCAAAATAAAATAAATTCAAAACTATTGCATCAGAGCTGCATGTGTGAGAGAGCCTAAGCCTGTCTCAGAGTGCAGGGGACAAGAGGAAAGGAATGGTAAAATTAACACTGATAATTGAAATTTTGTTAAATAGCCTGCTACAGTTAATTTTATCACGTGAATGTATGCAGGTTTATTTCTATGAGCATTTATAGGTTCACACAACCCCACCAGCCCGTCTTGCCCCCATCGGGGATGGGATTTCTCAAGCACAGTGCCCCTCCTGCTTGCGTGGACCACGCTGCGGGTCCTCGCCTGGGGCCGCACTGCTACAGGACACTGAGTCCCCGAGGCACGATGTGGGATACATGACAGGAACAACTGTGCTCTTGGCTGAGGGCCTCCGTTTCACCCTGCTGTGTAAGAATGCCGGTGACTCAGTTAGAAGCATGCATCCAAGCCGTCCTTCCGTGTCATCACCATGTAGAAGCAGTGTCTGAATCTTCTCAATTTCTGCAGAATGCGGTTTACAGTCACCTTCAACAAGTGAGTGTGTGTCCTCTTTCAAGTGGAGGAATTACTGCCGTTTTCCTGGAACTTACTCACCACTAGTCCATCTGATTTTTCTGTGCTAGGATTCAGTATGGCCTGCTAATAACTCTGCAGTCAGATCTAGAAACCCTGATGAAGAGGATTATTTATTTTCTTTCTTTAGATGATAGAATTTTATTTTCAAAATTGTGAGTTTTCTGTTCTTGGAGGAATTTTTTCGGGGGTTGGATAAACAACTTTGCTCTTACCATCTTTGTGACCTGTTGCTATATGCGTCTCACCTGTCTTCTGTCACTTGTGAGGCGGTTCCATTTGTGACCCTGTCCTGGTTCTTCATGTAATAAAACATAAAATCTGTAAAAGTACAGTCCCTTTTACTCCGAAGACATTCCACAAATACTCCTTTAATCTGTGTGTGGTTTTAACAAGACACAATCATTAGAACATATACTTGCAGGTTGCCAGTGCAAAATCCCCAAATCAATTGTCTAGCTCAACATCTAAAATCTTTCTAATCTACGTTGGATTTGTATGGATAAGTGAAGTTGTTTGCTAAGAACTCAAGACCAGGTTTATAATACAGGCTGATTTAGCTCAGCAGGTCCTCCCAAGCTGAAGCTCTGCCAGAGGGCGGGGCCAAGGGGAGAGGGCGGGTCCTGCCCTCCCTGAGCTGACAGTTTCATGGCAAAGACCTTCACCAGGTGAAGAAATTGAAGTTTCTTCTAAGAAAATTGGGTCTGAAGAGTCCAAAAAGCGCGGGAGTGACACAATCCCATTTGTCTAAAGTAGGGAAGAGTGGCTGTGGGGCCACTTGGGAGACTCATGAGTCCAGGTGCGCAGTGTTGGTGGCTTCCACTTGAGTGGTAGGACAGTCAGTGGGTAAAAGCGAACAGATTGAAGGCATGTTTTGATGGTTAAAATGAAAGGATCAATGCTGTCTGTGAAGGTAGGATGGAGTAAGGCCCAGGTTTCTGGGTGGATTAATGAGTTAAATAATGGTCCTGCTGTGTTCTGAGGACGGAAAGCTGCAGAGGGAGTTCTGGGGGAAAACTGATGAGTTCAGCTGTGGGTAAAGTGAAAGGCTGTTAGATGTGTGGTCTGGGAGCTCTGGTGAGAGCCAGTAGTGAGTAGGGGGCGGAGAGAGAGACTTTCAAATCATTTTGTCTTCTGAACATACATATAAGAATGAGTAATGACATAACCCCTCTATATTCTGGATTTAAAACCCAGTAACATTTTGCTATAAAGGCTGCAGGGGTTCTCAATTTTTTAATAGAAATAAAATAAATTGAAACAAAACAGTGGAGTTAATGAACATCTTAGAGTTGATGTGTGTCCTTGTATGTATTTTGATTTCTCATCTGTTTATAAACATAATCTACAAAAAGTTAACTTGCTTAGCATAACTGTTAAATAGAGGGACGTGACACACTCTGTTGGTGGCTCAAGGTGATTTCTTGGGCAAATTATGTAGCCTCTCTGTTCCTTAGTTGCATCTTCTGTGACTGCCCCCGGGCCCCTCATCACAGCTGATTCCCTAGAATAGATGTTGGGAGGGAGGCTGCTGAAGGGAGTAAGAGGTGGCAACTGCTAGGGACACTGAAGAGAGAGACAAAAACAGATTAAAGCCAAGAAACTGAGTGCTAATACACTCAAAGGAGAAAGAATCCCGCAGTGTTTTGAGCCCCTTAGCATAAGGGAAACAAAATCACGTGGATCCAAACTCTTGAGCATATGAGTATTGTGGGTGGGAGGGTGTTATCAGAAAAGGGTTGAAAGAGGCCTTTTGGTTTCCCTTAACGTTTCCAGTAAGGATGGGGCACAGAAGCGAAAACCACCCGCTTCACAGTAGAAGGTGCTGTTTTGTGCAAAACTGACGAAGGTTGGAGACCAGTGATCAGTTGTGCTGGCAAATGAAGAGACTTCTGGATTGGGGCACTTGCTGTGACTTCCAGGTGACCTGCTGGCTGGGGGCTGTGAGGCGGGCAGCAGGTTTGCAGTGTGACCTGGGCATAATCCCTGGCTCTGAGGCCCCTGCAAGTTTCTGCAGCAGCTGCTCTTGCCCTGCGATGGGAGGGCATAAAAGGGCATTGTAGCACACGAGGGCAGGAAGGGGCTGCTTTAAAAGCAGACATGTAGCCTCCTGCAGCTGCAGACCTGCAGGCAGTTTGGTTCATTGTCGTGGAGTGGACTTTGGAGGCCTTAGTGTCGTCTTAAGACTTGTTTTCCCTTGGGGACCGGGTTTGCCTTTGCATATTAATATTGAAGATTTGGGCTTCTGGCAAAGCTGTTTTCACAGATGGGTATATACGTAACATATCGTATAAAATAAAACGTTTTTATTTAATATGTGGGACTATGCAGTTTTTGGGAACAGCTTTTTTGACCTGGTCTCCACGGAGGACACTAGCGGTCGGCAGAGCGTGCGGGAGGGCAGGCAGCCTGCAGTGCTGCTGCGGGGGGTTCTCCCCAGCATGGTGCTCTGCTGAGTTCACTCTTCTATGAGTTTGGTTGCCAGAGGAGCAGACAGCATAGTAATGAGTTCTGGTGGGATTGTATAATGACAGGAAGAAAGAGGGAGCCGTAGTTCTTCGGGACTACTACACTCTTTTGGTTCCTGATCCAGTGTGTCCCATTACACAATTGATGAGTTGTGTCTATTTTGGGACTTGATTGAAATAAACGTGCAGCCTGAATGTTAAGAGTTATGTTTTATTTGTCAGGAGGACTCGAGCCAGGATGACCGCCTCTCGGAACACTCTGAGGGACTGGTCCCAAGAGTAGGGGAGAAGCTAGGATTATATAGGAGCTTTACAACAAAGACCAGGTAGTTAGAACAATAAAACATTGCTTGTTATCTAAAGAAAGCCAGGTATCTCACGTTCAAGAATTTAGTGCTTTTCAATATATGGGAGGAAGCCAACATTTGGGCTCACTGAATATATTCTTTAGACAAGCACCTAGCTATCTAGGGCCAGTAATCTGTCCTTTCTTATTCTGAGTCTGCTCAGAGGGCACCGTTGCGAGTGGCTGCAGGCCTGTTTTCACTGGGGTGCGGCAGCAGTCGCTGATGACTTGTTTTCAGCATTCTTTGTTTAGTGACATGGTTGCAGTATTTTCATTCACATTGTAGTATTTTCGTTCACAGAAAATTATGATATTACCCTGATTATGGATAATCTGGAACCTTGGAAAGGAACCGAGATGGAATTACTGCAGGTAACTTCTACTTTAATAAGCCGTGTGCAAACATGAACACGGAGGAAGCATACAAAAGGATTCGGTGGTGAATGGGAAGGGTTTCTGCACGTTACAGGAGAAGGCAAGGCAGAATTCCTCTTCTTTGTGGGCAGGGACGTGAGTCCAACTTTCCTTTCTGAAGTGGTTTCTGAGAACAGTTTATGGTAATTAAGGAACATAGACAAACGGTGGCACACATTGCATTTAAGAGCTGGCCGGTTTCAAACTTGGGTATTGGACAGGTGGATTTCATAGGCAAGTGGTCAGGTGGATGGGACAGAGATGGAGCCCAGGCCTGGGGCCATATTCACGTTGAAATCGCCATTACCTCACCATAGCACCTTGGACTAGAATGTAACCACTCTTAACCTGTTGGTGAATCTGTGAAATGGGCATGATAATATTCGTTACTTTCTGGGATTGTTGTAAGTTCTAAAGGGTATTATAGCACACATGAAACACTTAACACACTGGCACTTAGCAGTTTACACTTTGTGCGGCCACCAAGCTTGGCGTGTGTCAGAGCCGTAAAGGCAGTATTTATCTGTTGAGGATGCACAGGTAGCCCCTTGGCTAGGTTGTGAATTTGGTGATTTCCTTTAATACTTGTAACTCTGTGTTCCATGGGCAGTTATTTTCATAGACAGATGAGGAATCTCAGGGTAAAAAAGACTATAATTTGCCCAAAGTCAGACCATAATTTTGGGTGCAGGGGCCTCGGTTCAGCATGGGCCCCTGGGACTTGTGCCTTTTCCGTTCAGCACCAGAGCCAGATGTGGGCTCGGCTGTTTCCCTGCCCAAAATATCCGGCAGGCCGCAAGACACAACTGGCCCCGTGCTGCTTGAGCAATATCTCCGGAGGAGAGGCAGTTACAAAAGGGATAAACATAAAAACAGACGGCAGCAAACTGTGATCAGCTCTGAGAAGGAAAGGAACACGTCTCGCCGTGCAGAGCTGGGAGCTTTCCCGTCGGGCTGCTCTGGGGGCGTTCATCTCAGCTTAACAAACTCTGCTGCTGCACCAAGGCAGGAAGGCAGGGCGCGTGTGGCCAGGTAGACAGGGCCTCATTGATCGTACTCATTCCCCATTAAGCGACAGCTCTCACGGGCACTTAACTAATAAACAGATGTTGGCCATAATCGTCACGCATTTTGACTGGTAGCTTTATTGGCGCCAACTTTGAGAGAAGGTCATTGAAGCTGGGGAGTTTGCTGCATGCCCGTGATTACCATGGAAGTATTCCCACTGGTCTTTCAACCTAGACTGGTGTGGCTGTCATGCCCCGGCCCTGTGAATGGCATCGTGTAGCTTCTCCCAATTGCCCCAAATAACTTACATTGATATGCTTAATTCGTAGGAAATGGTATGTGGTAATAAGGGAAAAATGGCAGTAAGAAATTGTTTGGAAAACTAGAAAAATACCTATTCTTTCCCAGCTGGGGGAGCGTACCCTGTATCACCCACCCTAATCACTGCCTGTCACCTCCTTCCTGCCGACTCCATGTTCAGAAGCCACTCTGAGCCTTGGGAGAACATTTTGCCTCATGAAACTTTTGACTAGGACCCGTGACTTCTCTGTCCCTGGTTAACTCTCTCTTCAAAGCCATGTAAATTTTTTGCAGGCTCCTCCACTCAGATGTAAGAATAGCCTCTTTAAACTTCTTGATGCAGCTCCTTAATGAAGATCTTGCGATCGAAACCTAGCCAAAACCTGGGAGGTATGCACATAGTGACTGCAACCACAGCACTTTTGTGAGTTCAGAATCAGTGGGGTGGGTGACTCAGGAAAGGCTTTTTTAAGGTAATAAGGGGAAAGAGAAAGGACGCAGGCTATGTGAGAAAGAAACATCTCGGTCACAGCCAGCAAGACACCTGTGTTCAGGATGGGGTGTGGCGAGTGCAGAGTTCTCACAAAAAAAGAACTGATGTGATGGGAGGGAGGACAGTTGGGTACTTTATTGGGGAGGAAAAAAGTGGGCTGAACATTTCCTGGTTGAACAAGAGGATTGTGACATGATGTGCTTGTATTTTGGAGAGAAGGGTTTTGTGGAGACAGGCCTAGGAGTACGCTGTCTGGCTGGGGAGTCAGCACAACAGAGAAACACAGAGAACCGGGCAGACCCCAAGACCCATGCTGGGGGAGAGGCTGCCTGCAAGCTGGAGCCCTGGAGGCTGCTTCTGTCCTTTAGCTGGGGTCTCAGACCTCCCTTCACAGACCAGTCCTGTTGATAGAAGAATAAAAAAACGTTGGGCATGAGAAGGGCTGTGTCCCAGGCTTTTGTTGAGCCCCTGGGATGTGCCCCACCAGATTTTGTTCCTTGACTTCATGCAGTAAAGAATTCAAGAGCAAGCCAGTGTTGAGTAAAGGTATATTTATTCAGAGAGATACATTGATAGGCAAGAGAAACTTCACGAGGTGTGGGGGTTTGATGCTCATATTAGAAGTAGGTACACACTTCACAGACAGAGTGTGGGCCTTCACCAAAGAGGGAAAGAGTGGTGACCGCGAGGTGGCGCTGTGTTGCTTGTTTTCTTGGGCTTGGTGGTTTCATATGCTAATAAGTAGAAGGACCAGCCTTAGGGCAAGGGGCTGGGATTTCCAAGGAGTTGGCCATTTCCCACCCTTTGACCTTTTGTGGCTATCATTGGGACTGCCATGGTGCCTGGGGCATGTTATTCACCAAGTTACTATTACAATGGGTGTTTACTGAATCTCAAGATCTGCTAGAAGTTAAATCTCTTCATCCTGAGCCTCAAGGCCTATTGGGGTTTGAATCCTTCACCATTTCTATGTTAATTGCGGTGGCCTTCCTTGAATGGCTGTGCTCTTCCCCCTTCCATCCTGTCTCACTGTGATGACACAGAGACAGCAAAGTCCAGGCCCTACCTGTGCTCCTGCATTTAAAGGCTGCAGGTTTGGGGTGGGCTTATGATGACTCTGAGTGTTGAGAAGGATGTTTCAGATTTTCCCACGTGAGACATGGGGACCTGCCAGCAGCCACTGCAGATTTATCCCACGGGCATTATCCCTTGTGTTGTTTTGGAAACAACAGGCCAGCCAAGAAACAAGAATCACTCAGAGGGTTGGAGTATTGAGATTTATTACATTGGCGGGCTCTGAGGGGCTTCTTTTCCAAAGCTCTGAGCCCCTCCAAGATGTGCACATGATGTTTTATACGGTTAATTACAAGTATGGGACTATTAGCCAATAAGGCTCAAACAACAAAAAGCAAGGAATCAGTACACTGAAGCTTATCAATTTGGAACAGATCCCGTTACTAACAATTGTTCACCTTGGATTTTCGGGTTAGCTTATTAGCCCATTAAACTGACACTAAACTTCAGATTTACCAGGTAGCCCAGCAAAACTTAGATCAGTAAGCCGACACTTATCACACTTATATTTGTGACTTAACTTGTTAGACCAGCTGTGGTTTTCCTTCACAGTGTCACTTATCTTTTCTATTTTTCTTTTTTGCTTTTTTTAAGTATTTAATCCAAATTTAATATCAGGGTTTTTTGGGAAAGAAATTTCTCTTTTTCTTTTCTTTGGTGATCTTTTATTGGGCAGGTCATTAGACGTATTTATCTGTTAGTGGAAGCCCTGGTGCTTGAACCCAGGACCCCGTGCACGCTAAGCACACGCTCTACCACCCGCCCCATCATCTTTTCTTTTTGGTTTAGCTGCCAAGAATCCTACAGCTGAAATTCTAGTCAGCCTTTAACACTTGCTCTGACTTCATGGAATCCATTTTTATGAGTTTATCTCCCCCTGGTTTCATTTAAGTATTGAATCTCCATTTTCTCTTCATTCTCAGGTTTGCCTTTTTGTTGTTAAGGTTGTTAAGCTGTTTTTAAAAGAATTGTTTAAATTCTCTTTAGCAAGAGGCTGAATGTGAATAAATATGTAAACAAACAGCACAATTAAATGCTTTTATACATTCTAAACTATTTAGTAGTTACTTAAAAACCGAATTGAATATTAAAGTGATAACATTTTAGAAATATTTTTTAATTTTTTAGAAAGATATAGCTGATTTAAAATATGATATTAGTTTCAGGTGTACAATAGATGCTCCATTTATAGTTACTGTAAAACATTGTCTGTATTCCCTGTGTTGTAAGGTACATCCCTCTAGCGTGTTTACATTACATGTTGCAGTTTGTGTAAGAAAGTTGGGTAATGCAGAGTCTGGGACGTGGCTGTGTCTGACCCAGATTCACGCTCACCCTGCCTGTCAGAGCTCAGGCCTTCACTCCTTTCTGCAGGGGAGCGAGTGGAGGCAGCTCTCATCAGTGCTGGCACCACCCTCTGAGTGGCAGTGACAGCAGTCACTGTGTGTGGACGTGCAAAGTGTTTTTCCAAGAGCTTTATATGCGTTTCTGAATTTAATAATAAAAGCCCTCCTGTGAGGAAGCGTTTTAAGCTTTTAATGTATAATACATCTTATTTTGATATTGATAGATTTCAAACCACCAGAAAATTTAAAGGAGTAGTAAAATAAAACCTTAAATACAGTTCACCTTAAAGGGCACTATTTGACTTTTTGTGTCTGGCTTTTTAGCATAAAGTTTCAAGGTTCATCCATATTGTAGCCTGAATTAGTACTTTATTCTTTTTGTTTGATAATATCATTTTCCTTTTTTTCGTTTTTGGTCTATTTAAAAATATTTTCATTGAAGTCTAGTCAGTTTATAATTTTGTGTCAGTTTCTTGTGTGCAGCACAACATTTCAGTTAATTAGGAACATACCTGTATTCATTTTCATACTCTTTTTAAACACAAGATACTATGAGATATTAAATATATTCTCCTGTGCTATACAGTATAAACTTGCTGTTTATTTGTTACATACTCAGTATCTGCAAATCTTGAACTCCCAATTTATTCCTTCCCACACCCTCTCCCCTCTGGTAACCATAGTTTGGTTTCTATGACTCTGTGTCTGTTTCTGTTCTGTAGATAAGTTGATCTTTTTGTTTCTTTCTTTTTTTTTTAGATTCCACCTGTGAGCAATCTCATATGGTATTTTCCTTTCTCTTTATAGCTTACTTCACTTAGAATGACATTCTCCACGTCCATTGATGTTGCTACAAATTGCATTATTTTATTATTATTTTATGGCTGAATAGTAGTCTATTGGACAAATATGCTACAACCTTTTTATCCAGTCATCTCTCAGTGGACATTTCGGTTGTTTCCATGTCTTGCTATTGTAAATAGTGCTGCTGTGAACATTGGGGTGTAGGTGTCTTTTTGAATTAGGGTTCCTTCTGGATATATGCCCAGGAGTGGCATTGCTAGTTCATATGGGAGGTCAATTTTTTGTCTTTAAAGGAACATCTATACACTTTTCCACAATGGCTCCACCAAACTGAATTCCCTCCACAGTGTAGGAGTGTTCCCAATTCTCCGCAGCCTCTCCAGTATTTATTGTCAGTGAACTTCTGAATGATGCCTATTCTGACTGGTGAGAGGTGATACTTGATTGCAGTTTTGATTTGCATTTCTCTGATAATGATATTGAACATTTTTTCATGTGGCTACTGGCCATTTGTACGTCTTCATTGGAGAAATGTTTCTTTAGGACTTTGCCAATTTTTGAATTGATTGTTTGTTTTTTTTTCATATTAACTGTAAAAGCTGCTTACATATTCTGGGAATTAAGCCCCTAGCAGTTTCATTTATTGCAAATATTTTCTCCCATTCCATAGGTTGGTTGTCTTTTTGTTTTGCTTACTGTTTCCATAGCTGTGCAAAAGCTTGTAAGTTTAATTAGATCCCTCTTGTATATTTTTGGTTGTTTTTCTATTGCTTGAGTAGACTGATCTAGGAGAACATTGCTGAGATGTATGTCAGATGTTTTGCCTATGGTTGCTTCTAAGAGGTTTATAGTGTCTTGTTTACATGTTTAAGTCTTTAACAGATTTTAATTCTTTTTTGTGTATGCTGTGTGGCAGTAGTCTAGCTTCAATGATTAACATGCAGCTGTTCAGTTTTCCCTACACCATTTGCTGAAGAGGCTGTCTTTACTCCATTGTATGTTGTCACCTCCTTTGTCAAAGTTTCAATGACCAAAAGTTTGTGGGCCTATTCTTGGTAATTTTGTTTATCCGTTCATTGATGGATGGATATTGTTAGTAACTTTTGGCTACTCTGAATGATACTGCTATGAATATTGATGTGAAATATTTTATGAGAATATGTTTTCATTCTGTTGGCTGTACATTTGGCCCGCCATATCTGTAGTTTCCACTACATGGATCTAGATGGCTGATTGTAAAGGGACTCAAACATCCTTGGATTATGGTATCCAGGGTGTGGGGTTCCTGAAACCAACCACCCAAGGGTATTGAGGGATGACTCTACATATAGGAGTGGAATTGCTGAGCCATACAACTCTAAGCTTTTGAGGAAATACCAGACTTCTCCAAAGAAGCTGCAGCATTGTCCCTTTCCCCTGGCCGCATATGAGGTTTCTCTGCCTCCTGAATGACATTTGTTATTGTCCATGTTTTGGTTATAACCATCCTAGTGGGTGTAAAATGAGATCTCATTTTGTTCTTGATTTTGCTAGTGATGCTGAGCATCGTTTCATATGCTTATTGGCCATTTGTATATCTATTTAAATTCATGGTAAATTTAAAAATTGTGTCTATTTTCTTGTATTGCTCAGTTGAATGCATTCGTTATATATCCTGGATACTACTCTCTTATTAGATACATGCTTTGCAAAATTTTTCTTCTATTCTGCAAACTGTTTTTTCACTATATTTTTTTAAACATTAAAACAATTTCTTTACAGGGGAGGTAGATAGATGAAATGATTTATTTTATTTTTCTTACTAAGCACGCCCTCTCTGACTTGAGATAACCATTTCCCCTGTCATTTCACTTCCTTGATGATGTCCTTTGTAATAAAAAGATTTTAATTTTGGTGAAGTCCAGTTTATCTGCTTTTTTCTTCTATCACTTGTGCTCTTGGTTTTGTATCTAGGAAACCAAAGCCTATCCAAGGCCCACAAAGATTTATACTGTGTCTTCTTTTAGAAATTTTATAAGTTTAATTTTTACATTTCTGTCTGTGATCTATTTTGAATTAATTTTATTTGTTATATAAAATATGGGTGTTCAGATTCCAGATTGATTCTTTTGCCTGCAGATACCCAGCTGTCCCTGCACCATTTGTTGAATAGGCTATTCTTTCAATGGAGTGTTTTTGGCCCCCAGGTGGAAAACTGTCTGTAAATGAAAGTTTTCCCCGTGGGTTTTTATTGTGTCTCTTAAATTTATTTATCCAAACTTATGCCAGTTTCATACTGACTTAGTGCTATAGCATTTTAGTACACTTTAAAGTGAGTCCTCCAACTTTACTCTTCTTTTTCAAGGTTGTTTTTGCTGTCCTGGGCCCCTTGCACGTCCATATGAATTTTGGGTTCAGTTTTTCAATTTTTGCAATGAAGTTAGCTGGAATTTTGATAGGGATTCCACTGAATATATAGATCACTTTGAGGAGTCTTAACATTTTTAATAATATTGTCAATCATTCCATGAAAATGGAATGTCTTCCATATATGTAGATCTTTTAAAATTTATTTTGTTGATACTTCAAAAAGTTCAATGTACAAATCTTGTAAATTTTTGTTAAATGTATCTCTCACTTTATTCTTAATGCTGTTGTAAAAGGAAAGGCTGAGTTTCTTATGGGTGGTACTATATATCAATCTTTTTATTTCTAGAATTCCTTCACAGCAAATACCCTAGGTATATATTTGCTACATAAATCTATCCACAACTATTCCCCGCCCCGTGTTATAAGAAACCAAGACCCAAGGTAAGCTACTTGAAAACACCTATGTGGAAGTGAGAAATGAGACCCATGGTTGGGGCTTTGTGCAGATGATTCTGAGAGCTTATTCAGAATGGCTTCTTCTTAATTACTTTTAAACAACCCTTTCAGTGTATTTAGTCAGATACATTAAGATTATGCCCTTTTGATGTGCGGAGTAGCTAAGACTATAATTTTCAAATAAATTCTAGTGAGAGTGTTGTACTTGAAACCTAATTTGCATCAATCTTTGAAGATTTATGTTTCAGGAGATTTGACTAAAGAACACCTATCTTTATTCTATAACGAGGACTAAATGCTCAAGCAACATGTAAGAGTTTGAGCAAACTGCCCCCGCCCCGTAGTGCTGGGTGGCTGCAGCTGTAACTGGAGTCAGTGCTTACCTCTCCCAGTACGCTAGTGCTGATCTGCTCAAAGTGGTTCATCCAACAGTTTGTCAGTAGCCTGTTGGACAAAGTCATAAAACATTGATTGAAGATTGCTAGAATGCAATATATTCTTACTAATATTAAGTAAGCACACATTGAGTGCTTACTGTATGATGGAATTGTCCCTCAGCCTCACATGAATATTATTTCTCTTAAAACCTCATATATTTCCTTGTTATTCTCACTTTACAGATAAGGAGACTGAGAATTAGGTCTTCTCTCTTTTGGGGGGAGCTCATTATCAATGATGGGAAGTTGTAAGGAAAAAGATATTGATTCATCATGAGAAAACATTTTTGTGAGAGTCAGCAATGAAGATGAACACTGAAGAATGTGATCATTGTTCGAGTGAGACAAGCCCTGGGTTGTGCGGAGTCAGCATCCCTGTCCTGGACACGGCACGTGTAGAGCTGCGTGCTGGGTGAGGCAGCGCGGCCACGCAGGGAATGCGGATGCTGGGGTCTTAGGCTGTGCTCAAGCCCGGTGGGGCTTTCTCCTAAGGGCAGTGCACCATCATTGACAGATTTTAAGTAGGAGAATAGGCTGCTCTCGTAGTTCACATTTGTCTTGTAGAATGCTTGGAAAAGTTTAGAAGGCTTGGCAGGAGGTGATGTGCTGAGTCAGAGTAGGGTGGCTGCGAGGTGTAGCAGTGTCCAATTTTCAAGTGGTTTTCAGGCCCAGGCTTGTGGCTTAGTAGCCGTGTCAGTTTGAATGACACACACAAGGAATTGAAACAATTTATCTAATCAATTGAAGCAGTGATGTACCCAATTCCCAGGACTGTTGTGGAGATCCAGTGAGATACACTGTGCAGTGTGCAGCGTGGTCTCCAACACAGAGTCAGTGCTGAGTGAGTGCCAGTGAGTATCTGGTAGGTCAGTTGAGGGTGGTGGTACTCTGTGACTGAGGATATCTGGTCCCTGAAGGAGGGGTCCATTCACATCTGTGAGTAATGGGCCTGAGTTGGGAGACGCAGGGAGACCTTACCCTCCGACCAAGAGCCCTGGACAGGACGGCTATGGGAGGAGCACCGTGAAGTCAGCTCTTTGCAGGTTGAGTTTGGAGTGCCCTTGAGATATCTACGCAGAGTCACGAGCTTAAAGAGGAGGTCTGGGCCCAGGCTGTGCATTTTCTTAAAATCTCAACTCCTGAGGACACCGATGTATTGATCACTGAAAGTGAAGTCATACTTTAAAGGACAAATGAATAGTAGTATCATCACTGTCAACAAAGCTCACGTCTATTTATTCATCACCCACTTTGCTAATTGGGTACTTACAGAGCTCACTTCAACGTCCTCCCGTGGGCTCCGGCTCCACAGAGAAGAGCTTGTGTGTCTCCTTCTTTTCCAGAAGAAGACACATTTAGCTTGTAGCCTTCTGTACCTTGCCAGACTTAGGATATTAGTTTGTTGGTTTAATTGTATTTTCTGTTGGCCATGTCCTGACAGGAGAGAAATTTTACCTCATGGTCATGTTTCAATTAGCTGTTACTGAGAATTGCTGATCTGATACATAGTGTATGTATTATATTAACTTTGTAGAGTAGTTATCATTTTTCTGTCTTTGCCCTTTAATTTTGTTTGCCCCTTCAGTGTTCTATCCTTTTTGTGGCCTTATTTTTTTTTAATTAAATAATGTCTGTTAGTAGTTAAGAAAACAAAAGCAAAGAAAAAATGCACATGAGAGCTAAATTTAGAAAATGTCTAGTGTGTTTTCTGTCTCGGTAATGGAGGGCTGTATAACCTCTTGGAAACCTTCATTAGACAAGTTTCTTAAAATGCTGATTGAGAAATAAAACCTTCCTTCCTCATCTTTCAAGCTGCACAACTCATTGTCAAGAAAGGGGAAATCCTCAGAAGCCAAGACAAACGAGAAAACAGGGATTCTGGGAGATAAGTGAGCGTTAGAATCCGTGGTGTGCTGGTTGGCTCCTGAACTGATTTTCAGTTGCCTTGACAGGAGGGCAGGAGTTTAGCCCCAGGCCTCTCACACTAGGAGTTGGATGGGTGATCATATAATGGGCCTTGCCCATCCTGAGAATCTTGGTTTACTAAAGGGTGAAAGAGGAAAAAGAAAATTCCTCAAGACAAGAAAGTAAGGAAAGTCAATTTTTTGGAAGAGGGGGAAAATAACAAATCAAAAGTAAGGATATAGTTTAAAGCTGTTCTGGCATGAGAGTGACCACAAACTCCTGGCAGAAAAGCACAGCTACTCCTTGATTGATAAGTTGTGTTTTGAATGAATCAGTGAACAGCTATTCCGAAAAAGGCCTCCAGAGTCTTGTGGATCAAGATACTGGACAGCAAACACCTCTCTTCCAAGGTCTCATTCAAATAACCAGAAAGGTTTTAAAGGAAAGTAGCAATAATCTGAGTTCTATTTATTGACATTACTATATGCTAAGAATTCAGAGGTGACTATGGAGTTGTCTCCTCTTTTATGGACCTTACTTTCTCTTTGGGGAGACAAAATGACATAGTTGGGTATCTTGGTGGAGGGAGGTGTTAGTCTGTTGCAATTAGCCAGGAGAGGAGATTAAGAAAACAGTGAAGGGTGGGTGAACTTTTTAGCTGAGGACTGTCTTGTTCACTTGGCTTTTAATTGCAGGCTCAATGAGCTGTCACTGGAGGGAATAGATCTTACGGAGGATGGGCTTAGCTCAGGCCTCTTTGGAATGGACAAGTGAACCTGGAAAAACACAGTCAAATCTGTGCAGACATTAAAGTTCACTTGAACGTGTTCCATCCCTGAGCCAAAGATAGGACAAATATGGAGCACTTCTTGAGGGCAGAGGAGTGGTTTTTAAGGTTCTTCAAGAATGAATCCCAGGGAACCGAGATGGCCAGTTGTCAAATTGAGACTTTGTTCTTTGGACGGTGTACCCAGCAAGGGTATTGGCCTTTTATATGGTTCCATTTGTCTTTAATACATGTCTTTTGATGAGGACGTGGGCACAAGTGTTTGACACCTTGTCGAGGCGATTTTGGATACCTGCCTAGAAGCACGGGCACAGTTGCAGCTGCGTCATACATCTTGCAGCCCATCCCTTTCTCCGGCTCTGTAATCACGGCAGAGTGGTTCCTTGTTGACCTGTCCATCTCCTCTGTCACATCATAACCCATGAAAAGACCGGAGCATATTAACTTGGCTTTGTTAAAGTCAAAGGTACAGATCAAATATGGAGTCAGATTTGTTCTTTCCTATTTCAGTAGTGCCATGGAGAAGGCAGTTTGGGTAGCTTTTTGTAGTGTCCTGTAGGCTTTCTCTCTCAGCTTCTGGGCGCCTCTGTTGAAAACCCTTCATAGCTGTCTGGCCTGCTGGAAAAGCACTCTGCCTGTTTTACCCTGAAGATGTGTTCTGTTTATAAACTCATCTCTACTCCTTGGAAAACAACTCAAGAAAAACTCAGTTGGTTTTTCACCAGCCATGGGCAGGGGTGAGATAAACCATGTTATTATTTCATAAAATAATAGTAATAATAGTAATATTAATAGTAGTAGCAGTAGTAGTAGTAGTAATAATAATAATAGTAATAATTATATTAAAAGAATTCTTAAAACATGACTGCACATTGGAGAGAGTCAATAAATGCTTTCTGGCTTAAATCAAAAGTGATGACTCAGTGATTCCATGGCTGCTGTATTTGCTATGCTAGTTAATCCTTTGTTCCATTACACAGTTTTTTTAACTGAAAAAGAAATACAAGCAAATGGTTAAAAAAAAAACTCAAACAGAGCACAAAAATACACAAGTGAAAGAAGTTTTCCCTCATCTTCTGTTCTTTCAGCCCTCTCTGGAGATGCCACTGTTTGCTATCCTTTGGGTGCTGTTCCAGATATGCTTTGCACATTCCCACCTATGTATGTAAATTCCTTTAAAATTTTAGTTATTTTTAACTTAAACGGATTTAAATCCTCAAGTGGCTTCTGGCCGGGTAATAGAACAGAACAAATCTGACTCCATATTAGATCTGTTCCTTTGAATTTAACCCTATGCTCTGTCTCCTAGGCTTCATCTTGCTTGTAATCAATGTCGCCTGGAGCCTGAAATATACAGGAGAGCCTATTCTGAAGCCTCTGACCTTTAAGGATATTTAACACTTTTTCATTCATTTAAAGATAGCAAATTACAGAATAGAAAATAACGTTTGTTTTGTTGGAGGTTTGCAGGGATCTGACCCACGCAGATAGCTGCAAGAAGAAAGGATTCTAACAAGAAGGAATTCCTACACTAAGAAGTTTGCAACAACCAAGCACATAGGAAAGGATCCTGAATTGTGACTTGGGGAGATGGTTTTTCAGGACATTAGTTTGCCATCTAGGTCTACAGAAACTTGCTATTCCATGCCCCAACATCTGGTCTCAAAACTTATTGTCCTGTCCTGCACTGAGGAGAAAGAATTTCGACTTGGTAACACTCCTATCTACCTAGAAAGCTGGGCACTGGAGCTGAGTGTTATGGAAACAGGCCAGCCAAGAAAAGCACCAATCGGGGTGTTGGTGTACTCAGAAGTATTATGCCGGTGGGCTCAGTGGGGCTCCTGCTCTGAAGTTCTGAGCACCTCCAAGACGTGCACATGACGTTTTAAAGGCTTAATTACAAGTAAGGGGGAATTAGCCAATAAGGCTCAAAGAACAAAAAGCAAGGAATCAGTACACTGGAGCTTATCAATTTGTAGCAGATCACATTACTGACACTTGTTGAGCTTGGAATTACGAGTTAGGTTGTTAGCCCAATAAACTGACACTAAACTTCAGATATATGAGATAGCCCAGCAGAATTTAGATCATTAAACCGACACTTATCACACTTAGATTTGTGACTTAGCTTGTTAGCCCAGCTGGACTTTTCCTTCACAAGAGGACAGCTCTCCCACACCCAGGGAACTACTGTGAGCCCTTGATGTTTCCACTAGGGTTGGGTATGGTTTACCCAGGAGGGATGGGGACTATGCACCAACACTCAGGCAGTCTGCTCTGTCTGGGGCTCTGATCTTGTACCATCCCGCTCCCCGCCAGCCCAACACCTGGGACAGTGGAGCTAAGGCAGTGATCCTGCCTGCCTGTTTCCCAGCGTGTAAAAGGGGATTATGTACCTTTCCAAGGTAGTTCTGAGCGACAACACCTGCGGGTGCTTGGTTCTCAGAGCAAGAGAAAACCCAGGTCCGCGTGGGGGCAATGGGTGTGATCCCCATAGAGTTTCTGCAGAAGCATCCCATGGAGGGCTGGATCAGGGAGGTAAAACTTGAGCTGCGGAACTTGAAGGGTTACAGAAGGGTACAGAGGCAGGTCTGCCGCCTAGGGGTGCCCCAGAGTTAAAGCTTTTTCTCTCCAACTCCGCTAAGACGCTCCCCTCTCCAGATCCCTCCCTACTCTCTGCTCATCGTGTCCATCTGTATCTCTCCAATTTTCCCGTCCTCTCCACCGGCTCCCATCTTCTCCCTCCCTCCCTCCCTGTCCCACCTTCTCTCACAGAACCCAGAGAGGATCGCTGGCCCTCCTGCGCATGCGCAGTCAGTGCCAAGTGGTCCGCTGGTTGGAAGCTCTATATCCTAGCCGGGGATCGGGCCCAAAGGTTTCTCAACTCTGTCGCCCGGTAGGACTTTGGTTCCTGTCTGGGGCCGGGGCCTCTGGCTGTGGAAGTGCAAGGTGGGGGGCTCCCGGGAAAGTGGTCAGGCGGTTGCGGGAGGGCGGTCCGCCTGTCACAGTCCCCAAGGGCGCCAGGCAGCCCGTGTTCAGATGAATTGCTCAGGCCAGACCCCTCTACCCGCGCCACCTGCCCCGGCGCCCCGGCCACAGCTGCCAAGGGCCAGGTGTGCCCCTACCACCTCTCACCCAGCCGGGATCCCCTCAGTCCGCGGCTGGCGTCCCCTTCCCCTCTCCCGCCCGCGAGTCCTCTCCTCCCTGGCTTCCTCTCCTTGGCCGCCGGCCCGTTCACGCCCCTGGGAGGGCTGTGTCCGGGCGGGCGGGGACTGCGGACCCGGACGGGGCGGGGGGCTGGGGTTGGGGCTGGGGCTGACCTCCGAGCAGGGCTGCAGCCCGCGTCCCTCCCCTTTCCCTCCCCCCCGGGGCAGCCCTCCTCTCCCTTTCCCGCTCCCGGAGGACCAGCTCAGTGGCCTGGGCACTGCTCCCTGGGCTGAGAACCTCCGGCTGTAACGCCCTGCTTCTCCAGTTGGAGTCGGAAAAAGGGAGCCTCAGTGCTGAGCGAGCTTCTGTCTCCTCCCTCAGTTTTTCTGCTGCAGGTAAGTACTTTTAACACTTTCAGGTGTTATCATGGCTGTGCTTGTTGATGTCACGTGTTTTTATAGTGAGAGTGATTACAGTGGTGAAAGCAGGGCTTGGTTCTGTTAAAAATGAGCTGAAGGCATGAGGCTGTGACATCCTCCTTCCTTCCCTCTCCCAGGGTGAAAGGAGTGATCCTCGATTTTCAAAAGATAGTTACAGTCCCTAACTAGCACAGCCCAGCTAGTGTGTGTTAAGAGGAACAGCACCACCAGAGGCCTTGGAGACCCAGGGATATTGCAGTCCTAAAGATCTCCTGGCACAGTTTGGTTTGTTTTGGTTTTTTGTTTTTCTTAAATTGTGTGATAGACTAGTGGTATAAACAGAAAAATAATTGTCAAGAAATATTTCTTCATGTAACAGTGTTATTGTGATATAGTTCACACACCATGAATTCCATCCATTTAAATGGTACAATTCAGCAGCTTTTAGCATATTCACAGTTGTGCAACCATTATTATTCCAGAACGTTTTCATCACTTCAGAAAGACCAGTGGAAATGAATGACCTATCCACCCCTCCGAAGTGGTGGTTCTAAAGAAATTTCTTGGCTATTCCTGATCATAAATTAACTTGTTACATTCCAAGAAAAATCTGGTAGGAATTCTAATCAGAATTGCAATGAATCTGTCTATCAAAACTGGAAGAATTAATGTCTTTATGGCATAAACTTCTTCTACCCATGAATATATCTGGGACCCTATCTTTTCATCTGTCCAGTGACTGGCCCATGGGAAGTCCTCACTACTTGTTGTACTTGTGAATGATGAGATTCTATACATTGTTAGTTGCAACTGTAGCCTTTCACAGAAGAGAAAAGTAACCTCAGTGAAGCAAGTGACTCTCTGATGGTCAGAAAGAGTGACAGCCAGTGCTGGAGTGATCCAGTGGACTTGGTGCTTGCAACCAGAATTCTCCACCACATACAGTTAAGGGGATTAGAGTGTTCTTTTATTTTTTCTTAATGGCGTTGCTTTTATTTTTACTTATTTTTTTAAATTCTTTTTTATTTAAGTTTAGTCAATTTACAATGTTAGTTTCAGGTGTACAGAAGAGATTCAGTTATAAACATATGCATATGTATATATATGTTTTAGATTGTTTTTAGTATAACTCATTACAAGAAATTGAATATAGTTCCCTGTGTTATACAGCAGGTCCTTGTCATTTATTTTATATTTACTAATTTGTATCTGTTAATCCCCCCTTCCCTGCCTGCTAAACACAGTTTACTTTCTATGTTCATGAGTCCATTTATAGGAGCACCGTTTTTCCTAGTAATATATGCTCTTTGGCTGCTTTCAGTTTCAGTAATTTCATCTTATCTGTGGGTGCTTTTATTCTGGTGGCCTTTATGTGGTTTGCACACGTGGTAATAGAGATCTGTATTTGGGAGAACCCCAGGCCTCGTGTAGTCCCTGGTACAGAGTGCCCACTGAATTGATGCTTGAACTGGGAAAAAGGCACAGTAAATTTTGGAATTTCAACTATGGTTGAGAATTCCAGGGTTCTATAACCTGTTTAGACAACCTTAATATTGGCTGCACCCATACTGGGTAATTTGGTGGAAATTCATGGTATGGTGGTGTAGAGACAGGGAATTGTATGCTTCTTCTCTTTCTGTTTTATTACACTCATTCTCCTGGGCCTCCCAGATCCTCCCCCAGAAGGGCCCAGGGCTGGCTTGGTGCTGCGCTGAGGCAATATTTGTTAATAAGGCCCTTTCCTCTACTCATCTGAGCCTCCGGTTCTTTCTCTGCACAATGAGGGCTTAGACTTGATAAGTACTTTTCAGTTTCTTTTAAAGCCATGTTTCCTTTGAGAAACAGAAAATGCAAATCTCTCCTCTCAGCCCAACCCTTTAGATTTTGATAAGTCCTCCAAGGAGTGACATAGCTCTTTGTGGAATATGAATGTGATTGTGATCCCAGGTGAAACAGAAAAGACTCTTCAGAGATTGATTGCAGGGAGAGGGCAGGAAAGGGGCATTATGTCACACTTTCTAGTGTGAGCACTGTAGCAGGGGCTTGGATTTAAATATGGTGACTGACGTGGCCTCTCTCTAATCTTGTAGAATGTGATAAACTTCTCTACCTCAGTTTCTTGATGTGTCAAGTTGGGGTGATAATATTTTAAGGCTTTTGTGAAACATTATACACATAAGCCATTTGTGTCTCGGTAGAAACAAGACCTGCTAGGGATTCAGGGATTTGTTTAAAAAAAATCTTGTCCATAGCAGACTGTCTGTGTGTATTTTAAGTTCCTGGAGGGTGAGGGTGAGTCTAAAGCCCATTGTGGGACAGCTGGGCCATAGTTCTCTGTGCCCCAGATTACCCCCTCCTCCCCAGTCCTCTTCCTCAGTCCAGGATGAAGTACCCTTGTAGATTTTCTCAGAGGTCTTGTGGAAATAGCTTTTCATTTTATTGTTTCACCAAGAAGTTCTGCCATCATGATCTCTTTGGTCAGGCTTTGAAGGGCTGCCATCATGATATCTGGTAAGAATTCTATGGAATTGGGAGTTTCTATTTAATGAAAAGGAATAAAAATTACAAATAGAAAATTAGAACAAGGGTGGTTTCAGGGGCTCTTTGAAATGGACACCATTAGCTTTGTTAGCTTCAGGTGCTGTGGCCTGTTGCCACGAGGACCCATTGTCTTGCTCTGAAGTTGGAGGTACCAGTGGGTCCAGTGGGAATGATAACTGAGTGTATCTCATGGGCTGGGCATTGACCTATTTGTACTGTGTGTTCCTAATTTGAGACAGTGAGCTCACCTAACCTCAATAACCTCTTTAAAAAATTAGACTTTTTATTTTGAGATATAATGTTGATTCCCATGTGGTAGTAAGAGATTATATGGAGAGGGCTTATGGATCCTTTTGCCCAGTTTTCCTTCATGGTTCCATCTTGCAATGGTGAGGTACAATTCATTACTGACTCACTAACAATTTGAGGTTTGTGTTATTGCCCTCATTTCTATTCATGATTAAACTGGGGCTTAGAGAAGCACACAGGCCTACCCAGGTCACCCACTTTGTTAGTGCAGAGTCGGGTGAACGTGGGCTTGGGATTTCCAGGCAATACCATTATGATGGTCTGTGGCAGGGAGCAGCATTCACTTGCTTGTTTATTCATTCATTCAACAAACATTTATTGAGTAAACTCTGTGGGTCATATGCTTTCTTTGGCTTATCTGATTATTCATCACTACTGAGAATCAGGCAATGTTTATATTTTTTAATCTGAGAAAATTAGCTCTGAGAGGTTATAACCCTCCGAAAGGAAGTATAGCTCATTAAGGAGGGATAGTACATTTGTACAGTCACCTCTTTTTATGCAGGTGGTACCCTAGACATTTTACATTTGCAAACATCCGTAATTCAGATATATTCTTGTAAGGCAAGGATTTTTTTTTTAATTGAAATATAGTCAAGTTTACAATGTTGTGTCAATTGCAAGGTGTTTTTTGACTTTTGAATTAAAAAATACTTTATCAGGAGGGTAATTACGTGTATTTATTTGTTTCATTTTTTAAAATGAGTTACTGGGTTTTGAACCCAGGACCTCGTACATGGTAAAAATGTGCTGTACCACTGAACTGTATCATCTTCCCCTAGGCAAGTTTTCTTATCCATTATTATGAAGCTTAGGGGATCAAATAATTTGGATACAAATCCAGATCTTTTAATCCTACTGTGGTCCTTTTCTTTATATTCTGCTGAAGGGGTTTGGTGAAAGCATTTTCTTTGTTCATTATTTATTCAGCATTTTTGAGCACCGACTTTGCATCAGGGCCTGCCTAGGTGCTTGGAAACAGAAAACAAGAAATGATCCTTTTCTGCAGGGGATGGAAGCCTAGACCAAAAGCTGGGTAATGTGATCTGAGCTTCAGTAGCCATGTGCAGACTCTGAGGACAAACTGTACCCCCGGATTTGCTTTGGCTTCCCTTGCCTTCTGGCTGGTACACACCAGGTCACAGCAACCCAGATGGGCCCATAGCACACAGCAGATTATGTACCTCGATCTCCTCACCCCTCTCGGCAGGGCCAGCAACATGAGCATCCCTGACTACGTGCAGTGTGCTGAGGACCACCAGACTCGTCCCGTTGTGGTCCAACCAATGGAGATCATCTCAGAGGAGAATTTCTTTTGCATCTATCAGCTACTCACCTCGGTGTGCCACATCAGCCCATGCGGCTCCCAGTGGACATTCTGTATCCACTACAGGCACCACTATGTGCCCGAGAATGGGTGGAGCGTCTTCCAGACACACCGCAAAGTCGTGGGCCTTGTCACCATTACCAACTGTCTCTCTGCCAAGGCCTTGGAGAAGCTGCACGTGCAGAGGGGCTGTATGGCACCGTGCTTAATGACTCTCAGCTCTTTGTCTTTGTGCTGCATGGGGAGGTAGCCGAGCAGCCGTTCACCGACGTGTCCTTCAATCTACGAGGACTGCAGGGTGGTGGAGAAGAGGATCGAGGACTTCACTGAGTCACTCTTCATCTTGCTCAAGTCCAAGTGGCTGGATGGTGGCCCCAAGAATTCTGGGGACAAGATCCCCCTCCCCTGCATCCCGTTTGAGAAGGAGGACTTCATGGGACTGGACACAGACAGCAGGTAAGTTTACCTGGAGGCCAGCCCACCCTGGCTTTGTGCCGGATTGCTTCCCTACATCCAGAAAGGGATCAGCAAGGAAGAAGTCTGTCTTGTAGCCAAGGGGGGAGGGAGGTGCAGCCCGCTGGTTTACAGACATTTCAAAGTGAATCTGCCTTTGTTTCAGAGAGATCCTTTTAGGGTTAGTGTGGACACTTACTCCCGCTTTACAGCCAGGACAATGGTGGGACCCCTGGAGTTGCTGTCCAATAAATTAGCCAAAGCCACTGATGCTAGGAGCACTGGGGAGGAGGCTGGACTGAGCTGAGATATGCTGTAGGTCAAATGCACATCAGACGCTGAGGCTTGTCTAGCAAATGTATATAAACTATCTCTTTACTTCCTACATTGATTACATGTCAAAATGATAGTATTTTACATACAGTTGATTAAGTAAGATCTGTTCTTAAAATCAGTTTCTAGTATTTGTTTTTTGTTTGTTGGGTTGTTTTTTTGTTTACTATTTTATACGTGGCAACTGGGAAACTTTCTTTACATGGCTCTCATTTCATTTCTGTTGGGCAGCCTGTCCTGGGACAGTCTCATTCCTTTGCTTTTGGATGAGATGCTTAACCCCGAGAGGCGGAACGGGGCACTGGTTGAGCTGGGGCTGGAGCCGGTGTCTCCTGCCTCTCAGGCCCAGCACCTGTTCGGCTCAGGCCCTCTCTTCTTGCCCGACAGCCACCATGCCAAGTTAGGACATCAGAAACACCGCCAGGGACTCCCGAATGAACTCCTTATGCAGGGAAAGGCGTATCATGGTGTATGGGACAGAGCAGGGAAATGTTCATTCTCAGTTTGTCCCTGTGATTAAGTCAAAGTCCCCACTTTGCCTCGGAAGTACAGACGAGCTCTTTTGGGCTGCCTAACCCCCACCTTCTGCTCTGTTTCCCGGTGTATCTATCGTGCTGTCCCTCGGGCAGAAGAGGGTGAGATGTCTTTGCCGAGAAGTGGTCCCCCTTTGCTGGGGAGAGTAAGGGAAGCTGTGTCCCCCCGTCCTATGGCCTCTGTCCTTGTGTCTGGAGAGGGCTCATGGTGGTCCCACAGGTGACGGTCCGAGAACCTGGCACATGCTGCTGGGCCCGCCGTGAAGTCAGTGCTCTGTGATTCTTGAACTTACCTAAGATCAGATCCTACTTTCTGGTTGTTGGTAAGTTGGAGGAGAAGATGCTAGAGAATTGATAAAAAGAATATCTAGACCAGCCCTGTGAGTGAGAAGAGAAGTGGACCCGAGTCCCATCTGCGAGAGCCCACCTAGCGGTCTCTGGATGAATTTTCTGTTCCTCCCAGATATACCTGTATGGCTTAAGGAAGGGGAGAGGCTTGTCGTGGCCATGATCTGTGCTTGTCCTCACAGGGCCCTGTGATCTACATGCCCGCACTCCCCTTCTGCTTCTTGGGGATGTGCTGGTATGTTTAGGAGCCTGGGCACTGCTGAGGGCATAGCTCCCAGCACCGTGCTACACCGAGTCTGGCTCTGTTCACCTCACCTGTCAACACCTGCTGAGGCCCCAGGCATTAGTCAAGGTAGGTGCATCGGTGCAACGTAAGCAGGGACCACCTTCTCCCCCTGGACAGACTGGTGAGTGAGCAGTTGAAGCCTTGAGCCCTGCCCCAGCCCCCACGCCAGTGCCTCCTCTTTTGTCATAGGAGTCACTGGTGACATTTTTACTCAACAAATGCTTGTCTCTGAGTCTGCAGAGCCACCAAAGAATGCCAGCTTGTTTTTGTCTTTTGAAGTCTGCCCTTGGGACTTGGCGGAGTAGCCGAATGTGTACTTAGCCCACAGTGTTTGACACTGTCACTATTGATTACCCAGAACCTCATGTACCAGGCATGGCTCCCGGCATCAAAATACAGCAGCGCATTAAATCTCCCTCCTTGTGGGTCTGTCTGTCCTGGTACCATAAGAGCTCTGCCAGCTTCTGAACGTCAGTGAGATAACGCGGCCAGTGAGCTCAGGTCAAGCACATTCTCCTCCAGTCACTTTTACCACATTGTTGCTTTTAGTATTCCACAGTCATTAGTTTTTTAAACAATGCTTTGGTGAAGGAGCAGAGCCTAATTCTCTCCTGCTACTCTTGGTGGAAGTGAGTAAAACGGTCCAGAATGAAATGCGACCACAATTTGTAGCTCAAAATCTGCCTAGACGCTTGTAGGTGGAATTTGGGTTAGGGGCGCTGACCACGTTGGGGTCGTCCGGCAGCACCGCTCCCCTCAGGCCCCTGCTTTCCCTGGAGCAAGAGGTGAGGGTGGGTTTCACCATCTCCGCATCCCTGGCCTCACACACTCACGTAAATTCTTGTACATGCTGTCAAAATCATTTTTGTTCTTGTGTGTTTCTAATTTTCTCGTCTTCATCTTTTCCTTTTTCTTTATTCCTTTTTCACTTGTACTGCCCAGTGAGCATGTTGTTGCATCTGAAAATGTGGGCTGTGCACATCCTGCATTGGAAATAGCCAGATTGCCATCCGTGCTGTCTCAATCATTTTAAAAAGCAAAAACTTTACAGCTGTCTTGATCCATGTATTATCCTCGTCATTTTGTATTTTCTTAATTTTTGGAATATTTACTTTGTTTGCACATTACCCACTGGTTTTTGATACCTGTTAAAATCCTTGCTTTGAGGAACCTGTTTGGTCCTCTTTTTATTTGGTGACAAATGCGCCCTTATTAAATTTGTTTCATTGTTTTGAAGAAGTGAGATGCGAATTGATTTAGGCGGCTGCTGAGGGATTCTTTTCATGGAGTATTTAAACTTGTAAAGTCAAATTCTGCGGCAACTTGCACGATTCCTGCTTTTATACAAACGTGCTCGGCACGCGGTTCCTGGCTGTCGCTGTGTGACGTGCGTGACGGCGCTTCCTGGCCGGCGGTCACTTGTGAGGAAGTGGCCGGCTCGGGGGTGAGCATCTGCAGGGGACGCTGTTGGAGGAAGCAGTCACCGTTTGGTTCTTTAATTTTTTTTTTTTGCATTCAACTTCCCCGTGCCATTTACTTTACTTTGCCTTCATAAAGGGGCTGAATTGGGTCTAAAATCCATGCCACTATTTTGTTCCCTTTACGAGGCTGGTTTTTCTGAGTATCAGGACAACATGGCCTTCTCCTAAGTAGCTGGCTCACCTGGATCTGTTGGAGACAGGGACAGCTAAAAGGGCCATAGCTTCCTCTCTGTTTCAGCCAGTGGGCATTCAGAGCTGGGTCTGTGGTTTGCCTCAGCAGCCGTGCAGACCTTCCTACCCAGGGATTTACTTTTAACCCATGTTGGTAGAAAATAGCTGAATCCGTTTCTGTTGCAGCTGACGTTCACCACTGACGGCCGTGTCATTAGTTTGTGGTAGTCAGTCTCCAATACCCCAGACAACCATGAAGGAAGATGATTTGGCCGACCTAGGACCTTGGATTCTCACCCTCACCATGGTTCATCTCACCCGGTGGAAGGGTGTGGCCACCACCATCATGCTGACCATGAGGTCTTGTTTCTCCTTTCATGCTCTGGTCCAAATGTGGACACTTCATTTTTCACTGAATTTGTCTCACTTGAGACAGGCCAGAATATCTGAATGAGTCCATCACATTCTGGGTGGGGAACAGAACAGAAGTAAGTGTCGCAAGTAGATGGAGTCTAGGCTGTCCGGGTTGGCAATTGCAGGCAGGGATCTGTGATGGCCGGGCTGTATCCTGGACACAGGCCTTTCCCGTGGCTCCCATGAGCCCAGGAGTTGGAGTGAGAACAGCCTTGCCTGGGTTCCCACATCCTCATCTGCTCACTTTCAAGTGTGTCTGCTAATTAGGAGCTCCCCCAGACCTCGGGCCCTTCAAAGCTCAGACCACGGGAGAACCTTGAGTCCCTTCTCCTGGGCCTCCTGTGTGAGAATCCAGTGCCTTCTGAGGTGGCCAGTGGCAGGAGATGCCTCCCCCGCCTGGGAGCCCCCTACGGAGGACTGTTATTCAGTGCACCATGCTGTGAGCTTGTGGGGTTCCGGCCATGGTCCCTGCAGAACCACACTTGAGATGGACTTATTGTCATAAATAACAGGACTGATTTCAGGTCAGGGCCGGGGGGAGGGAAGAGTGGAAATTGAATGTGACCTCAGACAACTAGGTGGGTGCTGGGGCTGTTACTAAAATGGGGAGTCTGGGAGATACCTGCCAGGAATCGAATTCCAGAGTAAATGGTGGACATGAGGCATTTTTAAGATGCCATTTTTCATCCAAGTTACGACTTCAAAGAGGCACTCGGTTCGATGAGCCTGGGGCTCAAGTGAAGGAGCCGGACTAGACATACACGTTGGGAGTCGTCATTCTTAGCTGGTGTTCACAGCCTTGCATGTGAATTAGATCTTCTCGAGGGCTGCAGACTGAGGCTGAGGGGGGGCAGGGCTGTGCCTGGGTTGGAGGAAAGCCCAGACCATGCAGCTTTGGTGTGTCAGTTAGCTGCATTTGCCATTTTCAGAGCAATGCTATTTATCCTTAAGGGGCCAGGTGGTGGGCAGGGCCAACCAGGAAGAAATCTGCAGGGAGGGTCGTGGCCACATGTGCGTCTTGGGAAGGTGCAGAGGCTGCAGGGTCTGGGAGGGTAGAGTCCTCAGAAGCTGAAGTTGGAGTGGGGAGTGGGGAGAATGTAGTCACAGTCACCTGTGAGGGAGGGAGGGAGGCCTAGGGAGTCCCCACCTTACCGGACTCTCTTTCCCATGAACAGAAGGCAGTCAGACAGAGGATCTGAGGTGAGAAGGGATGGGCAAAGGGAGGGGAGCCAACCTGGAGAATGGTGCTTGGAAAGTTCTGGAGTAGTCTCCCTGAAAAATAGAGTTAAATATACCCAGACTCTTAAGAACATTGTTAGTGACTTGGGAGGAGGCAGTTGTTTTTCTGGCCTCCTAAGGGTAAGGCATGTATCCAGGGATACACAGAAGATACGGGCAGTCTGTTCCGGGGGCTTGATCGTTACCGGGGGAACAGTGCAAGTTTAAAGGGGGAAAAGGGCAGCGGAGGGAAACTAGCCAGGCCCCGTGTCAGGTACCAGTCGGCCACCCTACTTGCGTGTTGCATTCACATCCATGCCTCCCAGGTGGTCAGTGGCAGCCCCCTTTTGCAGATTGGGAAGCCTTCTCAGAGGGGTTAAGGAATTGGTCTGTTTAGCGGCTAGTAAATGCTGTAGCAGGATTCAAGCAAGGCCTTGTCAGACTTCAAGGGCATGTTCTCTCTACTGTTTCCAGTACTTCCCTGTTATATCTGGAATGGTGAAGTGGGTCAGTTTTGGAGCCTTTCAGAAAAAGTATGATTTAAGTGCCTCAGGACTGTTTCACAAAGCTCAGCGTTCTTTGATGATTCTGAAGCACGTAGTGCTTTTCGCCCCACAGAGGTAACGTCTAACTCCTTTGAAGATGACGTGGTTGCAAATGATGTACAGGTGCAAAACCAGACTCTCCAGCTTCTGAAGGGAAACTCTCCAGTTCTCCCTTGGTCAGCTTTCTTCCGCGGGATAAAACTGTGCTGCAGCGTAAACCTGAGCTTTCCGTATGGTGTGAGTGTTTAATATCCAAAGTTAGCATAAAACGGTCAGATGAAGAAAACCGACGTTGACAATTTATTTTTGGGTTCCATTAGTCAAGATATACTATCAATTAATGACCCATATAGCAAATGAAATTCAGTATAGAACATTGCATTTCTTGCTTTCTATTTAGAGTTCTCTTACAGAATAAGGTTGCCTGCTTTGGAACATCAGCGTCACCACCACGGCACCTATCAGTGTGTTGGTGTGATTGCATTTACAGAGTGAATCTAATCTGGGCTTCCTAAGCCCCAAACACTCCTGTGCAAAATCACGGGCTGTAGCCACCTGTTAGTCACGCAAATAATTCTAAAATTATATGATTCCAGAAAAGAAAGAAGAGAGAGAGAGAGAGATTGCCTTTATCAAAGTTCCTTTCAGTTCTAACTGCAAACTGTTGTTGAGCAGCTCTTGTTTCCTTTGGATATGAATATATACATTTCTTTGCATGTAACCTAGGTTTTGGACTAGAACACCAAGTTCTTGCTGTCCACAAGCCACAAAAATAGTAGCCAAATTGGACCCGTGTGAAATAGTTTATACTTTTTTCTGAGAAAGTATCCTTGAATTTGGGACTTGGGCTGTGATTTTTGCTTTTTGATTCCCCCACCCGTCTTGTAATCTCTCACTCCTTCCCACGTGGCCCCCAAGGGTTCGTGGTCTTATTAGGAGCAGGCACCCAGTTGGTCTCCATATATTGCTGCTATAGATAGAGCCCAGACAAGACTTAAGGACATTATCAGAGAGGACTTCCTGGAAGAAATGGGCTCTAAATTCAGTTGTGAGGACAGAGTAAGAGTCAGCCAGGAGAAGGAGTCAAGAATGTGGCTCAGGTCGCAGGTGCAGCCCGGGCAGAGGCCTGGAGGCTTTTGGCGTGGGGACCCGGGGAGAGTGCCCTGTGCAGTCCAGGGTGGAGGGAGCCCCTGCTCGGGAGGACACTGGAGACAGTCCGTGGTGTAGGGCTTTGGAAGAAGTTGAGTTTTACTAGAACTGACACAGTAGGCAGTGAAGGGTGTCAACAGAAAGTGACCCTCAGGAAAGGTACTTCAGGTTTTGCTTCTGATATTCTACAGACAGAAGGATCGGGATGGGCGAGAGCAGGTATGTCTGTCCTTTTGAGATCCAACCTGTCATTCATTTATTCATAACACGTGCACTTCTGTGAGTATAGGGGAAAGAGGGTGTAGCCACGATAACAAGCAAAATGTATTTGCTTCTTGAGAGCTTAGCATTGTCAGAAGTTGACTTAGCCTAGAAAGCTCTAGGAAGAGAGGAACAAATTGTGGAGGTTGGAGGGAGGGAAGGCTTCCTTGGGAAACAGTCAAAATGAGCCTGGAGGCAAGTGAGAGGTAGGAGCATGTCAGGGGACCCCTGAGGTCACTGGGAACCTGTGTACTGAGGTGAGGCTGGGCAAGCAGGGTCTGGGGTGGGGCTAGAACTCTAACAGGGAGCCTCTGAAGCATTCGAAGTGGGGTTGATGTAATCAAATTTGTGATTTGGGAAGGCTGCCGTGGCTCTGTGTGTGTAGCAGGGATGAGGGGGTGGGTGCCACCAACTGGGGGATCATAAGAATACCATTCACAGGCTGGAATATGGGCATCGGGGCTACTTGGGGACGGCAGGGGCAGTGTGGATGCCGGCTTTCTTTATGGGGGGCTTGTTAGTGGGGCCGCCCTTGAGGCACCTTGTGGCTGTAAGAAAACTGATGGAGGCTGCCAGGTGGACTTTCGTCTTCTCTCTTTCCCTTCCTTGTTTGATGATCTTAGCTCAGCCAACATTTGGAACAAAAGAGCTAATTTCCAGGGTTGCCCAGGACTTTGTTGAGCTCGTTCGAGTGAGATCTGATTGGATTTAGGTTTGTGTTCAGATCTGGATGTTCACTTAGCTAGAAACGTCCTGTCATTTCGATTTCCATAGGGGTTTTTATTCTTGATAAAGATTGCTTTCTTGGTGAGAGGAAATTTAAAACAGCTGTTGTCTTTTTCAAAAAATCCTCTTTTAAGAATTTTAATATTCAAAAGAATACGAATATATAAAATATTTAAGGAAGTCTTTGGTGTGGTTTCTTTGCTTTCTGAGCTAATGTGAAGTTAGAGCCTTTGCATTACTTAATAGCACATCCTTGTCAGTATTTAAAGAGCTGTTAGTGAGCGCCCCAGGTCCCACCTCTCAAAGAATCGTTAAAGTTTGCTCTGAAATAGTGAGGTCATAAAGGTCTTGTTTTCAGAAATCAAACGGTTTATAATACACAGCATAACTCCATTTATAAAATAATAATAAGTTCAAAACTAAGAAAGTGGAGGATAAATGATTTTTTTAAAGCCTAAACATAAATTTTCTTGTGCTAATGTTGCAAGTGGAAATTTTGAAAAGAAAAATCCTACTGCAATATCATCTATTTGGAATACATATATGAGTTTCACGTTTGAAAAGTATCTGCGCAGTGGTTTTCAAAGTCAGGAGCATTCCTGCTCAGATACTGGCAGTGATGGTTGCTGGTTTTCAATGGAAGAGCCTAAATTTGCCTTCTTAGCTTTTTTTTTTTGTACTGAGAAGGTTGAGTAGTGCTTTGCCAGCATGATTTTGGGGCAATTTGAGGGCAGATGTCGTGTGCCACCAGTGAGAAATTTCCATGCATTTTATTTTCTGGACATCACCAGGGCACATGTTTGGTTTGTGCCTGCAGGCTGGAATGCTGCAGGACTCCCTGATCATTCACCTTTATGTCCTGGAGCTGCTCCGGTCAGTGAATGATTTTCTGTGGCTTGGAGATAATGTGGTCTGATGGAGATGATCAGATGTGCAGTTAAAATGCTATTACTTGAAATAAGAGTAACCTAGAAACATTTCTCTAACAATACAGGATGAGGGAGGAGGATTGGCTGAGCTGCTTGCAGTGGGGAGTCTTAGTTGACTCCCTCACCGTGACTCCTGCCAATATCCACCCCAGCCCTGCACGGTAGTCCTGCCGAAGCAAGCAAGCACTTTGCTCAGAAACAGACTGAATTTCCTTGTGCCTCTCTTTGTTGGATTTTTTTGAAAGCACATTTTGCCCTTTGCTTCAATGCCATACATGCTAGTCACCTCTTACACTCATTTTTCTGGCCTCGTCCATAAATAGCTGCTGAATGGATGAACAGAATGTAGTATCTCCATATAGTGGAACATTATTCACACGTAAGAGTGAATAAAAAAGACAAAAAAGAAGAGGAAAATGAAAAATGCCACCTGTTTTGGGAAGTCCACTTTGACTGTTCAACCCACACTTTTCCCTTTGAAACCCAATCACTTATGCTCCACTCTACTCTTTTTGATAGTACTTACCACCTTCTAATAATCTTTAAATTTTTCAAAAAAAAAAAAAGAGATGCTGATACCACTTCAAAATGTACAAGACTTGATAACAGCATGTTAATTGAAAGGAAGCAGACACAAATGGCCACATATTGTTGATTTCAGTGATATGAAAAGCCCAGAATAGGCACATGCAGAGGCAGAGAGCAGGTGAAGGTTGGAAGGAGCTGGTTGGAGGGGGATTAGGGAGTGACTGCTAGTGACAGGGGGATTCTTTAGGGGTGATGAAGTGTTCTGGAAATAGAAGGTGATGAGGGCTGCACAACCGTGAGTGTGCAGAAGACTGCTGAGCACTGTCTCTGGGAGTGCCTGTTGTCGGGGCATCTTTATTTTTTTCTCATCCTGCAATGTGAAGAACCATCTTCTGCTCTGGCCATTCTACTCCTGTGAGTGGTGCGGGTCAGAGAGTTTGTAGAGTCATGTTTCTTTTTCCCCCTGGCTGAGTGTAGGCAAAAAAGATTTAAGCCTGAGAAAGTGCTCCATCTGCAGAAATGTCTTTTAGATTTGCATGGTGTAAAAATCTTGAGATCTTTTAATCATTGAGGCCAGTCTGTGGGGGGAAATACCCCGTGAAGCCTGGGTGAGCCGGGGAAGAGCCGCGCTTCTCTCCCAGACACGGGTGGGGATTGCACCCCCGTTCAGGCAGTGAAGGGCCCAGACCCGTGAGCAGAGTTGACAATCGTGAATATTTACGTGTATCCGCTGCTTCATCTTGGATATTAATTTCAAGCTGAGTCAGTTTGTGGCGGCAGCCTCATCCTACATCAGGAATTTATAGTATCTGCTCTTTGAGGTGAAGACCTGACAGACTTGATTATTTAACAGTCTGCCTTGAATTGATATCTCAGATTCCTTTGTCAAAAGCAAACAGCAGAAATACAGAATTCCTTTAATGCCAATGTGACCTGGAACGAGTTTAGTCTCTGTGCCTCAGTGGCCTTATCTGTGAGTGGGAAAGATGATAACAGTGCTTCCCTCAGAGGAGCTGGTGAGGGGAGAGTCAGAAGCACAAATGGAGGACTTACAAAAGATGCTCTTGAATGACCGAATTTAGTGCTCTCAGCCTGGTGAGGCCTGAGGGGCAGAGATGTCAGAACAGAGCAGTCCTAGCCGGAGCTCGATCCGTGATGGAAGCTGTTATGATCAGTATCACCACTGTGCGTTATCAGGTAATTTTAAGACTTGGTAATATGAATTCTTGAATAATGTTAAAGGACTAGACATCTCAGATCCAGTTTACATAGTCCTCAAGATTTCTTCTGAGAAATGGATGGTTTCTTCCCCATCTTAAATCTGAGATGAGTCTCTAAAAATTCTGTATTCCTCCATCTTTTTGCTTTAATTTTCCATTTCCTAAAAAGCCATGTTTTTAAATGGAGTTAATGGGGACTGAACTGAGTGCCTCATGCATGTTAAGCACTTACTCTCCCAAATGAGGTATAATCTCCTCCGTGATTTTTGTTAAAATTTACTTTCTTAGTTTACAGAGGTAAGAGGCCTCTAATTCTTTTTCTGGAGACTTTTCCATGAACCTGTAAATCTATAATTAATGGACAAAATTTGGTTTATTAAAAAATCATTAGAATATTCTGCAATTCATCCAAAAAGAAATACTCATTGACTTAAAATGTTTCTCCTTTAAGGGGATTTCTCCTGTTTGGTCTAGCTTAATTTATTAACAGGCATCCTCATCATCATAATGACCAAACTCACTGTGAGTGGACACCTACCTAAGGCTAAAATGTTTTCCTCATGTTTTAATTCATAGCAGGTGTTTGATTGTAGGTATCAGTGTCTCCTTTTTTGCAGCTGAGGGATTGAGAGATGGAGCAGCTTGTCCCAAATTACACGCAGCAGGCTGTGGCTAGCTCGGTGCTGGAACCCAGACTGCACAGAATGCATTCTTAATTGCTCCTCTTATGAGCCTCCCGTTAAGTGTTTACCCGAACACCTGTGACTCCATAAACGGCCGAGTTTAGTAATCTCAGACTGATGAGGCCTTGAAAGGAGAGACACCATTGAGAAGTTGAGACAGAGTGGCAGAAATTAAAATTGTTCATTTTCACAAATTTTTAATTCTCAGGTAATTACATAAAAAGTTATTTTTTTTATTTTAGTGTTCTGTAAGCACTAAAAACAAAACATTAAAAATAATTATAGTGCAAAAGAGAAGTGAGCTCTTAAAGTCCAACCACTGCTAATGATGTTGCTTGTTTTTCTCTTGTGGCCCTTTTTGACAGAAATACTTACAAAGACTGAATTGGTTTTATGTAGTTTTAATATGGAAGAAAAGATTGTCAGTGAATATTGTAAGAAAAGTCTTTACTCTTTTCTTTCCTGTTGATGAATATGTACGTTATTTTCATGGCTTAAGTACATTTCCTCATTTGTGAAATTTGAGTAATATCGTTTAATTTGTCTGACTGTGAGAGGTAGATGCCTTGTATACAAAGAACCCAAGAGGTGCTTAATAAAAGTGTGCTGGCACAATGACAGATATTTTAGAAGGATCAACTCTGAATACTAAAGAGTGTCGCTTATTTCTGATACTTATTCAATATGTATTTGTATGATATATTTGAATATGGTTTAAAGTAACAAGGATTCATTTTTTTTTTTGGTGTAGTATGAAGTTTTAATGAAATCTGTATCATTCTAGTGCGACAGGGACTAGTTAAATTGCCTTAATCAGATGACCTTGAAGATTATTTACACAGAATATGTATTGTTACAAATCAGAATTTATGTTGCCGTGTAACCATCCACTCAGACATTTAAATTCGTGGGATTCTGACCAGATCCGTTAAGTTTAGTAAAATCTATATTGATCATTTTCAGGGAATAAGCTCCTATATTTTGTGATTAAAGAAAATTGTGATTTTTTTCTACATTCTTAACAGGTTTAAAATATCAAAACATTGATTTGACATGTCACTTTTTTAATAGAGAGAATAAAGCTCATGCTGTTTTATTATGTAAATAAATGTTTTTGTATGGCAACAAAATTGTATGATATCCTGGCTCTTTTAGTATTTTGCAAGATACTTAGATAACCTACTGTTGGAAAAATACAAACGTGAATTTTATGAATATAGGCCTAGTACAGATCTGTTGGTTTTTGCTACAGTGCAAGACATGAGGCATAGGAGAACTTTGCTGCTGATTGCCAAGAGGACAGATCCCATGTCTCAGTTTCCCCTCCTGTAAAATGAAGTGGCTGAACTGGATTCTTTCCTCTTCTAAGATGAGTTTCCATGAGCCTATATCTTCTGTTTATATTCAGGAGTATTAGCAATATCAGATTAAATACTGAATATCCCTCCTTTCCCCCGAATCAAAGTGCAGCATGTGCTATATAAGTTTTATTTATCTGATTCTCATTACTGATCCTACAGGCAATTTTTTGTTGCATCTTTCCTGGTAACCTGGAAGGTCATTTTACCCATAGGTGGCACTGTTGCACCTACTTACAGTCTTAACTTTCCTGTTTGTAAAAGGAGGCTTAAACAACGTTATTTTATTTTGATTACTTTACTTAATGCTTCAGAATAGCCCAATGTCCATTATGTCTGTCTAACTGGAAAAGTTATTCTGCTTATATCTTAGATTTATTCTGTCATCTCACTGTGAACATTTCAGACTTGCTGTGCAAACAATAGCAAAATCGGGCTTTTCTTCTAGTGTTAGAAACCAGTGAGCCGGGATTTTATAAAACAGCTAGAAGCGGCATCTGGAGGACCTTAAAGGTGAAAAGTGTATTGAGTTCCCTGAGTTTTGACCCCGCCGCTGTGTGTTAATTGGTGGTAGGAGATTTGGTACATATACGAAGGGGTGTAGTTTTTGATATGGTTTGCCTGCACGCGCTGCCACTGAGCCACTTGAGCCTGAGTCAGTTCGTTTTGAGTTTTTCCCTTGTCTGTGAGATGGGGACATTCGTATCTGATTTGTAGAATTGTGAGAATTAGAAATTATGTGCAGTGTTTACTACAGTGTGTATGTCAAGATGGCTCTTAAACTTTAGCTGCTGTTTTGTGTGAAGCCATCATTTGAGAGTCTTTGGCAATTACTAAGAAACAGGAAAATAAGGAGAGATGGTTTTATGATGAAAGATATTTGAGGAGGTTCCATAGTTCCTATATCCATAATTTAGCATCAGCAGAGTCAGAAATGTTACACAGTCGCCCTAAACCAACGTTAAGCCACAGAATTATTTGTTACTTCATATATTTTGGGGTTTAAGGAGATCCAATACTTATACATATGTTGTCTCCAGCAGCCTACTGAGAGATGACACAAAAGAGTATACAGGCAATATATGTCTTCTTTGTTACTGATGAAGCCACGTTCTCCATGAACTTCAAGGCTGTGGGAAAATGCATGTCATGATACTGTGTCCCAGAAATACAGACTCACCCTGTCCCATGTAGCTCTGGGCCACAGCGAGCCTTCCCTTGAGAAGACCTGCCCTTTCATGCACAGGGCTTTCCTGACATGGAGCTGAGCATCCCGCGTGCTTCCCAATGGTGACCAACACTGGAGTGAAAGGAATGGTTTCACATGCCCTGCTTGTCTCCCCGGACACACACCTCACTCTGTTAGTGTAATGAGTGCTAGCTGTGGGCCAGGGGCCAGGGGTGTGAAGGGAGAAGCACCCTCCATGGCCCAGAGGAGTGGTTAGGAGACATCCCCTCCCTCAGTTTAAACAGGTGGTTGGATGGAACATAAGGGTGCTCCCCAAGAGTGTGTAAAAGGAGAAATAAGGATTTTATTTGGGACTTAGGCTAGCCAGGAAACAGATAAGATGATTAGAGGGGAGACTTGTAAAACAATTTGATATTAAGTTGACATTTGTTGAACACCCAAAATGTGCTACATTCTTTTCTGAGAGTTTTACAGAAATGAATCCTTCAATCTTCTCAACAAGCGAGTAAGGAAGGTTTGATTGTTATCCCAGTTTTACAGTGTGGAAATTGAGGCACACAGAGGGTAATTAAGTTGGCAAAATCACAGAACTAGTAATTGGCAGAACTGGTATTTAAACCCTGGCTGTCTGGTTTTGAGGTTCCCAGAGATGGGCTTTGGGTGTTTAGCATTATCGACATCCCTGAATCTTTGTACCTCTGTGCATCAGTTAGCCTAGAAAGGACAGGGAAAGGATTGATACACAGGAGCTCATAGTCATTTCTTGGCCGCTGTCCACGGAGAGTGCACCGTGATTGGCGTTAATTGACTTCTGGGCAGTAGATCTGTTCGTATAATAGAAATATAGTCCATTGAATTAATCTAGAAACCCTTCCTGCTCCGTTTCTGTCCATGCTTGCCATGTGACTGCCTGCCCGTGATTGGGCCGTGGAGGAGAAAATGTACTCATGGTTGAACTCTGATATTTCAGTCTGGTTCATAGATTCACGCCTTCTGTTACATTAAAAATTTAAGTTTCTGGTTTTCTTGCATCAGTGTCTCATGAGCTTGTTTAATGTGAAACCAGTCCATGGGAGCCCAGGGATGATGACGGTATAATTTCTGAGCACGTTGAGGCACTTCTACCCGTGCAGACGTGGCTGGAGGATGTCCAGCTTCCTCACTGATTTCCCCCAACAGCATGGTCCTCTCCCACCCCTGGATGTGAGGTTGGGAGCTCTCTGAGTAGGCCAGTCAGAGGCCGAGTCCACCAATCAGAAAATGATGAAGTACCTGGAAGTGGGTTTAATAGAAGACAAGGGCTTCCAGGTTGTCAGATGGGCTGTTCGAGTCCATTTGGTGAAAAGCTGTCCACTGTCTGTGGTTGAGCTACTTCTTTGCTGTTGAAAAGTCTGGAGTAGATGAAGGGATTTTAAAAAGCAGAAAGGAGTGATTTCAGGTGGTACGTCCACACCGGTGAGAAGTGATGAATGACCGCCTTTGTGAGTCATAGACAGTCTTACAAACTTCATAAACCAGCTTTAAAAGCTCTTCCATCTGAGTGCACTTCATATGGGGTCCAGATCATCACTGGTGGCACTGTGAGGGCAAGTAACTGATAATGGCAGAAAGGACACGGAGGCATCAAAAAGGTCTCAGTCACTTTCACTGTTTAAAGGATGCAGCACAGTGTAATATATTTTAGCTGGTTTTTCACTGAAAAGTTTTTAGTGTTTTCTGGGACTCCCCAGTGCCCCAAGGTTCCATGCAGCTGGGTGTCCCCTCAGTGCAGCTCTGTCAGCGCTTGCCCTGGGCTGACGCGGTGTCACGGGGAGCAGGACAGTCAGCGTCCCCGGCTCCTCCGAGCTCCGTCTCCTCATCCGCAGAGCCGGGTTTCTCATCCGTGTCTACTTAGTAGGGTTGCTGAGAATCACACGTGATGCTTCAGGTGTGACCTTTGGTTGTCTCTGTGATTGGCATATAGTTAATATTTGATAGAAACACTTGTTTTTTTAGTATAATTGTAGCACCTAGATTGCAGTGGTTTTTAGTCTGCATTTTTTATAACTTTATTCTTATTTTTAAATATGCACTTATTTTTATTTATTTTTTTTGGAGGTACTGGGGACTGAAGCCAGGACATTGTGCATGCTAAGCAGGTGCTCTACAACTGAGTAATACACACCTTCCTTTTCTGCACTTGAAAGTAAATATTGCTATACACAAAATAGCTCTTAAACACCATCATGGGACCTAGTCACTGTATAGACAATTGAACACGTATACTATTTCAATAGGAATAAATGTTTTTGAGACATACATTTCTGAATCTGTTAATGTGCTTAAAAACGATCATAGGTAGTGATAAACACGAATCTTTGATCCAGTACTTCTTAGAGACTGTTTTGCCGTCAAGGGAAATTACATTCTACAGAGAAGGCTAATTGGGTCTCTTTGATATTTAGATGGTTTAGCAGATGATGAAGGCTTTCAAAAGCTGACAGTTTTGTATTTTAAAGTAACTACAAAGTTACCTTCTACAAGTTGTAAGTACTAAGCTTGTGAAGTGGCCAGTAATCCAGGGGCTATGTGTCTGTGTCTGTGTCTGTGTCTGTGTGAACGTTGGTGTGTGTGATTTCAGGAAGGTAGAAAGAAATTCCATATAGACTTCTGATACCTTTCTCCTCCATTTCAAGGTGTTGGCATATATTTACACTAATAAATTGATATTCAGTTGTCATTTGGCATATTGGGAATAAGACTTTCTCATACTTGTTTCAGAAGGATTAGGGAGCATGAGCTTAGGAAATGGGAGGAGATAGAGGCAGGGAGGTTCTTTAAACTTTGTGCAGAATTAGAAACAGTAACTTTTCTCTTTTCTTCTAAAGCAAACTGGCACTGAATTGTAACATACTATTACTCAGAATTGCTTTTCTGATCAGATACATGTACCTCAGATTTTTAAATGCAACATGAATGATGAAATGTGTTTTAGCAGTTATTTTTAAAAGTAGTCTCTTTTCAAGTAAAAGGCTATAGCCTGTTCTTTCTTCTAGCGGTACAAGAAATTCTCATTGTTCTGTTGCAATGATCTATGTGCTTACTTTCTTTTTTTTTTTTTCTTTAAGTGCTTTTTTCATTGTGGTTTGAATGAATGTTTAAAATTTCTGGATTTTGATCTTTAGAATATGCTGATTTCTCAGAACTGTTAAAAACCTGATTGTTCTCTGCTCCTTGTTTGGTGGGGCACCCTATTGATTTCTGTTGTCTGTTAAAGAGTGAAATTCTTCCTCTAGCCTGCAGATCATTAAGTGAATGGTTTGCAGTGTGCCTTTAAAATTATTTGTATGCATTGAGCATGTTTGTCCAGTGAATTTTAAATTGACTCATTGTAATGACTTTGATTTGATTCTGTGTCTTTTGCTCCTCTCCACAAGAATTTGAATTCTCTGTTGCATTTTGTATACGTGTTCTTAACAGGGGAAGAAATTTTGCATTTTTTACAGAGGTGGGTTTTCCTATCCCCTCTGAATGCCTTCTAAAATTGATACAATAAAAATCAGTTATTGCAGTGCATAATTATTTCATAAATTATTTTTTGGCATAATCAGAAACAATGACCAAGAATGATAATAAAAAATACGAAAACCTTCCTTCCTTTGAAGAATAGAAATCAGGTAGTCAGGCTCCCTCATGCTTTGTGCCTGACACACTTACTCTCATGTCATTGTGTATCATGATTCGGAGATGGTATTGTTTCAGGTTTATTGATTTTTGTTTTAAAATTTGTGTTGAATTCTTTCTCCAGGCTGATGTTTCCTGTTGGGTTTGTGGAAAGAGTAGAAGGGAAAAAAATACTTTGTTTTGTTTTCAGGAGGCCTGAGTTGATGGGAAAAGAGTTGAGGGTGGGCTGAGGAAAAGAGTGACACTCCCTCTGCTCCTGGTTGAAATTGATAAACAAAGAAATCAATTAAGTATATCGATATTTGACCAAAAGAAGTTAGCGAGCCCAAACTGGCTAGAAATGCACAATGGAAATTACTGAATTCAGCTTCAGAATGAGGTGCTTTACCAAGTAGAAGCAGCTTAGAGCAATCAGAAAATCAGTAATATGATGAGATATAAATGGAATATTATATCTTTTATTGCTGAAACTTTTCTACGGAAAGTTGTGTAGAGCTAAAATTAAGTTTCAATCACCAGGAGTTAAGAGAGTGAGTGGTACTGTAGGATCGTTATTCACGGATGTGCCTAGACCCTGATAGAGTGGCTGAAGATGGCAGGAAAAGACCCACATCCAGGATTTTCATCCTAGGGTGTCCTCCATAATGGTTCCATGTGGAAGCAGATGATTGGGTTAACAAATTGTAACACACCCCAGTCGCCTCTGAATTTTAAGAAGAAAAAATATGCTTTGATACTGCTTTACAAGCAAGTTCCTGTGCATCCTCACTCCAGACTCCTTGCCTTAAAAAGCAGAGACAATGCTTTGCTTGTGTAGTTGAGGTTTTAGATAGCACTCTGCTGGTTGTAAAGCAAGGACCGAGACCCTCAGCTATAAACGCTGGGCTTGTGTGTTGTTAGATAATGTATTATCCCCAAAACAAGGACCTGGCTGGTCTGGTGGTCTGCTTTTTAATGAACATATCTAAAAGTGTATCTTGTTCCCCTCACCCCATGACTTCCCTAAAGATACACTAATCCTTTGTACTCATTGTGTATTCTACAATCTCTGCCTCATCCTGTCTTTCCCGAATTTCCTCCTTACTATCTCACAACTGTTAACGAAGTTTTCCTTTGATTATACCCTATAAATATGGGAGCATTTGAGAGGCTCATGGAGATGGCTCCCTAATCCCTCTCGATTTCTTGACTTTTTCCACAGAGTCTTGACTAATCATTCCTTGTCAGTAAGACTTCTTCCAGCCAGAACCCACAGTTCCAGGTGAGAAGTATGCAGGCTTTATCTCTCCTACCGGAGGCAGAGACAGAAGAGAATTGAGATATGCTCCCCCGTGATCCCTTCCTGCCCCAGGTCTACTGCAGTTCACCTGCAGCCTTCTGGCCTCTGCTCAGAGGGCCTCTGTCCCAGGACTGAACTCAGCGTTTTCTTCCCTTGTCAATATTTCCTGTGCCTTTCAGAACTTGGTTTCTTCTCTGCAATTCAAACCTGGCAGATGTGATGGTGGTCAGCGTGCTGGTGGGCAGTCCTTTGGGGACCCCCAGGAGCCATGCTGATTCTCCTTAGTCTCTCAATCGGGGTTACAGAACAGTCGAGCACCGAAGGAAGCCCATTCTCGAGATGTCAACAGAGCATTTCATCACTTTCATTTTATTTTTCAATTTTTGGTGGAGAAATTATTTGTAGTGAACTGTTCCAGATATTTGCCGCCTGCTTTCCTCATCACCATTCCTTGTTGTCTCTGGTGCTAGTTTTATAAACCAGGTTTCTTTTCTGGTCATTTCTGGCAGCTGGGCTTGCCGAATCCTTGATCTGTATTTGAAACAGAATGCTTCCTCGTGATGTCAAGGTGATTTTCCTATTTCTGAATATTTCGTGTACACTCAGCAACTGTTTCAAGTGAAATGCTCTTGTCCAATTTCGGTTAACTCACATTTGCTGATCTCCTGCTTTCATGCTGAGAGCAGTTTCTTTTTCCTCTAATAAAAGTTAGCAATTTGCATTTACTATGGAAGATACTGGCCCAAGGTCCTTTTGTTCTTAAGAGTTTTAATACAATTCACCCATTAAAATGTACATCGGTTTTTACTCTATGCCCAGAATTGTGCATCCCATTCAATCTTAGAATATTTTCATCCCCCCAACAGGAAGCCCTGTACGCATAAACAGACATTCCCATCTTCCCCATCCTCCCCCAGCCCCAAGGAGCCATTTTTCTCTCTGTGGATTTGCCTGTGCTGGACATTTCATGTAAATCGAGTCACTTCATATAAGTGGAAACGTCTATTGTGACTGACTTCTTTCACACTGAGTAACGTTTTCAATATTTGCTCATGTTGTGGCCTTAGTCACTATTCTATGCTATGCTATTGCTGAATAACATTCCACTCTATGGCTGGGCCCCACTGTTTACCCATTCATCAGGTGATACGCATTTGGGTTGTTTCTGTTTTTGGCTGTGATGAGTAATGTCGCCGTGAACACTCATGTGGTATTATTTATGTGGAAATTTGTTTTCAGTTCTCTTACGTGTGTGCCCAGAGAGCAGAATTGCTGGGTAAGTCAGAAACGAAATGTTCAACTCTCTGAGGCCCTGCCAGGCTGTTTTCCAAAGTGGCCACGCTGTGTTACATCCTCACCAGCAAGGGCTGCGTGCTCCGCTTCCTCTGTGTCCTCTTTAGTGCTTGTTATGCTTTTTTTTTTATTATACCCTATTGTAGTGAGTGTGAAGCGGTTTCTCCTAGTGGTTTTGACTTGATTTCCCTTACAGCTAATGCTATTGAACATCATTACATTGTGCTTTATGGACATTTGTATATTTTCCTTGAAAAATACCTTTTCAGATACTTTATTAACTTTTAATTGAGTTGCCTTTTTATTGTTGAGTTGTAGGGTTTTTTTTTTCTTCATTTTGAGATACAAATTCCTTACCAGATAAGTGATTTGAAAAAATTTTCTCCTCTGTGTTGTTGTTTCACTTTCTGGATGGTGCCCTTTGAAGCAAAGTTTTAAATTTTGATGAACTGCAATTTGTCTCTGTTTTCTTTGTTTCTTGTGCTTTTGGGGTATTATTTAAACTCTGAGGTATTTTATTTAAGCTTTTATATATAAAATAACTTAATTCTTAGGACCGTTATAGGAGATGGGTGCAGTTGTTGTCCCCAGTCTATGGATAGGAGACTGAGATGCAGAAAATTTCACTGAAATATCAGTGTCACATCTACCTAGTGCTGTGGGATTTCAGACCCTCATGTTTGTCCCCAGCATTTGTGATCTTCACCACCATGCTCCACTACTGCCTGGAATCGTTAATGAAAATGACTTTCATTTTTTGATTTCTTGTTAGTTTGTTTTCTCATTGGGGACCTCATCTCCTTATTTTCCTTTCGGATATCAGTGTAGATTTATTTTAGGTCTCATGTAGGCAGAAGCATTGCTATCAGTTAACTTCTTTATTACTCACTCTCCAGTGATGATTGTTGCTAGTTGACCTAACCAAGTCATGCTTAAGTCTTTCCTGCTAATGACACTAAAAACAGTCATGACTTATAGAATGCTCAAAGAAAGTACTTGATTGATTTTATTTTGCTACCCAATCAAACCAATCAAGTAAAAACCCCAGTGTTGACACAGACTATAAGCCCTCCAGAATAGGATCACTGTCTTCCTTCTGTTTCATTTATTTGGTCACAGTGTCTGGATAATGCCTTTCAGTCCAGCAATTTTGTGAGGATACGGTGCTCGTGAATCATTGTAAGGACAGAATTTTGACAACAGACTGTGTTGTTAATTTCACAAGGGAAAAGATAATATAGAAATACTGCTCAGATCTATTTTAAAATTAAGCTTGGAATTTTGAGAAGTATTCAAGAAACCATACAAAGCTCTTTTTCACTAATTTTAGATCTATCTTAGACACATATGGTTACATAGCAGAATAAGTTATCAAGTACATTTGACAATAGGAGTGTAATATTGATAATTTGTTTTAGTTGAAATATTCTACCTGGGATAAAGTAATCAGTGCCCATAAATGAACAAATATGTTTGTATTTCTATGCAACATGGGAGCAGAGTTCATGTTTCTATATAATATGTATGACTGTGTGTTTTAATCTGTCTGTCAGTGTTTTTATAGTTTTTCAGCCATGTTGTAACTTCAGAATTCTTCTAACATATTCACTCCCGATAATACTGCAGTCTGTACTGTGTATCCTATCTTATGCATGGGATTCCACTGTCCCCTCAGTGAGGAATTTCCTCTCCTATTGAGCTAGTAGCAGAGTTAAAGGAACAGTGATTTCAAGGCCTTTGCTCTCCACGTGTTCGCAGTTTCCTGTCAATCACAATATTCTCTTTCTTGTGTTTTCATTGTGCAATTAGAATTTTTGAAAATAATTATTAATATGTTTCACCAGTCTCCCTAGAAATTTGATGTGTTTGTGCTTTTCAGTTTTCAATTTATGAAAATTGTAAATGCAGACTTGTTTTTAAGTAGTCCTTTTTCACTAGATATTTGTTTACCTCTTTATAGTTAAAATAATTTTCCCCAATGAATGAATCGGTGTGCATGTTTTAAAAGATACTTTAGTTTTTATTTTTCTTATTCTAACAGGTATATTCGTTGTACAGAATTTAGAAAATAAGGATAAACACAATAATACCTTAAAAATGGCCTCTAATCTCACTTGTAGATACAGTTGTAATGTTTGAAATTGAGAATTACAAGTCCTCTCACTTTGTTCTACTCTTTCAGGTACGTTTTGGTTACTGAGACCCTCGAATTCCCATATGAATTGTAGCAGAAGCTAGTCTGTTATTGCTGAGGAGCCCGCTGGGATTGTGATCAAGACCACGTTGTATGTGTGCTTCACTCTGGGGAGCACTGCCATCCCAAGAATATTGTCATGTGATCCAGGAATTTGCGTGGTTTGTCTTTCCAGGTATTTAGGTCTTCTTTAATTTATTTCAGCAATGTGTATGGTTTACATAGTATTATTTTACTTTAATTTTTGCCTTTATACTGAGGACAATTGTGCAAGTTACCAAGATTAGAATTGTATTATAGCCCCGCAACTTGCTGCCACCATGGACGCTGTGGTCTCTCTTTGCCCTTTGTAAAATCTCGCACAAAATAGGACCTAAGTAACTCTCTCTTGAAAGAATGATTATATGATTGCTGGATGATGCTTGAGAGTCCTTGTGATGATGTCTTTTTCCCAGACTTTCCCCTCTTCTTAAATATGCCCTTTCTCTTCCTTTCCTCCAGCCTGGGTTTCAGCCTGCCTGTGGCATTGATTTTCCTTGTCTGTGGACTCTTCTTTTCACTAGTTCATGATAATGTTACATGTCGGCTGTGGAAACTTGCTAGATGTCAAGAAAGAGCAAATCCATTGCATGCTAGTATTTTTAGAGTGTGTTATTGAATTATCAATTGAAATTAAATCAGGCTGACCCATTGAGCCATCCCCTGAGCTCTTTTTGCCTTCCTACAGGTGATACTGCTCTCGTTGCTGCATGTGCCCTTCCCCCAGACTTAGTTTTGGAGTTGAGTAAATCACCATCACTGGAGCCCTCTCTTTAAAAGATGAAGAGAACATTTGCTCCTTCTCCCTGCTTGGGGACTTGGATGAGATGAGGTAACAGATAAAGAATGAAGCCCCACCTCATTCTGACCACTGCTCTTTCCGTTCATTTCTCCAGGGGAAGAGTACAATTCAAAAATATAAAGATTGTGAGCTAATGAAGTATACAAGACAACCGATCATTTATTAAATACACTTTCATGCCAGAAACAAATGTATTATACACAGAAAAAGCACATAAATTACGGTAGTACTGTGGTTACAAACGTGGGCCGAGTTCGAGTCCTGCTCTGGAGTGACAAGTCCTGTGAAATGGAGAACTTGTAGGTCGGCTTAGCCTCTCCCGGACTTTTTTCTTTCCTGCAGAGACAGGGCTCGCTAGTCATCCCTCCCCCGTAGAGGTGCTGTGTGTTGTAAACGACGCGCGTGGGCAGGCCAAGCACAGCTGCTCGTTCCTCGTAAGTGCAGGGTAGCACATCTTTTGCGGTTACGGCTTTATGATCGCACCGTGTAGACCCTCAGTGCTCCGAAGGGATGTCTTGCGGATAGGAGATGGGATTCTCACTTCTGTAAATACCCAAAGATTGTGTTATTGAGCCTTGCTGATATAAATCTATTCTTTAAAAAGTACATAATGTAGATATATTTTTCAAACATGCATGCTTTTTTTCTTTTATTATTTATACTTCTACCCTCTCATCACGTGGTGTGACTTTTGATGGAATCCAGGAAACAGTCCTAAGCCACCTGCCTCTTCACACTTCTTCGTGATGGTTTTCTTCCTTGACTAGAAGAGGGTTTTGCATAGGAAATTTTGTTTGCTCCCCTTCTCTTGGAGTCTCCCTGTTTGTCTGCCCATCTCTCACCTGTCCATCTGTCCATTTCTCTACCCACTCATTCTTCTGACTTGTTCCAAGAAGCACTTCAGGCAGCTTACAGAAGAACAGATACCAAATAAACAGGTGAGAAAATGGGGCCAAGTTCACAAATTGAGGCTCGGAGTTGAGCCTGTGTGAGAGTTGCAGGCGTGAGACACACGCCTCTGCCTTGTGACTAATAAGATAGACAGCATCAATGTGCCTGAGGCTCCCAGCACACACAGGGAAGCAGGGTTTGTGGGAGATGCTCACTGGCTGTGAAATAAATAAGTGGCTTAGGAGAAGCCCAGCCTTTCTAAATACTAAGACTTAGGAGAATATTTTGAGTGTCTTCCAAAATCTGAGTATTGCATCTTTTCTTTTTCAGAGTTTTATGTATAGTTGGTTAACATTCTATACCTGGAAATTTCTCCAAAACTGCTGCCCACGTGAGTCCCATGACTCGGGAATGGGGTGGTTCTGCTCATTGACGGGTGTTGGCCAGAAACGGAAAATGACAGCCTCAAAGGAGCCTGGGATTAAGCAGTTATGTTTTGTCAGTGCTGTAGATTTCAGAAAATGCTTTTACCATTTCTCTCCATCTGAGGAAGCAGCGTGCTCTCTTCCCAGCATCAGGAGTTCAGGGTCTCGGGATGGTGGGGGCTGACTGCACTGCCGTAAAGACAGCTGAGCTAGTCACTGCATGTGTGGTGCTTTCACGCAGTGCATTTCATGTTTTTTAAAAGGTTTCAACAGGTAGTTAATTAACTGAGTTAATTAACATTTAATAAATATGAGGCTTTTTTGAAAAGACAGTTATAGGCAGAATATAAGTTGTGAACACTTTAAAAATGGCTTCATTACTGAAATTTCAGTAAGGAAGATTCAGTTTATCTTATTTACTCCTCTCTTTAAAAGTAACAAAGAAACAAGACAGAAAAAGCAGAGGATTACTTCTGTTCTTCCTCTCGGCTTGCAGGTGCCCTCACCTCCAGTGGCATCCATCCAGACACCAGCACTGACACTGGCCGTGCTCAGAAATGCCTCAGCCCTGAAGACACAACTGACAAATGGAAGGGAGCCACGTCCTGTTACAGCGGGTGCTCTCACTTTGTGGGTCCTTATGTAACTGCGTGGTGTTATTCAGGATCGCCCTTTCTACACTGTGTGACGGTGCTGCGGTGTCTCCTAGTTATTTGTTTCTGTAACTACTCATGTATTTTTTCCAATGTGTGGTACTAGACATCTAAAAATGCATTTTTCAGATGAAAAATAATGTGTATTTATTATAAAAGTCTGAAAAAAGTGTCAAAAGGGTCAATCCTGGTCCCAGTACTCAAAGATAATAATTAACACTTTAACATCTATTTTCTGTTCTTTTCATCAGTGTGTATCAGCTCTGTGATAAAAACCAGCGAGCACTGTGTGCCTGTTTACTGTGTGGAGACCTCCATTTTCCATTCGGCTTATTACACATTTTTCTACAATATTCTATCTCCCCTGACATGATTTTTAATGACCAGTATAGCATTCTGTTTTGTGGAGGCATCGTCCATTTTACTTTGTACTTAAGTAAACTTTTAAATTCCAAGTATACTTAATTGAAATTCTGAAAAGAGAACTGTGGTGGTACTGAAAGTCCCCTACTTCCCTTCCCCTTTTTTCCTGAGAGTAAAAGCTGCTGACAATGTGGAGTATATATTTCATGACCTTTATGCCTTTGTCATATATATATACACACATACATACACGTATATGAGAAATCTATGTATATGTGTGTGTATATATGCTTTATTGAAAAATAAGGCCATACTATATGTTTTCTGTAGCTCGGTTTATTCACTAACTTTTATATCATAGACCTCCTCCCACTCCAGACTCACCCGGTCCTTTCAGATAGAGTAAAGGTGTCTCCTGATGTGCAGGTTTGGTCTCTTGTGTAACGACACCTTTCGTGGGAGAGTACTGTGGACAAGGCCTTGGACCACGCCGAAACGCTGCAACTTTAGTGCCCACAGCTCTCCGTGATTTACCGCATCATTGTCTTGATGGTGAACACTTAAGTTTTCTCCATTTTCCACTGTCAGAAAGGGTGTTTGACTGGCATCCTTCTTGTACAAACATTCCTGTGATCTTGTATGAGTATTCCTTTAGCTAAGGTTTCTGGAAATTTAGTCCTTGGATGTGACAACTTCATACATCACAGGATGCTTTCAAGTGAATCCTGAAATTCCTTCTCCTGTGGGGAATGAAAAGATGTAGAATAAATTATGTAACCAATTCTCTATCGCTGGATATGATTTCACTTCAGCATTTCTTCCCACCATTGTAAACAGTGCTGTGCAAATATTCTGATGAGTACATCTTTTTGAACTGATTTTTTCTAAATGTAACGATTCCTAAAAGTGGAGTTCAGCCTGTGTGCACACACGTTTTTCAGAGTTTACATATCCATTGACATGTCATCCTCCAAAAGATCGCTCACAGTTTGTTGTCTCAAAGATGGACACTAGCTATAATATCTTTTAAACATATTTGCCAATATGACGAGCAAAATGATTTTCATTATTTTAGTTTGCACTTGATGACCAGTGAGGTTTTGAGCATTTTTCACTCATTAGCCATCTGACTTTTAAAAAGTGAATGATCCCTTTTGTCCTTTGCAAACATTTAAGTGGAGGAGCTTCTTGCTGCTTTGTGACAGCTCAATGTGTATTATGAACATTAACCCCTTGTCTTCATCAACATGTATCAGAGAGCTTTTACTTGTCATTTCTTGCCTTTCATTTTGTTCAGTAGATTCATTATTGTTGGGGCCCAAAATAATCTTAAGATAGTAAATGTCTTCTTTTTGGGTTTTATTCTTAGAAATGCTTTCTTATAATGGTATAAATTTCTTCTGTAGTTTTTTTTAATCTCTAAGATGGAGATGATAATGGTACTTGTTACAGTGAGGAGAAGCTGAATTGATATGAGCAAAGAGTTGTATTTGCTCTTATTAGTACTTTCTAATATTTACATCATTTTCTGTCATTTTTCTTGTGGTCATTTTGACGGGAATAGAATTTGTTTTTTCCAGGTATTCTCTGATTGTAACAAGACAATTATTTGCTTTTTAATTTGAAATCCCACCTGTAAAAAATACTTATGTATACTAGAGTCTCTTTTTGAGCTCATGATTTATTTCTGTCAATCTTACTTTCTTACTCTAGCACTATATCTTACATATTGTAAAAATTTATTTAATATATTACAGTGCGAATTTTTTGATTCTTTTTTCGATCCTTAAATTTCTTGGCTTGTATTATGACTTTATTATTCCTGAAGAATTCTAATATAATTTTTTCAAGTTAAAAAAAACAGATAAGTGTTGTCATGGGATTTTTTAGTAATTTTGAATTATCTTTAGGAGAACGTACATGTTTAAAACTGCTTTCCTCCATACAAAAGGTTGATGTCTCTACTTTCACACTTTTACTTTACCCCTCAGTACAGTCCTGTACTTTCTCCATGTACAACATGGGCATTGTTTTTGAGTTTATTCCAGATTATTGTTGATGTTTTTGTTAATTTTTTAAGTGAGAAATTTTTGCTATTATATTTTTTAACTGTTAAAACTGACACCTAGGAAGGCAGATTCGGTTTGTAAATACTCACTTTGTAACTTCTCATTTAAAATTGTAAGTATTAAGTACTTGTTACAGAATCCTTTCTTTTCTGTTTTTAAAAATTTGTTTCCAAGATTCTCAAAATGGTCATAGCTAAGTAGTATAGGTGGGGAGACAGATGGAGAGAGGTAGTGTGGCTCATGTACAAACTGTGAGCACTTTCATGGCTGCCTTTATGCTGGAAAAGCTGATAAACAGTCCATCTTAAACCAGGGTGGCTTTGTATGCACTTGAAAGCCAGCTTTCCTGCCTGTATGGTGAAGCATGGTAGGCGTGGCAGGTAGATGATCAAGGTCGAATGGAGGTTATTGGCTGCACAGAGCACTGTGTCTGAGAATTGGAGACCATCGCCATGGGAAATGCTTGGTGCCAGGACCAATGCAGAGGAGCTGGGGAACCTTGTGTTAAGGATTTTCCAGCCCTGGGAGTGGGAATATCAGACTCTGCATTCAGATCTGAGTTTGAATTCATCCTCTTTAGTTTACTTGTCCTCTGACTTTTGTCAAGCTATATACCGTCTTTCACTTCCTGTTTTCTTGTCTCTCAAATTAGGAGAATTACATCCTGCTGCTAGAGTGTTTGATCAGGTTAAATAATTTGTGTCTATAAGATGTCACATACATTCACAAGCTCAGTGAGAAATGGGCTGTCGCCTGTTCTTCTGCAGCTCAGTGCTTGACAAGACATGGGGGAAAGCCAGTCCCTAATTTGTGTGTGATGCAAGTAGGAACAAAATTAATGTCTTGCCTTTCCCTAGCAGTATTCTTGCAGCTTTGCTTCATTTACTTCTTTCCTCCTTTCCTTTCCCCTTTCCCATCCTCCACCAAAAGAGCCTCTCAGAAAAATAGATTCAAATTACTTTAATGGTTGGCTCATCCTCATGAAATGATAGTATCATAAAAAAAACTGTGCAAATCCCAGAATATATTTTATATGATTTACACACACACATGTGCGTGCAAACACACACACACACAAAATCAGTCTACCTCCCACTTGCAGAGGGAGAAGGTCCACTTTTTCTGAGTTTTCATTCACAGAGAGTGAGAACAATGTCTCTTACACAGACTTTCACCAGGCTTCGTGCATGGTGTTTTTAATTGAATTTCTGTTTGTGGCCATAGATATAGTCTCCTAATAGAAGAGAGAAAGTGGAGACATAGACATTCCGCTGAGATATTGGTGTCATCATATTTTAGTTGTAAAGGACTTAAGACAGCATAGAGTCGCAACATTTTATGGGTGAGAATCCATGATGTTGTAACTTAGACAAGAACCTGGGTCTTCTGCCATCTTGTCCACGCGGGTGAAGAGGCAACTGGGCAGGGGATAGTAGGGATCCTTCCTGCTTCACTTCCATGTTCTTGCTAGTTTTCATTTCAGCTGCCTTTAGTTTATGTTCATGAGGCCACTCATGGGAAGGTCACTCTGTCCTGATAGATTGAGTTTCTTATCAGCGAAAAGCTCTGGACCCACTCATATTTCCCAGAGTTTTCTGCTGACCTGCTGACACTTTATATAATTGAGACCTAAGAAACTACTGAATGTAAAATCCTTATTGTTATCGTTTCCCCTCGAGTTCCATAGGAATGGGGTGCTGTCTCAGGCTGTCTAAAGCCAGATCTGAACAAAGATAGGGTGATGGGCTGTGCTGCTGGACCTACACAGTCGAAGGGGATTTCCACCTTAGCTTTATAATCAGGCAGATTAGTTCAAATCTTGCCTTTACCAATTATTATCTTTGTGTCTTGGGGGAGAAACTGTACTTTTTTGTGTCCAAATTTGTTTATCTGTAAATAAGTTCAGTATTTATTTTAAGGTTTCTGTTTTAGAATTGAATGAGCTAATTCATTCATTTATACCTAAAATAGCGATCGCATGGTTCTATGCTGGTGCCTTGGTAGTTGATTACTAAGGGAATCGGCAGTGAGAATGGGGGTGGGGGACCCCTGGATAATAGAGCTTATATTCCAGGATATGCTTGTAAAAGACTGGATGTGCAGTAGATTTTTAGTAAATATCTACTCCTTTCCTAATCTGCATTGATTGTTTATATATCTTTATACAAATATATTAACAATTTTTATTGCAATTTAAATATTTTTGTAGTACTTACATTATGTAGCTATAAAAATACATGAAATAAAATGATTTGACTTTTATTTTCTTTTCAATAAGCAAAACAAAATAAAATAGAAAAGAAAAAAGTCTTGAGGGAGTAGAAATAATTTTATTTCTGTGTAATCAATTCCATATAATAGGTCTTTGTCATGTTGTTAAACAGCATATAAAATTGATAGGTTGTGACATACTGGAAATGAGGAAACAGTGGAGACATACTACCTCTAATGCAGTCATTTTGTTACCAAGTCCAAACTCGTTCTGCTTGCTGCATGACAGGCCAATAAATGGGGAGATGAGATGTTGGAGTAAGGAATAGTGACTTCATTTGTAAATCTGGCAGACCCAGAAAATGGCATATTGATATCCAGTAGAACTCTCTTCCCCAAAGCAGAATTCAGTCTCCTTTTATACTAAAAAGCGGCGGGGATGTGGTTGGTTGTTGCAAACTTCTCGCTGTACGAATTGTTTGTCCTTGGAATCCTTTGTTCCTGCAGCTGTCCATGGTGGGTCAAATTAAGGTGCCCCCATAAAACCTCCAAATAAAAGAAAGGTTATTATCTATTTTGCAACTTGCCATCTGTACATAAGTGTAGCAGAGCTAATATCCTTAAAGATCAGAGCCCGGAGAATAGGCTGTCCTGGATATTTCAGGCTAAAGGCAACTTTTTTTTACAAAAGGTGCAGAGATAGCAAGTCGGAGCCTAGAAAACAAGGTACAGGTTTAAAGCCAAACGAACACATCTAACATGGAGTCAAATTTGTTCTTTTCTTTTACAATTTCTTTTTCTAACTCATAAATAATTTTAGTAAGAAACATGAGAAATTTTTTTTATTTTTGCTTCTTAATAACGGATTACAACTACACTTTAGTGAGCAGGGATGCTGTGCGTGCCTTGGGGTCACAGCAAACTCTTGTTGGGGGTGGTCGACCCTGTAACATACCTGATGTCCCGTGAGTGTTGGTGAGGGTCCCCCTAACCAGGGGCTCTCTTCAGGAACCACCATATGGTCATTGACCTCTGGAGACCTCTTTTTCAGCTGCAGGAAATTTTTTCAGATTTTGTGATGGAAAAATCTCTCCAGCTGCAGATAATCAGGGAATAAAGGAAGAGGAAAAGGGCTTGAAGTAGAGTAGAAGAGAAGGACAGAATATCAGGGAACGTGGGGGCTTGGCAGCGGGGCCTCGGGAGAGAGAGGAGCAGAGGTGTGGAGGGTCCCGGCTACGGAACCAGCTCCTGCACCTTTCCCCGCACCCAAGCCACACAGCTTTTAATTGGGCCCAGGACTCCCTCCTGTCTGGATGTCACCCTGGGCAGAACTTTGAGAATCGAAGCTAAGGGGTGGTCAACACTCACCTAGGGGGTCACTGAGGACTTTGCTCAAGTCCACATTGACTTTTCCAGTCATGTGCCTTCACCTGTTCTTTATCTCAGGATCTGAGAAGCAGGAGCAAGGAACTCATGGAGAGATCCAGGAAGATATCTGACTGTGTTACGAGACGACAGTCACAGTGACACGTGGAGCGAAGACACTTGCAGTAAAGTAAAATAACTTCACAACTATTGCATCAGAGCTGCAAGTGTGAGAGAGCCTAAGCCTGTCTCAGAGTGCAGGGGACAAGAGAAAAGGAATGGTAACATTACCACTGACATTTGAAATTTTGTTAAAAAGAATGCTACTGTTAATTGTATCACTTGAATGTATGCAGGTGTTTTTCTATGAGCATTCATAGGTTCACAAAACCCCACCAGCCACTCTTGCTCCCATCTGGTGTGGGCTTTCTCAAGCACAGTGCCCTTCCTGCTTGGGTGGGCCACGCTGCTGGTCCTCGCCTGGGGCCAGACTGCTACAGGACACTGAGTCCCCGAGGCACGACCTGGGATACATGACAGGAACATCTCTGCTCTTGGCTGAGTGCCTCCGTTTCCCCCTGCAGTGTAAGAATGCCGGTGACTCAGTTAGAAGCATGCATCCAAGCCATCCTTCCGTGTCATCACCATCTAGAAGCGGTGCCTGAATATTCTGAATTTCTGCAGAATGTTGTTTACAATCACCTTGAACAAGTGAGTGTGTGTCCTCTTTCAAGTGGAGGAATTTCTGCCGTTTTCCTGGAACTTACTCACCAGTAGTCCATCTGATTTTTCTGTGCTAGGATTCAGTATAGCCTGCTAATAACTCTGCAGTCAGATCTTGAAACCCTGATGAAGAGGATTATTTATTTTCTTTCCTTATATGATAGTATTTTACTTTCAAAATTCTGAGTTTTCTGTTCTTGGAGGAATTTTTTGGGGGTTTGGAGAAACAACTTTGCTCTTACCATCTTTGTGACCTGTTGCTATATGCGTCTCACCTGTCTTCTGTCACTTGTGAGGCGGTTCCATTTGTGACCCTGTCCGGGTTATTCATGTTATAAAACATAAAATCTGTAAAAGTACAGAACCCTTTTACTCCGAAGACATTCCACAAATACTCCTTTAATCTGGGTGTGGTTTTAACAAGACACAAACATTAGAACATATACTTGCAGGTTGCCAGTGCAAAATCCCCAAATGAATAGTCTAGCTCAACATCTAAAATCTCTTATCTACCTTGGATATGTATGGATAAGTGAAGCAGTTTGCTAAGAACCCAAGACCAGGTTTAGGATACAGGCTGATGTAGCTCAGCGGGTCCTCCCAAGCTGATGCTCTGCCAGAGAGTGGGGTTGAGGGGAGAGGGCGTGCCCTGCCCTCCATGAGCTGACAGTTTCATGGCAAACACCTTCACAAGGTGAAGAAATTGGAGTTTCTTCTATGAACAGTGGGTCTGAAAAGAGCCCAAAAAGCATGGGAGTGACACAATCCCATTTGTCTCAAGTAGGGGAGAGTGGCTGTGGGGCCACTTGGGAGACTCGTGAGTCCAGGTGGGCAGTGTTGGTGGCTTCCACTTGAGCGGTAGGATAGTGGGTAAAATCGAACTGATTGAAGGCATGTTTAGATGGTAAAAAGAAAGATTTAAAGCTGTCTGTGAAGGTAGGATGGAGTAAGGCCCAGGTTTCTGGGTGGATTAATGAGTTAAATGATGGTCCTGCTGTGTTCTGAGGAGGGAAAGCTGCAGAGGGATTTCTGGGGGAAAACTGATGAGTTCAGCTGTGGGTAAAGTGAAAGGTTGTTAGATGTGTGGTCTGGGATCTCAGGTGAGAGCCAGTAGTGAGTAGGGAGAGGGGAGAGAGACTTTCAAATAATTTTATCTTGTGAACATACATATAAGGATGAGTAATGACACACTTAACCCCTCTATATTCTGTATTTAAAACCCAGTAACATTTTGCTATATTGGTTGCAGTTGTTCTTAATTTTTTAATACAAATAAAATAAATAGAAACGAAATAGTGGAGTTAATGAATATCTTAGAGTTGATGTGTGTCCTTGTATGTATTTTGATTTCTCATCTTTATAAACATAATCTACAAAAAGTTAACTTGCTTAGAATAAGAATTAAACACAGGGACATGACACACTCTGTTGGGGGTTGAAGGTGATATCTTTGGCAAATTATATAGCCTCTCTTTGCCTTTGTTGCATCTTCTGTGAATGCCCCCGTGCCCCTCATCACAGCTGATTTCCTAGACTAGAAGTTGGGAGGGAGGCTGCTGAAGGGAGTAAGAGGTGGCAACTGCTAGGAACAAAGAAGACAAAGACAAAAACAGATTAAAGCCGAGAAACTGAGTCCTAATACCCTCAAAGGAAAAATAATCCCGCAGTGTTTTGAGCCACTTATCGTACGGGAAACAAAATCACGTGGATCCAAATCTCTTGAGCATATGTATATTGTGGGTGGGAGGGTATCATCAGAAAAGGGTTGAGAAGAGGCTTTTTGGTTTCCCTTAACGTTTTCAGTAAGAATGGGGTGCAGAAGCAAAAACCACCCGCTACACAGTAGAAGGTGTTGTTTTGTGTGAAACTGACCAAAGTTTGGAAACCAGTCATCAGTGGTGCTGGGAAATGAAGAGGCTTCTGGATTGGGTGGGGCACTTGCTGTGACTTCCAGGTGACCTGCTGGCTGGGGTCTGTGAGGCGGGCAGTAGGTTTGCAGTGTGACCTGGGCATAATCCCTGGCTCTGAGGCTGCTGGTCTGACTAGCAGACCTGGGCAGATGCAGTCCTATTGGGGCATCTCGCGATGTGGCCTGGGACACCTGCCATGCTGAGGGCGAGAGGAGGGATCCCCTAAGGGGGTGTCCCTGTGAAGAGTAGAAACGTCCTCCTGCAGGGGAGGAAGAGCCTCTGAGCAGCGGGCCGGATGCACAGGCAAGAGCAGCCTGAGCACGGAGATTTCGGGGACCTGGAAGTCATAAAGTGGCCCGAACAGCCTTGTTCCTGAGAAACTGGAGGGAAAAGATGCTGCAAATGCAGGCTAATTTCAGACCCTGTGGTGGGTCATGAGTGATAGGAAAGAACTGGTCAGGCAGGCACGAAAGAACCCTGTGGTTGTCCCAGTTGGGGCGTCACACCAGAGGGAGGAGCAGAGTTATAGACTTTGTCACTTTTTATCTGTGTGACTTTGAACAATAACACCCCACCTCTCTCTATATATATCTTCATCTGTAAAGTGACAGAGTGACAACTCGTGTCATCAGAAGGCTTAGTTTAGCTCTGATCCTCATTGTCCAGTCCTGTCAGTGCTGCCCTGCAAGGTTCTGCAGTGGGTGCTCTTACCCTGAGATGGGAGGGCGTAGAAGGGCATTGAAGCACCCGAGGGCAGGAAGGGGTTGCTTTAAAAGCAGACATGTAGCCTCCTGCAGCTGCAGACCTACAGGCAGTTTGGTTTATGGTCGTGGAGAGGACTTTGGAGGTCTTAGCATCGTCTTAAGACTTGTTTTCCCTTGGGGACCTGATTTGCCTTTGCAGATTAATGTTGAAGATTTGGGCTTCTGGCAAAGCTGTTTTCAGAGATGGGTATATATGTAACATATAGTATAAAATGAAAGGTTTTATTTAATATTTGGGACTTTGTAGCTGTAGGGAACAGCTCTGTTGGCCTGGTTTCCACGGAGGACACTAGCGGTCGTCAGAGCGTGCGGGAGGGCAGGCAGCCTGCAGTGCTGCTGCGGGGGTTCTCCCCAGCTGGACGCTCTGCTGAGTTGACTCTTCTCTGAGTTTGGTTGCCAGAGGAGCAGACAGCAAAGTAATGAGTTCTGGTGGGATTGTATAATGACAGGAAGAAAGAGGGAGCCGTAGTTCTTAGGGACTACTACACTCTTTTGGTTCCTGATCCAGTGTGTCCCATTACACAATTGATGAGTTGTGTCTATTCTGGGACTTGATTGAAATAAACGTGCAGCCTGAATATTAAGAGTTATGTTTTATTTGTCAGGAGGACTCGAGCCAGGATGACCGCCTCTCAGAACACTCTGAGGGACTGCTCGCAAGAGTAGGGGAGAAGCTAGGATTATATAGGAGCTTTACAACAAAGACCAGGTAGTCAGAACAATAAAACATTGCTTGTTATCTAAAGAAAGCCAGGTATCTCAAGTTCATGAATTTAATGCTTTTCAATATATGGGAGGAAGCCAACATTTGGGCTGACTGAATATATACTTTAGACAAGCACCTAGCTATCTAGGGCCAGTAATCTGTCCTTTCTTATTCTGAGTCTGCTCAGAGGGCACCGTTGTGAATGGCTGCAGGCCTGTCTTCACTGGGGGGTGGCGGCAGCCGCTGATGACTTGTTTTCAGCATTCTTTGTTTAGTGACATGGTTGCAATATTTTCATTCAATTTGTAGTGTTTTCATTCACAGAAAATTATGATATTACCCTGATTATGGATAATCTGGAAGCTTGGAATGGAACCGAGTTGGAATTACTGCAGGTAACTTCTACTTTAATAAGCCATGTGTAAACATGAACACGGAGGAAGCATACAAAAGGATTCCGTGGTGAATGGGAAGGGTTTCTGCACGTTACAGGAGAAGGCAAGGCAGAATTCTTCTTCTTTGTGGGCAGGTATGTGAGTCCAACTTTCCTTTCTGAAGTGCTTTCTGAGAACTGTTTATGGTAATGAACCAACATTGACAAACGGTGACACACATTGCATTTAAGAGCTGGCTGGCTTCAACTTGGGTATTGGACAGGTGGAATTCATAGGCAGTGGTCAGGTGGATGGGACAGAGATGGAGCCCAGGCCTGGGCCCATATTCAGGTTGAAATCGCCATTTACTCACCATAGCGCCTTGGACTTGAATGTAACCTCTCTTAAACTGATGGTGAGTCTGTGAAATGGGCATGATAATATTCGTTACTTCCTGGGCTTGTTGTAAGTTCTGAAGATTATTATAGCACACATGAAGCACTTAACACACTGACACTTAGCAGTGTACACTTTGTTCGACCACCACGCTTGGTGTGTGTCAGAGCCTTAAAGGCAGCATGTGTCTGTTTAGGATGCACTGGTAGCCCCTTGGCTACTTTGTGAATTTGGTGATTTCCTTTAATACTTGTAACTCTGTGTGCCATGGGCAGTTATTTTTATGGACAGATGAGGAATCTCAGGGTAAAAAAGACTGTGTAATTTGCCCAAAGTCAGACCATAATTTTGTGTGCAGGGGCCTCGGTTCAGCATGGGCTCCTGGGCCTTCTGCTCTCTCCGTTCAGCACCAGAGCCAGATGTGGGCTCGGCTGTTTCCCAGCCCAGAATATCCGGCAGGCCACAAGACACACCTGGTCCTGTGCTGCTTGAGCAAAATCTCCGGAGGAGAGGCAGTTACAAAAGGGATAAACATAAAAACAGACGACAGCAAATTGTGATCAGCTCTGAGAAGGAAAGGAACACGTCTGGCCGTGCAGAGCTGGGAGCTTTCCCGTCGGGGCTTCTCTGGGGACGCTCATCTCAGCTAAACAAGCTGTGCTGCTGCACCAAGGCAGGAAGGCAGGGCTCGTGTGGCCAGGTAGACAGGGCCTCGTTGATCGTACTCATTCCCTATTAAGTGGCAGGTGTCACAGGCACTTAACTAATAAACAGATGTTGGCCAGAATCATCACGCATTTTGCTTGGTAGTTTTATTGGCTCCAACTTTGAGAGGAGGTCATTGAAGCTGGGGAGTTTGCTGCATGCCCGTGATTACCATGGAAATACCCCCACTGGTCTTTCAACCTAGACTGGTGTGGCTGTCATGTCCCAGCCCTGTGAATGGCATCGTGCAGCTTCTCCCAAGTGGCCCAAATGACTGACATTGATATGCTTAATTCGTAGGAAATGGTATGTGGCAATAAGAGAAAAAGGTAGTAAGAAATTGGAAAACTAGAAAATAACCAATTCTTCCCCTGCTGGGGGACCGTACCCTGTGTCTCTCACCCCACTCACTGCCTGTCACCTCCTCCCTGCCTACTCCGTGTTCAGAAGCCACTCTGAGCCTTTGAAGAACATTTTGCCTCATGACACTGTTGACTAGGACCTGCGACCTCTCTGTCCCTGGTTAACTCTCTCTTCAAAGCCATTTAAATTTCTTGCAGGCTCCTCCACTCAAATGTAAGAATAGCCCCTTTAAACTTCTTGATGCAGCTCCTTAATGAAGGTCTTGGGAAGGAAACCTAGCCAAAACCTGGGAGGTATTCACAGAGTGAATGTAACCTGAGCATTTTTTGATGTTCAGAATCAGAGCGGTGGGAGACACAGGAAGGCCTTTTTAAGTTAGAAAGTGGAAAGAGAAAGGACTCAGGATGTTTGAGACTGAAACATCTCGGTCCCAGCCAGCAAGGCACCTGCGTTCAGGATGGTGTGTGGGGAGTGCAGAGTTCTCAAAAAGAAAGAAGTGGTGGGATGGCAGGGAGGACATTTAGGTACTTAACTGGGGAAGGAAAAAGTTGGCTGAACAATTCATGGTTGAACAAGAGGATTGTGACATGATGTGCTTGTATTTTGGAGAGAAGGGTTTTGTGGAGCCAGGCCTAAGGAGAAATCTCTCTGACTGGGGAGTCAGCACAACAAAAAAACACAGAGAACCAGGCAGACCCCATGGCCCCTGATGGGGGAGAGGCTGCCCACCAATTGGAGACCTGGAGGCTGCTTCTGTCCCTTAGCTGGGGCCTCAGACCTCACTTCACATCCCAGTCCTGTTGATACAAGAAAAAATATGTGGGTCATGAGAAGGGCTGTGTCCCAGGCTTCCGTTGAGCCCCTGGGATGTGCCCTACCAGATTTTGTTCCTTGGCTTCATGCAGTAAAGAATTCAAGAACAAACCAGTGTTGAGTAAAGGTAGATTTATTCAGAGAGATACATTGACAGGCATGAGAAACGTCACGAAGTATGGGGGTTTGATGCTCAGATTAAAAGTAGGCACGCACTCCACAGAAATAGTGTGGGCCTTCTCCGAAGAGGTAGAGAGAGGGGTTCCTGGGATGTGGCTCTGTGTTGCTCCTTTTCTTGGGCTTCGTGGTTTCATATGCTAATAAGTAGAAGGACCAGCCTTAGGGCAAGGGGCTGGGATTCCAGGGAGTTGGCCATTTTCCACCCTTTGACCTTTTGTGGCTAGCCTTGTGACTGCCATGGTGCCTGGGGCCGTGTTATTCACCATGTTACTATTACAATGGGTGTATAATGAAGCTCAAGATCTACTAGAAGTTAAATCTCTTCATCCTGAGCCTCAAGACCTATTGGGGGTTGAATTCTTCACCATTTTGATGTTAATTGCTGTGGTCTTTCTTGAATGGCTTGCTCTGCCCCCTTCCATCCTGTCTCACTGTGATGACACAGAGAGAGCAAAGGCCGGGCCCTGCGTGTGTTCCTGCATTTAAAAGCGGGAGATGTGGGGTGGGCTGAGGATGACTCTGAGTGGTGAGAAATATGTTTCAGATTTTCCCACATGAGACATGGGGACCTGCCAGCAGCCATCGCAGATTTATCTCACGGGCATTATCGCTTGTGTTGTTACGGAAACAACAGGCCAGCCAAGAAATAAGCAGCACTCAGAGGGTGGGAGTACTGAGATTTATTATGCCAGCGGGCTCAGAGGGGCTTCTGTTCCCAAGCCCTGAGCACATCCAAGACGTGCACATGAGGTTTTATAGGGTTAATTACAAGTATGGGGCTTTTAGCCAATAAGGCTCGAACAACAAAAAGCAAGGAATCAGTACACTGAAGCTTATCAATTTGGAACAGATCACGTTACTGACAATTGTTGACCTTGGATTTACGAGTTAGCTTGTTAGCCCAGTAAACTGACACTGAACTTCAGATTTACGAGTTAGCCCAGCAAAACTTAGATCAGTAAACCGACACTTATCACACTTAGATTTGTGACTTAGCTTGTTAGCCCAGCTGGGGTTTTTGTTCACAGTGTCACTCATCTTTTCTATTTTCCTTTTATTTTTAAAGTATTTAATCCAAATTTAATATCAGGATTTTTTTGGAAAGAAATTTCTCTTTTTCTTTTCTTTGGGGCTCTTTTGGGGGGTAGGTAATTAGGTATATTTATCTGTTAGTGGAGGCCCTGGGGCTTGAACCCAGGACCCTGTGCACACTTAAGCACACGCTCTACCACCTGCCCCATCATCTTTTTCTTTTTGCTTTAGCTGCCAAGAATCTTACAGCTTAATTTCTAGTCGGCCTTTAACACTTGCCCTGACTTCATGGAATCCATTTTTATGAGTTTACCTCCCCCTGGTTTCATTTAAGTATTGAATCTCCATTTTCTCTTCACTCTCAGTTTTGCCTTTTTGTTGTTATGGTTGTTAAGCTGTATTTAAAAAATTGTTTAATTTCTCTTTTAGCAGGAGGCTGAAGTAAATAAATATGTAAACAAACATCACACTTAAATGCTTTTATATATTCTAAGCTGTTTAGTAGTTAATTAAAAACCAAATTGAATATTAAAGGGATAACATTTTTAAATTATTTTTTAATTTTTTATAAAGACATAGCTGATTTAAAATATATGTTTCAGGTGTACAATAGATGCTCCATTTATAGTTACTGTAAAACATTGTCTGTATTCCCTGTGTTGTAAGATACATCCCTCTAGAGTGTTTACATTACATGTTGCAGTTTGTATAAGAAATTTGGGTAACGCAGAGTCTGGGACGTGGCTGTGGCTGACCCAGGTTCACGCAAACCCTGCCTGTCAAAGCTCAGGCCTTCACTCCTGTCTGCAGGGGAGCGAGTGGAGGCAGCTCTCATCAGCGCTGGCACCACACTCTGAGTGGCAGTGACAGCAGTGACTGTGTGTGGACGTGAAAATTGTTGTTCCAAGAGTTTTACATGCTTTTCTGCATTTAATAATTAAAGCCCTCCTGTGAGGAAGGGTTTTAAGTTTTTAATGAATAATACATTTTATTTTGATATTGATAGACTTCAAAACTCCGGAAAATTTACAGGAGTAGTACAATAAACGCTTAGATACAGTTCACCTTAAAGGGCACTATTTGCCCTTTTGTGACGGGCTTATTTTAGCATAAATTTTCAAAGTTCATTCATATTGTAGCCTGAATCAGTACATTATTGTTTTTGTTTGATAATATCCTTTTCCTTTTTTTTCGTTTTTGGTCTATTTAAAAATATTTTCATTGAAGTCTAGTCAGTTTATAGTGTTGCATCAGTTTCTTGTGTACAGCACAAAACTTCAGTTAAATAGGAACATACCTGCATTCATTTTCATATTCTTTTTAAACATAAGTTACTATAAGTTATTAAATATATTCTCCTGTGCTATACAGTATATACTTGCTGTTTATTGTATACATACTCAGCATCTGCAAATCTTGAACTCCCAATTTATTCATTCCACACCCTCTCCCCTCTGGTAACCATAGTTTGGTTTCTATGTCTCTGTGTCTGTTTCTGTTCTGTAGATAAGTTTATCTTTTTGTTCCTTTGTTTTTGTTTTTGTTTTTTTTTTTTTTTAGATTCCTCATGTGAGCGATCTCATATGGTATTTTTCTTTCTCTTTCTGGCTTATTTCACTTAGAATGTCATTCTCCTGGTCCATTCATATTGCTGCAAATGGCATTATTTTATTATTATTTTATTGCTGAATAGTAGTCTATTGGACATATATACTACAACCTCTTTATCCAGTCGTCTGTCAGTGGACATTTAGGTTGTTTCCATGTCTTGATATTGTAAATAATGCTGCTGTGAACATTGGGGTGAAAGTGTCTTTTTGAATTACGTTTCCTTACGGATATATGCCCTGGAATGGGATTGCTGTGTCATCTGGGCCCACAAGGTTTTGTCTTTTGAGGAACCTCTATACAGTTTTCCACAATGGCTCCACCAAACTGCATTCCCACCACAGTGTAGGAGTGTTCCCAATTCTCCACAGCCTCTCCAGCATTTAGTGTCTATGAACTTCTGAATGATGGCTATTCTGACTGGTGAAAGGTGATACTTGTTTGCAGTTTTGATTTGCATTTCTCTGATAATGTTATTGAGCATTTTTTCATGTGCCTATTGGCCGTTTGTATGTCTTCATTGGAGAAATGTTTCTTTAGGTCTTCTGCCCATTTTTGGATTGAATTGTTTGTTTTTCTTTTTTATCAAGTGTAAAAGCTGTTTACATATTCTGGGAAATAAGCCCTTGTCACTTTCATTTAATGCAACTATTTTCTCCCACTCCATAGGTTGTCTTTTTGCTTTAATTTTTGTTTTCTTTTCTGTGCAAAAGCTTGTAAGTTTAATTAGAACCCACTTGTATATTTTTGCTTGTATTTCTATTGCTTGAGTAGACTGCTCTTGGAAAATATTGTTGAGATATATGTCAGATGTTTTGCCTATGTCTTCTTCTAAGAGGTTTATAGTGTCTTGTCTACAATTTTAAGTCTTTAAGCCATTTTGAATTCATTTTTTTGTATGTTGTGAGGGGGTAGTCTAACTTCATTGATTTACATGCAGCTGTGCAGTTTTCCCTGCACCATTTGCTGAAGAGGCTGTCTTTGCTCAATTGTATGTTCTCACCTCCTTTGTCAAAGATTCAATTACCAAAAGTTTGTGGGACTATTCTTGGTAATTTTGTTTATCCATTCATTGATGGATGGATATTTTTAGTGACTTTTAGCTACTCTGAATGATACTGCTATGAATATTGATGTGCAAGTTTTTGTGAGAATACATTTCCATTCTGTTGGCTGTACAGTTGGCCCACCATATCTGTAGTTTCCACTTCATGGATCCAGATGGCTGATTGCAAAGGGACTTGATCATCCTTGGATTATGGTATCCAGGTTGGGGGTTCCTGAAACCAACCCCCCGAGGACACTGAAGGATGACTCTACATGTAGGAGTGGAATTGCTCAGCCACATAACTCTAACCTTTTGAGGAAACATCGGGCTCTTCCAAAGAAGCTGCGCCATTGCCCCTTTCCAACGGCTGCATATTGAGGGTATCCATTTCTCTGCCTCCTGATTGACACTTGTTATTGTCCATGTTTTGATTATAACCATCCTAGTGAGTTTAAAATGAGATCTCATTTTGATTTTGATTTCGCTAGTGATGCTGACCATCTTTTCAGATGCTTATTGGCCAATTGTGTATCTATTTAAATCCTTGGCAAATTAAAAAATTGGGTCGATTTTCTTTGTATTGTTCAGTTGTAAGCATTTGTTTTATATCCTGGATACTAGTCTCTTATTAGATATATGCTTTGCAAGATTTTTCTCCTATTCTGCAGATTGTCATTTCACTTTAATTTTTTTAAACATTAAAACAATTTCTTTATAGGGGAGGTAATTAGATTTATTCATTTTGTTTTTCTTCCTTAGCACGCACTCTATCATTTGAGCTACCCCTTTCCCCTTTCATTTCACACTCTTGATGTTGTCCTTTGTAACAAATGATTTTAATTTGATGAAGTCCATTTTATCTATTTTGTTTTATCACTTGTGCTCTTGGTATTGTATCTAGGAAGCCATAGCCTATCCTATGACCACAAAGATTCATACTATGTCTTCTTTTAGAAAGTTCATATATTTAGTTTTTACGTTTCTGTCTGTGATCCATTTTGAATTAATATTTGTTATATAAAATACGGGGTCCAGATTCCAGATTCATTCTTTTGCCTTCAGATACCCAGGTGTCTCTGCTCCATTTGTTGGATAGACTATACTTTCAATGGAGTGTTGTTGGCACATTTCTGGAAAACTGACTGTAAATGTAAGTTTCCCCCCAGGATTTTTTATTGTGTCTCATAGATTTCTGCATCCAAACTTATGACAGAAGCATAATGACTTGAGTGCTATAGATTTGCTGTAACCTTTGAGTGAGTCCTCCAAATTTGCTCTTCTTTTTCAAGATTGTTTTGGCTGACCTGGGTCCCTTGCTTTCAATATGAATTTTGGGATCAGTTTTTCAATTTTTGCAAAGAAGTCAGCTGGAATTTTGATAGGGATTCCATTAAATATGTAGATTACTTTGGGAAGTCTTAACATTTTTAACAATATTTTCTACCATTGCATGATCATGGGATGCCTTCCATATATGAAGATATTTTAAATTTTTTTGGTGATACTTCAAAATATTCAATGTACAAATCTTGTAAACTTTTGTTAAATGTATCTCTCATTTTATTTTTTATGCAGTTGTAAATGGAACGGCTTAGCTTCATAAGGGTGGGACTATATATATCAATTTATTTATTTCTAGGATTCCTACATAGCAAATACACTAGGTTTATATTTGCTACATTGATCTATCCACAATTCTTCCCACCCCCGTGTCATAAGAAACCAAGACCCAGCTTAAGCCATCTGAACACCTATGTGGAAGTGAGAAATGAGACCTTTGGGTGGGGTTTGTGTAGATGATACTGAGATCTTATTCAGGATGGCTTCATCTTAATTTCTTTTAAACAATCCTTTCAGAGTACATAGTCAGATACATTAGGAAAATGCTGTTTTGATGTGTGGAGGAGCTAAGACTATAATTTTCAAGTAATTTCTAGTGAGAGTGTTGTACTTGAAACATAATTTGCATCAATCTTTGAAGATTTATGTTTCAGGAGCTTTGAGTAAATAATACCTGTCTTTATTCAATAACTACAACTAAATGCTCAAGCAACATGTAAGAGTTTGAGCAAACTGCTCCCGCCCCGTAGTGCTGGTTGGTTGCAGCTGTAACTGGAGTCAGCGCTTACCTCGCCCAGTACACTTGTGCTGATCTGCTCAAAACAGTTCGTCCAACAGTTTGTCGGTAGTCTTTTAGACAAAGCCATAAAGCATTGATTTAAGGTTGCTGGAATGTAATCTATTCTTATTAATATTAAGTAAGCACATATTGAGTACTTACTGTATGTTGGGAATTGTCCCTCAGCCTCACATGAATATTACTTCTAATAAAACCTCTCATATTTCCCTGTTATTTGCACTTTACAGATAAGGAGACTGAGGATTAGGTCTTCTCTCTTTTGGGGGGAGCTCATTATCAATGATGGGAAGTTGTAAGGAAAAAGATATTGATTCATCCAGAGAAAATATTTTTCTGAGATTCAGTATTGAAGAAGGTAACCACTGAAGAGGGTGATCATTGTTTGAGTGAGACGAGCCCCGGGTTGTACGGAGTCAGCATCCCTGTCCTGGACGCTGCACGTGTAGAGCTGCGTGGTGGGTGAGGCGGCGTGGCCGCGCAGGGAAAGCGGATGCCGGGCCGTTGGGCTGTGCTCAGGCCCGGTGGGGCTTTCTCCTAAGAGCAGTGGACCGTCATTGACAGATTTTAAGTAGGCTAGTGCGATGCTCTCGTAGATCACTTTTGTCTTGTAGAATGCTTAGAAACATTTAGAAGGCTCGGCAGGAGGTGATGTGATGAGTCAGAGTAGGGTGGCTGCGAGGTGTAGCAGTGTTCAATTTTCAAGTGATTTTCAGTCCCAGGTTTGTGGCTCAGTAGCCGTGTCACTTTGGATGACACACCCAAGGAAGTGAAACAATTTATCTAATCAATAGAAGCAGTGATGTACCGAACTCCCAGGACTGCTGTGTAGATCCAGTGAGATAACGTGTGCACAGTGTGCAGCATGGTCCCCAGCACAGAGTCAGTGCTGAGGGAGTGCCAGTGAGTACCTGGTAGGACAGGTGTGGGTGGTGGATCTCGTTGACTGAGGAAATTTGCCCCTGAAGGAGGGGTCTTGTCACATCTGTGAGTGATTGGCCTGAGCTGGGAGAGGCAGGGAGACCTTGCCCCCGACCAAGGGCCCTGGGCAGGATGGCTATGGGAGGAACACCGTGAAGTTAGCTCTTTGCAGGTGGAGTTGGAGGTGCCCTTGAGACATCTAAGTGCAGTGTCACAATCACAGAAGTGGTCTGGTCCTGGGCTGTGCATTTTCCTGCTGAGATATTGATCTCTGAATGCGAAGACATACTTTACAGGACAAGTGAATAGTAGTATCATCTCTCATCAAAGCTCACATCTCTTTATTCATCACTCACTTTGCTAATTGGGTACTTACAGAACACACTTCACTGTCCTCCCCTGGGCTCAGGCTCCACAGAAAAGAGCTGGTGAGTCTCCCTCTTTTCCAGAAGAAGACACACTTAGCTGGTAGACTTCTATACCTCGCCAGACTTAGAATTTTAGGTTGTTGATTTAATTCTATTTTCTGTTGGTCATCTCCTGACAGGAGAGACGTTTTACCTCATGGTCAGGTTTCAATTAGCTGTTACTGAGAATTGCTGGTCTGACCCATAGTGTATTTATTCTATTAACTTTGTAGAGTACTTATCATTTTTCTGTCTTTGCTCTTTAATTTTGTTTGCCCCTTCAATTTTCTATCTTATTTGGGACCTTATTTTATTTTTTAATTAAAAAATGTCTATTAGCAGTTAACAAAACAAAAGCAAAGAAAAAATGCACATGATAACTAAATTTAGAAAATATCTTGTGTGTTTTCTGTCTCAGCAATGGAGGGTTCTAGAAACTCGTGAAAAGCTTCATTACATAAGTTCCTTTAAATTCTGATTAAGAAATAAAACCTTCCTTCCTCATCTTTCAAGCTGCACAGCTAATTGTCAAGAAAGTGAGGGGAAATTCTCAGAAGCCAAGACAAACCAGAAAGCAGGGATTCTGGGAGATACGTGAGCCTTAGAAGCCCTGGGGTGCCGGTTGGCTCCTGAACTGAGTTTCAGTTGCCCTGGCAGGAGGGCAGGAGGTGAGCCTGTGGCCTCTCACACTGGGAGTTGGATGGCTGTTCTTATATAAGGCCAAGCACATCCTGAGAATCCTGCTTTATAAAAGGTTGAATTAGAAAGAAAAGAATAAAAGCATTCCTCAAGGCAAGGAAGTAAGGAAAGTAAAATTTTTTGGAAGCGGGAAAAAATAACATATCCAAAGTAAGGATTTAGTTTAAAGCTGCTCTGGCATGAGAGTGACCACAAACCCATGGCAGAAAATCACAGCTCCTCCCGGAAAGAGAAGGTGTGTTTTGAATGAATCAGTGGACAGCCATTCTGAAAAAGGCCTCCAGAGTCTTCTGGATCAAGATACTGGACTCAAACACCTCCCTTCCATGGTCTCATTTAAATAACCAGAAAGGTTTTAAAGGAAAGAAGCCATTATCATAGTTCTATTTATTGACATTACTTTATGCTAGGAATTCAAAGGTGACTATGGAGTTGTCTCCTCTTTTATGGACCTTACTTTCTATTTGACATAGTTGGGGAACTTGGTGGAGGGTGGTGTTAGTATGTTGCAATTAACCAGGAGAGGAGTTTAAGAAAGCAGTGAAGGGTTGGTGACATTTTTCGCTGAGGACAGTCCTGTTCAGTTGGCTTGTAATTACAGGCTCGTTGAGTTGTCACTGGAGGGAATTAATCTTAAGGAATTTGGACTTAACTCAGGCCTCTTCAGAATGGACAAGTGAACCTGGAGAAAGACAGTCAAATCTGTGCAGACATTGAAGTTCACTTCAACATGTGGTATCCATGAGCCAAAGATAGGACTAGTAGGCAGCACTTCTTGAGGACAGAGGAGTGGTTTTTAAGGTTCTTCAAGAATGAATCCCAAGGTACCGGGATGGCCAGTTGTCAAACTGTGACTTTGCTTTTTGGACGGTGTATCCACCAAGGGTATTGGCCGTTTATAAGTTTCCATTTCTCCTTAATACATGTCAGGTTATGAGGACGTGGGCATAAACGTTTCACACCTTGTCAAGGTGACTTTGGGTTCCTGCCTAGAATCATGGGCACAGTTGCGGCTGCGTCATACATCTTGCCGCACATCCCGCTCCCCGGCTCCTTGATCACGGCAGAGTGGTTCCTTATTGAGCTGTCCATCTCCTCTGTGACATCGTAACCAAACAAAAGATTGGAGAGTATTAGCTTGGCTTTTTTCTTTTCTAACATTCCCTTCAAATTATGATGACTGATAGTGGACCCAGTTATGTTTGCAGATGATTTGCAAGTAGGGCTGTCAGTACAAACCTTGTAATCCCCGCTGTGTGATCTAGAGAAGAAAGTTACACTCTTTCCAAATTGTTTTGATGCACTTATGTGGGAAAATGATGTATGTTTGAATATGTATTTCCTCTCTTAATCATCATGGCTAGAGATGAATATTTGTAGACATGGAATGAGTACTCTGTATTTGAACTGTATGGTCCCCTAAATTCTCCCCAGCTTTTTAAAGTCATCACTGGAGTGCTACCTCCAGAGTGCCGCAAAGCATCCAACACTGCCTGCTCTTCGGACACTGTAAGTTTCCAAGTTGGAGAAGGCTGCTGGCTGGTGAGGCATTCTCTCGCACATCTCTGGTTGGGTGATGTGAGCTGAGAACACAAGAATTGGCAGACAGTAACTAACCACGATCACGTCCATTTCTGGAACACTCATGGAGGATTTTACACCTATGCTAGTGGAATACGTTATTTCATTTAGTTTTCCCAAAAATCATAATTAGATTTTATCACCTGTATTAAAAAGGAAACTGTCAAAGCGAGTGACGTGCAGACTTTGGACTGGAACACGGGTCTTTCTGATCCCTGTCTCTGTTCCCTCCCCGGCCTATCCTTGCAAATGACCAGGAGACTCTTCCTCAGTCTTGAGTTTCCCTCTGATGTTACCGCTCTCTTTGTTTCTAAGAGAGGAAAACAAGTCTAAACTTACTTTCCAGTTGGAAATGGAATGGAGAGTTAACGTTGGAAGCCGGGAGAATCTGTCCTGTGATGAAGTGGTCTCCGAGCCACTTCCACTGGGATGTCACATCACTGTCTGGGCCCCTTGCTCAGCCTGTGCACAGGTGACAGCGCAGTTGTGCCGAGCAGTCCTCCCGGACAGGGCAGTGGGTTGGAAATGAGTTTGGGGATTTGGTTTCATTACACAAGTTCCTGAGGGCCTTGACCTGGCACTTCGAGTGGGAGCATTCCCTGTCCCACAGACTGTGCTCTGGGCCCGTGCAGACCTGACGTGGCCTCAGCCTGAGTCTCAGGGCCCGTGGTGATGAGGAGCATTTTAGCCCAGGGTCTGCCGGAGGCTCTGAGACTACTGGGCTGTGGGACTTTGTCCAGGATGATAATAATTCCTCCCCGAGTTTCAGATTTCCTTGCCTGTGAGCCGGGGTAGTAGTTGTTTCTGAGATGATTGTAATGATTCAGTAATGGGCGCAGCGTGTGCTGACAGGTAGCTGGGTGCTTTAGGAGCAGAAGTCGCAGTCACTCTGTCAGCCTCTCCCTGTGCGCTCTGTGCTTTGAGAAGTTGTGTGTTTGGTGAAAGTCTCGCCCAGACCCTAGGGTCTAGATGAACTGTTGTTCCTTTACTTTCCCTTCCTTTTCCTCTTTCCCTTCTCTGTGTCCCATGTTTAGGTAGCAGATTCCTCTATTTCAGGGAATACGGGCTTTTCTAGTAAAGGTACAGGTGGAATGCGGAGAGGTGGGGCCCAGAGGGGGTCTGGAGTGTCTGCACAGTGCTGCTTCCCTGCGTTTCTGCATCCGGTCCCATCAGTGCACTAAGTCAGCCTTCCTCTTCCTTCCTGTGTCATCGGGTCTCTGTTTTAAGGGAAAACCATTTTTATGGGTCTTTTTTCACTTACGTGTTTCATTCAGATGCTTGTTGCTTTTCTCCCTGTGCTTCAGCGTTCTGAGGAGAAAATTCAGCCGTGCAGCATCCTCTGCGAGCTCTACGAGTTGATCGGCTTCCACTGCAAGTCCACCTTCTTCAAGCGGGTGGCCCCCGTGCGGCACGCGGCCCCCGGCATCCCGGAGCCTGGCGGGAAGGCCTGCTCCCGACTCCTCCTGCAGACGCTTCCTGGCTACAGTCTGTCACTGGACTTGCAGGACTTCAGCAAATGTGTTGGAACTAAAACATTGCTTCAGCCCCATTAACCATGCCTGGTTTGGGCCCTGCTGTCCTGCCTCATCAGGGTGAATCTTGATTCATTTAGAACAGGGCTCAGCAGACTTTTCCTTTCAAGGGCTTGGGGGTAAATATTTCAGGGTCTGAAAACCTCCTGATCTCTGGTGCAGCTGCTCAGCTCTACTGTTTAGATGCCAGAACAGCCAGATAGTCCACACACCCATAGAGCTTTATTAACAGCGGTGGCTGGGGCTGGATTGGGTGTATGAACTGCAGTTTGCCCCCACAGCCTCCTCAATATTGACACCTGCACCAGAGTGTACATTTGTGACAATGGGTGAACCTACACTGACATGTCATCATCACCCATAGCCCATAGTTGACACTAGGATTTACACATTGTGTTGTGCACTCTGTGGTTTTGGACAGATGTACAATGACATGTATCCACCATCACAGCATCATACAGAGTCGTGTGTCTTAGTGACCTTAAAATGCTCCGTGCTGCACCTCATTCATTGCTCTTTCCCCTCTAGCCTCTGGCAGCCACTGATCTTTCAGTCTCTGTGTTTTTCCCTTTCCCAGAACACCATACAGTTGGAATCAGACAGTTGCTGAAACTTCCCAGATTGGCTTCTTTCACTTGGTAATATGCATTTAAGGTTCCTCCATGTCTTTCCATTCCTTGATAACTCATTTCATTTTAGCACCAAATAATAGTCCATTTTCTGGCGGGACCACAGTTTATTTATCCATTCACCTACTGAAGAAGAGCTTAGTTGCTTCTGAATCCTGTTGAGTATGAATAAAGCTGCTATTAACATCTGTATGCAGATTTGTGTGTGAACATAAGTTTCCATTTCATCGAGTAAACACCAAGGAGCACAGTTGCCAGATCATATGCTAGAATTACGTCTAGCTCTGTAAAAAATTGCCAGACCGTCTTCCAAAGTACCTGGGCCATTTTTCATTCCCACCAACAATGCATTATAATTTCTGGTGCTCCACATCCTCACCAGCATTCGGTGCTGTCAGTGTTCTGCATTTTGGCAGTTCTGACAGGTGTGCAGTGGTATCTCGCTGTTTCAGTCTGCATCCCCTTGATGACAGGTGCTGTGGAGCATCTTTCCAAAGGCTTCTTTGGCATCCAGATTTCTTCTTTGATGAGGTGTGTGTTCAGGCATTTTGCTCATTTTTTAATCAGGTTATTCATCCTTCTTGTTGAGTGTAAAGAAATTTTGGTATATTCTGGATTTCAGCCCTTTATCAGTGTGTCCCTGCCCTTCACCTTCAGTGCCAGAGTTGTCCTTTGGGTCTCAGTGGAGTGTCAGATCTTCAAAGAGATTCCCTGTCTTCCCTCAGCCTAAATACTGTCCTTGTATTTTTCACTTTCATTGACTCATTTTGTTCTTTTTAAATAGCATTTCCCATAATTTGTAAGTATATTAAAGAGAAAAGGGCAATGATTGAACACCGCCTGCCCCACCAGGCTGTGTGCCCTGTGAGAGCAGAGGTCCTGTCCCCACTCACAGTTTCCCATGACAGCACATGTCACATGTCCATGTAAAAGTGTGTAACGTGGGGCCAAACCTGATGAGCAGCTATGACGACATGTGTTGTCTACCATTTATTGAGTAGACTTTGTTTCTGATCTTAATTATTAAATCATATGAATGAAACTTGGTTGTTTTGAAAAATAAAACAACAAAGCACACCTCAATGTGATTGGTAATTTCTACTTAGATTTCTGATCCAGGAGGGGATGTTCACCATCATTTTGTGGAAGAGGTTGGGAAGGTAAAGTAAGAGAGTGAGATCAAATAAAGTAAAAATGATAACAGTCAGTTGGCTTTATTTTCAATGAAATAAAAGTTTTTTAAACCCTATCTCAGCTGTTGTTCTGTTGTTTTAAACAATTTTCATAGAATTAACTGGAAGCCCACTAAACCCTGAAAGGGAAACTGTGTGCTCAGGTCCTGAAAATTGTTTATGTCTATTTCTTGAGATACAAATTTCCCTGCTGGTTACAGAAATTCGAGGCGGGAACACAACAGTGCACTGCATGTGTCTGCCGGCTTCACGGGCTGCTCAGTGTCAATTTCATTTTCTTGGGTTGCAGTTTAGGACGGATTTCCATGAGAAATATTGCTCACACTTTTCCTGAATGAAGGATTGAATTTTCCACAGGAAATATTATGAAAGAGAGTGACAAGGCACAAGGGTTTCCCATAAAGGAATAGTTGATGTAATAAACTCTCACTATGGTGAATATTTTTAATAAAAGCCAGTTGAAAATTTTATCACTAGGTCAAATGGCACAAATCCGTCTGAAGAAAAAAGATTCAAATTTTATAGAAGAAGTGGTTTGAATCAAGTAGAAATTATGATTTCTACACTATTTGTTGTAAGAACTTATACTCAGTCTTATCATAATTGCCAGTGGTAGGAAGTGGATCATTATTTATTTATTAAAAAAAAATCCACAAGGTGCTATTTGCCCCATTTTTGATGCGGCAGTCCTGTGGTTAGTTAAGTAGGGACATTTAGGAAACTTAGCTAGGTTTTCCGGACATTGATTTCAGCCACTTTATATTTACTACAATCTCTTCTTTTGTGTCGGCATATGGTCCAAACATATATATGGGGAGGAACAACCTCCAACTCGGTTTTACAGTGCAAACCACAGGAACTTCAAACCGGAACTACAAAACAGACTGAGAAAATAGAGTAAGTGTTTCTCCTGCAACCTGTTCCCTTTGTGCTGGATGAACGAACGTCTCTCCACATGCTCAGTTCTGAGAGATAAGTGTGTGTGAAAGCCGTCCTTCACCTAGCTTGAAGGGAACACAAAGTTTCTTTCCGTTGCAAATTCCACTCCGTACATATATATGGGGAGGTACAAGCTCCAACTCGGGTTTAAATTGAAAACGGCAGGCACATCAAACCGGCACTAGGAAACAGACTGAGAAACCAGAGTAAGTGTTTCTCCTGCAAAATGTTCCCTTTGTGCTGGATGAACGAACGTCTCTCCACATGCTCAGTTCTGAGAGATAATTGTGTGTGAAAGCCGTCCTTCACCTAGATTGAAGGGAACACAAAGTTTCTTTCCAGTTGCAAACTCCAATCCGTACATATATATGGGGAGGTACAAGATCCAACGCGGTTTTACAGTGAAAACGGCAGGCACTTCAAACCGGCACTAGGAAACAGACTGAGAAACCAGAGTAAGGGTTTCTCCTGCAAACCTTTCCCTTTGTGCTGGATGAACGAACGTCTCTCCACATGCTAAGTTCTGAGAGATAGGTGTGTGTGAAAGCCGTCCTTCACCTAGCTTGAAGGGAACACAAAGTTTTTTTTCAGTTGCCAACTCCACTCCATACATATATATGGGGAGGTCCAAGCTCCAACTCGGTTTTACAGTGAAAACGGCAGGCACTTCAAACCGGCACTAGGAAACAGACTGAGAAACCAGAGTAAGGGTTTCGCTTGCAACCCGTTCCCTTTGTGCTGGATGAAAGAACGTCTCTCCACATGCTCAGTTCTGAGAGATAAGTGTGTGTGAAAGCCGTCCTTCACCTAGCTTGAAGGGAACACAAAGTTTCTTTTCAGTTGCCAACTCCACTCCATACATATATATGTGGAGGTCCAAGCTCCAACTTGGTTTTACAGTGAAAACGGCAGGCGCTTCAAACCGGCACTAGGAAACAGACTGAGAAACCAGAGTAAGGGTTTCTCCTGCAACCCGTTCCCTTTGTGCTGGATGAACGAACGTCTCTCCACATGCTCAGTTCTGAGAGATAAGTGTGTGTGAAAGCCGTACTTCAACTAGCTTGAAGGGAACACAAAGTTTCTTTTCAGTTGCCAACTCCACTCCATACATATATATGGGGAGGTACAAGCTCCAACTCGGTTTTACAGTGAAAACGGCAGGCACTTCAAACCGGCACTAGGAAACAGACTGAGAAACCAGAGTAAGGGTTTCTCCTGCAACCCTTTCCCTTTGTGCTAGATGAACGAACGTCTCTCCACATGCTAAGTTCTGAGAGATAGGTGTGTGTGAAAGCCGTCCTTCACCTAGCTTGAAGGGAACACAAAGTTTTTTTTTCAGTTGTCAACTCCACTCCATACATATATATGGGGAGGTCCAAGCTCCAACTCGGTTTTACAGTGAAAACGGCAGGCACTTCAAACAGGCACTAGGAAACAGACTGAGAAACCAGAGTAAGGGTTTCTCCTGCAACCCGTTCCCTTTGTGCTGGATGAACGAACGTCTCTCCACATGCTCAGTTCTGAGAGATAAGTGTGTGTGAAAGCCGTCCTTCACCTAGCATGAAGGGAACACAAAGTTTCTCTTCAGTTGCCAACTCCACTCCATACATATATATGGGGAGGTACAAGCTCCTACTCCGTTTTACAGTGAAAACGGCAGGCACTTCAAACCGGCACTACGAAACAGACTGAGAAACCAGAGTAAGGGTTTCGCTTGCAAACCGTTCCCTTTGTGCTGGATGAACGAACGTCTCTCCACATGCTCAGTTCTGAGAGATAAGTGTGTGTGAAAGCCGTCCTTCAGCTAGCTTGAAGGGAACACAAAGTTTCTTTTCAGTTGCCAACTCCACTCCTTACATATATATGGGGAGGTACAAGCTCCAACTCGGTTTTACAGTGAAAACGTCAGGCACTTCAAACCGGCACTAGGAAACAGACTGAGAAACCAGAGTAAGGGTTTCTCCTGCAACCCGTTCCCTTTGTGCTGGATGAACGAACGTCTCTCCACATGCTCAGTTCTGAGAGATAAGTGTGTGTGAAAGCCGTCCTTCACCTAGCTTGAAGGGAACACAAAGTTTCTTTTCAGTTGCCAACTCCACTCCATACATATATATGGGGAGGTACAAGCTCCAACTCGGTTTTACAGTGAAAACGGCAGGCACTTCAAACCGGCACTAGGAAACAGACTGAGAAACCAGAGTAAGGGTTTCTCCTGCAACCCGTTCCCTTTGTGCTGGATGAACGAACGTCTCTCCACATGCTCAGTTCTGAGAGATAAGTGTGTGTGAAAGCCGTCCTTCACCTAGCTTGAAGGGAACACAAAGTTTCTTTTCAGTTGCCAACTCCACTCCATACATATATATGGGGAGGTACAAGCTCCAACTCGGTTTTACAGTGAAAACGGCAGGCACTTCAAACCGGCACTAGGAAACAGACTGAGAAACCAGAGTAAGGGTTTCTCCTGCAACCCGTTCCCTTTGTGCTGGATGAACGAACGTCTCTCCACATGCTCAGTTCTGAGAGATAAGTGTGTGTGAAAGCCGTCCTTCACCTAGCTTTAAGGGAACACAAAGTTTCTTTTCAGTTGCCAACTCCACTCCATACATATATATGGGGAGGTACAAGCTCCAACTCGGTTTTACAGTGAAAACGGCAGGCACTTCAAACCGGCACTAGGAAACAGACTGAGAAACCAGAGTAAGGGTTTCTCCTGCAACCCGTTCCCTTTGTGCTGGATGAACGAACGTCTCTCCACATGCTCAGTTCTGAGAGATAAGTGTGTGTGAAAGCCGTCCTTCACCTAGCTTGAAGGGAACACAAAGTTTCTTTTCAGTTGCCAACTCCACTCCATACATATATATGGGGAGGTACAAGCTCCAACTCGGTTTTACAGTGAAAACGGCAGGCACTTCAAACCGGCACTAGGAAACAGACTGAGAAACCAGAGTAAGGGTTTCTCCTGCAACCCGTTCCCTTTGTGCTGGATGAACGAACGTCTCTCCATATGCTCAGTTCTGAGAGATAAGTGTGTGTGAAAGCCGTCCTTCACCTAGCTTGAAGGGAACACAAAGTTTCTTTTCAGTTGCCAACTCCACTCCATACATATATATGGGGAGGTACAAGCTCCAACTCGGTTTTACAGTGAAAACGGCAGGCACTTCAAACCGGCACTAGGAAACAGACTGAGAAACCAGAGTAAGGGTTTCTCCTGCAACCCGTTCCCGTTGTGCTGGATGAACGAACGTCTCTCCACATGCTCAGTTCTGAGAGATAAGTGTGTGTGAAAGCCGTCCTTCACCTAGCTTGAAGGGAACACAAAGTTTCTTTTCAGTTGCCAACTGCACTCCATACATATATATGGGGAGGTACAAGCTCCAACTCGGTTTTACAGTGAAAACGGCAGGCACTTCAAACCGGCACTAGGAAACAGACTGAGAAACCAGAGTAAGGGTTTCTCCTGCAACCCGTTCCCGTTGTGCTGGATGAACGAACGTCTCTCCACATGCTCAGTTCTGAGAGATAAGTGTGTGTGAAAGCCGTCCTTCACCTAGCTTGAAGGGAACACAAAGTTTCTTTTCAGTTGCCAACTGCACTCCATACATATATATGGGGAGGTACAAGCTCCAACTCGGTTTTACAGTGAAAACGGCAGGCACTTCAAACCGGCACTAGGAAACAGACTGAGAAACCAGAGTAAGGGTTTCTCCTGCAACCCTTTCCCTTTGTGCTGGATGAACGAACGTCTCTCCACATGCTAATTTCTGAGAGATAGGTGTGTGTGAAAGCCGTCCTTCACCTAGCTTGAAGGGAACACAAAGTTTCTTTTCAGTTGCCAACTCCACTCCATACATATATATGGGGAAGTACAAGCTCCAACTCGGTTTTACAGTGAAAACGGCAGGCACTTCAAACCGGCACTAGGAAACAGACTGAGAAACCAGAGTAAGGGTTTCTCCTGCAACCCGTTCCCTTTGTGCTGGATGAACGAACGTCTCTCCACATGCTCAGTTCTGAGAGGTAATTGTGTGTGAAAGCCGTCCTTCACCTAGCTTGAAGGGAACACAAAGTTTCTTTTCAGTTGCCAACTCCACTCCATACATATATATGGGGAGGTACAAGCTCCAACTCGGTTTTACAGTGAAAACGGCAGGCACTTCAAACCGGCACTAGGAAACAGACTGAGAAACCAGAGTAAGGGTTTCTCCTGCAACCCGTTCCCTTTGTGCTGGATGAACGAACGTCTCTCCACATGCTCAGTTCTGAGAGATAAGTGTGTGTGAAAGCCGTCCTTCACCTAGCTTGAAGGGAACACAAAGTTTCTTTTCAGTTGCCAACTCCACTCCATACATATATATGGGGAGGTACAAGCTCCAACTCGGGTTTACAATGAAAACGGCAGGCACTTCAAACCGGCACTAGGAAACAGACTGAGAAACCAGAGTAAGGGTTTCTCCTGCAACCCGTTCCCTTTGTGCTGGATGAACGAACGTCTCTCCACATGCTCAGTTCTGAGAGATAAGTGTGTGTGAAAGCCGTCCTTCACCTAGCTTGAAGGGAACACAAAGTTTCTTTTCAGTTGCCAACTCCACTCCATACATATATATGGGGAGGTACAAGCTCCAACTCGGTTTTAAAGTGAAAACGGCAGGCACTTCAAACCGGCACTAGGAAACAGACTGAGAAACCAGAGTAAGGGTTTCTCCTGCAACCCGTTCCCTTTCTGCTGGATGAACGAACGTCTCTCCACATGCTCAGTTCTGAGAGATAAGTGTGTGTGAATGCCGTCCTTCACCTAGCTTGAAGGGAACACAAAATTTCTTTTCAGTTGCCAACTCCACTCCATACATATATATGGGGAGGTCCAAGCTCCAACTCGGTTTTACAGTGAAAACGGCAGGCACTTCAAACCGGCACTAGGAAACACACTGAGAAACCAGAGTAAGGGTTTCTCCTGCAACCCGTTCCCTTTGTGCTGGATGAACGAACGTCTCTCCACATGCTCAGTTCAGAGAGATAAGTGTGTGTGAAAGCCGTCCATCACCTAGCTTGAAGGGAACACAAAGTTTCTTTTCAGTTGCCAACTCCACTCCATACATATATATGGGGAGGTCCAAGCTCCAACTCGGTTTTACAGTGAAAACGGCAGGCACTTCAAACCGGCACTAGGAAACAGACTGAGAAACCAGAGTAAGGGTTTCTCCTGCAACCCGTTCAATTTGTGCTGGATGAGCGAACGTCTCTCCACATGCTCAGTTCTGAGAGATAAGTGTGTGTGAAAGCCGTCCTTCACCTAGCTTGAAGGGAACACAAAGTTTCTTTTCAGTTGCCAACTCCACTCCATACAAATATGTGGGGAGGTACAAGCTCCAACTCGGTTTTACAGTGAAAACGGCAGGCACCTCAAACCGGCACTAGGAAACAGACTGAGAAACCAGAGTAAGGGTTTCTCCTGCAACCCGTTCCCTTTGTGCTGGATGAACGAACGTCTCTCCACATGCTCAGTTCTGAGAGGTAAGTGTGTGTGAAAGCCGTCATTCACCTAGCTTGAGGGGAACACAAAGTTTCTTTTCAGTTATCAACTCCACTCCATACATATATATGGCGAGGTACAAGCTCCAACTCGGTTTTACAGTGAAAACGGCAGGCACTTCAAACCGGCACTAGGAAACAGACTGAGAAACCAGAGTAAGGGTTTCTCCTGCAACCCGTTCCCTTTGTGCTGGATGAACGAACGTCTTTCCACATGCTCAGTTCTGAGATATAAGTGTGTGTGAATGCCGTCCTTCACCTAGCTTGAAGGGAACACAAAGTTTCTTTTCGGTTGCCAACTCCACTCCATACATATATATGGGGAGGTACAAGCTCCAACTCGGTTTTACAGTGAAAACGTCAGGCACTTCAAACCGGCACTGGGAAACAGACTGAGAAACCAGAGTAATGGTTTCTCCTGAAACCCGTTCCCTTTGTGCTGGATGAACGAACGTCTCTCCACATGCTCAGTTCTGAGAGATAAGTGTGTGTGAAAGCCGTCCTTCACCTAGCTTGAGGGGAACACAAAGATTTTTTTCAGTTGTCAACTCCACTCCATACATATATATGGGGAGGTACAAGCTCCAACTCGGTTTTACAGTGAAAACGGCAGGCACTTCAAACCGGCACTAGGAAACAGACTGAGAAACCAGAGTAAGGGTTTCTCCTGCAACCCGTTCCCGTTGTGCTGGATGAACGAACGTCTCTCCACATGCTCAGTTCTGAGAGATAAGTGTGTGTGAAAGCCGTCCTTCACCTAGCTTGAAGGGAACACAAAGTTTCTTTTCAGTTGCCAACTCCACTCCATACATATATATGGGGAGGTACAAGCTCCAACTAGGTTTTACAGTGAAAACGGCAGGCACTTCAAACCGGCACTAGGAAACAGACTGAGAAACCAGAGTAAGGGTTTCTCCTGCAAACCGTTCCCTTTGTGCTGGATGAACGAACGTCTCTCCACATGCTCAGTTCTGAGAGATAAGTGTGTGTGAAAGCCGTCCTTCACCTAGCTTGAGGGGAACACAAAGTTTCTTTTCGGTTGCCAACTCCACTCCATAAATATATATGGGGAGGTACAAGCTCCAATTCGGTTTTACAGTGAAAACGGCAGGCACTTCAAACCGGCACTAGGAAACAGACTGAGAAACCAGAGTAAGTGTTACTCCTGAAACCCGTTCCCTTTGTGCTGGATGAACGAACGTCTCTCCACATGCTCATTTCAGAGAGATAAGTGTGTGTGAAAGCCGTCCTTCACCTAGCTTGAGGGGAACACAAAGTTTCTTTTCAGTTGTCAACTCCACTCCATACATATATATGGGGAGGTACAAGCTCCAACTCGGTTTTACAGTTGAAACGGCAGGCACTTCAAACCGGCACTAGGAAACAGACTGAGAAACCAGAGTAAGGGTTTCTCCTGCAACCCGTTCCCTTTCTGCTGGATGAACGAACGTCTCTCCACATGCTCAGTTCTGAGAGATAAGTGTGTGTGAAAGCCGTCCTTCACCTAGCTTGAGGGGAACACAAAGTTTCTTTTCAGTTGCCTACACCACTCCATACATATATATGGGGAGGTCCAAGCTCCAACTCGGTTTTACAGTGAAAACGGCAGGCACTTCAAACCGGCACTAGGAAACAGACTGAGAAACCAGAGTAAGGGTTTCACCTGCAAACCGTTCCCTTTGTGCTGGATGAACGAACGTCTCTCCACATGCTCAGTTCTGAGAGATAAGTGTGTGTGAAAGCCGTACTTCACCTAGCTTGAAGGGAACACTAAGTTTATTTTCAGTTGCCAACTCCACTCCATACATATATATGGGGAGGTCCAAGCTCCAACTCGGTTTTACAGTGCAAACGGCAGGCACTTCAAACCGGCACTAGGAAACAGACTGAGAAACCAGAGTAAGGGTTTCTCCTGCAACCCGTTCCCTTTGTGCTGGATGAACGAACGTCTCTCCACATGCTCAGTTCTGAGAGATAAGTGTGTGTGAAAGCCGTCCTTCACCTAGCTTGAAGGGAACACAAAGTTTCTTTTCGGTTGCCAACTCCACTCCATACATATATATGGGGAGGTACAAGCTCCAACTCGGTTTTACAGTGAAAACGGCAGGCACTTCAAACCAGCACAAGGAAACAGACTGAGAAACCAGAGTTAGGGTTTCTCCTGCAACCCGTTCCCTTTGTGCTGGATGAACGAACGTCTCTCCACATGCTCAGTTCTGAGAGATAAGTGTGTGTGAAAGCCGTCCTTCACCTAGCTTGAGGGGAACACAAAGTTTCTTTTCAGTTGCCAACTCCACTCCATACATATATATGGGGAGGTACAAGCTCCAACTCGGTTTTACAGTGAAAACGGCAGGCACTTCAAACCGGCACTAGGAAACAGACTGAGAAACCAGAGTAAGGGTTTCTCCTGCAACCCGTTCCCTTTGTGCTGGATGAACGAACGTCTTTCCACATGCTTAGTTCTGAGAGATAAGTGTGTGTGAAAGCCGTCCTTCACCTAGCTTGAAGGGAACACAAAGATTCTTTTCAGTTGCCAACTCCAATCCATACATATATATGGGGTGGTACAAGCTCCAACTCGGTTTTACAGTGAAAACGGCAGGCACTTCAAACGGGCACTAGGAAACAGACTGAGAAACCAGAGTAAGGGTTTCTCCTGCAACCCGTTCCCTTTGTGCTGGATGAACGAACGTCTCTCCACATGCTCAGATCTGAGAGATAAGTGTGTGTGAAAGCCGTCCTTCACCTAGCTTGAAGGGAACACAAAGTTTTTTTCAGTTGCCAACTCCACTCCATACATATATATGGGGAGGTACAAGCTCCAACTCGGTTTTACAGTGAAAACGGCAGGCACTTCAAACCGGCACTAGGAAACAGACTGAGAAACCAGAGTAAGGGTTTCTCCTGCAACCCGTTCCCTTTGTGCTGGATGAACGAACGTCTCTCCACATGCTCAGTTCTGAGAGATAAGTGTGTGTGAAAGCCGTCCTTCACCTAGCTTGAGGGGAACACAAAGTTTCTTTTCAGTTGCCAACTCCACTCCATACATATATATGGGGAGGTACAAGCTCCAACTCGGTTTTACAGTGAAAACGGCAGGCACTTCAAACCGGCACTAGGAAACAGACTGAGAAACCAGAGTAAGGGTTTCTCCTGCAACCCGTTCCCTTTGTACTGGATGAACGAACGTCTCTCCACATGCTCAGTTCTGAGAGATAAGTGTGTGTGAAAGCCGTCCTTCACCTAGCTTGAGGGGAACACAAAGTTTCTTTTCAGTTGCCAACTCCACTCCATACATATATATGGGGAGGTACAAGCTCCAACTCGGTTTTACAGTGAAAACGGCAGGCACTTCAAACCGGCACTAGGAAACAGACTGAGAAACCAGAGTAAAGGTTTCCCCTGCAACCCGTTCCCTTTGTGCTGGATGAACGAACGTCTCTCCACATGCTCAGCTCTGAGAGAAAAGTGTGTGTGAAAGCCGTCCTTCACCTAGCTTGAAGGGAACACAAAGTTTCTTTTCAGTTGCCAACTCCACTCCATACATATATATGGGGAGGTACAAGCTCCAACTCGGTTTTACAGTGAAAACGGCAGGCACTTCAAACCGGCACTAGGAAACAGACTGAGAAACCAGAGTAAGGGTTTCTCTTGCAACCCGTTCCCTTTGTGCTGGATGAACGAACGTCTCTCCACATGCTCAGTTCTGAGAGATAAGTGTGTGTGAAAGCCGTCCTTCACCTAGCTTGAAGGGAACACAAAGTTTCTTTTCAGTTGCCAACTCCACTCCATACATATATATGGGGAGGTACAAGCTCCAACTCGGTTTTACAGTGAAAACGGCAGGCACTTCAAACCGGCACTAGGAAACAGACTGAGAAACCAGAGTAAGGGTTTCTCCTGCAACCCGTTCCCTTTGTGCTGGATGAACGAACGTCTCTCCACATGCTCAGTTCTGAGAAATAAATGTGTGTGAAAGCCGTCCTTCAACTAGCTTGAAGGGAACACAAAATTTCTTTTCAGTTGCCAACTCCACTCCATACATATATATGGGGAGGTACAAGCTCCAACTAGGTTTTACAGTGAAAACGGCAGGCACTTCAAACCGGCACTAGGAAACAGACTGAGAAACCAGAGTAAGGGTTTCTGCTGCAACCCGTTCCCTTTGTGCTGGATGAACGAACGTCTCTCCACATGCTCAGTTCTGAGAGATAAGTGTGTGTGAAAGTCGTCCTTCACCTAGCTTGAGAGGAACACAAAGTTTCTTTTCAGTTGCCAACTCCACTCCATACATATATATGGGGAGGTACAAGCTCCAACTCGGTTTTACAGTGAAAACGGCAGGCACTTCAAACCGGCACTAGGAAACAGACTGAGAAACCAGAGTAAGGGTTTCTCCTGCAACCCGTTTCCTTTGTGCTGGATGAACGAACCTCTTTCCACATGCTCAGTTCTGAGAGATAAGTGTGTGTGAAATCCGTCCTTCACCTATAGCTTGAGGGGAACACAAAGTTTCTTTTCAGTTGCCAACTCCACTCCATACATATATATGGGGAGGTACAAGCTCCAACTCGGTTTTACAGTGAAAACGGCAGGCACTTCAAACCGGCACTAGGAAACAGACTGAGAAACCAGAGTAAGGGTTTCTCCTGAAACCCGTTCCCTTTGTGCTGGATGAACGAACATCTCTCCACATGCTCAGTTCTGAGAGATAAGTGTGTGTGAAAGCCGTCCTTCACCTAGCTTGAAGGGAACCCAAAGTTTCTTTTCAGTTGCCAACTCCACTCCATACATATATATGGGGAGGTACAAGCTCCAACTCGGTTTGACAGTGAAAACGGCAGGCACTTCAAACCGGCACTAGGAAACAGACTGAGAAACGAGAGTAAGGGTTTCTCCTGCAACCCGTTCCCTTTGTGCTGGATGAACGAACGTCTCTCCACATGCTCAGTTCTGAGAGATAAGTGTGTGTGAAAGCCGTACTTCACCTAGCTTGAGGGGAACACAAAGTTTCTTTTCAGTTGCAATCTCCACTCCATACATATATATGGGGAGGTACAAGCCCCAACTCGGTTTTACAGTGAAAACGGCAGGCACTTCAAACCGGCACTAGGAAACAGACTGAGAAACCAGAGTAAGGGTTTCTCCTGCAACCCGTTCCCTTTGTGCTGGATGAACGAACGTCTCTTCACATGCTCAGTTCTGAGAGATAAGTGTGTGTGAAAGCCGTCCTTCACCTAGCTTGAAGGGAACACAAAGTTTCTTTTCAGTTGCCAACTCCACTCCATACATATATATGGGGAGGTACAAGCTCCAACTCGGTTTTACAGTGAAAACGGCAGGCACTTCAAACCGGCACTAGGAAACAGACTGAGAAAACAGAGTAAGGGTTTCTCCTGCAAACCGTTCCCTTTGTGCTGGATGAACGAACGTCTCTCCACATGCTCAGTTCTGAGAGATAAGTGTGTGTGAAAGCCGTCCTTCACCTAGCTTGAAGGGAACACAAAGTTTCTTTTCAGTTGCCAAATCCACTCCATACATATATATGGGGAGGTACAAGCTCCAACTCGGTTTTACAGTGAAAACGGCAGGCACTTCAAACCGGCACTAGGAAACAGACTGAGAAACCAGAGAAAGGGTTTCTCCTGCAACCCGTTCCCTTTGTGCTGGATGAACGAACGTCTCTCCACATGCTCAGTTCTGAGAGATAAGTGTGTGTGAAAGCCGTCCTTCACCTAGCTTGAAGGGAACACAAAGTTTCTTTTCAGTTGCCAACTCCACTCCATACATATATATGGGGAGGTACAAGCTCCAACTCGGTTTTACAGTGAAAACGGCAGGCACTTCAAACCGGCACTAGGAAACAGACTGAGAAACCAGAGTAAGGGTTTCTCCTGCAACCCGTTCCCTTTGTGCTGGATGAACGAACCTCTTTCCACATGCTCAGTTCTGAGAGATAAGTGTGTGTGAAATCCGTCCTTCACCTAGCTTGAGGGGAACACAAAGTTTCTTTTCAGTTGCCAACTCCACTCCATACATATATATGGGGAGGTACAAGCTCCAACTCGGTTTTACAGTGAAAACGGCAGGCACTTCAAACCGGCACTAGGAAACAGACTGAGAAACCAGAGTAAGGGTTTCTCCTGAAACCCGTTCCCTTTGTGCTGGATGAACGAACATCTCTCCACATGCTCAGTTCTGAGAGATAAGTGTGTGTGAAAGCCGTCCTTCACCTAGCTTGAAGGGAACCCAAAGTTTCTTTTCAGTTGCCAACTCCACTCCATACATATATATGGGGAGGTACAAGCTCCAACTCGGTTTGACAGTGAAAACGGCAGGCACTTCAAACCGGCACTAGGAAACAGACTGAGAAACGAGAGTAAGGGTTTCTCCTGCAACCCGTTCCCTTTGTGCTGGATGAACGAACGTCTCTCCACATGCTCAGTTCTGAGAGATAAGTGTGTGTGAAAGCCGTACTTCACCTAGCTTGAGGGGAACACAAAGTTTCTTTTCAGTTGCAATCTCCACTCCATACATATATATGGGGAGGTACAAGCCCCAACTCGGTTTTACAGTGAAAACGGCAGGCACTTCAAACCGGCACTAGGAAACAGACTGAGAAACCAGAGTAAGGGTTTCTCCTGCAACCCGTTCCCTTTGTGCTGGATGAACGAACGTCTCTTCACATGCTCAGTTCTGAGAGATAAGTGTGTGTGAAAGCCGTCCTTCAGCTAGGTTGAGGGGAACACAAAGTTTCTTTTCAGTTGCCAACTCCACTCGATACATATATATGGGGAGGTACAAGCTCCAACTCGGTTTTACAGTGAAAACGGCAGGCACTTCAAACCGGCACTAGGAAACAGACTGAGAAACCAGAGTAAGGGTTTCTCCTGCAACCCGTTCCCTTTGTACTGGATGAACGAACGTCTCTCCACATGCTCAGTTCTGAGAGATAAGTGTGTGTGAAAGCCGTCCTTCACCTAGCTTGAGGGGAACACAAAGTTTCTTTTCAGTTGCCAACTCCACTCCATACATATATATGGGGAGGTACAAGCTCCAACTCGGTTTTACAGTGAAAACGGCAGGCACTTCAAACCGGCACTAGGAAACAGACTGAGAAACCAGAGTAAAGGTTTCCCCTGCAACCCGTTCCCTTTGTGCTGGATGAACGAACGTCTCTCCACATGCTCAGCTCTGAGAGAAAACTGTGTGTGAAAGCCGTCCTTCACCTAGCTTGAAGGGAACACAAAGTTTCTTTTCAGTTGCCAACTCCACTCCATACATATATATGGGGAGGTACAAGCTCCAACTCGGTTTTACAGTGAAAACGGCAGGCACTTCAAACCGGCACTAGGAAACAGACTGAGAAACCAGAGTAAGGGTTTCTCTTGCAACCCGTTCCCTTTGTGCTGGATGAACGAACGTCTCTCCACATGCTCAGTTCTGAGAGATAAGTGTGTGTGAAAGCCGTCCTTCACCTAGCTTGAAGGGAACACAAAGTTTCTTTTCAGTTGCCAACTCCACTCCATACATATATATGGGGAGGTACAAGCTCCAACTCGGTTTTACAGTGAAAACGGCAGGCACTTCAAACCGGCACTAGGAAACAGACTGAGAAACCAGAGTAGGGATTTCTCCTGCAACCCGTTCCCTTTGTGCTGGATGAACGAACGTCTCTCCACATGCTCAGTTCTGAGAAATAAATGTGTGTGAAAGCCGTCCTTCAACTAGCTTGAAGGGAACACAAAATTTCTTTTCAGTTGCCAACTCCACTCCATACATATATATGGGGAGGTACAAGCTCCAACTAGGTTTTACAGTGAAAACGGCAGGCACTTCAAACCGGCACTAGGAAACAGACTGAGAAACCAGAGTAAGGGTTTCTCCTGCAACCCGTTCCCTTTGTGCTGGATGAACGAACGTCTCTCCACATGCTCAGTTCTGAGAGATAAGTGTGTGTGAAAGTCGTCCTTCACCTAGCTTGAGAGGAACACAAAGTTTCTTTTCAGTTGCCAACTCCACTCCATACATATATATGGGGAGGTACAAGCTCCAACTCGGTTTGACAGTGAAAACGGCAGGCACTTCAAACCGGCACTAGGAAACAGACTGAGAAACGAGAGTAAGGGTTTCTCCTGCAACCCGTTCCCTTTGTGCTGGATGAACGAACGTCTCTCCACATGCTCAGTTCTGAGAGATAAGTGTGTGTGAAAGCCGTACTTCACCTAGCTTGAGGGGAACACAAAGTTTCTTTTCAGTTGCAATCTCCACTCCATACATATATATGGGGAGGTACAAGCCCCAACTCGGTTTTACAGTGAAAACGGCAGGCACTTCAAACCGGCACTAGGAAACAGACTGAGAAACCAGAGTAAGGGTTTCTCCTGCAACCCGTTCCCTTTGTGCTGGATGAACGAACGTCTCTTCACATGCTCAGTTCTGAGAGATAAGTGTGTGTGAAAGCCGTCCTTCACCTAGCTTGAAGGGAACACAAAGTTTCTTTTCAGTTGCCAACTCCACTCCATAAATATATATGGGGAGGTACAAGCTCCAACTCGGTTTTACAGTGAAAACGGCAGGCACTTCAAACCGGCACTAGGAAACAGACTGAGAAAACAGAGTAAGGGTTTCTCCTGCAAACCGTTCCCTTTGTGCTGGATGAACGAACGTCTCTCCACATGCTCAGTTCTGAGAGATAAGTGTGTGTGAAAGCCGTCCTTCACCTAGCTTGAAGGGAACACAAAGTTTCTTTTCAGTTGCCAACTCCACTCCATACATATATATGGGGAGGTACAAGCTCCAACTCGGTTTTACAGTGAAAACGGCAGGCACTTCAAACCGGCACTAGGAAACAGACTGAGAAACCAGAGAAAGGGTTTCTCCTGCAACCCGTTCCCTTTGTGCTGGATGAACGAACGTCTCTCCACATGCTCAGTTCTGAGAGATAAGTGTGTGTGAAAGCCGTCCTTCACCTAGCTTGAAGGGAACACAAAGTTTCTTTTCAGTTGCCACCTCCACTCCATACATATATATGGGGAGGTACAAGCTCCAACTCGGTTTTACAGTGAAAACGGCAGGCACTTCAAACCGGCACTAGGAAACAGACTGAGAAACCAGAGTAAGGGTTTCTCCTGCAACCCGTTTCCTTTGTGCTGGATGAACGAACCTCTTTCCACATGCTCAGTTCTGAGAGATAAGTGTGTGTGAAATCCGTCCTTCACCTAGCTTGAGGGGAACACAAAGTTTCTTTTCAGTTGCCAACTCCACTCCATACATATATATGGGGAGGTACAAGCTCCAACTCGGTTTTACAGTGAAAACGGCAGGCACTTCAAACCGGCACTAGGAAACAGACTGAGAAACCAGAGTAAGGGTTTCTCCTGAAACCCGTTCCCTTTGTGCTGGATGAACGAACATCTCTCCACATGCTCAGTTCTGAGAGATAAGTGTGTGTGAAAGCCGTCCTTCACCTAGCTTGAAGGGAACCCAAAGTTTCTTTTCAGTTGCCAACTCCACTCCATACATATATATGGGGAGGTACAAGCTCCAACTCGGTTTGACAGTGAAAACGGCAGGCACTTCAAACCGGCACTAGGAAACAGACTGAGAAACGAGAGTAAGGGTTTCTCCTGCAACCCGTTCCCTTTGTGCTGGATGAACGAACGTCTCTCCACATGCTCAGTTCTGAGAGATAAGTGTGTGTGAAAGCCGTACTTCACCTAGCTTGAGGGGAACACAAAGTTTCTTTTCAGTTTCAATCTCCACTCCATACATATATATGGGGAGGTACAAGCCCCAACTCGGTTTTACAGTGAAAACGGCAGGCACTTCAAACCGGCACTAGGAAACAGACTGAGAAACCAGAGTAAGGGTTTCTCCTGCAACCCGTTCCCTTTGTGCTGGATGAACGAACGTCTCTTCACATGCTCAGTTCTGAGAGATAAGTGTGTGTGAAAGCCGTCCTTCACCTAGCTTGAAGGGAACACAAAGTTTCTTTTCAGTTGCCAACTCCACTCCATACATATATATGGGGAGGTACAAGCTCCAACTCGGTTTTACAGTGAAAACGGCAGGCACTTCAAACCGGCACTAGGAAACAGACTGAGAAACCAGAGTAAGGGTTTCTCCTGCAACCCGTTCCCTTTGTGCTGGATGAACGAACGTCTCTTCACATGCTCAGTTCTGAGAGATAAGTGTGTGTGAAAGCCGTCCTTCACCTAGCTTGAAGGGAACACAAAGTTTCTTTTCAGTTGCCAACTCCACTCCATAAATATATATGGGGAGGTACAAGCTCCAACTCGGTTTTACAGTGAAAACGGCAGGCACTTCAAACGGGCACTAGGAAACAGACTGAGAAACCAGAGTAAGGGTTTCTCCTGCAACCCGTTCCCTTTGTGCTGGATGAACGAACGTCTCTCCACATGCTCAGATCTGAGAGATAAGTGTGTGTGAAAGCCGTCCTTCACCTAGCTTGAAGGGAACACAAAGTTTTTTTCAGTTGCCAACTCCACTCCATACATATATATGGGGAGGTCCAAGCTCCAACTCGGTTTTACAGTGAAAACGGGAGGCACTTCAAACCGGCACTAGGAAACAGACTGAGAAACCAGAGTAAGGGTTTCTCCTGCAACCCGTTCCCTTTGTGCTGGATGAACGAACGTCTCTCCACATGCTCAGTTCTGAGAGATAAGTGTGTGTGAAAGCCGTCCTTCACCTAGCTTGAGGGGAACACAAAGTTTCTTTTCAGTTGCCAACTCCACTCGATACATATATATGGGGAGGTACAAGCTCCAACTCGGTTTTACAGTGAAAACGGCAGGCACTTCAAACCGGCACTAGGAAACAGACTGAGAAACCAGAGTAAGGGTTTCTCCTGCAACCCGTTCCCTTTGTACTGGATGAACGAACGTCTCTCCACATGCTCAGTTCTGAGAGATAAGTGTGTGTGAAAGCCGTCCTTCACCTAGCTTGAGGGGAACACAAAGTTTCTTTTCAGTTGCCAACTCCACTCCATACATATATATGGGGAGGTACAAGCTCCAACTCGGTTTTACAGTGAAAACGGCAGGCACTTCAAACCGGCACTAGGAAACAGACTGAGAAACCAGAGTAAAGGTTTCCCCTGCAACCCGTTCCCTTTGTGCTGGATGAACGAACGTCTCTCCACATGCTCAGCTCTGAGAGAAAAGTGTGTGTGAAAGCCGTCCTTCACCTAGCTTGAAGGGAACACAAAGTTTCTTTTCAGTTGCCAACTCCACTCCATACATATATATGGGGAGGTACAAGCTCCAACTCGGTTTTACAGTGAAAACGGCAGGCACTTCAAACCGGCACTAGGAAACAGACTGAGAAACCAGAGTAAGGGTTTCTCTTGCAACCCGTTCCCTTTGTGCTGGATGAACGAACGTCTCTCCACATGCTCAGTTCTGAGAGATAAGTGTGTGTGAAAGCCGTCCTTCACCTAGCTTGAAGGGAACACAAAGTTTCTTTTCAGTTGCCAACTCCACTCCATACATATATATGGGGAGGTACAAGCTCCAACTCGGTTTTACAGTGAAAACGGCAGGCACTTCAAACCGGCACTAGGAAACAGACTGAGAAACCAGAGTAAGGGTTTCTCCTGCAACCCGTTCCCTTTGTGCTGGATGAACGAACGTCTCTCCACATGCTCAGTTCTGAGAAATAAATGTGTGTGAAAGCCGTCCTTCAACTAGCTTGAAGGGAACACAAAATTTCTTTTCAGTTGCCAACTCCACTCCATACATATATATGGGGAGGTACAAGCTCCAACTAGGTTTTACAGTGAAAACGGCAGGCACTTCAAACCGGCACTAGGAAACAGACTGAGAAACCAGAGTAAGGGTTTCTCCTGCAACCCGTTCCCTTTGTGCTGGATGAACGAACGTCTCTCCACATGCTCAGTTCTGAGAGATAAGTGTGTGTGAAAGTCGTCCTTCACCTAGCTTGAGAGGAACACAAAGTTTCTTTTCAGTTGCCAACTCCACTCCATACATATATATGGGGAGGTACAAGCTCCAACTCGGTTTGACAGTGAAAACGGCAGGCACTTCAAACCGGCACTAGGAAACAGACTGAGAAACGAGAGTAAGGGTTTCTCCTGCAACCCGTTCCCTTTGTGCTGGATGAACGAACGTCTCTCCACATGCTCAGTTCTGAGAGATAAGTGTGTGTGAAAGCCGTACTTCACCTAGCTTGAGGGGAACACAAAGTTTCTTTTCAGTTGCAATCTCCACTCCATACATATATATGGGGAGGTACAAGCCCCAACTCGGTTTTACAGTGAAAACGGCAGGCACTTCAAACCGGCACTAGGAAACAGACTGAGAAACCAGAGTAAGGGTTTCTCCTGCAACCCGTTCCCTTTGTGCTGGATGAACGAACGTCTCTTCACATGCTCAGTTCTGAGAGATAAGTGTGTGTGAAAGCCGTCCTTCACCTAGCTTGAAGGGAACACAAAGTTTCTTTTCAGTTGCCAACTCCACTCCATAAATATATATGGGGAGGTACAAGCTCCAACTCGGTTTTACAGTGAAAACGGCAGGCACTTCAAACCGGCACTAGGAAACAGACTGAGAAAACAGAGTAAGGGTTTCTCCTGCAAACCGTTCCCTTTGTGCTGGATGAACGAACGTCTCTCCACATGCTCAGTTCTGAGAGATAAGTGTGTGTGAAAGCCGTCCTTCACCTAGCTTGAAGGGAACACAAAGTTTCTTTTCAGTTGCCAACTCCACTCCATACATATATATGGGGAGGTACAAGCTCCAACTCGGTTTTACAGTGAAAACGGCAGGCACTTCAAACCGGCACTAGGAAACAGACTAAGAAACCAGAGAAAGGGTTTCTCCTGCAACCCGTTCCCTTTGTGCTGGATGAACGAACGTCTCTCCACATGCTCAGTTCTGAGAGATAAGTGTGTGTGAAAGCCGTCCTTCACCTAGCTTGAAGGGAACACAAAGTTTCTTTTCAGTTGCCAACTCCACTCCATACATATATATGGGGAGGTACAAGCTCCAACTCGGTTTTACAGTGAAAACGGCAGGCACTTCAAACCGGCACTAGGAAACAGACTGAGAAACCAGAGTAAGGGTTTCTCCTGCAACCCGTTTCCTTTGTGCTGGATGAACGAACCTCTTTCCACATGCTCAGTTCTGAGAGATAAGTGTGTGTGAAATCCGTCCTTCACCTAGCTTGAGGGGAACACAAAGTTTCTTTTCAGTTGCCAACTCCACTCCATACATATATATGGGGAGGTACAAGCTCCAACTCGGTTTTACAGTGAAAACGGCAGGCACTTCAAACCGGCACTAGGAAACAGACTGAGAAACCAGAGTAAGGGTTTCTCCTGAAACCCGTTACCTTTGTGCTGGATGAACGAACATCTCTCCACATGCTCAGTTCTGAGAGATAAGTGTGTGTGAAAGCCGTCCTTCACCTAGCTTGAAGGGAACCCAAAGTTTCTTTTCAGTTGCCAACTCCACTCCATACATATATATGGGGAGGTACAAGCTCCAACTCGGTTTGACAGTGAAAACGGCAGGCACTTCAAACCGGCACTAGGAAACAGACTGAGAAACGAGAGTAAGGGTTTCTCCTGCAACCCGTTCCCTTTGTGCTGGATGAACGAACGTCTCTCCACATGCTCAGTTCTGAGAGATAAGTGTGTGTGAAAGCCGTACTTCACCTAGCTTGAGGGGAACACAAAGTTTCTTTTCAGTTTCAATCTCCACTCCATACATATATATGGGGAGGTACAAGCTCCAACTCGGTTTTACAGTGAAAACGGCAGGCACTTCAAACCGGCACTAGGAAACAGACTGAGAAACCAGAGTAAGGGTTTCTCCTGCAACCCGTTCCCTTTGTGCTGGATGAACGAACGTCTCTTCACATGCTCAGTTCTGAGAGATAAGTGTGTGTGAAAGCCGTCCTTCACCTAGCTTGAAGGGAACACAAAGTTTCTTTTCAGTTGCCAACTCCACTCCATACATATATATGGGGAGGTACAAGCTCCAACTCGGTTTTACAGTGAAAACGGCAGGCACTTCAAACCGGCACTAGGAAACAGACTGAGAAACCAGAGTAAGGGTTTCTCCTGCAACCCGTTCCCTTTGTGCTGGATGAACGAACGTCTCTTCACATGCTCAGTTCTGAGAGATAAGTGTGTGTGAAAGCCGTCCTTCACCTAGCTTGAAGGGAACACAAAGTTTCTTTTCAGTTGCCAACTCCACTCCATAAATATATATGGGGAGGTACAAGCTCCAACTCGGTTTTACAGTGAAAACGGCAGGCACTTCAAACGGGCACTAGGAAACAGACTGAGAAACCAGAGTAAGGGTTTCTCCTGCAACCCGTTCCCTTTGTGCTGGATGAACGAACGTCTCTCCACATGCTCAGATCTGAGAGATAAGTGTGTGTGAAAGCCGTCCTTCACCTAGCTTGAAGGGAACACAAAGTTTTTTTCAGTTGCCAACTCCACTCCATACATATATATGGGGAGGTCCAAGCTCCAACTCGGTTTTACAGTGAAAACGGCAGGCACTTCAAACCGGCACTAGGAAACAGACTGAGAAACCAGAGTAAGGGTTTCTCCTGCAACCCGTTCCCTTTGTGCTGGATGAACGAACGTCTCTCCACATGCTCAGTTCTGAGAGATAAGTGTGTGTGAAAGCCGTCCTTCACCTAGCTTGAGGGGAACACAAAGTTTCTTTTCAGTTGCCAACTCCACTCGATACATATATATGGGGAGGTACAAGCTCCAACTCGGTTTTACAGTGAAAACGGCAGGCACTTCAAACCGGCACTAGGAAACAGACTGAGAAACCAGAGTAAGGGTTTCTCCTGCAACCCGTTCCCTTTGTACTGGATGAACGAACGTCTCTCCACATGCTCAGTTCTGAGAGATAAGTGTGTGTGAAAGCCGTCCTTCACCTAGCTTGAGGGGAACACAAAGTTTCTTTTCAGTTGCCAACTCCACTCCATACATATATATGGGGAGGTACAAGCTCCAACTCGGTTTTACAGTGAAAACGGCAGGCACTTCAAACCGGCACTAGGAAACAGACTGAGAAACCAGAGTAAAGGTTTCCCCTGCAACCCGTTCCCTTTGTGCTGGATGAACGAACGTCTCTCCACATGCTCAGCTCTGAGAGAAAAGTGTGTGTGAAAGCCGTCCTTCACCTAGCTTGAAGGGAACACAAAGTTTCTTTTCAGTTGCCAACTCCACTCCATACATATATATGGGGAGGTACAAGCTCCAACTCGGTTTTACAGTGAAAACGGCAGGCACTTCAAACCGGCACTAGGAAACAGACTGAGAAACCAGAGTAAGGGTTTCTCTTGCAACCCGTTCCCTTTGTGCTGGATGAACGAACGTCTCTCCACATGCTCAGTTCTGAGAGATAAGTGTGTGTGAAAGCCGTCCTTCACCTAGCTTGAAGGGAACACAAAGTTTCTTTTCAGTTGCCAACTCCACTCCATACATATATATGGGGAGGTACAAGCTCCAACTCGGTTTTACAGTGAAAACGGCAGGCACTTCAAACCGGCACTAGGAAACAGACTGAGAAACCAGAGTAAGGGTTTCTCCTGCAACCCGTTCCCTTTGTGCTGGATGAACGAACGTCTCTCCACATGCTCAGTTCTGAGAAATAAATGTGTGTGAAAGCCGTCCTTCAACTAGCTTGAAGGGAACACAAAATTTCTTTTCAGTTGCCAACTCCACTCCATACATATATATGGGGAGGTACAAGCTCCAACTCGGTTTTACAGTGAAAACGGCAGGCACTTCAAACCGGCACTAGGAAACAGACTGAGAAACCAGAGTAAGGGTTTCTCCTGCAACCCGTTCCCTTTGTGCTGGATGAACGAACGTCTTTCCACATGCTTAGTTCTGAGAGATAAGTGTGTGTGAAAGCCGTCCTTCACCTAGCTTGAAGGGAACACAAAGATTCTTTTCAGTTGCCAACTCCAATCCATACATATATATGGGGTGGTACAAGCTCCAACTCGGTTTTACAGTGAAAACGGCAGGCACTTCAAACGGGCACTAGGAAACAGACTGAGAAACCAGAGTAAGGGTTTCTCCTGCAACCCGTTCCCTTTGTGCTGGATGAACGAACGTCTCTCCACATGCTCAGATCTGAGAGATAAGTGTGTGTGAAAGCCGTCCTTCACCTAGCTTGAAGGGAACACAAAGTTTTTTTCAGTTGCCAACTCCACTCCATACATATATATGGGGAGGTACAAGCTCCAACTCGGTTTTACAGTGAAAACGGCAGGCACTTCAAACCGGCACTAGGAAACAGACTGAGAAACCAGAGTAAGGGTTTCTCCTGCAACCCGTTCCCTTTGTGCTGGATGAACGAACGTCTCTCCACATGCTCAGTTCTGAGAGATAAGTGTGTGTGAAAGCCGTCCTTCACCTAGCTTGAGGGGAACACAAAGTTTCTTTTCAGTTGCCAACTCCACTCCATACATATATATGGGGAGGTACAAGCTCCAACTCGGTTTTACAGTGAAAACGGCAGGCACTTCAAACCGGCACTAGGAAACAGACTGAGAAACCAGAGTAAGGGTTTCTCCTGCAACCCGTTCCCTTTGTACTGGATGAACGAACGTCTCTCCACATGCTCAGTTCTGAGAGATAAGTGTGTGTGAAAGCCGTCCTTCACCTAGCTTGAGGGGAACACAAAGTTTCTTTTCAGTTGCCAACTCCACTCCATACATATATATGGGGAGGTACAAGCTCCAACTCGGTTTTACAGTGAAAACGGCAGGCACTTCAAACCGGCACTAGGAAACAGACTGAGAAACCAGAGTAAAGGTTTCCCCTGCAACCCGTTCCCTTTGTGCTGGATGAACGAACGTCTCTCCACATGCTCAGCTCTGAGAGAAAAGTGTGTGTGAAAGCCGTCCTTCACCTAGCTTGAAGGGAACACAAAGTTTCTTTTCAGTTGCCAACTCCACTCCATACATATATATGGGGAGGTACAAGCTCCAACTCGGTTTTACAGTGAAAACGGCAGGCACTTCAAACCGGCACTAGGAAACAGACTGAGAAACCAGAGTAAGGGTTTCTCTTGCAACCCGTTCCCTTTGTGCTGGATGAACGAACGTCTCTCCACATGCTCAGTTCTGAGAGATAAGTGTGTGTGAAAGCCGTCCTTCACCTAGCTTGAAGGGAACACAAAGTTTCTTTTCAGTTGCCAACTCCACTCCATACATATATATGGGGAGGTACAAGCTCCAACTCGGTTTTACAGTGAAAACGGCAGGCACTTCAAACCGGCACTAGGAAACAGACTGAGAAACCAGAGTAAGGGTTTCTCCTGCAACCCGTTCCCTTTGTGCTGGATGAACGAACGTCTCTCCACATGCTCAGTTCTGAGAAATAAATGTGTGTGAAAGCCGTCCTTCAACTAGCTTGAAGGGAACACAAAATTTCTTTTCAGTTGCCAACTCCACTCCATACATATATATGGGGAGGTACAAGCTCCAACTAGGTTTTACAGTGAAAACGGCAGGCACTTCAAACCGGCACTAGGAAACAGACTGAGAAACCAGAGTAAGGGTTTCTGCTGCAACCCGTTCCCTTTGTGCTGGATGAACGAACGTCTCTCCACATGCTCAGTTCTGAGAGATAAGTGTGTGTGAAAGTCGTCCTTCACCTAGCTTGAGAGGAACACAAAGTTTCTTTTCAGTTGCCAACTCCACTCCATACATATATATGGGGAGGTACAAGCTCCAACTCGGTTTTACAGTGAAAACGGCAGGCACTTCAAACCGGCACTAGGAAACAGACTGAGAAACCAGAGTAAGGGTTTCTCCTGCAACCCGTTTCCTTTGTGCTGGATGAACGAACCTCTTTCCACATGCTCAGTTCTGAGAGATAAGTGTGTGTGAAATCCGTCCTTCACCTATAGCTTGAGGGGAACACAAAGTTTCTTTTCAGTTGCCAACTCCACTCCATACATATATATGGGGAGGTACAAGCTCCAACTCGGTTTTACAGTGAAAACGGCAGGCACTTCAAACCGGCACTAGGAAACAGACTGAGAAACCAGAGTAAGGGTTTCTCCTGAAACCCGTTCCCTTTGTGCTGGATGAACGAACATCTCTCCACATGCTCAGTTCTGAGAGATAAGTGTGTGTGAAAGCCGTCCTTCACCTAGCTTGAAGGGAACCCAAAGTTTCTTTTCAGTTGCCAACTCCACTCCATACATATATATGGGGAGGTACAAGCTCCAACTCGGTTTGACAGTGAAAACGGCAGGCACTTCAAACCGGCACTAGGAAACAGACTGAGAAACGAGAGTAAGGGTTTCTCCTGCAACCCGTTCCCTTTGTGCTGGATGAACGAACGTCTCTCCACATGCTCAGTTCTGAGAGATAAGTGTGTGTGAAAGCCGTACTTCACCTAGCTTGAGGGGAACACAAAGTTTCTTTTCAGTTGCAATCTCCACTCCATACATATATATGGGGAGGTACAAGCCCCAACTCGGTTTTACAGTGAAAACGGCAGGCACTTCAAACCGGCACTAGGAAACAGACTGAGAAACCAGAGTAAGGGTTTCTCCTGCAACCCGTTCCCTTTGTGCTGGATGAACGAACGTCTCTTCACATGCTCAGTTCTGAGAGATAAGTGTGTGTGAAAGCCGTCCTTCACCTAGCTTGAAGGGAACACAAAGTTTCTTTTCAGTTGCCAACTCCACTCCATACATATATATGGGGAGGTACAAGCTCCAACTCGGTTTTACAGTGAAAACGGCAGGCACTTCAAACCGGCACTAGGAAACAGACTGAGAAAACAGAGTAAGGGTTTCTCCTGCAAACCGTTCCCTTTGTGCTGGATGAACGAACGTCTCTCCACATGCTCAGTTCTGAGAGATAAGTGTGTGTGAAAGCCGTCCTTCACCTAGCTTGAAGGGAACACAAAGTTTCTTTTCAGTTGCCAAATCCACTCCATACATATATATGGGGAGGTACAAGCTCCAACTCGGTTTTACAGTGAAAACGGCAGGCACTTCAAACCGGCACTAGGAAACAGACTGAGAAACCAGAGAAAGGGTTTCTCCTGCAACCCGTTCCCTTTGTGCTGGATGAACGAACGTCTCTCCACATGCTCAGTTCTGAGAGATAAGTGTGTGTGAAAGCCGTCCTTCACCTAGCTTGAAGGGAACACAAAGTTTCTTTTCAGTTGCCAACTCCACTCCATACATATATATGGGGAGGTACAAGCTCCAACTCGGTTTTACAGTGAAAACGGCAGGCACTTCAAACCGGCACTAGGAAACAGACTGAGAAACCAGAGTAAGGGTTTCTCCTGCAACCCGTTCCCTTTGTGCTGGATGAACGAACCTCTTTCCACATGCTCAGTTCTGAGAGATAAGTGTGTGTGAAATCCGTCCTTCACCTAGCTTGAGGGGAACCCAAAGTTTCTTTTCAGTTGCCAACTCCACTCCATACATATATATGGGGAGGTACAAGCTCCAACTCGGTTTGACAGTGAAAACGGCAGGCACTTCAAACCGGCACTAGGAAACAGACTGAGAAACGAGAGTAAGGGTTTCTCCTGCAACCCGTTCCCTTTGTGCTGGATGAACGAACGTCTCTCCACATGCTCAGTTCTGAGAGATAAGTGTGTGTGAAAGCCGTACTTCACCTAGCTTGAGGGGAACACAAAGTTTCTTTTCAGTTGCAATCTCCACTCCATACATATATATGGGGAGGTACAAGCCCCAACTCGGTTTTACAGTGAAAACGGCAGGCACTTCAAACCGGCACTAGGAAACAGACTGAGAAACCAGAGTAAGGGTTTCTCCTGCAACCCGTTCCCTTTGTGCTGGATGAACGAACGTCTCTTCACATGCTCAGTTCTGAGAGATAAGTGTGTGTGAAAGCCGTCCTTCAGCTAGGTTGAGGGGAACACAAAGTTTCTTTTCAGTTGCCAACTCCACTCGATACATATATATGGGGAGGTACAAGCTCCAACTCGGTTTTACAGTGAAAACGGCAGGCACTTCAAACCGGCACTAGGAAACAGACTGAGAAACCAGAGTAAGGGTTTCTCCTGCAACCCGTTCCCTTTGTACTGGATGAACGAACGTCTCTCCACATGCTCAGTTCTGAGAGATAAGTGTGTGTGAAAGCCGTCCTTCACCTAGCTTGAGGGGAACACAAAGTTTCTTTTCAGTTGCCAACTCCACTCCATACATATATATGGGGAGGTACAAGCTCCAACTCGGTTTTACAGTGAAAACGGCAGGCACTTCAAACCGGCACTAGGAAACAGACTGAGAAACCAGAGTAAAGGTTTCCCCTGCAACCCGTTCCCTTTGTGCTGGATGAACGAACGTCTCTCCACATGCTCAGCTCTGAGAGAAAACTGTGTGTGAAAGCCGTCCTTCACCTAGCTTGAAGGGAACACAAAGTTTCTTTTCAGTTGCCAACTCCACTCCATACATATATATGGGGAGGTACAAGCTCCAACTCGGTTTTACAGTGAAAACGGCAGGCACTTCAAACCGGCACTAGGAAACAGACTGAGAAACCAGAGTAAGGGTTTCTCTTGCAACCCGTTCCCTTTGTGCTGGATGAACGAACGTCTCTCCACATGCTCAGTTCTGAGAGATAAGTGTGTGTGAAAGCCGTCCTTCACCTAGCTTGAAGGGAACACAAAGTTTCTTTTCAGTTGCCAACTCCACTCCATACATATATATGGGGAGGTACAAGCTCCAACTCGGTTTTACAGTGAAAACGGCAGGCACTTCAAACCGGCACTAGGAAACAGACTGAGAAACCAGAGTAGGGATTTCTCCTGCAACCCGTTCCCTTTGTGCTGGATGAACGAACGTCTCTCCACATGCTCAGTTCTGAGAAATAAATGTGTGTGAAAGCCGTCCTTCAACTAGCTTGAAGGGAACACAAAATTTCTTTTCAGTTGCCAACTCCACTCCATACATATATATGGGGAGGTACAAGCTCCAACTAGGTTTTACAGTGAAAACGGCAGGCACTTCAAACCGGCACTAGGAAACAGACTGAGAAACCAGAGTAAGGGTTTCTCCTGCAACCCGTTCCCTTTGTGCTGGATGAACGAACGTCTCTCCACATGCTCAGTTCTGAGAGATAAGTGTGTGTGAAAGTCGTCCTTCACCTAGCTTGAGAGGAACACAAAGTTTCTTTTCAGTTGCCAACTCCACTCCATACATATATATGGGGAGGTACAAGCTCCAACTCGGTTTGACAGTGAAAACGGCAGGCACTTCAAACCGGCACTAGGAAACAGACTGAGAAACGAGAGTAAGGGTTTCTCCTGCAACCCGTTCCCTTTGTGCTGGATGAACGAACGTCTCTCCACATGCTCAGTTCTGAGAGATAAGTGTGTGTGAAAGCCGTACTTCACCTAGCTTGAGGGGAACACAAAGTTTCTTTTCAGTTGCAATCTCCACTCCATACATATATATGGGGAGGTACAAGCCCCAACTCGGTTTTACAGTGAAAACGGCAGGCACTTCAAACCGGCACTAGGAAACAGACTGAGAAACCAGAGTAAGGGTTTCTCCTGCAACCCGTTCCCTTTGTGCTGGATGAACGAACGTCTCTTCACATGCTCAGTTCTGAGAGATAAGTGTGTGTGAAAGCCGTCCTTCACCTAGCTTGAAGGGAACACAAAGTTTCTTTTCAGTTGCCAACTCCACTCCATAAATATATATGGGGAGGTACAAGCTCCAACTCGGTTTTACAGTGAAAACGGCAGGCACTTCAAACCGGCACTAGGAAACAGACTGAGAAAACAGAGTAAGGGTTTCTCCTGCAAACCGTTCCCTTTGTGCTGGATGAACGAACGTCTCTCCACATGCTCAGTTCTGAGAGATAAGTGTGTGTGAAAGCCGTCCTTCACCTAGCTTGAAGGGAACACAAAGTTTCTTTTCAGTTGCCAACTCCACTCCATACATATATATGGGGAGGTACAAGCTCCAACTCGGTTTTACAGTGAAAACGGCAGGCACTTCAAACCGGCACTAGGAAACAGACTGAGAAACCAGAGAAAGGGTTTCTCCTGCAACCCGTTCCCTTTGTGCTGGATGAACGAACGTCTCTCCACATGCTCAGTTCTGAGAGATAAGTGTGTGTGAAAGCCGTCCTTCACCTAGCTTGAAGGGAACACAAAGTTTCTTTTCAGTTGCCACCTCCACTCCATACATATATATGGGGAGGTACAAGCTCCAACTCGGTTTTACAGTGAAAACGGCAGGCACTTCAAACCGGCACTAGGAAACAGACTGAGAAACCAGAGTAAGGGTTTCTCCTGCAACCCGTTTCCTTTGTGCTGGATGAACGAACCTCTTTCCACATGCTCAGTTCTGAGAGATAAGTGTGTGTGAAATCCGTCCTTCACCTAGCTTGAGGGGAACACAAAGTTTCTTTTCAGTTGCCAACTCCACTCCATACATATATATGGGGAGGTACAAGCTCCAACTCGGTTTTACAGTGAAAACGGCAGGCACTTCAAACCGGCACTAGGAAACAGACTGAGAAACCAGAGTAAGGGTTTCTCCTGAAACCCGTTCCCTTTGTGCTGGATGAACGAACATCTCTCCACATGCTCAGTTCTGAGAGATAAGTGTGTGTGAAAGCCGTCCTTCACCTAGCTTGAAGGGAACCCAAAGTTTCTTTTCAGTTGCCAACTCCACTCCATACATATATATGGGGAGGTACAAGCTCCAACTCGGTTTGACAGTGAAAACGGCAGGCACTTCAAACCGGCACTAGGAAACAGACTGAGAAACGAGAGTAAGGGTTTCTCCTGCAACCCGTTCCCTTTGTGCTGGATGAACGAACGTCTCTCCACATGCTCAGTTCTGAGAGATAAGTGTGTGTGAAAGCCGTACTTCACCTAGCTTGAGGGGAACACAAAGTTTCTTTTCAGTTTCAATCTCCACTCCATACATATATATGGGGAGGTACAAGCCCCAACTCGGTTTTACAGTGAAAACGGCAGGCACTTCAAACCGGCACTAGGAAACAGACTGAGAAACCAGAGTAAGGGTTTCTCCTGCAACCCGTTCCCTTTGTGCTGGATGAACGAACGTCTCTTCACATGCTCAGTTCTGAGAGATAAGTGTGTGTGAAAGCCGTCCTTCACCTAGCTTGAAGGGAACACAAAGTTTCTTTTCAGTTGCCAACTCCACTCCATACATATATATGGGGAGGTACAAGCTCCAACTCGGTTTTACAGTGAAAACGGCAGGCACTTCAAACCGGCACTAGGAAACAGACTGAGAAACCAGAGTAAGGGTTTCTCCTGCAACCCGTTCCCTTTGTGCTGGATGAACGAACGTCTCTTCACATGCTCAGTTCTGAGAGATAAGTGTGTGTGAAAGCCGTCCTTCACCTAGCTTGAAGGGAACACAAAGTTTCTTTTCAGTTGCCAACTCCACTCCATAAATATATATGGGGAGGTACAAGCTCCAACTCGGTTTTACAGTGAAAACGGCAGGCACTTCAAACGGGCACTAGGAAACAGACTGAGAAACCAGAGTAAGGGTTTCTCCTGCAACCCGTTCCCTTTGTGCTGGATGAACGAACGTCTCTCCACATGCTCAGATCTGAGAGATAAGTGTGTGTGAAAGCCGTCCTTCACCTAGCTTGAAGGGAACACAAAGTTTTTTTCAGTTGCCAACTCCACTCCATACATATATATGGGGAGGTCCAAGCTCCAACTCGGTTTTACAGTGAAAACGGCAGGCACTTCAAACCGGCACTAGGAAACAGACTGAGAAACCAGAGTAAGGGTTTCTCCTGCAACCCGTTCCCTTTGTGCTGGATGAACGAACGTCTCTCCACATGCTCAGTTCTGAGAGATAAGTGTGTGTGAAAGCCGTCCTTCACCTAGCTTGAGGGGAACACAAAGTTTCTTTTCAGTTGCCAACTCCACTCGATACATATATATGGGGAGGTACAAGCTCCAACTCGGTTTTACAGTGAAAACGGCAGGCACTTCAAACCGGCACTAGGAAACAGACTGAGAAACCAGAGTAAGGGTTTCTCCTGCAACCCGTTCCCTTTGTACTGGATGAACGAACGTCTCTCCACATGCTCAGTTCTGAGAGATAAGTGTGTGTGAAAGCCGTCCTTCACCTAGCTTGAGGGGAACACAAAGTTTCTTTTCAGTTGCCAACTCCACTCCATACATATATATGGGGAGGTACAAGCTCCAACTCGGTTTTACAGTGAAAACGGCAGGCACTTCAAACCGGCACTAGGAAACAGACTGAGAAACCAGAGTAAAGGTTTCCCCTGCAACCCGTTCCCTTTGTGCTGGATGAACGAACGTCTCTCCACATGCTCAGCTCTGAGAGAAAAGTGTGTGTGAAAGCCGTCCTTCACCTAGCTTGAAGGGAACACAAAGTTTCTTTTCAGTTGCCAACTCCACTCCATACATATATATGGGGAGGTACAAGCTCCAACTCGGTTTTACAGTGAAAACGGCAGGCACTTCAAACCGGCACTAGGAAACAGACTGAGAAACCAGAGTAAGGGTTTCTCTTGCAACCCGTTCCCTTTGTGCTGGATGAACGAACGTCTCTCCACATGCTCAGTTCTGAGAGATAAGTGTGTGTGAAAGCCGTCCTTCACCTAGCTTGAAGGGAACACAAAGTTTCTTTTCAGTTGCCAACTCCACTCCATACATATATATGGGGAGGTACAAGCTCCAACTCGGTTTTACAGTGAAAACGGCAGGCACTTCAAACCGGCACTAGGAAACAGACTGAGAAACCAGAGTAAGGGTTTCTCCTGCAACCCGTTCCCTTTGTGCTGGATGAACGAACGTCTCTCCACATGCTCAGTTCTGAGAAATAAATGTGTGTGAAAGCCGTCCTTCAACTAGCTTGAAGGGAACACAAAATTTCTTTTCAGTTGCCAACTCCACTCCATACATATATATGGGGAGGTACAAGCTCCAACTAGGTTTTACAGTGAAAACGGCAGGCACTTCAAACCGGCACTAGGAAACAGACTGAGAAACCAGAGTAAGGGTTTCTCCTGCAACCCGTTCCCTTTGTGCTGGATGAACGAACGTCTCTCCACATGCTCAGTTCTGAGAGATAAGTGTGTGTGAAAGTCGTCCTTCACCTAGCTTGAGAGGAACACAAAGTTTCTTTTCAGTTGCCAACTCCACTCCATACATATATATGGGGAGGTACAAGCTCCAACTCGGTTTGACAGTGAAAACGGCAGGCACTTCAAACCGGCACTAGGAAACAGACTGAGAAACGAGAGTAAGGGTTTCTCCTGCAACCCGTTCCCTTTGTGCTGGATGAACGAACGTCTCTCCACATGCTCAGTTCTGAGAGATAAGTGTGTGTGAAAGCCGTACTTCACCTAGCTTGAGGGGAACACAAAGTTTCTTTTCAGTTGCAATCTCCACTCCATACATATATATGGGGAGGTACAAGCCCCAACTCGGTTTTACAGTGAAAACGGCAGGCACTTCAAACCGGCACTAGGAAACAGACTGAGAAACCAGAGTAAGGGTTTCTCCTGCAACCCGTTCCCTTTGTGCTGGATGAACGAACGTCTCTTCACATGCTCAGTTCTGAGAGATAAGTGTGTGTGAAAGCCGTCCTTCACCTAGCTTGAAGGGAACACAAAGTTTCTTTTCAGTTGCCAACTCCACTCCATAAATATATATGGGGAGGTACAAGCTCCAACTCGGTTTTACAGTGAAAACGGCAGGCACTTCAAACCGGCACTAGGAAACAGACTGAGAAAACAGAGTAAGGGTTTCTCCTGCAAACCGTTCCCTTTGTGCTGGATGAACGAACGTCTCTCCACATGCTCAGTTCTGAGAGATAAGTGTGTGTGAAAGCCGTCCTTCACCTAGCTTGAAGGGAACACAAAGTTTCTTTTCAGTTGCCAACTCCACTCCATACATATATATGGGGAGGTACAAGCTCCAACTCGGTTTTACAGTGAAAACGGCAGGCACTTCAAACCGGCACTAGGAAACAGACTAAGAAACCAGAGAAAGGGTTTCTCCTGCAACCCGTTCCCTTTGTGCTGGATGAACGAACGTCTCTCCACATGCTCAGTTCTGAGAGATAAGTGTGTGTGAAAGCCGTCCTTCACCTAGCTTGAAGGGAACACAAAGTTTCTTTTCAGTTGCCAACTCCACTCCATACATATATATGGGGAGGTACAAGCTCCAACTCGGTTTTACAGTGAAAACGGCAGGCACTTCAAACCGGCACTAGGAAACAGACTGAGAAACCAGAGTAAGGGTTTCTCCTGCAACCCGTTTCCTTTGTGCTGGATGAACGAACCTCTTTCCACATGCTCAGTTCTGAGAGATAAGTGTGTGTGAAATCCGTCCTTCACCTAGCTTGAGGGGAACACAAAGTTTCTTTTCAGTTGCCAACTCCACTCCATACATATATATGGGGAGGTACAAGCTCCAACTCGGTTTTACAGTGAAAACGGCAGGCACTTCAAACCGGCACTAGGAAACAGACTGAGAAACCAGAGTAAGGGTTTCTCCTGAAACCCGTTACCTTTGTGCTGGATGAACGAACATCTCTCCACATGCTCAGTTCTGAGAGATAAGTGTGTGTGAAAGCCGTCCTTCACCTAGCTTGAAGGGAACCCAAAGTTTCTTTTCAGTTGCCAACTCCACTCCATACATATATATGGGGAGGTACAAGCTCCAACTCGGTTTGACAGTGAAAACGGCAGGCACTTCAAACCGGCACTAGGAAACAGACTGAGAAACGAGAGTAAGGGTTTCTCCTGCAACCCGTTCCCTTTGTGCTGGATGAACGAACGTCTCTCCACATGCTCAGTTCTGAGAGATAAGTGTGTGTGAAAGCCGTACTTCACCTAGCTTGAGGGGAACACAAAGTTTCTTTTCAGTTTCAATCTCCACTCCATACATATATATGGGGAGGTACAAGCCCCAACTCGGTTTTACAGTGAAAACGGCAGGCACTTCAAACCGGCACTAGGAAACAGACTGAGAAACCAGAGTAAGGGTTTCTCCTGCAACCCGTTCCCTTTGTGCTGGATGAACGAACGTCTCTCCACATGCTCAGTTCTGAGAGATAAGTGTGTGTGAAAGCCGTCCTTCACCTAGCTTGAGGGGAACACAAAGTTTCTTTTCAGTTGCCAACTCCACTCCATACATATATATGGGGAGGTACAAGCTCCAACTCGGTTTTACAGTGAAAACGGCAGGCACTTCAAACCGGCACTAGGAAACAGACTGAGAAACCAGAGTAAAGGTTTCCCCTGCAACCCGTTCCCTTTGTGCTGGATGAACGAACGTCTCTCCACATGCTCAGCTCTGAGAGAAAACTGTGTGTGAAAGCCGTCCTTCACCTAGCTTGAAGGGAACACAAAGTTTCTTTTCAGTTGCCAACTCCACTCCATACATATATATGGGGAGGTACAAGCTCCAACTCGGTTTTACAGTGAAAACGGCAGGCACTTCAAACCGGCACTAGGAAACAGACTGAGAAACCAGAGTAAGGGTTTCTCTTGCAACCCGTTCCCTTTGTGCTGGATGAACGAACGTCTCTCCACATGCTCAGTTCTGAGAGATAAGTGTGTGTGAAAGCCGTCCTTCACCTAGCTTGAAGGGAACACAAAGTTTCTTTTCAGTTGCCAACTCCACTCCATACATATATATGGGGAGGTACAAGCTCCAACTCGGTTTTACAGTGAAAACGGCAGGCACTTCAAACCGGCACTAGGAAACAGACTGAGAAACCAGAGTAGGGATTTCTCCTGCAACCCGTTCCCTTTGTGCTGGATGAACGAACGTCTCTCCACATGCTCAGTTCTGAGAAATAAATGTGTGTGAAAGCCGTCCTTCAACTAGCTTGAAGGGAACACAAAATTTCTTTTCAGTTGCCAACTCCACTCCATACATATATATGGGGAGGTACAAGCTCCAACTAGGTTTTACAGTGAAAACGGCAGGCACTTCAAACCGGCACTAGGAAACAGACTGAGAAACCAGAGTAAGGGTTTCTCCTGCAACCCGTTCCCTTTGTGCTGGATGAACGAACGTCTCTCCACATGCTCAGTTCTGAGAGATAAGTGTGTGTGAAAGTCGTCCTTCACCTAGCTTGAGAGGAACACAAAGTTTCTTTTCAGTTGCCAACTCCACTCCATACATATATATGGGGAGGTACAAGCTCCAACTCGGTTTGACAGTGAAAACGGCAGGCACTTCAAACCGGCACTAGGAAACAGACTGAGAAACGAGAGTAAGGGTTTCTCCTGCAACCCGTTCCCTTTGTGCTGGATGAACGAACGTCTCTCCACATGCTCAGTTCTGAGAGATAAGTGTGTGTGAAAGCCGTACTTCACCTAGCTTGAGGGGAACACAAAGTTTCTTTTCAGTTGCAATCTCCACTCCATACATATATATGGGGAGGTACAAGCCCCAACTCGGTTTTACAGTGAAAACGGCAGGCACTTCAAACCGGCACTAGGAAACAGACTGAGAAACCAGAGTAAGGGTTTCTCCTGCAACCCGTTCCCTTTGTGCTGGATGAACGAACGTCTCTTCACATGCTCAGTTCTGAGAGATAAGTGTGTGTGAAAGCCGTCCTTCACCTAGCTTGAAGGGAACACAAAGTTTCTTTTCAGTTGCCAACTCCACTCCATAAATATATATGGGGAGGTACAAGCTCCAACTCGGTTTTACAGTGAAAACGGCAGGCACTTCAAACCGGCACTAGGAAACAGACTGAGAAAACAGAGTAAGGGTTTCTCCTGCAAACCGTTCCCTTTGTGCTGGATGAACGAACGTCTCTCCACATGCTCAGTTCTGAGAGATAAGTGTGTGTGAAAGCCGTCCTTCACCTAGCTTGAAGGGAACACAAAGTTTCTTTTCAGTTGCCAACTCCACTCCATACATATATATGGGGAGGTACAAGCTCCAACTCGGTTTTACAGTGAAAACGGCAGGCACTTCAAACCGGCACTAGGAAACAGACTGAGAAACCAGAGAAAGGGTTTCTCCTGCAACCCGTTCCCTTTGTGCTGGATGAACGAACGTCTCTCCACATGCTCAGTTCTGAGAGATAAGTGTGTGTGAAAGCCGTCCTTCACCTAGCTTGAAGGGAACACAAAGTTTCTTTTCAGTTGCCACCTCCACTCCATACATATATATGGGGAGGTACAAGCTCCAACTCGGTTTTACAGTGAAAACGGCAGGCACTTCAAACCGGCACTAGGAAACAGACTGAGAAACCAGAGTAAGGGTTTCTCCTGCAACCCGTTTCCTTTGTGCTGGATGAACGAACCTCTTTCCACATGCTCAGTTCTGAGAGATAAGTGTGTGTGAAATCCGTCCTTCACCTAGCTTGAGGGGAACACAAAGTTTCTTTTCAGTTGCCAACTCCACTCCATACATATATATGGGGAGGTACAAGCTCCAACTCGGTTTTACAGTGAAAACGGCAGGCACTTCAAACCGGCACTAGGAAACAGACTGAGAAACCAGAGTAAGGGTTTCTCCTGAAACCCGTTCCCTTTGTGCTGGATGAACGAACATCTCTCCACATGCTCAGTTCTGAGAGATAAGTGTGTGTGAAAGCCGTCCTTCACCTAGCTTGAAGGGAACCCAAAGTTTCTTTTCAGTTGCCAACTCCACTCCATACATATATATGGGGAGGTACAAGCTCCAACTCGGTTTGACAGTGAAAACGGCAGGCACTTCAAACCGGCACTAGGAAACAGACTGAGAAACGAGAGTAAGGGTTTCTCCTGCAACCCGTTCCCTTTGTGCTGGATGAACGAACGTCTCTCCACATGCTCAGTTCTGAGAGATAAGTGTGTGTGAAAGCCGTACTTCACCTAGCTTGAGGGGAACACAAAGTTTCTTTTCAGTTTCAATCTCCACTCCATACATATATATGGGGAGGTACAAGCCCCAACTCGGTTTTACAGTGAAAACGGCAGGCACTTCAAACCGGCACTAGGAAACAGACTGAGAAACCAGAGTAAGGGTTTCTCCTGCAACCCGTTCCCTTTGTGCTGGATGAACGAACGTCTCTTCACATGCTCAGTTCTGAGAGATAAGTGTGTGTGAAAGCCGTCCTTCACCTAGCTTGAAGGGAACACAAAGTTTCTTTTCAGTTGCCAACTCCACTCCATACATATATATGGGGAGGTACAAGCTCCAACTCGGTTTTACAGTGAAAACGGCAGGCACTTCAAACCGGCACTAGGAAACAGACTGAGAAACCAGAGTAAGGGTTTCTCCTGCAACCCGTTCCCTTTGTGCTGGATGAACGAACGTCTCTTCACATGCTCAGTTCTGAGAGATAAGTGTGTGTGAAAGCCGTCCTTCACCTAGCTTGAAGGGAACACAAAGTTTCTTTTCAGTTGCCAACTCCACTCCATAAATATATATGGGGAGGTACAAGCTCCAACTCGGTTTTACAGTGAAAACGGCAGGCACTTCAAACGGGCACTAGGAAACAGACTGAGAAACCAGAGTAAGGGTTTCTCCTGCAACCCGTTCCCTTTGTGCTGGATGAACGAACGTCTCTCCACATGCTCAGATCTGAGAGATAAGTGTGTGTGAAAGCCGTCCTTCACCTAGCTTGAAGGGAACACAAAGTTTTTTTCAGTTGCCAACTCCACTCCATACATATATATGGGGAGGTCCAAGCTCCAACTCGGTTTTACAGTGAAAACGGCAGGCACTTCAAACCGGCACTAGGAAACAGACTGAGAAACCAGAGTAAGGGTTTCTCCTGCAACCCGTTCCCTTTGTGCTGGATGAACGAACGTCTCTCCACATGCTCAGTTCTGAGAGATAAGTGTGTGTGAAAGCCGTCCTTCACCTAGCTTGAGGGGAACACAAAGTTTCTTTTCAGTTGCCAACTCCACTCGATACATATATATGGGGAGGTACAAGCTCCAACTCGGTTTTACAGTGAAAACGGCAGGCACTTCAAACCGGCACTAGGAAACAGACTGAGAAACCAGAGTAAGGGTTTCTCCTGCAACCCGTTCCCTTTGTACTGGATGAACGAACGTCTCTCCACATGCTCAGTTCTGAGAGATAAGTGTGTGTGAAAGCCGTCCTTCACCTAGCTTGAGGGGAACACAAAGTTTCTTTTCAGTTGCCAACTCCACTCCATACATATATATGGGGAGGTACAAGCTCCAACTCGGTTTTACAGTGAAAACGGCAGGCACTTCAAACCGGCACTAGGAAACAGACTGAGAAACCAGAGTAAAGGTTTCCCCTGCAACCCGTTCCCTTTGTGCTGGATGAACGAACGTCTCTCCACATGCTCAGCTCTGAGAGAAAAGTGTGTGTGAAAGCCGTCCTTCACCTAGCTTGAAGGGAACACAAAGTTTCTTTTCAGTTGCCAACTCCACTCCATACATATATATGGGGAGGTACAAGCTCCAACTCGGTTTTACAGTGAAAACGGCAGGCACTTCAAACCGGCACTAGGAAACAGACTGAGAAACCAGAGTAAGGGTTTCTCTTGCAACCCGTTCCCTTTGTGCTGGATGAACGAACGTCTCTCCACATGCTCAGTTCTGAGAGATAAGTGTGTGTGAAAGCCGTCCTTCACCTAGCTTGAAGGGAACACAAAGTTTCTTTTCAGTTGCCAACTCCACTCCATACATATATATGGGGAGGTACAAGCTCCAACTCGGTTTTACAGTGAAAACGGCAGGCACTTCAAACCGGCACTAGGAAACAGACTGAGAAACCAGAGTAAGGGTTTCTCCTGCAACCCGTTCCCTTTGTGCTGGATGAACGAACGTCTCTCCACATGCTCAGTTCTGAGAAATAAATGTGTGTGAAAGCCGTCCTTCAACTAGCTTGAAGGGAACACAAAATTTCTTTTCAGTTGCCAACTCCACTCCATACATATATATGGGGAGGTACAAGCTCCAACTAGGTTTTACAGTGAAAACGGCAGGCACTTCAAACCGGCACTAGGAAACAGACTGAGAAACCAGAGTAAGGGTTTCTCCTGCAACCCGTTCCCTTTGTGCTGGATGAACGAACGTCTCTCCACATGCTCAGTTCTGAGAGATAAGTGTGTGTGAAAGTCGTCCTTCACCTAGCTTGAGAGGAACACAAAGTTTCTTTTCAGTTGCCAACTCCACTCCATACATATATATGGGGAGGTACAAGCTCCAACTCGGTTTGACAGTGAAAACGGCAGGCACTTCAAACCGGCACTAGGAAACAGACTGAGAAACGAGAGTAAGGGTTTCTCCTGCAACCCGTTCCCTTTGTGCTGGATGAACGAACGTCTCTCCACATGCTCAGTTCTGAGAGATAAGTGTGTGTGAAAGCCGTACTTCACCTAGCTTGAGGGGAACACAAAGTTTCTTTTCAGTTGCAATCTCCACTCCATACATATATATGGGGAGGTACAAGCCCCAACTCGGTTTTACAGTGAAAACGGCAGGCACTTCAAACCGGCACTAGGAAACAGACTGAGAAACCAGAGTAAGGGTTTCTCCTGCAACCCGTTCCCTTTGTGCTGGATGAACGAACGTCTCTTCACATGCTCAGTTCTGAGAGATAAGTGTGTGTGAAAGCCGTCCTTCACCTAGCTTGAAGGGAACACAAAGTTTCTTTTCAGTTGCCAACTCCACTCCATAAATATATATGGGGAGGTACAAGCTCCAACTCGGTTTTACAGTGAAAACGGCAGGCACTTCAAACCGGCACTAGGAAACAGACTGAGAAAACAGAGTAAGGGTTTCTCCTGCAAACCGTTCCCTTTGTGCTGGATGAACGAACGTCTCTCCACATGCTCAGTTCTGAGAGATAAGTGTGTGTGAAAGCCGTCCTTCACCTAGCTTGAAGGGAACACAAAGTTTCTTTTCAGTTGCCAACTCCACTCCATACATATATATGGGGAGGTACAAGCTCCAACTCGGTTTTACAGTGAAAACGGCAGGCACTTCAAACCGGCACTAGGAAACAGACTAAGAAACCAGAGAAAGGGTTTCTCCTGCAACCCGTTCCCTTTGTGCTGGATGAACGAACGTCTCTCCACATGCTCAGTTCTGAGAGATAAGTGTGTGTGAAAGCCGTCCTTCACCTAGCTTGAAGGGAACACAAAGTTTCTTTTCAGTTGCCAACTCCACTCCATACATATATATGGGGAGGTACAAGCTCCAACTCGGTTTTACAGTGAAAACGGCAGGCACTTCAAACCGGCACTAGGAAACAGACTGAGAAACCAGAGTAAGGGTTTCTCCTGCAACCCGTTTCCTTTGTGCTGGATGAACGAACCTCTTTCCACATGCTCAGTTCTGAGAGATAAGTGTGTGTGAAATCCGTCCTTCACCTAGCTTGAGGGGAACACAAAGTTTCTTTTCAGTTGCCAACTCCACTCCATACATATATATGGGGAGGTACAAGCTCCAACTCGGTTTTACAGTGAAAACGGCAGGCACTTCAAACCGGCACTAGGAAACAGACTGAGAAACCAGAGTAAGGGTTTCTCCTGAAACCCGTTACCTTTGTGCTGGATGAACGAACATCTCTCCACATGCTCAGTTCTGAGAGATAAGTGTGTGTGAAAGCCGTCCTTCACCTAGCTTGAAGGGAACCCAAAGTTTCTTTTCAGTTGCCAACTCCACTCCATACATATATATGGGGAGGTACAAGCTCCAACTCGGTTTGACAGTGAAAACGGCAGGCACTTCAAACCGGCACTAGGAAACAGACTGAGAAACGAGAGTAAGGGTTTCTCCTGCAACCCGTTCCCTTTGTGCTGGATGAACGAACGTCTCTCCACATGCTCAGTTCTGAGAGATAAGTGTGTGTGAAAGCCGTACTTCACCTAGCTTGAGGGGAACACAAAGTTTCTTTTCAGTTTCAATCTCCACTCCATACATATATATGGGGAGGTACAAGCCCCAACTCGGTTTTACAGTGAAAACGGCAGGCACTTCAAACCGGCACTAGGAAACAGACTGAGAAACCAGAGTAAGGGTTTCTCCTGCAACCCGTTCCCTTTGTGCTGGATGAACGAACGTCTCTTCACATGCTCAGTTCTGAGAGATAAGTGTGTGTGAAAGCCGTCCTTCACCTAGCTTGAAGGGAACACAAAGTTTCTTTTCAGTTGCCAACTCCACTCCATACATATATATGGGGAGGTACAAGCTCCAACTCGGTTTTACAGTGAAAACGGCAGGCACTTCAAACCGGCACTAGGAAACAGACTGAGAAACCAGAGTAAGGGTTTCTCCTGCAACCCGTTCCCTTTGTGCTGGATGAACGAACGTCTCTTCACATGCTCAGTTCTGAGAGATAAGTGTGTGTGAAAGCCGTCCTTCACCTAGCTTGAAGGGAACACAAAGTTTCTTTTCAGTTGCCAACTCCACTCCATAAATATATATGGGGAGGTACAAGCTCCAACTCGGTTTTACAGTGAAAACGGCAGGCACTTCAAACGGGCACTAGGAAACAGACTGAGAAACCAGAGTAAGGGTTTCTCCTGCAACCCGTTCCCTTTGTGCTGGATGAACGAACGTCTCTCCACATGCTCAGATCTGAGAGATAAGTGTGTGTGAAAGCCGTCCTTCACCTAGCTTGAAGGGAACACAAAGTTTTTTTCAGTTGCCAACTCCACTCCATACATATATATGGGGAGGTCCAAGCTCCAACTCGGTTTTACAGTGAAAACGGCAGGCACTTCAAACCGGCACTAGGAAACAGACTGAGAAACCAGAGTAAGGGTTTCTCCTGCAACCCGTTCCCTTTGTGCTGGATGAACGAACGTCTCTCCACATGCTCAGTTCTGAGAGATAAGTGTGTGTGAAAGCCGTCCTTCACCTAGCTTGAGGGGAACACAAAGTTTCTTTTCAGTTGCCAACTCCACTCGATACATATATATGGGGAGGTACAAGCTCCAACTCGGTTTTACAGTGAAAACGGCAGGCACTTCAAACCGGCACTAGGAAACAGACTGAGAAACCAGAGTAAGGGTTTCTCCTGCAACCCGTTCCCTTTGTACTGGATGAACGAACGTCTCTCCACATGCTCAGTTCTGAGAGATAAGTGTGTGTGAAAGCCGTCCTTCACCTAGCTTGAGGGGAACACAAAGTTTCTTTTCAGTTGCCAACTCCACTCCATACATATATATGGGGAGGTACAAGCTCCAACTCGGTTTTACAGTGAAAACGGCAGGCACTTCAAACCGGCACTAGGAAACAGACTGAGAAACCAGAGTAAAGGTTTCCCCTGCAACCCGTTCCCTTTGTGCTGGATGAACGAACGTCTCTCCACATGCTCAGCTCTGAGAGAAAAGTGTGTGTGAAAGCCGTCCTTCACCTAGCTTGAAGGGAACACAAAGTTTCTTTTCAGTTGCCAACTCCACTCCATACATATATATGGGGAGGTACAAGCTCCAACTCGGTTTTACAGTGAAAACGGCAGGCACTTCAAACCGGCACTAGGAAACAGACTGAGAAACCAGAGTAAGGGTTTCTCTTGCAACCCGTTCCCTTTGTGCTGGATGAACGAACGTCTCTCCACATGCTCAGTTCTGAGAGATAAGTGTGTGTGAAAGCCGTCCTTCACCTAGCTTGAAGGGAACACAAAGTTTCTTTTCAGTTGCCAACTCCACTCCATACATATATATGGGGAGGTACAAGCTCCAACTCGGTTTTACAGTGAAAACGGCAGGCACTTCAAACCGGCACTAGGAAACAGACTGAGAAACCAGAGTAAGGGTTTCTCCTGCAACCCGTTCCCTTTGTGCTGGATGAACGAACGTCTCTCCACATGCTCAGTTCTGAGAAATAAATGTGTGTGAAAGCCGTCCTTCAACTAGCTTGAAGGGAACACAAAATTTCTTTTCAGTTGCCAACTCCACTCCATACATATATATGGGGAGGTACAAGCTCCAACTCGGTTTTACAGTGAAAACGGCAGGCACTTCAAACCGGCACTAGGAAACAGACTGAGAAACCAGAGTAAGGGTTTCTCCTGCAACCCGTTCCCTTTGTGCTGGATGAACGAACGTCTCTCCACATGCTCAGTTCTGAGAGATAAGTGTGTGTGAAAGTCGTCCTTCACCTAGCTTGAGAGGAACACAAAGTTTCTTTTCAGTTGCCAACTCCACTCCATACATATATATGGGGAGGTACAAGCTCCAACTCGGTTTTACAGTGAAAACGGCAGGCACTTCAAACCGGCACTAGGAAACAGACTGAGAAACCAGAGTAAGGGTTTCTCCTGCAACCCGTTTCCTTTGTGCTGGATGAACGAACCTCTTTCCACATGCTCAGTTCTGAGAGATAAGTGTGTGTGAAATCCGTCCTTCACCTAGCTTGAGGGGAACACAAAGTTTCTTTTCAGTTGCCAACTCCACTCCATACATATATATGGGGAGGTACAAGCTCCAACTCGGTTTTACAGTGAAAACGGCAGGCACTTCAAACCGGCACTAGGAAACAGACTGAGAAACCAGAGTAAGGGTTTCTCCTGAAACCCGTTCCCTTTGTGCTGGATGAACGAACATCTCTCCACATGCTCAGTTCTGAGAGATAAGTGTGTGTGAAAGCCGTCCTTCACCTAGCTTGAAGGGAACCCAAAGTTTCTTTTCAGTTGCCAACTCCACTCCATACATATATATGGGGAGGTACAAGCTCCAACTCGGTTTGACAGTGAAAACGGCAGGCACTTCAAACCGGCACTAGGAAACAGACTGAGAAACGAGAGTAAGGGTTTCTCCTGCAACCCGTTCCCTTTGTGCTGGATGAACGAACGTCTCTCCACATGCTGAGTTCTGAGAGATAAGTGTGTGTGAAAGCCGTACTTCACCTAGCTTGAGGGGAACACAAAGTTTCTTTTCAGTTGCAATCTCCACTCCATACATATATATGGGGAGGTACAAGCCCCAACTCGGTTTTACAGTGAAAACGGCAGGCACTTCAAACCGGCACTAGGAAACAGACTGAGAAACCAGAGTAAGGGTTTCTCCTGCAACCCGTTCCCTTTGTGCTGGATGAACGAACGTCTCTTCACATGCTCAGTTCTGAGAGATAAGTGTGTGTGAAAGCCGTCCTTCACCTAGCTTGAAGGGAACACAAAGTTTCTTTTCAGTTGCCAACTCCACTCCATACATATATATGGGGAGGTACAAGCTCCAACTCGGTTTTACAGTGAAAACGGCAGGCACTTCAAACCGGCACTAGGAAACAGACTGAGAAAACAGAGTAAGGGTTTCTCCTGCAAACCGTTCCCTTTGTGCTGGATGAACGAACGTCTCTCCACATGCTCAGTTCTGAGAGATAAGTGTGTGTGAAAGCCGTCCTTCACCTAGCTTGAAGGGAACACAAAGTTTGTTTTCAGTTGCCAAATCCACTCCATACATATATATGGGGAGGTACAAGCCCCAACTCGGTTTTACAGTGAAAACGGCAGGCACTTCAAACCGGCACTAGGAAACAGACTGAGAAACCAGAGTAAGGGTTTCTCCTGCAACCCGTTCCCTTTGTGCTGGATGAACGAACGTCTCTTCACATGCTCAGTTCTGAGAGATAAGTGTGTGTGAAAGCCGTCCTTCACCTAGCTTGAAGGGAACACAAAGTTTCTTTTCAGTTGCCAACTCCACTCCATACATATATATGGGGAGGTACAAGCTCCAACTCGGTTTTACAGTGAAAACGGCAGGCACTTCAAACCGGCACTAGGAAACAGACTGAGAAAACAGAGTAAGGGTTTCTCCTGCAAACCGTTCCCTTTGTGCTGGATGAACGAACGTCTCTCCACATGCTCAGTTCTGAGAGATAAGTGTGTGTGAAAGCCGTCCTTCACCTAGCTTGAAGGGAACACAAAGTTTCTTTTCAGTTGCCAAATCCACTCCATACATATATATGGGGAGGTACAAGCTCCAACTCGGTTTTACAGTGAAAACGGCAGGCACTTCAAACCGGCACTAGGAAACAGACTGAGAAACCAGAGAAAGGGTTTCTCCTGCAACCCGTTCCCTTTGTGCTGGATGAACGAACGTCTCTCCACATGCTCAGTTCTGAGAGATAAGTGTGTGTGAAAGCCGTCCTTCACCTAGCTTGAAGGGAACACAAAGTTTCTTTTCAGTTGCCAACTCCACTCCATACATATATATGGGGAGGTACAAGCTCCAACTCGGTTTTACAGTGAAAACGGCAGGCACTTCAAACCGGCACTAGGAAACAGACTGAGAAACCAGAGTAAGGGTTTCTCCTGCAACCCGTTCCCTTTGTGCTGGATGAACGAACCTCTTTCCACATGCTCAGTTCTGAGAGATAAGTGTGTGTGAAATCCGTCCTTCACCTAGCTTGAGGGGAACACAAAGTTTCTTTTCAGTTGCCAACTCCACTCCATACATATATATGGGGAGGTACAAGCTCCAACTCGGTTTTACAGTGAAAACGGCAGGCACTTCAAACCGGCACTAGGAAACAGACTGAGAAACCAGAGTAAGGGTTTCTCCTGAAACCCGTTCCCTTTGTGCTGGATGAACGAACATCTCTCCACATGCTCAGTTCTGAGAGATAAGTGTGTGTGAAAGCCGTCCTTCACCTAGCTTGAAGGGAACCCAAAGTTTCTTTTCAGTTGCCAACTCCACTCCATACATATATATGGGGTGGTACAAGCTCCAACTCGGTTTGACAGTGAAAACGGCAGGCACTTCAAACCGGCACTAGGAAACAGACTGAGAAACGAGAGTAAGGGTTTCTCCTGCAACCCGTTCCCTTTGTGCTGGATGAACGAACGTCTCTCCACATGCTCAGTTCTGAGAGATAAGTGTGTGTGAAAGCCGTACTTCACCTAGCTTGAGGGGAACACAAAGTTTCTTTTAAGTTGCAATCTCCACTCCATACATATATATGGGGAGGTACAAGCCCCAACTCGGTTTTACAGTGAAAACGGCAGGCACTTCAAACCGGCACTAGGAAACAGACTGAGAAACCAGAGTAAGGGTTTCTCCTGCAACCCGTTCCCTTTGTGCTGGATGAACGAACGTCTCTTCACATGCTCAGTTCTGAGAGATAAGTGTGTGTGAAAGCCGTCCTTCAGCTAGCTTGAGGGGAACACAAAGTTTCTTTTCAGTTGCCAACTCCACTCGATACATATATATGGGGAGGTACAAGCTCCAACTCGGTTTTACAGTGAAAACGGCAGGCACTTCAAACCGGCACTAGGAAACAGACTGAGAAACCAGAGTAAGGGTTTCTCCTGCAACCCGTTCCCTTTGTACTGGATGAACGAACGTCTCTCCACATGCTCAGTTCTGAGAGATAAGTGTGTGTGAAAGCCGTCCTTCACCTAGCTTGAGGGGAACACAAAGTTTCTTTTCAGTTGCCAACTCCACTCCATACATATATATGGGGAGGTACAAGCTCCAACTCGGTTTTACAGTGAAAACGGCAGGCACTTCAAACCGGCACTAGGAAAGAGACTGAGAAACCAGAGTAAAGGTTTCCCCTGCAAACCGTTCCCTTTGTGCTGGATGAACGAACGTCTCTCCACATGCTCAGCTCTGAGAGAAAACTGTGTGTGAAAGCCGTCCTTCACCTAGCTTGAAGGGAACACAAAGTTTCTTTTCAGTTGCCAACTCCACTCCATACATATATATGGGGAGGTACAAGCTCCAACTCGGTTTTACAGTGAAAACGGCAGGCACTTCAAACCGGCACTAGGAAACAGACTGAGAAACCAGAGTAAGGGTTTCTCCTGCAACCCGTTCCCTTTGTGCTGGATGAACGAACGTCTCTCCACATGCTCAGTTCTGAGAAATAAATGTGTGTGAAAGCCGTCCTTCAACTAGCTTGAAGGGAACACAAAATTTCTTTTCAGTTGCCAACTCCACTCCATACATATATATGGGGAGGTACAAGCTCCAACTAGGTTTTACAGTGAAAACGGCAGGCACTTCAAACCGGCACTAGGAAACAGACTGAGAAACCAGAGTAAGGGTTTCTCCTGCAACCCGTTCCCTTTGTGCTGGATGAACGAACGTCTCTCCACATGCTCAGTTCTGAGAGATAAGTGTGTGTGAAAGTCGTCCTTCACCTAGCTTGAGAGGAACACAAAGTTTCTTTTCAGTTGCCAACTCCACTCCATACATATATATGGGGAGGTACAAGCTCCAACTCGGTTTGACAGTGAAAACGGCAGGCACTTCAAACCGGCACTAGGAAACAGACTGAGAAACGAGAGTAAGGGTTTCTCCTGCAACCCGTTCCCTTTGTGCTGGATGAACGAACGTCTCTCCACATGCTCAGTTCTGAGAGATAAGTGTGTGTGAAAGCCGTACTTCACCTAGCTTGAGGGGAACACAAAGTTTCTTTTCAGTTGCAATCTCCACTCCATACATATATATGGGGAGGTACAAGCCCCAACTCGGTTTTACAGTGAAAACGGCAGGCACTTCAAACCGGCACTAGGAAACAGACTGAGAAACCAGAGTAAGGGTTTCTCCTGCAACCCGTTCCCTTTGTGCTGGATGAACGAACGTCTCTTCACATGCTCAGTTCTGAGAGATAAGTGTGTGTGAAAGCCGTCCTTCACCTAGCTTGAAGGGAACACAAAGTTTCTTTTCAGTTGCCAACTCCACTCCATAAATATATATGGGGAGGTACAAGCTCCAACTCGGTTTTACAGTGAAAACGGCAGGCACTTCAAACCGGCACTAGGAAACAGACTGAGAAAACAGAGTAAGGGTTTCTCCTGCAAACCGTTCCCTTTGTGCTGGATGAACGAACGTCTCTCCACATGCTCAGTTCTGAGAGATAAGTGTGTGTGAAAGCCGTCCTTCACCTAGCTTGAAGGGAACACAAAGTTTCTTTTCAGTTGCCAACTCCACTCCATACATATATATGGGGAGGTACAAGCTCCAACTCGGTTTTACAGTGAAAACGGCAGGCACTTCAAACCGGCACTAGGAAACAGACTGAGAAACCAGAGAAAGGGTTTCTCCTGCAACCCGTTCCCTTTGTGCTGGATGAACGAACGTCTCTCCACATGCTCAGTTCTGAGAGATAAGTGTGTGTGAAAGCCGTCCTTCACCTAGCTTGAAGGGAACACAAAGTTTCTTTTCAGTTGCCAACTCCACTCCATACATATATATGGGGAGGTACAAGCTCCAACTCGGTTTTACAGTGAAAACGGCAGGCACTTCAAACCGGCACTAGGAAACAGACTGAGAAACCAGAGTAAGGGTTTCTCCTGCAACCCGTTTCCTTTGTGCTGGATGAACGAACCTCTTTCCACATGCTCAGTTCTGAGAGATAAGTGTGTGTGAAATCCGTCCTTCACCTAGCTTGAGGGGAACACAAAGTTTCTTTTCAGTTGCCAACTCCACTCCATACATATATATGGGGAGGTACAAGCTCCAACTCGGTTTTACAGTGAAAACGGCAGGCACTTCAAACCGGCACTAGGAAACAGACTGAGAAACCAGAGTAAGGGTTTCTCCTGAAACCCGTTCCCTTTGTGCTGGATGAACGAACATCTCTCCACATGCTCAGTTCTGAGAGATAAGTGTGTGTGAAACCGTCCTTCACCTAGCTTGAAGGGAACCCAAAGTTTCTTTTCAGTTGCCAACTCCACTCCATACATATATATGGGGAGGTACAAGCTCCAACTCGGTTTGACAGTGAAAACGGCAGGCACTTCAAACCGGCACTAGGAAACAGACTGAGAAACGAGAGTAAGGGTTTCTCCTGCAACCCGTTCCCTTTGTGCTGGATGAACGAACGTCTCTCCACATGCTGAGTTCTGAGAGATAAGTGTGTGTGAAAGCCGTACTTCACCTAGCTTGAGGGGAACACAAAGTTTCTTTTCAGTTTCAATCTCCACTCCATACATATATATGGGGAGGTACAAGCCCCAACTCGGTTTTACAGTGAAAACGGCAGGCACTTCAAACCGGCACTAGGAAACAGACTGAGAAACCAGAGTAAGGGTTTCTCCTGCAACCCGTTCCCTTTGTGCTGGATGAACGAACGTCTCTTCACATGCTCAGTTCTGAGAGATAAGTGTGTGTGAAAGCCGTCCTTCACCTAGCTTGAAGGGAACACAAAGTTTCTTTTCAGTTGCCAACTCCACTCCATAAATATATATGGGGAGGTACAAGCTCCAACTCGGTTTTACAGTGAAAACGGCAGGCACTTCAAACCGGCACTAGGAAACAGACTGAGAAAACAGAGTAAGGGTTTCTCCTGCAACCCGTTCCCTTTGTGCTGGATGAACGAACGTCTCTCCACATGCTCAGTTCTGAGAGATAAGTGTGTGTGAAAGCCGTCCTTCACCTAGCTTGAAGGGAACACAAAGTTTCTTTTCAGTTGCCAAATCCACTCCATACATATATATGGGGAGGTACAAGCTCCAACTCGGTTTTACAGTGAAAACGGCAGGCACTTCAAACCGGCACTAGGAAACAGACTGAGAAACCAGAGAAAGGGTTTCTCCTGCAACCCGTTCCCTTTGTGCTGGATGAACGAACGTCTCTCCACATGCTCAGTTCTGAGAGATAAGTGTGTGTGAAAGCCGTCCTTCACCTAGCTTGAAGGGAACACAAAGTTTCTTTTCAGTTGCCAACTCCACTCCATACATATATATGGGGAGATACAAGCTCCAACTCGGTTTTACAGTGAAAACGGCAGGCACTTCAAACCGGCACTAGGAAACAGACAGAGAAATCAGAGAAAGGGTTTCTCCTGCAACCGGTTCCCTTTGTGCTGGATGAACGAACTTCTCTCCACATGCTCAGTTCTGAGAGATAAGTGTGTGTGAAAGCCGTCCTTCACCTAGCTTGAAGGGAACACAAAGTTTCTTTTCAGTTGCCAAATCCACTCCATACATATATATGGGGAGGTACAAGCTCCAACTCGGTTTTACAGTGAAAACGGCAGGCACTTCAAACCGGCACTAGGAAACAGACTGAGAAACCAGAGAAAGGGTTTCTCCTGCAACCCGTTCCCTTTGTGCTGGATGAACGAACGTCTCTCCACATGCTCAGTTCTGAGAGATAAGTGTGTCTGAAAGCCGTCCTTCACCTAGCTTGAAGGGAACACAAAGTTTCTTTTCAGTTGCCAACTCCACTCCATACATATATATGGGGAGGTACAAGGTCCAACTCGGTTTTACAGTGAAAACGGCAGGCACTTCAAACCGGCACTAGGAAACAGACTGAGAAACCTGAGTAATGGTTTCTCCTGCAAACCGTTCCCTTTGTGCTGGATGAACGAACGTCTCTCCACATGCTCAGTTCTGAGAGATAAGTGTGTGTGAAAGCCGCCCTTCACCTAGCTTGAAGGGAACACAAAGTTTCTTTTCAGTTGCCAACTCCACTCCATACATATATATGGGGAGGTACAAGCTCCAACTCGGTTTTACAGTGAAAACGGCAGGCACTTCAAACCGGCACTAGGAAACAGACTGAGAAACCAGAGTAAGGGTTTCTCCTGCAACCCGTTCCCTTTGTGCTGGATGAACGAACGTCTCTCCACATGCTCAGTTCTGAGAGATAAGTGTGTGTGAAAGCCGTCCTTCACCTAGCTTGAAGGGAACACAAAGTTTCTTTTCAGTTGCCAACTCCACTCCATACATATATATGGGGAGGTACAAGCTCCAACTCGGTTTTACAGTGAAAACGGCAGGCACTTCAAACCGGCACTAGGAAACAGACTGAGAAAACAGAGTAAGGGTTTCTCCTGCAACCCGTTCCCTTTGTGCTGGATGAACGAACGTCTCTCCACATGCTCAGTTCTGAGAGATAAGTGTGTGTGAAAGCCGTCCTTCACCTAGCTTGAAGGGAACACAAAGTTTCTTTTCAGTTGCCAACTCCACTCCATACATATATATGGGGAGGTACAAGCTCCAACTCGGTTTTATAGTGAAAACGGCAGGCACTTCAAACCGGCACTAGGAAACAGACTGAGAAACCAGAGTAAGGGTTTCTCCTGAAACCCGTTCCCTTTGTGCTGGATGAACGAACGTCTCTCCTCATGCTCAGTTCAGAGAGATAAGTGTGTGTGAAAGCCGAACTTCACCTAGCTTGAAGGGAACACAAAGTTTCTTTTCAGTTGCCAACTCCACTCCATACATATATATGGGGAGGTCCAAGCTCCAACTCGGTTTTACAGTGAAAACGGCAGGCACTTCAAACCGGCACTAGGAAACAGACTGAGAAACCAGAGTAAGGGTTTCCCCTGCAACCCGTTCCCTTTGTGCTGGATGAACGAACGTCTCTCCACATGCTCAGTTCTGAGAGATAAGTGTGTGTGAAAGCCGTCCTTCACCTAGCTTGAAGGGAACACAAAGTTTCTTTTCAGTTGCCAACTCCACTCCATACATATATATGGGGAGGTGCAAGCTCCAACTCGGTTTTACAGTGAAAACGGCAGGCACTTCAAACCGGCACTAGGAAACAGACTGAGAAACCACAGTAAGGGTTTCTCCTGCAACCGTTTCCCTTTGTGCTGGATGAACGAACGTCTCTCCACATGCTCAGTTCTGAGAGATAAGTGTGTGTGAAAGCCGTCCTTCACCTAGCTTGAAGGGAACCCAAAGTTTCTTTTCAGTTGCCAACTCCACTCCATACATATATATGGGGAGGTACAAGCTCCAACTCGGTTTTACAGTGAAAACGGCAGGCACTTCAAACCGGCACTAGGAAACAGACTGAGAAACCAGAGAAAGGGTTTCTCCTGCAACCCGTTCCCTTTGTGCTGGATGAACGAACGTCTCTCCACATGCTCAGTTCTGAGAGATAAGTGTGTGTGAAAGCCGTCCTTCACCTAGCTTGAAGGGAACACAAAGTTTCTTTTCAGTTGCCAACTCCACTCCATACATATATATGGGGAGGTACAAGCTCCAACTCGGTTTTACAGTGAAAACGGCAGGCACTTCAAACCGGCACTAGGAAACAGACTGAGAAACCTGAGTAATGGTTTCTCCTGCAAACCGTTCCCTTTGTGCTGGATGAACGAACGTCTCTCCACATGCTCAGTTCTGAGAGATAAGTGTGTGTGAAAGCCGTCCTTCACCTAGCTTGAAGGGAACACAAAGTTTCTTTTCAGTTGCCAACTCCACTCCATACATATATATGGGGAGATACAAGCTCCAACTCGGTTTTACAGTGAAAACGGCAGGCACTTCAAACCGGCACTAGGAAACAGACAGAGAAATCAGAGAAAGGGTTTCTCCTGCAACCGGTTCCCTTTGTGCTGGATGAACGAACTTCTCTCCACATGCTCAGTTCTGAGAGATAAGTGTGTGTGAAAGCCGTCCTTCACCTAGCTTGAAGGGAACACAAAGTTTCTTTTCAGTTGCCAACTCCACTCTATAAATATATATGGGGAGGTACAAGCTCCAACTCGGTTTTACAGTGAAAACGGCAGGCACTTCAAACCGGCACTAGGAAACAGACTGAGAAAACAGAGTAAGGGTTTCTCCTGCAACCCGTTCCCTTTGTGCTGGATGAACGAACGTCTCTCCACATGCTCAGTTCTGAGAGATAAGTGTGTGTGAAAGCCGTCCTTCACCTAGCTTGAAGGGAACACAAAGTTTCTTTTCAGTTGCCAACTCCACTCCATACATATATATGGGGAGGTACAAGCTCCAACTCGGTTTTACAGTGAAAACGGCAGGCACTTCAAACCGGCACTAGGAAACAGACTGAGAAACCAGAGAAAGGGTTTCTCCTGCAACCCGTTCCCTTTGTGCTGGATGAACGAACGTCTCTCCACATGCTCAGTTCTGAGAGATAAGTGTGTGTGAAAGCCGTCCTTCACCTAGCTTGAAGGGAACACAAAGTTTCTTTTCAGTTGCCAACTCCACTCCATACATATATATGGGGAGGTACAAGCTCCAACTCGGTTTTACAGTGAAAACGGCAGGCACTTCAAACCAGCACTAGGAAACAGACTGAGAAACCTGAGTAATGGTTTCTCCTGCAAACCGTTCCCTTTGTGCTGGATGAACGAACGTCTCTCCACATGCTCAGTTCTGAGAGATAAGTGTGTGTGAAAGCCGTCCTTCACCTAGCTTGAAGGGAACACAAAGTTTCTTTTCAGTTGCCAACTCCACTCCATACATATATATGGGGAGGTACAAGCTCCAACTCGGTTTTACAGTGAAAACGGCAGGCACTTCAAACCGGCACTAGGAAACAGACAGAGAAATCAGAGAAAGGGTTTCTCCTGCAACCGGTTCCCTTTGTGCTGGATGAACGAACTTCTCTCCACATGCTCAGTTCTGAGAGATAAGTGTGTGTGAAAGCCGTCCTTCACCTAGCTTGAAGGGAACACAAAGTTTCTTTTCAGTTGCCAACTCCACTCCATACATATATATGGGGAGGTACAAGCTCCAACTCGGTTTTACAGTGAAAACGGCAGGCACTTCAAACCGGCACTAGGAAACAGACTGAGAAAACAGAGTAAGGGTTTCTCCTGCAACCCGTTCCCTTTGTGCTGGATGAACGAACGTCTCTCCACATGCTCAGTTCTGAGAGATAAGTGTGTGTGAAAGCCGTCCTTCACCTAGCTTGAAGGGAACACAAAGTTTCTTTTCAGTTGCCAACTCCACTCCATACATATATATGGGGAGGTAAAAGCTCCAACTCGGTTTTATAGTGAAAACGGCAGGCACTTCAAACCGGCACTAGGAAACAGACTGAGAAACCAGAGTAAGGGTTTCTCCTGAAACCCGTTCCCTTTGTGCTGGATGAACGAACGTCTCTCCTCATGCTCAGTTCAGAGAGATAAGTGTGTGTGAAAGCCGAACTTCACCTAGCTTGAAGGGAACACAAAGTTTCTTTTCAGTTGCCAACTCCACTCCATACATATATATGGGGAGGTCCAAGCTCCAACTCGGTTTTACAGTGAAAACGGCAGGCACTTCAAACCGGCACTAGGAAACAGACTGAGAAACCAGAGTAAGGGTTTCCCCTGCAACCCGTTCCCTTTGTGCTGGATGAACGAACGTCTCTCCACATGCTCAGTTCTGAGAGATAAGTGTGTGTGAAAGCCGTCCTTCACCTAGCTTGAAGGGAACACAAAGTTTCTTTTCAGTTGCCAACTCCACTCCATACATATATATGGGGAGGTGCAAGCTCCAACTCGGTTTTACAGTGAAAACGGCAGGCACTTCAAACCGGCACTAGGAAACAGACTGAGAAACCACAGTAAGGGTTTCTCCTGCAACCGTTTCCCTTTGTGCTGGATGAACGAACGTCTCTCCACATGCTCAGTTCTGAGAGATAAGTGTGTGTGAAAGCCGTCCTTCACCTAGCTTGAAGGGAACCCAAAGTTTCTTTTCAGTTGCCAACTCCACTCCATACATATATATGGGGAGGTACAAGCTCCAACTCGGTTTTACAGTGAAAACGGCAGGCACTTCAAACCGGCACTAGGAAACAGACTGAGAAACCAGAGAAAGGGTTTCTCCTGCAACCCGTTCCCTTTGTGCTGGATGAACGAACGTCTCTCCACATGCTCAGTTCTGAGAGATAAGTGTGTGTGAAAGCCGTCCTTCACCTAGCTTGAAGGGAACACAAAGTTTCTTTTCAGTTGCCAACTCCACTCCATACATATATATGGGGAGGTACAAGCTCCAACTCGGTTTTACAGTGAAAACGGCAGGCACTTCAAACCGGCACTAGGAAACAGACTGAGAAACCTGAGTAATGGTTTCTCCTGCAAACCGTTCCCTTTGTGCTGGATGAACGAACGTCTCTCCACATGCTCAGTTCTGAGAGATAAGTGTGTGTGAAAGCCGTCCTTCACCTAGCTTGAAGGGAACACAAAGTTTCTTTTCAGTTGCCAACTCCACTCCATACATATATATGGGGAGATACAAGCTCCAACTCGGTTTTACAGTGAAAACGGCAGGCACTTCAAACCGGCACTAGGAAACAGACAGAGAAATCAGAGAAAGGGTTTCTCCTGCAACCGGTTCCCTTTGTGCTGGATGAACGAACTTCTCTCCACATGCTCAGTTCTGAGAGATAAGTGTGTGTGAAAGCCGTCCTTCACCTAGCTTGAAGGGAACACAAAGTTTCTTTTCAGTTGCCAACTCCACTCCATAAATATATATGGGGAGGTACAAGCTCCAACTCGGTTTTACAGTGAAAACGGCAGGCACTTCAAACCGGCACTAGGAAACAGACTGAGAAAACAGAGTAAGGGTTTCTCCTGCAACCCGTTCCCTTTGTGCTGGATGAACGAACGTCTCTCCACATGCTCAGTTCTGAGAGATAAGTGTGTGTGAAAGCCGTCCTTCACCTAGCTTGAAGGGAACACAAAGTTTCTTTTCAGTTGCCAACTCCACTCCATACATATATATGGGGAGGTACAAGCTCCAACTCGGTTTTACAGTGAAAACGGCAGGCACTTCAAACCGGCACTAGGAAACAGACTGAGAAACCAGAGAAAGGGTTTCTCCTGCAACCCGTTCCCTTTGTGCTGGATGAACGAACGTCTCTCCACATGCTCAGTTCTGAGAGATAAGTGTGTGTGAAAGCCGTCCTTCACCTAGCTTGAAGGGAACACAAAGTTTCTTTTCAGTTGCCAACTCCACTCCATACATATATATGGGGAGGTACAAGCTCCAACTCGGTTTTACAGTGAAAACGGCAGGCACTTCAAACCGGCACTAGGAAACAGACTGAGAAACCTGAGTAATGGTTTCTCCTGCAAACCGTTCCCTTTGTGCTGGATGAACGAACGTCTCTCCACATGCTCAGTTCTGAGAGATAAGTGTGTGTGAAAGCCGTCCTTCACCTAGCTTGAAGGGAACACAAAGTTTCTTTTCAGTTGCCAACTCCACTCCATACATATATATGGGGAGGTACAAGCTCCAACTCGGTTTTACAGTGAAAACGGCAGGCACTTCAAACCGGCACTAGGAAACAGACAGAGAAATCAGAGAAAGGGTTTCTCCTGCAACCGGTTCCCTTTGTGCTGGATGAACGAACTTCTCTCCACATGCTCAGTTCTGAGAGATAAGTGTGTGTGAAAGCCGTCCTTCACCTAGCTTGAAGGGAACACAAAGTTTCTTTTCAGTTGCCAACTCCACTCCATACATATATATGGGGAGGTACAAGCTCCAACTCGGTTTTACAGTGAAAACGGCAGGCACTTCAAACCGGCACTAGGAAACAGACTGAGAAAACAGAGTAAGGGTTTCTCCTGCAACCCGTTCCCTTTGTGCTGGATGAACGAACGTCTCTCCACATGCTCAGTTCTGAGAGATAAGTGTGTGTGAAAGCCGTCCTTCACCTAGCTTGAAGGGAACACAAAGTTTCTTTTCAGTTGCCAACTCCACTCCATACATATATATGGGGAGGTAAAAGCTCCAACTCGGTTTTATAGTGAAAACGGCAGGCACTTCAAACCGGCACTAGGAAACAGACTGAGAAACCAGAGTAAGGGTTTCTCCTGAAACCCGTTCCCTTTGTGCTGGATGAACGAACGTCTCTCCTCATGCTCAGTTCAGAGAGATAAGTGTGTGTGAAAGCCGAACTTCACCTAGCTTGAAGGGAACACAAAGTTTCTTTTCAGTTGCCAACTCCACTCCATACATATATATGGGGAGGTCCAAGCTCCAACTCGGTTTTACAGTGAAAACGGCAGGCACTTCAAACCGGCACTAGGAAACAGACTGAGAAACCAGAGTAAGGGTTTCCCCTGCAACCCGTTCCCTTTGTGCTGGATGAACGAACGTCTCTCCACATGCTCAGTTCTGAGAGATAAGTGTGTGTGAAAGCCGTCCTTCACCTAGCTTGAAGGGAACACAAAGTTTCTTTTCAGTTGCCAACTCCACTCCATACATATATATGGGGAGGTGCAAGCTCCAACTCGGTTTTACAGTGAAAACGGCAGGCACTTCAAACCGGCACTAGGAAACAGACTGAGAAACCACAGTAAGGGTTTCTCCTGCAACCGGTTCCCTTTGTGCTGGATGAACGAACGTCTCTCCACATGCTCAGTTCTGAGAGATAAGTGTGTGTGAAAGCCGTCCTTCACCTAGCTTGAAGGGAACCCAAAGTTTCTTTTCAGTTGCCAAATCCACTCCATACATATATATGGGGAGGTACAAGCTCCAACTCGGTTTTACAGTGAAAACGGCAGGCACTTCAAACCGGCACTAGGAAACAGACTGAGAAACCAGAGAAAGGGTTTCTCCTGCAACCGGTTCCCTTTGTGCTGGATGAACGAACGTCTCTCCACATGCTCAGTTCTGAGAGATAAGTGTGTGTGAAAGCCGTCCTTCACCTAGCTTGAAGGGAACACAAAGTTTCTTTTCAGTTGCCAACTCCACTCCATACATATATATGGGGAGGTACAAGCTCCAACTCGGTTTTACAGTGAAAACGGCAGGCACTTCAAACCGGCACTAGGAAACAGACTGAGAAACCTGAGTAATGGTTTCTCCTGCAAACCGTTCCCTTTGTGCTGGATGAACGAACGTCTCTCCCCATGCTCAGTTCTGAGAGATAAGTGTGTGTGAAAGCCGTCCTTCACCTAGCTTGAAGGGAACACAAAGTTTCTTTTCAGTTGCCAACTCCACTCCATACATATATATGGGGAGATACAAGCTCCAACTCGGTTTTACAGTGAAAACGGCAGGCACTTCAAACCGGCACTAGGAAACAGACAGAGAAATCAGAGAAAGGGTTTCTCCTGCAACCGGTTCCCTTTGTGCTGGATGAACGAACTTCTCTCCACATGCTCAGTTCTGAGAGATAAGTGTGTGTGAAAGCCGTCCTTCACCTAGCTTGAAGGGAACACAAAGTTTCTTTTCAGTTGCCAACTCCACTCCATACATATATATGGGGAGGTCCAAGCTCCAACTCGGTTTTGCAGTGAAAATGGCAAGCACTTCTAACCGGCACTAGGAAACAGACTGAGAAACCAGAGTAAGAGTTTCCCCTGCAACCCGTTCCCTTTGTGCTGGATGAAAGAACGTCTCTCCACATGCTCAGTTCTGAGAGATAAGTGTGTGTGAAAGCCGTCCTTCACCTAGCTTGAAGGGAACACAAAGTTTCTTTTCAGTTGCCAACTCCACTCCATACATATATATGGGGAGGTACAAGCTCCAACTCGGTTTGACAGTGAAAACGGCAGGCACTTCAAACCGGCACTACGAAACAGACTGAGAAACCAGACAAAGGGTTTCTCCTGCAACCCGTTCCCTTTGTGCTGGATGAACGAACGTCTCTCCACATGCTCAGTTCTGAGAGATAAGTGTGTGTGAAAGCCGTCCTTCACCTAGCTTGAAGGGAACACAAAGTTTCTTTTCAGTTGCCAACTCCACTCCATACATATATATGGGGAGGTACAAGCTCCAACTCGGTTTTACAGTGAAAACGGCAGGCACTTCAAACCGGCACTAGGAAACAGACTGAGAAACCTGAGTAATGGTTTCTCCTGGAAACCGTTCCCTTTGTGCTGGATGAACGAACGTCTCTCCACATGCTCAGTTCTGAGAGATAAGTGTGTGTGAAAGCCGTCGTTCACCTAGCTTGAAGGGAACACAAAGTTTCTTTTCAGTTGCCAACTCCACTCCATACATATATATGGGGAGATACAAGCTCCAACTCGGTTTTACAGTGAAAACGGCAGGCACTTCAAACCGGCACTAGGAAACAGACAGAGAAATCAGAGAAAGGGTTTCTCCTGCAACCGGTTCCCTTTGTGCTGGATGAACGAACTTCTCTCCACATGCTCAGTTCTGAGAGATAAGTGTGTGTGAAAGCCGTCCTTCACCTAGCTTGAAGGGAACACAAAGTTTCTTTTCAGTTGCCAACTCCACTCCATACATATATATGGGGAGGTGCAAGCTCCAACTCGGTTTTACAGTGAAAACGGCAGGCACTTCAAACCGGCACTAGGAAACAGACTGAGAAACCACAGTAAGGGTTTCTCCTGCAACCGTTTCCCTTTGTGCTGGATGAACGAACGTCTCTCCACATGCTCAGTTCTGAGAGATAAGTGTGTGTGAAAGCCGTCCTTCACCTAGCTTGAAGGGAACCCAAAGTTTCTTTTCAGTTGCCAACTCCACTCCATACATATATATGGGGAGGTACAAGCTCCAACTCGGTTTTACAGTGAAAACGGCAGGCACTTCAAACCGGCACTAGGAAACAGACTGAGAAACCAGAGAAAGGGTTTCTCCTGCAACCCGTTCCCTTTGTGCTGGATGAACGAACGTCTCTCCACATGCTCAGTTCTGAGAGATAAGTGTGTGTGAAAGCCGTCCTTCACCTAGCTTGAAGGGAACACAAAGTTTCTTTTCAGTTGCCAACTCCACTCCATACATATATATGGGGAGGTACAAGCTCCAACTCGGTTTTACAGTGAAAACGGCAGGCACTTCAAACCGGCACTAGGAAACAGACTGAGAAACCTGAGTAATGGTTTCTCCTGCAAACCGTTCCCTTTGTGCTGGATGAACGAACGTCTCTCCACATGCTCAGTTCTGAGAGATAAGTGTGTGTGAAAGCCGTCCTTCACCTAGCTTGAAGGGAACACAAAGTTTCTTTTCAGTTGCCAACTCCACTCCATACATATATATGGGGAGATACAAGCTCCAACTCGGTTTTACAGTGAAAACGGCAGGCACTTCAAACCGGCACTAGGAAACAGACAGAGAAATCAGAGAAAGGGTGTCTCCTGCAACCGGTTCCCTTTGTGCTGGATGAACGAACTTCTCTCCACATGCTCAGTTCTGAGAGATAAGTGTGTGTGAAAGCCGTCCTTCACCTAGCTTGAAGGGAACACAAAGTTTCTTTTCAGTTGCCAACTCCACTCCATAAATATATATGGGGAGGTACAAGCTCCAACTCGGTTTTACAGTGAAAACGGCAGGCACTTCAAACCGGCACTAGGAAACAGACTGAGAAAACAGAGTAAGGGTTTCTCCTGCAACCCGTTCCCTTTGTGCTGGATGAACGAACGTCTCTCCACATGCTCAGTTCTGAGAGATAAGTGTGTGTGAAAGCCGTCCTTCACCTAGCTTGAAGGGAACACAAAGTTTCTTTTCAGTTGCCAACTCCACTCCATACATATATATGGGGAGGTACAAGCTCCAACTCGGTTTTACAGTGAAAACGGCAGGCACTTCAAACCGGCACTAGGAAACAGACTGAGAAACCAGAGAAAGGGTTTCTCCTGCAACCCGTTCCCTTTGTGCTGGATGAACGAACGTCTCTCCACATGCTCAGTTCTGAGAGATAAGTGTGTGTGAAAGCCGTCCTTCACCTAGCTTGAAGGGAACACAAAGTTTCTTTTCAGTTGCCAACTCCACTCCATACATATATATGGGGAGGTACAAGCTCCAACTCGGTTTTACAGTGAAAACGGCAGGCACTTCAAACCGGCACTAGGAAACAGACTGAGAAACCTGAGTAATGGTTTCTCCTGCAAACCGTTCCCTTTGTGCTGGATGAACGAACGTCTCTCCACATGCTCAGTTCTGAGAGATAAGTGTGTGTGAAAGCCGTCCTTCACCTAGCTTGAAGGGAACACAAAGTTTCTTTTCAGTTGCCAACTCCACTCCATACATATATATGGGGAGGTACAAGCTCCAACTCGGTTTTACAGTGAAAACGGCAGGCACTTCAAACCGGCACTAGGAAACAGACAGAGAAATCAGAGAAAGGGTTTCTCCTGCAACCGGTTCCCTTTGTGCTGGATGAACGAACTTCTCTCCACATGCTCAGTTCTGAGAGATAAGTGTGTGTGAAAGCCGTCCTTCACCTAGCTTGAAGGGAACACAAAGTTTCTTTTCAGTTGCCAACTCCACTCCATACATATATATGGGGAGGTACAAGCTCCAACTCGGTTTTACAGTGAAAACGGCAGGCACTTCAAACCGGCACTAGGAAACAGACTGAGAAAACAGAGTAAGGGTTTCTCCTGCAACCCGTTCCCTTTGTGCTGGATGAACGAACGTCTCTCCACATGCTCAGTTCTGAGAGATAAGTGTGTGTGAAAGCCGTCCTTCACCTAGCTTGAAGGGAACACAAAGTTTCTTTTCAGTTGCCAACTCCACTCCATACATATATATGGGGAGGTAAAAGCTCCAACTCGGTTTTATAGTGAAAACGGCAGGCACTTCAAACCGGCACTAGGAAACAGACTGAGAAACCAGAGTAAGGGTTTCTCCTGAAACCCGTTCCCTTTGTGCTGGATGAACGAACGTCTCTCCTCATGCTCAGTTCAGAGAGATAAGTGTGTGTGAAAGCCGAACTTCACCTAGCTTGAAGGGAACACAAAGTTTCTTTTCAGTTGCCAACTCCACTCCATACATATATATGGGGAGGTCCAAGCTCCAACTCGGTTTTACAGTGAAAACGGCAGGCACTTCAAACCGGCACTAGGAAACAGACTGAGAAACCAGAGTAAGGGTTTCCCCTGCAACCCGTTCCCTTTGTGCTGGATGAACGAACGTCTCTCCACATGCTCAGTTCTGAGAGATAAGTGTGTGTGAAAGCCGTCCTTCACCTAGCTTGAAGGGAACACAAAGTTTCTTTTCAGTTGCCAACTCCACTCCATACATATATATGGGGAGGTGCAAGCTCCAACTCGGTTTTACAGTGAAAACGGCAGGCACTTCAAACCGGCACTAGGAAACAGACTGAGAAACCAGAGAAAGGGTTTCTCCTGCAACCCGTTCCCTTTGTGCTGGATGAACGAACGTCTCTCCACATGCTCAGTTCTGAGAGATAAGTGTGTGTGAAAGCCGTCCTTCACCTAGCTTGAAGGGAACACAAAGTTTCTTTTCAGTTGCCAACTCCACTCCATACATATATATGGGGAGGTACAAGCTCCAACTCGGTTTTACAGTGAAAACGGCAGGCACTTCAAACCGGCACTAGGAAACAGACTGAGAAACCTGAGTAATGGTTTCTCCTGCAAACCGTTCCCTTTGTGCTGGATGAACGAACGTCTCTCCACATGCTCAGTTCTGAGAGATAAGTGTGTGTGAAAGCCGTCCTTCACCTAGCTTGAAGGGAACACAAAGTTTCTTTTCAGTTGCCAACTCCACTCCATACATATATATGGGGAGATACAAGCTCCAACTCGGTTTTACAGTGAAAACGGCAGGCACTTCAAACCGGCACTAGGAAACAGACAGAGAAATCAGAGAAAGGGTTTCTCCTGCAACCGGTTCCCTTTGTGCTGGATGAACGAACTTCTCTCCACATGCTCAGTTCTGAGAGATAAGTGTGTGTGAAAGCCGTCCTTCACCTAGCTTGAAGGGAACACAAAGTTTCTTTTCAGTTGCCAACTCCACTCCATAAATATATATGGGGAGGTACAAGCTCCAACTCGGTTTTACAGTGAAAACGGCAGGCACTTCAAACCGGCACTAGGAAACAGACTGAGAAAACAGAGTAAGGGTTTCTCCTGCAACCCGTTCCCTTTGTGCTGGATGAACGAACGTCTCTCCACATGCTCAGTTCTGAGAGATAAGTGTGTGTGAAAGCCGTCCTTCACCTAGCTTGAAGGGAACACAAAGTTTCTTTTCAGTTGCCAACTCCACTCCATACATATATATGGGGAGGTACAAGCTCCAACTCGGTTTTACAGTGAAAACGGCAGGCACTTCAAACCGGCACTAGGAAACAGACTGAGAAACCAGAGAAAGGGTTTCTCCTGCAACCCGTTCCCTTTGTGCTGGATGAACGAACGTCTCTCCACATGCTCAGTTCTGAGAGATAAGTGTGTGTGAAAGCCGTCCTTCACCTAGCTTGAAGGGAACACAAAGTTTCTTTTCAGTTGCCAACTCCACTCCATACATATATATGGGGAGGTACAAGCTCCAACTCGGTTTTACAGTGAAAACGGCAGGCACTTCAAACCGGCACTAGGAAACAGACTGAGAAACCTGAGTAATGGTTTCTCCTGCAAACCGTTCCCTTTGTGCTGGATGAACGAACGTCTCTCCACATGCTCAGTTCTGAGAGATAAGTGTGTGTGAAAGCCGTCCTTCACCTAGCTTGAAGGGAACACAAAGTTTCTTTTCAGTTGCCAACTCCACTCCATACATATATATGGGGAGGTACAAGCTCCAACTCGGTTTTACAGTGAAAACGGCAGGCACTTCAAACCGGCACTAGGAAACAGACAGAGAAATCAGAGAAAGGGTTTCTCCTGCAACCGGTTCCCTTTGTGCTGGATGAACGAACTTCTCTCCACATGCTCAGTTCTGAGAGATAAGTGTGTGTGAAAGCCGTCCTTCACCTAGCTTGAAGGGAACACAAAGTTTCTTTTCAGTTGCCAACTCCACTCCATACATATATATGGGGAGGTACAAGCTCCAACTCGGTTTTACAGTGAAAACGGCAGGCACTTCAAACCGGCACTAGGAAACAGACTGAGAAAACAGAGTAAGGGTTTCTCCTGCAACCCGTTCCCTTTGTGCTGGATGAACGAACGTCTCTCCACATGCTCAGTTCTGAGAGATAAGTGTGTGTGAAAGCCGTCCTTCACCTAGCTTGAAGGGAACACAAAGTTTCTTTTCAGTTGCCAACTCCACTCCATACATATATATGGGGAGGTAAAAGCTCCAACTCGGTTTTATAGTGAAAACGGCAGGCACTTCAAACCGGCACTAGGAAACAGACTGAGAAACCAGAGTAAGGGTTTCTCCTGAAACCCGTTCCCTTTGTGCTGGATGAACGAACGTCTCTCCTCATGCTCAGTTCAGAGAGATAAGTGTGTGTGAAAGCCGAACTTCACCTAGCTTGAAGGGAACACAAAGTTTCTTTTCAGTTGCCAACTCCACTCCATACATATATATGGGGAGGTCCAAGCTCCAACTCGGTTTTACAGTGAAAACGGCAGGCACTTCAAACCGGCACTAGGAAACAGACTGAGAAACCAGAGTAAGGGTTTCCCCTGCAACCCGTTCCCTTTGTGCTGGATGAACGAACGTCTCTCCACATGCTCAGTTCTGAGAGATAAGTGTGTGTGAAAGCCGTCCTTCACCTAGCTTGAAGGGAACACAAAGTTTCTTTTCAGTTGCCAACTCCACTCCATACATATATATGGGGAGGTGCAAGCTCCAACTCGGTTTTACAGTGAAAACGGCAGGCACTTCAAACCGGCACTAGGAAACAGACTGAGAAACCACAGTAAGGGTTTCTCCTGCAACCGGTTCCCTTTGTGCTGGATGAACGAACGTCTCTCCACATGCTCAGTTCTGAGAGATAAGTGTGTGTGAAAGCCGTCCTTCACCTAGCTTGAAGGGAACCCAAAGTTTCTTTTCAGTTGCCAAATCCACTCCATACATATATATGGGGAGGTACAAGCTCCAACTCGGTTTTACAGTGAAAACGGCAGGCACTTCAAACCGGCACTAGGAAACAGACTGAGAAACCAGAGAAAGGGTTTCTCCTGCAACCGGTTCCCTTTGTGCTGGATGAACGAACGTCTCTCCACATGCTCAGTTCTGAGAGATAAGTGTGTGTGAAAGCCGTCCTTCACCTAGCTTGAAGGGAACACAAAGTTTCTTTTCAGTTGCCAACTCCACTCCATACATATATATGGGGAGGTACAAGCTCCAACTCGGTTTTACAGTGAAAACGGCAGGCACTTCAAACCGGCACTAGGAAACAGACTGAGAAACCTGAGTAATGGTTTCTCCTGCAAACCGTTCCCTTTGTGCTGGATGAACGAACGTCTCTCCCCATGCTCAGTTCTGAGAGATAAGTGTGTGTGAAAGCCGTCCTTCACCTAGCTTGAAGGGAACACAAAGTTTCTTTTCAGTTGCCAACTCCACTCCATACATATATATGGGGAGATACAAGCTCCAACTCGGTTTTACAGTGAAAACGGCAGGCACTTCAAACCGGCACTAGGAAACAGACAGAGAAATCAGAGAAAGGGTTTCTCCTGCAACCGGTTCCCTTTGTGCTGGATGAACGAACTTCTCTCCACATGCTCAGTTCTGAGAGATAAGTGTGTGTGAAAGCCGTCCTTCACCTAGCTTGAAGGGAACACAAAGTTTCTTTTCAGTTGCCAACTCCACTCCATACATATATATGGGGAGGTCCAAGCTCCAACTCGGTTTTGCAGTGAAAATGGCAAGCACTTCTAACCGGCACTAGGAAACAGACTGAGAAACCAGAGTAAGAGTTTCCCCTGCAACCCGTTCCCTTTGTGCTGGATGAAAGAACGTCTCTCCACATGCTCAGTTCTGAGAGATAAGTGTGTGTGAAAGCCGTCCTTCACCTAGCTTGAAGGGAACACAAAGTTTCTTTTCAGTTGCCAACTCCACTCCATACATATATATGGGGAGGTACAAGCTCCAACTCGGTTTGACAGTGAAAACGGCAGGCACTTCAAACCGGCACTACGAAACAGACTGAGAAACCAGACAAAGGGTTTCTCCTGCAACCCGTTCCCTTTGTGCTGGATGAACGAACGTCTCTCCACATGCTCAGTTCTGAGAGATAAGTGTGTGTGAAAGCCGTCCTTCACCTAGCTTGAAGGGAACACAAAGTTTCTTTTCAGTTGCCAACTCCACTCCATACATATATATGGGGAGGTACAAGCTCCAACTCGGTTTTACAGTGAAAACGGCAGGCACTTCAAACCGGCACTAGGAAACAGACTGAGAAACCTGAGTAATGGTTTCTCCTGGAAACCGTTCCCTTTGTGCTGGATGAACGAACGTCTCTCCACATGCTCAGTTCTGAGAGATAAGTGTGTGTGAAAGCCGTCGTTCACCTAGCTTGAAGGGAACACAAAGTTTCTTTTCAGTTGCCAACTCCACTCCATACATATATATGGGGAGATACAAGCTCCAACTCGGTTTTACAGTGAAAACGGCAGGCACTTCAAACCGGCACTAGGAAACAGACAGAGAAATCAGAGAAAGGGTTTCTCCTGCAACCGGTTCCCTTTGTGCTGGATGAACGAACTTCTCTCCACATGCTCAGTTCTGAGAGATAAGTGTGTGTGAAAGCCGTCCTTCACCTAGCTTGAAGGGAACACAAAGTTTCTTTTCAGTTGCCAACTCCACTCCATACATATATATGGGGAGGTGCAAGCTCCAACTCGGTTTTACAGTGAAAACGGCAGGCACTTCAAACCGGCACTAGGAAACAGACTGAGAAACCACAGTAAGGGTTTCTCCTGCAACCGTTTCCCTTTGTGCTGGATGAACGAACGTCTCTCCACATGCTCAGTTCTGAGAGATAAGTGTGTGTGAAAGCCGTCCTTCACCTAGCTTGAAGGGAACCCAAAGTTTCTTTTCAGTTGCCAACTCCACTCCATACATATATATGGGGAGGTACAAGCTCCAACTCGGTTTTACAGTGAAAACGGCAGGCACTTCAAACCGGCACTAGGAAACAGACTGAGAAACCAGAGAAAGGGTTTCTCCTGCAACCCGTTCCCTTTGTGCTGGATGAACGAACGTCTCTCCACATGCTCAGTTCTGAGAGATAAGTGTGTGTGAAAGCCGTCCTTCACCTAGCTTGAAGGGAACACAAAGTTTCTTTTCAGTTGCCAACTCCACTCCATACATATATATGGGGAGGTACAAGCTCCAACTCGGTTTTACAGTGAAAACGGCAGGCACTTCAAACCGGCACTAGGAAACAGACTGAGAAACCTGAGTAATGGTTTCTCCTGCAAACCGTTCCCTTTGTGCTGGATGAACGAACGTCTCTCCACATGCTCAGTTCTGAGAGATAAGTGTGTGTGAAAGCCGTCCTTCACCTAGCTTGAAGGGAACACAAAGTTTCTTTTCAGTTGCCAACTCCACTCCATACATATATATGGGGAGATACAAGCTCCAACTCGGTTTTACAGTGAAAACGGCAGGCACTTCAAACCGGCACTAGGAAACAGACAGAGAAATCAGAGAAAGGGTGTCTCCTGCAACCGGTTCCCTTTGTGCTGGATGAACGAACTTCTCTCCACATGCTCAGTTCTGAGAGATAAGTGTGTGTGAAAGCCGTCCTTCACCTAGCTTGAAGGGAACACAAAGTTTCTTTTCAGTTGCCAACTCCACTCCATAAATATATATGGGGAGGTACAAGCTCCAACTCGGTTTTACAGTGAAAACGGCAGGCACTTCAAACCGGCACTAGGAAACAGACTGAGAAAACAGAGTAAGGGTTTCTCCTGCAACCCGTTCCCTTTGTGCTGGATGAACGAACGTCTCTCCACATGCTCAGTTCTGAGAGATAAGTGTGTGTGAAAGCCGTCCTTCACCTAGCTTGAAGGGAACACAAAGTTTCTTTTCAGTTGCCAACTCCACTCCATACATATATATGGGGAGGTACAAGCTCCAACTCGGTTTTACAGTGAAAACGGCAGGCACTTCAAACCGGCACTAGGAAACAGACTGAGAAACCAGAGAAAGGGTTTCTCCTGCAACCCGTTCCCTTTGTGCTGGATGAACGAACGTCTCTCCACATGCTCAGTTCTGAGAGATAAGTGTGTGTGAAAGCCGTCCTTCACCTAGCTTGAAGGGAACACAAAGTTTCTTTTCAGTTGCCAACTCCACTCCATACATATATATGGGGAGGTACAAGCTCCAACTCGGTTTTACAGTGAAAACGGCAGGCACTTCAAACCGGCACTAGGAAACAGACTGAGAAACCTGAGTAATGGTTTCTCCTGCAAACCGTTCCCTTTGTGCTGGATGAACGAACGTCTCTCCACATGCTCAGTTCTGAGAGATAAGTGTGTGTGAAAGCCGTCCTTCACCTAGCTTGAAGGGAACACAAAGTTTCTTTTCAGTTGCCAACTCCACTCCATACATATATATGGGGAGGTACAAGCTCCAACTCGGTTTTACAGTGAAAACGGCAGGCACTTCAAACCGGCACTAGGAAACAGACAGAGAAATCAGAGAAAGGGTTTCTCCTGCAACCGGTTCCCTTTGTGCTGGATGAACGAACTTCTCTCCACATGCTCAGTTCTGAGAGATAAGTGTGTGTGAAAGCCGTCCTTCACCTAGCTTGAAGGGAACACAAAGTTTCTTTTCAGTTGCCAACTCCACTCCATACATATATATGGGGAGGTACAAGCTCCAACTCGGTTTTACAGTGAAAACGGCAGGCACTTCAAACCGGCACTAGGAAACAGACTGAGAAAACAGAGTAAGGGTTTCTCCTGCAACCCGTTCCCTTTGTGCTGGATGAACGAACGTCTCTCCACATGCTCAGTTCTGAGAGATAAGTGTGTGTGAAAGCCGTCCTTCACCTAGCTTGAAGGGAACACAAAGTTTCTTTTCAGTTGCCAACTCCACTCCATACATATATATGGGGAGGTAAAAGCTCCAACTCGGTTTTATAGTGAAAACGGCAGGCACTTCAAACCGGCACTAGGAAACAGACTGAGAAACCAGAGTAAGGGTTTCTCCTGAAACCCGTTCCCTTTGTGCTGGATGAACGAACGTCTCTCCTCATGCTCAGTTCAGAGAGATAAGTGTGTGTGAAAGCCGAACTTCACCTAGCTTGAAGGGAACACAAAGTTTCTTTTCAGTTGCCAACTCCACTCCATACATATATATGGGGAGGTCCAAGCTCCAACTCGGTTTTACAGTGAAAACGGCAGGCACTTCAAACCGGCACTAGGAAACAGACTGAGAAACCAGAGTAAGGGTTTCCCCTGCAACCCGTTCCCTTTGTGCTGGATGAACGAACGTCTCTCCACATGCTCAGTTCTGAGAGATAAGTGTGTGTGAAAGCCGTCCTTCACCTAGCTTGAAGGGAACACAAAGTTTCTTTTCAGTTGCCAACTCCACTCCATACATATATATGGGGAGGTGCAAGCTCCAACTCGGTTTTACAGTGAAAACGGCAGGCACTTCAAACCGGCACTAGGAAACAGACTGAGAAACCACAGTAAGGGTTTCTCCTGCAACCGGTTCCCTTTGTGCTGGATGAACGAACGTCTCTCCACATGCTCAGTTCTGAGAGATAAGTGTGTGTGAAAGCCGTCCTTCACCTAGCTTGAAGGGAACCCAAAGTTTCTTTTCAGTTGCCAAATCCACTCCATACATATATATGGGGAGGTACAAGCTCCAACTCGGTTTTACAGTGAAAACGGCAGGCACTTCAAACCGGCACTAGGAAACAGACTGAGAAACCAGAGAAAGGGTTTCTCCTGCAACCGGTTCCCTTTGTGCTGGATGAACGAACGTCTCTCCACATGCTCAGTTCTGAGAGATAAGTGTGTGTGAAAGCCGTCCTTCACCTAGCTTGAAGGGAACACAAAGTTTCTTTTCAGTTGCCAACTCCACTCCATACATATATATGGGGAGGTACAAGCTCCAACTCGGTTTTACAGTGAAAACGGCAGGCACTTCAAACCGGCACTAGGAAACAGACTGAGAAACCTGAGTAATGGTTTCTCCTGCAAACCGTTCCCTTTGTGCTGGATGAACGAACGTCTCTCCCCATGCTCAGTTCTGAGAGATAAGTGTGTGTGAAAGCCGTCCTTCACCTAGCTTGAAGGGAACACAAAGTTTCTTTTCAGTTGCCAACTCCACTCCATACATATATATGGGGAGATACAAGCTCCAACTCGGTTTTACAGTGAAAACGGCAGGCACTTCAAACCGGCACTAGGAAACAGACTGAGAAACCAGAGTAAGGGTTCCTCCTGCAACCCGTTCCCTTTGTGCTGGATGAAAGAACGTCTCTCCACATGCTCAGTTCTGAGAGATAAGTGTGTGTGAAAGCCGTCCTTCACCTAGCTTGAAGGGAACACAAAGTTTCTTTTCAGTTGCCAACTCCACTCCATACATATATATGGGGAGGTCCAAGCTCCAACTCGGTTTTGCAGTGAAAATGGCAAGCACTTCTAACCGGCACTAGGAAACAGACTGAGAAACCAGAGTAAGAGTTTCCCCTGCAACCCGTTCCCTTTGTGCTGGATGAAAGAACGTCTCTCCACATGCTCAGTTCTGAGAGATAAGTGTGTGTGAAAGCCGTCCTTCACCTAGCTTGAAGGGAACACAAAGTTTCTTTTCAGTTGCCAACTCCACTCCATACATATATATGGGGAGGTACAAGCTCCAACTCGGTTTGACAGTGAAAACGGCAGGCACTTCAAACCGGCACTACGAAACAGACTGAGAAACCAGACAAAGGGTTTCTCCTGCAACCCTTTCCCTTTGTGCTGGATGAACGAACGTCTCTCCACATGCTCAGTTCTGAGAGATAAGTGTGTGTGAAAGCCGTCCTTCACCTAGCTTGAAGGGAACACAAAGTTTCTTTTCAGTTGCCAACTCCACTCCATACATATATATGGGGAGGTACAAGCTCCAACTCGGTTTTACAGTGAAAACGGCAGGCACTTCAAACCGGCACTAGGAAACAGACTGAGAAACCTGAGTAATGGTTTCTCCTGGAAACCGTTCCCTTTGTGCTGGATGAACGAACGTCTCTCCACATGCTCAGTTCTGAGAGATAAGTGTGTGTGAAAGCCGTCGTTCACCTAGCTTGAAGGGAACACAAAGTTTCTTTTCAGTTGCCAACTCCACTCCATACATATATATGGGGAGATACAAGCTCCAACTCGGTTTTACAGTGAAAACGGCAGGCACTTCAAACCGGCACTAGGAAACAGACAGAGAAATCAGAGAAAGGGTTTCTCCTGCAACCGGTTCCCTTTGTGCTGGATGAACGAACTTCTCTCCACATGCTCAGTTCTGAGAGATAAGTGTGTGTGAAAGCCGTCCTTCACCTAGCTTGAAGGGAACACAAAGTTTCTTTTCAGTTGCCAACTCCACTCCATAAATATATATGGGGAGGTACAAGCTCCAACTCGGTTTTACAGTGAAAACGGCAGGCACTTCAAACCGGCACTAGGAAACAGACTGAGAAAACAGAGTAAGGGTTTCTCCTGCAACCCGTTCCCTTTGTGCTGGATGAACGAACGTCTCTCCACATGCTCAGTTCTGAGAGATAAGTGTGTGTGAAAGCCGTCCTTCACCTAGCTTGAAGGGAACACAAAGTTTCTTTTCAGTTGCCAACTCCACTCCATACATATATATGGGGAGGTACAAGCTCCAACTCGGTTTTATAGTGAAAACGGCAGGCACTTCAAACCGGCACTAGGAAACAGACTGAGAAACCAGAGTAAGGGTTTCTCCTGAAACCCGTTCCCTTTGTGCTGGATGAACGAACGTCTCTCCTCATGCTCAGTTCAGAGAGATAAGTGTGTGTGAAAGCCGAACTTCACCTAGCTTGAAGGGAACACAAAGTTTCTTTTCAGTTGCCAACTCCACTCCATACATATATATGGGGAGGTCCAAGCTCCAACTCGGTTTTACAGTGAAAACGGCAGGCACTTCAAACCGGCACTAGGAAACAGACTGAGAAACCAGAGTAAGGGTTTCCCCTGCAACCCGTTCCCTTTGTGCTGGATGAACGAACGTCTCTCCACATGCTCAGTTCTGAGAGATAAGTGTGTGTGAAAGCCGTCCTTCACCTAGCTTGAAGGGAACACAAAGTTTCTTTTCAGTTGCCAACTCCACTCCATACATATATATGGGGAGGTACAAGCTCCAACTCGGTTTTACAGTGAAAACGGCAGGCACTTCAAACCGGCACTAGGAAACAGACTGAGAAACCACAGTAAGGGTTTCTCCTGCAACCCGTTCCCTTTGTGCTGGATGAACGAACGTCTCTCCACATGCTCAGTTCTGAGAGATAAGTGTGTGTGAAAGCCGTCCTTCACCTAGCTTGAAGGGAACCCAAAGTTTCTTTTCAGTTGCCAAATCCACTCCATACATATATATGGGGAGGTACAAGCTCCAACTCGGTTTTACAGTGAAAACGGCAGGCACTTCAAACCGGCACTAGGAAACAGACTGAGAAACCAGAGAAAGGGTTTCTCCTGCAACCCGTTCCCTTTGTGCTGGATGAACGAACGTCTCTCCACATGCTCAGTTCTGAGAGATAAGTGTGTGTGAAAGCCGTCCTTCACCTAGCTTGAAGGGAACACAAAGTTTCTTTTCAGTTGCCAACTCCACTCCATACATATATATGGGGAGGTACAAGCTCCAACTCGGTTTTACAGTGAAAACGGCAGGCACTTCAAACCGGCACTAGGAAACAGACTGAGAAACCTGAGTAATGGTTTCTCCTGCAAACCGTTCCCTTTGTGCTGGATGAACGAACGTCTCTCCCCATGCTCAGTTCTGAGAGATAAGTGTGTGTGAAAGCCGTCCTTCACCTAGCTTGAAGGGAACACAAAGTTTCTTTTCAGTTGCCAACTCCACTCCATACATATATATGGGGAGATACAAGCTCCAACTCGGTTTTACAGTGAAAACGGCAGGCACTTCAAACCGGCACTAGGAAACAGACAGAGAAATCAGAGAAAGGGTTTCTCCTGCAACCGGTTCCCTTTGTGCTGGATGAACGAACTTCTCTCCACATGCTCAGTTCTGAGAGATAAGTGTGTGTGAAAGCCGTCCTTCACCTAGCTTGAAGGGAACACAAAGTTTCTTTTCAGTTGCCAACTCCACTCCATACATATATATGGGGAGGTCCAAGCTCCAACTCGGTTTTGCAGTGAAAATGGCAAGCACTTCTAACCGGCACTAGGAAACAGACTGAGAAACCAGAGTAAGAGTTTCTCCTGCAACCCGTTCCCTTTGTGCTGGATGAAAGAACGTCTCTCCACATGCTAAGTTCTGAGAGATAAGTGTGTGTGAAAGCCGTCCTTCACCTAGCTTGAAGGGAACACAAAGTTTCTTTTCAGTTGCCAACTCCACTCCATACATATATATGGGGAGGTACAAGCTCCAACTCGGTTTGACAGTGAAAACGGCAGGCACTTCAAACCGGCAGTACGAAACAGACTGAGAAACCAGACAAAGGGTTTCTCCTGCAACCCGTTCCCTTTGTGCTGGATGAACGAACGTCTCTCCACATGCTCAGTTCTGAGAGATAAGTGTGTGTGAAAGCCGTCCTTCACCTAGCTTGAGGGGAACACAAAGTTTCTTTTCAGTTGCCAACTCCAATCCATACATATATATGGGGAGGTACAAGCCCCAACTCTGTTTTACAGTGAAAACGGCACGCACTTCTAACCGGCACTAGGAAACAGACTGAGAAACCACAGTAAGGGTATCTCCTGCAACCCGTTCCCTTTGTGCTGGATGAACGAACGTCTCTCCACATGCTCAGTTCTGAGAGATAAGTGTGTGTGAAAGCCGTCCTTCACCTAGCTTGAAGGGAACCCAAAGTTTCTTTTCAGTTGCCAACTCCACTCCATACATATATATGGGGAGGTACAAGCTCCAACTCGGTTTTACAGTGAAAACGGCAGGCACTTCAAACCGGCACTAGGAAACAGATTGAGAAACCAGAGAAAGGGTTTCTCCTGCAACCCGTTCCCTTTGTGCTGGATGAACGAACGTCTCTCCACATGCTCAGTTCTGAGAGATAATTGTGTGTGAAAGCCGTCCTTCACCTAGCTTGAAGGGAACACAAAGTTTCTTTTCAGTTGCCAACTCCACTCCATACATATATATGGGGAGATACAAGCTCCAACTCGGTTTTACAGTGAAAACGGCAGGCAATTCAAACCGGCACTAGGAAACAGACAGAGAAATCAGAGAAAGGGTTTCTCCTGCAACCGGTTCCCTTTGTGCTGGATGAACGAACGTCTCTCCACATGCTCAGTTCTGAGAGATAAGTGTGTGTGAAAGCCGTCCTTCACCTAGCTTGAAGGGAACACAAAGTTTCTTTTCAGTTGCCAACTCCACTCCATACATATATATGGGGAGGTACAAGTTCCAACTCGGTTTTATAGTGAAAACGGCAGGCACTTCAAACCGGCACTAGGAAACAGACTGAGAAACCAGAGTAAGGGTTTCTCCTGAAACCCGTTCCCTTTGTGCTGGATGAACGAACGTCTCTCCTCATGCTCAGTTCAGAGAGATAAGTGTGTGTGAAAGCCGAACTTCACCTAGCTTGAAGGGAACACAAAGTTTCTTTTTAGTTGCCAACTCCACTCCATACATATATATGGGGAGGTCCAAGCTCCAACTCGGTTTTACAGTGAAAACGGCAGGCACTTCAAACCGGCACTAGGAAACAGACTGAGAAACCAGAGTAAGGGTTTCCCCTGCAACCCGTTCCCTTTGTGCTGGATGAACGAACGTCTCTCCACATGCTCAGTTCTGAGAGATAAGTGTGTGTGAAAGCCGTCCTTCACCTAGCTTGAAGGGAACACAAAGTTTCTTTTCAGTTGCCAACTCCACTCCATACATATATATGGGGAGGTACAAGCTCCAACTCGGTTTTACAGTGAAAACGGCAGGCACTTCAAACCGGCACTAGGAAACAGACTGAGAAACCACAGTAAGGGTTTCTCCTGCAACCCGTTCCCTTTGTGCTGGATGAACGAACGTCTCTCCACATGCTCAGTTCTGAGAGATAAGTGTGTGTGAAAGCCGTCCTTCACCTAGCTTGAAGGGAACCCAAAGTTTCTTTTCAGTTGCCAAATCCACTCCATACATATATATGGGGAGGTACAAGCTCCAACTCGGTTTTACAGTGAAAACGGCAGGCACTTCAAACCGGCACTAGGAAACAGACTGAGAAACCAGAGAAAGGGTTTCTCCTGCAACCCGTTCCCTTTGTGCTGGATGAACGAACGTCTCTCCACATGCTCAGTTCTGAGAGATAAGTGTGTGTGAAAGCCGTCCTTCACCTAGCTTGAAGGGAACACAAAGTTTCTTTTCAGTTGCCAACTCCACTCCATACATATATATGGGGAGGTACAAGCTCCAACTCGGTTTTACAGTGAAAACGGCAGGCACTTCAAACCGGCACTAGGAAACAGACTGAGAAACCTGAGTAATGGTTTCTCCTGCAAACCGTTCCCTTTGTGCTGGATGAACGAACGTCTCTCCCCATGCTCAGTTCTGAGAGATAAGTGTGTGTGAAAGCCGTCATTCACCTAGCTTGAAGGGAACACAAAGTTTCTTTTCAGTTGCCAACTCCACTCCATACATATATATGGGGAGATACAAGCTCCAACTCGGTTTTACAGTGAAAACGGCAGGCACTTCAAACCGGCACTAGGAAACAGACAGAGAAATCAGAGAAAGGGTTTCTCCTGCAACCGGTTCCCTTTGTGCTGGATGAACGAACTTCTCTCCACATGCTCAGTTCTGAGAGATAAGTGTGTGTGAAAGCCGTCCTTCACCTAGCTTGAAGGGAACACAAAGTTTCTTTTCAGTTGCCAACTCCACTCCATACATATATATGGGGAGGTCCAAGCTCCAACTCGGTTTTGCAGTGAAAATGGCAAGCACTTCTAACCGGCACTAGGAAACAGACTGAGAAACCAGAGTAAGAGTTTCTCCTGCAACCCGTTCCCTTTGTGCTGGATGAAAGAACGTCTCTCCACATGCTCAGTTCTGAGAGATAAGTGTGTGTGAAAGCCGTCCTTCACCTAGCTTGAAGGGAACACAAAGTTTCTTTTCAGTTGCCAACTCCACTCCATACATATATATGGGGAGGTACAAGCTCCAACTCGGTTTGACAGTGAAAACGGCAGGCACTTCAAACCGGCACTACGAAACAGACTGAGAAACCAGACAAAGGGTTTCTCCTGCAACCCGTTCCCTTTGTGCTGGATGAACGAACGTCTCTCCACATGCTCAGTTCTGAGAGATAAGTGTGTGTGAAAGCCGTCCTTCACCTAGCTTGAGGGGAACACAAAGTTTCTTTTCAGTTGCCAACTCCAATCCATACATATATATGGGGAGGTACAAGCCCCAACTCTGTTTTACAGTGAAAACGGCAGGCACTTCTAACCGGCACTAGGAAACAGACTGAGAAACCACAGTAAGGGTTTCTCCTGCAACCCGTTCCCTTTGTGCTGGATGAACGAACGTCTCTCCACATGCTCAGTTCTGAGAGATAAGTGTGTGTGAAAGCCGTCCTTCACGTAGCTTGAAGGGAACCCAAAGTTTCTTTTCAGTTGCCAACTCCACTCCATACATATATATGGGGAGGTACAAGCTCCAACTCGGTTTTACAGTGAAAACGGCAGGCACTTCAAACCGGCACTAGGAAACAGATTGAGAAACCAGAGAAAGGGTTTCTCCTGCAACCCGTTCCCTTTGTGCTGGATGAATGAACGTCTCTCCACATGCTCAGTTCTGAGAGATAATTGTGTGTGAAAGCCGTCCTTCACCTAGCTTGAAGGGAACACAAAGTTTCTTTTCAGTTGCCAACTCCACTCCATACATATATATGGGGAGGTACAAGCTCCAACTCGGTTTTACAGTGAAAACGGCAGGCACTTCAAACCGGCACTAGGAAACAGACTGAGAAACCAGAGTAGGGGTTTCTCCTGCAAACCGTTCCCTTTGTGCTGGATGAGCGAAAGTCTCTCCACATGCTCAGTTCTGAGAGATAAGTGTGTGTGAAAGCCGTCCTTCACCTAGCTTGAAGGGAACACAAAGTTTCTTTTCAGTTGCCAACACCACTCCATATATATATGTGGGGAGGTACAAGCTCCAACTCGGTTTTACAGTGAAAACGGCAGGCACTTCATACCGGCACTAGGAAACAGAATGAGAAACCTGAGTAAGGGTTTCTCCTGCAACCCGTTCCCTTTGTGCTGGATGAACGAACGTCTCTCCACATGCTCAGTTCTGAGAGATAATTGTGTGTTAAAGCCGTCCTTCACCTAGCTTGAAAGGAACACAAAGTTTCTTTTCAGTTGCCAACTCCAATCCATACATATATATGGGGTGATACAAGCTCCAACTCGGTTTTACAGTGAAAACGGCAGGCACTTCAAACCGGCACTAGGAAACAGACAGAGAAATCAGAGAAAGGGTTTCTCCTGCAACCCGTTCCCTTTGTGCTGGATGAACGAACGTCTCTCCACATGCTCAGTTCTGAGAGATAAGTGTGTGTGAAAGCCGTCCTTCACCTAGCTTGAAGGGAACACAAAGTTTCTTTTCAGTTGCCAACTCCACTCCATACATATATATGGGGAAGTACAAGCTCCAACACGGTTTTACAGTGAAAATGGCAAGCACTTCTATCCGGCACTCGGAAACAGACTGAGAAACCAGAGTAAGAGTTTCCCCTGCAACCCGTTCCCTTTGTGCTGGATGAACGAACGTCTCTCCACATGCTCAGTTCTGAGAGATAAGTGTGTGTGAAAGCCGTCCTTCACCTAGCTTGAAGGGAACACAAAGTTTCTTTTCAGTTGCCAACTCCACTCCATACATATATATGGGGAGGTACAAGCTCCAACTCGGTTTGACAGTGAAAACGGCAGGCACTTCAAACCGGCACTAGGAAACAGACTGAGAAACCAGAGTAAGGGTTTCTCCTGCAACCCGTTCCCTTTGTGCTGGATGAACGAACGTCTCTCCACATGCTCAGTTCTGAGAGATAAGTGTGTGTGAAAGCCGTCCTTCACCTAGCTTGAGGGGAACACAAAGTTTCTTTTCAGTTGCAATCTCCACTCCATACATATATATGGGGAGGTACAAGCTCCAACTCGGTTTTACAGTGAAAACGGCAGGCACTTCAAACCGGCACTAGGAAACACACTGAGAAACCAGAGTAAGGGTTTCTCCTGCAACCCGTTCCCTTTGTGCTGGATGAACGAACGTCTCTCCACATGCTCAGTTCTGAGAGATAAGTGTGTGTGAAAGCCGTCCTTCACCTAGCTTGAAGGGAACACAAAGTTTCTTTTCAGTTGCCAACTGCACGCCATACATATATATGGGGAGGTCCAAGCTCCAACTCGGTTTTACAGTGAAAACGGCAGGCACTTCAAACCGGAACTAGGAAACAGACTGGGAAACCAGAGTAAGGGTTTCTCCTGAAACCCGTTCCCTTTGTGCTGGATGAACGAACGTCTTTCCACATGCTCAGTTCTGAGAGATAAGTGTGTGTGAAAGCCGTCCTTCACCTAGCTTGAAGGGAACACAAAGTTTCTTTTCAGTTGCCAACTCCACTCCATACATATATATGGGGAGGTACAAGCTCCAACTCGGTTTTACAGTGAAAACGGCAGGCACTTCAAACCGGCACTAGGAAACAGACTGAGAAACCAGAGAAAGGGTTTCTCTTGCAACCCGTTCCCTTTGTGCTGGATGAACGAACGTCTCTCCACATGCTCAGTTCTGAGAGATAAGTGTGTGTGAAAGCCGTCCTTCACCTAGCTTGAAGGGAACACAAAGTTTCTTTTCAGTTGCCAACTCCACTCCATACATATATATGGGGAGGTACAAGCTCCAACTCGGTTTTACAGTGAAAACGGCAGGCACTTCAAACCGGCACTAGGAAACAGAGTGAGAAACCTGAGTAATGGTTTCTCCTGCAAACCGTTCCCTTTGTGCTGGATGAACGAACGTCTCTCCACATGCTCAGTTCTGAGAGATAAGTGTGTGTGAAAGCCGTCCTTCACCTAGCTTGAAGGGAACACAAAGTTTCTTTTCAGTTGCCAACTCCACTCCATACATATATATGGGGAGATACAAGCTCCAACTCGGTTTTACAGTGAAAACGGCAGGCACTTCAAACCGGCACTAGGAAACAGACAGAGAAATCAGAGAAAGGGTTTCTCCTGCAACCGGTTCCCTTTGTGCTGGATGAACGAACTTCTCTCCACATGCTCAGTTCTGAGAGATAAGTGTGTGTGAAAGCCGTCCTTCACCTAGCTTGAAGGGAACACAAAGTTTCTTTTCAGTTGCCAACTCCACTCCATACATATATATGGGGAGGTACAAGCTCCAACTCGGTTTTACAGTGAAAATGGCAAGCACTTCTAACCGGCACTAGGAAACAGAATTAGAAACCATAGTAAGAGTTTCTACTGCAACCCGTTCCCTTTGTGCTGGATGAAAGAACGTCTCTCCACATGCTCAGTTCTGAGAGATAAGTGTGTGTGAAAGCCGTCCTTCACCTAGCTTGAAGGGAACCCAAAGTTTCTTTTCAGTTGCCAACTCCACTCCATACATATATATGGGGAGGTACAAGCTCCAACTCGGTTTGACAGTGAAAACGGCAGGCACTTCAAACCGGCACTACGAAACAGACTGAGAAACCAGACAAAGGGTTTCTCCTGCAACCGGTTCCCTTTGTGCTGGATGAACGAACTTCTCTCCACATGCTCAGTTCTGAGAGATAAGTGTGTGTGAAAGCCGTCCTTCACCTAGCTTGAAGGGAACACAAAGTTTCTTTTCAGTTGCCAACTCCACTCCATACATATATATGGGGAGGTCCAAGCTCCAACTCGGATTTGCAGTGAAAATGGCAAGCACTTCTAACCGGCACTAGGAAACAGACTGAGAAACCAGAGTAAGAGTTTCTCCTGCAACCCGTTCCGTTTGTGCTGGATGAAAGAACGTCTCTCCACATGCTCAGTTCTGAGAGATAAGTGTGTGTGAAAGCCGTCCTTCACCTAGCTTGAAGGGAACACAAAGTTTCTTTTCAGTTGCCAACTCCACTCCATACATATATATGGGGAGGTACAAGCTCCAACTCGGTTTGACAGTGAAAACGGCAGGCACTTCAAACCGGCACTACGAAACAGACTGAGAAACCAGACAAAGGGTTTCTCCTGCAACCCGTTCCCTTTGTGCTGGATGAACGAACGTCTCTCCACATGCTCAGTTCTGAGAGATAAGTGTGTGTGAAAGCCGTCCTTCACCTAGCTTGAGGGGAACACAAAGTTTCTTTTCAGTTGCCAAATCCAATCCATACATATATATGGGGAGGTACAAGCCCCAACTCTGTTTTACAGTGAAAACGGCAGGCACTTCTAACCGGCACTAGGAAACAGACTGAGAAACCACAGTAAGGGTTTCTCCTGCAACCCGTTCCCTTTGTGCTGGATGAACGAACGTCTCTCCACATGCTCAGTTCTGAGAGATAAGTGTGTGTGAAAGCCGTCCTTCACCTAGCTTGAAGGGAACCCAAAGTTTCTTTTCAGTTGCCAACTCCACTCCATACATATATATGGGGAGGTACAAGCTCCAACTCGGTTTTACAGTGAAAACGGCAGGCACTTCAAACCGGCACTAGGAAACAGATTGAGAAACCAGAGAAAGGGTTTCTCCTGCAACCCGTTCCCTTTGTGCTGGATGAACGAACGTCTCTCCACATGCTCAGTTCTGAGAGATAATTGTGTGTGAAAGCCGTCCTTCACCTAGCTTGAAGGGAACACAAAGTTTCTTTTCAGTTGCCAACTCCACTCCATACATATATATGGGGAGGTACAAGCTCCAACTCGGTTTTACAGTGAAAACGGCAGGCACTTCAAACCGGCAGTACGAAACAGACTGAGAAACCAGACAAAGGGTTTCTCCTGCAACCCGTTCCCTTTGTGCTGGATGAACGAACGTCTCTCCACATGCTCAGTTCTGAGAGATAAGTGTGTGTGAAAGCCGTCCTTCACCTAGCTTGAGGGGAACACAAAGTTTCTTTTCAGTTGCCAACTCCAATCCATACATATATATGGGGAGGTACAAGCCCCAACTCTGTTTTACAGTGAAAACGGCACGCACTTCTAACCGGCACTAGGAAACAGACTGAGAAACCACAGTAAGGGTATCTCCTGCAACCCGTTCCCTTTGTGCTGGATGAACGAACGTCTCTCCACATGCTCAGTTCTGAGAGATAAGTGTGTGTGAAAGCCGTCCTTCACCTAGCTTGAAGGGAACCCAAAGTTTCTTTTCAGTTGCCAACTCCACTCCATACATATATATGGGGAGGTACAAGCTCCAACTCGGTTTTACAGTGAAAACGGCAGGCACTTCAAACCGGCACTAGGAAACAGATTGAGAAACCAGAGAAAGGGTTTCTCCTGCAACCCGTTCCCTTTGTGCTGGATGAACGAACGTCTCTCCACATGCTCAGTTCTGAGAGATAATTGTGTGTGAAAGCCGTCCTTCACCTAGCTTGAAGGGAACACAAAGTTTCTTTTCAGTTGCCAACTCCACTCCATACATATATATGGGGAGATACAAGCTCCAACTCGGTTTTACAGTGAAAACGGCAGGCACTTCAAACCGGCACTAGGAAACAGACAGAGAAATCAGAGAAAGGGTTTCTCCTGCAACCGGTTCCCTTTGTGCTGGATGAACGAACGTCTCTCCACATGCTCAGTTCTGAGAGATAAGTGTGTGTGAAAGCCGTCCTTCACCTAGCTTGAAGGGAACACAAAGTTTCTTTTCAGTTGCCAACTCCACTCCATACATATATATGGGGAGGTACAAGTTCCAACTCGGTTTTATAGTGAAAACGGCAGGCACTTCAAACCGGCACTAGGAAACAGACTGAGAAACCAGAGTAAGGGTTTCTCCTGAAACCCGTTCCCTTTGTGCTGGATGAACGAACGTCTCTCCTCATGCTCAGTTCAGAGAGATAAGTGTGTGTGAAAGCCGAACTTCACCTAGCTTGAAGGGAACACAAAGTTTCTTTTTAGTTGCCAACTCCACTCCATACATATATATGGGGAGGTCCAAGCTCCAACTCGGTTTTACAGTGAAAACGGCAGGCACTTCAAACCGGCACTAGGAAACAGACTGAGAAACCAGAGTAAGGTTTCCCCTGCAACCCGTTCCCTTTGTGCTGGATGAACGAACGTCTCTCCACATGCTCAGTTCTGAGAGATAAGTGTGTGTGAAAGCCGTCCTTCACCTAGCTTGAAGGGAACACAAAGTTTCTTTTCAGTTGCCAACTCCACTCCATACATATATATGGGGAGGTACAAGCTCCAACTCGGTTTTACAGTGAAAACGGCAGGCACTTCAAACCGGCACTAGGAAACAGACTGAGAAACCACAGTAAGGGTTTCTCCTGCAACCCGTTCCCTTTGTGCTGGATGAACGAACGTCTCTCCACATGCTCAGTTCTGAGAGATAAGTGTGTGTGAAAGCCGTCCTTCACCTAGCTTGAAGGGAACCCAAAGTTTCTTTTCAGTTGCCAACTCCACTCCATACATATATATGGGGAGGTACAAGCTCCAACTCGGTTTTACAGTGAAAACGGCAGGCACTTCAAACCGGCACTAGGAAACAGATTGAGAAACCAGAGAAAGGGTTTCTCCTGCAACCCGTTCCCTTTGTGCTGGATGAACGAACGTCTCTCCACATGCTCAGTTCTGAGAGATAATTGTGTGTGAAAGCCGTCCTTCACCTAGCTTGAAGGGAACACAAAGTTTCTTTTCAGTTGCCAACTCCACTCCATACATATATATGGGGAGGTACAAGCTCCAACTCGGTTTTACAGTGAAAACGGCAGGCACTTCAAACCGGCAGTACGAAACAGACTGAGAAACCAGACAAAGGGTTTCTCCTGCAACCCGTTCCCTTTGTGCTGGATGAACGAACGTCTCTCCACATGCTCAGTTCTGAGAGATAAGTGTGTGTGAAAGCCGTCCTTCACCTAGCTTGAGGGGAACACAAAGTTTCTTTTCAGTTGCCAACTCCAATCCATACATATATATGGGGAGGTACAAGCCCCAACTCTGTTTTACAGTGAAAACGGCACGCACTTCTAACCGGCACTAGGAAACAGACTGAGAAACCACAGTAAGGGTATCTCCTGCAACCCGTTCCCTTTGTGCTGGATGAACGAACGTCTCTCCACATGCTCAGTTCTGAGAGATAAGTGTGTGTGAAAGCCGTCCTTCACCTAGCTTGAAGGGAACCCAAAGTTTCTTTTCAGTTGCCAACTCCACTCCATACATATATATGGGGAGGTACAAGCTCCAACTCGGTTTTACAGTGAAAACGGCAGGCACTTCAAACCGGCACTAGGAAACAGATTGAGAAACCAGAGAAAGGGTTTCTCCTGCAACCCGTTCCCTTTGTGCTGGATGAACGAACGTCTCTCCACATGCTCAGTTCTGAGAGATAATTGTGTGTGAAAGCCGTCCTTCACCTAGCTTGAAGGGAACACAAAGTTTCTTTTCAGTTGCCAACTCCACTCCATACATATATATGGGGAGATACAAGCTCCAACTCGGTTTTACAGTGAAAACGGCAGGCACTTCAAACCGGCACTAGGAAACAGACAGAGAAATCAGAGAAAGGGTTTCTCCTGCAACCGGTTCCCTTTGTGCTGGATGAACGAACGTCTCTCCACATGCTCAGTTCTGAGAGATAAGTGTGTGTGAAAGCCGTCCTTCACCTAGCTTGAAGGGAACACAAAGTTTCTTTTCAGTTGCCAACTCCACTCCATACATATATATGGGGAGGTACAAGTTCCAACTCGGTTTTATAGTGAAAACGGCAGGCACTTCAAACCGGCACTAGGAAACAGACTGAGAAACCAGAGTAAGGGTTTCTCCTGAAACCCGTTCCCTTTGTGCTGGATGAACGAACGTCTCTCCTCATGCTCAGTTCAGAGAGATAAGTGTGTGTGAAAGCCGAACTTCACCTAGCTTGAAGGGAACACAAAGTTTCTTTTTAGTTGCCAACTCCACTCCATACATATATATGGGGAGGTCCAAGCTCCAACTCGGTTTTACAGTGAAAACGGCAGGCACTTCAAACCGGCACTAGGAAACAGACTGAGAAACCAGAGTAAGGTTTCCCCTGCAACCCGTTCCCTTTGTGCTGGATGAACGAACGTCTCTCCACATGCTCAGTTCTGAGAGATAAGTGTGTGTGAAAGCCGTCCTTCACCTAGCTTGAAGGGAACACAAAGTTTCTTTTCAGTTGCCAACTCCACTCCATACATATATATGGGGAGGTACAAGCTCCAACTCGGTTTTACAGTGAAAACGGCAGGCACTTCAAACCGGCACTAGGAAACAGACTGAGAAACCACAGTAAGGGTTTCTCCTGCAACCCGTTCCCTTTGTGCTGGATGAACGAACGTCTCTCCACATGCTCAGTTCTGAGAGATAAGTGTGTGTGAAAGCCGTCCTTCACCTAGCTTGAAGGGAACCCAAAGTTTCTTTTCAGTTGCCAAATCCACTCCATACATATATATGGGGAGGTACAAGCTCCAACTCGGTTTTACAGTGAAAACGGCAGGCACTTCAAACCGGCACTAGGAAACAGACTGAGAAACCAGAGAAAGGGTTTCTCCTGCAACCCGTTCCCTTTGTGCTGGATGAACGAACGTCTCTCCACATGCTCAGTTCTGAGAGATAAGTGTGTGTGAAAGCCGTCCTTCACCTAGCTTGAAGGGAACACAAAGTTTCTTTTCAGTTGCCAACTCCACTCCATACATATATATGGGGAGGTACAAGCTCCAACTCGGTTTTACAGTGAAAACGGCAGGCACTTCAAACCGGCACTAGGAAACAGACTGAGAAACCTGAGTAATGGTTTCTCCTGCAAACCGTTCCCTTTGTGCTGGATGAACGAACGTCTCTCCCCATGCTCAGTTCTGAAAGATAAGTGTGTGTGAAAGCCGTCATTCACCTAGCTTGAAGGGAACACAAAGTTTCTTTTCAGTTGCCAACTCCACTCCATACATATATATGGGGAGATACAAGCTCCAAATCGGTTTTACAGTGAAAACGGCAGGCACTTCAAACCGGCACTAGGAAACAGACAGAGAAATCAGAGAAAGGGTTTCTCCTGCAACCGGTTCCCTTTGTGCTGGATGAACGAACTTCTCTCCACATGCTCAGTTCTGAGAGATAAGTGTGTGTGAAAGCCGTCCTTCACCTAGCTTGAAGGGAACACAAAGTTTCTTTTCAGTTGCCAACTCCACTCCATACATATATATGGGGAGGTCCAAGCTCCAACTCGGTTTTGCAGTGAAAATGGCAAGCACTTCTAACCGGCACTAGGAAACAGACTGAGAAACCAGAGTAAGAGTTTCTCCTGCAACCCGTTCCCTTTGTGCTGGATGAAAGAACGTCTCTCCACATGCTCAGTTCTGAGAGATAAGTGTGTGTGAAAGCCGTCCTTCACCTAGCTTGAAGGGAACACAAAGTTTCTTTTCAGTTGCCAACTCCACTCCATACATATATATGGGGAGGTACAAGCTCCAACTCGGTTTGACAGTGAAAACGGCAGGCACTTCAAACCGGCACTACGAAACAGACTGAGAAACCAGACAAAGGGTTTCTCCTGCAACCCGTTCCCTTTGTGCTGGATGAACGAACGTCTCTCCACATGCTCAGTTCTGAGAGATAAGTGTGTGTGAAAGCCGTCCTTCACCTAGCTTGAGGGGAACACAAAGTTTCTTTTCAGTTGCCAACTCCAATCCATACATATATATGGGGAGGTACAAGCCCCAACTCTGTTTTACAGTGAAAACGGCAGGCACTTCTAACCGGCACTAGGAAACAGACTGAGAAACCACAGTAAGGGTTTCTCCTGCAACCCGTTCCCTTTGTGCTGGATGAACGAACGTCTCTCCACATGCTCAGTTCTGAGAGATAAGTGTGTGTGAAAGCCGTCCTTCACGTAGCTTGAAGGGAACCCAAAGTTTCTTTTCAGTTGCCAAATCCACTCCATACATATATATGGGGAGGTACAAGCTCCAACTCGGTTTTACAGTGAAAACGGCAGGCACTTCAAACCGGCACTAGGAAACAGATTGAGAAACCAGAGAAAGGGTTTCTCCTGCAACCCGTTCCCTTTGTGCTGGATGAACGAACGTCTCTCCACATGCTCAGTTCTGAGAGATAATTGTGTGTGAAAGCCGTCCTTCACCTAGCTTGAAGGGAACACAAAGTTTCTTTTCAGTTGCCAACTCCACTCCATACATATATATGGGGAGGTACAAGCTCCAACTCGGTTTTACAGTGAAAACGGCAGGCACTTCAAACCGGCACTAGGAAACAGACTGAGAAAAAAGAGTAGGGATTTCTCCTGCAAACCGTTCCCTTTGTGCTGGATGAGCGAAAGTCTCTCCACATGCTCCGTTCTGAGAGATAAGTGTGTGTGAAAGCCGTCCTTCACCTAGCTTGAAGGGAACACAAAGTTTCTTTTCAGTTGCCAACTCCACTCCATACATATATATGGGGAGGTACAAGCTCCAACTCGGTTTGACAGTGAAAACGGCAGGCACTTCAAACCGGCACTAGGAAACAGACTGAGAAACCAGAGTAAGGGTTTCTCCTGCAACCCGTTCCCTTTGTGCTGGATGAACGAACGTCTCTCCACATGCTCAGTTCTGAGAGATAAGTGTGTGTGAAAGCCGTCCTTCACCTAGCTTGAGGGGAACACAAAGTTTCTTTTCAGTTGCAATCTCCACTCCATACATATATATGGGGAGGTACAAGCTCCAACTCGGTTTTACAGTGAAAACGGCAGGCACTTCAAACCGGCACTAGGAAACACACTGAGAAACCAGAGTAAGGGTTTCTCCTGCAACCCGTTCCCTTTGTGCTGGATGAACGAACGTCTCTCCACATGCTCAGTTCTGAGAGATAAGTGTGTGTGAAAGCCGTCGTTCACCTAGCTTGAAGGGAACACAAAGTTTCTTTTCAGTTGCCAACTGCACGCCATACATATATATGGGGAGGTCCAAGCTCCAACTCGGTTTTACAGTGAAAACGGCAGGCACTTCAAACCGGAACTAGGAAACAGACTGGGAAACCAGAGTAAGGGTTTCTCCTGAAACCCGTTCCCTTTGTGCTGGATGAACGAACGTCTTTCCACATGCTCAGTTCTGAGAGATAAGTGTGTGTGAAAGCCGTCCTTCACCTAGCTTGAAGGGAACACAAAGTTTCTTTTCAGTTGCCAACTCCACTCCATACATATATATGGGGAGGTCCAAGCTCCAACTCGGTTTTACAGTGAAAACGGCAGGCACTTCAAACCGGCACTAGGAAACAGACTGAGAAACCAGAGAAAGGGTTTCTCTTGCAACCCGTTCCCTTTGTGCTGGATGAACGAACGTCTCTCCACATGCTCAGTTCTGAGAGATAAGTGTGTGTGAAAGCCGTCCTTCACCTAGCTTGAAGGGAACACAAAGTTTCTTTTCAGTTGCCAACTCCACTCCATACATATATATGGGGAGGTACAAGCTCCAACTCGGTTTTACAGTGAAAACGGCAGGCACTTCAAACCGGCACTAGGAAACAGAGTGAGAAACCTGAGTAATGGTTTCTCCTGCAAACCGTTCCCTTTGTGCTGGATGAACGAACGTCTCTCCACATGCTCAGTTCTGAGAGATAAGTGTGTGTGAAAGCCGTCCTTCACCTAGCTTGAAGGGAACACAAAGTTTCTTTTCAGTTGCCAACTCCACTCCATACATATATATGGGGAGATACAAGCTCCAACTCGGTTTTACAGTGAAAACGGCAGGCACTTCAAACCGGCACTAGGAAACAGACAGAGAAATCAGAGAAAGGGTTTCTCCTGCAACCGGTTCCCTTTGTGCTGGATGAACGAACTTCTCTCCACATGCTCAGTTCTGAGAGATAAGTGTGTGTGAAAGCCGTCCTTCACCTAGCTTGAAGGGAACACAAAGTTTCTTTTCAGTTGCCAACTCCACTCCATACATATATATGGGGAGGTACAAGCTCCAACTCGGTTTTACAGTGAAAATGGCAAGCACTTCTAACCGGCACTAGGAAACAGAATTAGAAACCATAGTAAGAGTTTCTACTGCAACCCGTTCCCTTTGTGCTGGATGAAAGAACGTCTCTCCACATGCTCAGTTCTGAGAGATAAGTGTGTGTGAAAGCCGTCCTTCACCTAGCTTGAAGGGAACCCAAAGTTTCTTTTCAGTTGCCAACTCCACTCCATACATATATATGGGGAGGTACAAGCTCCAACTCGGTTTGACAGTGAAAACGGCAGGCACTTCAAACCGGCACTACGAAACAGACTGAGAAACCAGACTAAGGGTTTCTCCTGCAACCCGTTCCCTTTGTGCTGGATGAACGAACGTCTCTCCACATGCTCAGTTCTGAGAGATATGTGTGTGTGAAAGCCGTCTTTCACCTAGCTTGAGGGGAACACAAAGTTTCTTTTCAGTTGCCAACTCCACTCCATACATATATATGGGGAGGTACAAGCCCCAACTCTGTTTTACAGTGAAAACGGCAGGCACTTCTAACCGGCACTAGGAAACAGACTGAGAAACCAGAGTAAGGGTTTCTCCTGCAACCCGTTCCCTTTGTGCTGGATGAACGAACGTCTCTCCACATGCTCAGTTCTGAGAGAAAAGTGTGTGTGAAAGCCGTCCTTCACCTAGCTTGAAGGGAACCCAAAGTTTCTTTTCAGTTGCCAAATCCACTCCATACATATATATGGGGAGGTACAAGCTCCAACTCGGTTTTACAGTGAAAACGGCAGGCACTTCAAACCGGCACTAGGAAACAGACTGAGAAACCAGAGAAAGGGTTTCTCCTGCAACCCGTTCCCTTTGTGCTGGATGAACGAACGTCTCTCCACATGCTCAGTTCTGAGAGATAAGTGTGTGTGAAAGCCGTCCTTCACCTAGCTTGAAGGGAACACAAAGTTTCTTTTCAGTTGCCAACTCCACTCCATACATATATATGGGGAGGTACAAGCTCCAACTGGGTTTTACAGTGAAAACGGCAGGCACTTCAAACCGGCACTAGGAAACAGACTGAGAAACCTGAGTAATGGTTTCTCCTGCAAACCGTTCCCTTTGTGCTGGATGAACGAACGTCTCTCCCCATGCTCAGTTCTGAGAGATAAGTGTGTGTGAAAGCCGTCCTTCACCTAGCTTGAAGGGAACACAAAGTTTCTTTTCAGTTGCCAACTCCACTCCATACATATATATGGGGAGATACAAGCTCCAACTCGGTTTTACAGTGAAAACGGCAGGCACTTCAAACCGGCACTAGGAAACAGACAGAGAAATCAGAGAAAGGGTTTCTCCTGCAACCGGTTCCCTTTGTGCTGGATGAACGAACTTCTCTCCACATGCTCAGTTCTGAGAGATAAGTGTGTGTGAAAGCCGTCCTTCACCTAGCTTGAAGGGAACACAAAGTTTCTTTTCAGTTGCCAACTCCACTCCATACATATATATGGGGAGGTCCAAGCTCCAACTCGGATTTGCAGTGAAAATGGCAAGCACTTCTAACCGGCACTAGGAAACAGACTGAGAAACCAGAGTAAGAGTTTCTCCTGCAACCCGTTCCCTTTGTGCTGGATGAAAGAACGTCTCTCCACATGCTCAGTTCTGAGAGATAAGTGTGTGTGAAAGCCGTCCTTCACCTAGCTTGAAGGGAACACAAAGTTTCTTTTCAGTTGCCAACTCCACTCCATACATATATATGGGGAGGTACAAGCTCCAACTCGGTTTGACAGTGAAAACGGCAGGCACTTCAAACCGGCACTACGAAACAGACTGAGAAACCAGACAAAGGGTTTCTCCTGCAACCCGTTCCCTTTGTGCTGGATGAAAGAACGTCTCTCCACATGCTCAGTTCTGAGAGATAAGTGTGTGTGAAAGCCGTCCTTCACCTAGCTTGAGGGGAACACAAAGTTTCTTTTCAGTTGCCAACTCCAATCCATACATATATATGGGGAGGTACAAGCCCCAACTCTGTTTTACAGTGAAAACGGCAGGCACTTCTAACCGGCACTAGGAAACAGACTGAGAAACCACAGTAAGGGTTTCTCCTGCAACCCGTTCCCTTTGTGCTGGATGAACGAACGTCTCTCCACATGCTCAGTTCTGAGAGATAAGTGTGTGTGAAAGCCGTCTTTCACCTAGCTTGAAGGGAACCCAAAGTTTCTTTTCAGTTGCCAACTCCACTCCATACATATATATGGGGAGGTACAAGCTCCAACTCGGTTTTACAGTGAAAACGGCAGGCACTTCAAACCGGCACTAGGAAACAGATTGAGAAACCAGAGAAAGGGTTTCTCCTGCAACCCGTTCCCTTTGTGCTGGATGAACGAACGTCTCTCCACATGCTCAGTTCTGAGAGATAATTGTGTGTGAAAGCCGTCCTTCACCTAGCTTGAAGGGAACACAAAGTTTCTTTTCAGTTGCCAACTCCACTCCATACATATATATGGGGAGGTACAAGCTCCAACTCGGTTTTACAGTGAAAACGGCAGGCACTTCAAACCGGCACTAGGAAACAGACTGAGAAACCAGAGTAGGGGTTTATCCTGCAAACCGTTCCCTTTGTGCTGGATGAGCGAAAGTCTCTCCACATGCTCAGTTCTGAGAGATAAGTGTGTGTGAAAGCCGTCCTTCACCTAGCTTGAAGGGAACACAAAGTTTCTTTTCAGTTGCCAACACCACTCCATATATATATGTGGGGAGGTACAAGCTCCAACTCGGTTTTACAGTGAAAACGGCAGGCACTTCATACCGGCACTAGGAAACAGAATGAGAAACCTGAGTAAGGGTTTCTCCTGCAACCCGTTCCCTTTGTGCTGGATGAACGAACGTCTCTCCACATGCTCAGTTCTGAGAGATAATTGTGTGTTAAAGCCGTCCTTCACCTAGCTTGAAAGGAACACAAAGTTTCTTTTCAGTTGCCAACTCCACTCCATACATATATATGGGGTGATACAAGCTCCAACTCGGTTTTACAGTGAAAACGGCAGGCACTTCAAACCGGCACTAGGAAACAGACAGAGAAATCAGAGAAAGGGTTTCTCCTGCAACCCGTTCCCTTTGTGCTGGATGAACGAACGTCTCTCCACATGCTCAGTTCTGAGAGATAAGTGTGTGTGAAAGCCGTCCTTCACCTAGCTTGAAGGGAACCCAAAGTTTCTTTTCAGTTGCCAACTCCACTCCATACATATATATGGGGAGGTACAAGCTCCAACTCGGTTTTACAGTGAAAACGGCAGGCACTTCAAACCGGCACTAGGAAACAGACTGAGAAACCGGAGAAAGGGTTTCTCCTGCAACCCGTTCCCTTTGTGCTGGATGAACGAACGTCTCTCCACATGCTCAGTTCTGAGAGATAAGTGTGTGTGAAAGCCGTCCTTCACCTAGCTTGAAGGGAACACAAAGTTTCTTTTCAGTTGCCAACTCCACTCCATACATATATATGGGGAGGTACAAGCTCCAACTCGGTTTTACAGTGAAAACGGCAGGCACTTCAAACCGGCACTAGGAAACAGACTGAGAAACCTGAGTAATGGTTTCTCCTGCAAACCGTTCCCTTTGTGCTGGATGAACGAACGTCTCTCCCCATGCTCAGTTCTGAGAGATAAGTGTGTGTGAAAGCCGTCCTTCACCTAGCTTGAAGGGAACACAAAGTTTCTTTTCAGTTGCCAACTCCACTCCATACATATATATGGGGAGATACAAGCTCCAACTCGGTTTTACAGTGAAAACGGCAGGCACTTCAAACCGGCACTAGGAAACAGACAGAGAAATCAGAGAAAGGGTTTCTCCTGCAACCGGTTCCCTTTGTGCTGGATGAACGAACTTCTCTCCACATGCTCAGTTCTGAGAGATAAGTGTGTGTGAAAGCCGTCCTTCACCTAGCTTGAAGGGAACACAAAGTTTCTTTTCAGTTGCCAACTCCACTCCATACATATATATGGGGAGGTCCAAGCTCCAACTCGGTTTTGCAGTGAAAATGGCAAGCACTTCTAACCGGCACTAGGAAACAGACTGAGAAACCAGAGTAAGAGTTTCTCCTGCAACCCGTTCCCTTTGTGCTGGATGAAAGAACGTCTCTCCACATGCTCAGTTCTGAGAGATAAGTGTGTGTGAAAGCCGTCCTTCACCTAGCTTGAAGAGAACACAAAGTTTCTTTTCAGTTGCCAACTCCACTCCATACATATATATGGGGAGGTACAAGCTCCAACTCGGTTTTACAGTGAAAACGGCAGGCACTTCAAACCGGCACTACGAAACAGACTGAGAAACCAGACAAAGGGTTTCTCCTGCAACCCGTTCCCTTTGTGCTGGATGAACGAACGTCTCTCCACATGCTCAGTTCTGAGAGATAAGTGTGTGTGAAAGCCGTCCTTCACCTAGCTTGAGGGGAACACAAAGTTTCTTTTCAGTTGCCAACTCCAATCCATACATATATATGGGGAGGTACAAGCCCCAACTCTGTTTTACAGTGAAAACGGCAGGCACTTCTAACCGGCACTAGGAAACAGACTGAGAAACCACAGTAAGGGTTTCTCCTGCAACCCGTTCCCTTTGTGCTGGATGAACGAACGTCTCTCCACATGCTCAGTTCTGAGAGATAAGTGTGTGTGAAAGCCGTCCTTCACCTAGCTTGAAGGGAACCCAAAGTTTCTTTTCAGTTGCCAACTCCACTCCATACATATATATGGGGAGGTACAAGCTCCAACTCGGTTTTACAGTGAAAACGGCAGGCACTTCAAACCGGCACTAGGAAACAGATTGAGAAACCAGAGAAAGGGTTTCTCCTGCAACCCGTTCCCTTTGTGCTGGATGAACGAACGTCTCTCCACATGCTCAGTTCTGAGAGATAATTGTGTGTGAAAGCCGTCCTTCACCTAGCTTGAAGGGAACACAAAGTTTCTTTTCAGTTGCCAACTCCACTCCATACATATATATGGGGAGGTACAAGCTCCAACTCGGTTTTACAGTGAAAACGGCAGGCACTTCAAACCGGCACTAGGAAACAGACTGAGAAACCAGAGTAGGGGTTTCTCCTGCAAACCGTTCCCTTTGTGCTGGATGAGCGAAAGTCTCTCCACATGCTCAGTTCTGAGAGATAAGTGTGTGTGAAAGCCGTCCTTCACCTAGCTTGAAGGGAACACAAAGTTTCTTTTCAGTTGCCAACACCACTCCATATATATATGTGGGGAGGTACAAGCTCCAACTCGGTTTTACAGTGAAAACGGCAGGCACTTCATACCGGCACTAGGAAACAGAATGAGAAACCTGAGTAAGGGTTTCTCCTGCAACCCGTTCCCTTTGTGCTGGATGAACGAACGTCTCTCCACATGCTCAGTTCTGAGAGATAATTGTGTGTTAAAGCCGTCCTTCACCTAGCTTGAAAGGAACACAAAGTTTCTTTTCAGTTGCCAACTCCACTCCATACATATATATGGGGTGATACAAGCTCCAACTCGGTTTTACAGTGAAAACGGCAGGCACTTCAAACCGGCACTAGGAAACAGACAGAGAAATCAGAGAAAGGGTTTCTCCTGCAACCCGTTCCCTTTGTGCTGGATGAACGAACGTCTCTCCACATGCTCAGTTCTGAGAGATAAGTGTGTGTGAAAGCCGTCCTTCACCTAGCTTGAAGGGAACACAAAGTTTCTTTTCAGTTGCCAACTCCACTCCATACATATATATGGGGAAGTACAAGCTCCAACACGGTTTTACAGTGAAAATGGCAAGCACTTCTATCCGGCACTCGGAAACAGACTGAGAAACCAGAGTAAGAGTTTCTCCTGCAACCCGTTCCCTTTGTGCTGGATGAACGAACGTCTCTCCACATGCTCAGTTCTGAGAGATAAGTGTGTGTGAAAGCCGTCCTTCACCTAGCTTGAAGGGAACACAAAGTTTCTTTTCAGTTGCCAACTCCACTCCATACATATATATGGGGAGGTACAAGCTCCAACTCGGTTTGACAGTGAAAACGGCAGGCACTTCAAACCGGCACTAGGAAACAGACTGAGAAACCAGAGTAAGGGTTTCTCCTGCAACCCGTTCCCTTTGTGCTGGATGAACGAACGTCTCTCCACATGCTCAGTTCTGAGAGATAAGTGTGTGTGAAAGCCGTCCTTCACCTAGCTTGAGGGGAACACAAAGTTTCTTTTCAGTTGCAATCTCCACTCCATACATATATATGGGGAGGTACAAGCTCCAACTCGGTTTTACAGTGAAAACGGCAGGCACTTCAAACCGGCACTAGGAAACACACTGAGAAACCAGAGTAAGGGTTTCTCCTGCAACCCGTTCCCTTTGTGCTGGATGAACGAACGTCTCTCCACATGCTCAGTTCTGAGAGATAAGTGGGTGTGAAAGCCGTCGTTCACCTAGCTTGAAGGGAACACAAAGTTTCTTTTCAGTTGCCAACTGCACGCCATACATATATATGGGGAGGTCCAAGCTCCAACTCGGTTTTACAGTGAAAACGGCAGGCACTTCAAACCGGAACTAGGAAACAGACTGGGAAACCAGAGTAAGGGTTTCTCCTGAAACCCGTTCCCTTTGTGCTGGATGAACGAACGTCTCTCCACATGCTCAGTTCTGAGAGATAAGTGTGTGTGAAAGCCGTCCTTCACCTAGCTTGAAGGGAACACAAAGTTTCTTTTCAGTTGCCAACTCCACTCCATACATATATATGGGGAGGTACAAGCTCCAACTCGGTTTTACAGTGAAAACGGCAGGCACTTCAAACCGGCACTAGGAAACAGACTGAGAAACCAGAGAAAGGGTTTCTCTTGCAACCCGTTCCCTTTGTGCTGGATGAACGAACGTCTCTCCACATGCTCAGTTCTGAGAGATAAGTGTGTGTGAAAGCCGTCCTTCACCTAGCTTGAAGGGAACACAAAGTTTCTTTTCAGTTGCCAACTCCACTCCATACATATATATGGGGAGGTACAAGCTCCAACTCGGTTTTACAGTGAAAACGGCAGGCACTTCAAACCGGCACTAGGAAACAGAGTGAGAAACCTGAGTAATGGTTTCTCCTGCAAACCGTTCCCTTTGTGCTGGATGAACGAACGTCTCTCCACATGCTCAGTTCTGAGAGATAAGTGTGTGTGAAAGCCGTCCTTCACCTAGCTTGAAGGGAACACAAAGTTTCTTTTCAGTTGCCAACTCCACTCCATACATATATATGGGGAGATACAAGCTCCAACTCGGTTTTACAGTGAAAACGGCAGGCACTTCAAACCGGCACTAGGAAACAGACAGAGAAATCAGAGAAAGGGTTTCTCCTGCAACCGGTTCCCTTTGTGCTGGATGAACGAACTTCTCTCCACATGCTCAGTTCTGAGAGATAAGTGTGTGTGAAAGCCGTCCTTCACCTAGCTTGAAGGGAACACAAAGTTTCTTTTCAGTTGCCAACTCCACTCCATACATATATATGGGGAGGTACAAGCTCCAACTCGGTTTTACAGTGAAAATGGCAAGCACTTCTAACCGGCACTAGGAAACAGAATTAGAAACCATAGTAAGAGTTTCTACTGCAACCCGTTCCCTTTGTGCTGGATGAAAGAACGTCTCTCCACATGCTCAGTTCTGAGAGATAAGTGTGTGTGAAAGCCGTCCTTCACCTAGCTTGAAGGGAACCCAAAGTTTCTTTTCAGTTGCCAACTCCACTCCATACATATATATGGGGAGGTACAAGCTCCAACTCGGTTTGACAGTGAAAACGGCAGGCACTTCAAACCGGCAATACGAAACAGACTGAGAAACCAGACTAAGGGTTTCTCCTGCAACCCGTTCCCTTTGTGCTGGATGAACGAACGTCTCTCCACATGCTCAGTTCTGAGAGATATGTGTGTGTGAAAGCCGTCTTTCACCTAGCTTGAGGGGAACACAAAGTTTCTTTTCAGTTGCCAACTCCACTCCATACATATATATGGGGAGGTACAAGCCCCAACTCTGTTTTACAGTGAAAACGGCAGGCACTTCTAACCGGCACTAGGAAACAGACTGAGAAACCAGAGTAAGGGTTTCTCCTGCAACCCGTTCCCTTTGTGCTGGATGAACGAACGTCTCTCCACATGCTCAGTTCTGAGAGATAAGTGTGTGTGAAAGCCGTCCTTCACCTAGCTTGACGGGAACACAAAGTTTCTTTTCAGTTGCCAACTCCACTCCATACATATATATGCGGTGGTACAAGCTCCAACTCGGTTTGACAGTGAAAACGGCAGGCACTTTAAACCGGCACTACGAAACAGACTGAGAAACCAGACTAAGGGTTTCTCCTGCAACCCGTTCCCTTTGTGCTGGATGAACGAACGTCTCTCCACATGCTCAGTTCTGAGAGATATGTGTGTGTGAAAGCCGTCGTTCACCTAGCTTGAAGGGAACACAAAGTTTCTTTTCAGTTGCCAACTCCACTCCATACATATATATGGGGAGGTACAAGCTCCAACTCGGTTTTACAGTGAAAACGGCAGGCACTTCAAACCGGCACTAGGAAACAGACTGAGAAACCAGAGTAAGGGTTTCTCCTGCAACCCGTTCCCTTTGTGCTGGATGAACGAACGTCTCTCCTCATGCTCAGTTCAGAGAGATAAGTGTGTGTGAAAGCCGACCTTCACCTAGCTTGAAGGGAACACAAAGTTTCTTTTCAGTTGCCAACTCCACTCCATACATATATATGGGGAGGTCCAAGCTCCAACTCGGTTTTACAGTGAAAACGGCAGGCACTTCAAACCGGCACTAGGAAACAGACTGAGAAACCAGAGTAAGGGTTTCCCCTGCAACCCGTTCCCTTTGTGCTGGATGAACGAACGTCTCTCCACATGCTCAGTTCTGAGAGATAAGTGTGTGTGAAAGCCGTCCTTCACCTAGCTTGAAGGGAACACAAAGTTTCTTTTCAGTTGCCAACTCCACTCCATACATATATATGGGGAGGTACAAGCTCCAACTCGGTTTGACAGTGAAAACGGCAGGCACTTCAAACCGGCACTAGGAAACAGACTGAGAAACCAGAGTAAGGGTTTCTCCTGCAACCCGTTCCCTTTGTGCTGGATGAACGAACGTCTCTCCACATGCTCAGTTCTGTGAGATAAGTGTGTGTGAAAGCCGTCCTTCACCTAGCTTGAGGGGAACACAAAGTTTCTTTTCAGTTGCAATCTCCACTCCATACATATATATGGGGAGGTACAAGCTCCAACTCGGTTTTACAGTGAAAACGGCAGGCACTTCAAACCGGCACTAGGAAACACACTGAGAAACCAGAGTAAGGGTTTCTCCTGCAACCCGTTCCCTTTGTGCTGGATGAACGAACGTCTCTCCACATGCTCAGTTCTGAGAGATAAGTGGGTGTGAAAGCCGTCGTTCACCTAGCTTGAAGGGAACACAAAGTTTCTTTTCAGTTGCCAACTGCACGCCATACATATATATGGGGAGGTCCAAGCTCCAACTCGGTTTTACAGTGAAAACGGCAGGCACTTCAAACCGGAACTAGGAAACAGACTGGGAAACCAGAGTAAGGGTTTCTCCTGAAACCCGTTCCCTTTGTGCTGGATGAACGAACGTCTCTCCACATGCTCAGTTCTGAGAGATAAGTGTGTGTGAAAGCCGTCCTTCACCTAGCTTGAAGGGAACACAAAGTTTCTTTTCAGTTGCCAACTCCACTCCATACATATATATGGGGAGGTACAAGCTCCAACTCGGTTTTACAGTGAAAACGGCAGGCACTTCAAACCGGCACTAGGAAACAGACTGAGAAACCAGAGAAAGGGTTTCTCTTGCAACCCGTTCCCTTTGTGCTGGATGAACGAACGTCTCTCCACATGCTCAGTTCTGAGAGATAAGTGTGTGTGAAAGCCGTCCTTCACCTAGCTTGAAGGGAACACAAAGTTTCTTTTCAGTTGCCAACTCCACTCCATACATATATATGGGGAGGTACAAGCTCCAACTCGGTTTTACAGTGAAAACGGCAGGCACTTCAAACCGGCACTAGGAAACAGAGTGAGAAACCTGAGTAATGGTTTCTCCTGCAAACCGTTCCCTTTGTGCTGGATGAACGAACGTCTCTCCACATGCTCAGTTCTGAGAGATAAGTGTGTGTGAAAGCCGTCCTTCACCTAGCTTGAAGGGAACACAAAGTTTCTTTTCAGTTGCCAACTCCACTCCATACATATATATGGGGAGATACAAGCTCCAACTCGGTTTTACAGTGAAAACGGCAGGCACTTCAAACCGGCACTAGGAAACAGACAGAGAAATCAGAGAAAGGGTTTCTCCTGCAACCGGTTCCCTTTGTGCTGGATGAACGAACTTCTCTCCACATGCTCAGTTCTGAGAGATAAGTGTGTGTGAAAGCCGTCCTTCACCTAGCTTGAAGGGAACACAAAGTTTCTTTTCAGTTGCCAACTCCACTCCATACATATATATGGGGAGGTACAAGCTCCAACTCGGTTTTACAGTGAAAATGGCAAGCACTTCTAACCGGCACTAGGAAACAGAATTAGAAACCATAGTAAGAGTTTCTACTGCAACCCGTTCCCTTTGTGCTGGATGAAAGAACGTCTCTCCACATGCTCAGTTCTGAGAGATAAGTGTGTGTGAAAGCCGTCCTTCACCTAGCTTGAAGGGAACCCAAAGTTTCTTTTCAGTTGCCAACTCCACTCCATACATATATATGGGGAGGTACAAGCTCCAACTCGGTTTGACAGTGAAAACGGCAGGCACTTCAAACCGGCAATACGAAACAGACTGAGAAACCAGACTAAGGGTTTCTCCTGCAACCCGTTCCCTTTGTGCTGGATGAACGAACGTCTCTCCACATGCTCAGTTCTGAGAGATATGTGTGTGTGAAAGCCGTCTTTCACCTAGCTTGAGGGGAACACAAAGTTTCTTTTCAGTTGCCAACTCCACTCCATACATATATATGGGGAGGTACAAGCCCCAACTCTGTTTTACAGTGAAAACGGCAGGCACTTCTAACCGGCACTAGGAAACAGACTGAGAAACCAGAGTAAGGGTTTCTCCTGCAACCCGTTCCCTTTGTGCTGGATGAACGAACGTCTCTCCACATGCTCAGTTCTGAGAGATAAGTGTGTGTGAAAGCCGTCCTTCACCTAGCTTGACGGGAACACAAAGTTTCTTTTCAGTTGCCAACTCCACTCCATACATATATATGCGGTGGTACAAGCTCCAACTCGGTTTGACAGTGAAAACGGCAGGCACTTTAAACCGGCACTACGAAACAGACTGAGAAACCAGACTAAGGGTTTCTCCTGCAACCCGTTCCCTTTGTGCTGGATGAACGAACGTCTCTCCACATGCTCAGTTCTGAGAGATATGTGTGTGTGAAAGCCGTCGTTCACCTAGCTTGAAGGGAACACAAAGTTTCTTTTCAGTTGCCAACTCCACTCCATACATATATATGGGGAGGTACAAGCTCCAACTCGGTTTTACAGTGAAAACGGCAGGCACTTCAAACCGGCACTAGGAAACAGACTGAGAAACCAGAGTAAGGGTTTCTCCTGCAACCCGTTCCCTTTGTGCTGGATGAACGAACGTCTCTCCTCATGCTCAGTTCAGAGAGATAAGTGTGTGTGAAAGCCGACCTTCACCTAGCTTGAAGGGAACACAAAGTTTCTTTTCAGTTGCCAACTCCACTCCATACATATATATGGGGAGGTCCAAGCTCCAACTCGGTTTTACAGTGAAAACGGCAGGCACTTCAAACCGGCACTAGGAAACAGACTGAGAAACCAGAGTAAGGGTTTCCCCTGCAACCCGTTCCCTTTGTGCTGGATGAACGAACGTCTCTCCACATGCTCAGTTCTGAGAGATAAGTGTGTGTGAAAGCCGTCCTTCACCTAGCTTGAAGGGAACACAAAGTTTCTTTTCAGTTGCCAACTCCACTCCATACATATATATGGGGAGGTACAAGCTCCAACTCGGTTTTACAGTGTAAACGGCAGGCACTTCAAACCGGCACTAGGAAACAGACTGAGAAACCAGAGTAAGGGTTTCTCCTGCAAACCGTTCCCTTTGTGCTGTATGAGCGAACGTCTCTCCACATGCTCAGTTCTGAGAGATAAGTGTGTGTGAAAGCCGTCCTTCACCTAGCTTGAAGGGAACACAAAGTTTCTTTTCAGTTGTCAACTCCAATCCATACATATATATGGGGAGGTACAAGCTCCAACTCGGTTTTACAGTGAAAACGGCAGGCACTTCAAACCGGCACTAGGAAACAGACTGAGAAACCAGAGTAAGGGTTTCTCCTGCAACCCGTTCCCTTTGTGCTGGATGAACGAACCTCTTTCCACATGCTCAGTTCTGAGAGAAAAGTGTGTGTGAAAGCCGTCCTTCACCTAGCTTGAGGGGAACACAAAGTTTCTTTTCAGTTGCCAACTCCACTCCATACGTATATATGGGGAGGTACAAGCTCCAACTCGGTTTTACAGTGAAAACGGCAGGCACTTCAAACCGGCACTAGGAAACAGACTGAGAAACCAGAGTAAGGGTTTCTCCTGAAACCCGTTCCCTTTGTGCTGGATGAACGAACGTCTCTCCACATGCTCAGTTCTGAGAGATAAGTGTGTGTGAAAGCCGTCCTTCACCTAGCTTTAAGGGAACACAAAGTTTCTTTTCAGTTGCCAACTCCACTCCATACATATATATGGGGAGGTACAAGCTCCAACTCGGTTTTACAGTGAAAACGGCAGGCACTTCAAACCGGCACTAGGAAACAGACTGAGAAACCAGAGAAAGGGTTTCTCTTGCAACCCGTTCCCTTTGTGCTGGATGAACGAACGTCTCTCCACATGCTCAGTTCTGAGAGATAAGTGTGTGTGAAAGCCGTCCTTCACCTAGCTTGAGGGGAACACAAAGTTTCTTTTCAGTTGCAATCTCCACTCCATACATATATATGGGGAGGTACAAGCTCCAACTCGGTTTTACAGTGAAAACGGCAGGCACTTCAAACCGGCACTAGGAAACACACTGAGAAACCAGAGTAAGGGTTTCTCCTGCAACCCGTTCCCTTTGTGCTGGATGAACGAACGTCTCTCCACATGCTCAGTTCTGAGAGATAAGTGTGTGTGAAAGCCGTCGTTCACCTAGCTTGAAGGGAACACAAAGTTTCTTTTCAGTTGCCAACTGCACGCCATACATATATATGGGGAGGTCCAAGCTCCAACTCGGTTTTACAGTGAAAACGGCAGGCACTTCAAACCGGAACTAGGAAACAGACTGGGAAACCAGAGTAAGGGTTTCTCCTGAAACCCGTTCCCTTTGTGCTGGATGAACGAACGTCTTTCCACATGCTCAGTTCTGAGAGATAAGTGTGTGTGAAAGCCGTCCTTCACCTAGCTTGAAGGGAACACAAAGTTTCTTTTCAGTTGCCAACTCCACTCCATACATATATATGGGGAGGTACAAGCTCCAACTCGGTTTTACAGTGAAAACGGCAGGCACTTCAAACCGGCACTAGGAAACAGACTGAGAAACCAAAGAAAGGGTTTCTCTTGCAACCCGTTCCCTTTGTGCTGGATGAACGAACGTCTCTCCACATGCTCAGTTCTGAGAGATAAGTGTGTGTGAAAGCCGTCCTTCACCTAGCTTGAAGGGAACACAAAGTTTCTTTTCAGTTGCCAACTCCACTCCATACATATATATGGGGAGGTACAAGCTCCAACTCGGTTTTACAGTGAAAACGGCAGGCACTTCAAACCGGCACTAGGAAACAGAGTGAGAAACCAGAGAAAGGGTTTCTCCTGCAAACCGTTCCCTTTGTGCTGGATGAACGAACGTCTCTCCACATGCTCAGTTCTGAGAGATAAGTGTGTGTGAAAGCCGTCCTTCACCTAGCTTGAAGGGAACACAAAGTTTCTTTTCAGTTGCCAACTCCACTCCATACATATATATGGGGAGATACAAGCTCCAACTCGGTTTTACAGTGAAAACGGCAGGCACTTCAAACCGGCACTAGGAAACAGACAGAGAAATCAGAGAAAGGGTTTCTCCTGCAACCGGTTCCCTTTGTGCTGGATGAACGAACTTCTCTCCACATGCTCAGTTCTGAGAGATAAGTGTGTGTGAAAGCCGTCCTTCACCTAGCTTGAAGGGAACACAAAGTTTCTTTTCAGTTGCCAACTCCACTCCATACATATATATGGGGAGGTACAAGCTCCAACTCGGTTTTACAGTGAAAATGGCAAGCACTTCTAACCGGCACTAGGAAACAGAATTAGAAACCATAGTAAGAGTTTCTACTGCAACCCGTTCCCTTTGTGCTGGATGAAAGAACGTCTCTCCACATGCTCAGTTCTGAGAGATAAGTGTGTGTGAAAGCCGTCCTTCACCTAGCTTGAAGGGAACCCAAAGTTTCTTTTCAGTTGCCAACTCCACTCCATACATATATATGGGGAGGTACAAGCTCCAACTCGGTTTGACAGTGAAAACGGCAGGCACTTCAAACCGGCACTACGAAACAGACTGAGAAACCAGACTAAGGGTTTCTCCTGCAACCCGTTCCCTTTGTGCTGGATGAACGAACGTCTCTCCTCATGCTCAGTTCAGAGAGATAAGTGTGTGTGAAAGCCGACCTTCACCTAGCTTGAAGGGAACACAAAGTTTCTTTTCAGTTGCCAACTCCACTCCATACATATATATGGGGAGGTCCAAGCTCCAACTCGGTTTTACAGTGAAAACGGCAGGCACTTCAAACCGGCACTAGGAAACAGACTGAGAAACCAGAGTAAGGGTTTCCCCTGCAACCCGTTCCCTTTGTGCTGGATGAACGAACGTCTCTCCACATGCTCAGTTCTGAGAGATAAGTGTGTGTGAAAGCCGTCCTTCACCTAGCTTGAAGGGAACACAAAGTTTCTTTTCAGTTGCCAACTCCACTCCATACATATATATGGGGAGGTACAAGCTCCAACTCGGTTTTACAGTGTAAACGGCAGGCACTTCAAACCGGCACTAGGAAACAGACTGAGAAACCAGAGTAAAGGTTTCTCCTGCAAACCGTTCCCTTTGTGCTGTATGAGCGAACGTCTCTCCACATGCTCAGTTCTGAGAGATAAGTGTGTGTGAAAGCCGTCCTTCACCTAGCTTGAAGGGAACACAAAGTTTCTTTTCAGTTGCCAACTCCACTCCATACATATATATGGGGAGGTACAAGCTCCAACTCGGTTTTACAGTGAAAACGGCAGGCACTTCAAACCGGCACTAGGAAACAGACTGAGAAACCAGAGTAAGGGTTTCTCCTGCAACCCGTTCCCTTTGTGCTGGATGAACGAACCTCTTTCCACATGCTCAGTTCTGAGAGAAAAGTGTGTGTGAAAGCCGTCCTTCACCTAGCTTGAGGGGAACACAAAGTTTCTTTTCAGTTGCCAACTCCACTCCATACGTATATATGGGGAGGTACAAGCTCCAACTCGGTTTTACAGTGAAAACGGCAGGCACTTCAAACCGGCACTAGGAAACAGACTGAGAAACCAGAGTAAGGGTTTCTCTTGCAACCCGTTCCCTTTGTGCTGGATGAACGAACGTCTCTCCACATGCTCAGTTCTGAGAGATAAGTGTGTGTGAAAGCCGTCCTTCACCTAGCTTGAGGGGAACACAAAGTTTCTTTTCAGTTGCAATCTCCACTCCATACATATATATGGGGAGGTACAAGCTCCAACTCGGTTTTACAGTGAAAACGGCAGGCACTTCAAACCGGCACTAGGAAACACACTGAGAAACCAGAGTAAGGGTTTCTCCTGCAACCCGTTCCCTTTGTGCTGGATGAACGAACGTCTCTCCACATGCTCAGTTCTGAGAGATAAGTGTGTGTGAAAGCCGTCGTTCACCTAGCTTGAAGGGAACACAAAGTTTCTTTTCAGTTGCCAACTGCACGCCATACATATATATGGGGAGGTCCAAGCTCCAACTCGGTTTTACAGTGAAAACGGCAGGCACTTCAAACCGGAACTAGGAAACAGACTGGGAAACCAGAGTAAGGGTTTCTCCTGAAACCCGTTCCCTTTGTGCTGGATGAACGAACGTCTCTCCACATGCTCAGTTCTGAGAGATAAGTGTGTGTGAAAGCCGTCGTTCACCTAGCTTGAAGGGAACACAAAGTTTCTTTTCAGTTGCCAACTGCACGCCATACATATATATGGGGAGGTCCAAGCTCCAACTCGGTTTTACAGTGAAAACGGCAGGCACTTCAAACCGGAACTAGGAAACAGACTGGGAAACCAGAGTAAGGGTTTCTCCTGAAACCCGTTCCCTTTGTGCTGGATGAACGAACGTCTTTCCACATGCTCAGTTCTGAGAGATAAGTGTGTGTGAAAGCCGTCCTTCACCTAGCTTGAAGGGAACACAAAGTTTCTTTTCAGTTGCCAACTCCACTCCATACATATATATGGGGAGGTACAAGCTCCAACTCGGTTTTACAGTGAAAACGGCAGGCACTTCAAACCGGCACTAGGAAACAGACTGAGAAACCAAAGAAAGGGTTTCTCTTGCAACCCGTTCCCTTTGTGCTGGATGAACGAACGTCTCTCCACATGCTCAGTTCTGAGAGATAAGTGTGTGTGAAAGCCGTCCTTCACCTAGCTTGAAGGGAACACAAAGTTTCTTTTCAGTTGCCAACTCCACTCCATACATATATATGGGGAGGTACAAGCTCCAACTCGGTTTTACAGTGAAAACGGCAGGCACTTCAAACCGGCACTAGGAAACAGAGTGAGAAACCTGAGTAATGGTTTCTCCTGCAAACCGTTCCCTTTGTGCTGGATGAACGAACGTCTCTCCACATGCTCAGTTCTGAGAGATAAGTGTGTGTGAAAGCCGTCCTTCACCTAGCTTGAAGGGAACACAAAGTTTCTTTTCAGTTGCCAACTCCACTCCATACATATATATGGGGAGATACAAGCTCCAACTCGGTTTTACAGTGAAAACGGCAGGCACTTCAAACCGGCACTAGGAAACAGACAGAGAAATCAGAGAAAGGGTTTCTCCTGCAACCGGTTCCCTTTGTGCTGGATGAACGAACTTCTCTCCACATGCTCAGTTCTGAGAGATAAGTGTGTGTGAAAGCCGTCCTTCACCTAGCTTGAAGGGAACACAAAGTTTCTTTTCAGTTGCCAACTCCACTCCATACATATATATGGGGAGGTACAAGCTCCAACTCGGTTTTACAGTGAAAATGGCAAGCACTTCTAACCGGCACTAGGAAACAGAATTAGAAACCATAGTAAGAGTTTCTACTGCAACCCGTTCCCTTTGTGCTGGATGAAAGAACGTCTCTCCACATGCTCAGTTCTGAGAGATAAGTGTGTGTGAAAGCCGTCCTTCACCTAGCTTGAAGGGAACCCAAAGTTTCTTTTCAGTTGCCAACTCCACTCCATACATATATATGGGGAGGTACAAGCTCCAACTCGGTTTGACAGTGAAAACGGCAGGCACTTCAAACCGGCACTACGAAACAGACTGAGAAACCAGACTAAGGGTTTCTCCTGCAACCCGTTCCCTTTGTGCTGGATGAACGAACGTCTCTCCACATGCTCAGTTCTGAGAGATAAGTGTGTGTGAAAGCCGTCCTTCACCTAGCTTGAAGGGAACACAAAGTTTCTTTTCAGTTGCCAACTCCACTCCATACATATATATGGGGAGGTACAAGCTCCAACTCGGTTTTACAGTGAAAACGGCAGGCACTTCAAACCGGCACTAGGAAACAGACTGAGAAACCAGAGTAAGGGTTTCTCCTGCAACCCGTTCCCTTTGTGCTGGATGAACGAACGTCTCTCCACATGCTCAGTTCTGAGAGATAAGTGTGTGTGAAAGCCGTCCTTCACCTAGCTTGAAGGGAACACAAAGTTTCTTTTCAGTTGCCAACTCCACTCCATACATATATATGCGGTGGTACAAGCTCCAACTCGGTTTGACAGTGAAAACGGCAGGCACTTCAAACCGGCACTACGAAACAGGCTGAGAAACCAGACTAAGGGTTTCTCCTGCAACCCGTTCCCTTTGTGCTGGATGAACGAACGTCTCTCCACATGCTCAGTTCTGAGAGATAAGTGTGTGTGAAAGCCGTCCTTCACCTAGCTTGAAGGGAACACAAAGTTTCTTTTCAGTTGCCAACTCCACTCCATACATATATATGGGGAGGTACAAGCTCCAACTCGGTTTTACAGTGAAAACGGCAGGCACTTCAAACCGGCACTAGGAAACAGACTGAGAAACCAGAGTAAGGGTTTCTCCTGCAAACCGTTCCCTTTGTGCTGGATGAACGAACGTCTCTCCTCATGCTCAGTTCAGAGAGATAAGTGTGTGTGAAAGCCGACCTTCACCTAGCTTGAAGGGAACACAAAGTTTCTTTTCAGTTGCCAACTCCACTCCATACATATATATGGGGAGGTCCAAGCTCCAACTCGGTTTTACAGTGAAAACGGCAGGCACTTCAAACCGGCACTAGGAAACAGACTGAGAAACCAGAGTAAGGGTTTCCCCTGCAACCCGTTCCCTTTGTGCTGGATGAACGAACGTCTCTCCACATGCTCAGTTCTGAGAGATAAGTGTGTGTGAAAGCCGTCCTTCACCTAGCTTGAAGGGAACACAAAGTTTCTTTTCAGTTGCCAACTCCACTCCATACATATATATGGGGAGGTACAAGCTCCAACTCGGTTTTACAGTGTAAACGGCAGGCACTTCAAACCGGCACTAGGAAACAGACTGAGAAACCAGAGTAAGGGTTTCTCCTGCAAACCGTTCCCTTTGTGCTGTATGAGCGAACGTCTCTCCACATGCTCAGTTCTGAGAGATAAGTGTGTGTGAAAGCCGTCCTTCACCTAGCTTGAAGGGAACACAAAGTTTCTTTTCAGTTGTCAACTCCAATCCATACATATATATGGGGAGGTACAAGCTCCAACTCGGTTTTACAGTGAAAACGGCAGGCACTTCAAACCGGCACTAGGAAACAGACTGAGAAACCAGAGTAAGGGTTTCTCCTGCAACCCGTTCCCTTTGTGCTGGATGAACGAACCTCTTTCCACATGCTCAGTTCTGAGAGAAAAGTGTGTGTGAAAGCCGTCCTTCACCTAGCTTGAGGGGAACACAAAGTTTCTTTTCAGTTGCCAACTCCACTCCATACGTATATATGGGGAGGTACAAGCTCCAACTCGGTTTTACAGTGAAAACGGCAGGCACTTCAAACCGGCACTAGGAAACAGACTGAGAAACCAGAGTAAGGGTTTCTCCTGAAACCCGTTCCCTTTGTGCTGGATGAACGAACGTCTCTCCACATGCTCAGTTCTGAGAGATAAGTGTGTGTGAAAGCCGTCCTTCACCTAGCTTTAAGGGAACACAAAGTTTCTTTTCAGTTGCCAACTCCACTCCATACATATATATGGGGAGGTACAAGCTCCAACTCGGTTTTACAGTGAAAACGGCAGGCACTTCAAACCGGCACTAGGAAACAGACTGAGAAACCAGAGTAAGGGTTTCTCCTGAAACCCGTTCCCTTTGTGCTGGATGAACGAATGTCTCTCCACATGCTCAGTTCTGAGAGATAAGTGTGTGTGAAAGCCATCCTTCACCTAGCTTGAATGGAACACAAAGTTTCTTTTCAGTTGCCAAATCCACTCCATACATATATAAGGGGAGGTACAAGCTCCAACTCGTTTTTATAGTGAAAACGGCAGGCACTTCAACCCGGCACTAGGAAACAGACTGAGAAACCAGAGTAAGGGTTTCTCCTGCAAACCGTTCCCTTTGTGCTGGATGAACGAACGTCTCTCCTCATGCTCAGTTCAGAGAGATAAGTGTGTGTGAAAGCCGACCTTCACCTAGCTTGAAGGGAACACAAAGTTTCTTTTCAGTTGCCAACTCCACTCCATACATATATATGGGGAGGTCCAAGCTCCAACTCGGTTTTACAGTGAAAACGGCAGGCACTTCAAACCGGCACTAGGAAACAGACTGAGAAACCAGAGTAAGGGTTTCCCCTGCAACCCGTTCCCTTTGTGCTGGATGAACGAACGTCTCTCCACATGCTCAGTTCTGAGAGATAAGTGTGTGTGAAAGCCGTCCTTCACCTAGCTTGAAGGGAACACAAAGTTTCTTTTCAGTTGCCAACTCCACTCCATACATATATATGGGGAGGTACAAGCTCCAACTCGGTTTTACAGTGAAAACGGCAGGCACTTCAAACCGGCACTAGGAAACAGACTGAGAAACCAGAGTAAGGGTTTCTCCTGCAACCCGTTCCCTTTGTGCTGGATGAACGAACGTCTCTCCACATGCTCAGTTCTGAGAGATAAGTGTGTGTGAAAGCCGTCCTTCACCTAGCTTGAAGGGAACACAAAGTTTCTTTTCAGTTGCCAACTCCACTCCATACATATATATGCGGTGGTACAAGCTCCAACTCGGTTTGACAGTGAAAACGGCAGGCACTTCAAACCGGCACTACGAAACAGGCTGAGAAACCAGACTAAGGGTTTCTCCTGCAACCCGTTCCCTTTGTGCTGGATGAACGAACGTCTCTCCACATGCTCAGTTCTGAGAGATAAGTGTGTGTGAAAGCCGTCCTTCACCTAGCTTGAAGGGAACACAAAGTTTCTTTTCAGTTGCCAACTCCACTCCATACATATATATGGGGAGGTACAAGCTCCAACTCGGTTTTACAGTGAAAACGGCAGGCACTTCAAACCGGCACTAGGAAACAGACTGAGAAACCAGAGTAAGGGTTTCTCCTGCAAACCGTTCCCTTTGTGCTGGATGAACGAACGTCTCTCCTCATGCTCAGTTCAGAGAGATAAGTGTGTGTGAAAGCCGACCTTCACCTAGCTTGAAGGGAACACAAAGTTTCTTTTCAGTTGCCAACTCCACTCCATACATATATATGGGGAGGTCCAAGCTCCAACTCGGTTTTACAGTGAAAACGGCAGGCACTTCAAACCGGCACTAGGAAACAGACTGAGAAACCAGAGTAAGGGTTTCCCCTGCAACCCGTTCCCTTTGTGCTGGATGAACGAACGTCTCTCCACATGCTCAGTTCTGAGAGATAAGTGTGTGTGAAAGCCGTCCTTCACCTAGCTTGAAGGGAACACAAAGTTTCTTTTCAGTTGCCAACTCCACTCCATACATATATATGGGGAGGTACAAGCTCCAACTCGGTTTTACAGTGTAAACGGCAGGCACTTCAAACCGGCACTAGGAAACAGACTGAGAAACCAGAGTAAGGGTTTCTCCTGCAAACCGTTCCCTTTGTGCTGTATGAGCGAACGTCTCTCCACATGCTCAGTTCTGAGAGATAAGTGTGTGTGAAAGCCGTCCTTCACCTAGCTTGAAGGGAACACAAAGTTTCTTTTCAGTTGTCAACTCCAATCCATACATATATATGGGGAGGTACAAGCTCCAACTCGGTTTTACAGTGAAAACGGCAGGCACTTCAAACCGGCACTAGGAAACAGACTGAGAAACCAGAGTAAGGGTTTCTCCTGCAACCCGTTCCCTTTGTGCTGGATGAACGAACCTCTTTCCACATGCTCAGTTCTGAGAGAAAAGTGTGTGTGAAAGCCGTCCTTCACCTAGCTTGAGGGGAACACAAAGTTTCTTTTCAGTTGCCAACTCCACTCCATACGTATATATGGGGAGGTACAAGCTCCAACTCGGTTTTACAGTGAAAACGGCAGGCACTTCAAACCGGCACTAGGAAACAGACTGAGAAACCAGAGTAAGGGTTTCTCCTGAAACCCGTTCCCTTTGTGCTGGATGAACGAACGTCTCTCCACATGCTCAGTTCTGAGAGATAAGTGTGTGTGAAAGCCGTCCTTCACCTAGCTTTAAGGGAACACAAAGTTTCTTTTCAGTTGCCAACTCCACTCCATACATATATATGGGGAGGTACAAGCTCCAACTCGGTTTTACAGTGAAAACGGCAGGCACTTCAAACCGGCACTAGGAAACAGACTGAGAAACCAGAGTAAGGGTTTCTCCTGAAACCCGTTCCCTTTGTGCTGGATGAACTAATGTCTCTCCACATGCTCAGTTCTGAGAGATAAGTGTGTGTGAAAGCCATCCTTCACCTAGCTTGAATGGAACACAAAGTTTCTTTTCAGTTGCCAAATCCACTCCATACATATATAAGGGGAGGTACAAGCTCCAACTCGTTTTTATAGTGAAAACGGCAGGCACTTCAACCCGGCACTAGGAAACAGACTGAGAAACCAGAGAAAGGGTTTCTCCTGCAACCCGTTCCCTTTGTGCTGGATGAACGAACGTCTCTCCACATGCTCAGTTCTGAGAGATAAGTGTGTGTGAAAGCCGTCCTTCACCTAGCTTGAAGGGAACACAAAGTTTCTTTTCAGTTGCCAACTCCACTCCATACATATATATGGGGAGGTACAAGCTCCAACTCGGTTTTACAGTGTAAACGGCAGGCACTTCAAACCGGCACTAGGAAACAGACTGAGAAACCAGAGTAAGGGTTTCTCCTGCAACCCGTTCCCTTTGTGCTGGATGAACGAACGTCTCTCCACATGCTCAGTTCTGAGAGATAAGTGTGTGTGAAAGCCGTCCTTCACCTAGCTTGAAAGGAACACAAAGTTTCTTTTCAGTTGCCAACTCCACTCCATACATATTTATGGGGTGATACAAGCTCCAACTCGGTTTTACAGTGAAAACGGCAGGCACTTCAAACCGGCACTAGGAAACAGACAGAGAAATCAGAGAAAGGGTTTCTCCTGCAACCCGTTCCCTTTGTGCTGGATGAACGAACGTCTCTCCACATGCTCAGTTCTGAGAGATAAGTGTGTGTGTAAGCCGTCCTTCACCTACCTTGAAGGGAACACAAAGTTTCTTTTCAGTTGCCAACTCCACTCCATACATATATATGGGGAAGTACAAGCTCCAACACGGTTTTACAGTGAAAATGGCAAGCACTTCTATCCGGCACTCGGAAACAGACTGAGAAACCAGAGTAAGAGTTTCTCCTGCAACCCGTTCCCTTTGTGCTCTATGAACGAACGTCTCTCCACATGCTCAGTTCTGAGAGATAAGTGTGTGTGAAAGCCGTCCTTCACCTAGCTTGAAGGGAACCCAAAGTTTCTTTTCAGTTGCCAACTCCACTCCATACATATATATGGGGAGGTACAAGCTCCAACTCGGTTTTACAGTGAAAACGGCAGGCACTTCAAACCGGCACTAGGAAACAGATTGAGAAACCAGAGAAAGGGTTTCTCCTGCAACCCGTTCCCTTTGTGCTGGATGAACGAACGTCTCTCCACATGCTCAGTTCTGAGAGATAATTGTGTGTGAAAGCCGTCCTTCACCTAGCTTGAAGGGAACACAAAGTTTCTTTTCAGTTGCCAACTCCACTCCATACATATATATGGGGAGGTACAAGCTCCAACTCGGTTTTACAGTGAAAACGGCAGGCACTTCAAACCGGCACTAGGAAACAGACTGAGAAACCAGAGTAGGGGTTTCTCCTGCAAACCGTTCCCTTTGTGCTGGATGAGCGAAAGTCTCTCCACATGCTCAGTTCTGAGAGATAAGTGTGTGTGAAAGCCGTCCTTCACCTAGCTTGAAGGGAACACAAAGTTTCTTTTCAGTTGCCAACACCACTCCATATATATATGTGGGGAGGTACAAGCTCCAACTCGGTTTTACAGTGAAAACGGCAGGCACTTCATACCGGCACTAGGAAACAGAATGAGAAACCTGAGTAAGGGTTTCTCCTGCAACCCGTTCCCTTTGTGCTGGATGAACGAACGTCTCTCCACATGCTCAGTTCTGAGAGATAATTGTGTGTTAAAGCCGTCCTTCACCTAGCTTGAAAGGAACACAAAGTTTCTTTTCAGTTGCCAACTCCACTCCATACATATATATGGGGTGATACAAGCTCCAACTCGGTTTTACAGTGAAAACGGCAGGCACTTCAAACCGGCACTAGGAAACAGACAGAGAAATCAGAGAAAGGGTTTCTCCTGCAACCCGTTCCCTTTGTGCTGGATGAACGAACGTCTCTCCACATGCTCAGTTCTGAGAGATAAGTGTGTGTGAAAGCCGTCCTTCACCTAGCTTGAAGGGAACACAAAGTTTCTTTTCAGTTGCCAACTCCACTCCATACATATATATGGGGAAGTACAAGCTCCAACACGGTTTTACAGTGAAAATGGCAAGCACTTCTATCCGGCACTCGGAAACAGACTGAGAAACCAGAGTAAGAGTTTCTCCTGCAACCCGTTCCCTTTGTGCTGGATGAACGAACGTCTCTCCACATGCTCAGTTCTGAGAGATAAGTGTGTGTGAAAGCCGTCCTTCACCTAGCTTGAAGGGAACACAAAGTTTCTTTTCAGTTGCCAACTCCACTCCATACATATATATGGGGAGGTACAAGCTCCAACTCGGTTTGACAGTGAAAACGGCAGGCACTTCAAACCGGCACTAGGAAACAGACTGAGAAACCAGAGTAAGGGTTTCTCCTGCAACCCGTTCCCTTTGTGCTGGATGAACGAACGTCTCTCCACATGCTCAGTTCTGAGAGATAAGTGTGTGTGAAAGCCGTCCTTCACCTAGCTTGAGGGGAACACAAAGTTTCTTTTCAGTTGCAATCTCCACTCCATACATATATATGGGGAGGTACAAGCTCCAACTCGGTTTTACAGTGAAAACGGCAGGCACTTCAAACCGGCACTAGGAAACACACTGAGAAACCAGAGTAAGGGTTTCTCCTGCAACCCGTTCCCTTTGTGCTGGATGAACGAACGTCTCTCCACATGCTCAGTTCTGAGAGATAAGTGGGTGTGAAAGCCGTCGTTCACCTAGCTTGAAGGGAACACAAAGTTTCTTTTCAGTTGCCAACTGCACGCCATACATATATATGGGGAGGTCCAAGCTCCAACTCGGTTTTACAGTGAAAACGGCAGGCACTTCAAACCGGAACTAGGAAACAGACTGGGAAACCAGAGTAAGGGTTTCTCCTGAAACCCGTTCCCTTTGTGCTGGATGAACGAACGTCTCTCCACATGCTCAGTTCTGAGAGATAAGTGTGTGTGAAAGCCGTCCTTCACCTAGCTTGAAGGGAACACAAAGTTTCTTTTCAGTTGCCAACTCCACTCCATACATATATATGGGGAGGTACAAGCTCCAACTCGGTTTTACAGTGAAAACGGCAGGCACTTCAAACCGGCACTAGGAAAAAGACTGAGAAACCAGAGAAAGGGTTTCTCTTGCAACCCGTTCCCTTTGTGCTGGATGAACGAACGTCTCTCCACATGCTCAGTTCTGAGAGATAAGTGTGTGTGAAAGCCGTCCTTCACCTAGCTTGAAGGGAACACAAAGTTTCTTTTCAGTTGCCAACTCCACTCCATACATATATATGGGGAGGTACAAGCTCCAACTCGGTTTTACAGTGAAAACGGCAGGCACTTCAAACCGGCACTAGGAAACAGAGTGAGAAACCTGAGTAATGGTTTCTCCTGCAAACCGTTCCCTTTGTGCTGGATGAACGAACGTCTCTCCACATGCTCAGTTCTGAGAGATAAGTGTGTGTGAAAGCCGTCCTTCACCTAGCTTGAAGGGAACACAAAGTTTCTTTTCAGTTGCCAACTCCACTCCATACATATATATGGGGAGATACAAGCTCCAACTCGGTTTTACAGTGAAAACGGCAGGCACTTCAAACCGGCACTAGGAAACAGACAGAGAAATCAGAGAAAGGGTTTCTCCTGCAACCGGTTCCCTTTGTGCTGGATGAACGAACTTCTCTCCACATGCTCAGTTCTGAGAGATAAGTGTGTGTGAAAGCCGTCCTTCACCTAGCTTGAAGGGAACACAAAGTTTCTTTTCAGTTGCCAACTCCACTCCATACATATATATGGGGAGGTACAAGCTCCAACTCGGTTTTACAGTGAAAATGGCAAGCACTTCTAACCGGCACTAGGAAACAGAATTAGAAACCATAGTAAGAGTTTCTACTGCAACCCGTTCCCTTTGTGCTGGATGAAAGAACGTCTCTCCACATGCTCAGTTCTGAGAGATAAGTGTGTGTGAAAGCCGTCCTTCACCTAGCTTGAAGGGAACCCAAAGTTTCTTTTCAGTTGCCAACTCCACTCCATACATATATATGGGGAGGTACAAGCTCCAACTCGGTTTGACAGTGAAAACGGCAGGCACTTCAAACCGGCAATACGAAACAGACTGAGAAACCAGAGTAAGGGTTTCTCCTGCAACCCGTTCCCTTTGTGCTGGATGAACGAACGTCTCTCCACATGCTCAGTTCTGAGAGATATGTGTGTGTGAAAGCCGTCTTTCACCTAGCTTGAGGGGAACACAAAGTTTCTTTTCAGTTGCCAACTCCACTCCATACATATATATGGGGAGGTACAAGCCCCAACTCTGTTTTACAGTGAAAACGGCAGGCACTTCTAACCGGCACTAGGAAACAGACTGAGAAACCAGAGTAAGGGTTTCTCCTGCAACCCGTTCCCTTTGTGCTGGATGAACGAACGTCTCTCCACATGCTCAGTTCTGAGAGATAATTGTGTGTTAAAGCCGTCCTTCACCTAGCTTGAAAGGAACACAAAGTTTCTTTTCAGTTGCCAACTCCACTCCATACATATATATGGGGTGATACAAGCTCCAACTCGGTTTTACAGTGAAAACGGCAGGCACTTCAAACCGGCACTAGGAAACAGACAGAGAAATCAGAGAAAGGGTTTCTCCTGCAACCCGTTCCCTTTGTGCTGGATGAACGAACGTCTCTCCACATGCTCAGTTCTGAGAGATAAGTGTGTGTGAAAGCCGTCCTTCACCTAGCTTGAAGGGAACACAAAGTTTCTTTTCAGTTGCCAACTCCACTCCATACATATATATGGGGAAGTACAAGCTCCAACACGGTTTTACAGTGAAAATGGCAAGCACTTCTATCCGGCACTCGGAAACAGACTGAGAAACCAGAGTAAGAGTTTCTCCTGCAACCCGTTCCCTTTGTGCTGGATGAACGAACGTCTCTCCACATGCTCAGTTCTGAGAGATAAGTGTGTGTGAAAGCCGTCCTTCACCTAGCTTGAAGGGAACACAAAGTTTCTTTTCAGTTGCCAACTCCACTCCATACATATATATGGGGAGGTACAAGCTCCAACTCGGTTTGACAGTGAAAACGGCAGGCACTTCAAACCGGCACTAGGAAACAGACTGAGAAACCAGAGTAAGGGTTTCTCCTGCAACCCGTTCCCTTTGTGCTGGATGAACGAACGTCTCTCCACATGCTCAGTTCTGAGAGATAAGTGTGTGTGAAAGCCGTCCTTCACCTAGCTTGAGGGGAACACAAAGTTTCTTTTCAGTTGCAATCTCCACTCCATACATATATATGGGGAGGTACAAGCTCCAACTCGGTTTTACAGTGAAAACGGCAGGCACTTCAAACCGGCACTAGGAAACACACTGAGAAACCAGAGTAAGGGTTTCTCCTGCAACCCGTTCCCTTTGTGCTGGATGAACGAACGTCTCTCCACATGCTCAGTTCTGAGAGATAAGTGGGTGTGAAAGCCGTCGTTCACCTAGCTTGAAGGGAACACAAAGTTTCTTTTCAGTTGCCAACTGCACGCCATACATATATATGGGGAGGTCCAAGCTCCAACTCGGTTTTACAGTGAAAACGGCAGGCACTTCAAACCGGAACTAGGAAACAGACTGGGAAACCAGAGTAAGGGTTTCTCCTGAAACCCGTTCCCTTTGTGCTGGATGAACGAACGTCTCTCCACATGCTCAGTTCTGAGAGATAAGTGTGTGTGAAAGCCGTCCTTCACCTAGCTTGAAGGGAACACAAAGTTTCTTTTCAGTTGCCAACTCCACTCCATACATATATATGGGGAGGTACAAGCTCCAACTCGGTTTTACAGTGAAAACGGCAGGCACTTCAAACCGGCACTAGGAAACAGACTGAGAAACCAGAGAAAGGGTTTCTCTTGCAACCCGTTCCCTTTGTGCTGGATGAACGAACGTCTCTCCACATGCTCAGTTCTGAGAGATAAGTGTGTGTGAAAGCCGTCCTTCACCTAGCTTGAAGGGAACACAAAGTTTCTTTTCAGTTGCCAACTCCACTCCATACATATATATGGGGAGGTACAAGCTCCAACTCGGTTTTACAGTGAAAACGGCAGGCACTTCAAACCGGCACTAGGAAACAGAGTGAGAAACCTGAGTAATGGTTTCTCCTGCAAACCGTTCCCTTTGTGCTGGATGAACGAACGTCTCTCCACATGCTCAGTTCTGAGAGATAAGTGTGTGTGAAAGCCGTCCTTCACCTAGCTTGAAGGGAACACAAAGTTTCTTTTCAGTTGCCAACTCCACTCCATACATATATATGGGGAGGTACAAGCTCCAACTCGGTTTGACAGTGAAAACGGCAGGCACTTCAAACCGGCAATACGAAACAGACTGAGAAACCAGACTAAGGGTTTCTCCTGCAACCCGTTCCCTTTGTGCTGGATGAACGAACGTCTCTCCACATGCTCAGTTCTGAGAGATATGTGTGTGTGAAAGCCGTCTTTCACCTAGCTTGAGGGGAACACAAAGTTTCTTTTCAGTTGCCAACTCCACTCCATACATATATATGGGGAGGTACAAGCCCCAACTCTGTTTTACAGTGAAAACGGCAGGCACTTCTAACCGGCACTAGGAAACAGACTGAGAAACCAGAGTAAGGGTTTCTCCTGCAACCCGTTCCCTTTGTGCTGGATGAACGAACGTCTCTCCACATGCTCAGTTCTGAGAGATAAGTGTGTGTGAAAGCCGTCCTTCACCTAGCTTGACGGGAACACAAAGTTTCTTTTCAGTTGCCAACTCCACTCCATACATATATATGCGGTGGTACAAGCTCCAACTCGGTTTGACAGTGAAAACGGCAGGCACTTTAAACCGGCACTACGAAACAGACTGAGAAACCAGACTAAGGGTTTCTCCTGCAACCCGTTCCCTTTGTGCTGGATGAACGAACGTCTCTCCACATGCTCAGTTCTGAGAGATATGTGTGTGTGAAAGCCGTCGTTCACCTAGCTTGAAGGGAACACAAAGTTTCTTTTCAGTTGCCAACTCCACTCCATACATATATATGGGGAGGTACAAGCTCCAACTCGGTTTTACAGTGAAAACGGCAGGCACTTCAAACCGGCACTAGGAAACAGACTGAGAAACCAGAGTAAGGGTTTCTCCTGCAACCCGTTCCCTTTGTGCTGGATGAACGAACGTCTCTCCTCATGCTCAGTTCAGAGAGATAAGTGTGTGTGAAAGCCGACCTTCACCTAGCTTGAAGGGAACACAAAGTTTCTTTTCAGTTGCCAACTCCACTCCATACATATATATGGGGAGGTCCAAGCTCCAACTCGGTTTTACAGTGAAAACGGCAGGCACTTCAAACCGGCACTAGGAAACAGACTGAGAAACCAGAGTAAGGGTTTCCCCTGCAACCCGTTCCCTTTGTGCTGGATGAACGAACGTCTCTCCACATGCTCAGTTCTGAGAGATAAGTGTGTGTGAAAGCCGTCCTTCACCTAGCTTGAAGGGAACACAAAGTTTCTTTTCAGTTGCCAACTCCACTCCATACATATATATGGGGAGGTACAAGCTCCAACTCGGTTTTACAGTGTAAACGGCAGGCACTTCAAACCGGCACTAGGAAACAGACTGAGAAACCAGAGTAAGGGTTTCTCCTGCAAACCGTTCCCTTTGTGCTGTATGAGCGAACGTCTCTCCACATGCTCAGTTCTGAGAGATAAGTGTGTGTGAAAGCCGTCCTTCACCTAGCTTGAAGGGAACACAAAGTTTCTTTTCAGTTGTCAACTCCAATCCATACATATATATGGGGAGGTACAAGCTCCAACTCGGTTTTACAGTGAAAACGGCAGGCACTTCAAACCGGCACTAGGAAACAGACTGAGAAACCAGAGTAAGGGTTTCTCCTGCAACCCGTTCCCTTTGTGCTGGATGAACGAACCTCTTTCCACATGCTCAGTTCTGAGAGAAAAGTGTGTGTGAAAGCCGTCCTTCACCTAGCTTGAGGGGAACACAAAGTTTCTTTTCAGTTGCCAACTCCACTCCATACGTATATATGGGGAGGTACAAGCTCCAACTCGGTTTTACAGTGAAAACGGCAGGCACTTCAAACCGGCACTAGGAAACAGACTGAGAAACCAGAGTAAGGGTTTCTCCTGAAACCCGTTCCCTTTGTGCTGGATGAACGAACGTCTCTCCACATGCTCAGTTCTGAGAGATAAGTGTGTGTGAAAGCCGTCCTTCACCTAGCTTTAAGGGAACACAAAGTTTCTTTTCAGTTGCCAACTCCACTCCATACATATATATGGGGAGGTACAAGCTCCAACTCGGTTTTACAGTGAAAACGGCAGGCACTTCAAACCGGCACTAGGAAACAGACTGAGAAACCAGAGAAAGGGTTTCTCTTGCAACCCGTTCCCTTTGTGCTGGATGAACGAACGTCTCTCCACATGCTCAGTTCTGAGAGATAAGTGTGTGTGAAAGCCGTCCTTCACCTAGCTTGAGGGGAACACAAAGTTTCTTTTCAGTTGCAATCTCCACTCCATACATATATATGGGGAGGTACAAGCTCCAACTCGGTTTTACAGTGAAAACGGCAGGCACTTCAAACCGGCACTAGGAAACACACTGAGAAACCAGAGTAAGGGTTTCTCCTGCAACCCGTTCCCTTTGTGCTGGATGAACGAACGTCTCTCCACATGCTCAGTTCTGAGAGATAAGTGTGTGTGAAAGCCGTCGTTCACCTAGCTTGAAGGGAACACAAAGTTTCTTTTCAGTTGCCAACTGCACGCCATACATATATATGGGGAGGTCCAAGCTCCAACTCGGTTTTACAGTGAAAACGGCAGGCACTTCAAACCGGAACTAGGAAACAGACTGGGAAACCAGAGTAAGGGTTTCTCCTGAAACCCGTTCCCTTTGTGCTGGATGAACGAACGTCTTTCCACATGCTCAGTTCTGAGAGATAAGTGTGTGTGAAAGCCGTCCTTCACCTAGCTTGAAGGGAACACAAAGTTTCTTTTCAGTTGCCAACTCCACTCCATACATATATATGGGGAGGTACAAGCTCCAACTCGGTTTTACAGTGAAAACGGCAGGCACTTCAAACCGGCACTAGGAAACAGACTGAGAAACCAAAGAAAGGGTTTCTCTTGCAACCCGTTCCCTTTGTGCTGGATGAACGAACGTCTCTCCACATGCTCAGTTCTGAGAGATAAGTGTGTGTGAAAGCCGTCCTTCACCTAGCTTGAAGGGAACACAAAGTTTCTTTTCAGTTGCCAACTCCACTCCATACATATATATGGGGAGGTACAAGCTCCAACTCGGTTTTACAGTGAAAACGGCAGGCACTTCAAACCGGCACTAGGAAACAGAGTGAGAAACCAGAGAAAGGGTTTCTCCTGCAAACCGTTCCCTTTGTGCTGGATGAACGAACGTCTCTCCACATGCTCAGTTCTGAGAGATAAGTGTGTGTGAAAGCCGTCCTTCACCTAGCTTGAAGGGAACACAAAGTTTCTTTTCAGTTGCCAACTCCACTCCATACATATATATGGGGAGATACAAGCTCCAACTCGGTTTTACAGTGAAAACGGCAGGCACTTCAAACCGGCACTAGGAAACAGACAGAGAAATCAGAGAAAGGGTTTCTCCTGCAACCGGTTCCCTTTGTGCTGGATGAACGAACTTCTCTCCACATGCTCAGTTCTGAGAGATAAGTGTGTGTGAAAGCCGTCCTTCACCTAGCTTGAAGGGAACACAAAGTTTCTTTTCAGTTGCCAACTCCACTCCATACATATATATGGGGAGGTACAAGCTCCAACTCGGTTTTACAGTGAAAATGGCAAGCACTTCTAACCGGCACTAGGAAACAGAATTAGAAACCATAGTAAGAGTTTCTACTGCAACCCGTTCCCTTTGTGCTGGATGAAAGAACGTCTCTCCACATGCTCAGTTCTGAGAGATAAGTGTGTGTGAAAGCCGTCCTTCACCTAGCTTGAAGGGAACCCAAAGTTTCTTTTCAGTTGCCAACTCCACTCCATACATATATATGGGGAGGTACAAGCTCCAACTCGGTTTGACAGTGAAAACGGCAGGCACTTCAAACCGGCACTACGAAACAGACTGAGAAACCAGACTAAGGGTTTCTCCTGCAACCCGTTCCCTTTGTGCTGGATGAACGAACGTCTCTCCTCATGCTCAGTTCAGAGAGATAAGTGTGTGTGAAAGCCGACCTTCACCTAGCTTGAAGGGAACACAAAGTTTCTTTTCAGTTGCCAACTCCACTCCATACATATATATGGGGAGGTCCAAGCTCCAACTCGGTTTTACAGTGAAAACGGCAGGCACTTCAAACCGGCACTAGGAAACAGACTGAGAAACCAGAGTAAGGGTTTCCCCTGCAACCCGTTCCCTTTGTGCTGGATGAACGAACGTCTCTCCACATGCTCAGTTCTGAGAGATAAGTGTGTGTGAAAGCCGTCCTTCACCTAGCTTGAAGGGAACACAAAGTTTCTTTTCAGTTGCCAACTCCACTCCATACATATATATGGGGAGGTACAAGCTCCAACTCGGTTTTACAGTGTAAACGGCAGGCACTTCAAACCGGCACTAGGAAACAGACTGAGAAACCAGAGTAAAGGTTTCTCCTGCAAACCGTTCCCTTTGTGCTGTATGAGCGAACGTCTCTCCACATGCTCAGTTCTGAGAGATAAGTGTGTGTGAAAGCCGTCCTTCACCTAGCTTGAAGGGAACACAAAGTTTCTTTTCAGTTGCCAACTCCACTCCATACATATATATGGGGAGGTACAAGCTCCAACTCGGTTTTACAGTGAAAACGGCAGGCACTTCAAACCGGCACTAGGAAACAGACTGAGAAACCAGAGTAAGGGTTTCTCCTGCAACCCGTTCCCTTTGTGCTGGATGAACGAACCTCTTTCCACATGCTCAGTTCTGAGAGAAAAGTGTGTGTGAAAGCCGTCCTTCACCTAGCTTGAGGGGAACACAAAGTTTCTTTTCAGTTGCCAACTCCACTCCATACGTATATATGGGGAGGTACAAGCTCCAACTCGGTTTTACAGTGAAAACGGCAGGCACTTCAAACCGGCACTAGGAAACAGACTGAGAAACCAGAGTAAGGGTTTCTCTTGCAACCCGTTCCCTTTGTGCTGGATGAACGAACGTCTCTCCACATGCTCAGTTCTGAGAGATAAGTGTGTGTGAAAGCCGTCCTTCACCTAGCTTGAGGGGAACACAAAGTTTCTTTTCAGTTGCAATCTCCACTCCATACATATATATGGGGAGGTACAAGCTCCAACTCGGTTTTACAGTGAAAACGGCAGGCACTTCAAACCGGCACTAGGAAACACACTGAGAAACCAGAGTAAGGGTTTCTCCTGCAACCCGTTCCCTTTGTGCTGGATGAACGAACGTCTCTCCACATGCTCAGTTCTGAGAGATAAGTGTGTGTGAAAGCCGTCGTTCACCTAGCTTGAAGGGAACACAAAGTTTCTTTTCAGTTGCCAACTGCACGCCATACATATATATGGGGAGGTCCAAGCTCCAACTCGGTTTTACAGTGAAAACGGCAGGCACTTCAAACCGGAACTAGGAAACAGACTGGGAAACCAGAGTAAGGGTTTCTCCTGAAACCCGTTCCCTTTGTGCTGGATGAACGAACGTCTCTCCACATGCTCAGTTCTGAGAGATAAGTGTGTGTGAAAGCCGTCGTTCACCTAGCTTGAAGGGAACACAAAGTTTCTTTTCAGTTGCCAACTGCACGCCATACATATATATGGGGAGGTCCAAGCTCCAACTCGGTTTTACAGTGAAAACGGCAGGCACTTCAAACCGGAACTAGGAAACAGACTGGGAAACCAGAGTAAGGGTTTCTCCTGAAACCCGTTCCCTTTGTGCTGGATGAACGAACGTCTTTCCACATGCTCAGTTCTGAGAGATAAGTGTGTGTGAAAGCCGTCCTTCACCTAGCTTGAAGGGAACACAAAGTTTCTTTTCAGTTGCCAACTCCACTCCATACATATATATGGGGAGGTACAAGCTCCAACTCGGTTTTACAGTGAAAACGGCAGGCACTTCAAACCGGCACTAGGAAACAGACTGAGAAACCAAAGAAAGGGTTTCTCTTGCAACCCGTTCCCTTTGTGCTGGATGAACGAACGTCTCTCCACATGCTCAGTTCTGAGAGATAAGTGTGTGTGAAAGCCGTCCTTCACCTAGCTTGAAGGGAACACAAAGTTTCTTTTCAGTTGCCAACTCCACTCCATACATATATATGGGGAGGTACAAGCTCCAACTCGGTTTTACAGTGAAAACGGCAGGCACTTCAAACCGGCACTAGGAAACAGAGTGAGAAACCTGAGTAATGGTTTCTCCTGCAAACCGTTCCCTTTGTGCTGGATGAACGAACGTCTCTCCACATGCTCAGTTCTGAGAGATAAGTGTGTGTGAAAGCCGTCCTTCACCTAGCTTGAAGGGAACACAAAGTTTCTTTTCAGTTGCCAACTCCACTCCATACATATATATGGGGAGATACAAGCTCCAACTCGGTTTTACAGTGAAAACGGCAGGCACTTCAAACCGGCACTAGGAAACAGACAGAGAAATCAGAGAAAGGGTTTCTCCTGCAACCGGTTCCCTTTGTGCTGGATGAACGAACTTCTCTCCACATGCTCAGTTCTGAGAGATAAGTGTGTGTGAAAGCCGTCCTTCACCTAGCTTGAAGGGAACACAAAGTTTCTTTTCAGTTGCCAACTCCACTCCATACATATATATGGGGAGGTACAAGCTCCAACTCGGTTTTACAGTGAAAATGGCAAGCACTTCTAACCGGCACTAGGAAACAGAATTAGAAACCATAGTAAGAGTTTCTACTGCAACCCGTTCCCTTTGTGCTGGATGAAAGAACGTCTCTCCACATGCTCAGTTCTGAGAGATAAGTGTGTGTGAAAGCCGTCCTTCACCTAGCTTGAAGGGAACCCAAAGTTTCTTTTCAGTTGCCAACTCCACTCCATACATATATATGGGGAGGTACAAGCTCCAACTCGGTTTGACAGTGAAAACGGCAGGCACTTCAAACCGGCACTACGAAACAGACTGAGAAACCAGACTAAGGGTTTCTCCTGCAACCCGTTCCCTTTGTGCTGGATGAACGAACGTCTCTCCACATGCTCAGTTCTGAGAGATAAGTGTGTGTGAAAGCCGTCCTTCACCTAGCTTGAAGGGAACACAAAGTTTCTTTTCAGTTGCCAACTCCACTCCATACATATATATGGGGAGGTACAAGCTCCAACTCGGTTTTACAGTGAAAACGGCAGGCACTTCAAACCGGCACTAGGAAACAGACTGAGAAACCAGAGTAAGGGTTTCTCCTGCAACCCGTTCCCTTTGTGCTGGATGAACGAACGTCTCTCCACATGCTCAGTTCTGAGAGATAAGTGTGTGTGAAAGCCGTCCTTCACCTAGCTTGAAGGGAACACAAAGTTTCTTTTCAGTTGCCAACTCCACTCCATACATATATATGCGGTGGTACAAGCTCCAACTCGGTTTGACAGTGAAAACGGCAGGCACTTCAAACCGGCACTACGAAACAGGCTGAGAAACCAGACTAAGGGTTTCTCCTGCAACCCGTTCCCTTTGTGCTGGATGAACGAACGTCTCTCCACATGCTCAGTTCTGAGAGATAAGTGTGTGTGAAAGCCGTCCTTCACCTAGCTTGAAGGGAACACAAAGTTTCTTTTCAGTTGCCAACTCCACTCCATACATATATATGGGGAGGTACAAGCTCCAACTCGGTTTTACAGTGAAAACGGCAGGCACTTCAAACCGGCACTAGGAAACAGACTGAGAAACCAGAGTAAGGGTTTCTCCTGCAAACCGTTCCCTTTGTGCTGGATGAACGAACGTCTCTCCTCATGCTCAGTTCAGAGAGATAAGTGTGTGTGAAAGCCGACCTTCACCTAGCTTGAAGGGAACACAAAGTTTCTTTTCAGTTGCCAACTCCACTCCATACATATATATGGGGAGGTCCAAGCTCCAACTCGGTTTTACAGTGAAAACGGCAGGCACTTCAAACCGGCACTAGGAAACAGACTGAGAAACCAGAGTAAGGGTTTCCCCTGCAACCCGTTCCCTTTGTGCTGGATGAACGAACGTCTCTCCACATGCTCAGTTCTGAGAGATAAGTGTGTGTGAAAGCCGTCCTTCACCTAGCTTGAAGGGAACACAAAGTTTCTTTTCAGTTGCCAACTCCACTCCATACATATATATGGGGAGGTACAAGCTCCAACTCGGTTTTACAGTGTAAACGGCAGGCACTTCAAACCGGCACTAGGAAACAGACTGAGAAACCAGAGTAAGGGTTTCTCCTGCAAACCGTTCCCTTTGTGCTGTATGAGCGAACGTCTCTCCACATGCTCAGTTCTGAGAGATAAGTGTGTGTGAAAGCCGTCCTTCACCTAGCTTGAAGGGAACACAAAGTTTCTTTTCAGTTGTCAACTCCAATCCATACATATATATGGGGAGGTACAAGCTCCAACTCGGTTTTACAGTGAAAACGGCAGGCACTTCAAACCGGCACTAGGAAACAGACTGAGAAACCAGAGTAAGGGTTTCTCCTGCAACCCGTTCCCTTTGTGCTGGATGAACGAACCTCTTTCCACATGCTCAGTTCTGAGAGAAAAGTGTGTGTGAAAGCCGTCCTTCACCTAGCTTGAGGGGAACACAAAGTTTCTTTTCAGTTGCCAACTCCACTCCATACGTATATATGGGGAGGTACAAGCTCCAACTCGGTTTTACAGTGAAAACGGCAGGCACTTCAAACCGGCACTAGGAAACAGACTGAGAAACCAGAGTAAGGGTTTCTCCTGAAACCCGTTCCCTTTGTGCTGGATGAACGAACGTCTCTCCACATGCTCAGTTCTGAGAGATAAGTGTGTGTGAAAGCCGTCCTTCACCTAGCTTTAAGGGAACACAAAGTTTCTTTTCAGTTGCCAACTCCACTCCATACATATATATGGGGAGGTACAAGCTCCAACTCGGTTTTACAGTGAAAACGGCAGGCACTTCAAACCGGCACTAGGAAACAGACTGAGAAACCAGAGTAAGGGTTTCTCCTGAAACCCGTTCCCTTTGTGCTGGATGAACGAATGTCTCTCCACATGCTCAGTTCTGAGAGATAAGTGTGTGTGAAAGCCATCCTTCACCTAGCTTGAATGGAACACAAAGTTTCTTTTCAGTTGCCAAATCCACTCCATACATATATAAGGGGAGGTACAAGCTCCAACTCGTTTTTATAGTGAAAACGGCAGGCACTTCAACCCGGCACTAGGAAACAGACTGAGAAACCAGAGTAAGGGTTTCCCCTGCAACCCGCTCCCTTTGTGCTGGATGAATGAACGTCTCTCCACATGCTCAGTTCTGAGAGATAAGTGTGTGTGAAAGCCGTCCTTCACCTAGCTTGAAGGGAACACAAAGTTTCTTTTCAGTTGCCAACTCCACTCCATACATATATATGGGGAGGTACAAGCTCCAACTCGGTTTTACAGTGAAAACGGCAGGCACTTCAAACCGGCACTAGGAAACAGACTGAGAAACCAGAGTAAGGGTTTCTCCTGCAACCCGTTCCCTTTGTGCTGGATGAACGAACGTCTCTCCACATGCTCAGTTCTGAGAGATAAGTGTGTGTGAAAGCCGTCCTTCACCTAGCTTGAAGGGAACACAAAGTTTCTTTTCAGTTGCCAACTCCACTCCATACATATATATGCGGTGGTACAAGCTCCAACTCGGTTTGACAGTGAAAACGGCAGGCACTTCAAACCGGCACTACGAAACAGGCTGAGAAACCAGACTAAGGGTTTCTCCTGCAACCCGTTCCCTTTGTGCTGGATGAACGAACGTCTCTCCACATGCTCAGTTCTGAGAGATAAGTGTGTGTGAAAGCCGTCCTTCACCTAGCTTGAAGGGAACACAAAGTTTCTTTTCAGTTGCCAACTCCACTCCATACATATATATGGGGAGGTACAAGCTCCAACTCGGTTTTACAGTGAAAACGGCAGGCACTTCAAACCGGCACTAGGAAACAGACTGAGAAACCAGAGTAAGGGTTTCTCCTGCAAACCGTTCCCTTTGTGCTGGATGAACGAACGTCTCTCCTCATGCTCAGTTCAGAGAGATAAGTGTGTGTGAAAGCCGACCTTCACCTAGCTTGAAGGGAACACAAAGTTTCTTTTCAGTTGCCAACTCCACTCCATACATATATATGGGGAGGTCCAAGCTCCAACTCGGTTTTACAGTGAAAACGGCAGGCACTTCAAACCGGCACTAGGAAACAGACTGAGAAACCAGAGTAAGGGTTTCCCCTGCAACCCGTTCCCTTTGTGCTGGATGAACGAACGTCTCTCCACATGCTCAGTTCTGAGAGATAAGTGTGTGTGAAAGCCGTCCTTCACCTAGCTTGAAGGGAACACAAAGTTTCTTTTCAGTTGCCAACTCCACTCCATACATATATATGGGGAGGTACAAGCTCCAACTCGGTTTTACAGTGTAAACGGCAGGCACTTCAAACCGGCACTAGGAAACAGACTGAGAAACCAGAGTAAGGGTTTCTCCTGCAAACCGTTCCCTTTGTGCTGTATGAGCGAACGTCTCTCCACATGCTCAGTTCTGAGAGATAAGTGTGTGTGAAAGCCGTCCTTCACCTAGCTTGAAGGGAACACAAAGTTTCTTTTCAGTTGTCAACTCCAATCCATACATATATATGGGGAGGTACAAGCTCCAACTCGGTTTTACAGTGAAAACGGCAGGCACTTCAAACCGGCACTAGGAAACAGACTGAGAAACCAGAGTAAGGGTTTCTCCTGCAACCCGTTCCCTTTGTGCTGGATGAACGAACCTCTTTCCACATGCTCAGTTCTGAGAGAAAAGTGTGTGTGAAAGCCGTCCTTCACCTAGCTTGAGGGGAACACAAAGTTTCTTTTCAGTTGCCAACTCCACTCCATACGTATATATGGGGAGGTACAAGCTCCAACTCGGTTTTACAGTGAAAACGGCAGGCACTTCAAACCGGCACTAGGAAACAGACTGAGAAACCAGAGTAAGGGTTTCTCCTGAAACCCGTTCCCTTTGTGCTGGATGAACGAACGTCTCTCCACATGCTCAGTTCTGAGAGATAAGTGTGTGTGAAAGCCGTACTTCACCTAGCTTTAAGGGAACACAAAGTTTCTTTTCAGTTGCCAACTCCACTCCATACATATATATGGGGAGGTACAAGCTCCAACTCGGTTTTACAGTGAAAACGGCAGGCACTTCAAACCGGCACTAGGAAACAGACTGAGAAACCAGAGTAAGGGTTTCTCCTGAAACCCGTTCCCTTTGTGCTGGATGAACGAATGTCTCTCCACATGCTCAGTTCTGAGAGATAAGTGTGTGTGAAAGCCATCCTTCACCTAGCTTGAATGGAACACAAAGTTTCTTTTCAGTTGCCAAATCCACTCCATACATATATAAGGGGAGGTACAAGCTCCAACTCGTTTTTATAGTGAAAACGGCAGGCACTTCAACCCGGCACTAGGAAACAGACTGAGAAACCAGAGAAAGGGTTTCTCCTGCAACCCGTTCCCTTTGTGCTGGATGAACGAACGTCTCTCCACATGCTCAGTTCTGAGAGATAAGTGTGTGTGAAAGCCGTCCTTCACCTAGCTTGAAGGGAACACAAAGTTTCTTTTCAGTTGCCAACTCCACTCCATACATATATATGGGGAGGTACAAGCTCCAACTCGGTTTTACAGTGTAAACGGCAGGCACTTCAAACCGGCACTAGGAAACAGACTGAGAAACCAGAGTAAGGGTTTCTCCTGCAACCCGTTCCCTTTGTGCTGGATGAACGAACGTCTCTCCACATGCTCAGTTCTGAGAGATAAGTGTGTGTGAAAGCCGTCCTTCACCTAGCTTGAAAGGAACACAAAGTTTCTTTTCAGTTGCCAACTCCACTCCATACATATTTATGGGGTGATACAAGCTCCAACTCGGTTTTACAGTGAAAACGGCAGGCACTTCAAACCGGCACTAGGAAACAGACAGAGAAATCAGAGAAAGGGTTTCTCCTGCAACCCGTTCCCTTTGTGCTGGATGAACGAACGTCTCTCCACATGCTCAGTTCTGAGAGATAAGTGTGTGTGTAAGCCGTCCTTCACCTACCTTGAAGGGAACACAAAGTTTCTTTTCAGTTGCCAACTCCACTCCATACATATATATGGGGAAGTACAAGCTCCAACACGGTTTTACAGTGAAAATGGCAAGCACTTCTATCCGGCACTCGGAAACAGACTGAGAAACCAGAGTAAGAGTTTCTCCTGCAACCCGTTCCCTTTGTGCTCTATGAACGAACGTCTCTCCACATGCTCAGTTCTGAGAGATAAGTGTGTGTGAAAGCCGTCCTTCACCTAGCTTGAAGGGAACACAAAGTTTCTTTTCAGTTGCCAACTCCACTCCATACATATATATGGGGAGGTACAAGCTCCAACTCGGTTTGACAGTGAAAACGGCAGGCACTTCAAACCGGCACTAGGAAACAGACTGAGAAACCAGAGTAAGGGTTTCTCCTGCAACCCGTTCCCTTTGTGCTGGATGAACGAACGTCTCTCCACATGCTCAGTTCTGAGAGATAAGTGTGTGTGAAAGCCGTCCTTCACCTAGCTTGAGGGGAACACAAAGTTTCTTTTCAGTTGCAATCTCCACTCCATACATATATATGGGGAGGTACAAGCTCCAACTCGGTTTTACAGTGAAAACGGCAGGCACTTCAAACTGGCACTAGGAAACACACTGAGAAACCAGAGTAAGGGTTTCTCCTGCAACCCGTTCCCTTTGTGCTGGATGAACGAACGTCTCTCCACATGCTCAGTTCTGAGAGATAAGTGTGTGTGAAAGCCGTCCTTCACCTAGCTTGAGGGGAACACAAAGTTTCTTTTCAGTTGCAATCTCGACTCCATACATATATATGGGGAGGTACAAGCTCCAACTCGGTTTTACAGTGAAAACGGCAGGCACTTCAAACCGGCACTAGGAAACACACTGAGAAACCAGAGTAAGGGTTTCTCCTGCAACCCGTTCCCTTTGTGCTGGATGAACGAACGTCTCTCCACATGCTCAGTTCTGAGAGATAAGTGTGTGTGAAAGCCGTCGTTCACCTAGCTTGAAGGGAACACAAAGTTTCTTTTCAGTTGCCAACTGCACTCCATACATATATATGGGGAGGTCCAAGCTCCAACTCGGTTTTACAGTGAAAACGGCAGGCACTTCAAACCGGAACTAGGAAACAGACTGAGAAACCAGAGTAAGGGTTTCTCCTGAAACCCGTTCCCTTTGTGCTGGATGAACGAACGTCTTTCCACATGCTCAGTTCTGAGAGATAAGTGTGTGTGAAATCCGTCCTTCACCTAGCTTGAAGGGAACACAAAGTTTCTTTTCAGTTGCCAACTCCACTCCATACATATATATGGGGAGGTACAAGCTCCAACTCGGTTTTACAGTGAAAACGGCAGGCACTTCAAACCGGCACTAGGAAACAGACTGAGAAACCAGAGAAAGGGTTTCTCTTGCAACCCGTTCCCTTTGTGCTGGCTGAACGAACGTCTCTCCACATGCTCAGTTCTGAGAGATAAGTGTGTGTGAAAGCCGTCCTTCACCTAGCTTGAAGGGAACACAAAGTTTCTTTTCAGTTGCCAACTCCACTCCATACATATATATGGGGAGGTACAAGCTCCAACTCGGTTTGACAGTGAAAACGGCAGGCACTTCAAACCGGCACTACGAAACAGACTGAGAAACCAGACTAAGGGTTTCTCCTGCAACCCGTTCCCTTTGTGCTGGATGAACGAACGTCTCTCCACATGCTCAGTTCTGAGAGATAAGTGTGTGTGAAAGCCGTCTTTCACCTAGCTTGAGGGGAACACAAAGTTTCTTTTCAGTTGCCAACTCCACTCCATACATATATATGGGGAGGTACAAGCCCCAACTCTGTTTTACAGTGAAAACGGCAGGCACTTCTAACCGGCACTAGGAAACAGACTGAGAAACCAGAGTAAGGGTTTCTCCTGCAACCCGTTCCCTTTGTGCTGGATGAACGAACGTCTCTCCACATGCTCAGTTCTGAGAGATAAGTGTGTGTGAAAGCCGTCCTTCACCTAGCTTGAAGGGAACACAAAGTTTCTTTTCAGTTGCCAACACCACTCCATATATATATATGCGGTGGTACAAGCTCCAACTCGGTTTGACAGTGAAAACGGCAGGCACTTCAAACCGGCACTATGAAACAGACTGAGAAACCAGACTAAGGGTTTTTCCTGCAACCCGTTCCCTTTGTGCTGGATGAACGAACGTCTCTCCACATGCTCAGTTCTGAGAGATAAGTGTGTGTGAAAGCCGTCCTTCACCTAGCTTGAAGGGAACACAAAGTTTCTTTTCAGTTGCCAACTCCACTCCATACATATATATGGGGAGGTACAAGCTCCATCTCGGTTTTACAGTGAAAATGGCAAGCACTTCTAACCGGCACTAGGAAACAGAATTAGAAACCATAGTAAGAGTTTCTACTGCAACCCGTTCCCTTTGTGCTGGATGAAAGAACGTCTCTCCACATGCTCAGTTCTGAGAGATAAGTGTGTGTGAAAGCCGTCCTTCACCTAGCTTGAAGGGAACCCAAAGTTTCTTTTCAGTTGCCAACTCCACTCCATACATATATATGGGGAGGTACAAGCCCCAACTCTGTTTTACAGTGAAAACGGCAGGCACTTCTAACCGGCACTAGGAAACAGACTGAGAAACCAGAGTAAGGGTTTCTCCTGCAACCCGTTCCCTTTGTGCTGGATGAACGAACGTCTCTCCACATGCTCAGTTCTGAGAGATAAGTGTGTGTGAAAGCCGTCCTTCACCTAGCTTGAAGGGAACACAAAGTTTCTTTTCAGTTGCCAAGTCCACTCCATACATATATATGCGGTGGTACAAGCTCCAACTCGGTTTGACAGTGAAAACGGCAGGCACTTTAAACCGGCACTACGAAACAGACTGAGAAACCAGACTAAGGGTTTCTCCTGCAACCCGTTCCCTTTGTGCTGGATGAACGAACGTCTCTCCACATGCTCAGTTCTGAGAGATAAGTGTGTGTGAAAGCCGTCCTTCACCTATCTTGAAGGGAACACAAAGTTTCTTTTCAGTTGCCAACTCCACTCCATACATATATATGGGGAGGTACAAGCCCCAACTCTCTTTTACAGTGAAAACGGCAGGCACTTCTAACCGGCACTAGGAAACAGACTGAGAAACCAGAGTAAGGGTTTCTCCTGCAACCCGTTCCCTTTGTGCTGGATGAACGAACGTCTCTCCACATGCTCAGTTCTGAGAGATAAGTGTGTGTGAAAGCCGTCCTTCACCTAGCTTGAAGGGAACACAAAGTTTCTTTTCAGTTGCCAACTCCACTCCATACATATATATGGGGAGGTACAAGCTCCAACTCGGTTTTACAGTGAAAACGGCAGGCACTTCAAACCGGCACTAGGAAACAGACTGAGAAACCAGAGTAAGGGTTTCTCCTGCAACCCGTTCCCTTTGTGCTGGATGAACGAACCTCTTTCCACATGCTCAGTTCTGAGAGAAAAGTGTGTGTGAAAGCCGTCCTTCACCTAGCTTGAGGGGAACACAAAGTTTCTTTTCAGTTGCCAACTCCACTCCATACGTATATATGGGGAGGTACAAGCTCCAACTCGGTTTTACAGTGAAAACGGCAGGCACTTCAAACCGGCACTAGGAAACAGACTGAGAAACCAGAGTAAGGGTTTCTCCTGAAACCCGTTCCCTTTGTGCTGGATGAACGAACGTCTCTCCACATGCTCAGTTCTGAGAGATAAGTGTGTGTGAAAGCCGTCCTTCACCTAGCTTTAAGGGAACACAAAGTTTCTTTTCAGTTGCCAACTCCACTCCATACATATATATGGGGAGGTACAAGCTCCAACCCGGTTTTACAGTGAAAACGGCAGGCACTTCAAACCGGCACTAGGAAACAGACTGAGAAACCAGAGTAAGGGTTTCTCCTGAAACCCGTTCCCTTTGTGCTGGATGAACGAATGTCTCTCCACATGCTCAGTTCTGAGAGATAAGTGTGTGTGAAAGCCATCCTTCACCTAGCTTGAACGGAACACAAAGTTTCTTTTCAGTTGCCAAATCCACTCCATACATATATAAGGGGAGGTACAAGCTCCAACTCGTTTTTATAGTGAAAACGGCAGGCACTTCAACCCGGCACTAGGAAACAGACTGAGAAACCAGAGAAAGGGTTTCTCCTGCAACCCGTTCCCTTTGTGCTGGATGAACGAACGTCTCTCCACATGCTCAGTTCTGAGAGATAAGTGTGTGTGAAAGCCGTCCTTCACCTAGCTTGAAGGGAACACAAAGTTTCTTTTCAGTTGCCAACTCCACTCCATACATATATATGGGGAGGTACAAGCTCCAACTCGGTTTTACAGTGTAAACGGCAGGCACTTCAAACCGGCACTAGGAAACAGACTGAGAAACCAGAGTAAGGGTTTCTCCTGCAACCCGTTCCCTTTGTGCTGGATGAACGAACGTCTCTCCACATGCTCAGTTCTGAGAGATAAGTGTGTGTGAAAGCCGTCCTTCACCTAGCTTGAAAGGAACACAAAGTTTCTTTTCAGTTGCCAACTCCACTCCATACATATTTATGGGGTGATACAAGCTCCAACTCGGTTTTACAGTGAAAACGGCAGGCACTTCAAACCGGCACTAGGAAACAGACAGAGAAATCAGAGAAAGGGTTTCTCCTGCAACCCGTTCCCTTTGTGCTGGATGAACGAACGTCTCTCCACATGCTCAGTTCTGAGAGATAAGTGTGTGTGTAAGCCGTCCTTCACCTACCTTGAAGGGAACACAAAGTTTCTTTTCAGTTGCCAACTCCACTCCATACATATATATGGGGAAGTACAAGCTCCAACACGGTTTTACAGTGAAAATGGCAAGCACTTCTATCCGGCACTCGGAAACAGACTGAGAAACAAGAGTAAGAGTTTCTCCTGCAACCCGTTCCCTTTGTGCTCTATGAACGAACGTCTCTCCACATGCTCAGTTCTGAGAGATAAGTGTGTGTGAAAGCCGTCCTTCACCTAGCTTGAAGTGAACACAAAGTTTCTTTTCAGTTGCCAACTCCACTCCATACATATATATGGGGAGGTACAAGCTCCAACTCGGTTTGACAGTGAAAACGGCAGGCACTTCAAACCGGCACTAGGAAACAGACTGAGAAACCAGAGTAAGGGTTTCTCCTGCAACCCGTTCCCTTTGTGCTGGATGAACGAACGTCTCTCCACATGCTCAGTTCTGAGAGATAAGTGTGTGTGAAAGCCGTCCTTCACCTAGCTTGAGGGGAACACAAAGTTTCTTTTCAGTTGCAATCTCCACTCCATACATATATATGGGGAGGTACAAGCTCCAACTCGGTTTGACAGTGAAAACGGCAGGCACTTCAAACCGGCACTAGGAAACAGACTGAGAAACCAGACTAAGGGTTTCTCCTGCAACCCGTTCCCTTTGTGCTGGATGAACGAACGTCTCTCCACATGCTCAGTTCTGAGAGATAAGTGTGTGTGAAAGCCGTCCTTCACCTATCTTGAAGGGAACACAAAGTTTCTTTTCAGTTGCCAACTCCACTCCATACATATATATGGGGAGGTACAAGCCCCAACTCTCTTTTACAGTGAAAACGGCAGGCACTTCTAACCGGCACTAGGAAACAGACTGAGAAACCAGAGTAAGGGTTTCTCCTGCAACCCGTTCCCTTTGTGCTGGATGAACGAACGTCTCTCCACATGCTCAGTTCTGAGAGATAAGTGTGTGTGAAAGCCGTCCTTCACCTAGCTTGAAGGGAACACAAAGTTTCTTTTCAGTTGCCAACTCCACTCCATACATATATATGGGGAGGTACAAGCTCCAACTCGGTTTTACAGTGAAAACGGCAGGCACTTCAAACCGGCACTAGGAAACAGACTGAGAAACCAGAGTAAGGGTTTCTCCTGCAACCCGTTCCCTTTGTGCTGGATGAACGAACGTCTCTCCACATGCTCAGTTCTGAGAGATAAGTGTGTGTGAAAGCCGTCCTTCACCTAGCTTGAAGGGAACACAAAGTTTCTTTTCAGTTGCCAACTCCACTCCATACATATATATGCGGTGGTACAAGCTCCAACTCGGTTTGACAGTGAAAACGGCAGGCACTTCAAACCGGCACTACGAAACAGGCTGAGAAACCAGACTAAGGGTTTCTCCTGCAACCCGTTCCCTTTGTGCTGGATGAACGAACGTCTCTCCACATGCTCAGTTCTGAGAGATAAGTGTGTGTGAAAGCCGTCCTTCACCTAGCTTGAAGGGAACACAAAGTTTCTTTTCAGTTGCCAACTCCACTCCATACATATATATGGGGAGGTACAAGCTCCAACTCGGTTTTACAGTGAAAACGGCAGGCACTTCAAACCGGCACTAGGAAACAGACTGAGAAACCAGAGTAAGGGTTTCTCCTGCAAACCGTTCCCTTTGTGCTGGATGAACGAACGTCTCTCCTCATGCTCAGTTCAGAGAGATAAGTGTGTGTGAAAGCCGAACTTCACCTAGCTTGAAGGGAACACAAAGTTTCTTTTCAGTTGCCAACTCCACTCCATACATATATATGGGGAGGTCCAAGCTCCAACTCGGTTTTACAGTGAAAACGGCAGGCACTTCAAACCGGCACTAGGAAACAGACTGAGAAACCAGAGTAAGGGTTTCCCCTGCAACCCGTTCCCTTTGTGCTGGATGAACGAACGTCTCTCCACATGCTCAGTTCTGAGAGATAAGTGTGTGTGAAAGCCGTCCTTCACCTAGCTTGAAGGGAACACAAAGTTTCTTTTCAGTTGCCAACTCCACTCCATACATATATATGGGGAGGTACAAGCTCCAACTCGGTTTTACAGTGTAAACGGCAGGCACTTCAAACCGGCACTAGGAAACAGACTGAGAAACCAGAGTAAGGGTTTCTCCTGCAAACCGTTCCCTTTGTGCTGTATGAACGAACGTCTCTCCACATGCTCAGTTCTGAGAGATAAGTGTGTGTGAAAGCCGTCCTTCACCTAGCTTGAAGGGAACACAAAGTTTCTTTTCAGTTGCCAACTCCACTCCATACATATATATGGGGAGGTACAAGCTCCAACTCGGTTTGACAGTGAAAACGGCAGGCACTTCAAACCGGCACTACGAAACAGACTGAGAAACCAGACTAAGGGTTTCTCCTGCAACCCGTTCCCTTTGTGCTGGATGAACGAACGTCTCTCCACATGCTCAGTTCTGAGAGATAAGTGTGTGTGAAAGCCGTCTTTCACCTAGCTTGAGGGGAACACAAAGTTTCTTTTCAGTTGCCAACTCCACTCCATACATATATATGGGGAGGTACAAGCCCCAACTCTGTTTTACAGTGAAAACGGCAGGCACTTCTAACCGGCACTAGGAAACAGACTGAGAAACCAGAGTAAGGGTTTCTCCTGCAACCCGTTCCCTTTGTGCTGGATGAACGAACGTCTCTCCACATGCTCAGTTCTGAGAGATAAGTGTGTGTGAAAGCCGTCCTTCACCTAGCTTGAAGGGAACCCAAAGTTTCTTTTCAGTTGCCAACTCCACTCCATACATATATATGGGGAGGTACAAGCTCCAACTCGGTTTGACAGTGAAAACGGCAGGCACTTCAAACCGGCACTACGAAACAGACTGAGAAACCAGACTAAGGGTTTCTCCTGCAACCCGTTCCCTTTGTGCTGGATGAACGAACGTCTCTCCACATGCTCAGTTCTGAGAGATATGTGTGTGTGAAAGCCGTCTTTCACCTAGCTTGAGGGGAACACAAAGTTTCTTTTCAGTTGCCAACTCCACTCCATACATATATATGGGGAGGTACAAGCCCCAACTCTGTTTTACAGTGAAAACGGAAGGCACTTCTAACCGGCACTAGGAAACAGACTGAGAAACCAGAGTAAGGGTTTCTCCTGCAACCCGTTCCCTTTGTGCTGGATGAACGAACGTCTCTCCACATGCTCAGTTCTGAGAGATAAGTGTGTGTGAAAGCTGTCCTTCACCTAGCTTGAAGGGAACACAAAGTTTCTTTTCAGTTGCCAAGTCCACTCCATACATATATATGCGGTGGTACAAGCTCCAACTTGGTTTGACAGTGAAAACGGCAGGCACTTTAAACCGGCACTACGAAACAGACTGAGAAACCAGACTAAGGGTTTCTCCTGCAACCCGTTCCCTTTGTGCTGGATGAACGAACGTCTCTCCACATGCTCAGTTCTGAGAGATAAGTGTGTGTGAAAGCCGTCCTTCACCTATCTTGAAGGGAACACAAAGTTTCTTTTCAGTTGCCAACTCCACTCCATACATATATATGGGGAGGTACAAGCCCCAACTCTCTTTTACAGTGAAAACGGCAGGCACTTCTAACCGGCACTAGGAAACAGACTGAGAAACCAGAGTAAGGGTTTCTCCTGCAACCCGTTCCCTTTGTGCTGGATGAACGAACGTCTCTCCACATGCTCAGTTCTGAGAGATAAGTGTGTGTGAAAGCCGTCCTTCACCTAGCTTGAAGGGAACACAAAGTTTCTTTTCAGTTGCCAACTCCACTCCATACATATATATGGGGAGGTACAAGCTCCAACTCGGTTTTACAGTGAAAACGGCAGGCACTTCAAACCGGCACTAGGAAACAGACTGAGAAACCAGAGTAAGGGTTTCTCCTGCAACCCGTTCCCTTTGTGCTGGATGAACGAACGTCTCTCCACATGCTCAGTTCTGAGAGATAAGTGTGTGTGAAAGCCGTCCTTCACCTAGCTTGAAGGGAACACAAAGTTTCTTTTCAGTTGCCAACTCCACTCCATACATATATATGCGGTGGTACAAGCTCCAACTCGGTTTGACAGTGAAAACGGCAGGCACTTCAAACCGGCACTACGAAACAGGCTGAGAAACCAGAGTAAGGGTTTCTCCTGCAACCCGTTCCCTTTGTGCTGGATGAACGAACGTCTCTCCACATGCTCAGTTCTGAGAGATAAGTGTGTGTGAAAGCCGTCCTTCACCTAGCTTGAAGGGAACACAAAGTTTCTTTTCAGTTGCCAACTCCACTCCATACATATATATGGGGAGGTCCAAGCTCCAACTCGGTTTTACAGTGAAAACGGCAGGCACTTCAAACCGGCACTAGGAAACAGACTGAGAAACCAGAGTAATGGTTTCCCCTGCAACCCGTTCCCTTTGTGCTGGATGAACGAACGTCTCTCCACATGCTCAGTTCTGAGAGATAAGTGTGTGTGAAAGCCGTCCTTCACCTAGCTTGAAGGGAACACAAAGTTTCTTTTCAGTTGCCAACTCCACTCCATACATATATATGGGGAGGTACAAGCTCCAACTCGGTTTTACAGTGTAAACGGCAGGCACTTCAAACCGGCACTAGGAAACAGACTGAGAATCCAGAGTAAGGGTTTCTCCTGCAAACCGTTCCCTTTGTGCTGTATGAGCGAACGTCTCTCCACATGCTCAGTTCTGAGAGATAAGTGTGTGTGAAAGCCGTCCTTCACCTAGCTTGAAGGGAACACAAAGTTTCTTTTCAGTTGTCAACTCCAATCCATACATATATATGGGGAGGTACAAGCTCCAACTCGGTTTTACAGTGAAAACGGCAGGCACTTCAAACCGGCACTAGGAAACAGACTGAGAAACCAGAGTAAGGGTTTCTCCTGCAACCCGTTCCCTTTGTGCTGGATGAACGAACCTCTTTCCACATGCTCAGTTCTGAGAGAAAAGTGTGTGTGAAAGCCGTCCTTCACCTAGCTTGAGGGGAACACAAAGTTTCTTTTCAGTTGCCAACTCCACTCCATACGTATATATGGGGAGGTACAAGCTCCAACTCGGTTTTACAGTGAAAACGGCAGGCACTTCAAACCGGCACTAGGAAACAGACTGAGAAACCAGAGTAAGGGTTTCTCCTGAAACCCGTTCCCTTTGTGCTGGATGAACGGACGTCTCTCCACATGCTCAGTTCTGAGAGATAAGTGTGTGTGAAAGCCGTCCTTCACCTAGCTTTAAGGGTACACAAAGTTTCTTTTCAGTTGCCAACTCCACTCCATACATATATATGGGGAGGTACAAGCTCCAACCCGGTTTTACAGTGAAAACGGCAGGCACTTCAAACCGGCACAAGGAAACAGACTGAGAAACCAGAGTAAGGGTTTCTCCTGAAACCCGTTCCCTTTGTGCTGGATGAACGAATGTCTCTCCACATGCTCATTTCTGAGAGATAAGTGTGTGTGAAAGCCATCCTTCACCTAGCTTGAATGGAACACAAAGTTTCTTTTCAGTTGCCAAATCCACTCCATACATATATAAGGGGAGGTACAAGCTCCAACTCGTTTTTATAGTGAAAACGGCAGGCACTTCAACCCGGCACTAGGAAACAGACTGAGAAACCAGAGAAAGGGTTTCTCCTGCAACCCGTTCCCTTTGTGCTGGATGAACGAACGTCTCTCCACATGCTCAGTTCTGAGAGATAAGTGTGTGTGAAAGCCGTCCTTCACCTAGCTTGAAGGGAACACAAAGTTTCTTTTCAGTTGCCAACTCCACTCCATACATATATATGGGGAGGTACAAGCTCCAACTCGGTTTTACAGTGTAAACGGCAGGCACTTCAAACCGGCACTAGGAAACAGACTGAGAAACCAGAGTAAGGGTTTCTCCTGCAACCCGTTCCCTTTGTGCTGGATGAACGAACGTCTCTCCACATGCTCAGTTCTGAGAGATAAGTGTGTGTGAAAGCCGTCCTTCACCTAGCTTGAAAGGAACACAAAGTTTCTTTTCAGTTGCCAACTCCACTCCATACATATTTATGGGGTGATACAAGCTCCAACTCGGTTTTACAGTGAAAACGGCAGGCACTTCAAACCGGCACTAGGAAACAGACAGAGAAATCAGAGAAAGGGTTTCTCCTGCAACCCGTTCCCTTTGTGCTGGATGAACGAACGTCTCTCCACATGCTCAGTTCTGAGAGATAAGTGTGTGTGTAAGCCGTCCTTCACCTACCTTGAAGGGAACACAAAGTTTCTTTTCAGTTGCCAACTCCACTCCATACATATATATGGGGAAGTACAAGCTCCAACACGGTTTTACAGTGAAAATGGCAAGCACTTCTATCCGGCACTCGGAAACAGACTGAGAAACCAGAGTAAGAGTTTCTCCTGCAACCCGTTCCCTTTGTGCTCTATGAACGAACGTCTCTCCACATGCTCAGTTCTGAGAGATAAGTGTGTGTGAAAGCCGTCCTTCACCTAGCTTGAAGTGAACACAAAGTTTCTTTTCAGTTGCCAACTCCACTCCATACATATATATGGGGAGGTACAAGCTCCAACTCGGTTTGACAGTGAAAACGGCAGGCACTTCAAACCGGCACTAGGAAACAGACTGAGAAACCAGAGTAAGGGTTTCTCCTGCAACCCGTTCCCTTTGTGCTGGATGAACGAACGTCTCTCCACATGCTCAGTTCTGAGAGATAAGTGTGTGTGAAAGCCGTCCTTCACCTAGCTTGAGGGGAACACAAAGTTTCTTTTCAGTTGCAATCTCCACTCCATACATATATATGGGGAGGTACAAGCTCCAACTCGGTTTTACAGTGAAAACGGCAGGCACTTCAAACCGGCACTAGGAAACACACTGAGAAACCAGAGTAAGGGTTTCTCCTGCAACCCGTTCCCTTTGTGCTGGATGAACGAACGTCTCTCCACATGCTCAGTTCTGAGAGATAAGTGTGTGTGAAAGCCGTCCTTCACCTAGCTTGAAGGGAACACAAAGTTTCTTTTCAGTTGCCAAGTCCACTCCATACATATATATGCGGTGGTACAAGCTCCAACTTGGTTTGACAGTGAAAACGGCAGGCACTTTAAACCGGCACTACGAAACAGACTGAGAAACCAGACTAAGGGTTTCACCTGCAACCCGTTCCCTTTGTGCTGGATGAACGAACGTCTCTCCACATGCTCAGTTCTGAGAGATAAGTGTGTGTGAAAGCCGTCCTTCACCTATCTTGAAGGGAACACAAAGTTTCTTTTCAGTTGCCAACTCCACTCCATACATATATATGGGGAGGTACAAGCCCCAACTCTCTTTTACAGTGAAAACGGCAGGCACTTCTAACCGGCACTAGGAAACAGACTGAGAAACCAGAGTAAGGGTTTCTCCTGCAACCCGTTCCCTTTGTGCTGGATGAACGAACGTCTCTCCACATGCTCAGTTCTGAGAGATAAGTGTGTGTGAAAGCCGTCCTTCACCTAGCTTGAAGGGAACACAAAGTTTCTTTTCAGTTGCCAACTCCACTCCATACATATATATGGGGAGGTACAAGCTCCAACTCGGTTTTACAGTGAAAACGGCAGGCACTTCAAACCGGCACTAGGAAACAGACTGAGAAACCAGAGTAAGGGTTTCTCCTGCAACCCGTTCCCTTTGTGCTGGATGAACGAACGTCTCTCCACATGCTCAGTTCTGAGAGATAAGTGTGTGTGAAAGCCGTCCTTCACCTAGCTTGAAGGGAACACAAAGTTTCTTTTCAATTGCCAACTCCACTCCATACATATATATGCGGTGGTACAAGCTCCAACTCGGTTTGACAGTGAAAACGGCAGGCACTTCAAACCGGCACTACGAAACAGGCTGAGAAACCAGACTAAGGGTTTCTCCTGCAACCCGTTCCCTTTGTGCTGGATGAACGAACGTCTCTCCACATGCTCAGTTCTGAGAGATAAGTGTGTGTGAAAGCCGTCCTTCACCTAGCTTGAAGGGAACACAAAGTTTCTTTTCAGTTGCCAACTCCACTCCATACATATATATGGGGAGGTACAAGCTCCAACTCGGTTTTACAGTGAAAACGGCAGGCACTTCAAACCGGCACTAGGAAACAGACTGAGAAACCAGAGTAAGGGTTTCTCCTGCAACCCGTTCCCTTTGTGCTGGATGAACGAACGTCTCTCCTCATGCTCAGTTCAGAGAGATAAGTGTGTGTGAAAGCCGACCTTCACCTAGCTTGAAGGGAACACAAAGTTTCTTTTCAGTTGCCAACTCCACTCCATACATATATATGGGGAGGTCCAAGCTCCAACTCGGTTTTACAGTGAAAACGGCCGGCACTTCAAACCGGCACTAGGAAACAGACTGAGAAACCAGAGTAAGGGTTTCCCCTGCAACCCGTTCCCTTTGTGCTGGATGAACGAACGTCTCTACACATGCTCAGTTCTGAGAGATAAGTGTGTGTGAAAGCCGTCCTTCACCTAGCTTGAAGGGAACACAAAGTTTCTTTTCAGTTGCCAACTCCACTCCATACATATATATGGGGAGGTACAAGCTCCAACTCGGTTTTACAGTGTAAACGGCAGGCACTTCAAACCGGCACTAGGAAACAGACTGAGAATCCAGAGTAAGGGTTTCTCCTGCAAACCGTTCCCTTTGTGCTGTATGAGCGAACGTCTCTCCACATGCTCAGTTCTGAGAGATAAGTGTGTGTGAAAGCCGTCCTTCACCTAGCTTGAAGGGAACACAAAGTTTCTTTTCAGTTGTCAACTCCAATCCATACATATATATGGGGAGGTACAAGCTCCAACTCGGTTTTACAGTGAAAACGGCAGGCACTTCAAACCGGCACTAGGAAACAGACTGAGAAACCAGAGTAAGGGTTTCTCCTGCAACCCGTTCCCTTTGTGCTGGATGAACGAACCTCTTTCCACATGCTCAGTTCTGAGAGAAAAGTGTGTGTGAAAGCCGTCCTTCACCTAGCTTGAGGGGAACACAAAGTTTCTTTTCAGTTGCCAACTCCACTCCATACGTATATATGGGGAGGTACAAGCTCCAACTCGGTTTTACAGTGAAAACGGCAGGCACTTCAAACCGGCACTAGGAAACAGACTGAGAAACCAGAGTAAGGGTTTCTCCTGAAACCCGTTCCCTTTGTGCTGGATGAACGAACGTCTCTCCACATGCTCAGTTCTGAGAGATAAGTGTGTGTGAAAGCCGTCCTTCACCTAGCTTTAAGGGAACACAAAGTTTCTTTTCAGTTGCCAACTCCACTCCATACATATATATGGGGAGGTACAAGCTCCAACCCGGTTTTACAGTGAAAACGGCAGGCACTTCAAACCGGCACTAGGAAACAGACTGAGAAACCAGAGTAAGGGTTTCTCCTGAAACCCGTTCCCTTTGTGCTGGATGAACGAATGTCTCTCCACATGCTCAGTTCTGAGAGATAAGTGTGTGTGAAAGCCATCCTTCACCTAGCTTGAATGGAACACAAAGTTTCTTTTCAGTTGCCAAATCCACTCCATACATATATAAGGGGAGGTACAAGCTCCAACTCGTTTTTATAGTGAAAAGGGCAGGCACTTCAACCCGGCACTAGGAAACAGACTGAGAAACCAGAGAAAGGGTTTCTCCTGCAACCCGTTCCCTTTGTGCTGGATGAACGAACGTCTCTCCACATGCTCAGTTCTGAGAGATAAGTGTGTGTGAAAGCCGTCCTTCACCTAGCTTGAAGGGAACACAAAGTTTCTTTTCAGTTGCCAACTCCACTCCATACATATATATGGGGAGGTACAAGCTCCAACTCGGTTTTACAGTGTAAACGGCAGGCACTTCAAACCGGCACTAGGAAACAGACTGAGAAACCAGAGTAAGGGTTTCTCCTGCAACCCGTTCCCTTTGTGCTGGATGAACGAACGTCTCTCCACATGCTCAGTTCTGAGAGATAAGTGTGTGTGAAAGCCGTCCTTCACCTAGCTTGAAAGGAACACAAAGTTTCTTTTCAGTTGCCAACTCCACTCCATACATATTTATGGGGTGATACAAGCTCCAACTCGGTTTTACAGTGAAAACGGCAGGCACTTCAAACCGGCACTAGGACACAGACAGAGAAATCAGAGAAAGGGTTTCTCCTGCAACCCGTTCCCTTTGTGCTGGATGAACGAACGTCTCTCCACATGCTCAGTTCTGAGAGATAAGTGTGTGTGTAAGCCGTCCTTCACCTACCTTGAAGGGAACACAAAGTTTCTTTTCAGTTGCCAACTCCACTCCATACATATATATGGGGAAGTACAAGCTCCAACGCGGTTTTACAGTGAAAATGGCAAGCACTTCTATCCGGCACTCGGAAACAGACTGAGAAACCAGAGTAAGAGTTTCTCCTGCAACCCGTTCCCTTTGTGCTCTATGAACGAACGTCTCTCCACATGCTCAGTTCTGAGAGATAAGTGTGTGTGAAAGCCGTCCTTCACCTAGCTTGAAGTGAACACAAAGTTTCTTTTCAGTTGCCAACTCCACTCCATACATATATATGGGGAGGTACAAGCTCCAACTCGGTTTGACAGTGAAAACGGCAGGCACTTCAAACCGGCACTAGGAAACAGACTGAGAAACTAGAGTAAGGGTTTCTCCTGCAACCCGTTCCCTTTGTGCTGGATGAACGAACGTCTCTCCACATGCTCAGTTCTGAGAGATAAGTGTGTGTGAAAGCCGTCCTTCACCTAGCTTGAGGGGAACACAAAGTTTCTTTTCAGTTGCAATCTCCACTCCATACATATATATGGGGAGGTACAAGCTCCAACTCGGTTTTACAGTGAAAACGGCAGGCACTTCAAACCGGCACTAGGAAACACACTGAGAAACCAGAGTAAGGGTTTCTCCTGCAACCCGTTCCCTTTGTGCTGGATGAACGAACGTCTCTCCACATGCTCAGTTCTGAGAGATAAGTGTGTGTGAAAGCCGTCCTTCACCTAGCTTGAAGGGAACACAAAGTTTCTTTTCAGTTGCCAACTGCACTCCATACATATATATGGGGAGGTCCAAGCTCCAACTCGGTTTTACAGTGAAAACGGCAGGCACTTCAAACCGGAACTAGGAAACAGACTGAGAAACCAGAGTAAGGGTTTCTCCTGAAACCCGTTCCCTTTGTGCTGGATGAACGAACGTCTTTCCACATGCTCAGTTCTGAGAGATAAGTGTGTGTGAAACCCGTCCTTCACCTAGCTTGAAGGGAACACAAAGTTTCTTTTCAGTTGCCAACTCCACTCCATACATATATATGGGGAGGTACAAGCTCCAACTCGGTTTTACAGTGAAAACGGCAGGCACTTCAAACCGGCACTAGGAAACAGACTGAGAAACCAGAGAAAGGGTTTCTCTTGCAACCCGTTCCCTTTGTGCTGGCTGAACGAACGTCTCTCCACATGCTCAGTTCTGAGAGATAAGTGTGTGTGAAAGCCGTCCTTCACCTAGCTTGAAGGGAACACAAAGTTTCTTTTCAGTTGCCAACTCCACTCCATACATATATATGGGGAGGTACAAGCTCCAACTCGGTTTGACAGTGAAAACGGCAGGCACTTCAAACCGGCACTACGAAACAGACTGAGAAACCAGACTAAGGGTTTCTCCTGCAACCTGTTCCCTTTGTGCTGGTTGAACGAACGTCTCTCCACATGCTCAGTTCTGAGAGATAAGTGTGTGTGAAAGCCGTCCTTCACCTAGCTTTGAGTGAACACAAAGTTTCTTTTCAGTTGCCAACTCCACTCCATACATATATATGGGGAGGTACAAGCTCCAACTCGGTTTGACAGTGAAAACGGCAGGCACTTCAAACCGGCACTAGGAAACAGACTGAGAAACCAGAGTAAGGGTTTCTCCTGCAACCCGTTCCCTTTGTGCTGGATGAACGAACGTCTTTCCACATGCTCAGTTCTGAGAGATAAGTGTGTGTGAAAGCCGTCCTTCACCTAGCTTGAGGGGAACACAAAGTTTCTTTTCAGTTGCAATCTCGACTCCATACATATATATGGGGAGGTACAAGCTCCAACTCGGTTTGACAGTGAAAACGGCAGGCACTTCAAACCGGCACTAGGAAACAGACTGAGAAACCAGAGAAAGGGTTTCTCTTGCAACCCGTTCCCTTTGTGCTGGCTGAACGAACGTCTCTCCACATGCTCAGTTCTGAGAGATAAGTGTGTGTGAAAGCCGTCCTTCACCTAGCTTGAAGGGAACACAAAGTTTCTTTTCAGTTGCCAACTCCACTCCATACATATATATGGGGAGGTACAAGCTCCAACTCGGTTTTACAGTGTAAACGGCAGGCACTTCAAACCGGCACTAGGAAACAGACTGAGAATCCAGAGTAAGGGTTTCTCCTGCAAACCGTTCCCTTTGTGCTGTATGAGCGAACGTCTCTCCACATGCTCAGTTCTGAGAGATAAGTGTGTGTGAAAGCCGTCCTTCACCTAGCTTGAAGGGAACACAAAGTTTCTTTTCAGTTGTCAACTCCAATCCATACATATATATGGGGAGGTACAAGCTCCAACTCGGTTTTACAGTGAAAACGGCAGGCACTTCAAACCGGCACTAGGAAACAGACTGAGAAACCAGAGTAAGGGTTTCTCCTGCAACCCGTTCCCTTTGTGCTGGATGAACGAACCTCTTTCCACATGCTCAGTTCTGAGAGAAAAGTGTGTGTGAAAGCCGTCCTTCACCTAGCTTGAGGGGAACACAAAGTTTCTTTTCAGTTGCCAACTCCACTCCATACGTATATATGGGGAGGTACAAGCTCCAACTCGGTTTTACAGTGAAAACGGCAGGCACTTCAAACCGGCACTAGGAAACAGACTGAGAAACCAGAGTAAGGGTTTCTCCTGAAACCCGTTCCCTTTGTGCTGGATGAACGGACGTCTCTCCACATGCTCAGTTCTGAGAGATAAGTGTGTGTGAAAGCCGTCCTTCACCTAGCTTTAAGGGAACACAAAGTTTCTTTTCAGTTGCCAACTCCACTCCATACATATATATGGGGAGGTACAAGCTCCAACCCGGTTTTACAGTGAAAACGGCAGGCACTTCAAACCGGCACTAGGAAACAGACTGAGAAACCAGAGTAAGGGTTTCTCCTGAAACCCGTTCCCTTTGTGCTGGATGAACGAATGTCTCTCCACATGCTCATTTCTGAGAGATAAGTGTGTGTGAAAGCCATCCTTCACCTAGCTTGAATGGAACACAAAGTTTCTTTTCAGTTGCCAAATCCACTCCATACATATATAAGGGGAGGTACAAGCTCCAACTCGCTTTTATAGTGAAAACGGCAGGCACTTCAACCCGGCACTAGGAAACAGACTGAGAAACCGGAGAAAGGGTTTCTCCTGCAACCCGTTCCCTTTGTGCTGGATGAACGAACGTCTCTCCACATGCTCAGTTCTGAGAGATAAGTGTGTGTGAAAGCCGTCCTTCACCTAGCTTGAAGGGAACACAAAGTTTCTTTTCAGTTGCCAACTCCACTCCATACATATATATGGGGAGGTACAAGCTCCAACTCGGTTTTACAGTGTAAACGGCAGGCACTTCAAACCGGCACTAGGAAACAGACTGAGAAACCAGAGTAAGGGTTTCTCCTGCAACCCGTTCCCTTTGTGCTGGATGAACGAACGTCTCTCCACATGCTCAGTTCTGAGAGATAAGTGTGTGTGAAAGCCGTCCTTCACCTAGCTTGAAAGGAACACAAATTTTCTTTTCAGTTGCCAACTCCACTCCATACATATTTATGGGGTGATACAAGCTCCAACTCGGTTTTACAGTGAAAACGGCAGGCACTTCAAACCGGCACTAGGAAACAGACAGAGAAATCAGAGAAAGGGTTTCTCCTGCAACCCGTTCCCTTTGTGCTGGATGAACGAACGTCTCTCCACATGCTCAGTTCTGAGAGATAAGTGTGTGTGTAAGCCGTCCTTCACCTACCTTGAAGGGAACACAAAGTTTCTTTTCAGTTGCCAACTCCACTCCATACATATATATGGGGAAGTACAAGCTCCAACACGGTTTTACAGTGAAAATGGCAAGCACTTCTATCCGGCACTCGGAAACAGACTGAGAAACCAGAGTAAGAGTTTCTCCTGCAACCCGTTCCCTTTGTGCTCTATGAACGAACGTCTCTCCACATGCTCAGTTCTGAGAGATAAGTGTGTGTGAAAGCCGTCCTTCACCTATCTTGAAGTGAACACAAAGTTTCTTTTCAGTTGCCAACTCCACTCCATACATATATATGGGGAGGTACAAGCTCCAACTCGGTTTGACAGTGAAAACGGCAGGCACTTCAAACCGGCACTAGGAAACAGACTGAGAAACCAGAGTAAGGGTTTCTCCTGCAACCCGTTCCCTTTGTGCTGGATGAACGAACGTCTCTCCACATGCTCAGTTCTGAGAGATAAGTGTGTGTGAAAGCCGTCCTTCACCTAGCTTGAGGGGAACACAAAGTTTCTTTTCAGTTGCAATCTCCACTCCATACATATATATGGGGAGGTACAAGCTCCAACTCGGTTTTACAGTGAAAAAGGCAGGCACTTCAAACCGGCACTAGGAAACACACTGAGAAACCAGAGTAAGGGTTTCTCCTGCAACCCGTTCCCTTTGTGCTGGATGAACGAACGTCTCTCCACATGCTCAGTTCTGAGAGATAAGTGTGTGTGAAAGCCGTCCTTCACCTAGCTTGAAGGGAACACAAAGTTTCTTTTCAGTTGCCAAGTCCACTCCATACATATATATGCGGTGGTACAAGCTCCAACTTGGTTTGACAGTGAAAACGGCAGGCACTTTAAACCGGCACTACGAAACAGACTGAGAAACCAGACTAAGGGTTTCTCCTGCAACCCGTTCCCTTTGTGCTGGATGAACGAACGTCTCTCCACATGCTCAGTTCTGAGAGATAAGTGTGTGTGAAAGCCGTCCTTCACCTATCTTGAAGGGAACACAAAGTTTCTTTTCAGTTGCCAACTCCACTCCATACATATATATGGGGAGGTACAAGCCCCAACTCTCTTTTACAGTGAAAACGGCAGGCACTTCTAACCGGCACTAGGAAACAGACTGAGAAACCAGAGTAAGGGTTTCTCCTGCAACCCGTTCCCTTTGTGCTGGATGAACGAACGTCTCTCCACATGCTCAGTTCTGAGAGATAAGTGTGTGTGAAAGCCGTCCTTCACCTAGCTTGAAGGGAACACAAAGTTTCTTTTCAGTTGCCAACTCCACTCCATACATATATATGGGGAGGTACAAGCTCCAACTCGGTTTTACAGTGAAAACGGCAGGCACTTCAAACCGGCACTAGGAAACAGACTGAGAAACCAGAGTAAGGGTTTCTCCTGCAACCCGTTCCCTTTGTGCTGGATGAACGAACGTCTCTCCACATGCTCAGTTCTGAGAGATAAGTGTGTGTGAAAGCCGTCCTTCACCTAGCTTGAAGGGAACACAAAGTTTCTTTTCAATTGCCAACTCCACTCCATACATATATATGCGGTGGTACAAGCTCCAACTCGGTTTGACAGTGAAAACGGCAGGCACTTCAAACCGGCACTACGAAACAGGCTGAGAAACCAGACTAAGGGTTTCTCCTGCAACCCGTTCCCTTTGTGCTGGATGAACGAACGTCTCTCCACATGCTCAGTTCTGAGAGATAAGTGTGTGTGAAAGCCGTCCTTCACCTAGCTTGAAGGGAACACAAAGTTTCTTTTCAGTTGCCAACTCCACTCCATACATATATATGGGGAGGTACAAGCTCCAACTCGGTTTTACAGTGAAAACGGCAGGCACTTCAAACCGGCACTAGGAAACAGACTGAGAAACCAGAGTAAGGGTTTCTCCTGCAACCCGTTCCCTTTGTGCTGGATGAACGAACGTCTCTCCTCATGCTCAGTTCAGAGAGATAAGTGTGTGTGAAAGCCGACCTTCACCTAGCTTGAAGGGAACACAAAGTTTCTTTTCAGTTGCCAACTCCACTCCATACATATATATGGGGAGGTCCAAGCTCCAACTCGGTTTTACAGTGAAAACGGCCGGCACTTCAAACCGGCACTAGGAAACAGACTGAGAAACCAGAGTAAGGGTTTCCCCTGCAACCCGTTCCCTTTGTGCTGGATGAACGAACGTCTCTACACATGCTCAGTTCTGAGAGATAAGTGTGTGTGAAAGCCGTCCTTCACCTAGCTTGAAGGGAACACAAAGTTTCTTTTCAGTTGCCAACTCCACTCCATACATATATATGGGGAGGTACAAGCTCCAACTCGGTTTTACAGTGTAAACGGCAGGCACTTCAAACCGGCACTAGGAAACAGACTGAGAATCCAGAGTAAGGGTTTCTCCTGCAAACCGTTCCCTTTGTGCTGTATGAGCGAACGTCTCTCCACATGCTCAGTTCTGAGAGATAAGTGTGTGTGAAAGCCGTCCTTCACCTAGCTTGAAGGGAACACAAAGTTTCTTTTCAGTTGTCAACTCCAATCCATACATATATATGGGGAGGTACAAGCTCCAACTCGGTTTTACAGTGAAAACGGCAGGCACTTCAAACCGGCACTAGGAAACAGACTGAGAAACCAGAGTAAGGGTTTCTCCTGCAACCCGTTCCCTTTGTGCTGGATGAACGAAACTCTTTCCACATGCTCAGTTCTGAGAGAAAAGTGTGTGTGAAAGCCGTCCTTCACCTAGCTTGAGGGGAACACAAAGTTTCTTTTCAGTTGCCAACTCCACTCCATACGTATATATGGGGAGGTACAAGCTCCAACTCGGTTTTACAGTGAAAACGGCAGGCACTTCAAACCGGCACTAGGAAACAGACTGAGAAACCAGAGTAAGGGTTTCTCCTGAAACCCGTTCCCTTTGTGCTGGATGAACGAACGTCTCTCCACATGCTCAGTTCTGAGAGATAAGTGTGTGTGAAAGCCGTCCTTCACCTAGCTTTAAGGGAACACAAAGTTTCTTTTCAGTTGCCAACTCCACTCCATACATATATATGGGGAGGTACAAGCTCCAACCCGGTTTTACAGTGAAAACGGCAGGCACTTCAAACCGGCACTAGGAAACAGACTGAGAAACCAGAGTAAGGGTTTCTCCTGAAACCCGTTCCCTTTGTGCTGGATGAACGAACGTCTCTCCACATGCTCAGTTCTGAGAGATAAGTGTGTGTGAAAGCCATCCTTCACCTAGCTTGAATGGAACACAAAGTTTCTTTTCAGTTGCCAAATCCACTCCATACATATATAAGGGGAGGTACAAGCTCCAACTCGTTTTTATAGTGAAAACGGCAGGCACTTCAACCCGGCACTAGGAAACAGACTGAGAAACCAGAGAAAGGGTTTCTCCTGCAACCCGTTCCCTTTGTGCTGGATGAACGAACGTCTCTCCACATGCTCAGTTCTGAGAGATAAGTGTGTGTGAAAGCCGTCCTTCACCTAGCTTGAAGTGAACACAAAGTTTCTTTTCAGTTGCCAACTCCACTCCATACATATATATGGGGAGGTACAAGCTCCAACTCGGTTTGACAGTGAAAACGGCAGGCACTTCAAACCGGCACTACGAAACAGACTGAGAAACCAGAGTAAGGGTTTCTCCTGCAACCCGTTCCCTTTGTGCTGGATGAACGAACGTCTCTCCACATGCTCAGTTCTGAGAGATAAGTGTGTGTGAAAGCCGTCCTTCACCTAGCTTGAGGGGAACACAAAGTTTCTTTTCAGTTGCAATCTCCACTCCATACATATATATGGGGAGGTACAAGCTCCAACTCGGTTTTACAGTGAAAACGGCAGGCACTTCAAACCGGCACTAGGAAACACACTGAGAAACCAGAGTAAGGGTTTCTCCTGCAACCCGTTCCCTTTGTGCTGGATGAACGAACGTCTCTCCACATGCTCAGTTCTGAGAGATAAGTGTGTGTGAAAGCCGTCCTTCACCTAGCTTGAAGGGAACACAAAGTTTCTTTTCAGTTGCCAACTGCACTCCATACATATATATGGGGAGGTCCAAGCTCCAACTCGGTTTTACAGTGAAAACGGCAGGCACTTCAAACCGGAACTAGGAAACAGACTGAGAAACCAGAGTAAGGGTTTCTCCTGAAACCCGTTCCCTTTGTGCTGGATGAACGAACGTCTTTCCACATGCTCAGTTCTGAGAGATAAGTGTGTGTGAAACCCGTCCTTCACCTAGCTTGAAGGGAACACAAAGTTTCTTTTCAGTTGCCAACTCCACTCCATACATATATATGGGGAGGTACAAGCTCCAACTCGGTTTTACAGTGAAAACGGCAGGCACTTCAAACCGGCACTAGGAAACAGACTGAGAAACCAGAGAAAGGGTTTCTCTTGCAACCCGTTCCCTTTGTGCTGGCTGAACGAACGTCTCTCCACATGCTCAGTTCTGAGAGATAAGTGTGTGTGAAAGCCGTCCTTCACCTAGCTTGAAGGGAACACAAAGTTTCTTTTCAGTTGCCAACTCCACTCCATACATATATATGGGGAGGTACAAGCTCCAACTCGGTTTGACAGTGAAAACGGCAGGCACTTCAAACCGGCACTACGAAACAGACTGAGAAACCAGACTAAGGGTTTCTCCTGCAACCCGTTCCCTTTGTGCTGGATGAACGAACGTCTCTCCACATGCTCAGTTCTGAGAGATAAGTGTGTGTGAAAGCCGTCTTTCACCTAGCTTGAGGGGAACACAAAGTTTCTTTTCAGTTGCCAACTCCACTCCATACATATATATGGGGAGGTACAAGCCCCAACTCTGTTTTACAGTGAAAACGGCAGGCACTTCTAACCGGCACTAGGAAACAGACTGAGAAACCAGAGTAAGGGTTTCTCCTGCAACCCGTTCCCTTTGTGCTGGATGAACGAACGTCTCTCCACATGCTCAGTTCTGAGAGATAAGTGTGTGTGAAAGCCGTCCTTCACCTAGCTTGAAGGGAACACAAAGTTTCTTTTCAGTTGCCAACACCACTCCATACATATATATGCGGTGGTACAAGCTCCAACTCGGTTTGACAGTGAAAACGGCAGGCACTTCAAACCGGCACTACGAAACAGACTGAGAAACCAGACTAAGGGTTTTTCCTGCAACCCGTTCCCTTTGTGCTGGATGAACGAACGTCTCTCCACATGCTCAGTTCTGAGAGATAAGTGTGTGTGAAAGCCGTCCTTCACCTAGCTTGAAGGGAACACAAAGTTTCTTTTCAGTTGCCAACTCCACTCCATACATATATATGGGGAGGTACAAGCTCCAACTCGGTTTTACACTGAAAACGGCAGGCACTTCAAACCGGCACTAGGAAACAGACTGAGAAACCAGAGGAAGGGTTTCTCCTGCAACCCGTTCCCTTTGTGCTGGATGAACGAACGTCTCTCCACATGCTCAGTTCTGAGAGATAAGTGTGTGTGAAAGCCGTCCTTCACCTAGCTTGAAGGGAACACAAAGTTTCTTTTCAGTTGCCAACTCCACTCCATACATATATATGGGGAGGTACAAGCTCCAACTCGGTTTTACAGTGAAAACGGCAGGCACTTCAAACCGGCACTAGGAAACAGACTGAGAAACCAGAGTAAGGGTTTCTCCTGCAACCCGTTCCCTTTGTGCTGGATGAACGAACGTCTCTCCTCATGCTCAGTTCAGAGAGATAAGTGTGTGTGAAAGCCGACCTTCACCTAGCTTGAAGGGAACACAAAGTTTCTTTTCAGTTGCCAAATCCACTCCATACATATATATGGGGAGGTACAAGCTCCAACTCGGTTTTACAGTGAAAACGGCAGGCACTTCAAACCGGCACTAGGAAACAGACTGAGAAACCAGAGTAAGGGTTTCCCCTGCAACCCGTTCCCTTTGTGCTGGATGAACGAACGTCTCTCCACATGCTCAGTTCTGAGAGATAAGTGTGTGTGAAAGCCGTCCTTCACCTAGCTTGAAGGGAACACAAAGTTTCTTTTCAGTTGCCAACTCCACTCCATACATATATATGGGGAGGTACAAGCTCCAACTCGGTTTTACAGTGTAAACGGCAGGCACTTCAAACCGACACTAGAAAACAGACTGAGAAACCAGAGTAAGGGTTTCTCCTGCAATCCGTTCCCTTTGTGCTGGATGAGCGAACGTCTCTCCACAAGCTCAGTTCTGAGAGATAAGTGTGTGTGAAAGCCGTCCTTCACCTAGCTTGAAGGGAACACAAAGTTTCTTTTCAGTTGTCAACTCCACTCCATACATATATATGGGGAGGTACAAGCTCCAACTCGGTTTTACAGTGAAAACGGCAGGCACTTCAAACCGGCACTAGGAAACAGACTGAGAAACCAGAGTAAGGGTTTCTCCTGCAACCCGTTCCCTTTGTGCTGGATGAACGAACGTCTCTCCTCATGCTCAGTTCAGAGAGATAAGAGTGTGTGAAAGCCGACCTTCACCTAGCTTGAAGGGAACACAAAGTTTCTTTTCAGTTGCCAAATCCACTCCATACATATATATGGGGAAGTCCAAGCTCCAACTCGGTTTTACAGTGAAAACGGCAGGCACTTCAAACCGGCACTAGGAAACAGACTGAGAAACCAGAGTAAGGGTTTCCCCTGCAACCCGTTCCCTTTGTGCTGGATGAACGAACGTCTCTCCACATGCTCAGTTCTGAGAGATAAGTGTGTGTGAAAGCCGTCCTTCACCTAGCTTGAAGGGAACACAAAGTTTCTTTTCAGTTGCCAACTCCACTCCATACATATATATGGGGAGGTACAAGCTCCAACTCGGTTTTACAGTGTAAACGGCAGGCACTTCAAACCGACACTAGAAAACAGACTGAGAAACCAGAGTAAGGGTTTCTCCTGCAATCCGTTCCCTTTGTGCTGGATGAGCGAACGTCTCTCCACAAGCTCAGTTCTGAGAGATAAGTGTGTGTGAAAGCCGTCCTTCACCTAGCTTGAAGGGAACACAAAGTTTCTTTTCAGTTGTCAACTCCACTCCATACATATATATGGGGAGGTACAAGCTCCAACTCGGTTTTACAGTGAAAACGGCAGGCACTTCAAACCGGCACTAGGAAACAGACTGAGAAACCAGAGTAAGGGTTTCTCCTGCAACCCGTTCCCTTTGTGCTGGATGAACGAACGTCTCTCCTCATGCTCAGTTCAGAGAGATAAGAGTGTGTGAAAGCCGACCTTCACCTAGCTTGAAGGGAACACAAAGTTTCTTTTCAGTTGCCAAATCCACTCCATACATATATATGGGGAAGTCCAAGCTCCAACTCGGTTTTACAGTGAAAACGGCAGGAACTTCAAACCGGCACTAGGAAACAGACTGAGAAACCAGAGTAAGGGTTTCCCCTGCAACCCGTTCCCTTTGTGCTGGATGAACGAACGTCTCTCCACATGCTCAGTTCTGAGAGATAAGTGTGTGTGAAAGCCGTCCTTCACCTAGCTTGAAGGGAACACAAAGTTTCTTTTCAGTTGCCAACTCCACTCCATACATATATATGGGGAGGTACAAGCTCCAACTCGGTTTTACAGTGTAAACGGCAGGCACTTCAAACCGGCACTAGAAAACACACTGAGAAACCAGAGTAAGGGTTTCTCCTGCAAACCGTTCCCTTTGTGCTGGATGAGCGAACGTCTCTCCACATGCTCAGTTCTGAGAGATAAGTGTGTGTGAAAGCCGTCCTTCACCTAGCTTGAAGGGAACACAAAGTTTCTTTTCAGTTGTCAACTCCACTCCATACATATATATGGGGAGGTACAAGCTCCAACTCGGTTTTACAGTGAAAACGGCAGGCACTTCAAACCGGCACTAGGAAACAGACTGAGAAACCAGAATAAGGGTTTCTCCTGCAACCCGTTCCCTTTGTGCTGGATGAACGAACGTCTTTCCACATGCTCAGTTCTGAGAGATAAGTGTGTGTGAAAGCCGTCCTTCACCTAGCTTGAGGGGAACACAAAGTTTCTTTTCAGTTGCAATCTCGACTCCATACATATATATGGGGAGGTACAAGCTCCAACTCGGTTTTACAGTGAAAACGGCAGGCACTTCAAACCGGCACTAGGAAACACACTGAGAAACCAGAGTAAGGGTTTCTCCTGCAACCCGTTCCCTTTGTGCTGGATGAACGAACGTCTCTCCACATGCTCAGTTCTGAGAGATAAGTGTGTGTGAAAGCCGTCGTTCACCTAGCTTGAAGGGAACACAAAGTTTCTTTTCAGTTGCCAACTGCACTCCATACATATATATGGGGAGGTCCAAGCTCCAACTCGGTTTTACGGTGAAAACGGCAGGCACTTCAAACCGGAACTAGGAAACAGACTGGGAAACCAGAGTAAGGGTTTCTCCTGAAACCCGTTCCCTTTGTGCTGGATGAAGGAACGTCTTTCCACATGCTCAGTTCTGAGAGATAAGTGTGTGTGAAAGCCGTCCTTCACCTAGCTTGAAGGGAACACAAAGTTTCTTTTCAGTTGCCAACTCCACTCCATACATATATATGGGGAGGTACAAGCTCCAACTCGGTTTTACAGTGAAAACGGCAGGCACTTCAAACCGGCACTAGGAAACAGACTGAGAAACCAGAGAAAGGGTTTCTCTTGCAACCCGTTCCCTTTGTGCTGGCTGAACGAACGTCTCTCCACATGCTCAGTTCTGAGAGATAAGTGTGTGTGAAAGCCGTCCTTCACCTAGCTTGAAGGGAACACAAAGTTTCTTTTCAGTTGCCAACTCCACTCCATACATATATATGGGGAGGTACAAGCCCCAACTCTCTTTTACAGTGAAAACGGCAGGCACTTCAAACCGGCACTATGAAACAGACTGAGAAACCAGACTAAGGGTTTCTCCTGCAACCCGTTCCCTTTGTGCTGGATGAACGAACGTCTCTCCACATGCTCAGTTCTGAGAGATAAGTGTGTGTGAAAGCCGTCTTTCACCTAGCTTGAGGGGAACACAAAGTTTCTTTTCAGTTGCCAACTCCACTCCATACATATATATGGGGAGGTACAAGCCCCAACTCTGTTTTACAGTGAAAACGGCAGGCACTTCTAACCGGCACTAGGAAACAGACTGAGAAACCAGAGTAAGGGTTTCTCCTGCAACCCGTTCCCTTTGTGCTGGATGAACGAACGTCTCTCCACATGCTCAGTTCTGAGAGATAAGTGTGTGTGAAAGCCGTCCTTCACCTAGCTTGAAGGGAACACAAAGTTTCTTTTCAGTTGCCAACACCACTCCATACATATATATGCGGTGGTACAAGCTCCAACTCGGTTTGACAGTGAAAACGGCAGGCACTTCAAACCGGCACTACGAAACAGACTGAGAAACCAGACTAAGGGTTTTTCCTGCAACCCGTTCCCTTTGTGCTGGATGAACGAACGTCTCTCCACATGCTCAGTTCTGAGAGATAAGTGTGTGTGAAAGCCGTCCTTCACCTAGCTTGAAGGGAACACAAAGTTTCTTTTCAGTTGCCAACTCCACTCCATACATATATATGGGGAGGTACAAGCCCCAACTCTGTTTTACAGTGAAAACGGCAGGCACTTCTAACCGGCACTAGGAAACAGACTGAGAAACCAGAGTAAGGGTTTCTCCTGCAACCCGTTCCCTTTGTGCTGGATGAACGAACGTCTCTCCACATGCTCAGTTCTGAGAGATAAGTGTGTGTGAAAACCGTCCTTCACCTAGCTTGAAGGGAACACAAAGTTTCTTTTCAGTTGCCAACTCCACTCCATACATATATATGGGGAGGTACAAGCTCCAACTCGGTTTTACAGTGAAAACGGCAGGCACTTCAAACCGGCACTAGGAAACAGACTGAGAAACCAGAGTAAGGGTTTCTCCTGCAACCCGTTCCCTTTGTGCTGGATGAACGAACGTCTCTCCACATGCTCAGTTCTGAGAGATAAGTGTGTGTGAAAGCCGTCCTTCACCTAGCTTGAAGGGAACACAAAGTTTCTTTTCAGTTGCCAACTCCACTCCATACATATATATGGGGAGGTACAAGCTCCAACTCGGTTTTACAGTGAAAACGGCAGGCACTTCAAACCGGCACTAGGAAACAGACTGAGAAACCAGAGTAAGGGTTTCTCCTGCAACCCGTTCCCTTTGTGCTGGATGAACGAACGTCTCTCCTCATGCTCAGTTCAGAGAGATAAGTGTGTGTGAAAGCCGACCTTCACCTAGCTTGAAGGGAACACAAAGTTTCTTTTCAGTTGCCAAATCCACTCCATACATATATATGGGGAAGTCCAAGCTCCAACTCGGTTTTACAGTGAAAACGGCAGGAACTTCAAACCGGCACTAGGAAACAGACTGAGAAACCAGAGTAAGGGTTTCCCCTGCAACCCGTTCCCTTTGTGCTGGATGAACGAACGTCTCTCCACATGCTCAGTTCTGAGAGATAAGTGTGTGTGAAAGCCGTCCTTCACCTAGCTTGAAGGGAACACAAAGTTTCTTTTCAGTTGCCAACTCCACTCCATACATATATATGGGGAGGTACAAGCTCCAACTCGGTTTTACAGTGTAAACGGCAGGCACTTCAAACCGGCACTAGAAAACACACTGAGAAACCAGAGTAAGGGTTTCTCCTGCAAACCGTTCCCTTTGTGCTGGATGAGCGAACGTCTCTCCACATGCTCAGTTCTGAGAGATAAGTGTGTGTGAAAGCCGTCCTTCACCTAGCTTGAAGGGAACACAAAGTTTCTTTTCAGTTGTCAACTCCACTCCATACATATATATGGGGAGGTACAAGCTCCAACTCGGTTTTACAGTGAAAACGGCAGGCACTTCAAACCGGCACTAGGAAACAGACTGAGAAACCAGAATAAGGGTTTCTCCTGCAACCCGTTCCCTTTGTGCTGGATGAACGAACGTCTTTCCACATGCTCAGTTCTGAGAGATAAGTGTGTGTGAAAGCCGTCCTTCACCTAGCTTGAGGGGAACACAAAGTTTCTTTTCAGTTGCAATCTCGACTCCATACATATATATGGGGAGGTACAAGCTCCAACTCGGTTTTACAGTGAAAACGGCAGGCACTTCAAACCGGCACTAGGAAACACACTGAGAAACCAGAGTAAGGGTTTCTCCTGCAACCCGTTCCCTTTGTGCTGGATGAACGAACGTCTCTCCACATGCTCAGTTCTGAGAGATAAGTGTGTGTGAAAGCCGTCGTTCACCTAGCTTGAAGGGAACACAAAGTTTCTTTTCAGTTGCCAACTGCACTCCATACATATATATGGGGAGGTCCAAGCTCCAACTCGGTTTTACGGTGAAAACGGCAGGCACTTCAAACCGGAACTAGGAAACAGACTGGGAAACCAGAGTAAGGGTTTCTCCTGAAACCCGTTCCCTTTGTGCTGGATGAAGGAACGTCTTTCCACATGCTCAGTTCTGAGAGATAAGTGTGTGTGAAAGCCGTCCTTCACCTAGCTTGAAGGGAACACAAAGTTTCTTTTCAGTTGCCAACTCCACTCCATACATATATATGGGGAGGTACAAGCTCCAACTCGGTTTTACAGTGAAAACGGCAGGCACTTCAAACCGGCACTAGGAAACAGACTGAGAAACCAGAGAAAGGGTTTCTCTTGCAACCCGTTCCCTTTGTGCTGGCTGAACGAACGTCTCTCCACATGCTCAGTTCTGAGAGATAAGTGTGTGTGAAAGCCGTCCTTCACCTAGCTTGAAGGGAACACAAAGTTTCTTTTCAGTTGCCAACTCCACTCCATACATATATATGGGGAGGTACAAGCCCCAACTCTCTTTTACAGTGAAAACGGCAGGCACTTCAAACCGGCACTATGAAACAGACTGAGAAACCAGACTAAGGGTTTCTCCTGCAACCCGTTCCCTTTGTGCTGGATGAACGAACGTCTCTCCACATGCTCAGTTCTGAGAGATAAGTGTGTGTGAAAGCCGTCTTTCACCTAGCTTGAGGGGAACACAAAGTTTCTTTTCAGTTGCCAACTCCACTCCATACATATATATGGGGAGGTACAAGCCCCAACTCTGTTTTACAGTGAAAACGGCAGGCACTTCTAACCGGCACTAGGAAACAGACTGAGAAACCAGAGTAAGGGTTTCTCCTGCAACCCGTTCCCTTTGTGCTGGATGAACGAACGTCTCTCCACATGCTCAGTTCTGAGAGATAAGTGTGTGTGAAAGCCGTCCTTCACCTAGCTTGAAGGGAACACAAAGTTTCTTTTCAGTTGCCAACACCACTCCATACATATATATGCGGTGGTACAAGCTCCAACTCGGTTTGACAGTGAAAACGGCAGGCACTTCAAACCGGCACTACGAAACAGACTGAGAAACCAGACTAAGGGTTTTTCCTGCAACCCGTTCCCTTTGTGCTGGATGAACGAACGTCTCTCCACATGCTCAGTTCTGAGAGATAAGTGTGTGTGAAAGCCGTCCTTCACCTAGCTTGAAGGGAACACAAAGTTTCTTTTCAGTTGCCAACTCCACTCCATACATATATATGGGGAGGTACAAGCCCCAACTCTGTTTTACAGTGAAAACGGCAGGCACTTCTAACCGGCACTAGGAAACAGACTGAGAAACCAGAGTAAGGGTTTCTCCTGCAACCCGTTCCCTTTGTGCTGGATGAACGAACGTCTCTCCACATGCTCAGTTCTGAGAGATAAGTGTGTGTGAAAACCGTCCTTCACCTAGCTTGAAGGGAACACAAAGTTTCTTTTCAGTTGCCAACTCCACTCCATACATATATATGGGGAGGTACAAGCTCCAACTCGGTTTTACAGTGAAAACGGCAGGCACTTCAAACCGGCACTAGGAAACAGACTGAGAAACCAGAGTAAGGGTTTCTCCTGCAACCCGTTCCCTTTGTGCTGGATGAACGAACGTCTCTCCACATGCTCAGTTCTGAGAGATAAGTGTGTGTGAAAGCCGTCCTTCACCTAGCTTGAAGGGAACACAAAGTTTCTTTTCAGTTGCCAACTCCACTCCATACATATATATGGGGAGGTACAAGCTCCAACTCGGTTTTACAGTGAAAACGGCAGGCACTTCAAACCGGCACTAGGAAACAGACTGAGAAACCAGAGTAAGGGTTTCTCCTGCAACCCGTTCCCTTTGTGCTGGATGAACGAACGTCTCTCCTCATGCTCAGTTCAGAGAGATAAGTGTGTGTGAAAGCCGACCTTCACCTAGCTTGAAGGGAACACAAAGTTTCTTTTCAGTTGCCAAATCCACTCCATACATATATATGGGGAAGTCCAAGCTCCAACTCGGTTTTACAGTGAAAACGGCAGGCACTTCAAACCGGCACTAGGAAACAGACTGAGAAACCAGAGTAAGGGTTTCCCCTGCAATCCGTTCCCTTTGTGCTGGATGAGCGAACGTCTCTCCACATGCTCAGTTCTGAGAGATAAGTGTGTGTGAAAGCCGTCCTTCACCTAGCTTGAAGGGAACACAAAGTTTCTTTTCAGTTGCCAACTCCACTCCATACATATATATGGGGAGGTACAAGCTCCAACTCGGTTTTACAGTGTAAACGGCAGGCACTTCAAACCGGCACTAGAAAACAGACTGAGAAACCAGAGTAAGGGTTTCTCCTGCAAACCGTTCCCTTTGTGCTGGATGAGCGAACGTCTCTTCACATGCTCAGTTCTGAGAGATAAGTGTGTGTGAAAGCCGTCGTTCACCTAGCTTGAAGGGAACACAAAGTTTCTTTTCAGTTGCCAACTCCACTCCATACATATATATGGGGAGGTCCAAGCTCCAACTCGGTTTTACAGTGAAAACGGCAGGCACTTCAAACCGGAACTAGGAAACAGACTGGGAAACCAGAGTAAGGGTTTCTCCTGAAACCCGTTCCCTTTGTGCTGGATGAACGAACGTCTTTCCACATGCTCAGTTCTGAGAGATAAGTGTGTGCGAAAGCCGTCCTTCACCTAGCTTGAAGGGAACACAAAGTTTCTTTTCAGTTGCCAACTCCACTCCATACATATATATGGGGAGGTACAAGCTCCAACTCGGTTTTACAGTGAAAACGGCAGGCACTTCAAACCGGCACTAGGAAACAGACTGAGAAACCAGAGAAAGGGTTTCTCTTGCAACCCGTTCCCTTTGTGCTGGCTGAACGATCGTCTCTCCACATGCTCAGTTCTGAGAGATAAGTGTGTGTGAAAGCCGTCCTTCACCTAGCTTGAAGGGAACACAAAGTTTCTTTTCAGTTGCCAACTCCACTCCATACATATATATGGGGAGGTACAAGCTCCAACTCGGTTTGACAGTGAAAACGGCAGGCACTTCAAACCGGCACTACGAAACAGACTGAGAAACCAGACTAAGGGTTTCTCCTGCAACCCGTTCCCTTTGTGCTGGATGAACGAACGTCTCTCCACATGCTCAGTTCTGAGAGATATGTGTGTGTGAAAGCCGTCTTTCACCTAGCTTGAGGGGAACACAAAGTTTCTTTTCAGTTGCCAACTCCACTCCATACATATATATGGGGAGGTACAAGCCCCAACTCTGTTTTACAGTGAAAACGGCAGGCACTTCTAACCGGCACTAGGAAACAGACTGAGAAACCAGAGTAAGGGTTTCTCCTGCAACCCGTTCCCTTTGTGCTGGATGAACGAACGTCTCTCCACATGCTCAGTTCTGAGAGATAAGTGTGTGTGAAAGCCGTCCTTCACCTAGCTTGAAGGGAACACAAAGTTTCTTTTCAGTTGCCAACACCACTCCATACATATATATGCGGTGGTACAAGCTCCAACTCGGTTTGACAGTGAAAACGGCAGGCACTTCAAACCGGCACTACGAAACAGACTGAGAAACCAGACTAAGGGTTTTTCCTGCAACCCGTTCCCTTTGTGCTGGATGAACGAACGTCCCTCCACATGCTCAGTTCTGAGAGATAAGTGTGTGTGAAAGCCGTCCTTCACCTAGCTTGAGGGGAACACAAAGTTTCTTTTCAGTTGCAATCTCGACTCCATACATATATATGGGGAGGTACAAGCTCCAACTCGGTTTTACAGTGAAAACGGCAGGCACTTCAAACCGGCACTAGGAAACACACTGAGAAACCAGAGTAAGGGTTTCTCCTGCAACCCGTTCCCTTTGTGCTGGATGAACGAACGTCTCTCCACATGCTCAGTTCTGAGAGATAAGTGTGTGTGAAAGCCGTCGTTCACCTAGCTTGAAGGGAACACAAAGTTTCTTTTCAGTTGCCAACTGCACTCCATACATATATATGGGGAGGTCCAAGCTCCAACTCGGTTTTACGGTGAAAACGGCAGGCACTTCAAACCGGAACTAGGAAACAGACTGGGAAACCAGAGTAAGGGTTTCTCCTGAAACCCGTTCCCTTTGTGCTGGATGAAGGAACGTCTTTCCACATGCTCAGTTCTGAGAGATAAGTGTGTGTGAAAGCCGTCCTTCACCTAGCTTGAAGGGAACACAAAGTTTCTTTTCAGTTGCCAACTCCACTCCATACATATATATGGGGAGGTACAAGCTCCAACTCGGTTTTACAGTGAAAACGGCAGGCACTTCAAACCGGCACTAGGAAACAGACTGAGAAACCAGAGAAAGGGTTTCTCTTGCAACCCGTTCCCTTTGTGCTGGCTGAACGAACGTCTCTCCACATGCTCAGTTCTGAGAGATAAGTGTGTGTGAAAGCCGTCCTTCACCTAGCTTGAAGGGAACACAAAGTTTCTTTTCAGTTGCCAACTCCACTCCATACATATATATGGGGAGGTACAAGCCCCAACTCTCTTTTACAGTGAAAACGGCAGGCACTTCAAACCGGCACTATGAAACAGACTGAGAAACCAGACTAAGGGTTTCTCCTGCAACCCGTTCCCTTTGTGCTGGATGAACGAACGTCTCTCCACATGCTCAGTTCTGAGAGATAAGTGTGTGTGAAAGCCGTCCTTCACCTAGCTTGAGGGGAACACAAAGTTTCTTTTCAGTTGCCAACTCCACTCCATACATATATATGGGGAGGTACAAGCCCCAACTCTGTTTTACAGTGAAAACGGCAGGCACTTCTAACCGGCACTAGGAAACAGACTGAGAAACCAGAGTAAGGGTTTCTCCTGCAACCCGTTCCCTTTGTGCTGGATGAACGAACGTCTCTCCACATGCTCAGTTCTGAGAGATAAGTGTGTGTGAAAGCCGTCCTTCACCTAGCTTGAAGGGAACACAAAGTTTCTTTTCAGTTGCCAACACCACTCCATACATATATATGCGGTGGTACAAGCTCCAACTCGGTTTGACAGTGAAAACGGCAGGCACTTCAAACCGGCACTACGAAACAGACTGAGAAACCAGACTAAGGGTTTTTCCTGCAACCCGTTCCCTTTGTGCTGGATGAACGAACGTCTCTCCACATGCTCAGTTCTGAGAGATAAGTGTGTGTGAAAGCCGTCCTTCACCTAGCTTGAAGGGAACACAAAGTTTCTTTTCAGTTGCCAACTCCACTCCATACATATATATGGGGAGGTACAAGCCCCAACTCTGTTTTACAGTGAAAACGGCAGGCACTTCTAACCGGCACTAGGAAACAGACTGAGAAACCAGAGTAAGGGTTTCTCCTGCAACCCGTTCCCTTTGTGCTGGATGAACGAACGTCTCTCCACATGCTCAGTTCTGAGAGATAAGTGTGTGTGAAAACCGTCCTTCACCTAGCTTGAAGGGAACACAAAGTTTCTTTTCAGTTGCCAACTCCACTCCATACATATATATGGGGAGGTACAAGCTCCAACTCGGTTTTACAGTGAAAACGGCAGGCACTTCAAACCGGCACTAGGAAACAGACTGAGAAACCAGAGTAAGGGTTTCTCCTGCAACCCGTTCCCTTTGTGCTGGATGAACGAACGTCTCTCCACATGCTCAGTTCTGAGAGATAAGTGTGTGTGAAAGCCGTCCTTCACCTAGCTTGAAGGGAACACAAAGTTTCTTTTCAGTTGCCAACTCCACTCCATACATATATATGGGGAGGTACAAGCTCCAACTCGGTTTTACAGTGAAAACGGCAGGCACTTCAAACCGGCACTAGGAAACAGACTGAGAAACCAGAGTAAGGGTTTCTCCTGCAACCCGTTCCCTTTGTGCTGGATGAACGAACGTCTCTCCTCATGCTCAGTTCAGAGAGATAAGTGTGTGTGAAAGCCGACCTTCACCTAGCTTGAAGGGAACACAAAGTTTCTTTTCAGTTGCCAAATCCACTCCATACATATATATGGGGAAGTCCAAGCTCCAACTCGGTTTTACAGTGAAAACGGCAGGCACTTCAAACCGGCACTAGGAAACAGACTGAGAAACCAGAGTAAGGGTTTCCCCTGCAATCCGTTCCCTTTGTGCTGGATGAGCGAACGTCTCTCCACATGCTCAGTTCTGAGAGATAAGTGTGTGTGAAAGCCGTCCTTCACCTAGCTTGAAGGGAACACAAAGTTTCTTTTCAGTTGCCAACTCCACTCCATACATATATATGGGGAGGTACAAGCTCCAACTCGGTTTTACAGTGTAAACGGCAGGCACTTCAAACCGGCACTAGAAAACAGACTGAGAAACCAGAGTAAGGGTTTCTCCTGCAAACCGTTCCCTTTGTGCTGGATGAGCGAACGTCTCTTCACATGCTCAGTTCTGAGAGATAAGTGTGTGTGAAAGCCGTCGTTCACCTAGCTTGAAGGGAACACAAAGTTTCTTTTCAGTTGCCAACTCCACTCCATACATATATATGGGGAGGTCCAAGCTCCAACTCGGTTTTACAGTGAAAACGGCAGGCACTTCAAACCGGAACTAGGAAACAGACTGGGAAACCAGAGTAAGGGTTTCTCCTGAAACCCGTTCCCTTTGTGCTGGATGAACGAACGTCTTTCCACATGCTCAGTTCTGAGAGATAAGTGTGTGCGAAAGCCGTCCTTCACCTAGCTTGAAGGGAACACAAAGTTTCTTTTCAGTTGCCAACTCCACTCCATACATATATATGGGGAGGTACAAGCTCCAACTCGGTTTTACAGTGAAAACGGCAGGCACTTCAAACCGGCACTAGGAAACAGACTGAGAAACCAGAGAAAGGGTTTCTCTTGCAACCCGTTCCCTTTGTGCTGGCTGAACGATCGTCTCTCCACATGCTCAGTTCTGAGAGATAAGTGTGTGTGAAAGCCGTCCTTCACCTAGCTTGAAGGGAACACAAAGTTTCTTTTCAGTTGCCAACTCCACTCCATACATATATATGGGGAGGTACAAGCTCCAACTCGGTTTGACAGTGAAAACGGCAGGCACTTCAAACCGGCACTACGAAACAGACTGAGAAACCAGACTAAGGGTTTCTCCTGCAACCCGTTCCCTTTGTGCTGGATGAACGAACGTCTCTCCACATGCTCAGTTCTGAGAGATATGTGTGTGTGAAAGCCGTCTTTCACCTAGCTTGAGGGGAACACAAAGTTTCTTTTCAGTTGCCAACTCCACTCCATACATATATATGGGGAGGTACAAGCCCCAACTCTGTTTTACAGTGAAAACGGCAGGCACTTCTAACCGGCACTAGGAAACAGACTGAGAAACCAGAGTAAGGGTTTCTCCTGCAACCCGTTCCCTTTGTGCTGGATGAACGAACGTCTCTCCACATGCTCAGTTCTGAGAGATAAGTGTGTGTGAAAGCCGTCCTTCACCTAGCTTGAAGGGAACACAAAGTTTCTTTTCAGTTGCCAACACCACTCCATACATATATATGCGGTGGTACAAGCTCCAACTCGGTTTGACAGTGAAAACGGCAGGCACTTCAAACCGGCACTACGAAACAGACTGAGAAACCAGACTAAGGGTTTTTCCTGCAACCCGTTCCCTTTGTGCTGGATGAACGAACGTCTCTCCACATGCTCAGTTCTGAGAGATAAGTGTGTGTGAAAGCCGTCCTTCACCTAGCTTGAATGGAACACAAAGTTTCTTTTCAGTTGCCAACTCCACTCCATACATATATATGGGGAGGTACAAGCCCCAACTCTGTTTTACAGTGAAAACGGCAGGCACTTCTAACCGGCACTAGGAAACAGACTGAGAAACCAGAGTAAGGGTTTCTCCTGCAACCCGTTCCCTTTGTGCTGGATGAACGAACGTCTCTCCACATGCTCAGTTCTGAGAGATAAGTGTGTGTGAAAGCCGTCCTTCACCTAGCTTGAAGGGAACACAAAGTTTCTTTTCAGTTGCCAACTCCACTCCATACATATATATGGGGAGGTACAAGCTCCAACTCGGTTTTACAGTGAAAACGGCAGGCACTTCAAACCGGCACTAGGAAACAGACTGAGAAACCAGAGTAAGGGTTTCTCCTGCAAACAGTTCCCTTTGTGCTGGATGAACGAACGTCTCTCCTCATGCTCAGTTCAGAGAGATAAGTGTGTGTGAAAGCCGACCTTCACCTAGCTTGAAGGGAACACAAAGTTTCTTTTCAGTTGCCAAATCCACTCCATACATATATATGGGGAGGTCCAAGCTCCAACTCGGCTTTACAGTGAAAACGGCAGGCACTTCAAACCGGCACTAGGAAACAGACTGAGAAACCAGAGTAAGGGTTTCCCCTGCAACCCGTTCCCTTTGTGCTGGATGAACGAACGTCTCTCCACATGCTCAGTTCTGAGAGATAAGTGTGTGTGAAAGCCGTCCTTCACCTAGCTTGAAGGGAACACAAAGTTTCTTTTCAGTTGCCAACTCCACTCCATACATATATATGGGGAGGTACAAGCTCCAACTCGGTTTTACAGTGAAAACGGCAGGCACTTCAAACCGGCACTAGGAAACAGACTGAGAAACCAGAGTAAGGGTTTCTCCTGCAACCTGTTCCCTTTGTGCTGGATGAACGAACGTCTCTCCTCATGCTCAGTTCTGAGAGATAAGTGTGTGTGAAAGCCGACCTTCACCTAGCTTGAAGGGAACACAAAGTTTCTTTTCAGTTGCCAAATCCACTCCATACATATATATGGGGAGGTCCAAGCTCCAACTCGGCTTTACAGTGAAAACGGCAGGCACTTCAAACCGGCACTAGGAAACAGACTGAGAAACCAGAGTAAGGGTTTCTCCTGCAACCCGTTCCCTTTGTGCTGGATGAACGAAAGTCTCTCCACATGCTCAGTTCTGAGAGATAAGTGTGTGTGAAAGCCGTCCTTCACCTAGCTTGAAGGGAACACAAAGTTTCTTTTCAGTTGCCAACTCCACTCCATACATATATATGGGGAGGTACAACTCCAACTCGGTTTTACAGTGTAAACGGCAGGCACTTCAAACCGGCACTAGAAAACAGACTGAGAAACCATAGTAAGGGTTTCTCCTGCAAACCGTTCCCTTTGTGCTGGATGAGCGAACGTCTCTTCACATGCTCAGTTCTGAGAGATAAGTGTGTGTGAAAGCCGTCGTTCACCTAGCTTGAAGGGAAGACAAAGTTTCTTTTCAGTTGCCAACTCCACTCCATACATATATATGGGGAGGTCCAAGCTCCAACTCGGTTTTACAGTGAAAACGGCAGGCACTTCAAACCGGAACTAGGAAACAGACTGGGAAACCAGAGTAAGGGTTTCTCCTGAAACCCGTTCCCTTTGTGCTGGATGAACGAACGTCTTTCCACATGCTCAGTTCTGAGAGATAAGTGTGTGCGAAAGCCGTCCTTCACCTAGCTTGAAGGGAACACAAAGTTTCTTTTCAGTTGCCAACTCCACTCCATACATATATATGGGGAGGTACAAGCTCCAACTCGGTTTTACAGTGAAAACGGCAGGCACTTCAAACCGGCACTAGGAAACAGACTGAGAAACCAGAGAAAGGGTTTCTCTTGCAACCCGTTCCCTTTGTGCTGGCTGAACGAACGTCTCTCCACATGCTCAGTTCTGAGAGATAAGTGTGTGTGAAAGCCGTCCTTCACCTAGCTTGAAGGGAACACAAAGTTTCTTTTCAGTTGCCAACTCCACTCCATACATATATATGGGGAGGTACAAGCTCCAACTCGGTTTGACAGTGAAAACGGCAGGCACTTCAAACCGGCACTACGAAACAGACTGAGAAACCAGACTAAGGGTTTCTCCTGCAACCCGTTCCCTTTGTGCTGGATGAACGAACGTCTCTCCACATGCTCAGTTCTGAGAGATAAGTGTGTGTGAAAGCCGTCTTTCACCTAGCTTGAGGGGAACACAAAGTTTCTTTTCAGTTGCCAACTCCACTCCATACATATATATGGGGAGGTACAAGCCCCAACTCTGTTTTACAGTGAAAACGGCAGGCACTTCTAACCGGCACTAGGAAACAGACTGAGAAACCAGAGTAAGGGTTTCTCCTGCAACCCGTTCCCTTTGTGCTGGATGAACGAACGTCTCTCCACATGCTCAGTTCTGAGAGATAAGTGTGTGTGAAAGCCGTCCTTCACCTAGCTTGAAGGGAACACAAAGTTTCTTTTCAGTTGCCAACACCACTCCATACATATATATGCGGTGGTACAAGCTCCAACTCGGTTTGACAGTGAAAACGGCAGGCACTTCAAACCGGCACTACGAAACAGACTGAGAAACCAGACTAAGGGTTTCTCCTGCAACCCGTTCCCTTTGTGCTGGATGAACGAACGTCTCTCCACATGCTCAGTTCTGAGAGATAAGTGTGTGTGAAAGCCGTCCTTCACCTAGCTTGAATGGAACACAAAGTTTCTTTTCAGTTGCCAACTCCACTCCATACATATATATGGGGAGGTACAAGCCCCAACTCTGTTTTACAGTGAAAACGGCAGGCACTTCTAACCGGCACTAGGAAACAGACTGAGAAACCAGAGTAAGGGTTTCTCCTGCAACCCGTTCCCTTTGTGCTGGATGAACGAACGTCTCTCCACATGCTCAGTTCTGAGAGATAAGTGTGTGTGAAAGCCGTCCTTCACCTAGCTTGAAGGGAACACAAAGTTTCTTTTCAGTTGCCAACTCCACTCCATACATATATATGGGGAGGTACAAGCTCCAACTCGGTTTTACAGTGAAAACGGCAGGCACTTCAAACCGGCACTACGAAACAGACTGAGAAACCAGAGTAAGGGTTTCTCCTGCAACCCGTTCCCTTTGTGCTGGATGAACGAACGTCTCTCCACATGCTCAGTTCTGAGAGATAAGTGTGTGTGAAAGCCGTCCTTCACCTAGCTTGAAGGGAACACAAAGTTTCTTTTCAGTTGCCAACTCCACTCCATACATATATATGGGGAGGTACAAGCTCCAACTCGGTTTTACAGTGAAAACGGCAGGCACTTCAAACCGGCACTAGGAAACAGACTGAGAAACCAGAGTAAGGGTTTCTCCTGCAACCTGTTCCCTTTGTGCTGGATGAACGAACGTCTCTCCTCATGCTCAGTTCAGAGAGATAAGTGTGTGTGAAAGCCGACCTTCACCTAGCTTGAAGGGAACACAAAGTTTCTTTTCAGTTGCCAAATCCACTCCATACATATATATGGGGAAGTCCAAGCTCCAACTCGGCTTTACAGTGAAAACGGCAGGCACTTCAAACCGGCACTAGGAAACAGACTGAGAAACCAGAGTAAGGGTTTCCCCTGCAACCCGTTCCCTTTGTGCTGGATGAACGAACGTCTCTCCACATGCTCAGTTCTGAGAGATAAGTGTGTGTGAAAGCCGTCCTTCACCTAGCTTGAAGGGAACACAAAGTTTCTTTTCAGTTGCCAACTCCACTCCATACATATATATGGGGAGGTACAAGCTCCAACTCGGTTTTACAATGAAAACGGCAGGCACTTCAAACCGGCACTAGAAAACAGGCTGAGAAACCAGAGTAAGGGTTTCTCCTGCAAACCGTTCCCTTTGTGCTGGATGAGCGAACGTCTCTCCACATGCTCAGTTCTGAGAGATAAGTGTGTGTGAAAGCCGTCCTTCACCTAGCTTGAAGGGAACACAAAGTTTCTTTTCAGTTGTCAACTCCACTCCATACATATATATGGGGAGGTACAAGCTCCAACTCGGTTTTACAGTGAAAACGGCAGGCACTTCAAACCGGCACTAGGAAACAGACTGAGAAACCAGAGTAAGGGTTTCTCCTGCAACCCGTTCCCTTTGTGCTGGATGAACGAACCTCTTTCCACATGCTCAGTTCTGAGAGATAAGTGTGTGTGAAAGCCGTCCTTCACCTAGCTTGAGGGGAACACAAAGTTTCTTTTCAGTTGCCAACTCCACTCCATACGTATATATGGGGAGGTACAAGCTCCAACTCGGTTTTACAGTGAAAACGGCAGGCACTTCAAACCGGCACTAGGAAACAGACTGAGAAACCAGAGTAAGGGTTTCTCCTGAAACCCGTTCCCTTTGTGCTGGATGAACGAACGTCTCTCCACATGCTCAGTTCTGAGAGATAAGTGTGTGTGAAAGCCGTCCTTCACCTAGCTTGAAGGGAACACAAAGTTTCTTTTCAGTTGCCAACACCACTCCATACATATATATGCGGTGGTACAAGCTCCAACTCGGTTTGACAGTGAAAACGGCAGGCACTTCAAACCGGCACTACGAAACAGACTGAGAAACCAGACTAAGGGTTTCTCCTGCAACCCGTTCCCTTTGTGCTGGATGAACGAACGTCTCTCCACATGCTCAGTTCTGAGAGATAAGTGTGTGTGAAAGCCGTCCTTCACCTAGCTTGAATGGAACACAAAGTTTCTTTTCAGTTGCCAAATCCACTCCATACATATATATGGGGAGGTACAAGCCCCAACCCTGTTTTACAGTGAAAACGGCAGGCACTTCTAACCGGCACTAGGAAACAGACTGAGAAACCAGAGTAAGGGTTTCTCCTGCAACCCGTTCCCTTTGTGCTGGATGAACGAACGTCTCTCCACATGCTCAGTTCTGAGAGATAAGTGTGTGTGAAAGCCGTCCTTCACCTAGCTTGAAGGGAACACAAAGTTTCTTTTCAGTTGCCAACTCCACTCCATACATATATATGGGGAGGTACAAGCTCCAACTCGGTTTTACAGTGAAAACGGCAGGCACTTCAAACCGGCACTACGAAACAGACTGAGAAACCAGAGTAAGGGTTTCTCCTGCAACCCGTTCCCTTTGTGCTGGATGAACGAACGTCTCTCCACATGCTCAGTTCTGAGAGATAAGTGTGTGTGAAAGCCGTCCTTCACCTAGCTTGAAGGGAACACAAAGTTTCTTTTCAGTTGCCAACTCCACTCCATACATATATATGGGGAGGTACAAGCTCCAACTCGGTTTTACAGTGAAAACGGCAGGCACTTCAAACCGGCACTAGGAAACAGACTGAGAAACCAGAGTAAGGGTTTCTCCTGCAACCTGTTCCCTTTGTGCTGGATGAACGAACGTCTCTCCTCATGCTCAGTTCAGAGAGATAAGTGTGTGTGAAAGCCGACCTTCACCTAGCTTGAAGGGAACACAAAGTTTCTTTTCAGTTGCCAAATCCACTCCATACATATATATGGGGAAGTCCAAGCTCCAACTCGGCTTTACAGTGAAAACGGCAGGCACTTCAAACCGGCACTAGGAAACAGACTGAGAAACCAGAGTAAGGGTTTCCCCTGCAACCCGTTCCCTTTGTGCTGGATGAACGAACGTCTCTCCACATGCTCAGTTCTGAGAGATAAGTGTGTGTGAAAGCCGTCCTTCACCTAGCTTGAAGGGAACACAAAGTTTCTTTTCAGTTGCCAACTCCACTCCATACATATATATGGGGAGGTACAAGCTCCAACTCGGTTTTACAGTGAAAACGGCAGGCACTTCAAACCGGCACTAGAAAACAGGCTGAGAAACCAGAGTAAGGGTTTCTCCTGCAAACCGTTCCCTTTGTGCTGGATGAGCGAACGTCTCTCCACATGCTCAGTTCTGAGAGATAAGTGTGTGTGAAAGCCGTCCTTCACCTAGCTTGAAGGGAACACAAAGTTTCTTTTCAGTTGTCAACTCCACTCCATACATATATATGGGGAGGTACAAGCTCCAACTCGGTTTTACAGTGAAAACGGCAGGCACTTCAAACCGGCACTAGGAAACAGACTGAGAAACCAGAGTAAGGGTTTCTCCTGCAACCCGTTCCCTTTGTGCTGGATGAACGAACCTCTTTCCACATGCTCAGTTCTGAGAGATAAGTGTGTGTGAAAGCCGTCCTTCACCTAGCTTGAGGGGAACACAAAGTTTCTTTTCAGTTGCCAACTCCACTCCATACGTATATATGGGGAGGTACAAGCTCCAACTCGGCTTTACAGTGAAAACGGCAGGCACTTCAAACCGGCACTAGGAAACAGACTGAGAAACCAGAGTAAGGGTTTCCCCTGCAACCTGTTCCCTTTGTGCTGGATGAACGAACGTCTCTCCACATGCTCAGTTCTGAGAGATAAGTGTGTGTGAAAGCCGTCCTTCACCTAGCTTGAAGGGAACACAAAGTTTCTTTTCAGTTGCCAACTCCACTCCATACATATATATGGGGAGGTACAAGCTCCAACTCGGTTTTACAGTGAAAACGGCAGGCACTTCAAACCGGCACTAGGAAACAGACTGAGAAACCAGAGTAAGGGTTTCTCCTGCAACCTGTTCCCTTTGTGCTGGATGAACGAACGTCTCTCCTCATGCTCAGTTCTGAGAGATAAGTGTGTGTGAAAGCCGACCTTCACCTAGCTTGAAGGGAACACAAAGTTTCTTTTCAGTTGCCAAATCCACTCCATACATATATATGGGGAGGTCCAAGCTCCAACTCGGCTTTACAGTGAAAACGGCAGGCACTTCAAACCGGCACTAGGAAACAGACTGAGAAACCAGAGTAAGGGTTTCTCCTGCAACCCGTTCCCTTTGTGCTGGATGAACGAACGTCTCTCCACATGCTCAGTTCTGAGAGATAAGTGTGTGTGAAAGCCGTCCTTCACCTAGCTTGAAGGGAACACAAAGTTTCTTTTCAGTTGCCAACTCCACTCCATACATATATATGGGGAGGTACAAGCTCCAACTCGGTTTTACAGTGAAAACGGCAGGCACTTCAAACCGGCACTAGGAAACAGACTGAGAAACCAGAGTAAGGGTTTCTCCTGCAACCCGTTCCCTTTGTGCTGGATGAACGAACGTCTCTCCTCATGCTCAGTTCAGAGAGATAAGTGTGTGTGAAAGCCGACCTTCACCTAGCTTGAAGGGAACACAAAGTTTCTTTTCAGTTGCCAAATCCACTCCATACATATATATGGGGAAGTCCAAGCTCCAACTCGGTTTTACAGTGAAAACGGCAGGCACTTCAAACCGGCACTAGGAAACAGACTGAGAAACCAGAGTAAGGGTTTCCCCTGCAACCCGTTCCCTTTGTGCTGGATGAACGAACGTCTCTCCACATGCTCAGTTCTGAGAGATAAGTGTGTGTGAAAGCCGTCCTTCACCTAGCTTGAAGGGAACACAAAGTTTCTTTTCAGTTGCCAACTCCACTCCATACATATATATGGGGAGGTACAAGCTCCAACTCGGTTTTACAGTGTAAACGGCAGGCACTTCAAACCGGCACTAGAAAACAGACTGAGAAACCAGAGTAAGGGTTTCTCCTGCAAACCGTTCCCTTTGTGCTGGATGAGCGAACGTCTCTTCACATGCTCAGTTCTGAGAGATAAGTGTGTGTGAAAGCCGTCGTTCACCTAGCTTGAAGGGAACACAAAGTTTCTTTTCAGTTGCCAACTCCACTCCATACATATATATGGGGAGGTCCAAGCTCCAACTCGGTTTTACAGTGAAAACGGCAGGCACTTCAAACCGGAACTAGGAAACAGACTGGGAAACCAGAGTAAGGGTTTCTCCTGAAACCCGTTCCCTTTGTGCTGGATGAACGAACGTCTTTCCACATGCTCAGTTCTGAGAGATAAGTGTGTGCGAAAGCCGTCCTTCACCTAGCTTGAAGGGAACACAAAGTTTCTTTTCAGTTGCCAACTCCACTCCATACATATATATGGGGAGGTACAAGCTCCAACTCGGTTTTACAGTGAAAACGGCAGGCACTTCAAACCGGCACTAGGAAACAGACTGAGAAACCAGAGAAAGGGTTTCTCTTGCAACCCGTTCCCTTTGTGCTGGCTGAACGAACGTCTCTCCACATGCTCAGTTCTGAGAGATAAGTGTGTGTGAAAGCCGTCCTTCACCTAGCTTGAAGGGAACACAAAGTTTCTTTTCAGTTGCCAACTCCACTCCATACATATATATGGGGAGGTACAAGCTCCAACTCGGTTTTACAGTGAAAACGGCAGGCACTTCAAACCGGCACTACGAAACAGACTGAGAAACCAGAGTAAGGGTTTCTCCTGCAACCCGTTCCCTTTGTGCTGGATGAACGAACGTCTCTCCACATGCTCAGTTCTGAGAGATAAGTGTGTGTGAAAGCCGTCCTTCACCTAGCTTGAAGGGAACACAAAGTTTCTTTTCAGTTGCCAACTCCACTCCATACATATATATGGGGAGGTACAAGCTCCAACTCGGTTTTACAGTGAAAACGGCAGGCACTTCAAACCGGCACTAGGAAACAGACTGAGAAACCAGAGTAAGGGTTTCTCCTGCAACCTGTTCCCTTTGTGCTGGATGAACGAACGTCTCTCCTCATGCTCAGTTCAGAGAGATAAGTGTGTGTGAAAGCCGACCTTCACCTAGCTTGAAGGGAACACAAAGTTTCTTTTCAGTTGCCAAATCCACTCCATACATATATATGGGGAAGTCCAAGCTCCAACTCGGCTTTACAGTGAAAACGGCAGGCACTTCAAACCGGCACTAGGAAACAGACTGAGAAACCAGAGTAAGGGTTTCCCCTGCAACCCGTTCCCTTTGTGCTGGATGAACGAACGTCTCTCCACATGCTCAGTTCTGAGAGATAAGTGTGTGTGAAAGCCGTCCTTCACCTAGCTTGAAGGGAACACAAAGTTTCTTTTCAGTTGCCAACTCCACTCCATACATATATATGGGGAGGTACAAGCTCCAACTCGGTTTTACAGTGAAAACGGCAGGCACTTCAAACCGGCACTAGAAAACAGGCTGAGAAACCAGAGTAAGGGTTTCTCCTGCAAACCGTTCCCTTTGTGCTGGATGAGCGAACGTCTCTCCACATGCTCAGTTCTGAGAGATAAGTGTGTGTGAAAGCCGTCCTTCACCTAGCTTGAAGGGAACACAAAGTTTCTTTTCAGTTGTCAACTCCACTCCATACATATATATGGGGAGGTACAAGCTCCAACTCGGTTTTACAGTGAAAACGGCAGGCACTTCAAACCGGCACTAGGAAACAGACTGAGAAACCAGAGTAAGGGTTTCTCCTGCAACCCGTTCCCTTTGTGCTGGATGAACGAACCTCTTTCCACATGCTCAGTTCTGAGAGATAAGTGTGTGTGAAAGCCGTCCTTCACCTAGCTTGAGGGGAACACAAAGTTTCTTTTCAGTTGCCAACTCCACTCCATACGTATATATGGGGAGGTACAAGCTCCAACTCGGCTTTACAGTGAAAACGGCAGGCACTTCAAACCGGCACTAGGAAACAGACTGAGAAACCAGAGTAAGGGTTTCCCCTGCAACCCGTTCCCTTTGTGCTGGATGAACGAACGTCTCTCCACATGCTCAGTTCTGAGAGATAAGTGTGTGTGAAAGCCGTCCTTCACCTAGCTTGAAGGGAACACAAAGTTTCTTTTCAGTTGCCAACTCCACTCCATACATATATATGGGGAGGTACAAGCTCCAACTCGGTTTTACAGTGAAAACGGCAGGCACTTCAAACCGGCACTAGGAAACAGACTGAGAAACCAGAGTAAGGGTTTCTCCTGCAACCTGTTCCCTTTGTGCTGGATGAACGAACGTCTCTCCTCATGCTCAGTTCTGAGAGATAAGTGTGTGTGAAAGCCGACCTTCACCTAGCTTGAAGGGAACACAAAGTTTCTTTTCAGTTGCCAAATCCACTCCATACATATATATGGGGAGGTCCAAGCTCCAACTCGGCTTTACAGTGAAAACGGCAGGCACTTCAAACCGGCACTAGGAAACAGACTGAGAAACCAGAGTAAGGGTTTCTCCTGCAACCCGTTCCCTTTGTGCTGGATGAACGAACGTCTCTCCACATGCTCAGTTCTGAGAGATAAGTGTGTGTGAAAGCCGTCCTTCACCTAGCTTGAAGGGAACACAAAGTTTCTTTTCAGTTGCCAACTCCACTCCATACATATATATGGGGAGGTACAAGCTCCAACTCGGTTTTACAGTGAAAACGGCAGGCACTTCAAACCGGCACTAGGAAACAGACTGAGAAACCAGAGTAAGGGTTTCTCCTGCAACCCGTTCCCTTTGTGCTGGATGAACGAACGTCTCTCCTCATGCTCAGTTCAGAGAGATAAGTGTGTGTGAAAGCCGACCTTCACATAGCTTGAAGGGAACACAAAGTTTCTTTTCAGTTGCCAAATCCACTCCATACATATATATGGGGAAGTCCAAGCTCCAACTCGGTTTTACAGTGAAAACGGCAGGCACTTCAAACCGGCACTAGGAAACAGACTGAGAAACCAGAGTAAGGGTTTCCCCTGCAACCCGTTCCCTTTGTGCTGGATGAACGAACGTCTCTCCACATGCTCAGTTCTGAGAGATAAGTGTGTGTGAAAGCCGTCCTTCACCTAGCTTGAAGGGAACACAAAGTTTCTTTTCAGTTGCCAACTCCACTCCATACATATATATGGGGAGGTACAAGCTCCAACTCGGTTTTACAGTGTAAACGGCAGGCACTTCAAACCGGCACTAGAAAACAGACTGAGAATCCAGAGTAAGGGTTTCTCCTGCAAACCGTTCCCTTTGTGCTGGATGAGCGAACGTCTCTTCACATGCTCAGTTCTGAGAGATAAGTGTGTGTGAAAGCCGTCGTTCACCTAGCTTGAAGGGAACACAAAGTTTCTTTTCAGTTGCCAACTCCACTCCATACATATATATGGGGAGGTCCAAGCTCCAACTCGGTTTTACAGTGAAAACGGCAGGCACTTCAAACCGGAACTAGGAAACAGACTGGGAAACCAGAGTAAGGGTTTCTCCTGAAACCCGTTCCCTTTGTGCTGGATGAACGAACGTCTTTCCACATGCTCAGTTCTGAGAGATAAGTGTGTGCGAAAGCCGTCCTTCACCTAGCTTGAAGGGAACACAAAGTTTCTTTTCAGTTGCCAACTCCACTCCATACATATATATGGGGAGGTACAAGCTCCAACTCGGTTTTACAGTGAAAACGGCAGGCACTTCAAACCGGCACTAGGAAACAGACTGAGAAACCAGAGAAAGGGTTTCTCTTGCAACCCGTTCCCTTTGTGCTGGCTGAACGAACGTCTCTCCACATGCTCAGTTCTGAGAGATAAGTGTGTGTGAAAGCCGTCCTTCACCTAGCTTGAAGGGAACACAAAGTTTCTTTTCAGTTGCCAACTCCACTCCATACATATATATGGGGAGGTACAAGCTCCAACTCGGTTTGACAGTGAAAACGGCAGGCACTTCAAACCAGCACTACGAAACAGACTGAGAAACCAGACTAAGGGTTTCTCCTGCAACCCGTTCCCTTTGTGCTGGATGAACGAACGTCTCTCCACATGCTCAGTTCTGAGAGATAAGTGTGTGTGAAAGCCGTCTTTCACCTAGCTTGAGGGGAACACAAAGTTTCTTTTCAGTTGCCAACTCCACTCCATACATATATATGGGGAGGTACAAGCTCCAACTCGGTTTTACAGTGAAAACGGCAGGCACTTCAAACCGGCACTAGGAAACAGACTGAGAAACCAGAGAAAGGGTTTCTCTTGCAACCCGTTCCCTTTGTGCTGGCTGAACGAACGTCTCTCCACATGCTCAGTTCTGAGAGATAAGTGTGTGTGAAAGCCGTCCTTCACCTAGCTTGAAGGGAACACAAAGTTTCTTTTCAGTTGCCAACTCCACTCCATACATATATATGGGGAGGTACAAGCTCCAACTCGGTTTGACAGTGAAAACGGCAGGCACTTCAAACCAGCACTACGAAACAGACTGAGAAACCAGACTAAGGGTTTCTCCTGCAACCCGTTCCCTTTGTGCTGGATGAACGAACGTCTCTCCACATGCTCAGTTCTGAGAGATAAGTGTGTGTGAAAGCCGTCTTTCACCTAGCTTGAGGGGAACACAAAGTTTCTTTTCAGTTGCCAACTCCACTCCATACATATATATGGGGAGGTACAAGCCCCAACTCTGTTTTACAGTGAAAACGGCAGGCACTTCTAACCGGCACTAGGAAACAGACTGAGAAACCAGAGTAAGGGTTTCTCCTGCAACCCGTTCCCTTTGTGCTGGCTGAACGAACGTCTCTCCACATGCTCAGTTCTGAGAGATAAGTGTGTGTGAAAGCCGTCCTTCACCTAGCTTGAAGGGAACACAAAGTTTCTTTTCAGTTGCCAACACCACTCCATACATATATATGCGGTGGTACAAGCTCCAACTCGGTTTGACAGTGAAAACGGCAGGCACTTCAAACCGGCACTACGAAACAGACTGAGAAACCAGACTAAGGGTTTCTCCTGCAACCCGTTCCCTTTGTGCTGGATGAACGAACGTCTCTCCACATGCTCAGTTCTGAGAGATAAGTGTGTGTGAAAGCCGTCCTTCACCTAGCTTGAATGGAACACAAAGTTTCTTTTCAGTTGCCAACTCCACTCCATACATATATATGGGGAGGTACAAGCCCCAACTCTGTTTTACAGTGAAAACGGCAGGCACTTCTAACCGGCACTAGGAAACAGACTGAGAAACCAGAGTAAGGGTTTCTCCTGCAACCCGTTCCCTTTGTGCTGGATGAACGAACGTCTCTCCACATGCTCAGTTCTGAGAGATAAGTGTGTGTGAAAGCCGTCCTTCACCTAGCTTGAAGGGAACACAAAGTTTCTTTTCAGTTGCCAACTCCACTCCATACATATATATGGGGAGGTACAAGCTCCAACTCGGTTTTACAGTGAAAACGGCAGGCACTTCAAACCGGCACTAGGAAACAGACTGAGAAACCAGAGTAAGGGTTTCCCCTGCAACCCGTTCCCTTTGTGCTGGATGAACGAACGTCTCTCCACATGCTCAGTTCTGAGAGATAAGTGTGTGTGAAAGCCGTCCTTCACCTAGCTTGAAGGGAACACAAAGTTTCTTTTCAGTTGCCAACTCCACTCCATACATATATATGGGGAGGTACAAGCTCCAACTCGGTTTTACAGTGAAAACGGCAGGCACTTCAAACCGGCACTAGGAAACAGACTGAGAAACCAGAGTAAGGGTTTCTCCTGCAACCTGTTCCCTTTGTGCTGGATGAACGAACGTCTCTCCTCATGCTCAGTTCTGAGAGATAAGTGTGTGTGAAAGCCGACCTTCACCTAGCTTGAAGGGAACACAAAGTTTCTTTTCAGTTGCCAACTCCACTCCATACATATATATGGGGAGGTACAAGCTCCAACTCGGTTTTACAGTGAAAACGGCAGGCACTTCAAACCGGCACTAGGAAACAGACTGAGAAACCAGAGAAAGGGTTTCTCTTGCAACCCGTTCCCTTTGTGCTGGCTGAACGAACGTCTCTCCACATGCTCAGTTCTGAGAGATAAGTGTGTGTGAAAGCCGTCCTTCACCTAGCTTGAAGGGAACACAAAGTTTCTTTTCAGTTGCCAACTCCACTCCATACATATATATGGGGAGGTACAAGCTCCAACTCGGTTTGACAGTGAAAACGGCAGGCACTTCAAACCAGCACTACGAAACAGACTGAGAAACCAGACTAAGGGTTTCTCCTGCAACCCGTTCCCTTTGTGCTGGATGAACGAACGTCTCTCCACATGCTCAGTTCTGAGAGATAAGTGTGTGTGAAAGCCGTCTTTCACCTAGCTTGAGGGGAACACAAAGTTTCTTTTCAGTTGCCAACTCCACTCCATACATATATATGGGGAGGTACAAGCCCCAACTCTGTTTTACAGTGAAAACGGCAGGCACTTCTAACCGGCACTAGGAAACAGACTGAGAAACCAGAGTAAGGGTTTCTCCTGCAACCCGTTCCCTTTGTGCTGGATGAACGAACGTCTCTCCACATGCTCAGTTCTGAGAGATAAGTGTGTGTGAAAGCCGTCCTTCACCTAGCTTGAAGGGAACACAAAGTTTCTTTTCAGTTGCCAACTCCACTCCATACATATATATGGGGAGGTACAAGCTCCAACTCGGTTTTACAGTGAAAACGGCAGGCACTTCAAACCGGCACTACGAAACAGACTGAGAAACCAGAGTAAGGGTTTCTCCTGCAACCCGTTCCCTTTGTGCTGGATGAACGAACGTCTCTCCACATGCTCAGTTCTGAGAGATAAGTGTGTGTGAAAGCCGTCCTTCACCTAGCTTGAAGGGAACACAAAGTTTCTTTTCAGTTGCCAACTCCACTCCATACATATATATGGGGAGGTACAAGCTCCAACTCGGTTTTACAGTGAAAACGGCAGGCACTTCAAACCGGCACTAGGAAACAGACTGAGAAACCAGAGTAAGGGTTTCCCCTGCAACCCGTTCCCTTTGTGCTGGATGAACGAACGTCTCTCCACATGCTCAGTTCTGAGAGATAAGTGTGTGTGAAAGCCGTCCTTCACCTAGCTTGAAGGGAACACAAAGTTTCTTTTCAGTTGCCAACTCCACTCCATACATATATATGGGGAGGTACAAGCTCCAACTCGGTTTTACAGTGAAAACGGCAGGCACTTCAAACCGGCACTAGGAAACAGACTGAGAAACCAGAGTAAGGGTTTCTCCTGCAACCTGTTCCCTTTGTGCTGGATGAACGAACGTCTCTCCTCATGCTCAGTTCTGAGAGATAAGTGTGTGTGAAAGCCGACCTTCACCTAGCTTGAAGGGAACACAAAGTTTCTTTTCAGTTGCCAAATCCACTCCATACATATATATGGGGAGGTCCAAGCTCCAACTCGGCTTTACAGTGAAAACGGCAGGCACTTCAAACCGGCACTAGGAAACAGACTGAGAAACCAGAGTAAGGGTTTCTCCTGCAACCCGTTCCCTTTGTGCTGGATGAACGAACGTCTCTCCACATGCTCAGTTCTGAGAGATAAGTGTGTGTGAAAGCCGTCCTTCACCTAGCTTGAAGGGAACACAAAGTTTCTTTTCAGTTGCCAACTCCACTCCATACATATATATGGGGAGGTACAAGCTCCAACTCGGTTTTACAGTGAAAACGGCAGGCACTTCAAACCGGCACTAGGAAACAGACTGAGAAACCAGAGTAAGGGTTTCTCCTGCAACCCGTTCCCTTTGTGCTGGATGAACGAACGTCTCTCCTCATGCTCAGTTCAGAGAGATAAGTGTGTGTGAAAGCCGACCTTCACCTAGCTTGAAGGGAACACAAAGTTTCTTTTCAGTTGCCAAATCCACTCCATACATATATATGGGGAAGTCCAAGCTCCAACTCGGTTTTACAGTGAAAACGGCAGGCACTTCAAACCGGCACTAGGAAACAGACTGAGAAACCAGAGTAAGGGTTTCCCCTGCAACCCGTTCCCTTTGTGCTGGATGAACGAACGTCTCTCCACATGCTCAGTTCTGAGAGATAAGTGTGTGTGAAAGCCGTCCTTCACCTAGCTTGAAGGGAACACAAAGTTTCTTTTCAGTTGCCAACTCCACTCCATACATATATATGGGGAGGTACAAGCTCCAACTCGGTTTTACAGTGTAAACGGCAGGCACTTCAAACCGGCACTAGAAAACAGACTGAGAAACCAGAGTAAGGGTTTCTCCTGCAAACCGTTCCCTTTGTGCTGGATGAGCGAACGTCTCTTCACATGCTCAGTTCTGAGAGATAAGTGTGTGTGAAAGCCGTCGTTCACCTAGCTTGAAGGGAACACAAAGTTTCTTTTCAGTTGCCAACTCCACTCCATACATATATATGGGGAGGTCCAAGCTCCAACTCGGTTTTACAGTGAAAACGGCAGGCACTTCAAACCGGAACTAGGAAACAGACTGGGAAACCAGAGTAAGGGTTTCTCCTGAAACCCGTTCCCTTTGTGCTGGATGAACGAACGTCTTTCCACATGCTCAGTTCTGAGAGATAAGTGTGTGCGAAAGCCGTCCTTCACCTAGCTTGAAGGGAACACAAAGTTTCTTTTCAGTTGCCAACTCCACTCCATACATATATATGGGGAGGTACAAGCTCCAACTCGGTTTTACAGTGAAAACGGCAGGCACTTCAAACCGGCACTAGGAAACAGACTGAGAAACCAGAGAAAGGGTTTCTCTTGCAACCCGTTCCCTTTGTGCTGGATGAACGAACGTCTCTCCACATGCTCAGTTCTGAGAGATAAGTGTGTGTGAAAGCCGTCCTTCACCTAGCTTGAAGGGAACACAAAGTTTCTTTTCAGTTGCCAACTCCACTCCATACATATATATGGGGAGGTACAAGCTCCAACTCGGTTTTACAGTGAAAACGGCAGGCACTTCAAACCGGCACTACGAAACAGACTGAGAAACCAGAGTAAGGGTTTCTCCTGCAACCCGTTCCCTTTGTGCTGGATGAACGAACGTCTCTCCACATGCTCAGTTCTGAGAGATAAGTGTGTGTGAAAGCCGTCCTTCACCTAGCTTGAAGGGAACACAAAGTTTCTTTTCAGTTGCCAACTCCACTCCATACATATATATGGGGAGGTACAAGCTCCAACTCGGTTTTACAGTGAAAACGGCAGGCACTTCAAACCGGCACTAGGAAACAGACTGAGAAACCAGAGTAAGGGTTTCTCCTGCAACCTGTTCCCTTTGTGCTGGATGAACGAACGTCTCTCCTCATGCTCAGTTCAGAGAGATAAGTGTGTGTGAAAGCCGACCTTCACCTAGCTTGAAGGGAACACAAAGTTTCTTTTCAGTTGCCAAATCCACTCCATACATATATATGGGGAAGTCCAAGCTCCAACTCGGCTTTACAGTGAAAACGGCAGGCACTTCAAACCGGCACTAGGAAACAGACTGAGAAACCAGAGTAAGGGTTTCCCCTGCAACCCGTTCCCTTTGTGCTGGATGAACGAACGTCTCTCCACATGCTCAGTTCTGAGAGATAACTGTGTGTGAAAGCCGTCCTTCACGTAGCTTGAAGGGAACACAAAGTTTCTTTTCAGTTGCCAACTCCACTCCATACATATATATGGGGAGGTACAAGCTCCAACTCGGTTTTACAGTGAAAACGGCAGGCACTTCAAACCGGCACTAGAAAACAGGCTGAGAAACCAGAGTAAGGGTTTCTCCTGCAAACCGTTCCCTTTGTGCTGGATGAGCGAACGTCTCTCCACATGCTCAGTTCTGAGAGATAAGTGTGTGTGAAAGCCGTCCTTCACCTAGCTTGAAGGGAACACAAAGTTTCTTTTCAGTTGTCAACTCCACTCCATACATATATATGGGGAGGTACAAGCTCCAACTCGGTTTTACAGTGAAAACGGCAGGCACTTCAAACCGGCACTAGGAAACAGACTGAGAAACCAGAGTAAGGGTTTCTCCTGCAACCCGTTCCCTTTGTGCTGGATGAACGAACCTCTTTCCACATGCTCAGTTCTGAGAGATAAGTGTGTGTGAAAGCCGTCCTTCACCTAGCTTGAGGGGAACACAAAGTTTCTTTTCAGTTGCCAACTCCACTCCATACGTATATATGGGGAGGTACAAGCTCCAACTCGGCTTTACAGTGAAAACGGCAGGCACTTCAAACCGGCACTAGGAAACAGACTGAGAAACCAGAGTAAGGGTTTCCCCTGCAACCCGTTCCCTTTGTGCTGGATGAACGAACGTCTCTCCACATGCTCAGTTCTGAGAGATAAGTGTGTGTGAAAGCCGTCCTTCACCTAGCTTGAAGGGAACACAAAGTTTCTTTTCAGTTGCCAACTCCACTCCATACATATATATGGGGAGGTACAAGCTCCAACTCGGTTTTACAGTGAAAACAGCAGGCACTTCAAACCGGCACTAGGAAACAGACTGAGAAACCAGAGTAAGGGTTTCTCCTGCAACCTGTTCCCTTTGTGCTGGATGAACGAACGTCTCTCCTCATGCTCAGTTCTGAGAGATAAGTGTGTGTGAAAGCCGACCTTCACCTAGCTTGAAGGGAACACAAAGTTTCTTTTCAGTTGCCAAATCCACTCCATACATATATATGGGGAGGTCCAAGCTCCAACTCGGCTTTACAGTGAAAACGGCAGGCACTTCAAACCGGCACTAGGAAACAGACTGAGAAACCAGAGTAAGGGTTTCTCCTGCAACCCGTTCCCTTTGTGCTGGATGAACGAACGTCTCTCCACATGCTCAGTTCTGAGAGATAAGTGTGTGTGAAAGCCGTCCTTCACCTAGCTTGAAGGGAACACAAAGTTTCTTTTCAGTTGCCAACTCCACTCCATACATATATATGGGGAGGTACAAGCTCCAACTCGGTTTTACAGTGAAAACGGCAGGCACTTCAAACCGGCACTAGGAAACAGACTGAGAAACCAGAGTAAGGGTTTCTCCTGCAACCCGTTCCCTTTGTGCTGGATGAACGAACGTCTCTCCTCATGCTCAGTTCAGAGAGATAAGTGTGTGTGAAAGCCGACCTTCACATAGCTTGAAGGGAACACAAAGTTTCTTTTCAGTTGCCAAATCCACTCCATACATATATATGGGGAAGTCCAAGCTCCAACTCGGTTTTACAGTGAAAACGGCAGGCACTTCAAACCGGCACTAGGAAACAGACTGAGAAACCAGAGTAAGGGTTTCCCCTGCAACCCGTTCCCTTTGTGCTGGATGAACGAACGTCTCTCCACATGCTCAGTTCTGAGAGATAAGTGTGTGTGAAAGCCGTCCTTCACCTAGCTTGAAGGGAACACAAAGTTTCTTTTCAGTTGCCAACTCCACTCCATACATATATATGGGGAGGTACAAGCTCCAACTCGGTTTTACAGTGTAAACGGCAGGCACTTCAAACCGGCACTAGAAAACAGACTGAGAATCCAGAGTAAGGGTTTCTCCTGCAAACCGTTCCCTTTGTGCTGGATGAGCGAACGTCTCTTCACATGCTCAGTTCTGAGAGATAAGTGTGTGTGAAAGCCGTCGTTCACCTAGCTTGAAGGGAACACAAAGTTTCTTTTCAGTTGCCAACTCCACTCCATACATATATATGGGGAGGTCCAAGCTCCAACTCGGTTTTACAGTGAAAACGGCAGGCACTTCAAACCGGAACTAGGAAACAGACTGGGAAACCAGAGTAAGGGTTTCTCCTGAAACCCGTTCCCTTTGTGCTGGATGAACGAACGTCTTTCCACATGCTCAGTTCTGAGAGATAAGTGTGTGCGAAAGCCGTCCTTCACCTAGCTTGAAGGGAACACAAAGTTTCTTTTCAGTTGCCAACTCCACTCCATACATATATATGGGGAGGTACAAGCTCCAACTCGGTTTTACAGTGAAAACGGCAGGCACTTCAAACCGGCACTAGGAAACAGACTGAGAAACCAGAGAAAGGGTTTCTCTTGCAACCCGTTCCCTTTGTGCTGGCTGAACGAACGTCTCTCCACATGCTCAGTTCTGAGAGATAAGTGTGTGTGAAAGCCGTCCTTCACCTAGCTTGAAGGGAACACAAAGTTTCTTTTCAGTTGCCAACTCCACTCCATACATATATATGGGGAGGTACAAGCTCCAACTCGGTTTGACAGTGAAAACGGCAGGCACTTCAAACCAGCACTACGAAACAGACTGAGAAACCAGACTAAGGGTTTCTCCTGCAACCCGTTCCCTTTGTGCTGGATGAACGAACGTCTCTCCACATGCTCAGTTCTGAGAGATAAGTGTGTGTGAAAGCCGTCTTTCACCTAGCTTGAGGGGAACACAAAGTTTCTTTTCAGTTGCCAACTCCACTCCATACATATATATGGGGAGGTACAAGCCCCAACTCTGTTTTACAGTGAAAACGGCAGGCACTTCTAACCGGCACTAGGAAACAGACTGAGAAACCAGAGTAAGGGTTTCTCCTGCAACCCGTTCCCTTTGTGCTGGATGAACGAACGTCTCTCCACATGCTCAGTTCTGAGAGATAAGTGTGTGTGAAAGCCGTCCTTCACCTAGCTTGAAGGGAACACAAAGTTTCTTTTCAGTTGCCAACACCACTCCATACATATATATGCGGTGGTACAAGCTCCAACTCGGTTTGACAGTGAAAACGGCAGGCACTTCAAACCGGCACTACGAAACAGACTGAGAAACCAGACTAAGGGTTTCTCCTGCAACCCGTTCCCTTTGTGCTGGATGAACGAACGTCTCTCCACATGCTCAGTTCTGAGAGATAAGTGTGTGTGAAAGCCGTCCTTCACCTAGCTTGAATGGAACACAAAGTTTCTTTTCAGTTGCCAACTCCACTCCATACATATATATGGGGAGGTACAAGCCCCAACTCTGTTTTACAGTGAAAACGGCAGGCACTTCTAACCGGCACTAGGAAACAGACTGAGAAACCAGAGTAAGGGTTTCTCCTGCAACCCGTTCCCTTTGTGCTGGATGAACGAACGTCTCTCCACATGCTCAGTTCTGAGAGATAAGTGTGTGTGAAAGCCGTCCTTCACCTAGCTTGAAGGGAACACAAAGTTTCTTTTCAGTTGCCAACTCCACTCCATACATATATATGGGGAGGTACAAGCTCCAACTCGGTTTTACAGTGAAAACGGCAGGCACTTCAAACCGGCACTACGAAACAGACTGAGAAACCAGAGTAAGGGTTTCTCCTGCAACCCGTTCCCTTTGTGCTGGATGAACGAACGTCTCTCCACATGCTCAGTTCTGAGAGATAAGTGTGTGTGAAAGCCGTCCTTCACCTAGCTTGAAGGGAACACAAAGTTTCTTTTCAGTTGCCAACTCCACTCCATACATATATATGGGGAGGTACAAGCTCCAACTCGGTTTTACAGTGAAAACGGCAGGCACTTCAAACCGGCACTAGGAAACAGACTGAGAAACCAGAGTAAGGGTTTCTCCTGCAACCTGTTCCCTTTGTGCTGGATGAACGAACGTCTCTCCTCATGCTCAGTTCAGAGAGATAAGTGTGTGTGAAAGCCGACCTTCACCTAGCTTGAAGGGAACACAAAGTTTCTTTTCAGTTGCCAAATCCACTCCATACATATATATGGGGAAGTCCAAGCTCCAACTCGGCTTTACAGTGAAAACGGCAGGCACTTCAAACCGGCACTAGGAAACAGACTGAGAAACCAGAGTAAGGGTTTCCCCTGCAACCCGTTCCCTTTGTGCTGGATGAACGAACGTCTCTCCACATGCTCAGTTCTGAGAGATAAGTGTGTGTGAAAGCCGTCCTTCACCTAGCTTGAAGGGAACACAAAGTTTCTTTTCAGTTGCCAACTCCACTCCATACATATATATGGGGAGGTACAAGCTCCAACTCGGTTTTACAGTGAAAACGGCAGGCACTTCAAACCGGCACTAGAAAACAGGCTGAGAAACCAGAGTAAGGGTTTCTCCTGCAAACCGTTCCCTTTGTGCTGGATGAGCGAACGTCTCTCCACATGCTCAGTTCTGAGAGATAAGTGTGTGTGAAAGCCGTCCTTCACCTAGCTTGAAGGGAACACAAAGTTTCTTTTCAGTTGTCAACTCCACTCCATACATATATATGGGGAGGTACAAGCTCCAACTCGGTTTTACAGTGAAAACGGCAGGCACTTCAAACCGGCACTAGGAAACAGACTGAGAAACCAGAGTAAGGGTTTCTCCTGCAACCCGTTCCCTTTGTGCTGGATGAACGAACCTCTTTCCACATGCTCAGTTCTGAGAGATAAGTGTGTGTGAAAGCCGTCCTTCACCTAGCTTGAAGGGAACACAAAGTTTCTTTTCAGTTGCCAACTCCACTCCATACATATATATGGGGAGGTACAAGCTCCAACTCGGTTTTACAGTGAAAACGGCAGGCACTTCAAACCGGCACTAGGAAACAGACTGAGAAACCAGAGTAAGGGTTTCTCCTGCAACCCGTTCCCTTTGTGCTGGATGAACGAACGTCTCTCCTCATGCTCAGTTCAGAGAGATAAGTGTGTGTGAAAGCCGACCTTCACCTAGCTTGAAGGGAACACAAAGTTTCTTTTCAGTTGCCAAATCCACTCCATACATATATATGGGGAAGTCCAAGCTCCAACTCGGTTTTACAGTGAAAACGGCAGGCACTTCAAACCGGCACTAGGAAACAGACTGAGAAACCAGAGTAAGGGTTTCCCCTGCAACCCGTTCCCTTTGTGCTGGATGAACGAACGTCTCTCCACATGCTCAGTTCTGAGAGATAAGTGTGTGTGAAAGCCGTCCTTCACCTAGCTTGAAGGGAACACAAAGTTTCTTTTCAGTTGCCAACTCCACTCCATACATATATATGGGGAGGTACAAGCTCCAACTCGGTTTTACAGTGTAAACGGCAGGCACTTCAAACCGGCACTAGAAAACAGACTGAGAAACCAGAGTAAGGGTTTCTCCTGCAACCCGTTCCCTTTGTGCTGGATGAGCGAACGTCTCTCCACATGCTCAGTTCTGAGAGATAAGTGTGTGTGAAAGCCGTCCTTCACCTAGCTTGAAGGGAACACAAAGTTTCTTTTCAGTTGTCAACTCCACTCCATACATATATATGGGGAGGTACAAGCTCCAACTCGGTTTTACAGTGAAAACGGCAGGCACTTCAAACCGGCACTAGGAAACAGACTGAGAAACCAGAGTAAGGGTTTCTCCTGCAACCCGTTCCCTTTGTGCTGGATGAACGAACCTCTTTCCACATGCTCAGTTCTGAGAGATAAGTGTGTGTGAAAGCCGTCCTTCACCTAGCTTGAGGGGAACACAAAGTTTCTTTTCAGTTGCCAACTCCACTCCATACGTATATATGGGGAGGTACAAGCTCCAACTCGGTTTTACAGTGAAAACGGCAGGCACTTCAAACCGACACTAGGAAACAGACTGAGAAACCAGAGTAAGGGTTTCTCCTGAAACCCGTTCCCTTTGTGCTGGATGAACGAACGTCTCTCCACATGCTCAGTTCTGAGAGATAAGTGTGTGTGAAAGCCGTACTTCACCTAGCTTGAAGGGAACACAAAGTTTCTTTTCAGTTGCCAACTCCACTCCATACATATATATGGGGAGGTACAAGCTCCAACTCGGTTTTACAGTGAAAACGGCAGGCACTTCAAACCGGCACTAGGAAACAGTCTGAGAAACCAGAGTAAGGGTTTCTCCTGCAACCCGTTCCCTTTGTGCTGGATGAACGAACGTCTCTCTACATGCTCAGTTCTGAGAGATAAGTGTGTGTGAAAGCCATCCTTCACCTAGCTTGAAGGGAACACAAAGTTTCTTTTCAGTTGCCAAATCCACTCCATACATATATAAGGGGAGGTACAAGCTCCAACTCGTTTTTATAGTGAAAACGGCAGGCACTTCAACCCGGCACTAAGAAACAGACTGAGAAACCAGAGAAAGGGTTTCTCCTGCAACCCGTTCCCTTTGTGCTGGATGAACGAACGTCTCTCCACATGCTCAGTTCTGAGAGATAAGTGTGTGTGAAAGCCGTCCTTCAACTAGCTTGAAGGGAACACAAAGTTTCTTTTCAGTTGCCAACTCCACTCCATACATATATATGGGGAGGTCCAAGCTACAACTCGGTTTTACAGTGAAAACGGCAGGCACTTCAAACCGGCACTAGGAAACAGACTGAGAAACCAGAGTAAGGGTTTCCCCTGCAACCCGTTCCCTTTGTGCTGGATGAACGAACGTCTCTCCACATGCTCAGTTCTGAGAGATAAGTGTGTGTGAAAGCCGTCCTTCACCTAGCTTGAAGGGAACACAAAGTTTCTTTTCAGTTGCCAACTCCACTCCATACATATATATGGGGAGGTACAAGCTCCAACTCGGTTTTACAGTGTAAACGGCAGACACTTCAAACCGGCACTAGGAAACAGACTGAGAAACCAGAGTAAGGGTTTCTCCTGCAACCCGTTCCCTTTGTGCTGGATGAACGAACGTCTCTCCACATGCTCAGTTCTGAGAGATAAGTGTGTGTGAAAGCCGTCCTTCACCTAGCTTGAGGGGAACACAAAGTTTCTTTTCAGTTGTCAACTCCACTCCATACATATATATGGGGAGGTACAGGCTCCAACTCGGTTTTACAGTGATAACGGCAGGCACTTCAAACCGGCACTAGGAAACAGACTGAGAAACCAGAGTAAGGGTTTCTCCTGCAACCCGTTTCCTTTGTGCTGGATGAACGAACCTCTTTCCACATGCTCAGTTCTGAGAGATAAGTGTGTGTGAAATCCGTCCTTCACCTAGCTTGAGGGGAACACAAAGTTTCTTTTCAGTTGCCAACTCCACTCCATACATATATATGGGGAGGTACAAGCTCCAACTCGGTTTTACAGTGAAAACGGCAGGCAATTCAAACCGGCACTAGGAAACAGACTGAGAAACCAGAGTAAGGGTTTCTCCTGCAACCCGTTCCCTTTGTGCTGGATGAACGAACCTCTTTCCACATGCTCAGTTCTGAGAGATAAGTGTGTGTGAAAGCCGTCCTTCACCTAGCTTGAGGGGAACACAAAGTTTCTTTTCAGTTGCCAACTCCACTCCATACGTATATATGGGGAGGTACAAGCTCCAACTCGGTTTTACAGTGAAAACGGCAGGCACTTCAAACCGGCACTACGAAACAGACTGAGAAACCAGACTAAGGGTTTTTCCTGCAACCCGTTCCCTTTGTGCTGGATGAACGAACGTCTCTCCACATGCTCAGTTCTGAGAGATAAGTGTGTGTGAAAGCCGTCCTTCACCTAGCTTGAAGGGAACACAAAGTTTCTTTTCAGTTGCCAACTCCACTCCATACATATATATGGGGAGGTACAAGCCCCAACTCTGTTTTACAGTGAAAACGGCAGGCACTTCTAACCGGCACTAGGAAACAGACTGAGAAACCAGAGTAAGGGTTTCTCCTGCAACCCGTTCCCTTTGTGCTGGATGAACGAACGTCTCTCCACATGCTCAGTTCTGAGAGATAAGTGTGTGTGAAAACCGTCCTTCACCTAGCTTGAAGGGAACACAAAGTTTCTTTTCAGTTGCCAACTCCACTCCATACATATATATGGGGAGGTACAAGCTCCAACTCGGTTTTACAGTGAAAACGGCAGGCACTTCAAACCGGCACTAGGAAACAGACTGAGAAACCAGAGTAAGGGTTTCTCCTGCAACCCGTTCCCTTTGTGCTGGATGAACGAACGTCTCTCCACATGCTCAGTTCTGAGAGATAAGTGTGTGTGAAAGCCGTCCTTCACCTAGCTTGAAGGGAACACAAAGTTTCTTTTCAGTTGCCAACTCCACTCCATACATATATATGGGGAGGTACAAGCTCCAACTCGGTTTTACAGTGAAAACGGCAGGCACTTCAAACCGGCACTAGGAAACAGACTGAGAAACCAGAGTAAGGGTTTCTCCTGCAACCCGTTCCCTTTGTGCTGGATGAACGAACGTCTCTCCTCATGCTCAGTTCAGAGAGATAAGTGTGTGTGAAAGCCGACCTTCACCTAGCTTGAAGGGAACACAAAGTTTCTTTTCAGTTGCCAAATCCACTCCATACATATATATGGGGAGGTACAAGCTCCAACTCGGTTTTACAGTGAAAACGGCAGGCACTTCAAACCGGCACTAGGAAACAGACTGAGAAACCAGAGTAAGGGTTTCCCCTGCAACCCGTTCCCTTTGTGCTGGATGAACGAACGTCTCTCCACATGCTCAGTTCTGAGAGATAAGTGTGTGTGAAAGCCGTCCTTCACCTAGCTTGAAGGGAACACAAAGTTTCTTTTCAGTTGCCAACTCCACTCCATACATATATATGGGGAGGTACAAGCTCCAACTCGGTTTTACAGTGTAAACGGCAGGCACTTCAAACCGACACTAGAAAACAGACTGAGAAACCAGAGTAAGGGTTTCTCCTGCAAACCGTTCCCTTTGTGCTGGATGAGCGAACGTCTCTCCACATGCTCAGTTCTGAGAGATAAGTGTGTGTGAAAGCCGTCCTTCACCTAGCTTGAAGGGAACACAAAGTTTCTTTTCAGTTGTCAACTCCACTCCATACATATATATGGGGAGGTACAAGCTCCAACTCGGTTTTACAGTGAAAACGGCAGGCACTTCAAACCGGCACTAGGAAACAGACTGAGAAACCAGAGTAAGGGTTTCTCCTGCAACCCGTTCCCTTTGTGCTGGATGAACGAACGTCTCTCCTCATGCTCAGTTCAGAGAGATAAGAGTGTGTGAAAGCCGACCTTCACCTAGCTTGAAGGGAACACAAAGTTTCTTTTCAGTTGCCAAATCCACTCCATACATATATATGGGGAAGTCCAAGCTCCAACTCGGTTTTACAGTGAAAACGGCAGGCACTTCAAACCGGCACTAGGAAACAGACTGAGAAACCAGAGTAAGGGTTTCCCCTGCAACCCGTTCCCTTTGTGCTGGATGAACGAACGTCTCTCCACATGCTCAGTTCTGAGAGATAAGTGTGTGTGAAAGCCGTCCTTCACCTAGCTTGAAGGGAACACAAAGTTTCTTTTCAGTTGCCAACTCCACTCCATACATATATATGGGGAGGTACAAGCTCCAACTCGGTTTTACAGTGTAAACGGCAGGCACTTCAAACCGGCACTAGAAAACACACTGAGAAACCAGAGTAAGGGTTTCTCCTGCAAACCGTTCCCTTTGTGCTGGATGAGCGAACGTCTCTCCACATGCTCAGTTCTGAGAGATAAGTGTGTGTGAAAGCCGTCCTTCACCTAGCTTGAAGGGAACACAAAGTTTCTTTTCAGTTGTCAACTCCACTCCATACATATATATGGGGAGGTACAAGCTCCAACTCGGTTTTACAGTGAAAACGGCAGGCACTTCAAACCGGCACTAGGAAACAGACTGAGAAACCAGAGTAAGGGTTTCTCCTGCAACCCGTTCCCTTTGTGCTGGATGAACGAACGTCTTTCCACATGCTCAGTTCTGAGAGATAAGTGTGTGTGAAAGCCGTCCTTCACCTAGCTTGAGGGGAACACAAAGTTTCTTTTCAGTTGCAATCTCGACTCCATACATATATATGGGGAGGTACAAGCTCCAACTCGGTTTTACAGTGAAAACGGCAGGCACTTCAAACCGGCACTAGGAAACACACTGAGAAACCAGAGTAAGGGTTTCTCCTGCAACCCGTTCCCTTTGTGCTGGATGAACGAACGTCTCTCCACATGCTCAGTTCTGAGAGATAAGTGTGTGTGAAAGCCGTCGTTCACCTAGCTTGAAGGGAACACAAAGTTTCTTTTCAGTTGCCAACTGCACTCCATACATATATATGGGGAGGTCCAAGCTCCAACTCGGTTTTACGGTGAAAACGGCAGGCACTTCAAACCGGAACTAGGAAACAGACTGGGAAACCAGAGTAAGGGTTTCTCCTGAAACCCGTTCCCTTTGTGCTGGGTGAACGAACGTCTTTCCAAATGCTCAGTTCTGAGAGATAAGTGTGTGTGAAAGCCGTCCTTCACCTAGCTTGAAGGGAACACAAAGTTTCTTTTCAGTTGCCAACTCCACTCCATACATATATATGGGGAGGTTCAAGCTCCAACTCGGTTTTACAGTGAAAACGGCAGGCACTTCAAACCGGCACTACGAAACAGACTGAGAAACCAGACTAAGGGTTTTTCCTGCAACCCGTTCCCTTTGTGCTGGATGAACGAACGTCTCTCCACATGCTCAGTTCTGAGAGATAAGTGTGTGTGAAAGCCGTCCTTCACCTAGCTTGAAGGGAACACAAAGTTTCTTTTCAGTTGCCAACTCCACTCCATACATATATATGGGGAGGTACAAGCCCCAACTCTGTTTTACAGTGAAAACGGCAGGCACTTCTAACCGGCACTAGGAAACAGACTGAGAAACCAGAGTAAGGGTTTCTCCTGCAACCCGTTCCCTTTGTGCTGGATGAACGAACGTCTCTCCACATGCTCAGTTCTGAGAGATAAGTGTGTGTGAAAACCGTCCTTCACCTAGCTTGAAGGGAACACAAAGTTTCTTTTCAGTTGCCAACTCCACTCCATACATATATATGGGGAGGTACAAGCTCCAACTCGGTTTTACAGTGAAAACGGCAGGCACTTCAAACCGGCACTAGGAAACAGACTGAGAAACCAGAGTAAGGGTTTCTCCTGCAACCCGTTCCCTTTGTGCTGGATGAACGAACGTCTCTCCACATGCTCAGTTCTGAGAGATAAGTGTGTGTGAAAGCCGTCCTTCACCTAGCTTGAAGGGAACACAAAGTTTCTTTTCAGTTGCCAACTCCACTCCATACATATATATGGGGAGGTACAAGCTCCAACTCGGTTTTACAGTGAAAACGGCAGGCACTTCAAACCGGCACTAGGAAACAGACTGAGAAACCAGAGTAAGGGTTTCTCCTGCAACCCGTTCCCTTTGTGCTGGATGAACGAACGTCTCTCCTCATGCTCAGTTCAGAGAGATAAGTGTGTGTGAAAGCCGACCTTCACCTAGCTTGAAGGGAACACAAAGTTTCTTTTCAGTTGCCAAATCCACTCCATACATATATATGGGGAAGTCCAAGCTCCAACTCGGTTTTACAGTGAAAACGGCAGGCACTTCAAACCGGCACTAGGAAACAGACTGAGAAACCAGAGTAAGGGTTTCCCCTGCAACCCGTTCCCTTTGTGCTGGATGAACGAACGTCTCTCCACATGCTCAGTTCTGAGAGATAAGTGTGTGTGAAAGCCGTCCTTCACCTAGCTTGAAGGGAACACAAAGTTTCTTTTCAGTTGCCAACTCCACTCCATACATATATATGGGGAGGTACAAGCTCCAACTCGGTTTTACAGTGTAAACGGCAGGCACTTCAAACCGGCACTAGAAAACAGACTGAGAAACCAGAGTAAGGGTTTCTCCTGCAAACCGTTCCCTTTGTGCTGGATGAGCGAACGTCTCTTCACATGCTCAGTTCTGAGAGATAAGTGTGTGTGAAAGCCGTCGTTCACCTAGCTTGAAGGGAACACAAAGTTTCTTTTCAGTTGCCAACTCCACTCCATACATATATATGGGGAGGTCCAAGCTCCAACTCGGTTTTACAGTGAAAACGGCAGGCACTTCAAACCGGAACTAGGAAACAGACTGGGAAACCAGAGTAAGGGTTTCTCCTGAAACCCGTTCCCTTTGTGCTGGATGAACGAACGTCTTTCCACATGCTCAGTTCTGAGAGATAAGTGTGTGCGAAAGCCGTCCTTCACCTAGCTTGAAGGGAACACAAAGTTTCTTTTCAGTTGCCAACTCCACTCCATACATATATATGGGGAGGTACAAGCTCCAACTCGGTTTTACAGTGAAAACGGCAGGCACTTCAAACCGGCACTAGGAAACAGACTGAGAAACCAGAGAAAGGGTTTCTCTTGCAACCCGTTCCCTTTGTGCTGGCTGAACGAACGTCTCTCCACATGCTCAGTTCTGAGAGATAAGTGTGTGTGAAAGCCGTCCTTCACCTAGCTTGAAGGGAACACAAAGTTTCTTTTCAGTTGCCAACTCCACTCCATACATATATATGGGGAGGTACAAGCTCCAACTCGGTTTGACAGTGAAAACGGCAGGCACTTCAAACCGGCACTACGAAACAGACTGAGAAACCAGACTAAGGGTTTCTCCTGCAACCCGTTCCCTTTGTGCTGGATGAACGAACGTCTCTCCACATGCTCAGTTCTGAGAGATAAGTGTGTGTGAAAGCCGTCTTTCACCTAGCTTGAGGGGAACACAAAGTTTCTTTTCAGTTGCCAACTCCACTCCATACATATATATGGGGAGGTACAAGCCCCAACTCTGTTTTACAGTGAAAACGGCAGGCACTTCTAACCGGCACTAGGAAACAGACTGAGAAACCAGAGTAAGGGTTTCTCCTGCAACCCGTTCCCTTTGTGCTGGATGAACGAACGTCTCTCCACATGCTCAGTTCTGAGAGATAAGTGTGTGTGAAAGCCGTCCTTCACCTAGCTTGAAGGGAACACAAAGTTTCTTTTCAGTTGCCAACACCACTCCATACATATATATGCGGTGGTACAAGCTCCAACTCGGTTTGACAGTGAAAACGGCAGGCACTTCAAACCGGCACTACGAAACAGACTGAGAAACCAGACTAAGGGTTTTTCCTGCAACCCGTTCCCTTTGTGCTGGATGAACGAACGTCTCTCCACATGCTCAGTTCTGAGAGATAAGTGTGTGTGAAAGCCGTCCTTCACCTAGCTTGAATGGAACACAAAGTTTCTTTTCAGTTGCCAACTCCACTCCATACATATATATGGGGAGGTACAAGCCCCAACTCTGTTTTACAGTGAAAACGGCAGGCACTTCTAACCGGCACTAGGAAACAGACTGAGAAACCAGAGTAAGGGTTTCTCCTGCAACCCGTTCCCTTTGTGCTGGATGAACGAACGTCTCTCCACATGCTCAGTTCTGAGAGATAAGTGTGTGTGAAAGCCGTCCTTCACCTAGCTTGAAGGGAACACAAAGTTTCTTTTCAGTTGCCAACTCCACTCCATACATATATATGGGGAGGTACAAGCTCCAACTCGGTTTTACAGTGAAAACGGCAGGCACTTCAAACCGGCACTAGGAAACAGACTGAGAAACCAGAGTAAGGGTTTCTCCTGCAACCCGTTCCCTTTGTGCTGGATGAACGAACGTCTCTCCTCATGCTCAGTTCAGAGAGATAAGTGTGTGTGAAAGCCGACCTTCACCTAGCTTGAAGGGAACACAAAGTTTCTTTTCAGTTGCCAAATCCACTCCATACATATATATGGGGAGGTCCAAGCTCCAACTCGGCTTTACAGTGAAAACGGCAGGCACTTCAAACCGGCACTAGGAAACAGACTGAGAAACCAGAGTAAGGGTTTCCCCTGCAACCCGTTCCCTTTGTGCTGGATGAACGAACGTCTCTCCACATGCTCAGTTCTGAGAGATAAGTGTGTGTGAAAGCCGTCCTTCACCTAGCTTGAAGGGAACACAAAGTTTCTTTTCAGTTGCCAACTCCACTCCATACATATATATGGGGAGGTACAAGCTCCAACTCGGTTTTACAGTGAAAACGGCAGGCACTTCAAACCGGCACTAGGAAACAGACTGAGAAACCAGAGTAAGGGTTTCTCCTGCAACCTGTTCCCTTTGTGCTGGATGAACGAACGTCTCTCCTCATGCTCAGTTCTGAGAGATAAGTGTGTGTGAAAGCCGACCTTCACCTAGCTTGAAGGGAACACAAAGTTTCTTTTCAGTTGCCAAATCCACTCCATACATATATATGGGGAGGTCCAAGCTCCAACTCGGCTTTACAGTGAAAACGGCAGGCACTTCAAACCGGCACTAGGAAACAGACTGAGAAACCAGAGTAAGGGTTTCTCCTGCAACCCGTTCCCTTTGTGCTGGATGAACGAACGTCTCTCCACATGCTCAGTTCTGAGAGATAAGTGTGTGTGAAAGCCGTCCTTCACCTAGCTTGAAGGGAACACAAAGTTTCTTTTCAGTTGCCAACTCCACTCCATACATATATATGGGGAGGTACAAGCTCCAACTCGGTTTTACAGTGAAAACGGCAGGCACTTCAAACCGGCACTAGGAAACAGACTGAGAAACCAGAGTAAGGGTTTCTCCTGCAACCCGTTCCCTTTGTGCTGGATGAACGAACGTCTCTCCTCATGCTCAGTTCAGAGAGATAAGTGTGTGTGAAAGCCGACCTTCACCTAGCTTGAAGGGAACACAAAGTTTCTTTTCAGTTGCCAAATCCACTCCATACATATATATGGGGAAGTCCAAGCTCCAACTCGGTTTTACAGTGAAAACGGCAGGCACTTCAAACCGGCACTAGGAAACAGACTGAGAAACCAGAGTAAGGGTTTCCCCTGCAACCCGTTCCCTTTGTGCTGGATGAACGAACGTCTCTCCACATGCTCAGTTCTGAGAGATAAGTGTGTGTGAAAGCCGTCCTTCACCTAGCTTGAAGGGAACACAAAGTTTCTTTTCAGTTGCCAACTCCACTCCATACATATATATGGGGAGGTACAAGCTCCAACTCGGTTTTACAGTGTAAACGGCAGGCACTTCAAACCGGCACTAGAAAACAGACTGAGAAACCAGAGTAAGGGTTTCTCCTGCAAACCGTTCCCTTTGTGCTGGATGAGCGAACGTCTCTTCACATGCTCAGTTCTGAGAGATAAGTGTGTGTGAAAGCCGTCGTTCACCTAGCTTGAAGGGAACACAAAGTTTCTTTTCAGTTGCCAACTCCACTCCATACATATATATGGGGAGGTCCAAGCTCCAACTCGGTTTTACAGTGAAAACGGCAGGCACTTCAAACCGGAACTAGGAAACAGACTGGGAAACCAGAGTAAGGGTTTCTCCTGAAACCCGTTCCCTTTGTGCTGGATGAACGAACGTCTTTCCACATGCTCAGTTCTGAGAGATAAATGTGTGCGAAAGCCGTCCTTCACCTAGCTTGAAGGGAACACAAAGTTTCTTTTCAGTTGCCAACTCCACTCCATACATATATATGGGGAGGTACAAGCTCCAACTCGGTTTTACAGTGAAAACGGCAGGCACTTCAAACCGGCACTAGGAAACAGACTGAGAAACCAGAGAAACGGTTTCTCTTGCAACCCGTTCCCTTTGTGCTGGCTGAACGAACGTCTCTCCACATGCTCAGTTCTGAGAGATAAGTGTGTGTGAAAGCCGTCCTTCACCTAGCTTGAAGGGAACACAAAGTTTCTTTTCAGTTGCCAACTCCACTCCATACATATATATGGGGAGGTACAAGCTCCAACTCGGTTTGACAGTGAAAACGGCAGGCACTTCAAACCGGCACTACGAAACAGACTGAGAAACCAGACTAAGGGTTTCTCCTGCAACCCGTTCCCTTTGTGCTGGATGAACGAACGTCTCTCCACATGCTCAGTTCTGAGAGATAAGTGTGTGTGAAAGCCGTCTTTCACCTAGCTTGAGGGGAACACAAATTTTCTTTTCAGTTGCCAACTCCACTCCATACATATATATGGGGAGGTACAAGCCCCAACTCTGTTTTACAGTGAAAACGGCAGGCACTTCTAACCGGCACTAGGAAACAGACTGAGAAACCAGAGTAAGGGTTTCTCCTGCAACCCGTTCCCTTTGTGCTGGATGAACGAACGTCTCTCCACATGCTCAGTTCTGAGAGATAAGTGTGTGTGAAAGCCGTCCTTCACCTAGCTTGAAGGGAACACAAAGTTTCTTTTCAGTTGCCAACTCCACTCCATACATATATATGCGGTGGTACAAGCTCCAACTCGGTTTGACAGTGAAAACGGCAGGCACTTCAAACCGGCACTACGAAACAGACTGAGAAACCAGACTAAGGGTTTCTCCTGCAACCCGTTCCCTTTGTGCTGGATGAACGAACGTCTCTCCACATGCTCAGTTCTGAGAGATAAGTGTGTTTGAAAGCCGTCCTTCACCTAGCTTGAATGGAACACAAAGTTTCTTTTCAGTTGCCAACTCCACTCCATACATATATATGGGGAGGTACAAGCCCCAACTCTGTTTTACAGTGAAAACGGCAGGCACTTCTAACCGGCACTAGGAAACAGACTGAGAAACCAGAGTAAGGGTTTCTCCTGCAACCCGTTCCCTTTGTGCTGGATGAACGAACGTCTCTCCACATGCTCAGTTCTGAGAGATAAGTGTGTGTGAAAGCCGTCCTTCACCTAGCTTGAAGGGAACACAAAGTTTCTTTTCAGTTGCCAACTCCACTCCATACATATATATGGGGAGGTACAAGCTCCAACTCGGTTTTACAGTGAAAACGGCAGGCACTTCAAACCGGCACTAGGAAACAGACTGAGAAACCAGAGTAAGGGTTTCTCCTGCAACCCGTTCCCTTTGTGCTGGATGAACGAACGTCTCTCCACATGCTCAGTTCTGAGAGATAAGTGTGTGTGAAAGCCGTCCTTCACCTAGCTTGAAGGGAACACAAAGTTTCTTTTCAGTTGCCAACTCCACTCCATACATATATATGGGGAGGTACAAGCTCCAACTCGGTTTTACAGTGAAAACGGCAGGCACTTCAAACCGGCACTAGGAAACAGACTGAGAAACCAGAGTAAGGGTTTCTCCTGCAACCTGTTCCCTTTGTGCTGGATGAACGAACGTCTCTCCTCATGCTCAGTTCAGAGAGATAAGTGTGTGTGAAAGCCGACCTTCACCTAGCTTGAAGGGAACACAAAGTTTCTTTTCAGTTGCCAAATCCACTCCATACATATATATGGGGAAGTCCAAGCTCCAACTCGGCTTTACAGTGAAAACGGCAGGCACTTCAAACCGGCACTAGGAAACAGACTGAGAAACCAGAGTAAGGGTTTCCCCTGCAACCCGTTCCCTTTGTGCTGGATGAACGAACGTCTCTCCACATGCTCAGTTCTGAGAGATAAGTGTGTGTGAAAGCCGTCCTTCACCTAGCTTGAAGGGAACACAAAGTTTCTTTTCAGTTGCCAACTCCACTCCATACATATATATGGGGAGGTACAAGCTCCAACTCGGTTTTACAGTGAAAACGGCAGGCACTTCAAACCGGCACTAGAAAACAGGCTGAGAAACCAGAGTAAGGGTTTCTCCTGCAAACCGTTCCCTTTGTGCTGGATGAGCGAACGTCTCTCCACATGCTCAGTTCTGAGAGATAAGTGTGTGTGAAAGCCGTCCTTCACCTAGCTTGAAGGGAACACAAAGTTTCTTTTCAGTTGTCAACTCCACACCATACATATATATGGGGAGGTACAAGCTCCAACTCGGTTTTACAGTGAAAACGGCAGGCACTTCAAACCGGCACTAGGAAACAGACTGAGAAACCAGAGTAAGGGTTTCTCCTGCAACCCGTTCCCTTTGTGCTGGATGAACGAACATCTTTCCACATGCTCAGTTCTGAGAGATAAGTGTGTGTGAAAGCCGTCCTTCACCTAGCTTGAGGGGAACACAAAGTTTCTTTTCAGTTGCCAACTCCACTCCATACGTATATATGGGGAGGTACAAGCTCCAACTCGGTTTTACAGTGAAAACGGCAGGCACTTCAAACCGGCACTAGGAAACAGACTGAGAAACCAGAGTAAGGGTTTCTCCTGAAACCCGTTCCCTTTGTGCTGGATGAACGAACATCTCTCCACATGCTCAGTTCTGAGAGATAAGTGTGTGTGAAAGCCGTCCTTCACCTAGCTTGAAGGGAACACAAAGTTTCTTTTCAGTTGCCAACTCCACTCCATACATATATATGGGGAGGTACAAGCTCCAACTCGGTTTTACAGTGAAAACGGCAGGCACTTCAAACCGGCACTAGGAAACAGACTGAGAAACCAGAGTAAGGGTTTCTCCTGCAACCCGTTCCCTTTGTGCTGGATGAACGAACGTCTCTCCACATGCTCAGTTCTGAGAGATAAGTGTGTGTGAAAGCCATCCTTCACCTAACTTGAAGGGAACACAAAGTTTCTTTTCAGTTGCCAAATCCACTCCATACATATATAAGGGGAGGTACAAGCTCCAACTCGGTTTTATAGTGAAAACGCCAGGCACTTCAACCCGGCACTAGGAAACAGACTGAGAAACCAGAGTAAGGGTTTCTCCTGCAACCCGTTCCCTTTGTGCTGGATGAACGAACGTCTCTCCACATGCTCAGTTCTGAGAGATAAGTGTGTGTGAAAGCCGTCCTTCACCTAGCTTGAAGGGAACACAAAGTTTCTTTTCAGTTGCCAACACCACTCCATACATGTATATGCGGTGGTACAAGCTCCAACTCGGTTTGACAGTGAAAACGGCAGGCACTTCAAACCGGCACTACGAAACAGACTGAGAAACCAGACTAAGGGTTTTTCCTGCAACCCGTTCCCTTTGTGCTGGATGAACGAACGTCTCTCCACATGCTCAGTTCTGAGAGATAAGTGTGTGTGAAAGCCGTCCTTCACCTAGCTTGAAGGGAACACAAAGTTTCTTTTCAGTTGCCAACTCCACTCCATACATATATATGGGGAGGTACAAGCTCCAACTCGGTTTTACAGTGAAAACGGCAGGCACTTCTAACTGGCACTAGGAAACAGACTGAGAAACCAGAGTAAGGGTTTCTCCTGCAACCCGTTCCCTTTGTGCTGGATGAACGAACGTCTCTCCACATGCTCAGTTCTGAGAGATAAGTGTGTGTGAAAACCGTCCTTCACCTAGCTTGAAGGGAACACAAAGTTTCTTTTCAGTTGCCAACTCCACTCCATACATATATATGGGGAGGTACAAGCTCCAACTCGGTTTTACAGTGAAAACGGCAGGCACTTCAAACCGGCACTAGGAAACAGACTGAGAAACCAGAGTAAGGGTTTCTCCTGCAACCCGTTCCCTTTGTGCTGGATGAACGAACGTCTCTCCACATGCTCAGTTCTGAGAGATAAGTGTGTGTGAAAGCCGTCCTTCACCTAGCTTGAAGGGAACACAAAGTTTCTTTTCAGTTGCCAACTCCACTCCATACATATATATGGGGAGGTACAAGCTCCAACTCGGTTTTACAGTGAAAACGGCAGGCACTTCAAACCGGCACTAGGAAACAGACTGAGAAACCAGAGTAAGGGTTTCTCCTGCAACCCGTTCCCTTTGTGCTGGATGAACGAACGTCTCTCCACATGCTCAGTTCTGAGAGATAAGTGTGTGTGAAAGCCATCCTTCACCTAGCTTGAAGGGAACACAAAGTTTCTTTTCAGTTGCCAAATCCACTCCATACATATATAAGGGGAGGTACAAGCTCCAACTCGTTTTTATAGTGAAAACGGCAGGCACTTCAACCCGGCACTAGGAAACAGACTGAGAAACCAGAGAAAGGGTTTCTCCTGCAACCCGTTCCCTTTGTGCTGGATGAACGAACGTCTCTCCACATGCTCAGTTCTGAGAGATAAGTGTGTGTGAAAGCCGTCCTTCAACTAGCTTGAAGGGAACACAAAGTTTCTTTTCAGTTGCCAACTCCACTCCATACATATATATGGGGAGGTCCAAGCTACAACTCGGTTTTACAGTGAAAACGGCAGGCACTTCAAACCGGCACTAGGAAACAGACTGAGAAACCAGAGTAAGGGTTTCCCCTGCAACCCGTTCCCTTTGTGCTGGATGAACGAACGTCTCTCCACATGCTCAGTTCTGAGAGATAAGTGTGTGTGAAAGCCGTCCTTCACCTAGCTTGAAGGGACCACAAAGTTTCTTTTCAGTTGCCAACTCCACTCCATACATATATATGGGGAGGTACAAGCTCCAACTCGGTTTTACAGTGTAAACGGCAGACACTTCAAACCGGCACTAGGAAACAGACTGAGAAACCAGAGTAAGGGTTTCTCCTGCAACCCGTTCCCTTTGTGCTGGATGAACGAATGTCTCTCCACATGCTCAGTTCTGAGAGATAAGTGTGTGTGAAAGCCGTCCTTCACCTAGCTTGAGGGGAACACAAAGTTTCTTTTCAGTTGTCAACTCCACTCCATACATATATATGGGGAGGTACAGGCTCCAACTCGGTTTTACAGTGAAAACGGCAGGCACTTCAAACCGGCACTAGGAAACAGACTGAGAAACCAGAGTAAGGGTTTCTCCTGCAACCCGTTTCCTTTGTGCTGGATGAACGAACCTCTTTCCACATGCTCAGTTCTGAGAGATAAGTGTGTGTGAAAGCCATCCTTCACCTAGCTTGAAGGGAACACAAAGTTTCTTTTCAGTTGCCAAATCCACTCCATACATATATAAGGGGAGGTACAAGCTCCAACTCGTTTTTATAGTGAAAACGGCAGGCACTTCAACCCGGCACTAGGAAACAGACTGAGAAACCAGAGAAAGGGTTTCTCCTGCAACCCGTTCCCTTTGTGCTGGATGAACGAACGTCTCTCCACATGCTCAGTTCTGAGAGATAAGTGTGTGTGAAAGCCGTCCTTCAACTAGCTTGAAGGGAACACAAAGTTTCTTTTCAGTTGCCAACTCCACTCCATACATATATATGGGGAGGTCCAAGCTACAACTCGGTTTTACAGTGAAAACGGCAGGCACTTCAAACCGGCACTAGGAAACAGACTGAGAAACCAGAGTAAGGGTTTCCCCTGCAACCCGTTCCCTTTGTGCTGGATGAACGAACGTCTCTCCACATGCTCAGTTCTGAGAGATAAGTGTGTGTGAAAGCCGTCCTTCACCTAGCTTGAAGGGAACACAAAGTTTCTTTTCAGTTGCCAACTCCACTCCATACATATATATGGGGAGGTACAAGCTCCAACTCGGTTTTACAGTGTAAACGGCAGACACTTCAAACCGGCACTAGGAAACAGACTGAGAAACCAGAGTAAGGGTTTCTCCTGCAACCCGTTCCCTTTGTGCTGGATGAACGAATGTCTCTCCACATGCTCAGTTCTGAGAGATAAGTGTGTGTGAAAGCCGTCCTTCACCTAGCTTGAGGGGAACACAAAGTTTCTTTTCAGTTGTCAACTCCACTCCATACATATATATGGGGAGGTACAGGCTCCAACTCGGTTTTACAGTGAAAACGGCAGGCACTTCAAACCGGCACTAGGAAACAGACTGAGAAACCAGAGTAAGGGTTTCTCCTGCAACCCGTTTCCTTTGTGCTGGATGAACGAACCTCTTTCCACATGCTCAGTTCTGAGAGATAAGTGTGTGTGAAATCCGTCCTTCACCTAGCTTGAGGGGAACACAAAGTTTCTTTTCAGTTGCCAACTCCACTCCATACATATATATGGGGAGGTACAAGCTCCAACTCGGTTTTACAGTGAAAACGGCAGGCAATTCAAACCGGCACTAGGAAACAGACTGAGAAACCAGAGTAAGGGTTTCTCCTGCAACCCGTTCCCTTTGTGCTGGATGAACGAACCTCTTTCCACATGCTCAGTTCTGAGAGATAAGTGTGTGTGAAAGCCGTCCTTCACCTAGCTTGAGGGGAACACAAAGTTTCTTTTCAGTTGCCAACTCCACTCCATACGTATATATGGGGAGGTACAAGCTCCAACTCGGTTTTACAGTGAAAACGGCAGGCACTTCAAACCGGCACTAGGAAACAGACTGAGAAACCAGAGTAAGGGTTTCTCCTGAAACCCGTTCCCTTTGTGCTGGATGAACGAACGTCTCTCCACATGCTCAGTTCTGAGAGATAAGTGTGTGTGAAAGCCGTCCTTCACCTAGCTTTAAGGGAACACAAAGTTTCTTTTCAGTTGCCAACTCCACTCCATACATATATATGGGGAGGTACAAGCTCCAACTCGGTTTTACAGTGAAAACGGCAGGCACTTCAAACCGGCACTAGGAAACAGACTGAGAAACCAGAGTAAGGGTTTCTCCTGCAACCCGTTCCCTTTGTGCTGGATGAACGAATGTCTCTCCACATGCTCAGTTCTGAGAGATAAGTGTGTGTGAAAGCCATCCTTCACCTAGCTTGAAGGGAACACAAAGTTTCTTTTCAGTTGCCAAATCCACTCCATACATATATAAGGGGAGGTACAAGCTCCAACTCGGTTTTATAGTGAAAACGGCAGGCACTTCAACCCGGCACTAGGAAACAGACTGAGAAACCAGAGTAAGGGTTTCTCCTGAAACCCGTTCCCTTTGTGCTGGATGCACGAACGTCTCTCCACATGCTCAGTTCTGAGAGATAAGTGTGTGTGAAAGCCGTCCTTCACCTAGCTTGAAGGGAACACAAAGTTTCTTTTCAGTTGCCAACTCCACTCCATACATATATATGGGGAGGTACAAGCTCCAACTCGGTTTTACAGTGAAAACGGCAGGCACTTCAAACCGGCACTAGGAAACAGACTGAGAAACCAGAGTAAGGGTTTCTCCTGCAACCCATTCCCTTTGTGCTGGATGAACGAACGTCTCTCCTCATGCTCAGTTCAGAGAGATAAGTGTGTGTGAAAGCCGACCTTCACCTAGCTTGAAGGGAACACAAAGTTTCTTTTCAGTTGCCAAATCCACTCCATACATATATATGGGGAAGTCCAAGCTCCAACTCGGTTTTACAGTGAAAACGGCAGGCACTTCAAACCGGCACTAGGAAACAGACTGAGAAACCAGAGTAAGGGTTTCCCCTGCAACCCGTTCCCTTTGTGCTGGATGAACGAACGTCTCTCCACATGCTCAGTTCTGAGAGATAAGTGTGTGTGAAAGCCGTCCTTCACCTAGCTTGAAGGGAACACAAAGTTTCTTTTCAGTTGCCAACTCCACTCCATACATATATATGGGGAGGTACAAGCTCCAACTCGGTTTTACAGTATAAACTGCAGGCACTTCAAACCGGCACTAGAAAACAGACTGAGAAACCAGAGTAAGGGTTTCTCCTGCAAACCGTTCCCTTTGTGCTGGATGAGCGAACGTCTCTCCACATGCTCAGTTCTGAGAGATAAGTGTGTGTGAAAGCCGTCCTTCACCTAGCTTGAAGGGAACACAAAGTTTCTTTTCAGTTGTCAACTCCACTCCATACATATATATGGGGAGGTACAGGCTCCAACTCGGTTTTACAGTGAAAACGGCAGGCACTTCAAACCGGCACTAGGAAACAGACTGAGAAACCAGAGTAAGGGTTTCTCCTGCAACCCGTTTCCTTTGTGCTGGATGAACGAACCTCTTTCCACATGCTCAGTTCTGAGAGATAAGTGTGTGTGAAATCCGTCCTTCACCTAGCTTGAGGGGAACACAAAGTTTCTTTTCAGTTGCCAACTCCACTCCATACATATATATGGGGAGGTACAAGCTCCAACTCGGTTTTACAGTGAAAACGGCAGGCAATTCAAACCGGCACTAGGAAACAGACTGAGAAACCAGAGTAAGGGTTTCTCCTGCAACCCGTTCCCTTTGTGCTGGATGAACGAACCTCTTTCCACATGCTCAGTTCTGAGAGATAAGTGTGTGTGAAAGCCGTCCTTCACCTAGCTTGAGGGGAACACAAAGTTTCTTTTCAGTTGCCAACTCCACTCCATACGTATATATGGGGAGGTACAAGCTCCAACTCGGTTTTACAGTGAAAACGGCAGGCACTTCAAACCGGCACTAGGAAACAGACTGAGAAACCAGAGTAAGGGTTTCTCCTGAAACCCGTTCCCTTTGTGCTGGATGAACGAACGTCTCTCCACATGCTCAGTTCTGAGAGATAAGTGTGTGTGAAAGCCGTCCTTCACCTAGCTTTAAGGGAACACAAAGTTTCTTTTCAGTTGCCAACTCCACTCCATACATATATATGGGGAGGTACAAGCTCCAACTCGGTTTTACAGTGAAAACGGCAGGCACTTCAAACCGGCACTAGGAAACAGACTGAGAAACCAGAGTAAGGGTTTCTCCTGCAACCCGTTCCCTTTGTGCTGGATGAACGAATGTCTCTCCACATGCTCAGTTCTGAGAGATAAGTGTGTGTGAAAGCCATCCTTCACCTAGCTTGAAGGGAACACAAAGTTTCTTTTCAGTTGCCAAATCCACTCCATACATATATAAGGGGAGGTACAAGCTCCAACTCGGTTTTATAGTGAAAACGGCAGGCACTTCAACCCGGCACTAGGAAACAGACTGAGAAACCAGAGTAAGGGTTTCTCCTGAAACCCGTTCCCTTTGTGCTGGATGAACGAACGTCTCTCCACATGCTCAGTTCTGAGAGATAAGTGTGTGTGAAAGCCGTCCTTCACCTAGCTTGAAGGGAACACAAAGTTTCTTTTCAGTTGCCAACTCCACTCCATACATATATATGGGGAGGTACAAGCTCCAACTCGGTTTTACAGTGAAAACGGCAGGCACTTCAAACCGGCACTAGGAAACAGACTGAGAAACCAGAGTAAGGGTTTCTCCTGCAACCCATTCCCTTTGTGCTGGATGAACGAACGTCTCTCCTCATGCTCAGTTCAGAGAGATAAGTGTGTGTGAAAGCCGACCTTCACCTAGCTTGAAGGGAACACAAAGTTTCTTTTCAGTTGCCAAATCCACTCCATACATATATATGGGGAAGTCCAAGCTCCAACTCGGTTTTACAGTGAAAACGGCAGGCACTTCAAACCGGCACTAGGAAACAGACTGAGAAACCAGAGTAAGGGTTTCCCCTGCAACCCGTTCCCTTTGTGCTGGATGAACGAACCTCTTTCCACATGCTCAGTTCTGAGAGATAAGTGTGTGTGAAATCCGTCCTTCACCTAGCTTGAGGGGAACACAAAGTTTCTTTTCAGTTGCCAACTCCACTCCATACATATATATGGGGAGGTACAAGCTCCAACTCGGTTTTACAGTGAAAACGGCAGGCAATTCAAACCGGCACTAGGAAACAGACTGAGAAACCAGAGTAAGGGTTTCTCCTGCAACCCGTTCCCTTTGTGCTGGATGAACGAACCTCTTTCCACATGCTCAGTTCTGAGAGATAAGTGTGTGTGAAAGCCGTCCTTCACCTAGCTTGAGGGGAACACAAAGTTTCTTTTCAGTTGCCAACTCCACTCCATACGTATATATGGGGAGGTACAAGCTCCAACTCGGTTTTACAGTGAAAACGGCAGGCACTTCAAACCGGCACTAGGAAACAGACTGAGAAACCAGAGTAAGGGTTTCTCCTGAAACCCGTTCCCTTTGTGCTGGATGAACGAACGTCTCTCCACATGCTCAGTTCTGAGAGATAAGTGTGTGTGAAAGCCGTCCTTCACCTAGCTTGAAGGGAACACAAAGTTTCTTTTCAGTTGCCAACTCCACTCCATACATATATATGGGGAGGTACAAGCTCCAACTCGGTTTTACAGTGAAAACGGCAGGCACTTCAAACCGGCACTAGGAAACAGACTGAGAAACCAGAGTAAGGGTTTCTCCTGCAACCCGTTCCCTTTGTGCTGGATGAACGAATGTCTCTCCACATGCTCAGTTCTGAGAGATAAGTGTGTGTGAAAGCCATCCTTCACCTAGCTTGAAGGGAACACAAAGTTTCTTTTCAGTTGCCAAATCCACTCCATACATATATAAGGGGAGGTACAAGCTCCAACTCGGTTTTATAGTGAAAACGGCAGGCACTTCAACCCGGCACTAGGAAACAGACTGAGAAACCAGAGTAAGGGTTTCTCCTGAAACCCGTTCCCTTTGTGCTGGATGAACGAACGTCTCTCCACATGCTCAGTTCTGAGAGATAAGTGTGTGTGAAAGCCGTCCTTCACCTAGCTTGAAGGGAACACAAAGTTTCTTTTCAGTTGCCAACTCCACTCCATACATATATATGGGGAGGTACAAGCTCCAACTCGGTTTTACAGTGAAAACGGCAGGCACTTCAAACCGGCACTAGGAAACAGACTGAGAAACCAGAGTAAGGGTTTCTCCTGCAACCCATTCCCTTTGTGCTGGATGAACGAACGTCTCTCCTCATGCTCAGTTCAGAGAGATAAGTGTGTGTGAAAGCCGACCTTCACCTAGCTTGAAGGGAACACAAAGTTTCTTTTCAGTTGCCAAATCCACTCCATACATATATATGGGGAAGTCCAAGCTCCAACTCGGTTTTACAGTGAAAACGGCAGGCACTTCAAACCGGCACTAGGAAACAGACTGAGAAACCAGAGTAAGGGTTTCCCCTGCAACCCGTTCCCTTTGTGCTGGATGAACGAACGTCTCTCCACATGCTCAGTTCTGAGAGATAAGTGTGTGTGAAAGCCGTCCTTCACCTAGCTTGAAGGGAACACAAAGTTTCTTTTCAGTTGCCAACTCCACTCCATACATATATATGGGGAGGTACAAGCTCCAACTCGGTTTTACAGTATAAACGGCAGGCACTTCAAACCGGCACTAGAAAACAGACTGAGAAACCAGAGTAAGGGTTTCTCCTGCAAACCGTTCCCTTTGTGCTGGATGAGCGAACGTCTCTCCACATGCTCAGTTCTGAGAGATAAGTGTGTGTGAAAGCCGTCCTTCACCTAGCTTGAAGGGAACACAAAGTTTCTTTTCAGTTGTCAACTCCACTCCATACATATATATGGGGAGGTACAAGCTCCAACTCGGTTTTACAGTGAAAACGGCAGGCACTTCAAACCGGCACTAGGAAACAGACTGAGAAAATAGAGTAAGGGTTTCTCCTGCAACCCGTTCCCTTTGTGCTGGATGAACGAACCTCTTTCCACATGCTCAGTTCTGACAGATAAGTGTGTGTGAAAGCCGTCCTTCACCTAGCTTGAGGGGAACACAAAGTTTCTTTTCAGTTGCCAACTCCACTCCATACGTATATATGGGGAGGTACAAGCTCCAACTCGGTTTTACAGTGAAAACGGCAGGCACATCAAACCGGCACTAGGAAACAGACTGAGAAACCAGAGTAAGGGTTTCTCCTGAAACCCGTTCCCTTTGTGCTGGATGAACGAACGTCTCTCCACATGCTCAGTTCTGAGAGATAAGTGTGTGTGAAAGCCGTCCTTCACCTAGCTTGAAGGGAACACAAAGTTTCTTTTCAGTTGCCAACTCCACTCCATACATATATATGGGGAGGTACAAGCTCCAACTCGGTTTTACAGTGAAAACGGCAGGCACTTCAAACCGGCACTAGGAAACAGACTGAGAAACCAGAGTAAGGGTTTCTCCTGCAACCCGTTCCCTTTGTGCTGGATGAACGAACGTCTCTCCACATGCTCAGTTCTGAGAGTTAAGTGTGTGTGAAAGCCATCCTTCACCTAGCTTGAAGGGAACACAAAGTTTCTTTTCAGTTGCCAAATCCACTCCATACATATATAAGGGGAGGTACAAACTCCAACTCGGTTTTATAGTGAAAACGGCAGGCACTTCAACCCGGCACTAGGAAACAGACTGAGAAACCAGAGTAAGGGTTTCTCCTGCAACCCGTTCCCTTTGTGCTGGATGAACGAACGTCTCTCCACATGCTCAGTTCTGAGAGATAAGTGTGTGTGAAAGCCGTCCTTCACCTAGCTTGAAGGGAACACAAAGTTTCTTTTCAGTTGCCAACACCACTCCATACATATATATGCGGTGGTACAAGCTCCAACTCGGTTTGACAGTGAAAACGGCAGGCACTTCAAACGGGCACTACGAAACAGACTGAGAAACCAGACTAAGGGTTTTTCCTGCAACCCGTTCCCTTTGTGCTGGATGAACGAACGTCTCTCCACATGCTCAGTTCTGAGAGATAAGTGTGTGTGAAAGCCGTCCTTCACCTAGCTTGAAGGGAACACAAAGTTTCTTTTCAGTTGCCAACTCCACTCCACACATATATATGGGGAGGTACAAGCCCCAACTCTGTTTTACAGTGAAAACGGCAGGCACTTCTAACCGGCACTAGGAAACAGACTGAGAAACCAGAGTAAGGGTTTCTCCTGCAACCCGTTCCCTTTGTGCTGGATGAACGAACGTCTCTCCACATGCTCAGTTCTGAGAGATAAGTGTGTGTGAAAACCGTCCTTCACCTAGCTTGAAGGGAACACAAAGTTTCTTTTCAGTTGCCAACTCCACTCCATACATATATATGGGGAGGTACAAGCTCCAACTCGGTTTTACAGTGAAAACGGCAGGCACTTCAAACCGGCACTAGGAAACAGACTGAGAAACCAGAGTAAGGGTTTCTCCTGCAACCCGTTCCCTTTGTGCTGGATGAACGAACGTCTCTCCACATGCTCAGTTCTGAGAGATAAGTGTGTGTGAAAGCCGTCCTTCACCTAGCTTGAAGGGAACACAAAGTTTCTTTTCAGTTGCCAACTCCACTCCATACATATATATGGGGAGATACAAGCTCCAACTCGGTTTTACAGTGAAAACGGCAGGCACTTCAAACCGGCACTAGGAAACAGACTGAGAAACCAGAGTAAGGGTTTCTCCTGCAACCCTTTCCCTTTGTGATGGATGAACGAACGTCTCTCCTCATGCTCAGTTCAGAGAGATAAGTGTGTGTGAAAGCCGACCTTCACCTAGCTTGAAGGGAACACAAAGTTTCTTTTCATTTGCCAAATCCACTCCATGCATATATATGGGGAAGTCCAAGCTCCAACTCGGTTTTACAGTGAAAACGGCAGGCACTTCAAACCGGCACTAGGAAACAGACTGAGAAACCAGAGTAAGGGTTTCCCCTGCAACCCGTTCCCTTTGTGCTGGATGAACGAACGTCTCTCCACATGCTCAGTTCTGAGAGATAAGTGTGTGTGAAAGCCGTCCTTCACCTAGCTTGAAGGGAACACAAAGTTTCTTTTCAGTTGCCAACTCCACTCCATACATATATATGGGGAGGTACAAGCTCCAACTCGGTTTTACAGTGTAAACGGCAGGCACTTCAAACCGGCACTAGAAAACAGACTGAGAAACCAGAGTAAGGGTTTCTCCTGCAAACCGTTCCCTTTGTGCTGGATGAGCGAACGTCTCTCCACATGCTCAGTTCTGAGAGATAAGTGTGTGTGAAAGCCGTCCTTCACCTAGCTTGAAGGGAACACAAAGTTACTTTTCAGTTGTCAACTCCACTCCATACATATATATGGGGAGGTACAAGCTCCAACTCGGTTTTACAGTGAAAACGGCAGGCACTTCAAACCGGCACTAGGAAACAGACTGAGAAACCAGAGTAAGGGTTTCTCCTGCAACCCGTTCCCTTTGTGCTGGATGAACGAACCTCTTTCCACATGCTCAGTTCTGAGAGATAAGTGTGTGTGAAAGCCGTCCTTCACCTAGCTTGAGGGGAACACAAAGTTTCTTTTCAGTTGCCAACTCCACTCCATACGTATATATGGGGAGGTACAAGCTCCAACTCGGTTTTACAGTGAAAACGGCAGGCACTTCAAACCGGCACTAGGAAACAGACTGAGAAACCAGAGTAAGGGTTTCTCCTGAAACCCGTTCCCTTTGTGCTGGATGAACGAACGTCTCTCCACATGCTCAGTTCTGAGAGATAAGTGTGTGTGAAAGCCGTCCTTCACCTAGCTTGAAGGGAACACAAAGTTTCTTTTCAGTTGCCAACTCCACTCCATACATATATATGGGGAGGTACAAGCTCCAACTCGGTTTTACAGTGAAAACGGCAGGCACTTCAAACCGGCACTAGGAAACAGAATGAGAAACCAGAGTAAGGGTTTCTCCTGCAACCCGTTCCCTTTGTGCTGGATGAACGAACGTCTCTCCACATGCTCAGTTCTGAGAGATAAGTGTGTGTGAAAGCCATCCTTCACCTAGCTTGAAGGGAACACAAAGTTTCTTTTCAGTTGCCAAATCCACTCCATACATATATAAGGGGAGGTACAAGCTCCAACTCGTTTTTATAGTGAAAACGGCAGGCACTTCAACCCGGCACTAGGAAACAGACTGAGAATCCAGAGAAAGGGTTTCTCCTGCAACCCGTTCCCTTTGTGCTGGATGAACGAACGTCTCTCCACATGCTCAGTTCTGAGAGATAAGTGTGTGTGAAAGCCGTCCTTCAACTACCTTGAAGGGAACACAAAGTTTCTTTTCAGTTGCCAACTCCACTCCATACATATATATGGGGAGGTCCAAGCTACAACTCGGTTTTACAGTGAAAACGGCAGGCACTTCAAACCGGCACTAGGAAACAGACTGAGAAACCAGAGTAAGGGTTTCCCCTGCAACCCGTTCCCTTTGTGCTGGATGAACGAACGACTCTCCAAATGCTCAGTTCTGAGAGATAAGTGTGTGTGAAAGCCGTCCTTCACCTAGCTTGAAGGGAACACAAAGTTTCTTTTCAGTTGCCAACTCCACTCCATACATATATATGGGGAGGTACAAGCTCCAACTCGGTTTTACAGTGTAAACGGCAGGCACTTCAAACCGGCACTAGGAAACAGACTGATAAACCAGAGTAAGGGTTTCTCCTGCAACCCGTTCCCTTTGTGCTGGATGAACGAACGTCTCTCCACATGCTCAGTTCTGAGAGATAAGTGTGTGTGAAAGCCGTCCTTCACCTAGCTTGAGGGGAACACAAAGTTTCTTTTCAGTTGTCAACTCCACTCCATACATATATATGGGGAGGTCCAAGCTCCAACTCGGTTTTACAGTGAAAACGGCAGGCACTTCAAACCGGCACTAGGAAACAGACTGAGAAACCAGAGTAAGGGTTTCTCCTGCAACCCGTTTCCTTTGTGCTGGATGAACGAACCTCTTTCCACATGCTCATTTCTGAGAGATAAGTGTGTGTGAAATCCGTCCTTCACCTAGCTTGAGGGGAACTCAAAGTTTCTTTTCAGTTGCCAACTCCACTCCATACATATATATGGGGAGGTACAAGCTCCAACTCGGTTTTACAGTGAAAACGGCAGGCACTTCAAACCGGCACTAGGAAACAGACTGAGAAACCAGAGTAAGGGTTTCTCCTGCAACTCGTTCCCTTTGTGCTGGATGAACGAACCTCTTTCCACATGCTCAGTTCTGAGAGATAATTGTGTGTGAAAGCCGTCCTTCACCTAGCTTGAGGGGAACACAAAGTTTCTTTTCAGTTGCCAACTCCACTCCATACGTATATATGGGGAGGTACAAGCTCCAACTCGGTTTTACAGTGAAAACGGCAGGCACTTCAAACCGGCACTAGGAAACAGACTGAGAAACCAGAGTAAGGGTTTCTCCTGAAACCCGTTCCCTTTGTGCTGGATGAACGAACGTCTCTCCACATGCTCAGTTCTGAGAGATAAGTGTGTGTGAAAGCCGTCCTTCACCTAGCTTTAAGGGAACACAAAGTTTCTTTTCAGTTGCCAACTCCACTCCATACATATATATGGGGAGGTACAAGCTCCAACTCGGTTTTACAGTGAAAACGGCAGGCACTTCAAACCGGCACTAGGAAACAGACTGAGAAACCAGAGTAAGGGTTTCTCCTGCAACCCGTTCCCTTTGTGCTGGATGAACGAATGTCTCTCCACATGCTCAGTTCTGAGAGATAAGTGTGTGTGAAAGCCATCCTTCACCTAGCTTGAAGGGAACACAAAGTTTCTTTTCAGTTGCCAAATCCACTCCATACATATATAAGGGGAGGTTCAAGCTCCAACTCGGTTTTATAGTGAAAACGGCAGGCACTTCAACCCGGCACTAGGAAACAGACTGAGAAACCAGAGTAAGGGTTTCTCCTGCAACCCGTTCCCTTTGTGCTGGATGAACGAACGTCTCTCCACATGCTCAGTTCTGAGATATAAGTGTGTGTGAAAGCCGTCCTTCACCTAGCTTGAAGGGAACACAAAGTTTCTTTTCAGTTGCCAACTCCACTCCATACATATATATGGGGAAGTACAAGCTCCAACACGGTTTTACAGTGAAAATGGCAAGCACTTCTATCCGGCACTCGGAAACAGACTGAGAAACCAGAGAAAGAGTTTCTCCTGCAACCCGTCCCCTTTGTGCTGGATGAACGAACGTCTCTCCACATGCTCAGTTCTGAGAGATAAGTGTGTGTGAAAGCCGTCCTTCACCTAGCTTGAAGTGAACACAAAGTTTCTTTTCAGTTGCCAACTCCACTCCATACATATATATGGGGAGGTACAAGCTCCAACTCGGTTTTACAGTGAAAACGGCAGGCACTTCAAACCGGCACTAGGAAACAGAATGAGAAACCAGAGTAAGGGTTTCTCCTGCAACCCGTTCCCTTTGTGCTGGATGAACGAACGTCTCTCCACATGCTCAGTTCTGAGAGATAAGTGTGTGTGAAAGCCGTCCTTCACCTAGCTTGAGGGGAACACAAAGTTTTTTTTCAGTTGCAATCTCCACTCCATAAATATATATGGGGAGGTACAAGCTCCAACTCGGTTTTACAGTGAAAACGGCAGGCACTTCAAACCGGCACTAGGAAACAGACTGAGAATCCAGAGTAAGGGTTTCTCCTGCAACCCGTTCCCTTTGTGCTGGATGAACGAACGTCTCTACACATGCTCAGTTCTGAGAGATAAGTGTGTGTGAAAGCCGTCGTTCACCTAGCTTGAAGGGAACACAAAGTTTCTTTTCAGTTGCCAACTGCACTCCATACATATATATGGGGAGGTCCAAGCTCCAACTCGGTTTTACAGTGAAAACGGCAGGCACTTCAAACCGGAACTAGGAAACAGACTGGGAAACCAGAGTAAGGGTTTCTCCTGAAACCCGTTCCCTTTGTGCTGCATGAACGAACGTCTTTCCACATGCTCAGTTCTGAGATATAAGTGTGTGTGAAAGCCGTCCTTCACCTAGCTTGAAGGGAACACAAAGTTTCTTTTCAGTTGCCAACTCCACTCCATACATATATATGGGGAGGTACAAGCTCCAACTCGGTTTTACAGTGAAAACGGCAGGCACTTCAAACCGGCACTAGGAAACAGACTGAGAAACCAGAGAAAGGGTTTCTCTTGCAACCCGTTCCCTTTGTGCTGGCTGAACGAACGTCTCTCCACATGCTCAGTTCTGAGAGATAAGTGTGTGTGAAAGCCGTCCTTCACCTAGCTTGAAGGGAACACAAAGTTTCTTTTCAGTTGCCAACTCCACTCCATACATATATATGGGGAGGTACAAGCTCCAACTCGGTTTTACAGTGAAAACGGCAGGCACTTCAAACCGGCACTACGAAACAGACTGAGAAACCAGACTAAGGGTTTCTCCTGCAACCCGTTCCCTTTGTGCTGGATGAACGAACGTCTCTCCACATGCTCAGTTCTGAGAGATAAGTGTGTGTGAAAGCCGTCTTTCACCTAGCTTGAGGGGAACACAAAGTTTCTTTTCAGTTGCCAACTCCACTCCATACATATATATGGGGAGGTACAAGCCCCAACTCTGTTTTACAGTGAAAACGGCAGGCACTTCTAACCGGCACTAGGAAACAGACTGAGAAACCAGAGTAAGGGTTTCTCCTGCAACCCGTTCCCTTTGTGCTGGATGAACGAACGTCTCTCCACATGCTCAGTTCTGAGAGATAAGTGTGTGTGAAAGCCGTCCTTCACCTAGCTTGAAGGGAACACAAAGTTTCTTTTCAGTTGCCAACTCCACTCCATACATATATATGGGGAGGTACAAGCTCCAACTCGGTTTTACAGTGAAAACGGCAGGCACTTAAAACCGGCACTAGGAAACAGACTGAGAAACCAGAGTAAGGGTTTCTCCTGCAACCCGTTCCCTTTGTGCTGGATGAACGAACCTCTTTCCACATGCTCAGTTCTGAGAGATAAGTGTGTGTGAAAGCCGTCCTTCACCTAGCTTGAGGGGAACACAAAGTTTCTTTTCAGTTGCCAACTCCACTCCATACGTATATATGGGGAGGTACAAGCTCCAACTCGGTTTTACAGTGAAAACGGCAGGCACTTCAAACCGGCACTAGGAAACAGACTGAGAAACCAGAGTAAGGGTTTCTCCTGAAACCCGTTCCCTTTGTGCTGGATGAACGAACGTCTCTCCACATGCTCAGTTCTGAGAGATAAGTGTGTGTGAAAGCCGTCCTTCACCTAGCTTTAAGGGAACACAAAGTTTCTTTTCAGTTGCCAACTCCACTCCATACATATATATGGGGAGGTACAAGCTCCAACTCGGTTTTACAGTGAAAACGGCAGGCACTTCAAACCGGCACTAGGAAACAGACTGAGAAACTAGAGTAAGGGTTTCTCCTGCAACCCGTTCTCTTTGTGCTGGATGAACGAATGTCTCTCCACATGCTCAGTTCTGAGAGATAAGTGTGTGTGAAAGCCATCCTTCACCTAGCTTGAAGGGAACACAAAGTTTCTTTTCAGTTGCCAAATCCACTCCATACATATATATGGGGAGGTACAAGCTCCAACTCGGTTTTACAGTGAAAACGGCAGGCACTTCAAACCGGCACTAGGAAACCGACTGAGAATCCAGAGTAAGGGTTTCTCCTGCAACCCGTTCCCTTTGTGCTGGATGAACGAACGTCTCTACACATGCTCAGTTCTGAGAGATAAGTGTGTGTGAAAGCCGTCGTTCACCTAGCTTGAAGGGAACACAAAGTTTCTTTTCAGTTGCCAACTGCACTCCATACATATATATGGGGAGGTCCAAGCTCCAACTCGGTTTTACAGTGAAAACGGCAGGCACTTCAAACCGGAACTAGGAAACAGACTGGGAAACCAGAGTAAGGGTTTCTCCTGAAACCCGTTCCCTTTGTGCTGGATGAACGAACGTCTTTCCACATGCTCAGTTCTGAGAGATAAGTGTGTGTGAAAGCCGTCCTTCACCTAGCTTGAAGGGAACACAAAGTTTCTTTTCAGTTGCCAACTCCACTCCATACATATATATGGGGAGGTCCAAGCTCCAACTCGGTTTTACAGTGAAAACGGCAGGCACTTCAACCCGGCACTAGGAAACAGACTGAGAAACCAGAGTAAGGGTTTCTCCTGCAACCCGTTCCCTTTGTGCTGGATGAACGAACGTCTCTCCACATGCTCAGTTCTGAGAGATAAGTGTGTGTGAAAGCCGTCCTTCACCTAGCTTGAAGGGAACACAAAGTTTCTTTTCAGTTGCCAACACCACTCCATACATATATATGCGGTGGTACAAGCTCCAACTCGGTTTGACAGTGAAAACGGCAGGCACTTCAAACCGGCACTACGAAACAGACTGAGAAACCAGACTAAGGGTTTTTCCTGCAACCCGTTCCCTTTGTGCTGGATGAACGAACGTCTCTCCACATGCTCAGTTCTGAGAGATAAGTGTGTGTGAAAGCCGTCCTTCACCTAGCTTGAAGGGAACACAAAGTTTCTTTTCAGTTGCCAACTCCACTCCATACATATATATGGGGAGGTACAAGCCCCAACTCTGTTTTACAGTGAAAACGGCAGGCACTTCTAACCGGCACTAGGAAACAGACTGAGAAACCAGAGTAAGGGTTTCTCCTGCAACCCGTTCCCTTTGTGCTGGATGAACGAACGTCTCTCCACATGCTCAGTTCTGAGAGATAAGTGTGTGTGAAAACCGTCCTTCACCTAGCTTGAAGGGAACACAAAGTTTCTTTTCAGTTGCCAACTCCACTCCATACATATATATGGGGAGGTACAAGCTCCAACTCGGTTTTACAGTGAAAACGGCAGGCACTTCAAACCGGCACTAGGAAACAGACTGAGAAACCAGAGTAAGGGTTTCTCCTGCAACCCGTTCCCTTTGTGCTGGATGAACGAACGTCTCTCCACATGCTCAGTTCTGAGAGATAAGTGTGTGTGAAAGCCGTCCTTCACCTAGCTTGAAGGGAACACAAAGTTTCTTTTCAGTTGCCAACTCCACTCCATACATATATATGGGGAGGTACAAGCTCCAACTCGGTTTTACAGTGAAAACGGCAGGCACTTCAAACCGGCACTAGGAAACAGACTGAGAAACCAGAGTAAGGGTTTCTCCTGCAACCCTTTCCCTTTGTGATGGATGAACGAACGTCTCTCCTCATGCTCAGTTCAGAGAGATAAGTGTGTGTGAAAGCCGACCTTCACCTAGCTTGAAGGGAACACAAAGTTTCTTTTCATTTGCCAAATCCACTCCATGCATATATATGGGGAAGTCCAAGCTCCAACTCGGTTTTACAGTGAAAACGGCAGGCACTTCAAACCGGCACTAGGAAACAGACTGAGAAACCAGAGTAAGGGTTTCCCCTGCAACCCGTTCCCTTTGTGCTGGATGAACGAACGTCTCTCCACATGCTCAGTTCTGAGAGATAAGTGTGTGTGAAAGCCGTCCTTCACCTAGCTTGAAGGGAACACAAAGTTTCTTTTCAGTTGCCAACTCCACTCCATACATATATATGGGGAGGTACAAGCTCCAACTCGGTTTTACAGTGTAAACGGCAGGCACTTCAAACCGGCACTAGAAAACAGACTGAGAAACCAGAGTAAGGGTTTCTCCTGCAAACCGTTCCCTTTGTGCTGGATGAGCGAACGTCTCTCCACATGCTCAGTTCTGAGAGATAAGTGTGTGTGAAAGCCGTCCTTCACCTAGCTTGAAGGGAACACAAAGTTTCTTTTCAGTTGTCAACTCCACTCCATACATATATATGGGGAGGTACAAGCTCCAACTCGGTTTTACAGTGAAAACGGCAGGCACTTCAAACCGGCACTAGGAAACAGACTGAGAAACCAGAGTAAGGGTTTCTCCTGCAACCCGTTCCCTTTGTGCTGGATGAACGAACCTCTTTCCACATGCTCAGTTCTGAGAGATAAGTGTGTGTGAAAGCCGTCCTTCACCTAGCTTGATGGGAACACAAAGTTTCTTTTCAGTTGCCAACTCCACTCCATACGTATATATGGGGAGGTACAAGCTCCAACTCGGTTTTACAGTGAAAACGGCAGGCACTTCAAACCGGCACTAGGAAACAGACTGAGAAACCAGAGAAAGGGTTTCTCCTGCAACCCGTTCCCTTTGTGCTGGATGAACGAACGTCTCTCCACATGCTCAGTTCTGAGAGATAAGTGTGTGTGAAAGCCGTCCTTCAACTAGCTTGAAGGGAACACAAAGTTTCTTTTCAGTTGCCAACTCCACTCCATACATATATATGGGGAGGTCCAAGCTACAACTCGGTTTTACAGTGAAAACGGCAGGCACTTCAAACCGGCACTAGGAAACAGACTCAGAAACCAGAGTAAGGGTTTCCCCTGCAACCCGTTCCCTTTGTGCTGGATGAACGAACGACTCTCCACATGCTCAGTTCTGAGAGATAAGTGTGTGTGAAAGCCGTCCTTCACCTAGCTTGAAGGGAACACAAAGTTTCTTTTCAGTTGCCAACTCCACTCCATACATATATATGGGGAGGTACAAGCTCCAACTCGGTTTTACAGTGTAAACGGCAGGCACTTCAAACCGGCACTAGGAAACAGACTGAGAAACCAGAGTAAGGGTTTCTCCTGCAATCCGTTCCCTTTGTGCTGGATGAACGAATGTCTCTCCACATGCTCAGTTCTGAGAGATAAGTGTGTGTGAAAGCCGTCCTTCACCTAGCTTGAGGGGAACACAAAGTTTCTTTTCAGTTGTCAACTCCACTCCATACATATATATGGGGAGGTCCAAGCTCCAACTCGGTTTTACAGTGAAAACGGCAGGCACTTCAAACCGGCACTAGGAAACAGACTGAGAAACCAGAGTAAGGGTTTCTCCTGCAACCCGTTTCCTTTGTGCTGGATGAACGAACCTCTTTCCACATGCTCATTTCTGAGAGATAAGTGTGTGTGAAATCCGTCCTTCACCTAGCTTGAGGGGAACACAAAGTTTCTTTTCAGTTGCCAACTCCACTCCATACATATATATGGGGAGGTACAAGCTCCAACTCGGTTTTACAGTGAAAACGGCAGGCACTTCAAACCGGCACTAGGAAACAGACTGAGAAACCAGAGTAAGGGTTTCTCCTGCAACTCGTTCCCTTTGGGCTGGATGAACGAACCTCTTTCCACATGCTCAGTTCTGAGAGATAATTGTGTGTGAAAGCCGTCCTTCACCTAGCTTGAGGGGAACACAAAGTTTCTTTTCAGTTGCCAACTCCACTCCATACGTATATATGGGGAGGTACAAGCTCCAACTCGGTTTTACAGTGAAAACGGCAGGCACTTCAAACCGGCACTAGGAAACAGACTGAGAAACCAGAGTAAGGGTTTCTCCTGAAACCCGTTCCCTTTGTGCTGGATGAACGAACGTCTCTCCACATGCTCAGTTCTGAGAGATAAGTGTGTGTGAAAGCCGTCCTTCACCTAGCTTTAAGGGAACACAAAGTTTCTTTTCAGTTGCCAACTCCACTCCATACATATATATGGGGAGGTACAAGCTCCAACTCGGTTTTACAGTGAAAACGGCAGGCACTTCAAACCGGCACTAGGAAACAGACTGAGAAACCAGAGTAAGGGTTTCTCCTGCAACCCGTTCCCTTTGTGCTGGATGAACGAATGTCTCTCCACATGCTCAGTTCTGAGAGATAAGTGTGTGTGAAAGCCATCCTTCACCTAGCTTGAAGGGAACACAAAGTTTCTTTTCAGTTGCCAAATCCACTCCATACATATATAAGGGGAGGTTCAAGCTCCAACTCGGTTTTATAGTGAAAACGGCAGGCACTTCAACCCGGCACTAGGAAACAGACTGAGAAACCAGAGTAAGGGTTTCTCCTGCAACCCGTTCCCTTTGTGCTGGATGAACGAACGTCTCTCCACATGCTCAGTTCTGAGATATAAGTGTGTGTGAAAGCCGTCCTTCACCTAGCTTGAAGGGAACACAAAGTTTCTTTTCAGTTGCCAACTCCACTCCATACATATATATGGGGAAGTACAAGCTCCAACACGGTTTTACAGTGAAAATGGCAAGCACTTCTATCCGGCACTCGGAAACAGACTGAGAAACCAGAGAAAGAGTTTCTCCTGCAACCCGTCCCCTTTGTGCTGGATGAACGAACGTCTCTCCACATGCTCAGTTCTGAGAGATAAGTGTGTGTGAAAGCCGTCCTTCACCTAGCTTGAAGTGAACACAAAGTTTCTTTTCAGTTGCCAACTCCACTCCATACATATATATGGGGAGGTACAAGCTCCAACTCGGTTTGACAGTGAAAACGGCAGGCACTTCAAACCGGCACTAGGAAACAGAATGAGAAACCAGAGTAAGGGTTTCTCCTGCAACCCGTTCCCTTTGTGCTGGATGAACGAACGTCTCTCCACATGCTCAGTTCTGAGAGATAAGTGTGTGTGAAAGCCGTCCTTCACCTAGCTTGAGGGGAACACAAAGTTTCTTTTCAGTTGCAATCTCCACTCCATACATATATATGGGGAGGTACAAGCTCCAACTCGGTTTTACAGTGAAAACGGCAGGCACTTCAAACCGGCACTAGGAAACCGACTGAGAATCCAGAGTAAGGGTTTCTCCTGCAACCCGTTCCCTTTGTGCTGGATGAACGAACGTCTCTACACATGCTCAGTTCTGAGAGATAAGTGTGTGTGAAAGCCGTCGTTCACCTAGCTTGAAGGGAACACAAAGTTTCTTTTCAGTTGCCAACTGCACTCCATACATATATATGGGGAGGTCCAAGCTCCAACTCGGTTTTACAGTGAAAACGGCAGGCACTTCAAACCGGAACTAGGATACAGACTGGGAAACCAGAGTAAGGGTTTCTCCTGAAACCCGTTCCCTTTGTGCTGCATGAACGAAAGTCTTTCCACATGCTCAGTTCTGAGAGATAAGTGTGTGTGAAAGCCGTCCTTCACCTAGCTTGAAGGGAACACAAAGTTTCTTTTCAGTTGCCATCTCCACTCCATACATATATATGGGGAGGTACAAGCTCCAACTCGGTTTTACAGTGAAAACGGCAGGCACTTCAAACCGGCACTAGGAAACAGACTGAGAAACCAGAGAAAGGGTTTCTCTTGCAACCCGTTCCCTTTGTGCTGGCTGAACGAACGTCTCTCCACATGCTCAGTTCTGAGAGATAAGTGTGTGTGAAAGCCGTCCTTCACCTAGCTTGAAGGGAACACAAAGTTTCTTTTCAGTTGCCAACTCCACTCCATACATATATATGGGGAGGTACAAGCTCCAACTCGGTTTTACAGTGAAAACGGCAGGCACTTCAAACCGGCACTACGAAACAGACTGAGAAACCAGACTAAGGGTTTATCCTGCAACCCGTTCCCTTTGTGCTGGATGAACGAACGTCTCTCCACATGCTCAGTTCTGAGAGATAAGTGTGTGTGAAAGCCGTCTTTCACCTAGCTTGAGGGGAACACAAAGTTTCTTTTCAGTTGCCAACTCCACTCCATACATATATATGGGGAGGTACAAGCCCCAACTCTGTTTTACAGTGAAAACGGCAGGCACTTCTAACCGGCACTAGGAAACAGACTGAGAAACCAGAGTAAGGGTTTCTCCTGCAACCCGTTCCCTTTGTGCTGGATGAACGAACGTCTCTCCACATGCTCAGTTCTGAGAGATAAGTGTGTGTGAAAGCCGTCCTTCACCTAGCTTGAAGGGAACACAAAGTTTCTTTTCAGTTGCCAACTCCACTCCATACATATATATGGGGAGGTACAAGCTCCAACTCGGTTTTACAGTGAAAACGGCAGGCACTTAAAACCGGCACTAGGAAACAGACTGAGAAACCAGAGTAAGGGTTTCCCCTGCAACCCGTTCCCTTTGTGCTGGATGAACGAACCTCTTTCCACATGCTCAGTTCTGAGAGATAAGTGTGTGTGAAAGCCGTCCTTCACCTAGCTTGAGGGGAACACAAAGTTTCTTTTCAGTTGCCAACTCCACTCCATACGTATATATGGGGAGGTACAAGCTCCAACTCGGTTTTACAGTGAAAACGGCAGGCACTTCAAACCGGCACTAGGAAACAGACTGAGAATCCAGAGTAAGGGTTTCTCCTGCAACACGTTCCCTTTGTGCTGGATGAACGAACGTCTCTACACATGCTCAGTTCTGAGAGATAAGTGTGTGTGAAAGCCGTCGTTCACCTAGCTTGAAGGGAACACAAAGTTTCTTTTCAGTTGCCAACTGCACTCCATACATATATATGGGGAGGTCCAAGCTCCAACTCGGTTTTACAGTGAAAACGGCAGGCACTTCAAACCGGAACTAGGAAACAGACTGGGAAACCAGAGTAAGGGTTTCTCCTGAAACCCGTTCCCTTTGTGCTGCATGAACGAACGTCTTTCCACATGCTCAGTTCTGAGAGATAAGTGTGTGTGAAAGCCGTCCTTCACCTAGCTTGAAGGGAACACAAAGTTTCTTTTCAGTTGCCAACTCCACTCCATACATATATATGGGGAGGTACAAGCTCCAACTCGGTTTTACAGTGAAAACGGCAGGCACTTCAAACCGGCACTAGGAAACAGACTGAGAAACCAGAGAAAGGGTTTCTCTTGCAACCCGTTCCCTTTGTGCTGGCTGAACGAACGTCTCTCCACATGCTCAGTTCTGAGAGATAAGTGTGTGTGAAAGCCGTCCTTCACCTAGCTTGAAGGGAACACAAAGTTTCTTTTCAGTTGCCAACTCCACTCCATACATATATATGGGGAGGTACAAGCTCCAACTCGGTTTTACAGTGAAAACGGCAGGCACTTCAAACCGGCACTACGAAACAGACTGAGAAACCAGACTAAGGGTTTCTCCTGCAACCCGTTCCCTTTGTGCTGGATGAACGAACGTCTCTCCACATGCTCAGTTCTGAGAGATAAGTGTGTGTGAAAGCCGTCTTTCACCTAGCTTGAGGGGAACACAAAGTTTCTTTTCAGTTGCCAACTCCACTCCATACATATATATGGGGAGGTACAAGCCCCAACTCTGTTTTACAGTGAAAACGGCAGGCACTTCTAACCGGCACTAGGAAACAGACTGAGAAACCAGAGTAAGGGTTTCTCCTGCAACCCGTTCCCTTTGTGCTGGATGAACGAACGTCTCTCCACATGCTCAGTTCTGAGAGATAAGTGTGTGTGAAAGCCGTCCTTCACCTAGCTTGAAGGGAACACAAAGTTTCTTTTCAGTTGCCAACTCCACTCCATACATATATATGGGGAGGTACAAGCTCCAACTCGGTTTTACAGTGAAAACGGCAGGCACTTAAAACCGGCACAAGGAAACAGACTGAGAAACCAGAGTAAGGGTTTCTCCTGCAACCCGTTCCCTTTGTGCTGGATGAACGAACCTCTTTCCACATGCTCAGTTCTGAGAGATAAGTGTGTGTGAAAGCCGTCCTTCACCTAGCTTGAGGGGAACACAAAGTTTCTTTTCAGTTGCCAACTCCACTCCATACGTATATATGGGGAGGTACAAGCTCCAACTCGGTTTTACAGTGAAAACGGCAGGCACTTCAAACCGGCACTAGGAAACAGACTGAGAAACCAGAGTAAGGGTTTCTCCTGAAACCCGTTCCCTTTGTGCTGGATGAACGAACGTCTCTCCACATGCTCAGTTCTGAGAGATAAGTGTGTGTGAAAGCCGTCCTTCACCTAGCTTTAAGGGAACACAAAGTTTCTTTTCAGTTGCCAACTCCACTCCATACATATATATGGGGAGGTACAAGCTCCAACTCGGTTTTACAGTGAAAACGGCAGGCACTTCAAACCGGCACTACGAAACAGACTGAGAAACTAGAGTAAGGGTTTCTCCTGCAACCCGTTCCCTTTGTGCTGGATGAACGAATGTCTCTCCACATGCTCAGTTCTGAGAGATAAGTGTGTGTGAAAGCCATCCTTCACCTAGCTTGAAGGGAACACAAAGTTTCTTTTCAGTTGCCAAATCCACTCCATACATATATAAGGGGAGGTACAAGCTCTAACTCGGTTTTATAGTGAAAACGGCAGGCACTTCAACCCGGCACTAGGAAACAGACTGAGAAACCAGAGTAAGGGTTTCTCCTGCAACCCGTTCCCTTTGTGCTGGATGAACGAACGTCTCTCCACATGCTCAGTTCTGAGAGATAAGTGTGTGTGAAAACCGTCCTTCACCTAGCTTGAAGGGAACACAAAGTTTCTTTTCAGTTGCCAACTCCACTCCATACATATATATGGGGAGGTACAAGCTCCAACTCGGTTTTACAGTGAAAACGGCAGGCACTTCAAACCGGCACTAGGAAACAGACTGAGAAACCAGAGTAAGGGTTTCTCCTGCAACCCGTTCCCTTTGTGCTGGATGAACGAACGTCTCTCCACATGCTCAGTTCTGAGAGATAAGTGTGTGTGAAAGCCGTCCTTCACCTAGCTTGAAGGGAACACAAAGTTTCTTTTCAGTTGCCAACTCCACTCCATACATATATATGGGGAGGTACAAGCTCCAACTCGGTTTTACAGTGAAAACGGCAGGCACTTCAAACCGGCACTAGGAAACAGACTGAGAAACCAGAGTAAGGGTTTCTCCTGCAACCCGTTCCCTTTGTGCTGGATGAACGAACGTCTCTCCACATGCTCAGTTCTGAGAGATAAGTGTGTGTGAAAGCCGTCCTTCACCTAGCTTGAGGGGAACACAAAGTTTCTTTTCAGTTGTCAACTCCACTCCATACATATATATGGGGAGGTACAAGCTCCAACTCGGTTTTACAGTGAAAACGGCAGGCACTTCAAACCGGCACTAGGAAACAGACTGAGAAACCAGAGTAAGGGTTTCTCCTGCAACCCGTTTCCTTTGTGCTGGATGAACGAACCTCTTTCCACATGCTCAGTTCTGAGAGATAAGTGTGTGTGAAATCCGTCCTTCACCTAGCTTGAGGGGAACACAAAGTTTCTTTTCAGTTGCCAACTCCACTCCATACATATATATGGGGAGGTACAAGCTCCAACTCGGTTTTACAGTGAAAACGGCAGGCACTTCAAACCGGCACTAGGAAACAGACTGAGAAACCAGAGTAAGGGTTTCTCCTGCAACCCGTTCCCTTTGTGCTGGATGAACGAACCTCTTTCCACATGCTCAGTTCTGAGAGATAAGTGTGTGTGAAAGCCGTCCTTCACCTAGCTTGAGGGGAACACAAAGTTTCTTTTCAGTTGCCAACTCCACTCCATACGTATATATGGGGAGGTACAAGCACCAACTCGGTTTTACAGTGAAAACGGCAGGCACTTCAAACCGGCACTAGGAAACAGACTGAGAAACCAGAGTAAGGGTTTCTCCTGAAACCCGTTCCCTTTGTGCTGGATGAACGAACGTCTCTCCACATGCTCAGTTCTGAGAGATAAGTGTGTGTGAAAGCCGTCCTTCACCTAGCTTGAGGGGAACACAAAGTTTCTTTTCAGTTGCCAACTCCACTCCATACATATATATGGGGAGGTACAAGCTCCAACTCGGTTTTACAGTGAAAACGGCAGGCACTTCAAACCGGCACTAGGAAACAGACTGAGAAACCAGAGTAAGGGTTTCTCCTGCAACCCGTTCCCTTTGTGCTGGATGAACGAACCTCTTTCCACATGCTCAGTTCTGAGAGATAAGTGTGTGTGAAAGCCGTCCTTCACCTAGCTTGAGGGGAACACAAAGTTTCTTTTCAGTTGCCAACTCCACTCCATACGTATATATGGGGAGGTACAAGCACCAACTCGGTTTTACAGTGAAAACGGCAGGCACTTCAAACCGGCACTAGGAAACAGACTGAGAAACCAGAGTAAGGGTTTCTCCTGAAACCCGTTCCCTTTGTGCTGGATGAACGAACGTCTCTCCACATGCTCAGTTCTGAGAGATAAGTGTGTGTGAAAGCCGTCCTTCACCTAGCTTGAAGGGAACACAAAGTTTCTTTTCAGTTGCCAACTCCACTCCATACATATATATGGGGAGGTACAAGCTCCAACTCGGTTTTACAGTGAAAACGGCAGGCACTTCAAACCGGCACTAGGAAACAGACTGTGAATCCAGAGTAAGGGTTTCTCCTGCAACACGTTCCCTTTGTGCTGGATGAACGAACGTCTCTACACATGCTCAGTTCTGAGAGATAAGTGTGTGTGAAAGCCGTCGTTCACCTAGCTTGAAGGGAACACAAAGTTTTTTTTCAGTTGCCAACTGCACTCCATACATATATATGGGGAGGTCCAAGCTCCAACTCGGTTTTACAGTGAAAACGGCAGGCACTTCAAACCGGAACTAGGAAACAGACTGGGAAACCAGAGTAAGGGTTTCTCCTGAAACCCGTTCCCTTTGTGCTGGATGAACGAACGTCTTTCCACATGCTCAGTTCTGAGAGATAAGTGTGTGTGAAAGCCGTCCTTCACCTAGCTTGAAGGGAACACAAAGTTTCTTTTCAGTTGCCAACTCCACTCCATACATATATATGGGGAGGTACAAGCTCCAACTCGGTTTTACAGTGAAAACGGCAGGCACTTCAAACCGGCACTAGGAAACAGACTGAGAAACCAGAGAAAGGGTTTCTCTTGCAACCCGTTCCCTTTGTGCTGGCTGAACGAACGTCTCTCCACATGCTCAGTTCTGAGAGATAAGTGTGTGTGAAAGCCGTCCTTCACCTAGCTTGAAGGGAACACAAAGTTTCTTTTCAGTTGCCAACTCCACTCCATACATATATATGGGGAGGTACAAGCTCCAACTCGGTTTTACAGTGAAAACGGCAGGCACTTCAAACCGGCACTACGAAACAGACTGAGAAACCAGACTAAGGGTTTCTCCTGCAACCCGTTCCCTTTGTGCTGGATGAACGAACGTCTCTCCACATGCTCAGTTCTGAGAGATAAGTGTGTGTGAAAGCCGTCTTTCACCTAGCTTGAGGGGAACACAAAGTTTCTTTTCAGTTGCCAACTCCACTCCATACATATATATGGGGAGGTACAAGCCCCAACTCTGTTTTACAGTGAAAACGGCAGGCACTTCTAACCGGCACTAGGAAACAGACTGAGAAACCAGAGTAAGGGTTTCTCCTGCAACCCGTTCCCTTTGTGCTGGATGAACGAACGTCTCTCCACATGCTCAGTTCTGAGAGATAAGTGTGTGTGAAAGCCGTCCTTCACCTAGCTTGAAGGGAACACAAAGTTTCTTTTCAGTTGCCAACTCCACTCCATACATATATATGGGGTGGTACAAGCTCCAACTCGGTTTTACAGTGAAAACGGCAGGCACTTAAAACCGGCACAAGGAAACAGACTGAGAAACCAGAGTAAGGGTTTCTCCTGCAACCCGTTCCCTTTGTGCTGGATGAACGAACCTCTTTCCACATGCTCAGTTCTGAGAGATAAGTGTGTGTGAAAGCCGTCCTTCACCTAGCTTGAGGGGAACACAAAGTTTCTTTTCAGTTGCCAACTCCACTCCATACGTATATATGGGGAGGTACAAGCTCCAACTCGGTTTTACAGTGAAAACGGCAGGCACTTCAAACCGGCACTAGGAAACAGACTGAGAAACCAGAGTAAGGGTTTCTCCTGAAACCCGTTCCCTTTGTGCTGGATGAACGAACGTCTCTCCACATGCTCAGTTCTGAGAGATAAGTGTGTGTGAAAGCCGTCCTTCACCTAGCTTGAAGGGAACACAAAGTTTCTTTTCAGTTGCCAACTCCACTCCATACATATATATGGGGAGGTACAAGCTCCAACTCGGTTTTACAGTGAAAACGGCAGGCACTTCAAACCGGCACTAGGAAACAGACTGTGAATCCAGAGTAAGGGTTTCTCCTGCAACACGTTCCCTTTGTGCTGGATGAACGAACGTCTCTACACATGCTCAGTTCTGAGAGATAAGTGTGTGTGAAAGCCGTCGTTCACCTAGCTTGAAGGGAACACAAAGTTTTTTTTCAGTTGCCAACTGCACTCCATACATATATATGGGGAGGTCCAAGCTCCAACTCGGTTTTACAGTGAAAACGGCAGGCACTTCAAACCGGAACTAGGAAACAGACTGGGAAACCAGAGTAAGGGTTTCTCCTGAAACCCGTTCCCTTTGTGCTGGATGAACGAACGTCTTTCCACATGCTCAGTTCTGAGAGATAAGTGTGTGTGAAAGCCGTCCTTCACCTAGCTTGAAGGGAACACAAAGTTTCTTTTCAGTTGCCAACTCCACTCCATACATATATATGGGGAGGTACAAGCTCCAACTCGGTTTTACAGTGAAAACGGCAGGCACTTCAAACCGGCACTAGGAAACAGACTGAGAAACCAGAGAAAGGGTTTCTCTTGCAACCCGTTCCCTTTGTGCTGGCTGAACGAACGTCTCTCCACATGCTCAGTTCTGAGAGATAAGTGTGTGTGAAAGCCGTCCTTCACCTAGCTTGAAGGGAACACAAAGTTTCTTTTCAGTTGCCAACTCCACTCCATACATATATATGGGGAGGTACAAGCTCCAACTCGGTTTTACAGTGAAAACGGCAGGCACTTCAAACCGGCACTACGAAACAGACTGAGAAACCAGACTAAGGGTTTCTCCTGCAACCCGTTCCCTTTGTGCTGGATGAACGAACGTCTCTCCACATGCTCAGTTCTGAGAGATAAGTGTGTGTGAAAGCCGTCTTTCACCTAGCTTGAGGGGAACACAAAGTTTCTTTTCAGTTGCCAACTCCACTCCATACATATATATGGGGAGGTACAAGCCCCAACTCTGTTTTACAGTGAAAACGGCAGGCACTTCTAACCGGCACTAGGAAACAGACTGAGAAACCAGAGTAAGGGTTTCTCCTGCAACCCGTTCCCTTTGTGCTGGATGAACGAACGTCTCTCCACATGCTCAGTTCTGAGAGATAAGTGTGTGTGAAAGCCGTCCTTCACCTAGCTTGAAGGGAACACAAAGTTTCTTTTCAGTTGCCAACTCCACTCCATACATATATATGGGGTGGTACAAGCTCCAACTCGGTTTTACAGTGAAAACGGCAGGCACTTAAAACCGGCACAAGGAAACAGACTGAGAAACCAGAGTAAGGGTTTCTCCTGCAACCCGTTCCCTTTGTGCTGGATGAACGAACCTCTTTCCACATGCTCAGTTCTGAGAGATAAGTGTGTGTGAAAGCCGTCCTTCACCTAGCTTGAGGGGAACACAAAGTTTCTTTTCAGTTGCCAACTCCACTCCATACGTATATATGGGGAGGTACAAGCTCCAACTCGGTTTTACAGTGAAAACGGCAGGCACTTCAAACCGGCACTAGGAAACAGACTGAGAAACCAGAGTAAGGGTTTCTCCTGAAACCCGTTCCCTTTGTGCTGGATGAACGAACGTCTCTCCACATGCTCAGTTCTGAGAGATAAGTGTGTGTGAAAGCCGTCCTTCACCTAGCTTTAAGGGAACACAAAGTTTCTTTTCAGTTGCCAACTCCACTCCATACATATATATGGGGAGGTACAAGCTCCAACTCGGTTTTACAGTGAAAACGGCAGGCACTTCAAACCGGCACTACGAAACAGACTGAGAAACTAGAGTAAGGGTTTCTCCTGCAACCCGTTCCCTTTGTGCTGGATGAACGAATGTCTCTCCACATGCTCAGTTCTGAGAGATAAGTGTGTGTGAAAGCCATCCTTCACCTAGCTTGAAGGGAACACAAAGTTTCTTTTCAGTTGCCAAATCCACTCCATACATATATAAGGGGAGGTACAAGCTCTAACTCGGTTTTATAGTGAAAACGGCAGGCACTTCAACCCGGCACTAGGAAACAGACTGAGAAACCAGAGTAAGGGTTTCTCCTGCAACCCGTTCCCTTTGTGCTGGATGAACGAACGTCTCTCCACATGCTCAGTTCTGAGAGATAAGTGTGTGTGAAAACCGTCCTTCACCTAGCTTGAAGGGAACACAAAGTTTCTTTTCAGTTGCCAACTCCACTCCATACATATATATGGGGAGGTACAAGCTCCAACTCGGTTTTACAGTGAAAACGGCAGGCACTTCAAACCGGCACTAGGAAACAGACTGAGAAACCAGAGTAAGGGTTTCTCCTGCAACCCGTTCCCTTTGTGCTGGATGAACGAACGTCTCTCCACATGCTCAGTTCTGAGAGATAAGTGTGTGTGAAAGCCGTCCTTCACCTAGCTTGAAGGGAACACAAAGTTTCTTTTCAGTTGCCAACTCCACTCCATACATATATATGGGGAGGTACAAGCTCCAACTCGGTTTTACAGTGAAAACGGCAGGCACTTCAAACCGGCACTAGGAAACAGACTGAGAAACCAGAGTAAGGTTTTCTCCTGCAACCCGTTCCCTTTGTGCTGGATGAACGAACGTCTCTCCACATGCTCAGTTCTGAGAGATAAGTGTGTGTGAAAGCCGTCCTTCACCTAGCTTGAGGGGAACACAAAGTTTCTTTTCAGTTGTCAACTCCACTCCATACATATATATGGGGAGGTACAAGCTCCAACTCGGTTTTACAGTGAAAACGGCAGGCACTTCAAACCGGCACTAGGAAACAGACTGAGAAACCAGAGTAAGGGTTTCTCCTGCAACCCGTTTCCTTTGTGCTGGATGAACGAACCTCTTTCCACATGCTCAGTTCTGAGAGATAAGTGTGTGTGAAATCCGTCCTTCACCTAGCTTGAGGGGAACACAAAGTTTCTTTTCAGTTGCCAACTCCACTCCATACATATATATGGGGAGGTACAAGCTCCAACTCGGTTTTACAGTGAAAACGGCAGGCACTTCAAACCGGCACTAGGAAACAGACTGAGAAACCAGAGTAAGGGTTTCTCCTGCAACCCGTTCCCTTTGTGCTGGATGAACGAACCTCTTTCCACATGCTCAGTTCTGAGAGATAAGTGTGTGTGAAAGCCGTCCTTCACCTAGCTTGAGGGGAACACAAAGGTTCTTTTCAGTTGCCAACTCCACTCCATACGTATATATGGGGAGGTACAAGCACCAACTCGGTTTTACAGTGAAAACGGCAGGCACTTCAAACCGGCACTAGGAAACAGACTGAGAAACCAGAGTAAGGGTTTCTCCTGAAACCCGTTCCCTTTGTGCTGGATGAACGAACGTCTCTCCACATGCTCAGTTCTGAGAGATAAGTGTGTGTGAAAGCCGTCCTTCACCTAGCTTGAAGGGAACACAAAGTTTCTTTTCAGTTGCCAACTCCACTCCATACATATATATGGGGAGGTACAAGCTCCAACTCGGTTTTACAGTGAAAACGGCAGGCACTTCAAACCGGCACTAGGAAACAGACTGAGAAACCAGAGTAAGGGTTTCTCCTGCAACCCGTTCCCTTTGTGCTGGATGAACGAATGTCTCTCCACATGCTCAGTTCTGAGAGATAAGTGTGTGTGAAAGCCATCCTTCACCTAGCTTGAAGGGAACACAAAGTTTCTTTTCAGTTGCCAAATCCACTCCATACATATATAATGGGAGGTACAAGCTCCAACTCGGTTTTATAGTGAAAACGGCAGGCACTTCAACCCGGCACTAGGAAACAGACTGAGAAACCAGAGAAAGGGTTTCTCCTGCAACCCGTTCCCTTTGTGCTGGATGAACGAACGTCTCTCCACATGCTCAGTTCTGAGAGATAAGTGTGTGTGAAAGCCGTCCTTCACCTAGCTTGAAGGGAACACAAAGTTTCTTTTCAGTTGCCAACTCCACTCCATACATATATATGGGGAGGTACAAGCTCCAACACGGTTTTACAGTGAAAACGGCAGGCACTTCAAACCGGCACTAGGAAACAGACTGAGAAACCAGAGTAAGGGTTTCTCCTGCAACCCGTTCCCTTTGTGCTGGATGAACGAACGTCTCTCCACATGCTCAGTTTTGAGAGATAAGTGTGTGTGAAAGCCGTCCTTCACCTAGCTTGAAGGGAACACAAAGTTTCTTTTCAGTTGCCAACTCCACTCCATACATATATATGGGGAGGTACAAGCTCCAACTCGGTTTTACAGTGTAAACGGCAGGCACTTCAAACCGGCACTAGGAAACAGACTGAGAAACCAGAGTAAGGGTTTCTCCTGCAACCCGTTCCCTTTGTGCTGGATGAACGAACGTCTCTCCACATGCTCAGTTCTGAGAGATAAGTGTGTGTGAAAGCCGTCCTTCACCTAGCTTGAAGGGAACACAAAGTTTCTTTTCAGTTGCCAACTCCACTCCATACATATATATGGGGAAGTACAAGCTCCAACACGGTTTTACAGTGAAAATGGCAAGCACTTCTATCCGGCACTCGGAAACAGACTGAGAAACCAGAGAAAGAGTTTCTCCTGCAACCCGTTCCCTTTGTGCTGGATGAACGAACGTCTCTCCACATGCTCAGTTCTGAGAGATAAGTGTGTGTGAAAGCCGTCCTTCACCTAGCTTGAAGTGAACACAAAGTTTCTTTTCAGTTGCCAACTCCACTCCATACATATATATGGGGAGGTACAAGCTCCAACTCGGTTTGACAGTGAAAACGGCAGGCACTTCAAACCGGCACTAGGAAACAGAATGAGAAACCAGAGTAAGGGTTTCTCCTGCAACCCGTTCCCTTTGTGCTGGATGAACGAACGTCTCTCCACATGCTCAGTTCTGAGAGATAAGTGTGTGTGAAAGCCGTCCTTCACCTAGCTTGAGGGGAACACAAAGTTTCTTTTCAGTTGCAATCTCCACTCCATACATATATATGGGGAGGTCCAAGCTCCAACTCGGTTTTACAGTGAAAACGGCAGGCACTTCAAACCGGCACTAGGAAACACACTGAGAAACCAGAGTAAGGGTTTCTCCTGCAACCCGTTCCCTTTGTGCTGGATGAACGAACGTCTCTCCACATGCTCAGTTCTGAGAGATAAGTGTGTGTGAAAGCCGTCGTTCACCTAGCTTGAAGGGAACACAAAGTTTCTTTTCAGTTGCCAACTGCACTCCATACATATATATGGGGAGGTCCAAGCTCCAACTCGGTTTTACAGTGAAAACGGCAGGCACTTCAAACCGGAACTAGGAAACAGACTGGGAAACCAGAGTAAGGGTTTCTCCTGAAACCCGTTCCCTTTGTGCTGGATGAACGAACGTCTTTCCACATGCTCAGTTCTGAGAGATAAGTGTGTGTGAAAGCCGTCCTTCACCTAGCTTGAAGGGAACACAAAGTTTCTTTTCAGTTGCCAACTCCACTCCATACATATATATGGGGAGGTACAAGCTCCAACTCGGTTTTACAGTGAAAACGGCAGGCACTTCAAACCGGCACTAGGAAACAGACTGAGAAACCAGAGAAAGGGTTTCTCTTGCAACCCGTTCCCTTTGTGCTGGCTGAACGAACGTCTCTCCACATGCTCAGTTCTGAGAGATAAGTGTGTGTGAAAGCCGTCCTTCACCTAGCTTGAAGGGAACACAAAGTTTCTTTTCAGTTGCCAACTCCACTCCATACATATATATGGGGAGGTACAAGCTCCAACTCGGTTTGACAGTGAAAACGGCAGGCACTTCAAACCGGCACTACGAAAAAGACTGAGAAACCAGACTAAGGGTTTCTCCTGCAAACCGTTCCCTTTGTGCTGGATGAACGAACGTCTCTCCACATGCTCAGTTCTGAGAGATAAGTGTGTGTGAAAGCCGTCTTTCACCTAGCTTGAGGGGAACACAAAGTTTCTTTTCAGTTGCCAACTCCACTCCATACATATATATGGGGAGGTACAAGCCCCAACTCTGTTTTACAGTGAAAACGGCAGGCACTTCTAACCGGCACTAGGAAACAGACTGAGAAACCAGAGTAAGGGTTTCTCCTGCAACCCGTTCCCTTTGTGCTGGATGAACGAACGTCTCTCCACATGCTCAGTTCTGAGAGATAAGTGTGTGTGAAAGCCGTCCTTCACCTAGCTTGAAGGGAACACAAAGTTTCTTTTCAGTTGCCAACTCCACTCCATACATATATATGGGGAGGTACAAGCTCCAACTCGATTTTACACTGAAAACGGCAGGCACTTAAAACCGGCACTAGGAAACAGACTGAGAAACCAGAGTAAGGGTTTCTCCTGCAACCCGTTTCCTTTGTGCTGGATGAACGAACCTCTTTCCACATGCTCAGTTCTGAGAGATAAGTGTGTGTGAAAGCCGTCCTTCACCTAGCTTGAGGGGAACACAAAGTTTCTTTTCAGTTGCCAACTCCACTCCATACGTATATATGGGGAGGTACAAGCTCCAACTCGGTTTTACAGTGAAAACGGCAGGCACTTCAAACCGGCACTAGGAAACAGACTGAGAAACCAGAGTAAGGGTTTCTCCTGAAACCCGTTCCCTTTGTGCTGGATGAACGAACGTCTCTCCACATGCTCAGTTCTGAGAGATAAGTGTGTGTGAAAGCCGTCCTTCACCTAGCTTGAAGGGAACACAAAGTTTCTTTTCAGTTGCCAACTCCACTCCATACATATATATGGGGAGGTACAAGCTCCAACTCGGTTTTACAGTGAAAACGGCAGGCACTTCAAACCGGCACTAGGAAACAGACTGAGAAACTAGAGTAAGGGTTTCTCCTGCAACCCGTTCCCTTTGTGCTGGATGAACGAATGTCTCTCCACATGCTCAGTTCTGAGAGATAAGTGTGTGTGAAAGCCATCCTTCACCTAGCTTGAAGGGAACACAAAGTTTCTTTTCAGTTGCCAAATCCACTCCATACATATATAAGGGGAGGTACAAGCTCTAACTCGGTTTTATAGTGAAAACGGCAGGCACTTCAACCCGGCACTAGGAAACAGACTGAGAAACCAGAGTAAGGGTTTCTCCAGCAACCCGTTCCCTTTGTGCTGGATGAACGAACGTCTCTCCACATGCTCAGTTCTGAGAGATTAGTGTGTGTGAAAACCGTCCTTCACCTAGCTTGAAGGGAACACAAAGTTTCTTTTCAGTTGCCAACTCCACTCCATACATATATATGGGGAGGTACAAGCTCCAACTCGGTTTTACAGTGAAAACGGCAGGCACTTCAAACCGGCAGTAGGAAACAGACTGAGAAACCAGAGTAAGGGTTTCTCCTGCAACCCGTTCCCTTTGTGCTGGATGAGCGAACGTCTCTCCACATGCTCAGTTCTGAGAGATAAGTGTGTGTGAAAGCCGTCCTTCACCTAGCTTGAAGGGAACACAAAGTTTCTTTTCAGTTGCCAACTCCACTCCATACATATATATGGGGAGGTACAAGCTCCAACTCGGTTTTACAGTGAAAACGGCAGGCACTTCAAACCGGCACTAGGAAACAGACTGAGAAACCAGAGTAAGGGTTTCTCCTGCAACCCGTTCCCTTTGTGCTGGATGAACGAACGTCTCTCCACATGCTCAGTTCTGAGAGATAAGTGTGTGTGAAAGCCGTCCGTCACCTAGCTTGAGGGGAACACAAAGTTTCTTTTCAGTTGTCAACTCCACTCCATACATATATATGGGGAGGTACAAGCTCCAACTCGGTTTTACAGTGAAAACGGCAGGCACTTCAAACCGGCACTAGGAAACAGACTGTGAAACCAGAGTAAGGGTTTCTCCTGCAACCCGTTTCCTTTGTGCTGGATGAACGAACCTCTTTCCACATGCTCAGTTCTGAGAGATAAGTGTGTGTGAAATCCGTCCTTCACCTAGCTTGAGGGGAACACAAAGTTTCTTTTCAGTTGCCAACTCCACTCCATACATATATATGGGGAGGTACAAGCTCCAACTCGGTTTTACAGTGAAAACGGCAGGCACTTCAAACCGGCACTAGGAAACAGACTGAGAAACCAGAGTAAGGGTTTCTCCTGCAACCCGTTCCCTTTGTGCTGGATGAACGAACCTCTTTCCACATGCTCAGTTCTGAGAGATAAGTGTGTGTGAAAGCCGTCCTTCACCTAGCTTGAGGGGAACACAAAGGTTCTTTTCAGTTGCCAACTCCACTCCATACGTATATATGGGGAGGTACAAGCACCAACTCGGTTTTACAGTGAAAACGGCAGGCACTTCAAACCGGCACTAGGAAACAGACTGAGAAACCAGAGTAAGGGTTTCTCCTGAAACCCGTTCCCTTTGTGCTGGATGAACGAACGTCTCTCCACATGCTCAGTTCTGAGAGATAAGTGTGTGTGAAAGCCGTCCTTCACCTAGCTTGAAGGGAACACAAAGTTTCTTTTCAGTTGCCAACTCCACTCCATACATATATATGGGGAGGTACAAGCTCCAACTCGGTTTTACAGTGAAAACGGCAGGCACTTCAAACCGGCACTAGGAAACAGACTGAGAAACCAGAGTAAGGGTTTCTCCTGCAACCCGTTCCCTTTGTGCTGGATGAACGAATGTCTCTCCACATGCTCAGTTCTGAGAGATAAGTGTGTGTGAAAGCCATCCTTCACCTAGCTTGAAGGGAACACAAAGTTTCTTTTCAGTTGCCAAATCCACTCCATACATATATAATGGGAGGTACAAGCTCCAACTCGGTTTTATAGTGAAAACGGCAGGCACTTCAACCCGGCACTAGGAAACAGACTGAGAAACCAGAGAAAGGGTTTCTCCTGCAACCCGTTCCCTTTGTGCTGGATGAACGAACGTCTCTCCACATGCTCAGTTCTGAGAGATAAGTGTGTGTGAAAGCCGTCCTTCACCTAGCTTGAAGGGAACACAAAGTTTCTTTTCAGTTGCCAACTCCACTCCATACATATATATGGGGAGGTACAAGCTCCAACACGGTTTTACAGTGAAAACGGCAGGCACTTCAAACCGGCACTAGGAAACAGACTGAGAAACCAGAGTAAGGGTTTCTCCTGCAACCCGTTCCCTTTGTGCTGGATGAACGAACGTCTCTCCACATGCTCAGTTTTGAGAGATAAGTGTGTGTGAAAGCCGTCCTTCACCTAGCTTGAAGGGAACACAAAGTTTCTTTTCAGTTGCCAACTCCACTCCATACATATATATGGGGAGGTACAAGCTCCAACTCGGTTTTACAGTGTAAACGGCAGGCACTTCAAACCGGCACTAGGAAACAGACTGAGAAACCAGAGTAAGGGTTTCTCCTGCAACCCGTTCCCTTTGTGCTGGATGAACGAACGTCTCTCCACATGCTCAGTTCTGAGAGATAAGTGTGTGTGAAAGCCGTCCTTCACCTAGCTTGAAGGGAACACAAAGTTTCTTTTCAGTTGCCAACTCCACTCCATACATATATATGGGGAGGTACAAGCTCCAACTCGGTTTTACAGTGTAAACGGCAGGCACTTCAAACCGGCACTAGGAAACAGACTGATAAACCAGAGTAAGGGTTTCTCCTGCAACCCGTTCCCTTTGTGCTGGATGAACGAACGTCTCTCCACATGCTCAGTTCTGAGAGATAAGTGTGTGTGAAAGCCGTCCTTCACCTAGCTTGAGGGGAACACAAAGTTTCTTTTCAGTTGTCAACTCCACTCCATACATATATATGGGGAGGTCCAAGCTCCAACTCGGTTTTACAGTGAAAACGGCAGGCACTTCAAACCGGCACTAGGAAACAGACTGAGAAACCAGAGTAAGGGTTTCTCCTGCAACCCGTTTCCTTTGTGCTGGATGAACGAACCTCTTTCCACATGCTCATTTCTGAGAGATAAGTGTGTGTGAAATCCGTCCTTCACCTAGCTTGAGGGGAACTCAAAGTTTCTTTTCAGTTGCCAACTCCACTCCATACATATATATGGGGAGGTACAAGCTCCAACTCGGTTTTACAGTGAAAACGGCAGGCACTTCAAACCGGCACTAGGAAACAGACTGAGAAACCAGAGTAAGGGTTTCTCCTGCAACTCGTTCCCTTTGTGCTGGATGAACGAACCTCTTTCCACATGCTCAGTTCTGAGAGATAATTGTGTGTGAAAGCCGTCCTTCACCTAGCTTGAGGGGAACACAAAGTTTCTTTTCAGTTGCCAACTCCACTCCATACGTATATATGGGGAGGTACAAGCTCCAACTCGGTTTTACAGTGAAAACGGCAGGCACTTCAAACCGGCACTAGGAAACAGACTGAGAAACCAGAGTAAGGGTTTCTCCTGAAACCCGTTCCCTTTGTGCTGGATGAACGAACGTCTCTCCACATGCTCAGTTCTGAGAGATAAGTGTGTGTGAAAGCCGTCCTTCACCTAGCTTTAAGGGAACACAAAGTTTCTTTTCAGTTGCCAACTCCACTCCATACATATATATGGGGAGGTACAAGCTCCAACTCGGTTTTACAGTGAAAACGGCAGGCACTTCAAACCGGCACTAGGAAACAGACTGAGAAACCAGAGTAAGGGTTTCTCCTGCAACCCGTTCCCTTTGTGCTGGATGAACGAATGTCTCTCCACATGCTCAGTTCTGAGAGATAAGTGTGTGTGAAAGCCATCCTTCACCTAGCTTGAAGGGAACACAAAGTTTCTTTTCAGTTGCCAAATCCACTCCATACATATATAAGGGGAGGTTCAAGCTCCAACTCGGTTTTATAGTGAAAACGGCAGGCACTTCAACCCGGCACTAGGAAACAGACTGAGAAACCAGAGTAAGGGTTTCTCCTGCAACCCGTTCCCTTTGTGCTGGATGAACGAACGTCTCTCCACATGCTCAGTTCTGAGATATAAGTGTGTGTGAAAGCCGTCCTTCACCTAGCTTGAAGGGAACACAAAGTTTCTTTTCAGTTGCCAACTCCACTCCATACATATATATGGGGAAGTACAAGCTCCAACACGGTTTTACAGTGAAAATGGCAAGCACTTCTATCCGGCACTCGGAAACAGACTGAGAAACCAGAGAAAGAGTTTCTCCTGCAACCCGTCCCCTTTGTGCTGGATGAACGAACGTCTCTCCACATGCTCAGTTCTGAGAGATAAGTGTGTGTGAAAGCCGTCCTTCACCTAGCTTGAAGTGAACACAAAGTTTCTTTTCAGTTGCCAACTCCACTCCATACATATATATGGGGAGGTACAAGCTCCAACTCGGTTTTACAGTGAAAACGGCAGGCACTTCAAACCGGCACTAGGAAACAGAATGAGAAACCAGAGTAAGGGTTTCTCCTGCAACCCGTTCCCTTTGTGCTGGATGAACGAACGTCTCTCCACATGCTCAGTTCTGAGAGATAAGTGTGTGTGAAAGCCGTCCTTCACCTAGCTTGAGGGGAACACAAAGTTTTTTTTCAGTTGCAATCTCCACTCCATAAATATATATGGGGAGGTACAAGCTCCAACTCGGTTTTACAGTGAAAACGGCAGGCACTTCAAACCGGCACTAGGAAACAGACTGAGAATCCAGAGTAAGGGTTTCTCCTGCAACCCGTTCCCTTTGTGCTGGATGAACGAACGTCTCTACACATGCTCAGTTCTGAGAGATAAGTGTGTGTGAAAGCCGTCGTTCACCTAGCTTGAAGGGAACACAAAGTTTCTTTTCAGTTGCCAACTGCACTCCATACATATATATGGGGAGGTCCAAGCTCCAACTCGGTTTTACAGTGAAAACGGCAGGCACTTCAAACCGGAACTAGGAAACAGACTGGGAAACCAGAGTAAGGGTTTCTCCTGAAACCCGTTCCCTTTGTGCTGCATGAACGAACGTCTTTCCACATGCTCAGTTCTGAGATATAAGTGTGTGTGAAAGCCGTCCTTCACCTAGCTTGAAGGGAACACAAAGTTTCTTTTCAGTTGCCAACTCCACTCCATACATATATATGGGGAGGTACAAGCTCCAACTCGGTTTTACAGTGAAAACGGCAGGCACTTCAAACCGGCACTAGGAAACAGACTGAGAAACCAGAGAAAGGGTTTCTCTTGCAACCCGTTCCCTTTGTGCTGGCTGAACGAACGTCTCTCCACATGCTCAGTTCTGAGAGATAAGTGTGTGTGAAAGCCGTCCTTCACCTAGCTTGAAGGGAACACAAAGTTTCTTTTCAGTTGCCAACTCCACTCCATACATATATATGGGGAGGTACAAGCTCCAACTCGGTTTTACAGTGAAAACGGCAGGCACTTCAAACCGGCACTACGAAACAGACTGAGAAACCAGACTAAGGGTTTCTCCTGCAACCCGTTCCCTTTGTGCTGGATGAACGAACCTCTTTCCACATGCTCAGTTCTGAGAGATAAGTGTGTGTGAAAGCCGTCCTTCACCTAGCTTGAGGGGAACACAAAGTTTCTTTTCAGTTGCCAACTCCACTCCATACGTATATATGGGGAGGTACAAGCTCCAACTCGGTTTTACAGTGAAAACGGCAGGCACTTCAAACCGGCACTAGGAAACAGACTGAGAAACCAGAGTAAGGGTTTCTCCTGAAACCCGTTCCCTTTGTGCTGGATGAACGAACGTCTCTCCACATGCTCAGTTCTGAGAGATAAGTGTGTGTGAAAGCCGTCCTTCACCTAGCTTTAAGGGAACACAAAGTTTCTTTTCAGTTGCCAACTCCACTCCATACATATATATGGGGAGGTACAAGCTCCAACTCGGTTTTACAGTGAAAACGGCAGGCACTTCAAACCGGCACTAGGAAACAGACTGAGAAACTAGAGTAAGGGTTTCTCCTGCAACCCGTTCTCTTTGTGCTGGATGAACGAATGTCTCTCCACATGCTCAGTTCTGAGAGATAAGTGTGTGTGAAAGCCATCCTTCACCTAGCTTGAAGGGAACACAAAGTTTCTTTTCAGTTGCCAAATCCACTCCATACATATATATGGGGAGGTACAAGCTCCAACTCGGTTTTACAGTGAAAACGGCAGGCACTTCAAACCGGCACTAGGAAACCGACTGAGAATCCAGAGTAAGGGTTTCTCCTGCAACCCGTTCCCTTTGTGCTGGATGAACGAACGTCTCTACACATGCTCAGTTCTGAGAGATAAGTGTGTGTGAAAGCCGTCGTTCACCTAGCTTGAAGGGAACACAAAGTTTCTTTTCAGTTGCCAACTGCACTCCATACATATATATGGGGAGGTCCAAGCTCCAACTCGGTTTTACAGTGAAAACGGCAGGCACTTCAAACCGGAACTAGGAAACAGACTGGGAAACCAGAGTAAGGGTTTCTCCTGAAACCCGTTCCCTTTGTGCTGGATGAACGAACGTCTTTCCACATGCTCAGTTCTGAGAGATAAGTGTGTGTGAAAGCCGTCCTTCACCTAGCTTGAAGGGAACACAAAGTTTCTTTTCAGTTGCCAACTCCACTCCATACATATATATGGGGAGGTACAAGCTCCAACTCGGTTTTACAGTGAAAACGGCAGGCACTTCAACCCGGCACTAGGAAACAGACTGAGAAACCAGAGTAAGGGTTTCTCCTGCAACCCGTTCCCTTTGTGCTGGATGAACGAACGTCTCTCCACATGCTCAGTTCTGAGAGATAAGTGTGTGTGAAAGCCGTCCTTCACCTAGCTTGAAGGGAACACAAAGTTTCTTTTCAGTTGCCAACACCACTCCATACATATATATGCGGTGGTACAAGCTCCAACTCGGTTTGACAGTGAAAACGGCAGGCACTTCAAACCGGCACTACGAAACAGACTGAGAAACCAGACTAAGGGTTTTTCCTGCAACCCGTTCCCTTTGTGCTGGATGAACGAACGTCTCTCCACATGCTCAGTTCTGAGAGATAAGTGTGTGTGAAAGCCGTCCTTCACCTAGCTTGAAGGGAACACAAAGTTTCTTTTCAGTTGCCAACTCCACTCCATACATATATATGGGGAGGTACAAGCCCCAACTCTGTTTTACAGTGAAAACGGCAGGCACTTCTAACCGGCACTAGGAAACAGACTGAGAAACCAGAGTAAGGGTTTCTCCTGCAACCCGTTCCCTTTGTGCTGGATGAACGAACGTCTCTCCACATGCTCAGTTCTGAGAGATAAGTGTGTGTGAAAACCGTCCTTCACCTAGCTTGAAGGGAACACAAAGTTTCTTTTCAGTTGCCAACTCCACTCCATACATATATATGGGGAGGTACAAGCTCCAACTCGGTTTTACAGTGAAAACGGCAGGCACTTCAAACCGGCACTAGGAAACAGACTGAGAAACCAGAGTAAGGGTTTCTCCTGCAACCCGTTCCCTTTGTGCTGGATGAACGAACGTCTCTCCACATGCTCAGTTCTGAGAGATAAGTGTGTGTGAAAGCCGTCCTTCACCTAGCTTGAAGGGAACACAAAGTTTCTTTTCAGTTGCCAACTCCACTCCATACATATATATGGGGAGGTACAAGCTCCAACTCGGTTTTACAGTGAAAACGGCAGGCACTTCAAACCGGCACTAGGAAACAGACTGAGAAACCAGAGTAAGGGTTTCTCCTGCAACCCTTTCCCTTTGTGATGGATGAACGAACGTCTCTCCTCATGCTCAGTTCAGAGAGATAAGTGTGTGTGAAAGCCGACCTTCACCTAGCTTGAAGGGAACACAAAGTTTCTTTTCATTTGCCAAATCCACTCCATGCATATATATGGGGAAGTCCAAGCTCCAACTCGGTTTTACAGTGAAAACGGCAGGCACTTCAAACCGGCACTAGGAAACAGACTGAGAAACCAGAGTAAGGGTTTCCCCTGCAACCCGTTCCCTTTGTGCTGGATGAACGAACGTCTCTCCACATGCTCAGTTCTGAGAGATAAGTGTGTGTGAAAGCCGTCCTTCACCTAGCTTGAAGGGAACACAAAGTTTCTTTTCAGTTGCCAACTCCACTCCATACATATATATGGGGAGGTACAAGCTCCAACTCGGTTTTACAGTGTAAACGGCAGGCACTTCAAACCGGCACTAGAAAACAGACTGAGAAACCAGAGTAAGGGTTTCTCCTGCAAACCGTTCCCTTTGTGCTGGATGAGCGAACGTCTCTCCACATGCTCAGTTCTGAGAGATAAGTGTGTGTGAAAGCCGTCCTTCACCTAGCTTGAAGGGAACACAAAGTTTCTTTTCAGTTGTCAACTCCACTCCATACATATATATGGGGAGGTACAAGCTCCAACTCGGTTTTACAGTGAAAACGGCAGGCACTTCAAACCGGCACTAGGAAACAGACTGAGAAACCAGAGTAAGGGTTTCTCCTGCAACCCGTTCCCTTTGTGCTGGATGAACGAACCTCTTTCCACATGCTCAGTTCTGAGAGATAAGTGTGTGTGAAAGCCGTCCTTCACCTAGCTTGATGGGAACACAAAGTTTCTTTTCAGTTGCCAACTCCACTCCATACGTATATATGGGGAGGTACAAGCTCCAACTCGGTTTTACAATGAAAACGGCAGGCACTTCAAACCGGCACTAGGAAACAGACTGAGAAACCAGAGTAAGGGTTTCTCCTGAAACCCGTTCCCTTTGTGCTGGATGAACGAACGTCTCTCCACATGCTCAGTTCTGAGAGATAAGTGTGTGTGAAAGCCGTCCTTCACCTAGCTTGAAGGGAACACAAAGTTTCTTTTCAGTTGCCAACTCCACTCCATACATATATATGGGGAGGTACAAGCTCCAACTCGGTTTTACAGTGAAAACGGCAGGCACTTCAAACCGGCACTAGGAAACAGACTGAGAAACCAGAGTAAGGGTTTCTCCTGCAACCCGTTCCCTTTGTGCTGGATGAACGAACGTCTCTCCACATGCTCAGTTCTGAGAGATAAGTGTGTGTGAAAGCCATCCTTCACCTAGCTTGAAGGGAACACAAAGTTTCTTTTCAGTTGCCAAATCCACTCCATACATATATAAGGGGAGGTACAAGCTCCAACTCGTTTTTATAGTGAAAACGGCAGGCACTTCAACCCGGCACTAGGAAACAGACTGAGAAACCAGAGAAAGGGTTTCTCCTGCAACCCGTTCCCTTTGTGCTGGATGAACGAACGTCTCTCCACATGCTCAGTTCTGAGAGATAAGTGTGTGTGAAAGCCGTCCTTCAACTAGCTTGAAGGGAACACAAAGTTTCTTTTCAGTTGCCAACTCCACTCCATACATATATATGGGGAGGTCCAAGCTACAACTCGGTTTTACAGTGAAAACGGCAGGCACTTCAAACCGGCACTAGGAAACAGACTGAGAAACCAGAGTAAGGGTTTCCCCTGCAACCCGTTCCCTTTGTGCTGGATGAACGAACGACTCTCCACATGCTCAGTTCTGAGAGATAAGTGTGTGTGAAAGCCGTCCTTCACCTAGCTTGAAGGGAACACAAAATTTCTTTTCAGTTGCCAACTCCACTCCATACATATATATGGGGAGGTACAAGCTCCAACTCGGTTTTACAGTGTAAACGGCAGGCACTTCAAACCGGCACTACGAAACAGACTGAGAAACCAGAGTAAGGGTTTCTCCTGCAATCCGTTCCCTTTGTGCTGGATGAACGAATGTCTCTCCACATGCTCAGTTCTGAGAGATAATTGTGTGTGAAAGCCGTCCTTCACCTAGCTTGAGGGGAACACAAAGTTTCTTTTCAGTTGTCAACTCCACTCCATACATATATATGGGGAGGTCCAAGCTCCAACTCGGTTTTACAGTGAAAACGGCAGGCACTTCAAACCGGCACTAGGAAACAGACTGAGAAACCAGAGTAAGGGTTTCTCCTGCAACCCGTTTCCTTTGTGCTGGATGAACGAACCTCTTTCCACATGCTCATTTCTGAGAGATAAGTGTGTGTGAAATCCGTCCTTCACCTAGCTTGAGGGGAACACAAAGTTTCTTTTCAGTTGCCAACTCCACTCCATACATATATATGGGGAGGTACAAGCTCCAACTCGGTTTTACAGTGAAAACGGCAGGCACTTCAAACCGGCACTAGGAAACAGACTGAGAAACCAGAGTAAGGGTTTCTCCTGCAACTCGTTCCCTTTGGGCTGGATGAACGAACCTCTTTCCACATGCTCAGTTCTGAGAGATAATTGTGTGTGAAAGCCGTCCTTCACCTAGCTTGAGGGGAACACAAAGTTTCTTTTCAGTTGCCAACTCCACTCCATACGTATATATGGGGAGGTACAAGCTCCAACTCGGTTTTACAGTGAAAACGGCAGGCACTTCAAACCGGCACTAGGAAACAGACTGAGAAACCAGAGTAAGGGTTTCTCCTGAAACCCGTTCCCTTTGTGCTGGATGAACGAACGTCTCTCCACATGCTCAGTTCTGAGAGATAAGTGTGTGTGAAAGCCGTCCTTCACCTAGCTTTAAGGGAACACAAAGTTTCTTTTCAGTTGCCAACTCCACTCCATACATATATATGGGGAGGTACAAGCTCCAACTCGGTTTTACAGTGAAAACGGCAGGCACTTCAAACCGGCACTAGGAAACAGACTGAGAAACCAGAGTAAGGGTTTCTCCTGCAACCCGTTCCCTTTGTGCTGGATGAACGAATGTCTCTCCACATGCTCAGTTCTGAGAGATAAGTGTGTGTGAAAGCCATCCTTCACCTAGCTTGAAGGGAACACAAAGTTTCTTTTCAGTTGCCAAATCCACTCCATACATATATAAGGGGAGGTTCAAGCTCCAACTCGGTTTTATAGTGAAAACGGCAGGCACTTCAACCCGGCACTAGGAAACAGACTGAGAAACCAGAGTAAGGGTTTCTCCTGCAACCCGTTCCCTTTGTGCTGGATGAACGAACGTCTCTCCACATGCTCAGTTCTGAGATATAAGTGTGTGTGAAAGCCGTCCTTCACCTAGCTTGAAGGGAACACAAAGTTTCTTTTCAGTTGCCAACTCCACTCCATACATATATATGGGGAAGTACAAGCTCCAACACGGTTTTACAGTGAAAATGGCAAGCACTTCTATCCGGCACTCGGAAACAGACTGAGAAACCAGAGAAAGAGTTTCTCCTGCAACCCGTCCCCTTTGTGCTGGATGAACGAACGTCTCTCCACATGCTCAGTTCTGAGAGATAAGTGTGTGTGAAAGCCGTCCTTCACCTAGCTTGAAGTGAACACAAAGTTTCTTTTCAGTTGCCAACTCCACTCCATACATATATATGGGGAGGTACAAGCTCCAACTCGGTTTGACAGTGAAAACGGCAGGCACTTCAAACCGGCACTAGGAAACAGAATGAGAAACCAGAGTAAGGGTTTCTCCTGCAACCCGTTCCCTTTGTGCTGGATGAACGAACGTCTCTCCACATGCTCAGTTCTGAGAGATAAGTGTGTGTGAAAGCCGTCCTTCACCTAGCTTGAGGGGAACACAAAGTTTCTTTTCAGTTGCAATCTCCACTCCATACATATATATGGGGAGGTACAAGCTCCAACTCGGTTTTACAGTGAAAACGGCAGGCACTTCAAACCGGCACTAGGAAACCGACTGAGAATCCAGAGTAAGGGTTTCTCCTGCAACCCGTTCCCTTTGTGCTGGATGAACGAACGTCTCTACACATGCTCAGTTCTGAGAGATAAGTGTGTGTGAAAGCCGTCGTTCACCTAGCTTGAAGGGAACACAAAGTTTCTTTTCAGTTGCCAACTGCACTCCATACATATATATGGGGAGGTCCAAGCTCCAACTCGGTTTTACAGTGAAAACGGCAGGCACTTCAAACCGGAACTAGGATACAGACTGGGAAACCAGAGTAAGGGATTCTCCTGAAACCCGTTCCCTTTGTGCTGCATGAACGAACGTCTTTCCACATGCTCAGTTCTGAGAGATAAGTGTGTGTGAAAGCCGTCCTTCACCTAGCTTGAAGGGAACACAAAGTTTCTTTTCAGTTGCCATCTCCACTCCATACATATATATGGGGAGGTACAAGCTCCAACTCGGTTTTACAGTGAAAACGGCAGGCACTTCAAACCGGCACTAGGAAACAGACTGAGAAACCAGAGAAAGGGTTTCTCTTGCAACCCGTTCCCTTTGTGCTGGCTGAACGAACGTCTCTCCACATGCTCAGTTCTGAGAGATAAGTGTGTGTGAAAGCCGTCCTTCACCTAGCTTGAAGGGAACACAAAGTTTCTTTTCAGTTGCCAACTCCACTCCATACATATATATGGGGAGGTACAAGCTCCAACTCGGTTTTACAGTGAAAACGGCAGGCACTTCAAACCGGCACTACGAAACAGACTGAGAAACCAGACTAAGGGTTTATCCTGCAACCCGTTCCCTTTGTGCTGGATGAACGAACGTCTCTCCACATGCTCAGTTCTGAGAGATAAGTGTGTGTGAAAGCCGTCTTTCACCTAGCTTGAGGGGAACACAAAGTTTCTTTTCAGTTGCCAACTCCACTCCATACATATATATGGGGAGGTACAAGCCCCAACTCTGTTTTACAGTGAAAACGGCAGGCACTTCTAACCGGCACTAGGAAACAGACTGAGAAACCAGAGTAAGGGTTTCTCCTGCAACCCGTTCCCTTTGTGCTGGATGAACGAACGTCTCTCCACATGCTCAGTTCTGAGAGATAAGTGTGTGTGAAAGCCGTCCTTCACCTAGCTTGAAGGGAACACAAAGTTTCTTTTCAGTTGCCAACTCCACTCCATACATATATATGGGGAGGTACAAGCTCCAACTCGGTTTTACAGTGAAAACGGCAGGCACTTAAAACCGGCACTAGGAAACAGACTGAGAAACCAGAGTAAGGGTTTCCCCTGCAACCCGTTCCCTTTGTGCTGGATGAACGAACCTCTTTCCACATGCTCAGTTCTGAGAGATAAGTGTGTGTGAAAGCCGTCCTTCACCTAGCTTGAGGGGAACACAAAGTTTCTTTTCAGTTGCCAACTCCACTCCATACGTATATATGGGGAGGTACAAGCTCCAACTCGGTTTTACAGTGAAAACGGCAGGCACTTCAAACCGGCACTAGGAAACAGACTGAGAATCCAGAGTAAGGGTTTCTCCTGCAACACGTTCCCTTTGTGCTGGATGAACGAACGTCTCTACACATGCTCAGTTCTGAGAGATAAGTGTGTGTGAAAGCCGTCGTTCACCTAGCTTGAAGGGAACACAAAGTTTCTTTTCAGTTGCCAACTGCACTCCATACATATATATGGGGAGGTCCAAGCTCCAACTCGGTTTTACAGTGAAAACGGCAGGCACTTCAAACCGGAACTAGGAAACAGACTGGGAAACCAGAGTAAGGGTTTCTCCTGAAACCCGTTCCCTTTGTGCTGGATGAACGAACGTCTTTCCACATGCTCAGTTCTGAGAGATAAGTGTGTGTGAAAGCCGTCCTTCACCTAGCTTGAAGGGAACACAAAGTTTCTTTTCAGTTGCCAACTCCACTCCATACATATATATGGGGAGGTACAAGCTCCAACTCGGTTTTACAGTGAAAACGGCAGGCACTTCAAACCGGCACTAGGAAACAGACTGAGAAACCAGAGAAAGGGTTTCTCTTGCAACCCGTTCCCTTTGTGCTGGCTGAACGAACGTCTCTCCACATGCTCAGTTCTGAGAGATAAGTGTGTGTGAAAGCCGTCCTTCACCTAGCTTGAAGGGAACACAAAGTTTCTTTTCAGTTGCCAACTCCACTCCATACATATATATGGGGAGGTACAAGCTCCAACTCGGTTTTACAGTGAAAACGGCAGGCACTTCAAACCGGCACTACGAAACAGACTGAGAAACCAGACTAAGGGTTTCTCCTGCAACCCGTTCCCTTTGTGCTGGATGAACGAACGTCTCTCCACATGCTCAGTTCTGAGAGATAAGTGTGTGTGAAAGCCGTCTTTCACCTAGCTTGAGGGGAACACAAAGTTTCTTTTCAGTTGCCAACTCCACTCCATACATATATATGGGGAGGTACAAGCCCCAACTCTGTTTTACAGTGAAAACGGCAGGCACTTCTAACCGGCACTAGGAAACAGACTGAGAAACCAGAGTAAGGGTTTCTCCTGCAACCCGTTCCCTTTGTGCTGGATGAACGAACGTCTCTCCACATGCTCAGTTCTGAGAGATAAGTGTGTGTGAAAGCCGTCCTTCACCTAGCTTGAAGGGAACACAAAGTTTCTTTTCAGTTGCCAACTCCACTCCATACATATATATGGGGAGGTACAAGCTCCAACTCGGTTTTACAGTGAAAACGGCAGGCACTTAAAACCGGCACAAGGAAACAGACTGAGAAACCAGAGTAAGGGTTTCTCCTGCAACCCGTTCCCTTTGTGCTGGATGAACGAACCTCTTTCCACATGCTCAGTTCTGAGAGATAAGTGTGTGTGAAAGCCGTCCTTCACCTAGCTTGAGGGGAACACAAAGTTTCTTTTCAGTTGCCAACTCCACTCCATACGTATATATGGGGAGGTACAAGCTCCAACTCGGTTTTACAGTGAAAACGGCAGGCACTTCAAACCGGCACTAGGAAACAGACTGAGAAACCAGAGTAAGGGTTTCTCCTGAAACCCGTTCCCTTTGTGCTGGATGAACGAACGTCTCTCCACATGCTCAGTTCTGAGAGATAAGTGTGTGTGAAAGCCGTCCTTCACCTAGCTTTAAGGGAACACAAAGTTTCTTTTCAGTTGCCAACTCCACTCCATACATATATATGGGGAGGTACAAGCTCCAACTCGGTTTTACAGTGAAAACGGCAGGCACTTCAAACCGGCACTACGAAACAGACTGAGAAACTAGAGTAAGGGTTTCTCCTGCAACCCGTTCCCTTTGTGCTGGATGAACGAATGTCTCTCCACATGCTCAGTTCTGAGAGATAAGTGTGTGTGAAAGCCATCCTTCACCTAGCTTGAAGGGAACACAAAGTTTCTTTTCAGTTGCCAAATCCACTCCATACATATATAAGGGGAGGTACAAGCTCTAACTCGGTTTTATAGTGAAAACGGCAGGCACTTCAACCCGGCACTAGGAAACAGACTGAGAAACCAGAGTAAGGGTTTCTCCTGCAACCCGTTCCCTTTGTGCTGGATGAACGAACGTCTCTCCACATGCTCAGTTCTGAGAGATAAGTGTGTGTGAAAACCGTCCTTCACCTAGCTTGAAGGGAACACAAAGTTTCTTTTCAGTTGCCAACTCCACTCCATACATATATATGGGGAGGTACAAGCTCCAACTCGGTTTTACAGTGAAAACGGCAGGCACTTCAAACCGGCACTAGGAAACAGACTGAGAAACCAGAGTAAGGGTTTCTCCTGCAACCCGTTCCCTTTGTGCTGGATGAACGAACGTCTCTCCACATGCTCAGTTCTGAGAGATAAGTGTGTGTGAAAGCCGTCCTTCACCTAGCTTGAAGGGAACACAAAGTTTCTTTTCAGTTGCCAACTCCACTCCATACATATATATGGGGAGGTACAAGCTCCAACTCGGTTTTACAGTGAAAACGGCAGGCACTTCAAACCGGCACTAGGAAACAGACTGAGAAACCAGAGTAAGGGTTTCTCCTGCAACCCGTTCCCTTTGTGCTGGATGAACGAACGTCTCTCCACATGCTCAGTTCTGAGAGATAAGTGTGTGTGAAAGCCGTCCTTCACCTAGCTTGAGGGGAACACAAAGTTTCTTTTCAGTTGTCAACTCCACTCCATACATATATATGGGGAGGTACAAGCTCCAACTCGGTTTTACAGTGAAAACGGCAGGCACTTCAAACCGGCACTAGGAAACAGACTGAGAAACCAGAGTAAGGGTTTCTCCTGCAACCCGTTTCCTTTGTGCTGGATGAACGAACCTCTTTCCACATGCTCAGTTCTGAGAGATAAGTGTGTGTGAAATCCGTCCTTCACCTAGCTTGAGGGGAACACAAAGTTTCTTTTCAGTTGCCAACTCCACTCCATACATATATATGGGGAGGTACAAGCTCCAACTCGGTTTTACAGTGAAAACGGCAGGCACTTCAAACCGGCACTAGGAAACAGACTGAGAAACCAGAGTAAGGGTTTCTCCTGCAACCCGTTCCCTTTGTGCTGGATGAACGAACCTCTTTCCACATGCTCAGTTCTGAGAGATAAGTGTGTGTGAAAGCCGTCCTTCACCTAGCTTGAGGGGAACACAAAGTTTCTTTTCAGTTGCCAACTCCACTCCATACGTATATATGGGGAGGTACAAGCACCAACTCGGTTTTACAGTGAAAACGGCAGGCACTTCAAACCGGCACTAGGAAACAGACTGAGAAACCAGAGTAAGGGTTTCTCCTGAAACCCGTTCCCTTTGTGCTGGATGAACGAACGTCTCTCCACATGCTCAGTTCTGAGAGATAAGTGTGTGTGAAAGCCGTCCTTCACCTAGCTTGAGGGGAACACAAAGTTTCTTTTCAGTTGCCAACTCCACTCCATACATATATATGGGGAGGTACAAGCTCCAACTCGGTTTTACAGTGAAAACGGCAGGCACTTCAAACCGGCACTAGGAAACAGACTGAGAAACCAGAGTAAGGGTTTCTCCTGCAACCCGTTCCCTTTGTGCTGGATGAACGAACCTCTTTCCACATGCTCAGTTCTGAGAGATAAGTGTGTGTGAAAGCCGTCCTTCACCTAGCTTGAGGGGAACACAAAGTTTCTTTTCAGTTGCCAACTCCACTCCATACGTATATATGGGGAGGTACAAGCTCCAACTCGGTTTTACAGTGAAAACGGCAGGCACTTCAAACCGGCACTAGGAAACAGACTGAGAAACCAGAGTAAGGGTTTCTCCTGAAACCCGTTCCCTTTGTGCTGGATGAACGAACGTCTCTCCACATGCTCAGTTCTGAGAGATAAGTGTGTGTGAAAGCCGTCCTTCACCTAGCTTGAAGGGAACACAAAGTTTCTTTTCAGTTGCCAACTCCACTCCATACATATATATGGGGAGGTACAAGCTCCAACTCGGTTTTACAGTGAAAACGGCAGGCACTTCAAACCGGCACTAGGAAACAGACTGTGAATCCAGAGTAAGGGTTTCTCCTGCAACACGTTCCCTTTGTGCTGGATGAACGAACGTCTCTACACATGCTCAGTTCTGAGAGATAAGTGTGTGTGAAAGCCGTCGTTCACCTAGCTTGAAGGGAACACAAAGTTTTTTTTCAGTTGCCAACTGCACTCCATACATATATATGGGGAGGTCCAAGCTCCAACTCGGTTTTACAGTGAAAACGGCAGGCACTTCAAACCGGAACTAGGAAACAGACTGGGAAACCAGAGTAAGGGTTTCTCCTGAAACCCGTTCCCTTTGTGCTGGATGAACGAACGTCTTTCCACATGCTCAGTTCTGAGAGATAAGTGTGTGTGAAAGCCGTCCTTCACCTAGCTTGAAGGGAACACAAAGTTTCTTTTCAGTTGCCAACTCCACTCCATACATATATATGGGGAGGTACAAGCTCCAACTCGGTTTTACAGTGAAAACGGCAGGCACTTCAAACCGGCACTAGGAAACAGACTGAGAAACCAGAGAAAGGGTTTCTCTTGCAACCCGTTCCCTTTGTGCTGGCTGAACGAACGTCTCTCCACATGCTCAGTTCTGAGAGATAAGTGTGTGTGAAAGCCGTCCTTCACCTAGCTTGAAGGGAACACAAAGTTTCTTTTCAGTTGCCAACTCCACTCCATACATATATATGGGGAGGTACAAGCTCCAACTCGGTTTTACAGTGAAAACGGCAGGCACTTCAAACCGGCACTACGAAACAGACTGAGAAACCAGACTAAGGGTTTCTCCTGCAACCCGTTCCCTTTGTGCTGGATGAACGAACGTCTCTCCACATGCTCAGTTCTGAGAGATAAGTGTGTGTGAAAGCCGTCTTTCACCTAGCTTGAGGGGAACACAAAGTTTCTTTTCAGTTGCCAACTCCACTCCATACATATATATGGGGAGGTACAAGCCCCAACTCTGTTTTACAGTGAAAACGGCAGGCACTTCTAACCGGCACTAGGAAACAGACTGAGAAACCAGAGTAAGGGTTTCTCCTGCAACCCGTTCCCTTTGTGCTGGATGAACGAACGTCTCTCCACATGCTCAGTTCTGAGAGATAAGTGTGTGTGAAAGCCGTCCTTCACCTAGCTTGAAGGGAACACAAAGTTTCTTTTCAGTTGCCAACTCCACTCCATACATATATATGGGGAGGTACAAGCTCCAACTCGGTTTTACAGTGAAAACGGCAGGCACTTAAAACCGGCACAAGGAAACAGACTGAGAAACCAGAGTAAGGGTTTCTCCTGCAACCCGTTCCCTTTGTGCTGGATGAACGAACCTCTTTCCACATGCTCAGTTCTGAGAGATAAGTGTGTGTGAAAGCCGTCCTTCACCTAGCTTGAGGGGAACACAAAGTTTCTTTTCAGTTGCCAACTCCACTCCATACGTATATATGGGGAGGTACAAGCTCCAACTCGGTTTTACAGTGAAAACGGCAGGCACTTCAAACCGGCACTAGGAAACAGACTGAGAAACCAGAGTAAGGGTTTCTCCTGAAACCCGTTCCCTTTGTGCTGGATGAACGAACGTCTCTCCACATGCTCAGTTCTGAGAGATAAGTGTGTGTGAAAGCCGTCCTTCACCTAGCTTTAAGGGAACACAAAGTTTCTTTTCAGTTGCCAACTCCACTCCATACATATATATGGGGAGGTACAAGCTCCAACTCGGTTTTACAGTGAAAACGGCAGGCACTTCAAACCGGCACTACGAAACAGACTGAGAAACTAGAGTAAGGGTTTCTCCTGCAACCCGTTCCCTTTGTGCTGGATGAACGAATGTCTCTCCACATGCTCAGTTCTGAGAGATAAGTGTGTGTGAAAGCCATCCTTCACCTAGCTTGAAGGGAACACAAAGTTTCTTTTCAGTTGCCAAATCCACTCCATACATATATAAGGGGAGGTACAAGCTCTAACTCGGTTTTATAGTGAAAACGGCAGGCACTTCAACCCGGCACTAGGAAACAGACTGAGAAACCAGAGTAAGGGTTTCTCCTGCAACCCGTTCCCTTTGTGCTGGATGAACGAACGTCTCTCCACATGCTCAGTTCTGAGAGATAAGTGTGTGTGAAAACCGTCCTTCACCTAGCTTGAAGGGAACACAAAGTTTCTTTTCAGTTGCCAACTCCACTCCATACATATATATGGGGAGGTACAAGCTCCAACTCGGTTTTACAGTGAAAACGGCAGGCACTTCAAACCGGCACTAGGAAACAGACTGAGAAACCAGAGTAAGGGTTTCTCCTGCAACCCGTTCCCTTTGTGCTGGATGAACGAACGTCTCTCCACATGCTCAGTTCTGAGAGATAAGTGTGTGTGAAAGCCGTCCTTCACCTAGCTTGAAGGGAACACAAAGTTTCTTTTCAGTTGCCAACTCCACTCCATACATATATATGGGGAGGTACAAGCTCCAACTCGGTTTTACAGTGAAAACGGCAGGCACTTCAAACCGGCACTAGGAAACAGACTGAGAAACCAGAGTAAGGTTTTCTCCTGCAACCCGTTCCCTTTGTGCTGGATGAACGAACGTCTCTCCACATGCTCAGTTCTGAGAGATAAGTGTGTGTGAAAGCCGTCCTTCACCTAGCTTGAGGGGAACACAAAGTTTCTTTTCAGTTGTCAACTCCACTCCATACATATATATGGGGAGGTACAAGCTCCAACTCGGTTTTACAGTGAAAACGGCAGGCACTTCAAACCGGCACTAGGAAACAGACTGAGAAACCAGAGTAAGGGTTTCTCCTGCAACCCGTTTCCTTTGTGCTGGATGAACGAACCTCTTTCCACATGCTCAGTTCTGAGAGATAAGTGTGTGTGAAATCCGTCCTTCACCTAGCTTGAGGGGAACACAAAGTTTCTTTTCAGTTGCCAACTCCACTCCATACATATATATGGGGAGGTACAAGCTCCAACTCGGTTTTACAGTGAAAACGGCAGGCACTTCAAACCGGCACTAGGAAACAGACTGAGAAACCAGAGTAAGGGTTTCTCCTGCAACCCGTTCCCTTTGTGCTGGATGAACGAACCTCTTTCCACATGCTCAGTTCTGAGAGATAAGTGTGTGTGAAAGCCGTCCTTCACCTAGCTTGAGGGGAACACAAAGGTTCTTTTCAGTTGCCAACTCCACTCCATACGTATATATGGGGAGGTACAAGCACCAACTCGGTTTTACAGTGAAAACGGCAGGCACTTCAAACCGGCACTAGGAAACAGACTGAGAAACCAGAGTAAGGGTTTCTCCTGAAACCCGTTCCCTTTGTGCTGGATGAACGAACGTCTCTCCACATGCTCAGTTCTGAGAGATAAGTGTGTGTGAAAGCCGTCCTTCACCTAGCTTGAAGGGAACACAAAGTTTCTTTTCAGTTGCCAACTCCACTCCATACATATATATGGGGAGGTACAAGCTCCAACTCGGTTTTACAGTGAAAACGGCAGGCACTTCAAACCGGCACTAGGAAACAGACTGAGAAACCAGAGTAAGGGTTTCTCCTGCAACCCGTTCCCTTTGTGCTGGATGAACGAATGTCTCTCCACATGCTCAGTTCTGAGAGATAAGTGTGTGTGAAAGCCATCCTTCACCTAGCTTGAAGGGAACACAAAGTTTCTTTTCAGTTGCCAAATCCACTCCATACATATATAATGGGAGGTACAAGCTCCAACTCGGTTTTATAGTGAAAACGGCAGGCACTTCAACCCGGCACTAGGAAACAGACTGAGAAACCAGAGAAAGGGTTTCTCCTGCAACCCGTTCCCTTTGTGCTGGATGAACGAACGTCTCTCCACATGCTCAGTTCTGAGAGATAAGTGTGTGTGAAAGCCGTCCTTCACCTAGCTTGAAGGGAACACAAAGTTTCTTTTCAGTTGCCAACTCCACTCCATACATATATATGGGGAGGTACAAGCTCCAACACGGTTTTACAGTGAAAACGGCAGGCACTTCAAACCGGCACTAGGAAACAGACTGAGAAACCAGAGTAAGGGTTTCTCCTGCAACCCGTTCCCTTTGTGCTGGATGAACGAACGTCTCTCCACATGCTCAGTTTTGAGAGATAAGTGTGTGTGAAAGCCGTCCTTCACCTAGCTTGAAGGGAACACAAAGTTTCTTTTCAGTTGCCAACTCCACTCCATACATATATATGGGGAGGTACAAGCTCCAACTCGGTTTTACAGTGTAAACGGCAGGCACTTCAAACCGGCACTAGGAAACAGACTGAGAAACCAGAGTAAGGGTTTCTCCTGCAACCCGTTCCCTTTGTGCTGGATGAACGAACGTCTCTCCACATGCTCAGTTCTGAGAGATAAGTGTGTGTGAAAGCCGTCCTTCACCTAGCTTGAAGGGAACACAAAGTTTCTTTTCAGTTGCCAACTCCACTCCATACATATATATGGGGAAGTACAAGCTCCAACACGGTTTTACAGTGAAAATGGCAAGCACTTCTATCCGGCACTCGGAAACAGACTGAGAAACCAGAGAAAGAGTTTCTCCTGCAACCCGTTCCCTTTGTGCTGGATGAACGAACGTCTCTCCACATGCTCAGTTCTGAGAGATAAGTGTGTGTGAAAGCCGTCCTTCACCTAGCTTGAAGTGAACACAAAGTTTCTTTTCAGTTGCCAACTCCACTCCATACATATATATGGGGAGGTACAAGCTCCAACTCGGTTTGACAGTGAAAACGGCAGGCACTTCAAACCGGCACTAGGAAACAGAATGAGAAACCAGAGTAAGGGTTTCTCCTGCAACCCGTTCCCTTTGTGCTGGATGAACGAACGTCTCTCCACATGCTCAGTTCTGAGAGATAAGTGTGTGTGAAAGCCGTCCTTCACCTAGCTTGAGGGGAACAGAAAGTTTCTTTTCAGTTGCAATCTCCACTCCATACATATATATGGGGAGGTCCAAGCTCCAACTCGGTTTTACAGTGAAAACGGCAGGCACTTCAAACCGGCACTAGGAAACACACTGAGAAACCAGAGTAAGGGTTTCTCCTGCAACCCGTTCCCTTTGTGCTGGATGAACGAACGTCTCTCCACATGCTCAGTTCTGAGAGATAAGTGTGTGTGAAAGCCGTCGTTCACCTAGCTTGAAGGGAACACAAAGTTTCTTTTCAGTTGCCAACTGCACTCCATACATATATATGGGGAGGTCCAAGCTCCAACTCGGTTTTACAGTGAAAACGGCAGGCACTTCAAACCGGAACTAGGAAACAGACTGGGAAACCAGAGTAAGGGTTTCTCCTGAAACCAGTTCCCTTTGTGCTGGATGAACGAACGTCTTTCCACATGCTCAGTTCTGAGAGATAAGTGTGTGTGAAAGCCGTCCTTCACCTAGCTTGAAGGGAACACAAAGTTTCTTTTCAGTTGCCAACTCCACTCCATACATATATATGGGGAGGTACAAGCTCCAACTCGGTTTTACAGTGAAAACGGCAGGCACTTCAAACCGGCACTAGGAAACAGACTGAGAAACCAGAGAAAGGGTTTCTCTTGCAACCCGTTCCCTTTGTGCTGGCTGAACGAACGTCTCTCCACATGCTCAGTTCTGAGAGATAAGTGTGTGTGAAAGCCGTCCTTCACCTAGCTTGAAGGGAACACAAAGTTTCTTTTCAGTTGCCAACTCCACTCCATACATATATATGGGGAGGTACAAGCTCCAACTCGGTTTGACAGTGAAAACGGCAGGCACTTCAAACCGGCACTACGAAAAAGACTGAGAAACCAGACTAAGGGTTTCTCCTGCAAACCGTTCCCTTTGTGCTGGATGAACGAACGTCTCTCCACATGCTCAGTTCTGAGAGATAAGTGTGTGTGAAAGCCGTCTTTCACCTAGCTTGAGGGGAACACAAAGTTTCTTTTCAGTTGCCAACTCCACTCCATACATATATATGGGGAGGTACAAGCCCCAACTCTGTTTTACAGTGAAAACGGCAGGCACTTCTAACCGGCACTAGGAAACAGACTGAGAAACCAGAGTAAGGGTTTCTCCTGCAACCCGTTCCCTTTGTGCTGGATGAACGAACGTCTCTCCACATGCTCAGTTCTGAGAGATAAGTGTGTGTGAAAGCCGTCCTTCACCTAGCTTGAAGGGAACACAAAGTTTCTTTTCAGTTGCCAACTCCACTCCATACATATATATGGGGAGGTACAAGCTCCAACTCGATTTTACACTGAAAACGGCAGGCACTTAAAACCGGCACTAGGAAACAGACTGAGAAACCAGAGTAAGGGTTTCTCCTGCAACCCGTTTCCTTTGTGCTGGATGAACGAACCTCTTTCCACATGCTCAGTTCTGAGAGATAAGTGTGTGTGAAAGCCGTCCTTCACCTAGCTTGAGGGGAACACAAAGTTTCTTTTCAGTTGCCAACTCCACTCCATACGTATATATGGGGAGGTACAAGCTCCAACTCGGTTTTACAGTGAAAACGGCAGGCACTTCAAACCGGCACTAGGAAACAGACTGAGAAACCAGAGTAAGGGTTTCTCCTGAAACCCGTTCCCTTTGTGCTGGATGAACGAACGTCTCTCCACATGCTCAGTTCTGAGAGATAAGTGTGTGTGAAAGCCGTCCTTCACCTAGCTTGAAGGGAACACAAAGTTTCTTTTCAGTTGCCAACTCCACTCCATACATATATATGGGGAGGTACAAGCTCCAACTCGGTTTTACAGTGAAAACGGCAGGCACTTCAAACCGGCACTAGGAAACAGACTGAGAAACTAGAGTAAGGGTTTCTCCTGCAACCCGTTCCCTTTGTGCTGGATGAACGAATGTCTCTCCACATGCTCAGTTCTGAGAGATAAGTGTGTGTGAAAGCCATCCTTCACCTAGCTTGAAGGGAACACAAAGTTTCTTTTCAGTTGCCAAATCCACTCCATACATATATAAGGGGAGGTACAAGCTCTAACTCGGTTTTATAGTGAAAACGGCAGGCACTTCAACCCGGCACTAGGAAACAGACTGAGAAACCAGAGTAAGGGTTTCTCCAGCAACCCGTTCCCTTTGTGCTGGATGAACGAACGTCTCTCCACATGCTCAGTTCTGAGAGATTAGTGTGTGTGAAAACCGTCCTTCACCTAGCTTGAAGGGAACACAAAGTTTCTTTTCAGTTGCCAACTCCACTCCATACATATATATGGGGAGGTACAAGCTCCAACTCGGTTTTACAGTGAAAACGGCAGGCACTTCAAACCGGCAGTAGGAAACAGACTGAGAAACCAGAGTAAGGGTTTCTCCTGCAACCCGTTCCCTTTGTGCTGGATGAGCGAACGTCTCTCCACATGCTCAGTTCTGAGAGATAAGTGTGTGTGAAAGCCGTCCTTCACCTAGCTTGAAGGGAACACAAAGTTTCTTTTCAGTTGCCAACTCCACTCCATACATATATATGGGGAGGTACAAGCTCCAACTCGGTTTTACAGTGAAAACGGCAGGCACTTCAAACCGGCACTAGGAAACAGACTGAGAAACCAGAGTAAGGGTTTCTCCTGCAACCCGTTCCCTTTGTGCTGGATGAACGAACGTCTCTCCACATGCTCAGTTCTGAGAGATAAGTGTGTGTGAAAGCCGTCCGTCACCTAGCTTGAGGGGAACACAAAGTTTCTTTTCAGTTGTCAACTCCACTCCATACATATATATGGGGAGGTACAAGCTCCAACTCGGTTTTACAGTGAAAACGGCAGGCACTTCAAACCGGCACTAGGAAACAGACTGTGAAACCAGAGTAAGGGTTTCTCCTGCAACCCGTTTCCTTTGTGCTGGATGAACGAACCTCTTTCCACATGCTCAGTTCTGAGAGATAAGTGTGTGTGAAATCCGTCCTTCACCTAGCTTGAGGGGAACACAAAGTTTCTTTTCAGTTGCCAACTCCACTCCATACATATATATGGGGAGGTACAAGCTCCAACTCGGTTTTACAGTGAAAACGGCAGGCACTTCAAACCGGCACTAGGAAACAGACTGAGAAACCAGAGTAAGGGTTTCTCCTGCAACCCGTTCCCTTTGTGCTGGATGAACGAACCTCTTTCCACATGCTCAGTTCTGAGAGATAAGTGTGTGTGAAAGCCGTCCTTCACCTAGCTTGAGGGGAACACAAAGGTTCTTTTCAGTTGCCAACTCCACTCCATACGTATATATGGGGAGGTACAAGCACCAACTCGGTTTTACAGTGAAAACGGCAGGCACTTCAAACCGGCACTAGGAAACAGACTGAGAAACCAGAGTAAGGGTTTCTCCTGAAACCCGTTCCCTTTGTGCTGGATGAACGAACGTCTCTCCACATGCTCAGTTCTGAGAGATAAGTGTGTGTGAAAGCCGTCCTTCACCTAGCTTGAAGGGAACACAAAGTTTCTTTTCAGTTGCCAACTCCACTCCATACATATATATGGGGAGGTTCAAGCTCCAACTCGGTTTTACAGTGAAAACGGCAGGCACTTCAAACCGGCACTAGGAAACAGACTGAGAAACCAGAGTAAGGGTTTCTCCTGCAACCCGTTCCCTTTGTGCTGGATGAACGAATGTCTCTCCACATGCTCAGTTCTGAGAGATAAGTGTGTGTGAAAGCCATCCTTCACCTAGCTTGAAGGGAACACAAAGTTTCTTTTCAGTTGCCAAATCCACTCCATACATATATAATGGGAGGTACAAGCTCCAACTCGGTTTTATAGTGAAAACGGCAGGCACTTCAACCCGGCACTAGGAAACAGACTGAGAAACCAGAGAAAGGGTTTCTCCTGCAACCCGTTCCCTTTGTGCTGGATGAACGAACGTCTCTCCACATGCTCAGTTCTGAGAGATAAGTGTGTGTGAAAGCCGTCCTTCACCTAGCTTGAAGGGAACACAAAGTTTCTTTTCAGTTGCCAACTCCACTCCATACATATATATGGGGAGGTACAAGCTCCAACACGGTTTTACAGTGAAAACGGCAGGCACTTCAAACCGGCACTAGGAAACAGACTGAGAAACCAGAGTAAGGGTTTCTCCTGCAACCCGTTCCCTTTGTGCTGGATGAACGAACGTCTCTCCACATGCTCAGTTTTGAGAGATAAGTGTGTGTGAAAGCCGTCCTTCACCTAGCTTGAAGGGAACACAAAGTTTCTTTTCAGTTGCCAACTCCACTCCATACATATATATGGGGAGGTACAAGCTCCAACACGGTTTTACAGTGTAAACGGCAGGCACTTCAAACCGGCACTAGGAAACAGACTGAGAAACCAGAGTAAGGGTTTCTCCTGCAACCCGTTCCCTTTGTGCTGGATGAACGAACGTCTCTCCACATGCTCAGTTCTGAGAGATAAGTGTGTGTGAAAGCCGTCCTTCACCTAGCTTGAAGGGAACACAAAGTTTCTTTTCAGTTGCCAACTCCACTCCATACATATATATGGGGAAGTACAAGCTCCAACACGGTTTTACAGTGAAAATGGCAAGCACTTCTATCCGGCACTCGGAAACAGACTGAGAAACCAGAGAAAGAGTTTCTCCTGCAACCCGTTCCCTTTGTGCTGGATGAACGAACGTCTCTCCACATGCTCAGTTCTGAGAGATAAGTGTGTGTGAAAGCCGTCCTTCACCTAGCTTGAAGTGAACACAAAGTTTCTTTTCAGTTGCCAACTCCACTCCATACATATATATGGGGAGGTACAAGCTCCAACTCGGTTTGACAGTGAAAACGGCAGGCACTTCAAACCGGCACTAGGAAACAGAATGAGAAACCAGAGTAAGGGTTTCTCCTGCAACCCGTTCCCTTTGTGCTGGATGAACGAACGTCTCTCCACATGCTCAGTTCTGAGAGATAAGTGTGTGTGAAAGCCGTCCTTCACCTAGCTTGAGGGGAACACAAAGTTTCTTTTCAGTTGCAATCTCCACTCCATACATATATATGGGGAGGTCCAAGCTCCAACTCGGTTTTACAGTGAAAACGGCAGGCACTTCAAACCGGCACTAGGAAACACACTGAGAAACCAGAGTAAGGGTTTCTCCTGCAACCCGTTCCCTTTGTGCTGGATGAACGAACGTCTCTCCACATGCTCAGTTCTGAGAGATAAGTGTGTGTGAAAGCCGTCGTTCACCTAGCTTGAAGGGAACACAAAGTTTCTTTTCAGTTGCCAACTGCACTCCATACATATATATGGGGAGGTCCAAGCTCCAACTCGGTTTTACAGTGAAAACGGCAGGCACTTCAAACCGGAACTAGGAAACAGACTGGGAAACCAGAGTAAGGGTTTCTCCTGAAACCCGTTCCCTTTGTGCTGGATGAACGAACGTCTTTCCACATGCTCAGTTCTGAGAGATAAGTGTGTGTGAAAGCCGTCCTTCACCTAGCTTGAAGGGAACACAAAGTTTCTTTTCAGTTGCCAACTCCACTCCATACATATATATGGGGAGGTACAAGCTCCAACTCGGTTTTACAGTGAAAACGGCAGGCACTTCAAACCGGCACTAGGAAACAGACTGAGAAACCAGAGAAAGGGTTTCTCTTGCAACCCGTTCCCTTTGTGCTGGCTGAACGAACGTCTCTCCACATGCTCAGTTCTGAGAGATAAGTGTGTGTGAAAGCCGTCCTTCACCTAGCTTGAAGGGAACACAAAGTTTCTTTTCAGTTGCCAACTCCACTCCATACATATATATGGGGAGGTACAAGCTCCAACTCGGTTTGACAGTGAAAACGGCAGGCACTTCAAACCGGCACTACGAAAAAGACTGAGAAACCAGACTAAGGGTTTCTCCTGCAAACCGTTCCCTTTGTGCTGGATGAACGAACGTCTCTCCACATGCTCAGTTCTGAGAGATAAGTGTGTGTGAAAGCCGTCTTTCACCTAGCTTGAGGGGAACACAAAGTTTCTTTTCAGTTGCCAACTCCACTCCATACATATATATGGGGAGGTACAAGCCCCAACTCTGTTTTACAGTGAAAACGGCAGGCACTTCTAACCGGCACTAGGAAACAGACTGAGAAACCAGAGTAAGGGTTTCTCCTGCAACCCGTTCCCTTTGTGCTGGATGAATGAACGTCTCTCCACATGCTCAGTTCTGAGAGATAAGTGTGTGTGAAAGCCGTCCTTCACCTAGCTTGAAGGGAACACAAAGTTTCTTTTCAGTTGCCAACTCCACTCCATACATATATATGGGGAGGTACAAGCTCCAACTCGATTTTACACTGAAAACGGCAGGCACTTAAAACCGGCACTAGGAAACAGACTGAGAAACCAGAGTAAGGGTTTCTCCTGCAACCCGTTTCCTTTGTGCTGGATGAACGAACCTCATTCCACATGCTCAGTTCTGAGAGATAAGTGTGTGTGAAAGCCGTCCTTCACCTAGCTTGAGGGGAACACAAAGTTTCTTTTCAGTTGCCAACTCCACTCCATACGTATATATGGGGAGGTACAAGCTCCAACTCGGTTTTACAGTGAAAACGGCAGGCACTTCAAACCGGCACTAGGAAACAGACTGAGAAACCAGAGTAAGGGTTTCTCCTGAAACCCGTTCCCTTTGTGCTGGATGAACGAACGTCTCTCCACATGCTCAGTTCTGAGAGATAAGTGTGTGTGAAAGCCGTCCTTCACCTAGCTTGAAGGGAACACAAAGTTTCTTTTCAGTTGCCAACTCCACTCCATACATATATATGGGGAGGTACAAGCTCCAACTCGGTTTTACAGTGAAAACGGCAGGCACTTCAAACCGGCACTAGGAAACAGACTGAGAAACTAGAGTAAGGGTTTCTCCTGCAACCCGTTCCCTTTGTGCTGGATGAACGAATGTCTCTCCACATGCTCAGTTCTGAGAGATAAGTGTGTGTGAAAGCCATCCTTCACCTAGCTTGAAGGGAACACAAAGTTTCTTTTCAGTTGCCAAATCCACTCCATACATATATAAGGGGAGGTACAAGCTCTAACTCGGTTTTATAGTGAAAACGGCAGGCACTTCAACCCGGCACTAGGAAACAGACTGAGAAACCAGAGTAAGGGTTTCTCCAGCAACCCGTTCCCTTTGTGCTGGATGAACGAACGTCTCTCCACATGCTCAGTTCTGAGAGATTAGTGTGTGTGAAAACCGTCCTTCACCTAGCTTGAAGGGAACACAAAGTTTCTTTTCAGTTGCCAACTCCACTCCATACATATATATGGGGAGGTACAAGCTCCAACTCGGTTTTACAGTGAAAACGGCAGGCACTTCAAACCGGCAGTAGGAAACAGACTGAGAAACCAGAGTAAGGGTTTCTCCTGCAACCCGTTCCCTTTGTGCTGGATGAGCGAACGTCTCTCCACATGCTCAGTTCTGAGAGATAAGTGTGTGTGAAAGCCGTCCTTCACCTAGCTTGAAGGGAACACAAAGTTTCTTTTCAGTTGCCAACTCCACTCCATACATATATATGGGGAGGTACAAGCTCCAACTCGGTTTTACAGTGAAAACGGCAGGCACTTCAAACCGGCACTAGGAAACAGACTGAGAAACCAGAGTAAGGGTTTCTCCTGCAACCCGTTCCCTTTGTGCTGGATGAACGAACGTCTCTCCACATGCTCAGTTCTGAGAGATAAGTGTGTGTGAAAGCCGTCCGTCACCTAGCTTGAGGGGAACACAAAGTTTCTTTTCAGTTGTCAACTCCACTCCATACATATATATGGGGAGGTACAAGCTCCAACTCGGTTTTACAGTGAAAACGGCAGGCACTTCAAACCGGCACTAGGAAACAGACTGTGAAACCAGAGTAAGGGTTTCTCCTGCAACCCGTTTCCTTTGTGCTGGATGAACGAACCTCTTTCCACATGCTCAGTTCTGAGAGATAAGTGTGTGTGAAATCCGTCCTTCACCTAGCTTGAGGGGAACACAAAGTTTCTTTTCAGTTGCCAACTCCACTCCATACATATATATGGGGAGGTACAAGCTCCAACTCGGTTTTACAGTGAAAACGGCAGGCACTTCAAACCGGCACTAGGAAACAGACTGAGAAACCAGAGTAAGGGTTTCTCCTGCAACCCGTTCCCTTTGTGCTGGATGAACGAACCTCTTTCCACATGCTCAGTTCTGAGAGATAAGTGTGTGTGAAAGCCGTCCTTCACCTAGCTTGAGGGGAACACAAAGTTTCTTTTCAGTTGCCAACTCCACTCCATACGTATATATGGGGAGGTACAAGCTCCAACTCGGTTTTACAGTGAAAACGGCAGGCACTTCAAACCGGCACTAGGAAACAGACTGAGAAACCAGAGTAAGGGTTTCTCCTGAAACCCGTTCCCTTTGTGCTGGATGAACGAACGTCTCTCCACATGCTCAGTTCTGAGAGATAAGTGTGTGTGAAAGCCGTCCTTCACCTAGCTTGAAGGGAACACAAAGTTTCTTTTCAGTTGCCAACTCCACTCCATACATATATATGGGGAGGTACAAGCTCCAACTCGGTTTTACAGTGAAAACGGCAGGCACTTCAAACCGGCACTAGGAAACAGACTGAGAAACAAGAGTAAGGGTTTCTCCTGCAACCCGTTCCCTTTGTGCTGGATGAACGAATGTCTCTCCACATGCTCAGTTCTGAGAGATAAGTGTGTGTGAAAGCCATCCTTCACCAAGCTTGAAGGGAACACAAAGTTTCTTTTCAGTTGCCAAATCCACTCCATACATATATAAGGGGAGGTACAAGCTCCAACTCGGTTTTATAGTGAAAACGGCAGGCACTTCAACCCGGCACTAGGAAACAGACTGAGAAACCAGAGAAAGGGTTTCTCCTGCAACCCGTTCCCTTTGTGCTGGATGAACGAACGTCTCTCCACATGCTCAGTTCTGAGAGATAAGTGTGTGTGAAAGCCGTCCTTCACCTAGCTTGAAGGGAACACAAAGTTTCTTTTCAGTTGCCAACTCCACTCCATACATATATATGGGGAGGTACAAGCTCCAACGCGGTTTTACAGTGAAAACGGCAGGCACTTCAAACCGGCACTAGCAAACAGACTGAGAAACCAGAGTAAGGGTTTCTCCTGCAACCCGTTCCCTTTGTGCTGGATGAACGAACGTCTCTCCTCATGCTCAGTTCAGAGAGATAAGTGTGTGTGAAAGCCGACCTTCACCTAGCGTGAAGGGAACACAAAATTTCTTTTCAGTTGCCAACTCCACTCCATACATATATATGGGGAGGTCCAAGCTCCAACTCGGTTTTACAGTGAAAACGGCAGGCACTTCAAACCGGCACTAGGAAACAGACTGTGAAACCACAGTAAGGGTTTCCCCTGCAACCCGTTCCCTTTGTGCTGGATGAACGAACGTCTCTCCACATGCTCAGTTCTGAGAGATAAGTGTGTGTGAAAGCCGTCCTTCACCTAGCTTGAAGGGAACACAAAGTTTCTTTTCAGTTGCCAACTCCACTCCATACATATATATGGGGAGGTACAAGCTGCAACTCGGTTTTACAGTGTAAACGGCAGGCACTTCAAACCGGCACTAGGAAACAGACTGAGAAACCAGAGTAAGGGTTTCTCCTGCAACCCGTTCCCTTTGTGCTGGATGAACGAACGTCTCTCCACATGCTCAGTTCTGAGAGATAAGTGTGTGTGAAAGCCGTCCTTCACCTAGCTTGAAGGGAACACAAAGTTTCTTTTCAGTTGCCAACTCCACTCCATACATATATATGGGGTGATACAAGCTCCAACTCGGTTTTACAGTGAAAACGGCAGGCACTTCAAACCGGCACTAGGAAACAGACAGAGAAATCAGAGAAAGGGTTTCTCCTCCAACCCGTTCCCTTTGTGCTGGATGAACGAACGTCTCTCCACATGCTCAGTTCTGAGAGATAAGTGTGTGTGAAAGCCGTCCTTCACCTAGCTTGAAGGGAACACAAAGTTTCTTTTCAGTTGCCAACTCCACTCCATACATATATATGGGGAAGTACAAGCTCCAACACGGTTTTACAGTGAAAATGGCAAGCACTTCTATCCGGCACTTGGAAACAGACTGAGAAACCAGAGTAAGAGTTTCTCCTGCAACCCGTTCCCTTTGTGCTGGATGAACGAACGTCTCTCCACATGCTCAGTTCTGAGAGATAAGTGTGTGTGAAAGCCGTCCTTCACCTAGCTTGAAGTGAACACAAAGTTTCTTTTCAGTTGCCAACTCCACTCCATACATATATATGGGGAGGTACAAGCTCCAACTCGGTTTGACAGTGAAAACGGCAGGCACTTCAAACCGGCACTAGGAAACAGACTGAGAAACCAGAGTAAGGGTTTCTCCTGCAACACGTTCCCTTTGTGCTGGATGAACGAACGTCTCTCCACATGCTCAGTTCTGAGAGATAAGTGTGTGTGAAAGCCGTCCTTCACCTAGCTTGAGGGGAACACAAAGTTTCTTTTCAGTTGCAATCTCCACTCCATACATATATATGGGGAGGTACAAGCTCCAACTCGGTTTTACAGTGAAAACGGCAGGCACTTCAAACCGGCACTAGGAAACACACTGAGAAACCAGAGTAAGGGTTTCTCCTGCAATCCGTTCCCTTTGTGCTGGATGAACGAACGTCTCTCCACATGCTCAGTTCTGAGAGATAAGTGTGTGTGAAAGCCGTCGTTCACCTAGCTTGAAGGGAACACAAAGTTTCTTTTCAGTTGCCAACTGCATTCCATACATATATATGGGGAGGTCCAAGCTCCAACTCGGTTTTACAGTGAAAACGGCAGGCACTTCAAACCGGAACTAGGAAACAGACTGGGAAACCAGAGTAAGGGTTTCTCCTGAAACCCGTTCCCTTTGTGCTGGATGAACGAACGTCTTTCCACATGCTCAGTTCTGAGAGATAAGTGTGTGTGAAAGCCATCCTTCACCTAGCTTGAAGGGAACACAAAGTTTCTTTTCAGTTGCCAACTCCACTCCATACATATATATGGGGAGGTACAAGCTCCAACTCGGTTTTACAGTGAAAACGGCAGGCACTTCAAACCGGCACTAGGAAACAGACTGAGAAACCAGAGAAAGGGTTTCTCTTGCAACCCGTTCCCTTTGTGCTGGCTGAACGAACGTCTCTCCACATGCTCAGTTCTGAGAGATAAGTGTGTGTGAAAGCCGTCCTTCACCTAGCTTGAAGGGAACACAAAGTTTCTTTTCAGTTGCCAACTCCACTCCATACATATATATGGGGAGGTACAAGCTCCAACTCGATTTTACACTGAAAACGGCAGGCACTTAAAACCGGCACTAGGAAACAGACTGAGAAACCAGAGTAAGGGTTTCTCCTGCAACCCGTTCCCTTTGTGCTGGATGAACGAACCTCTTTCCACATGCTCAGTTCTGAGAGATAAGTGTGTGTGAAAGCCGTCCTTCACCTAGCTTGAGGGGAACACAAAGTTTCTTTTCAGTTGCCAACTCCACTCCATACATATATATGGGGAAGTACAAGCTCCAACACGGTTTTACAGTGAAAATGGCAAGCACTTCTATCCGGCACTTGGAAACAGACTGAGAAACCAGAGTAAGAGTTTCTCCTGCAACCCGTTCCCTTTGTGCTGGATGAACGAACGTCTCTCCACATGCTCAGTTCTGAGAGATAAGTGTGTGTGAAAGCCGTCCTTCACCTAGCTTGAAGTGAACACAAAGTTTCTTTTCAGTTGCCAACTCCACTCCATACATATATATGGGGAGGTACAAGCTCCAACTCGGTTTGACAGTGAAAACGGCAGGCACTTCAAACCGGCACTAGGAAACAGACTGAGAAACCAGAGTAAGGGTTTCTCCTGCAACACGTTCCCTTTGTGCTGGATGAACGAACGTCTCTCCACATGCTCAGTTCTGAGAGATAAGTGTGTGTGAAAGCCGTCCTTCACCTAGCTTGAGGGGAACACAAAGTTTCTTTTCAGTTGCAATCTCCACTCCATACATATATATGGGGAGGTACAAGCTCCAACTCGGTTTTACAGTGAAAACGGCAGGCACTTCAAACCGGCACTAGGAAACACACTGAGAAACCAGAGTAAGGGTTTCTCCTGCAATCCGTTCCCTTTGTGCTGGATGAACGAACGTCTCTCCACATGCTCAGTTCTGAGAGATAAGTGTGTGTGAAAGCCGTCCTTCACCTAGCTTGAAGGGAACACAAAGTTTCTTTTCAGTTGCCAACTGCATTCCATACATATATATGGGGAGGTCCAAGCTCCAACTCGGTTTTACAGTGAAAACGGCAGGCACTTCAAACCGGAACTAGGAAACAGACTGGGAAACCAGAGTAAGGGTTTCTCCTGAAACCCGTTCCCTTTGTGCTGGATGAACGAACGTCTTTCCACATGCTCAGTTCTGAGAGATAAGTGTGTGTGAAAGCCGTCCTTCACCTAGCTTGAAGGGAACACAAAGTTTCTTTTCAGTTGCCAACTCCACTCCATACATATATATGGGGAGGTACAAGCTCCAACTCGGTTTGACAGTGAAAACGGCAGGCACTTCAAACCGGCACTAGGAAACAGACTGAGAAACCAGAGAAAGGGTTTCTCTTGCAACCCGTTCCCTTTGTGCTGGCTGAACGAACGTCTCTCCACATGCTCAGTTCTGAGAGATAAGTGTGTGTGAAAGCCGTCCTTCACCTAGCTTGAAGGGAACACAAAGTTTCTTTTCAGTTGCCAACTCCACTCCATACATATATATGGGGAGGTACAAGCTCCAACACGGTTTGACAGTGAAAACGGCAGGCACTTCAAACCGGCACTACGAAACAGACTGAGAAACCAGACTAAGGGTTTCTCCTGCAACCCGTTCCCTTTGTGCTGGATGAACGAACGTCTCTCCACATGCTCAGTTCTGAGAGATAAGTGTGTGTGAAAGCCGTCTTTCACCTAGCTTGAGGGGAACACAAAGTTTCTTTTCAGTTGCCAACTCCACTCCATACGTATATATGGGGAGGTACAAGCCACAACTCTGTTTTACAGTGAAAACGGCAGGCACTTCTAACCGGCACTAGGAAACAGACTGAGAAACCAGAGTAAGGGTTTCTCCTGCAACCCGTTCCCTTTGTGCTGGATGAAAGAACGTCTCTCCACATGCTCAGTTCTGAGAGATAAGTGTGTGTGAAAGCCGTCCTTCACCTAGCTTGAAGGGAACACAAAGTTTCTTTTCAGTTGCCAACTCCACTCCATACATATATATGCGGTGGTACAAGCTCCAACTCGGTTTGACAGTGAAAACGGCAGGCACTTCAAACCGGCACTACGAAACAGACTGAGAAACCAGACTAAGGGTTTCTCCTGCAACCCGTTCCCTTTGTGCTGGATGAACGAACGTCTCTCCACATGCTCAGTTCTGAGAGATAAGTGTGTGTGAAAGCCGTCCTTCACCTAGCTTGAAGGGAACACAAAGTTTCTTTTCAGTTGCCAACTCCACTCCATACATATATATGGGGAGGTACAAGCCCCAACTCTGTTTTACAGTGAAAACGGCAGGCACTTCAAACCGGCACTAGGAAACAGACTGAGAAACCAGAGTAAGGGTTTCTCCTGCAACCCGTTCCCTTTGTGCTGGATGAACGAACGTCTCTCCACATGCTCAGTTCTGAGAGATAAGTGTGTGTGAAAGCCGTCCTTCACCTAGCTTGAAGGGAACACAAAGTTTCTTTTCAGTTGCCAACTCCACTCCATACATATATATGGGGAGGTACAAGCTCCAACTCGGTTTTACAGTGAAAATGGCAAGCACTTCTAACCGGCACTAGGAAACAGACTTAGAAACCATAGTAAGGGTTTCTCCTGCAACCCGTTCCCTTTGTGCTGGATGAAAGAACGTCTCTCCACATGCTCAGTTCTGAGAGATAAGTGTGTGTGAAAGCCGTCCTTCACCTAGCTTGAAGGGAACACAAAGTTTCTTTTCAGTTGCCAACTCCACTCCATACATATATATGGGGAGGTACAAGCTCCAACGCGGTTTTACAGTGAAAAGGGCAGGCACTTCAAACCGGCACTAGGAAACAGACTGAGAAACCAGAGTAAGGGTTTCTCCTGCAACCCGTTCCCTTTGTGCTGGATGAACGAACGTCTCTCCACATGCTCAGTTCTGAGAGATAAGTGTGTGTGAAAGCCGTCCTTCACCTAGCTTGAAGGGAACACAAAGTTTCTTTTCAGTTGCCAACTCCACTCCATACATATATATGGGGTGATACAAGCTCCAACTCGGTTTTACAGTGAAAACGGCAGGCACTTCAAACCGGCACTAGGAAACAGACAGAGAAATCAGAGAAAGGGTTTCTCCTCCAACCCGTTCCCTTTGTGCTGGATGAACGAACGTCTCTCCACATGCTCAGTTCTGAGAGATAAGTGTGTGTGAAAGCCGTCCTTCACCTAGCTTGAAGGGAACACAAAGTTTCTTTTCAGTTGCCAACTCCACTCCATACATATATATGGGGAAGTACAAGCTCCAACACGGTTTTACAGTGAAAATGGCAAGCACTTCTATCCGGCACTTGGAAACAGACTGAGAAACCAGAGTAAGAGTTTCTCCTGCAACCCGTTCCCTTTGTGCTGGATGAACGAACGTCTCTCCACATGCTCAGTTCTGAGAGATAAGTGTGTGTGAAAGCCGTCCTTCACCTAGCTTGAAGTGAACACAAAGTTTCTTTTCAGTTGCCAACTCCACTCCATACATATATATGGGGAGGTACAAGCTCCAACTCGGTTTGACAGTGAAAACGGCAGGCACTTCAAACCGGCACTAGGAAACAGACTGAGAAACCAGAGTAAGGGTTTCTCCTGCAACACGTTCCCTTTGTGCTGGATGAACGAACGTCTCTCCACATGCTCAGTTCTGAGAGATAAGTGTGTGTGAAAGCCGTCCTTCACCTAGCTTGAGGGGAACACAAAGTTTCTTTTCAGTTGCAATCTCCACTCCATACATATATATGGGGAGGTACAAGCTCCAACTCGGTTTTACAGTGAAAACGGCAGGCACTTCAAACCGGCACTAGGAAACACACTGAGAAACCAGAGTAAGGGTTTCTCCTGCAATCCGTTCCCTTTGTGCTGGATGAACGAACGTCTCTCCACATGCTCAGTTCTGAGAGATAAGTGTGTGTGAAAGCCGTCGTTCACCTAGCTTGAAGGGAACACAAAGTTTCTTTTCAGTTGCCAACTGCATTCCATACATATATATGGGGAGGTCCAAGCTCCAACTCGGTTTTACAGTGAAAACGGCAGGCACTTCAAACCGGAACTAGGAAACAGACTGGGAAACCAGAGTAAGGGTTTCTCCTGAAACCCGTTCCCTTTGTGCTGGATGAACGAACGTCTTTCCACATGCTCAGTTCTGAGAGATAAGTGTGTGTGAAAGCCATCCTTCACCTAGCTTGAAGGGAACACAAAGTTTCTTTTCAGTTGCCAACTCCACTCCATACATATATATGGGGAGGTACAAGCTCCAACTCGGTTTGACAGTGAAAACGGCAGGCACTTCAAACCGGCACTAGGAAACAGACTGAGAAACCAGAGAAAGGGTTTCTCTTGCAACCCGTTCCCTTTGTGCTGGCTGAACGAACGTCTCTCCACATGCTCAGTTCTGAGAGATAAGTGTGTGTGAAAGCCGTCCTTCACCTAGCTTGAAGGGAACACAAAGTTTCTTTTCAGTTGCCAACTCCACTCCATACATATATATGGGGAGGTACAAGCTCCAACACGGTTTGACAGTGAAAACGGCAGGCACTTCAAACCGGCACTACGAAACAGACTGAGAAACCAGACTAAGGGTTTCTCCTGCAACCCGTTCCCTTTGTGCTGGATGAACGAACGTCTCTCCACATGCTCAGTTCTGAGAGATAAGTGTGTGTGAAAGCCGTCTTTCACCTAGCTTGAGGGGAACACAAAGTTTCTTTTCAGTTGCCAACTCCACTCCATACATATATATGGGGAGGTACAAGCCCCAACTCTGTTTTACAGTGAAAACGGCAGGCACTTCTAACCGGCACTAGGAAACAGACTGAGAAACCAGAGTAAGGGTTTCTCCTGCAACCCGTTCCCTTTGTGCTGGATGAAAGAACGTCTCTCCACATGCTCAGTTCTGAGAGATAAGTGTGTGTGAAAGCCGTCCTTCACCTAGCTTGAAGGGAACACAAAGTTTCTTTTCAGTTGCCAACTCCACTCCATACATATATATGCGGTGGTACAAGCTCCAACTCGGTTTGACAGTGAAAACGGCAGGCACTTCAAACCGGCACTACGAAACAGACTGAGAAACCAGACTAAGGGTTTCTCCTGCAACCCGTTCCCTTTGTGCTGGATGAACGAACGTCTCTCCACATGCTCAGTTCTGAGAGATAAGTGTGTGTGAAAGCCGTCCTTCACCTAGCTTGAAGGGAACACAAAGTTTCTTTTCAGTTGCCAACTCCACTCCATACATATATATGGGGAGGTACAAGCCCCAACTCTGTTTTACAGTGAAAACGGCAGGCACTTCAAACCGGCACTAGGAAACAGACTGAGAAACCAGAGTAAGGGTTTCTCCTGCAACCCGTTCCCTTTGTGCTGGATGAACGAACGTCTCTCCACATGCTCAGTTCTGAGAGATAAGTGTGTGTGAAAGCCGTCCTTCACCTAGCTTGAAGGGAACACAAAGTTTCTTTTCAGTTGCCAACTCCACTCCATACATATATATGGGGAGGTACAATCTCCAACTCGGTTTTACAGTGAAAATGGCAAGCACTTCTAACCGGCACTAGGAAACAGACTTAGAAACCATAGTAAGAGTTTCTCCTGCAACCCGTTCCCTTTGTGCTGGATGAAAGAACGTCTCTCCACATGCTCAGTTCTGAGAGATAAGTGTGTGTGAAAGCCGTCCTTCACCTAGCTTGAAGGGAACACAAAGTTTCTTTTCAGTTGCCAACTCCACTCCATACATATATATGGGGAGGTACAAGCTCCAACGCGGTTTTACAGTGAAAAGGGCAGGCACTTCAAACCGGCACTAGGAAACAGACTGAGAAACCAGAGTAAGGGTTTCTCCTGCAACCCGTTCCCTTTGTGCTGGATGAACGAACGTCTCTCCTCATGTTCAGTTCAGAGAGATAAGTGTGTGTGAAAGCCGACCTTCACCTAGCGTGAAGGGAACACAAAATTTCTTTTCAGTTGCCAAATCCACTCCATACATATATATGGGGAGGTCCAAGCTCCAACTCGGTTTTACAGTGAAAACGGCAGGCACTTCAAACCGGCACTAGGAAACAGACTGTGAAACCACAGTAAGGGTTTCCCCTGCAACCCGTTCCCTTTGTGCTGGATGAACGAACGTCTCTCCACATGCTCAGTTCTGAGAGATAAGTGTGTGTGAAAGCCGTCCTTCACCTAGCTTGAAGGGAACACAAAGTTTCTTTTCAGTTGCCAACTCCACTCCATACATATATATGGGGAGGTACAAGCCCCAACTCTGTTTTACAGTGTAAACGGCAGGCACTTCTAACCGGCACTAGGAAACAGACTGAGAAACCAGAGTAAGGGTTTCTCCTGCAACCCGTTCCCTTTGTGCTGGATGAACGAACGTCTCTCCACATGCTCAGTTCTGAGAGATAAGTGTGTGTGAAAGCCGTCCTTCACCTAGCTTGAAGGGAACACAAAGTTTCTTTTCAGTTGCCAACTCCACTCCATACATATATATGGGGAGGTACAAGCTCCAACTCGGTTTTACAGTGAAAATGGCAAGCACTTCTAACCGGCACTAGGAAACAGACTTAGAAACCATAGTAAGAGTTTCTCCTGCAACCCGTTCCCTTTGTGCTGGATGAAAGAACGTCTCTCCACATGCTCAGTTCTGAGAGATAAGTGTGTGTGAAAGCCGTCCTTCACCTAGCTTGAAGGGAACACAAAGTTTCTTTTCAGTTGCCAACTCCACTCCATACATATATATGGGGAGGTACAAGCTCCAACGCGGTTTTACAGTGAAAACGGCAGGCACTTCAAACCGGCACTAGGAAACAGACTGAGAAACCAGAGTAAGGGTTTCTCCTGCAACCCGTTCCCTTTGTGCTGGATGAACGAACGTCTCTCCTCATGTTCAGTTCAGAGAGATAAGTGTCTGTGAAAGCCGACCTTCACCTAGCGTGAAGGGAACACAAAATTTCTTTTCAGTTGCCAAATCCACTCCATACATATATATGGGGAGGTCCAAGCTACAAATCGGTTTTACAGTGAAAACGGCAGGCACTTCAAACCGGCACTAGGAAACAGACTGTGAAACCACAGTAAGGGTTTCCCCTGCAACCCGTTCCATTTGTGCTGGATGAACGAACGTCTCTCCACATGCTCAGTTCTGAGAGATAAGTGTGTGTGAAAGCCGTCCTTCACCTAGCTTGAAGGGAACACAAAGTTTCTTTTCAGTTGCCAACTCCACTCCATACATATATATGGGGAGGTACAAGCTCCAACTCGGTTTTACAGTGTAAACGGCAGGCACTTCAAACCGGCACTAGGAAACAGACTGAGAAACCAGAGTAAGGGTTTCTCCTGCAACCCGTTCCCTTTGTGCTGGATGAACGAACGTCTCTCCACATGCTCAGTTCTGAGAGATAAGTGTGTGTGAAAGCCGTCCTTCACCTAGCTTGAAAGGAACACAAAGTTTCTTTTCAGTTGCCAACTCCACTCCATACATATATATGGGGTGATACAAGCTCCAACTCGGTTTTACAGTGAAAACGGCAGGCACTTCAAACCGGCACTAGGAAACAGACAGAGAAATCAGAGAAAGGGTTTCTCCTGCAACCCGTTCCCTTTGTGCTGGATGAACGAACGTCTCTCCACATGCTCAGTTCTGAGAGATAAGTGTGTGTGAAAGCCGTCCTTCACCTAGCTTGAAGGGAACACAAAGTTTCTTTTCAGTTGCCAACTCCACTCCATACATATATATGGGGAAGTACAAGCTCCAACACGGTTTTACAGTGAAAATGGCAAGCACTTCTAACCGGCACTAGGAAACAGACTGAGAAACCAGAGTAAGGGTTTCTCCTGCAACCCGTTCCCTTTGTGCTGGATGAACGAACGTCTCTCCACATGCTCAGTTCTGAGAGATAAGTGTGTGTGAAAGCCGTCCTTCACCTAGCTTGAAGTGAACACAAAGTTTCTTTTCAGTTGCCAACTCCACTCCATACATATATATGGGGAGGTACAAGCTCCAACTCGGTTTGACAGTGAAAACGGCAGGCACTTCAAACCGGCACTAGGAAACAGACTGAGAAACCAGAGTAAGGGTTTCTCCTGCAACCCGTTCCCTTTGTGCTGGATGAAAGAACGTCTCTCCACATGCTCAGTTCTGAGAGATAAGTGTGTGTGAAAGCCGTCCTTCACCTAGCTTGAGGGGAACACAAAGTTTCTTTTCAGTTGCAATCTCCACTCCATACATATATATGGGGAGGTACAAGCTCCAACTCGGTTTTACAGTGAAAACGGCAGGCACTTCAAACCGGCACTAGGAAACACACTGAGAAACCAGAGTAAGGGTTTCTCCTGCAACCCGTTCCCATTGTGCTGGATGAACGAACGTCTCTCCACATGCTCAGTTCTGAGAGATAAGTGAGTGTGAAAGCCGTCGTTCACCTAGCTTGAAGGGAACACAAAGTTTCTTTTCAGTTGCCAACTGCACTCCATACATATATATGGGGAGGTCCAAGCTCCAACTCGGTTATACAGTGAAAACGGCAGGCACTTCAAACCGGAACTAGGAAACAGACTGGGAATCCAGAGTAAGGGTTTCTCCTGAAACCCGTTCCCTTTGTGCTGGATGAACGAACGTCTTTCCACATGCTCAGTTCTGAGAGATAAGTGTGTGTGAAAGCCGTCCTTCACCTAGCTTGAAGGGAACACAAAGTTTCTTTTCAGTTGCCAACTCCACTCCATACATATATATGGGGAGGTACAAGCTCCAACTCGGTTTTACAGTGAAAACGGCAGGCATTTCAAACCGGCACTAGGAAACAGACTGAGAAACCAGAGAAAGGGTTTCTCTTGCAACCCGTTCCCTTTGTGCTGGCTGAACGAACGTCTCTCCACATGCTCAGTTCTGAGAGATAAGTGTGTGTGAAAGCCGTCCTTCACCTAGCTTGAAGGGAACACAAAGTTTCTTTTCAGTTGCCAACTCCACTCCATACATATATATGGGGAGGTACAAGCTCCAACTCGGTTTGACAGTGAAAACGGCAGGCACTTCAAACCGGCACTACGAAACAGACTGAGAAACCAGACAAAGGGTTTCTCTTGCAACACGTTCCCTTTGTGCTGGATGAACGAACGTCTCTCCACATGCTCAGTTCTGAGAGATAAGTGTGTGTGAAAGCCGTCTTTCACCTAGCTTGAGGGGAACACAAAGTTTCTTTTCAGTTGCCAACTCCACTCCATACATATATATGGGGAGGTACAAGCCCCAACTCTGTCTTACAGTGAAAATGGCAGGCACTTCTAACCGGCACTAGGAAACAGACTGAGAAACCAGAGTAAGGGATTCTCCTGCAACCCGTTCCCTTTGTGCTGGATGAACGAACGTCTCTCCACATGCTCAGTTCTGAGAGATAAGTGTGTGTGAAAGCCGTCCTTCACCTAGCTTGAAGGGAACACAAAGTTTCTTTTCAGTTGCCAACTCCACTCCATTCATATATATGCGGTGGTACAAGCTCCAACTCGGTTTGACAGTGAAAACGGCAGGCACTTCAAACTGGCACTACGAAACAGACTGAGAAACCAGACTAAGGGTTTCTCCTGCAACCCGTTCCCTTTGTGCTGGATGAACGAACGTCTCTCCACATGCTCAGTTCTGAGAGATAAGTGTGTGTGAAAGCCGTCCTTCACCTAGCTTGAAGGGAACACAAAGTTTCTTTTCAGTTGCCAACTCCACTCCATACATATATATGGGGAGGTACAAGCCCCAACTCTGTTTTACAGAGAAAACGGCAGGCACTTCTAACCGGCACTAGGAAACAGACTGAGAAACCAGAGTAAGGGTTTCTCCTGCAACCCGTTCCCTTTGTGCTGGATGAACGAACGTCTCTCCACATGCTCAGTTCTGAGAGATAAGTGTGTGTGAAAGCCGTCCTTCACCTAGCTTGAAGGGAACACAAAGTTTCTTTTCAGTTGCCAACTCCACTCCATACATATATATGGGGAGGTACAAGCCCCAACTCTGTTTTACAGTGAAAACGGCAGGCACTTCTAACCGGCACTAGGAAACAGACTGAGAAACCAGAGTAAGGGTTTCTCCTGCAACCCGTTCCCTTTGTGCTGGATGAACGAACGTCTCTCCACATGCTCAGTTCTGAGAGATAAGTGTGTGTGAAAGCCGTCCTTCACCTAGCTTGAAGGGAACACAAAGTTTCTTTTCAGTTGCCAACTCCACTCCATACATATATATGGGGAGGTACAAGCTCCAACTCGGTTTTACAGTGAAAATGGCAAGCACTTCTAACCGGCACTAGGAAACAGACTTAGAAACCATAGTAAGAGTTTCTCCTGCAACCCGTTCCCTTTGTGCTGGATGAAAGAACGTCTCTCCACATGCTCAGTTCTGAGAGATAAGTGTGTGTGAAAGCCGTCCTTCACCTAGCTTGAAGGGAACACAAAGTTTCTTTTCAGTTGCCAACTCCACTCCATACATATATATGGGGAGGTACAAGCTCCAACTCGGTTTGACAGTGAAAACGGCAGGCACTTCAAACCGGCACTACGAAACAGACTGAGAAACCAGACAAAGGGTTTCTCCTGCAACCCGTTCCCTTTGTGCTGGATGAACGAACGTCTCTCCACATGCTCAGTTCTGAGAGATAAGTGTGTGTGAAAGCCGTCTTTCACCTAGCTTGAGGGGAACACAAAGTTTCTTTTCAGTTGCCAACTCCACTCCATACATATATATGGGGAAGTACAACCCCAACTCTGTTTTACAGTGAAAACGGCAGGCACTTCTAACCGGCACTAGGAAACAGACTGAGAAACCAGAGTAAGGGTTTCTCCTGCAACCCGTTCCCTTTGTGCTGGATGAACGAACGTCTCTCCACATGCTCAGTTCTGAGAGATAAGTGTGTGTGAAAGCCGTCCTTCACCTAGCTTGAAGGGAACACAAAGTTTCTTTTCAGTTGCCAACTCCACTCCATACATATATATGCGGTGGTACAACCTCCAACTCGGTTTGACAGTGAAAACGGCAGGCACTTCAAACCGGCACTACGAAACAGACTGAGAAACCAGACTAAGGGTTTCTCCTGCAACCCGTTCCCTTTGTGCTGGATGAACGAACGTCTCTCCACATGCTCAGTTCTGAGAGATAAGTGTGTGTGAAAGCCGTCCTTCACCTAGCTTGAAGGGAACACAAAGTTTCTTTTCAGTTGCCAACTCCACTCCATACATATATATGGGGAAGTACAAGCTCCAACACGGTTTTACAGTGAAAATGGCAAGCACTTCTAACCGGCACTAGGAAACAGACTGAGAAACCAGAGTAAGGGTTTCTCCTGCAACCCGTTCCCTTTGTGCTGGATGAACGAACGTCTCTCCACATGCTCAGTTCTGAGAGATAAGTGTGTGTGAAAGCCGTCCTTCACCTAGCTTGAAGTGAACACAAAGTTTCTTTTCAGTTGCCAACTCCACTCCATACATATATATGGGGAGGTACAAGCTCCAACTCGGTTTGACAGTGAAAACGGCAGGCACTTCAAACCGGCACTAGGAAACAGACTGAGAAACCAGAGTAAGGGTTTCTCCTGCAACCCGTTCCCTTTGTGCTGGATGAAAGAACGTCTCTCCACATGCTCAGTTCTGAGAGATAAGTGTGTGTGAAAGCCGTCCTTCACCTAGCTTGAGGGGAACACAAAGTTTCTTTTCAGTTGCAATCTCCACTCCATACATATATATGGGGAGGTACAAGCTCCAACTCGGTTTTACAGTGAAAACGGCAGGCACTTCAAACCGGCACTAGGAAACACACTGAGAAACCAGAGTAAGGGTTTCTCCTGCAACCCGTTCCCATTGTGCTGGATGAACGAACGTCTCTCCACATGCTCAGTTCTGAGAGATAAGTGAGTGTGAAAGCCGTCGTTCACCTAGCTTGAAGGGAACACAAAGTTTCTTTTCAGTTGCCAACTGCACTCCATACATATATATGGGGAGGTCCAAGCTCCAACTCGGTTATACAGTGAAAACGGCAGGCACTTCAAACCGGAACTAGGAAACAGACTGGGAATCCAGAGTAAGGGTTTCTCCTGAAACCCGTTCCCTTTGTGCTGGATGAACGAACGTCTTTCCACATGCTCAGTTCTGAGAGATAAGTGTGTGTGAAAGCCGTCCTTCACCTAGCTTGAAGGGAACACAAAGTTTCTTTTCAGTTGCCAACTCCACTCCATACATATATATGGGGAGGTACAAGCTCCAACTCGGTTTTACAGTGAAAACGGCAGGCATTTCAAACCGGCACTAGGAAACAGACTGAGAAACCAGAGAAAGGGTTTCTCTTGCAACCCGTTCCCTTTGTGCTGGCTGAACGAACGTCTCTCCACATGCTCAGTTCTGAGAGATAAGTGTGTGTGAAAGCCGTCCTTCACCTAGCTTGAAGGGAACACAAAGTTTCTTTTCAGTTGCCAACTCCACTCCATACATATATATGGGGAGGTACAAGCTCCAACTCGGTTTGACAGTGAAAACGGCAGGCACTTCAAACCGGCACTACGAAACAGACTGAGAAACCAGACAAAGGGTTTCTCTTGCAACACGTTCCCTTTGTGCTGGATGAACGAACGTCTCTCCACATGCTCAGTTCTGAGAGATAAGTGTGTGTGAAAGCCGTCTTTCACCTAGCTTGAGGGGAACACAAAGTTTCTTTTCAGTTGCCAACTCCACTCCATACATATATATGGGGAGGTACAAGCCCCAACTCTGTCTTACAGTGAAAATGGCAGGCACTTCTAACCGGCACTAGGAAACAGACTGAGAAACCAGTGTAAGGGATTCTCCTGCAACCCGTTCCCTTTGTGCTGGATGAACGAACGTCTCTCCACATGCTCAGTTCTGAGAGATAAGTGTGTGTGAAAGCCGTCCTTCACCTAGCTTGAAGGGAACACAAAGTTTCTTTTCAGTTGCCAACTCCACTCCATTCATATATATGCGGTGGTACAAGCTCCAACTCGGTTTGACAGTGAAAACGGCAGGCACTTCAAACTGGCACTACGAAACAGACTGAGAAACCAGACTAAGGGTTTCTCCTGCAACCCGTTCCCTTTGTGCTGGATGAACGAACGTCTCTCCACATGCTCAGTTCTGAGAGATAAGTGTGTGTGAAAGCCGTCCTTCACCTAGCTTGAAGGGAACACAAAGTTTCTTTTCAGTTGCCAACTCCACTCCATACATATATATGGGGAGGTACAAGCCCCAACTCTGTTTTACAGAGAAAACGGCAGGCACTTCTAACCGGCACTAGGAAACAGACTGAGAAACCAGAGTAAGGGTTTCTCCTGCAACCCGTTCCCTTTGTGCTGGATGAACGAACGTCTCTCCACATGCTCAGTTCTGAGAGATAAGTGTGTGTGAAAGCCGTCCTTCACCTAGCTTGAAGGGAACACAAAGTTTCTTTTCAGTTGCCAACTCCACTCCATACATATATATGGGGAGGTACAAGCCCCAACTCTGTTTTACAGTGAAAACGGCAGGCACTTCTAACCGGCACTAGGAAACAGACTGAGAAACCAGAGTAAGGGTTTCTCCTGCAACCCGTTCCCTTTGTGCTGGATGAACGAACGTCTCTCCACATGCTCAGTTCTGAGAGATAAGTGTGTGTGAAAGCCGTCCTTCACCTAGCTTGAAGGGAACACAAAGTTTCTTTTCAGTTGCCAACTCCACTCCATACATATATATGGGGAGGTACAAGCTCCAACTCGGTTTTACAGTGAAAATGGCAAGCACTTCTAACCGGCACTAGGAAACAGACTTAGAAACCATAGTAAGAGTTTCTCCTGCAACCCGTTCCCTTTGTGCTGGATGAAAGAACGTCTCTCCACATGCTCAGTTCTGAGAGATAAGTGTGTGTGAAAGCCGTCCTTCACCTAGCTTGAAGGGAACACAAAGTTTCTTTTCAGTTGCCAACTCCACTCCATACATATATATGGGGAGGTACAAGCTCCAACTCGGTTTGACAGTGAAAACGGCAGGCACTTCAAACCGGCACTACGAAACAGACTGAGAAACCAGACAAAGGGTTTCTCCTGCAACCCGTTCCCTTTGTGCTGGATGAACGAACGTCTCTCCACATGCTCAGTTCTGAGAGATAAGTGTGTGTGAAAGCCGTCTTTCACCTAGCTTGAGGGGAACACAAAGTTTCTTTTCAGTTGCCAACTCCACTCCATACATATATATGGGGAAGTACAACCCCAACTCTGTTTTACAGTGAAAACGGCAGGCACTTCTAACCGGCACTAGGAAACAGACTGAGAAACCAGAGTAAGGGTTTCTCCTGCAACCCGTTCCCTTTGTGCTGGATGAACGAACGTCTCTCCACATGCTCAGTTCTGAGAGATAAGTGTGTGTGAAAGCCGTCCTTCACCTAGCTTGAAGGGAACACAAAGTTTCTTTTCAGTTGCCAACTCCACTCCATACATATATATGCGGTGGTACAACCTCCAACTCGGTTTGACAGTGAAAACGGCAGGCACTTCAAACCGGCACTACGAAACAGACTGAGAAACCAGACTAAGGGTTTCTCCTGCAACCCGTTCCCTTTGTGCTGGATGAACGAACGTCTCTCCACATGCTCAGTTCTGAGAGATAAGTGTGTGTGAAAGCCGTCCTTCACCTAGCTTGAAGGGAACACAAAGTTTCTTTTCAGTTGCCAACTCCACTCCATACATATATATGGGGAGGTACAAGCCCCAACTCTGTTTTACAGTGAAAACGGCAGGCACTTCTAACCGGCAATAGGAAACAGACTGAGAAACCAGAGTAAGGGTTTCTCCTGCAACCCGTTCCCTTTGTGCTGGATGAACGAACGTCTCTCCACATGCTCAGTTCTGAGAGATAAGTGTGTGTGAAAGCCGTCCTTCACCTAGCTTGAAGGGAACACAAAGTTTCTTTTCAGTTGCCAACTCCACTCCATACATATATATGGGGAGGTCCAAGCTCCAACTCGGTTTTACAGTGAAAACGGCAGGCACTTCAAACCGGCACTAGGAAACAGACTGAGAAACCAGTGTAAGGGTTTTTCCTGCAACCCGTTCCCTTTGTGCTGGATGAACGAACGTCTCTCCACATGCTCAGTTCTGAGAGATAAGTGTGTGTGAAAGCCGTCCTTCACCTAGCTTGAAGGGAACACAAAGTTTCTTTTCAGTTGCCAACTCCACTCCATACATATATATGGGGAGGTACAAGCTCCAACTCGGTTTTACAGTGAAAACGGCAGGCACTTCAAACCGGCACTAGGAAACAGACTGAGAAACCAGAGTAAGGGTTTCTCCTGCAACCCGTTCCCTTTGTGCTGGATGAACGAAACTCTTTCCACATGCACAGTTCTGAGTGAAAAGTGTGTGTGAAAGCCGTCCTTCACCTAGCTTGAGGGGAACACAAAGTTTCTTTTCAGTTGCCAACTCCACTCCATACTTATATATGGGGAGGTACAAGCTCCAACTCGGTTTTACAGTGAAAACGGCAGGCACTTCAAACCGGCACTAGGAAACAGACTGAGAAACCAGAGTAAGGGTTTCTCCTGAAACCCGTTCCCTTTGTGCTGGATGAACGAACGTCTCTCCACATGCTCAGTTCTGAGAGATAAGTGTGTGTGAAAGCCGACCTTCACCTAGCGTGAAGGGAACACAAAATTTCTTTTCAGTTGCCAACTCCACTCCATACATATATATGGGGAGGTCCAAGCTCCAACTCGCTTTTACTGTGAAAACGGCAGGCACTTCAAACCGGCACTAGGAAACAGACTGAGAAACCAGAGTAAGGGTTTCCCCTGCAACCCGTTCCCTTTGTGCTGGATGAACGAACGTCTCTCCACATGCTCAGTTCTGAGAGATAAGTGTGTGTGAAAGCCGTCCTTCACCTAGCTTGAGGGGAACACAAAGTTTCTTTTCAGTTGTTAACTCCACTCCATACATATATATGGGGAGGTACAAGCTCCAACTCGGTTTTACAGTGAAAACGGCAGGCACTTCAAACCGGCACTAGGAAACAGACTGAGAAACCAGAGTAAGGGTTTCTCCTGCAACCCGTTTCCTTTGTGCTGGATGAACGAACCTCTTTCCACATGCTCAGTTCTGAGAGATAAGTGTGTATGAAATCCGTCCTTCACCTAGCTTGAGGGGAACACAAAGTTTCTTTTCAGTTGCCAACTCCACTCCATACATATATATGGGGAGGTACAAGCTCCAACTCGGTTTTACAGTGAAAACGGCAGGCACTTCAAACCGGCACTAGGAAGCAGACTGAGAAACCAGAGTAAGGGTTTCTCCTGAAACCCGTTCCCTTTGTGCTGGATGAACGAACGTCTCTCCACATGCTCAGTTCTGAGAGATAAGTGTGTGTGAAAGCCGTCCTTCACCTAGCTTGAAGGGAACCCAAAATTTCTTTTCAGTTGCCAACTCCACTCCATACATATATATGGGGAGGTACAAGCTCCAACTCGGTTTTACAGTGAAAACGGCAGGCACTTCAAACCGGCACTAGGAAACAGACTGAGAAACGAGAGTAAGGGTTTCTCCTGCAACCCGTTCCCTTTGTGCTGGATGAACGAACGTCTCTCCACATGCTCAGTTCTGAGAGATAAGTGTGTGTGAAAGCCGTCCTTCACCTTGCTTGAGGGGAACACAAAGTTTCTTTTCAGTTGCAATCTCCACTCCATACATATATATGGGGAGGTACAAGCCCCAACTCGGTTTTACAGTGAAAACGGCAGGCACTTCAAACCGGCACTAGGAAACAGACTGAGAAACCAGAGTAAGGGTTTCTCCTGCAACCCGTTCCCTTTGTGCTGGATGAACGAACGTCTCTCCACATGCTCAGTTCTGAGAGATAAGTGTGTGTGAAAGCCGTCCTTCACCTAGCTTGAAGGGAACACAAAGTTTCTTTTCACTTGCCAACACCACTCCATAAATATATATGGGGAGGTACAAGCTCCAACTCGGTTTTACAGTGAAAACGGCAGGCACTTCAAACCGGCACTAGGAAACAGACTGAGAAACCAGAGTAAGGGTTTCTCCTGAAACCCGTTCCCTTTGTGCTGGATGAAAGAACGTCTCTCCTCATGCTCAGTTCAGAGAGATAAGTGTGTGTGAAAGCCGAACTTCACATAGCTTGAAGGGAACACAAAGTTTCTTTTCAGTTGCCAACTCCACTCCATACATATATATGGGGAGGTCCAAGCTCCAACTCGGTTTTACAGTGAAAACGGCAGGCACTTCAAACCGGCACTAGGAAACAGACTGAGAAACCAGAGTAAGGGTTTCCCCTGCAAACCGTTCCCTTTGTGCTGGATGAACGAACGTCTCTCCACATGCTCAGTTCTGAGAGATAAGTGTGTGTCAAAGCCGTCCTTCACCTAGCTTGAAGGGAACACAAAGTTTCTTTTCAGATGCCAACTCCACTCCATACATATATATGGGGAAGTACAAGCTCCAACTCGGTTTTACAGTGTAAACGGCAGGCACTTCGAACCGGCACTAGGAAACAGACTGAGAAACCACAGTAAGGGTTTCTCCTGCAAACCGTTCCCTTTGTGCTGGATGAACGAACGTCTCTCCACATGCTCAGTTCTGAGAGATAAGTGTGTGTGAAAGCCGTCCTTCACCTAGCTTGAAGGGAACCCAAAGTTTCTTTTCAGTTGCCAAATCCACTCCATACATATATATGGGGAGGTACAAGCTCCAACTCGGTTTGACAGTGAAAACGGCAGGCACTTCAAACCGGCACTAGGAAACAGACTGAGAAACCAGAGAAAGGGTTTCTCCTGCAACCCGTTCCCTTTGTGCTGGATGAACGAACGTCTCTCCACATGCTCAGTTCTGAGAGATAAGTGTGTGTGAAAGCCGTCCTTCACCTAGCTTGAAGGGAACACAAAGTTTCTTTTCAGTTGCCAACTCCACTCCATACATATATATGGGGAGGTACAAGCTCCAACTCGGTTTTACAGTGAAAACGGCAGGCACTTCAAACCGGCACTAGGAAACAGACTGAGAAACCTGAGTAAAGGTTTCTCCTGCAAACCGTTCCCTTTGTGCTGGATGAACGAACGTCTCTCCACATGCTCAGTTCTGAGAGATAAGTGTGTGTGAAAGCCGTCCATCACCTAGCTTGAAGGGAACACAAAGTTTCTTTTCAGTTGCCAACACCACTCCATATATATATATGGGGAGGTACAAGCTCCAACTCGGTTTTACCGTGAAAACGGCAGGCACTTCATACCGGCACTAGGAAACAGAATGAGAAACCTGAGTAAGGGTTTCTCCTGCAACCCGTTCCCTTTGTGCTGGATGAACGAACGTCTCTCCACATGCTCAGTTCTGAGAGATAATTGTGTGTTAAAGCCGTCCTTCACCTAGCTTGAAAGGAACACAAAGTTTCTTTTCAGTTGCCAACTCCACTCCATACATATATATGGGGTGATACAAGCTCCAACTCGGTTTTACAGTGAAAACGGCAGGCACTTCAAACCGGCACTAGGAAACAGACAGAGAAATCAGAGAAAGGGTTTCTCCTGCAACCCGTTCCCTTTGTGCTGGATGAACGAACGTCTCTCCACATGCTCAGTTCTGAGAGATAAGTGTGTGTGAAAGCCGTCCTTCACCTAGCTTGAAGGGAACACAAAGTTTCTTTTCAGTTGCCAACTCCACTCCATACATATATATGGGGAAGTACAAGCTCCAACACGGTTTTACAGTGAAAATGGCAAGCACTACTAACCGGCACTAGGAAACAGACTGAGAAACCAGAGTAAGGGTTTCTCCTGCAACCCGTTCCCTTTGTGCTGGATGAACGAACGTCTCTCCACATGCTCAGTTCTGAGAGATAAGTGTGTGTGAAAGCCGTCCTTCACCTAGCTTGAAGTGAACACAAAGTTTCTTTTCAGTTGCCAACTCCACTCCATACATATATATGGGGAGGTACAAGCTCCAACTCGGTTTGACAGTGAAAACGGCAGGCACTTCAAACCGGCACTAGGAAACAGACTGAGAAACCAGAGTAAGGGTTTCTCCTGCAACCCGTTCCCTTTGTGCTGGATGAACGAACGTCTCTCCACATGCTCAGTTCTGAGAGATAAGTGTGTGTGAAAGCCGTCCTTCACCTAGCTTGAGGGGAACACAAAGTTTCTTTTCAGTTGCAATCTCCACTCCATACATATATATGGGGAGGTACAAGCTCCAACTCGGTTTTACAGTGAAAACGGCAGGCACTTCAAACCGGCACTAGGAAACACACTGAGAAACCAGAGTAAGGGTTTCTCCTGCAACCCGTTCCCATTGTGCTGGATGAACGAACGTCTCTCCACATGCTCAGTTCTGAGAGATAAGTGTGTGTGAAAGCCGTCGTTCACCTAGCTTGAAGGGAACACAAAGTTTCTTTTCAGTTGCCAACTGCACTCCATACATATATATGGGGAGGTCCAAGCTCCAACTCGGTTTTACACTGAAAACGGCAGGCACTTCAAACCGGAACTAGGAAACAGACTGGGAATCCAGAGTAAGGGTTTCTCCTGAAACCCGTTCCCTTTGTGCTGGATGAACGAACGTCTTTCCACATGCTCAGTTCTGAGAGATAAGTGTGTGTGAAAGCCGTCCTTCACCTAGCTTGAAGGGAACACAAATTTTCTTTTCAGTTGCCAACTCCACTCCATACATATATATGGGGAGGTACAAGCTCCAACTCGGTTTTACAGTGAAAACGGCAGGCATTTCAAACCGGCACTAGGAAACAGACTGAGAAACCAGAGAAAGGGTTTCTCTTGCAACCCGTTCCCTTTGTGCTGGATGAACGAACGTCTCTCCACATGCTCAGTTCTGAGAGATAAGTGTGTGTGAAAGCCGTCCTTCACCTAGCTTGAAGGGAACACAAAGTTTCTTTTCAGTTGCCAACTCCACTCCATACATATATATGGGGAGGTACAAGCTCCAACTCGGTTTGACAGTGAAAACGGCAGGCACTTCAAACCGGCACTACGAAACAGACTGAGAAACCAGACAAAGGGTTTCTCTTGCAACACGTTCCCTTTGTGCTGGATGAACGAACGTCTCTCCACATGCTCAGTTCTGAGAGATAAGTGTGTGTGAAAGCCGTCTTTCACCTAGCTTGAGGGGAACACAAAGTTTCTTTTCAGTTGCCAACTCCACTCCATACATATATATGGGGAGGTACAAGCCCCAACTCTGTTTTACAGTGAAAACGGCAGGCACTTCTAACCGGCACTAGGAAACAGACTGAGAAACCAGAGTAAGGGTTTCTCCTGCAACCCGTTCCCTTTGTGCTGGATGAACGAACGTCTCTCCACATGCTCAGTTCTGAGAGATAAGTGTGTGTGAAAGCCGTCCTTCACCTAGCTTGAAGGGAACACAAAGTTTCTTTTCAGTTGCCAACTCCACTCCATACATATATATGCGGTGGTACAAGCTCCAACTCGGTTTGACAGTGAAAACGGCAGGCACTTCAAACCGGCACTACGAAACAGACTGAGAAACCAGACTAAGGGTTTCTCCTGCAACCCGTTCCCTTTGTGCTGGATGAACGAACGTCTCTCCACATGCTCAGTTCTGAGAGATAAGTGTGTGTGAAAGCCGTCCTTCACCTAGCTTGAAGGGAACACAAAGTTTCTTTTCAGTTGCCAACTCCACTCCATACATATATATGGGGAGGTACAAGCCCCAACTCTGTTTTACAGAGAAAACGGCAGGCACTTCTAACCGGCACTAGGAAACAGACTGAGAAACCAGAGTAAGGGTTTCTCCTGCAACCCGTTCCCTTTGTGCTGGATGAACGAACGTCTCTCCACATGCTCAGTTCTGAGAGATAAGTGTGTGTGAAAGCCGTCCTTCACCTAGCTTGAAGGGAACACAAAGTTTCTTTTCAGTTGCCAACTCCACTCCATACATATATATGGGGAGGTACAAGCCCCAACTCTGTTTTACAGTGAAAACGGCAGGCACTTCTAACCGGCACTAGGAAACAGACTGAGAAACCAGAGTAAGGGTTTCTCCTGCAACCCGTTCCCTTTGTGCTGGATGAACGAACGTCTCTCCACATGCTCAGTTCTGAGAGATAAGTGTGTGTGAAAGCCGTCCTTTACCTAGCTTGAAGGGAACACAAAGTTTCTTTTCAGTTGCCAACTCCACTCCATACATATATATGGGGAGGTACAAGCTCCAACTCGGTTTTACAGTGAAAATGGCAAGCACTTCTAACCGGCACTAGGAAACAGACTTAGAAACCATAGTAAGAGTTTCTCCTGCAACCCGTTCCCTTTGTGCTGGATGAAAGAACGTCTCTCCACATGCTCAGTTCTGAGAGATAAGTGTGTGTGAAAGCCGTCCTTCACCTAGCTTGAAGGGAACACAAAGTTTCTTTTCAGTTGCCAACTCCACTCCATACATATATATGGGGAGGTACAAGCTCCAACTCGGTTTGACAGTGAAAACTGCAGGCACTTCAAACCGGCACTACGAAACAGACTGAGAATCCAGACAAAGGGTTTCTCCTGCAACCCGTTCCCTTTGTGCTGGATGAACGAACGTCTCTCCACATGCTCAGTTCTGAGAGATAAGTGTGTGTGAAAGCCGTCTTTCACCTAGCTTGAGGGGAACACAAAGTTTCTTTTCAGTTGCCAACTCCACTCCATACATATATATGGGGAAGTACAACCCCAACTCTGTTTTACAGTGAAAACGGCAGGCACTTCTAACCGGCACTAGGAAACAGACTGAGAAACCAGAGTAAGGGTTTCTCCTGCAACCCGTTCCCTTTGTGCTGGATGAACGAACGTCTCTCCACATGCTCAGTTCTGAGAGATAAGTGTGTGTGAAAGCCGTCCTTCACCTAGCATGAAGGGAACACAAAGTTTCTTTTCAGTTGCCAACTCCACTCCATACATATATATGCGGTGGTACAACCTCCAACTCGGTTTGACAGTGAAAACGGCAGGCACTTCAAACCGGCACTACGAAACAGACTGAGAAACCAGACTAAGGGTTTCTCCTGCAACCCGTTCCCTTTGTGCTGGATGAACGAACGTCTCTCCACATGCTCAGTTCTGAGAGATAAGTGTGTGTGAAAGCCGTCCTTCACCTAGCTTGAAGGGAACACAAAGTTTCTTTTCAGTTGCCAACTCCACTCCATACATATATATGGGGAGGTACAAGCCCCAACTCTGTTTTACAGTGAAAACGGCAGGCACTTCTAACCGGCAATAGGAAACAGACTGAGAAACCAGAGTAAGGGTTTCTCCTGCAACCCGTTCCCTTTGTGCTGGATGAACGAACGTCTCTCCACATGCTCAGTTCTGAGAGATAAGTGTGTGTGAAAGCCGTCCTTCACCTAGCTTGAAGGGAACACAAAGTTTCTTTTCAGTTGCCAACTCCACTCCATACATATATATGGGGAGGTCCAAGCTCCAACTCGGTTTTACAGTGAAAACGGCAGGCACTTCAAACCGGCACTAGGAAACAGACTGAGAAACCAGTGTAAGGGTTTTTCCTGCAACCCGTTCCCTTTGTGCTGGATGAACGAACGTCTCTCCACATGCTCAGTTCTGAGAGATAAGTGTGTGTGAAAGCCGTCCTTCACCTAGCTTGAAGGGAACACAAAGTTTCTTTTCAGTTGCCAACTCCACTCCATACATATATATGGGGAGGTACAAGCTCCAACTCGGTTTTACAGTGAAAACGGCAGGCACTTCAAACCGGCACTAGGAAACAGACTGAGAAACCAGAGTAAGGGTTTCTCCTGCAACCCGTTCCCTTTGTGCTGGATGAACGAAACTCTTTCCACATGCACAGTTCTGAGTGATAAGTGTGTGTGAAAGCCGTCCTTCACCTAGCTTGAGGGGAACACAAAGTTTCTTTTCAGTTGCCAACTCCACTCCATACGTATATATGGGGAGGTACAAGCTCCAACTCGGTTTTACAGTGAAAACGGCAGGCACTTCAAACCGGCACTAGGAAACAGACTGAGAAACCAGAGTAAGGGTTTCTCCTGAAACCCGTTCCCTTTGTGCTGGATGAACGAACGTCTCTCCACATGCTCAGTTCTGAGAGATAAGTGTGTGTGAAAGCCGACCTTCACCTAGCGTGAAGGGAACACAAAATTTCTTTTCAGTTGCCAACTCCACTCCATACATATATATGGGGAGGTCCAAGCTCCAACTCGCTTTTACTGTGAAAACGGCAGGCACTTCAAACCGGCACTAGGAAACAGACTGAGAAACCAGAGTAAGGGTTTCCCCTGCAACCCGTTCCCTTTGTGCTGGATGAACGAACGTCTCTCCACATGCTCAGTTCTGAGAGATAAGTGTGTGTGAAAGCCGTCCTTCACCTAGCTTGAAGGGAACACAAAGTTTCTTTTCAGTTGCCAACTCCACTCCATACATATATATGGGGAGGTACAAGCTCCAACTCGGTTTTACAGTGTAAACGGCAGGCACTTCAAACCGGCACTAGGAAACAGACTGAGAAACCAGAGTAAGGGTTTCTCCTGCAACCCGTTCCCTTTGTGCTGGATGAACGAACGTCTCTCCACATGCTCAGTTCTGAGAGATAAGTGTGTGTGAAAGCCGTCCTTCACCTAGCTTGAGGGGAACACAAAGTTTCTTTTCAGTTGTTAACTCCACTCCATACATATATATGGGGAGGTACAAGCTCCAACTCGGTTTTACAGTGAAAACGGCAGGCACTTCAAACCGGCACTAGGAAACAGACTGAGAAACCAGAGTAAGGGTTTCTCCTGCAACCCGTTCCCTTTGTGCTGGATGAACGAACCTCTTTCCACATGCTCAGTTCTGAGAGATAAGTGTGTATGAAATCCGTCCTTCACCTAGCTTGAGGGGAACACAAAGTTTCTTTTCAGTTGCCAACTCCACTCCATACATATATATGGGGAGGTACAAGCTCCAACTCGGTTTTACAGTGAAAACGGCAGGCACTTCAAACCGGCACTAGGAAGCAGACTGAGAAACCAGAGTAAGGGTTTCTCCTGAAACCCGTTCCCTTTGTGCTGGATGAACGAACGTCTCTCCACATGCTCAGTTCTGAGAGATAAGTGTGTGTGAAAGCCGTCCTTCACCTAGCTTGAAGGGAACCCAAAGTTTCTTTTCAGTTGCCAACTCCACTCCATACATATATATGGGGAGGTACAAGCTCCAACTCGGTTTGACAGTGAAAACGGCAGGCACTTCAAACCGGCACTAGGAAACAGACTGAGAAACGAGAGTAAGGGTTTCTCCTGCAACCCGTTCCCTTTGTGCTGGATGAACGAACGTCTCTCCACATGCTCAGTTCTGAGAGATAAGTGTGTGTGAAAGCCGTCCTTCACCTTGCTTGAGGGGAACACAAAGTTTCTTTTCAGTTGCAATCTCCACTCCATACATATATATGGGGAGGTACAAGCTCCAACTCGGTTTTACAGTGAAAACGGCAGGCACTTCAAACCGGCACTAGGAAACAGACTGAGAAACCAGAGTAAGGGTTTCCCCTGCAACCCGTTCCCTTTGTGCTGGATGAACGAACGTCTCTCCACATGCTCAGTTCTGAGAGATAAGTGTGTGTGAAAGCCGTCCTTCACCTAGCTTGAAGGGAACACAAAGTTTCTTTTCAGTTGCCAACTCCACTCCATACATATATATGGGGAGGTACAAGCTCCAACTCGGTTTTACAGTGTAAACGGCAGGCACTTCAAACCGGCACTAGGAAACAGACTGAGAAACCAGAGTAAGGGTTTCTCCTGCAACCCGTTCCCTTTGTGCTGGATGAACGAACGTCTCTCCACATGCTCAGTTCTGAGAGATAAGTGTGTGTGAAAGCCGTCCTTCACCTAGCTTGAGGGGAACACAAAGTTTCTTTTCAGTTGTTAACTCCACTCCATACATATATATGGGGAGGTACAAGCTCCAACTCGGTTTTACAGTGAAAACGGCAGGCACTTCAAACCGGCACTAGGAAACAGACTGAGAAACCAGAGTAAGGGTTTCTCCTGCAACCCGTTCCCTTTGTGCTGGATGAACGAACCTCTTTCCACATGCTCAGTTCTGAGAGATAAGTGTGTATGAAATCCGTCCTTCACCTAGCTTGAGGGGAACACAAAGTTTCTTTTCAGTTGCCAACTCCACTCCATACATATATATGGGGAGGTACAAGCTCCAACTCGGTTTTACAGTGAAAACGGCAGGCACTTCAAACCGGCACTAGGAAGCAGACTGAGAAACCAGAGTAAGGGTTTCTCCTGAAACCCGTTCCCTTTGTGCTGGATGAACGAACGTCTCTCCACATGCTCAGTTATGAGAGATAAGTGTGTGTGAAAGCCGTCCTTCACCTAGCTTGAAGGGAACCCAAAGTTTCTTTTCAGTTGCCAACTCCACTCCATACATATATATGGGGAGGTACAAGCTCCAACTCGGTTTTACAGTGAAAACGGCAGGCACTTCAAACCGGCACTAGGAAACAGACTGAGAAACGAGAGTAAGGGTTTCTCCTGCAACCCGTTCCCTTTGTGCTGGATGAACGAACGTCTCTCCACATGCTCAGTTCTGAGAGATAAGTGTGTGTGAAAGCCGTCCTTCACCTTGCTTGAGGGGAACACAAAGTTTCTTTTCAGTTGCAATCTCCACTCCATACATATATATGGGGAGGTACAAGCCCCAACTCGGTTTTACAGTGAAAACGGCAGGCACTTCAAACCGGCACTAGGAAACAGACTGAGAAACCAGAGTAAGGGTTTCTCCTGCAACCCGTTCCCTTTGTGCTGGATGAACGAACGTCTCTCCACATGCTCAGTTCTGAGAGATAAGTGTGTGTGAAAGCCGTCCTTCACCTAGCTTGAAGGGAACACAAAGTTTCTTTTCACTTGCCAACACCACTCCATAAATATATATGGGGAGGTACAAGCTCCAACTCGGTTTTACAGTGAAAACGGCAGGCACTTCAAACCGGCACTAGGAAACAGACTGAGAAACCAGAGTAAGGGTTTCTCCTGCAACCCGTTCCCTTTGTGCTGGATGAACGAACGTCTCTCCACATGCTCAGTTCTGAGAGATAAGTGTGTGTGAAAGCCGTCCTTCACCTAGCTTGAAGGGAACACTAAGTTTCTTTTCAGTTGCCAACTCCACTCCATACATATATATGGGGAGGTACAAGCTCCAACTCGGTTTTACAGTGAAAACGGCAGGCACTTCAAACCGGCACTACGAAACAGACTGAGAAACCAGAGTAAGGGTTTCTCCTGAAACCCGTTCCCTTTGTGCTGGATGAAAGAACGTCTCTCCTCATGCTCAGTTCAGAGAGATAAGTGTGTGTGAAAGCCGAACTTCACATAGCTTGAAGGGAACACAAAGTTTCTTTTCAGTTGCCAACTCCACTCCATACATATATATGGGGAGGTCCAAGCTCCAACTCGGTTTTACAGTGAAAACGGCAGGCACTTCAAACCGGCACTAGGAAACAGACTGAGAAACCAGAGTAAGGGTTTCTCCTGCAACCCGTTCCCTTTGTGCTGGATGAACGAACGTCTCTCCACATGCTCAGTTCTGAGAGATAAGTGTGTGTCAAAGCCGTCCTTCACCTAGCTTGAAGGGAACACAAAGTTTCTTTTAAGTTGTCAACTCCACTCCATACATATATATGGGGAAGTACAAGCTCCAACTCGGTTTTACAGTGTAAACGGCAGGCACTTCGAACCGGCACTAGGAAACAGACTGAGAAACCACAGTAAGGGTTTCTCCTGCAACCCGTTCCCTTTGTGCTGGATGAACGAACGTCTCTCCACATGCTCAGTTCTGAGAGATAATTGTGTGTGAAAGCCGTCCTTCACCTAGCTTGAAAGGAACACAAAGTTTCTTTTCAGTTGCCAACTCCACTCCATACATATATATGGGGTGATACAAGCTCCAACTCGGTTTTACAGTGAAAACGGCAGGCACTTCAAACCGGCACTAGGAAACAGACAGAGAAATCAGAGAAAGGGTTTCTCCTGCAACCCGTTCCCTTTGTGCTGGATGAACGAACGTCTCTCCACATGCTCAGTTCTGAGAGATAAGTGTGTGTGAAAGCCGTCCTTCACCTAGCTTGAAGGGAACACAAAGTTTCTTTTCAGTTGCCAACTCCACTCCATACATATATATGGGGAAGTACAAGCTCCAACACGGTTTTACAGTGAAAATGGCAAGCACTTCTATCCGGCACTCGGAAACAGACTGAGAAACCAGAGTAAGAGTTTCTCCTGCAACCCGTTCCCTTTGTGCTGGATGAACGAACGTCTCTCCACATGCTCAGTTCTGAGAGATAAGTGTGTGTGAAAGCCGTCCTTCACCTAGCTTGAAGGGAACACAAAGTTTCTTTTCAGTTGCCAACTCCACTCCATACATATATATGGGGAGGTACAAGCTCCAACTCGGTTTGACAGTGAAAACGGCAGGCACTTCAAACCGGCACTAGGAAACAGACTGAGAAACCAGAGTAAGGGTTTCTCCTGCAACCCGTTCCCTTTGTGCTGGATGAACGAACGTCTCTCCACATGCTCAGTTCTGAGAGATAAGTGTGTGTGAAAGCCGTCCTTCACCTAGCTTGAGGGGAACACAAAGTTTCTTTTCAGTTGCAATCTCCACTCCATACATATATATGGGGAGGTACAAGCTCCAACTCGGTTTTACAGTGAAAACGGCAGGCACTTCAAACCGGCACTAGGAAACACACTGAGAAACCAGAGTAAGGGTTTCTCCTGCAACCCGTTCCCTTTGTGCTGGATGAACGAACGTCTCTCCACATGCTCAGTTCTGAGAGATAAGTGTGTGTGAAAGCCGTCGTTCACCTAGCTTGAAGGGAACACAAAGTTTCTTTTCAGTTGCCAACTGCACTCCATACATATATATGGGGAGGTCCAAGCTCCAACTCGGTTTTACAGTGAAAACGGCAGGCACTTCAAACCGGAACTAGGAAACAGACTGGGAAACCAGAGTAAGGGTTTCTCCTGAAACCCGTTCCCTTTGTGCTGGATGAACGAACGTCTTTCCACATGCTCAGTTCTGAGAGATAAGTGTGTGTGAAAGCCGTCCTTCACCTAGCTTGAAGGGAACACAAAGTTTCTTTTCAGTTGCCAACTCCACTCCATACATATATATGGGGAGGTACAAGCTCCAACTCGGTTTGACAGTGAAAACGGCAGGCACTTCAAACCGGCACTACGAAACAGACTGAGAAACCAGACTAAGGGTTTCTCCTGCAACCCGTTCCCTTTGTGCTGGATGAACGAACGTCTCTCCACATGCTCAGTTCTGAGAGATAAGTGTGTGTGAAAGCCGTCTTTCACCTAGCTTGAGGGGAACACAAAGTTTCTTTTCAGTTGCCAACTCCACTCCATACATATATATGGGGAGGTACAAGCCCCAACTCTGTTTTACAGTGAAAACGGCAGGCACTTCTAACCGGCACTAGGAAACAGACTGGGAAACCAGAGTAAGGGTTTCTCCTGCAACCCGTTCCCTTTGTGCTGGATGAACGAACGTCTCTCCACATGCTCAGTTCTGAGAGATAAGTGTGTGTGAAAGCCGTCCTTCACCTAGCTTGAAGGGAACACAAAGTTTCTTTTCAGTTGCCAACTCCACTCCATACATATATATGCGGTGGTACAAGCTCCAACTCGGTTTGACAGTGAAAACGGCAGGCACTTCAAACCGGCACTACGAAACAGACTGAGAAACCAGACTAAGGGTTTCTCCTGCAACCCGTTCCCTTTGTGCTGGATGAACGAACGTCTCTCCACATGCTCAGTTCTGAGAGATAAGTGTGTGTGAAAGCCGTCCTTCACCTAGCTTGAAGGGAACACAAAGTTTCTTTTCAGTTGCCAACTCCACTCCATACATATATATGGGGAGGTACAAGCCCCAACTCTCTTTTACAGTGAAAACGGCAGGCACTTCTAACCGGCACTAGGAAACAGACTGAGAAACCAGAGTAAGGGTTTCTCCTGCAACCCGTTCCCTTTGTGCTGGATGAACGAACGTCTCTCCACATGCTCAGTTCTGAGAGATAAGTGTGTGTGAAAGCCGTCCTTCACCTAGCTTGAAGGGAACACAAAGTTTCTTTTCAGTTGCCAACTGCACTCCATACATATATATGGGGAGGTCCAAGCTCCAACTCGGTTTTACAGTGAAAACGGCAGGCACTTCAAACCGGCACTAGGAAACAGACTGAGAAACCAGAGTAAGGGTTTCTCCTGCAACCCGTTCCCTTTGTGCTGGATGAACGAACGTCTCTCCACATGCTCAGTTCTGAGAGATAAGTGTGTGTGAAAGCCGTCCTTCACCTAGCTTGAAGGGAACACAAAGTTTCTTTTCAGTTGCCAACTCCACTCCATACATATATATGGGGAGGTACAAGCCCCAACTCTCTTTTACAGTGAAAACGGCAGGCACTTCAAACCGGCACTAGGAAACAGACTGAGAAACCAGAGTAAGGGTTTCTCCTGCAACCCGTTCCATTTGTGCTGGATGAACGAACGTCTCTCCACATGCTCAGTTCTGAGAGATAAGTGTGTGTGAAAGCCGTCCTTCACCTAGCTTGAAGGGAACACAAAGTTTCTTTTCAGTTGCCAACTCCACTCCATACATATATATGGGGAGGTACAAGCTCCAACTCGGTTTTACAGTGAAAACGGCAGGCACTTCCAACCGGCACTAGGAAACAGACTGAGCAACCAGAGTAAGGGTTTCTCCTGCAACCCGTTCCCTTTGTGCTGGATGAACGAACGTCTCTCCTCATGCTCAGTTCAGAGAGATAAGTGTGTGTGAAAGCCGAACTTCACCTAGCTTGAAGGGAACACAAAGTTTCTTTTCAGTTGCCAACTCCACTCCATACATATATATGGGGAGGTCCAAGCTCCAACTCGGTTTTACAGTGAAAACGGCAGGCACTTCAAACCGGCACTAGGAAACAGACTGAGAAACCAGAGTAAGGGTTTCCCCTGCAACCCGTTCCCTTTGTGCTGGATGAACGAACGTCTCTCCACATGCTCAGTTCTGAGAGATAATTGTGTGTGAAAGCCGTCCTTCACCTAGCTTGAAGGGAACACAAAGTTTCTTTTCAGTTGCCAACTCCACTCCATACATATATATGGGGAGGTACAAGCTCCAACTCGGTTTTACAGTGTAAACGGCAGGCACTTCAAACCGGCACTAGGAAACAGACTGAGAAACCACAGTAAGGGTTTCTCCTGCAAAGCGTTCCCTTTGTGCTGGATGAGCGAACGTCTCTCCACATGCTCAGTTCTGAGAGATAAGTGTGTGTGAAAGCCGTCCTTCACCTAGCTTGAATGGAACACAAAGTTTCTTTTCAGTTGTCAACTCCACTCCATACATATATATGGGGAGGTACAAGCTCCAACTCGGTTTTACAGTGAAAACGGCAGGCACTTCAAACCGGCACTAGGAAACAGACTGAGAAACCAGAGTAAGGGTTTCTCCTGCAACCCGTTCCCTTTGTGCTGGATGAACGAACGTCTTTCCACATGCTCAGTTCTGAGAGATAAGTGTGTGTGAAAGCCGTCCTTCACCTAGCTTGAGGGGAACACAAAGTTTCTTTTCAGTTGCCAACTCCACTCCATACGTATATATGGGGAGGTACAAGCTCCAACTCGGTTTTACAGTGAAAACGGCAGGCACTTCAAACCGGCACTAGGAAACAGACTGAGAAACCAGAGTAAGGGTTTCTCCTGAAACCCGTTCCCTTTGTGCTGGATGAACGAACGTCTCTCCACATGCTCAGTTCTGAGAGATAAGTGTGTGTGAAAGCCGTCCTTCACCTAGCTTTAAGGGAACACAAAGTTTCTTTTCAGTTGCCAACTCCACTCCATACATATATATGGGGAGGTACAAGCTCCAACTCGGTTTTACAGTGAAAACGGCAGGCACTTCAAACCGGCACTAGGAAACAGACTGAGAAACCAGAGTAAGGGTTTCTCCTGCAACCCGTTCCCTTTGTGCTGGATGAACGAATGTCTCTCCACATGCTCAGTTCTGAGAGATAAGTGTGTGTGAAAGCCATCCTTCACCTAGCTTGAAGGGAACACAAAGTTTCTTTTCAGTTGCCAAATCCACTCCATACTTATATAAGGGGAGGTACAAGCTCCAACTCGGTTTTATAGTGAAAACGGCAGGCACTTCAACCCGGCACTAGGAAACAGACTGAGAAACCAGAGAAAGGGTTTCTCCTGCAACCCATTCCCTTTGTGCTGGATGAACGAACGTCTCTCCACATGCTCAGTTCTGAGAGATAAGTGTGTGTGAAAGCCGTCCTTCACCTAGCTTGAAGGGAACACAAAGTTTCTTTTCAGTTGCCAACTCCACTCCATAAATATATATGGGGAGGTACAAGCTCCAACTCCGTTTTACAGTGTAAACGGCAGGCACTTCAAACCGGCACTAGGAAACAGACTGAGAAACCAGAGTAAGGGTTTCTCCTGCATCCCGTTCCCTTTGTGCTGGATGAACGAACGTCTCTCCACATGCTCAGTTCTGAGAGATAAGTGTGTGTGAAAGCCGTCCTTCACCTAGCTTGAAAGGAACACAAAGTTTCTTTTCAGTTGCCAACTCCACTCCATACATATTTATGCGGTGATACAAGCTCCAACTCGGTTTTACAGTGAAAAGGGCAGGCACTTCAAACCGGCACTAGGAAACAGACAGAGAAATCAGAGAAAGGGTTTCTCCTGCAACCCGTTCCCTTTGTGCTGGATGAACGAACGTCTCTCCACATGCTCAGTTCTGAGAGATAAGTGTGTGTTAAAGCCGTCCTTCACCTAGCTTGAAGGGAACACAAAGTTTCTTTTCAGTTGCCAACTCCACTCCATACATATATATGGGGAAGTACAAGCTCCAACACGGTTTTACAGTGAAAATGGCAAGCACTTCTATCCGGCACTCGGAAACAGACTGAGAAACCAGAGAAAGGGTTTCTCTTGCAACCCGTTCCCTTTGTGCTTGCTGAACGAACGTCTCTCCACATGCTCAGTTCTGAGAGATAAGTGTGTGTGAAAGCCGTCCTTCACCTAGCTTGAAGGGAACACAAAGTTTCTTTTCAGTTGCCAACTCCACTCCATACATATATATGGGGAGGTACAAGCTCCAACTCGGTTTGACAGTGAAAACGGCAGGCACTTCAAACCGGCACTACGAAACAGACTGAGAAACCAGACTAAGGGTTTCTCCTGCAACCCGTTCCCTTTGTGCTGGATGAACGAACGTCTCTCCACATGCTCAGTTCTGAGAGATAAGTGTGTGTGAATGCCGTCTTTCACCTAGCTTGAGGGGAACACAAAGTTTCTTTTCAGTTGCCAACTCCACTCCATACATATATATGGGGAGGTACAAGCCCCAACTCTGTTTTACAGTGAAAACGGCAGGCACTTCTAACCGGCACTAGGAAACAGACTGAGAAACCAGAGTAAGGGTTTCCCCTGCAACCCGTTCCCTTTGTGCTGGATGAACGAACGTCTCTCCACATGCTCAGTTCTGAGAGATAAGTGTGTGTGAAAGCCGTCCTTCACCTAGCTTGAAGGGAACACAAAGTTTCTTTTCAGTTGCCAACTCCACTCCATACATATATATGCGGTGGTACAAGCTCCAACTCGGTTTGACAGTGAAAACGGCAGGCACTTCAAACCGGCACTACGAAACAGACTGAGAAACCAGACTAAGGGTTTTTCCTGCAACCCGTTCCCTTTGTGCTGGATGAACGAACGTCTCTCCACATGCTCAGTTCTGAGAGATAAGTGTGTGTGAAAGCCGTCCTTCACCTAGCTTGAAGGGAACACAAAGTTTCTTTTCAGTTGCCAACTCCACTCCATACATATATATGGGGAGGTACAAGCCCCAACTCTGTTTTACAGTGAAAACGGCAGGCACTTCTAACCGGCACTAGGAAACAGACTGAGAAACCAGAGTAAGGGTTTCTCCTGAAACCCGTTCCCTTTGTGCTGGATGAACGAACGTCTCTCCACATGCTCAGTTCTGAGAGATAAGTGTGTGTGAAAACCGTCCTTCACCTAGCTTGAAGGGAACACAAAGTTTCTTTTCAGTTGCCAACTCCACTCCATACATATATATGGGGAGGTACAATCTCCAACTCGGTTTTACAGTGAAAACGGCAGGCACTTCAAACCGGCACTAGGAAACAGACTGAGAAACCAGAGTAAGGGTTTCTCCTGCAACCCGTTCCCTTTGTGCTGGATGAACGAACGTCTCTCCACATGCTCAGTTCTGAGAGACAAGTGTGTGTGAAAGCCGTCCTTCACCTAGCTTGAAGGGAACACAAAGTTTCTTTTCAGTTGCGAACTCCACTCCATACATATATATGGGGAGGTACAAGCTCCAAGTCGGTTTTACAGTGAAAACGGCAGGCACTTCAAACCGGCACTAGGAAACAGACTTAGAAACCAGAGTAAGGGTTTCTCCTGCAACCCGTTCCCTTTGTGCTGGATGAACGAACGTCTCTCCTCATGCTCAGTTCAGAGAGATAAGTGCGTGTGAAAGCCGACCTTCACCTAGCTTGAAGGGAACACAAAGTTTCTTTTCAGTTGCCAACTCCACTCCATACATATATATGGGGAAGTCCAAGCTCCAACTCGGTTTTACAGTGAAAACGGCAGGCACTTCAAACCGGCACTAGGAAACAGACTGAGAAACCAAAGTAAGGGTTTCCCCTGCAACCCGTTCCCTTTGTGCTGGATGAACGAACGTCTCTCCACATGCTCAGTTCTGAGAGATAAGTGTGTGTGAAAGCCGTCCTTCACCTAGCTTGAAGGGAACACAAAGTTTCTTTTCAGTTGCCAACTCCACTCCATACATATATATGGGGAGGTACAAGCTCCAACTCGGTTTTACAGTGTAAACGGCAGGCACTTCAAACCGGCACTAGAAAACAGACTGAGAAACCAGAGTAAGGGTTTCTCCTGCAAACCGTTCCCTTTGTGCTGGATGAGCGAACGTCTCTCCACATGCTCAGTTCTGAGAGATAAGTGTGTGTGAAAGCCGTCCTTCACCTAGCTTGAAGGGAACACAAAGTTTCTTTTCAGTTGTCAACTCCACTCCATACATATATATGGGGAGGTACAAGCTCCAACTCGGTTTTACAGTGAAAACGGCAGGCACTTCAAAGCGGCACTAGGAAACAGACTGAGAAACCAGAGTAAGGGTTTCTCCTGCAACCCGTTCCCTTTGTGCTGGATGAACGAACCTCTTTCCACATGCTCAGTTCTGAGAGATAAGTGTGTGTGAAAGCCGTCCTTCACCTAGCTTGAGGGGAACACAAAGTTTCTTTTCAGTTGCCAACTCCACTCCATACGTATATATGGGGAGGTACAAGCTCCAACTCGGTTTTACAGTGAAAACGGCAGGCACTTCAAACCGGCACTAGGAAACAGACTGAGAAACCAGAGTAAGGGTTTCTCCTGCAACCCGTTCCCTTTGTGCTGGATGAACGAACGTCTCTCCACATGCTCAGTTCTGAGAGATAAGTGTGTGTGAAAGCCGTCCTTCACCTAGCTTGAAGGGAACACAAAGTTTCTTTTCAGTTGCCAACTCCACTCCATACATATATATGGGGAGGTACAAGCTCCAACTCGGTTTTACAGTGAAAACGGCAGGCACTTCAAACCGGCACTAGGAAACAGACTGAGAAACCAGAGTAAGGGTTTCTCCTGCAACCCGTTCCCTTTGTGCTGGATGAACGAACGTCTCTCCACATGCTCAGTTCTGAGAGATAAGTGTGTGTGAAAGCCGTCCTTCACCTAGCTTGAAGGGAACACAAAGTTTCTTTTCAGTTGCCAACTCCACTCCATACATATATATGCGGTGGTACAAGCTCTAACTCGGTTTGAAAGTGAAAACGGCAGGCACTTCAAACCGGCACTACGAAACAGACTGAGAAACCAAACTAAGGGTTTCTCCTGCAACCCGTTCCCTTTGTGCTGGATGAACGAACGTCTCTCCACATGCTCAGTTATGAGAGATAAGTGTGTGTGAAAGCCGTCCTTCACCTAGCTTGAAGGGAACACAAAGTTTCTTTTCAGTTGCCAACTCCACTCCATACATATATATGGGGAGGTACAAGCCCCAACTCTCTTTTACAGTGAAAACGGCAGGCACTTCAAACCGGCACTAGGAAACAGACTGAGAAACCAGAGTAAGGGTTTCTCCTGCAACCCGTTCCCTTTGTGCTGGATGAACGAACGTCTCTCCACATGCTCAGTTCTGAGAGATAAGTGTGTGTGAAAGCCGTCCTTCACGTAGCTTGAAGGGAACACAAAGTTTCTTTTCAGTTGCCAACACCACTCCATACATATATATGGGGAGGTACAAGCTCCAACTCGGTTTTACAGTGAAAACGGCAGGCACTTCAAACCGGCACTTGGAAACAGACGGAGAAACCAGAGTAAGGGTTTCTCCTGCAACCCGTTCCCTTTGTGCTGGATGAACGAACGTCTCTCCTCATGCTCAGTTCAGAGAGATAAGTGTGTGTGAAAGCCGACCTTCACCTAGCTTGAAGGGAACACAAAGTTTCTTTTCAGTTGCCAACTCCACTCCATACATATATATGGGGAGGTACAAGCTCCAACTCGGTTTTACAGTGAAAACGGCAGGCACTTCAAACCGGCACTATTAAACAGACTGAGAAACCAGAGTAAGGGTTTCTCCTGCAACCCGTTCCCTTTGTGCTGGATGAACGAATGTCTCTCCACATGCTCAGTTCTGAGAGATAAGTGTGTGTGAAAGCCATCCTTCACCTAGCTTGAAGGGAACACAAAGTTTCTTTTCAGTTGCCAAATCCACTCCATACATATATAAGGGGAGTTACAAGCTCCAACTCGGTTTAATAGTGAAAACGGCAGGCACTTCAACCCGGCACTAGGAAACAGACTGAGAAACCAGAGAAAGGGTTTCTCCTGCAACCCGTTCCCTTTGTGCTGGATGAACGAACGTCTCTCCACATGCTCAGTTCTGAGAGATAAGTGTGTGTGAAAGCCGTCCTTCACCTAGCTTGAAGGGAACACAAAGTTTCTTTTCAGTTGCCAACTCCACTCCATACATATATATGGGGAGGTACAAGCTCCAACGCGGTTTTACAGTGAAAACGGCAGGCACTTCAAACCGGCACTAGGAAACAGACTGAGAAACCAGAGTAAGGGTTTCTCCTGCAACCCGTTCCCTTTGTGCTGGATGAACGAACGTCTCTCCTCATGCTCAGTTCAGAGAGATAAGTGTGTGTGAAAGCCGACCTTCACCTAGCGTGAAGGGAACACAAAATTTCTTTTCAGTTGCCAACTCCACTCCATACATATATATGGGGAGGTACAAGCTCCAACTCGGTTTGACAGTGAAAACGGCAGGCACTTCAAACCGGCACTAGGAAACAGACTGTGAAACCAGAGTAAGGGTTTCCCCTGCAACCCGTTCCCTTTGTGCTGGATGAACGAACGTCTCTCCACATGCTCAGTTCTGAGAGATAAGTGTGTGTGAAAGCCGTCCTTCACCTAGCTTGAAGGGAACACAAAGTTTCTTTTCAGTTGCCAACTCCACTCCATAAATATATATGGTTAGGTACAAGCTCCAACTCGGTTTTACAGTGTAAACGGCAGGCACTTCATACCGGCACTAGGAAACAGACTGAGAAACCAGAGTAAGGGTTTCTCCTGCAACCCGTTCCCTTTGTGCTGGATGAACGAACGTCTCTCCACATGCTCAGTTCTGAGAGATAAGTGTGTGTGAAAGCCGTCCTTCACCTAGCTTGAAAGGAACACAAAGTTTCTTTTCAGTTGCCAACTCCACTCCATACATATTTATGGGGTGATACAAGCTCCAACTCGGTTTTACAGTGAAAACGGCAGGCACTTCAAACCGGCACTAGGAAACAGACAGAGAAATCAGAGAAAGGGTTTCTCCTGCAACCCGTTCCCTTTGTGCTGGATGAACGAACGTCTCTCCACATGCTCAGTTCTGAGAGATAAGTGTGTGTGAAAGCCGTCCTTCACCTAGCTTGAAGGGAACACAAAGTTTCTTTTCAGTTGCCAACTCCACTCCATACATATATATGGGGAGGTACAAGCTCCAACTCGGTTTTACAGTGAAAACGGCAGGCACTTCAAACCGGCACTAGGAAACAGACTGAGAAACCAGAGTAAGGGTTTCTCCTGCAACCCGTTCCCTTTGTGCTGGATGAACGAACGTCTCTCCACATGCTCAGTTCTGAGAGATAAGTGTGTGTGAAAGCCGTCCTTCACCTAGCTTGAAGGGAACACAAAGTTTCTTTTCAGTTGCCAACTCCACTCCATACATATATATGCGGTGGTACAAGCTCTAACTCGGTTTGAAAGTGAAAACGGCAGGCACTTCAAACCGGCACTACGAAACAGACTGAGAAACCAGACTAAGGGTTTCTCCTGCAACCCGTTCCCTTTGTGCTGGATGAACGAACGTCTCTCCACATGCTCAGTTCTGAGAGATAAGTGTGTGTGAAAGCCGTCCTTCACCTAGCTTGAAGGGAACACAAAGTTTCTTTTCAGTTGCCAACTCCACTCCATACATATATATGGGGAGGTACAAGCCCCAACTCTCTTTTACAGTGAAAACGGCAGGCACTTCAAACCGGCACTAGGAAACAGACTGAGAAACCAGAGTAAGGGTTTCTCCTGCAACCCGTTCCCTTTGTGCTGGATGAACGAACGTCTCTCCACATGCTCAGTTCTGAGAGATAAGTGTGTGTGAAAGCCGTCCTTCACGTAGCTTGAAGGGAACACAAAGTTTCTTTTCAGTTGCCAACACCACTCCATACATATATATGGGGAGGTACAAGCTCCAACTCGGTTTTACAGTGAAAACGGCAGGCACTTCAAACCGGCACTTGGAAACAGACGGAGAAACCAGAGTAAGGGTTTCTCCTGCAACCCGTTCCCTTTGTGCTGGATGAACGAACGTCTCTCCACATGCTCAGTTCTGAGAGATAAGTGTGTGTGAAAGCCGACCTTCACCTAGCTTGAAGGGAACACAAAGTTTCTTTTCAGTTGCCAACTCCACTCCATACATATATATGGGGAGGTACAAGCTCCAACTCGGTTTTACAGTGAAAACGGCAGGCACTTCAAACCGGCACTATTAAACAGACTGAGAAACCAGAGTAAGGGTTTCTCCTGCAACCCGTTCCCTTTGTGCTGGATGAACGAATGTCTCTCCACATGCTCAGTTCTGAGAGATAAGTGTGTGTGAAAGCCATCCTTCACCTAGCATGAAGGGAACACAAAGTTTCTTTTCAGTTGCCAAATCCACTCCATACATATATAAGGGGAGTTACAAGCTCCAACTCGGTTTTATAGTGAAAACGGCAGGCACTTCAACCCGGCACTAGGAAACAGACTGAGAAACCAGAGAAAGGGTTTCTCCTGCAACCCGTTCCCTTTGTGCTGGATGAACGAACGTCTCTCCACATGCTCAGTTCTGAGAGATAAGTGTGTGTGAAAGCCGTCCTTCACCTAGCTTGAAGGGAACACAAAGTTTCTTTTCAGTTGCCAACTCCACTCCATACATATATATGGGGAGGTACAAGCTCCAACGCGGTTTTACAGTGAAAACGGCAGGCACTTCAAACCGGCACTAGGAAACAGACTGAGAAACCAGAGTAAGGGTTTCTCCTGCAACCCGTTCCCTTTGTGCTGGATGAACGAACGTCTCTCCTCATGCTCAGTTCAGAGAGATAAGTGTGTGTGAAAGCCGACCTTCACGTAGCGTGAAGGGAACACAAAATTTCTTTTCAGTTGCCAACTCCACTCCATACATATATATGGGGAGGTACAAGCTCCAACTCGGTTTGACAGTGAAAACGGCAGGCACTTCAAACCGGCACTAGGAAACAGACTGTGAAACCAGAGTAAGGGTTTCCCCTGCAACCCGTTCCCTTTGTGCTGGATGAACGAACGTCTCTCCACATGCTCAGTTCTGAGAGATAAGTGTGTGTGAAAGCCGTCCTTCACCTAGCTTGAAGGGAACACAAAGTTTCTTTTCAGTTGCCAACTCCACTCCATAAATATATATGGGGAGGTACAAGCTCCAACTCGGTTTTACAGTGTAAACGGCAGGCACTTCAAACCGGCACTAGGAAACAGACTGAGAAACCAGAGTAAGGGTTTCTCCTGCAACCCGTTCCCTTTGTGCTGGATGAACGAACGTCTCTCCACATGCTCAGTTCTGAGAGATAAGTGTGTGTGAAAGCCGTCCTTCACCTAGCTTGAAAGGAACACAAAGTTTCTTTTCAGTTGCCAACTCCACTCCATACATATTTATGGGGTGATACAAGCTCCAACTCGGTTTTACAGTGAAAACGGCAGGCACTTCAAACCGGCACTAGGAAACAGACAGAGAAATCAGAGAAAGGGTTTCTCCTGCAACCCGTTCCCTTTGTGCTGGATGAACGAACGTCTCTCCACATGCTCAGTTCTGAGAGATAAGTGTGTGTGAAAGCCGTCCTTCACCTAACTTGAAGGGAACACAAAGTTTCTTTTCAGTTGCCAACTCCACTCCATACATATATATGGGGAAGTACAAGCTCCAACACGGTTTTACAGTGAAAATGGCAAGCACTTCTATCCGGCACTCGGAAACAGACTGAGAAACCAGAGTAAGAGTTTCTCCTGCAACCCGTTCCCTTTGTGCTGGATGAACGAACGTCTCTCCACATGCTCAGTTCTGAGAGATAAGTGTGTGTGAAAGCCGTCCTTCACCTAGCTTGAAGTGAACACAAAGTTTCTTTTCAGTTGCCAACACCACTCCATACATATATATGGGGAGGTACAAGCTCCAACTCGGTTTGACAGTGAAAACGGCAGGCACTTCAAACCGGCACTAGGAAACAGACTGAGAAACCAGAGTAAGGGTTTCTCCTGCAACCCGTTCCCTTTGTGCTGGATGAACGAACGTCTCTCCACATGCTCAGTTCTGAGAGATAAGTGTGTGTGAAAGCCGTCCTTCACCTAGCTTGAGGGGAACACAAAGTTTCTTTTCAGTTGCAATCTCCACTCCATACATATATATGGGGAGGTACAAGCTCCAACTCGGTTTTACAGTGAAAACGGCAGGCACTTCAAACCGGCACTAGGAAACACACTGAGAAACCAGAGTAAGGGTTTCTCCTGCAACCCGTTCCCTTTGTGCTGGATGAACGAACGTCTCTCCACATGCTCAGTTCTGAGAGATAAGTGTGTGTGAAAGCCGTCCTTCACCTAGCTTGAAGGGAACACAAAGTTTCTTTTCAGTTGCCAACTGCACTCCATACATATATATGGGGAGGTCCAAGCTCCAACTCGGTTTTACAGTGAAAACGGCAGGCACTTCAAACCGGCACTAGGAAACAGGCTGAGAAACCAGAGTAAGGGTTTCTCCTGAAACCCGTTCCCTTTGTGCTGGATGAACGAACGTCTTTCCACATGCTCAGTTCTGAGAGATAAGTGTGTGTGAAAGCCGTCCTTCACCTAGCTTGAAGGGAACACAAAGTTTCTTTTCAGTTGCCAACTCCACTCCATACATATATATGGGGAGGTACAAGCTCCAACTCGGTTTTACAGTGAAAACGGCAGGCACTTCAAACCGGCACTAGGAAACAGACTGAGAAACCAGAGAAAGGGTTTCTCTTGCAACCCGTTCCCTTTGTGCTGGCTGAACGAACGTCTCTCCACATGCTCAGTTCTGAGAGATAAGTGTGTGTGAAAGCCGTCCTTCACCTAGCTTGAAGGGAACACAAAGTTTCTTTTCAGTTGCCAACTCCACTCCATACATATATGTGGGGAGGTACAAGCTCCAACTCGGTTTGACAGTGAAAACGGCAGGCACTTCAAACCGGCACTACGAAACAGACTGAGAAACCAGACTAAGGGTTTCTCCTGCAACCCGTTCCCTTTGTGCTGGATGAACGAACGTCTCTCCACATGCTCAGTTCTGAGAGATAAGTGTGTGTGAAAGCCGTCTTTCACCTAGCTTGAGGGGAACACAAAGTTTCTTTTCAGTTGCCAACTCCACTCCATACATATATATGGGGAGGTACAAGCCCCAACTCTGTTTTACAGTGAAAACGGCAGGCACTTCTAACCGGCACTAGGAAACAGACTGAGAAACCAGAGTAAGGGTTTCTCCTGCAACCCGTTCCCTTTGTGCTGGATGAACGAACGTCTCTCCACATGCTCAGTTCTGAGAGATAAGTGTGTGTGAAAGCCGTCCTTCACCTAGCTTGAAGGGAACACAAAGTTTCTTTTCAGTTGCCAACTCCACTCCATACATATATATGCGGTGGTACAAGCTCCAACTCGGTTTGACAGTGAAAACGGCAGGCACTTCAAACCGGCACTACGAAACAGACTGAGAAACCAGACTAAGGGTTTCTCCTGCAACCCGTTCCCTTTGTGCTGGATGAACGAACGTCTCTCCACATGCTCAGTTCTGAGAGATAAGTGTGTGTGAAAGCCGTCCTTCACCTAGCTTGAAGGGAACACAAAGTTTCTTTTCAGTTGCCAACTCCACTCCATAAATATATATGGGGAGGTACAAGCTCCAACTCGGTTTTACCGTGAAAACGGCAGGCACTTCAAACCGGCACTAGGAAACAGACTGAGAAACCAGAGTAAGGGTTTCTCCTGCAACCCGTTCCCTTTGTGCTGGATGAACGAACGTCTCTCCTCATGCTCAGTTCAGAGAGATAAGTGTGTGTGAAAGCCGACCTTCACCTAGCTTGAAGGGAACACAAAGTTTCTTTTCAGTTGCCAACTCCACTCCATACATATATATGGGGAAGTCCAAGCTCCAACTCGGTTTTACAGTGAAAACGGCAGGCACTTCAAACCGGCACTAGGAAACAGACTGAGAAACCAGAGTAAGGGTTTCCCCTGCAACCCGTTCCCTTTGTGCTGGATGAACGAACGTCTCTCCACATGCTCAGTTCTGAGAGATAAGTGTGTGTGAAAGCCGTCCTTCACCTAGCTTGAAGGGAACACAAAGTTTCTTTTCAGTTGCCAACTCCACTCCATACATATATATGGGGAGATACAAGCTCCAACTCGGTTTTACAGTGTAAACGGCAGGCACTTCAAACCGGCACTAGAAAACAGACTGAGAAACCAGAGTAAGGGTTTCTCCTGCAAACCGTTCCCTTTGTGCTGCATGAGCGAACGTCTCTCCACATGCTCAGTTCTGAGAGATAAGTGTGTGTGAAAGCCGTCCTTCACCTAGCTTGAAGGGAACACAAAGTTTCTTTTCAGTTGTCAACTCCACTCCATACATATATATGGGGAGGTACAAGCTCCAACTCGGTTTTACAGTGAAAACGGCAGGCACTTCAAACCGGCACTAGGAAACAGACTGAGAAACCAGAGTAAGGGTTTCTCCTGCAACCCGTTCCCTTTGTGCTGGATGAACGAACCTCTTTCCACATGCTCAGTTCTGAGAGATAAGTGTGTGTGAAAGCCGTCCTTCACCTAGCTTGAGGGGAACACATAGTTTCTTTTCAGTTGCCAACTCCACTCCATACGTATATATGGGGAGGTACAAGCTCCAACTCGGTTTTACAGTGAAAACGGCAGGCACTTCAAACCGGCACTAGGAAACAGACTGAGAAACCAGAGTAAGGGTTTCTCCTGAAACCCGTTCCCTTTGTGCTGGATGAACGAACGTCTCTCCACATGCTCAGTTCTGAGAGATAAGTGTGTGTGAAAGCCGTCCTTCACCTAGCTTGAAGGGAACACAAAGTTTCTTTTCAGTTGCCAACTCCACTCCATACATATATATGGGGAGGTACAAGCTCCAACTCGGTTTTACAGTGAAAACGGCAGGCACTTCAAACCGGCACTAGGAAACAGACTGAGAAACCAGAGTAAGGGTTTCTCCTGCAACCCGTTCCCTTTGTGCTGGATGAACGAACGTCTCTATACATGCTCAGTTCTGAGAGATAAGTGTGTTTGAAAGCCATCCTTCACCTAGCTTGAAGGGAACACAAAGTTTCTTTTCAGTTGCCAAATCCACTCCATACATATATAAGGGGAGGTACAAGCTCCAACTCGTTTTTATAGTGAAAACGGCAGGCACTTCAACCCGGCACTAGGAAACAGACTGAGAAACCAGAGAAAGGGTTTCTCCTGCAACCCGTTCCCTTTGTGCTGGATGAACGAACGTCTCTCCACATGCTCAGTTCTGAGAGATAAGTGTGTGTGAAAGCCGTCCTTCAACTAGCTTGAAGGGAACACAAAGTTTCTTTTCAGTTGCCAACTCCACTCCATACATATATATGGGGAGGTCCAAGCTACAACTCGGTTTTACAGTGAAAACGGCAGGCACTTCAAACCGGCACTAGGAAACAGACTGAGAAACCAGAGTAAGGGTTTCCCCTGCAACCCGTTCCCTTTGTGCTGGATGAACGAACGTCTCTCCACATGCTCAGTTCTGAGAGATAAGTGTGTGTGAAAGCCGTCCTTCACCTAGCTTGAAGGGAACACAAAGTTTCTTTTCAGTTGCCAACTCCACTCCATACATATATATGGGGAGGTACAAGCTCCAACTCGGTTTTACAGTGTAAATGGCAGGCACTTCAAACCGGCACTAGGAAACAGACTGAGAAACCAGAGTAAGGGTTTCTCCTGCAACCCGTTCCCTTTGTGCTGGATGAACGAACGTCTCTCCACATGCTCAGTTCTGAGAGATAAGTGTGTGTGAAAGCCGTCCTTCACCTAGCTTGAGGGGAACACAAAGTTTCTTTTCAGTTGTCAACTCCACTCCATACGTATATATGGGGAGGTACAAGCTCCAACTCGGTTTTACCGTGAAAACGGCAGGCACTTCAACCCGGCACTAGGAAACAGACTGAGAAACCAGAGTAAGGGTTTCTCCTGCAACCCGTTTCCTTTGTGCTGGATGAACGAACCTCTTTCCACATGCTCAGTTCTGAGAGATAAGTGTGTGTGAAATCCGTCCTTCACCTATCTTGAGGGGAACACAAAGTTTCTTTTCAGTTGCCAACTCCACTCCATACATATATATGGGGAGGTACAAGCTCCAACTCGGTTTTACAGTGAAAACGGCAGGCACTTCAAACCGGCACTAGGAAACAGACTGAGAAACCAGAGTAAGGGTTTCTCCTGCAACCCGTTCCCTTTGTGCTGGATGAACGAACCTCTTTCCACATGCTCAGTTCTGAGAGATAAGTGTGTGTGAAAGCCGTCCTTCACCTAGCTTGAGGGGAACACAAAGTTTCTTTTCAGTTGCCAACTCCACTCCATACGTATATATGGGGAGGTACAAGCTCCAACTCGGTTTTACAGTGAAAACGGCAGGCACTTCAAACCGGCACTAGGAAACAGACTGAGAAACCAGAGTATGGGTTTCTCCTGAAACCCGTTCCCTTTGTGCTGGATGAACGAACGTCTCTCCACATGCTCAGTTCTGAGAGATAAGTGTGTGTGAAAGCCGTCCTTCACCTAGCTTTAAGGGAACACAAAGTTTCTTTTCAGTTGCCAACTCCACTCCATACATATATATGGGGAGGTACAAGCTCCAACTCGGTTTTACAGTGAAAACGGCAGGCACTTCAAACCGGCACTAGGAAACAGACTGAGAAACCAGAGTAAGGGTTTCTCCTGCAACCCGTTCCCTTTGTGCTGGATGAACGAATGTCTCTCCACATGCTCAGTTCTGAGAGATAAGTGTGTGTGAAAGCCATCCTTCACCTAGCTTGAAGGGAACACAAAGTTTCTTTTCAGTTGCCAAATCCACTCCATACATATATAAGGGGAGGTACAAGCTCCAACTCGGTTTTATAGTGAAAACGGCAGGCACTTCAACCCGGCACTAGGAAACAGACTGAGAAACCAGAGAAAGGGTTTCTCCTGCAACCCGTTCCCTTTGTGCTGGATGAACGACCGTCTCTCCACATGCTCAGTTCTGAGAGATAAGTGTGTGTGAAAGCCGTCCTTCACCTAGCTTGAAGGGAACACAAAGTTTCTTTTCAGTTGCCAACTCCACTCCATACATATATATGGGGAGGTACAAGCTCCAACGCGGTTTTACAGTGAAAACGGCAGGCACTTCAAACCGGCACTAGGAAACAGACTGAGAAACCAGAGTAAGGGTTTCTCCTGCAAACCGTTCCCTTTGTGCTGGATGAACGAACGTCTCTCCTCATGCTCAGTTCAGAGAGATAAGTGTGTGTGAAAGCCGACCTTCACCTAGCGTGAAGGGAACACAAAATTTCTTTTCAGTTGCCAACTCCACTCCATACATATATATGGGGAGGTCCAAGCTCCAACTCGGTTTTACAGTGAAAACGGCAGGCACTTCAAACCGGCACTAGGAAACAGACTGTGAAACCAGAGTAAGGGTTTCCCCTGCAACCCGTTCCCTTTGTGCTGGATGAACGAACGTCTCTCCACATGCTCAGTTCTGAGAGATAAGTGTGTGTGAAAGCCGTCCTTCACCTAGCTTGAAGGGAACACAAAGTTTCTTTTCAGTTGCCAACTCCACTCCATACATATATATGGGGAGGTACAAGCTCCAACTCGGTTTTACAGTGTAAACGGCAGGCACTTCAAACCGGCACTAGGAAACAGACTGAGAAACCAGAGTAAGGGTTTCTCCTGCAACCCGTTCCCTTTGTGCTGGATGAACGAACGTCTCTCCACATGCTCAGTTCTGAGAGATAAGTGTGCGTGAAAGCCGTCCTTCACCTAGCTTGAGGGGAACACAAAGTTTCTTTTCAGTTGTCAACTCCACTCCATACATATATATGGGGAGGTACAAGCTCCAACTCGGTTTTACAGTGAAAACGGCAGGCACTTCAAACCGGCACTAGGAAACAGACTGAGAAACCAGAGTAAGGGTTTCTCCTGCAACCCGTTTCCTTTGTGCTGGATGAACGAACCTCTTTCCACATGCTCAGTTCTGAGAGATAAGTGTGTGTGAAATCCGTCCTTCACCTAGCTTGAGGGGAACACAAAGTTTCTTTTCAGTTGCCAACTCCACTCCATACATATATATGGGGAGGTACAAGCTCCAACTCGGTTTTACAGTGAAAACGGCAGGCACTTCAAACCGGCACTAGGAAACAGACTGAGAAACCAGAGTAAGGGTTTCTCCTGCAACCCGTTCCCTTTGTGCTGGATGAACGAACCTCTTTCCACATGCTCAGTTCTGAGAGATAAGTGTGTGTGAAAGCCGTCCTTCACCTAGCTTGAGGGGAACACAAAGTTTCTTTTCAGTTGCCAACTCCACTCCATACGTATATATGGGGAGGTACAAGCTCCAACTCGGTTTTACAGTGAAAACGGCAGGCACTTCAAACCGGCACTAGGAAACAGACTGAGAAACCAGAGTAAGGGTTTCTCCTGAAACCCGTTCCCTTTGTGCTGGATGAACGAACGTCTCTCCACATGCTCAGTTCTGAGAGATAAGTGTGTGTGAAAGCCGTCCTTCACCTAGCTTGAAGGGAACACAAAGTTTCTTTTCAGTTGCCAACTCCACTCCATACATATATATGGGGAGGTACAAGCTCGAACTCGGTTTTACAGTGTAAACGGCAGGCACTTCAAACCGGCACTAGGAAACAGACTGAGAAACCAGAGTAAGGGTTTCTCCTGCAACCCGTTCCCTTTGTGCTGGATGAACGAACGTCTCTCCACATACTCAGTTCTGAGAGATAAGTGTGTGTGAAAGCCGTCCTTCACCTAGCTTGAAAGGAACACAAAGTTTCTTTTCAGTTGCCAACTCCACTCCATACATATATATGGGGTGATACAAGCTCCAACTCGGTTTTACAGTGAAAACGGCAGGCACTTCAAACCGGCACTAGGAAACAGACAGAGAAATCAGAGAAAGGGTTTCTCCTGCAACCCGTTCCCTTTGTGCTGGATGAACGACCGTCTTTCCACATGCTCAGTTCTGAGAGATAAGTGTGTGTGAAAGCCGTCCTTCACCTAGCTTGAAGGGAACACAAAGTTTCTTTTCAGTTGCCAACTCCACTCCATACATATATATGGGGAAGTACAAGCTCCAACACGGTTTTACAGTGAAAATGGCAAGCACTTCTATCCGGCACTCGGAAACAGACTGAGAAACCAGAGTAAGAGTTTCTCCTGCAAACCGTTCCCTTTGTGCTGGATGAACGAACGTCTCTCCACATGCTCAGTTCTGAGAGATAAGTGTGTGTGAAAGCCGTCCTTCACCTAGCTTGAAGTGAACACAAAGTTTCTTTTCAGTTGCCAACTCCACTCCATACATATATATGGGGAGGTACAAGCTCCAACTCGGTTTGACAGTGAAAACGGCAGGCACTTCAAACCGGCACAAGGAAACAGAATGAGAAACCAGAGTAAGGGTTTCCCCTGCAACCCGTTCCCTTTGTGCTGGATGAACGAACGTCTCTCCACATGCTCAGTTCTGAGAGATAAGTGTGTGTGAAAGCCGTCCTTCACCTAGCTTGAGGGGAACACAAAGTTTCTTTTCAGTTGCAATCTCCACTCCATACATATATATGGGGAGGTACAAGCTCCAACTCGGTTTTACAGTGAAAACGGCAGGCACTTCAAACCGGCACTAGGAAACACACTGAGAATCCAGAGTAAGGGTTTCTCCTGCAACCCGTTCCCTTTGTGCTGGATGAACGAACGTCTCTCCACATGCTCAGTTCTGAGAGATAAGTGTGTGTGAAAGCCGTCGTTCACCTAGCTTGAAGGGAACACAAAGATTCTTTTCAGTTGCCAACTGCACTCCATACATATATATGGGGAGGTCCAAGCTCCAACTCGGTTTTACAGTGAAAACGGCAGGCACTTCAAACCGGAACTAGGAAACAGACTGGGAAACCAGAGAAATGGTTTCTCCTGAAACCCGTTCCCTTTGTGCTGGATGAACGAACGTCTCTCCACATGCTCAGTTCTGAGAGATAAGTGTGTGTGAAAGCCGTCCTTCACCTAGCTTGAAGGGAACACAAAGTTTCTTTTCAGTTGCCAACTCCACTCCATACATATATATGGGGAGGTACAAGCTCCAACTCGGTTTTACAGTGAAAACGGCAGGTACTTCAAACCGGCACTAGGAAACAGACTGAGAAACCAGAGAAAGGGTTTCTCTTGCAACCCGTTCCCTTTGTGCTGGCTGAACGAACGTCTCTCCACATGCTCAGTTCTGAGAGATAAGTGTGTGTGAAAGCCGTCCTTCACCTAGCTTGAAGGGAACACAAAGTTTCTTTTCAGTTGCCAACTCCACTCCATACATATACATGGGGAGGTACAAGCTCCAACTCGGTTTGACAGTGAAAACGGCAGGCACTTCAAACCGGCACTACGAAACAGACTGAGAAACCAGACTAAGGGTTTCTCCTGCAACCCGTTCCCTTTGTGCTGGATGAACGAACGTCTCTCCACATGCTCAGTTCTGAGAGATAAGTGTGTGTGAAAGCCGTCTTTCACATACCTTGAGGGGAACACAAAGTTTCTTTTCAGTTGCCAACTCCACTCCATACATATATATGGGGAGGTACAAGCCCCAACTCTGTTTTACAGTGAAAACGGCAGGCACTTCAAACCGGCACTAGGAAACAGACTGAGAAACCAGAGTAAGGGTTTCTCCTGCAACCCGTTCCCTTTGTGCTGGATGAACGAACGTCTCTCCACATGCTCAGTTCTGAGAGATAATTGTGTGTGAAAGCCGTCCTTCACCTAGCTTGAAGGGAACACAAAGTTTCTTTTCAGTTGCCAACTCCACTCCATACATATATATGGGGAGGTACAAGCTCCAACTCGGTTTTACAGTGAAAACGGCAGGCACTTCAAACCGGCACTAGGAAACAGACTGAGAAACCAGAGTAAGGGTTTCTCCTGCAACCCGTTCCCTTTGTGCTGGATGAACGAACCTCTTTCCACATGCTCAGTTCTGAGAGATAAGTGTGTGTGAAAGCCGTCCTTCACCTAGCTTGAAGGGAACACAAAGTTTCTTTTCAGTTGCCAACTCCACTCCATACATATATATGGGGAGGTACAAGCTCCAACTCGGTTTTACAGTGAAAACGGCAGGCACTTCAAACCGGCACTAGGAAACAGACTGAGAAACCAGAGTAAGGGTTTCTCCTGCAACCCGTTCCCTTTGTGCTGGATGAACGAACGTCTCTCCTCATGCTCAGTTCAGAGAGATAAGTGTGTGTGAAAGCCGACCTTCACCTAGCTTGAAGGGAACACAAAGTTTCTTTTCAGTTGCCAACTCCACTCCATACATATATATGGGGAGGTCCAAGCTCCAACTCGGTTTTACAGTGAAAACGGCAGGCACTTCAAACCGGCACTAGGAAACAGACTGAGAAACCAGAGTAAGGGTTTCCCCTGCAACCCGTTCCCTTTGTGCTGGATGAGCGAACGTCTCTCCACATGCTCAGTTCTGAGAGATAAGTGTGTGTGAAAGCCGTCCTTCACCTAGCTTGAAGGGAACACAAAGTTTCTTTTCAGTTTCCAACTCCACTCCATACATATATATGGGGAGGTACAAGCTCCAACTCGGTTTTACAGTGAAAACGGCAGGCACTTCAAACCGGCACTAGGAAACAGACTGAGAAACCAGAGTAAGGGTTTCTCCTGCAACCCGTTCCCTTTGTGCTGGATGAACGAACGTCTCTCCACATGCTCAGTTCTGAGAGATAAGTGTGTGTGAAATCCATCCTTCACCTAGCTTGAAGGGAACACAAAGTTTCTTTTCAGTTGCCAAATCCACTCCATACATATATAAGGGGAGGTACAAGCTCCAACTCGGTTTTATAGTGAAAACGGCAGGCACTTCAACCCGGCACTAGGAAACAGACTGAGAAACCAGAGAAAGGGTTTCTCCTGCAACCCGTTCCCTTTGTGCTGGATGAACGAACGTCTCTCCACATGCTCAGTTCTGAGAGATAAGTGTGTGTGAAAGCCGTCCTTCAACTAGCTTGAAGGGAACACAAAGTTTCTTTTCAGTTGCCAACTCCACTCCATACATATATATGGGGAGGTCCAAGCTACAACTCGGTTTTACAGTGAAAACGGCAGGCACTTCAAACCGGCACTAGGAAACAGACTGAGAAACCAGAGTAAGGGTTTCCCCTGCAACCCGTTCCCTTTGTGCTGGATGAACGAACGTCTCTCCACATGCTCAGTTCTGAGTGATAAGTGTGTGTGAAAGCCGTCCTTCACCTAGCTTGAAGGGAACACAAAGTTTCTTTTCAGTTGCCAACTCCACTCCATACATATATATGGGGAGGTACAAGCTCCAACTCGGTTTTACAGTGTAAATGGCAGGCACTTCAAACTGGCACTAGGAAACAGACTGAGAAACCAGAGTAAGGGTTTCTCCTGCAACCCGTTCCCTTTGTGCTGGATGAACGAACGTCTCTCCACATGCTCAGTTCTGAGAGATAAGTGTGTGTGAAAGCCGTCCTTCACCTAGCTTGGGGGAACACAAAGTTTCTTTTCAGTTGTCAACTCCACTCCATACGTATATATGGGGAGGTACAAGCTCAAACTCGGTTTTACCGTGAAAACGGCAGGCACTTCAAACCGGCACTAGGAAACAGACTGAGAAACCAGAGTAAGGGTTTCTCCTGCAACCCGTTTCCTTTGTGCTGGATGAACGAACCTCTTTCCACATGCTCAGTTCTGAGAGATAAGTGTGTGTGAAATCCGTCCTTCACCTAGCTTGAGGGGAACACAAAGTTTCTTTTCAGTTGCCAACTCCACTCCATACATATATATGGGGAGGTACAAGCTCCAACTCGGTTTTACAGTGAAAACGGCAGGCACTTCAAACCGGCACTAGGAAACAGACTGAGAAACCAGAGTAAGGGTTTCTCCTGCAACCCGTTCCCTTTGTGCTGGATGAACGAACCTCTTTCAACATGCTCAGTTCTGAGAGATAAGTGTGTGTGAAAGCCGTCCTTCACCTAGCTTGAGGGGAACACAAAGTTTCTTTTCAGTTGCCAACTCCACTCCATACGTATATATGGGGAGGTACAAGCTCCAACTCGGTTTTACAGTGAAAACGGCAGGCACTTCAAACCGGCACTAGGAAACAGACTGAGAAACCAGAGTAAGGGTTTCTCCTGAAACCCGTTCCCTTTGTGCTGGATGAACGAACGTCTCTCCACATGCTCAGTTCTGAGAGATAAGTGTGTGTGAAAGCCGTCCTTCACCTAGCTTTAAGGGAACACAAAGTTTCTTTTCAGTTGCCAACTCCACTCCATACATATATATGGGGAGGTACAAGCTCCAACTCGGTTTTACAGTGAAAACGGCAGGCACTTCAAACCGGCACTAGGAAACAGACTGAGAAACCAGAGTAAGGGTTTCTCCTGCAACCCGTTCCCTTTGTGCTGGATGAACGAATGTCTCTCCACATGCTCAGTTCTGAGAGATAAGTGTGTGTGAAAGCCATCCTTCACCTAGCTTGAAGGGAACACAAAGTTTCTTTTCAGTTGCCAAATCCACTCCATACATATATAAGGGGAGGTACAAGCTCTAACTCGGTTTTATAGTGAAAACGGCAGGCACTTCAACCCGGCACTAGGAAACAGACTGAGAAACCAGAGAAAGGGTTTCTCCTGCAACCCGTTCCCTTTGTGCTGGATGAACGAACGTCTCTCCACATGCTCAGTTCTGAGAGATAAGTGTGTGTGAAAGCCGTCTTTCACCTAGCTTGAAGGGAACACAAAGTTTCTTTTCAGTTGCCAACTCCACTCCATACATATATATGGGGAGGTACAAGCTCCAACGCGGTTTTACAGTGAAAATGGCAGGCACTTCAAACCGGCACTAGGAAACAGACTGAGAAACCAGAGTAAGGGTTTCTCCTGCAACCCGTTCCCTTTGTGCTGGATGAACGAACGTCTCTCCTCATGCTCAGTTCAGAGAGATAAGTGTGTGTGAAAGCCGAACTTCACCTAGCGTGAAGGGAACACAAAATTTCTTTTCAGTTGCCAACTCCACTCCATACATATATATGGGGAGGTACAAGCTCCAACTCGGTTTTACAGTGAAAACGGCAGGCCCTTAAACCGGCACTAGGAAACAGACTGTGAAACCAGAGTAAGGGTTTCCCCTGCAACCCGTTCCCTTTGTGCTGGATGAACGAACGTCTCTCCACATGCTCAGTTCTGAGAGATAAGTGTGTGTGAAAGCCGTCCTTCACCTAGCTTGAAGGGAACACAAAGTTTCTTTTCAGTTGCCAACTCCACTCCATACATATATATGGGGAGGTACAAGCTCCAACTCGGTTTTACAGTGTAAACGGCAGGCACATCAAACCGGCACTAGGAAACAGACTGAGAAACCAGAGTAAGGGTTTCTCCTGCAACCCGTTCCCTTTGTGCTGGATGAACGAACGTCTCTCCACATACTCAGTTCTGAGAGATAAGTGTGTGTGAAAGCCGTCCTTCACCTAGCTTGAAAGGAACACAAAGTTTCTTTTCAGTTGCCAACTCCACTCCATACATATATATGGGGTGATACAAGCTCCAACTCGGTTTTACAGTGAAAACGGCAGGCACTTCAAACCGGCACTAGGAAACAGACAGAGAAATCAGAGAAAGGGTTTCTCCTGCAACCCGTTCCCTTTGTGCTGGATGAACGACCGTCTCTCCACATGCTCAGTTCTGAGAGATAAGTGTGTGTGAAAGCCGTCCTTCACCTAGCTTGAAGGGAACACAAAGTTTCTTTTCAGTTGCCAACTCCACTCCATACATATATATGGGGAGGTACAAGCTCCAACTCGGTTTTACAGTGAAAACGGCAGGTACTTCAAACCGGCACTAGGAAACAGACTGAGAAACCAGAGAAAGGGTTTCTCTTGCAACCCGTTCCCTTTGTGCTGGCTGAACGAACGTCTCTCCACATGCTCAGTTCTGAGAGATAAGTGTGTGTGAAAGCCGTCCTTCACCTAGCTTGAAGGGAACACAAAGTTTCTTTTCAGTTGCCAACTCCACTCCATACATATACATGGGGAGGTACAAGCTCCAACTCGGTTTGACAGTGAAAACTGCAGGCACTTCAAACCGGCACTACGAAACAGACTGAGAAACCAGACTAAGGGTTTCTCCTGCAACCCGTTCCCTTTGTGCTGGATGAACGAACGTCTCTCCACATGCTCAGTTCTGAGAGATAAGTGTGTGTGAAAGCCGTCTTTCACATACCTTGAGGGGAACACAAAGTTTCTTTTCAGTTGCCAACTCCACTCCATACATATATATGGGGAGGTACAAGCCCCAACTCTGTTTTACAGTGAAAACGGCAGGCACTTCAAACCGGCACTAGGAAACAGACTGAGAAACCAGAGTAAGGGTTTCTCCTGCAACCCGTTCCCTTTGTGCTGGATGAACGAACGTCTCTCCACATGCTCAGTTCTGAGAGATAATTGTGTGTGAAAGCCGTCCTTCACCTAGCTTGAAGGGAACACAAAGTTTCTTTTCAGTTGCCAACTCCACTCCATACATATATATGGGGAGGTACAAGCTCCAACTCGGTTTTACAGTGAAAACGGCAGGCACTTCAAACCGGCACTAGGAAACAGACTGAGAAACCAGAGTAAGGGTTTCTCCTGCAACCCGTTCCCTTTGTGCTGGATGAACGAACCTCTTTCCACATGCTCAGTTCTGAGAGATAAGTGTGTGTGAAAGCCGTCCTTCACCTAGCTTGAAGGGAACACAAAGTTTCTTTTCAGTTGCCAACTCCACTCCATACATATATATGGGGAGGTACAAGCTCCAACTCGGTTTTACAGTGAAAACGGCAGGCACTTCAAACCGGCACTAGGAAACAGACTGAGAAACCAGAGTAAGGGTTTCTCCTGCAACCCGTTCCCTTTGTGCTGGATGAACGAACGTCTCTCCTCATGCTCAGTTCAGAGAGATAAGTGTGTGTGAAAGCCGACCTTCACCTAGCTTGAAGGGAACACAAAGTTTCTTTTCAGTTGCCAACTCCACTCCATACATATATATGGGGAGGTCCAAGCTCCAACTCGGTTTTACAGTGAAAACGGCAGGCACTTCAAACCGGCACTAGGAAACAGACTGAGAAACCAGAGTAAGGGTTTCCCCTGCAACCCGTTCCCTTTGTGCTGGATGAGCGAACGTCTCTCCACATGCTCAGTTCTGAGAGATAAGTGTGTGTGAAAGCCGTCCTTCACCTAGCTTGAAGGGAACACAAAGTTTCTTTTCAGTTTCCAACTCCACTCCATACATATATATGGGGAGGTACAAGCTCCAACTCGGTTTTACAGTGAAAACGGCAGGCACTTCAAACCGGCACTAGGAAACAGACTGAGAAACCAGAGTAAGGGTTTCTCCTGCAACCCGTTCCCTTTGTGCTGGATGAACGAACGTCTCTCCACATGCTCAGTTCTGAGAGATAAGTGTGTGTGAAATCCATCCTTCACCTAGCTTGAAGGGAACACAAAGTTTCTTTTCAGTTGCCAAATCCACTCCATACATATATAAGGGGAGGTACAAGCTCCAACTCGGTTTTATAGTGAAAACGGCAGGCACTTCAACCCGGCACTAGGAAACAGACTGAGAAACCAGAGAAAGGGTTTCTCCTGCAACCCGTTCCCTTTGTGCTGGATGAACGAACGTCTCTCCACATGCTCAGTTCTGAGAGATAAGTGTGTGTGAAAGCCGTCCTTCAACTAGCTTGAAGGGAACACAAAGTTTCTTTTCAGTTGCCAACTCCACTCCATACATATATATGGGGAGGTCCAAGCTACAACTCGGTTTTACAGTGAAAACGGCAGGCACTTCAAACCGGCACTAGGAAACAGACTGAGAAACCAGAGTAAGGGTTTCCCCTGCAACCCGTTCCCTTTGTGCTGGATGAACGAACGTCTCTCCACATGCTCAGTTCTGAGTGATAAGTGTGTGTGAAAGCCGTCCTTCACCTAGCTTGAAGGGAACACAAAGTTTCTTTTCAGTTGCCAACTCCACTCCATACATATATATGGGGAGGTACAAGCTCCAACTCGGTTTTACAGTGTAAATGGCAGGCACTTCAAACTGGCACTAGGAAACAGACTGAGAAACCAGAGTAAGGGTTTCTCCTGCAACCCGTTCCCTTTGTGCTGGATGAACGAACGTCTCTCCACATGCTCAGTTCTGAGAGATAAGTGTGTGTGAAAGCCGTCCTTCACCTAGCTTGGGGGAACACAAAGTTTCTTTTCAGTTGTCAACTCCACTCCATACGTATATATGGGGAGGTACAAGCTCAAACTCGGTTTTACCGTGAAAACGGCAGGCACTTCAAACCGGCACTAGGAAACAGACTGAGAAACCAGAGTAAGGGTTTCTCCTGCAACCCGTTTCCTTTGTGCTGGATGAACGAACCTCTTTCCACATGCTCAGTTCTGAGAGATAAGTGTGTGTGAAATCCGTCCTTCACCTAGCTTGAGGGGAACACAAAGTTTCTTTTCAGTTGCCAACTCCACTCCATACATATATATGGGGAGGTACAAGCTCCAACTCGGTTTTACAGTGAAAACGGCAGGCACTTCAAACCGGCACTAGGAAACAGACTGAGAAACCAGAGTAAGGGTTTCTCCTGCAACCCGTTCCCTTTGTGCTGGATGAACGAACCTCTTTCAACATGCTCAGTTCTGAGAGATAAGTGTGTGTGAAAGCCGTACTTCACCTAGCTTGAGGGGAACACAAAGTTTCTTTTCAGTTGCCAACTCCACTCCATACGTATATATGGGGAGGTACAAGCTCCAACTCGGTTTTACAGTGAAAACGGCAGGCACTTCAAACCGGCACTAGGAAACAGACTGAGAAACCAGAGTAAGGGTTTCTCCTGAAACCCGTTCCCTTTGTGCTGGATGAACGAACGTCTCTCCACATGCTCAGTTCTGAGAGATAAGTGTGTGTGAAAGCCGTCCTTCACCTAGCTTTAAGGGAACACAAAGTTTCTTTTCAGTTGCCAACTCCACTCCATACATATATATGGGGAGGTACAAGCTCCAACTCGGTTTTACAGTGAAAACGGCAGGCACTTCAAACCGGCACTAGGAAACAGACTGAGAAACCAGAGTAAGGGTTTCTCCTGCAACCCGTTCCCTTTGTGCTGGATGAACGAATGTCTCTCCACATGCTCAGTTCTGAGAGATAAGTGTGTGTGAAAGCCATCCTTCACCTAGCTTGAAGGGAACACAAAGTTTCTTTTCAGTTGCCAAATCCACTCCATACATATATAAGGGGAGGTACAAGCTCTAACTCGGTTTTATAGTGAAAACGGCAGGCACTTCAACCCGGCACTAGGAAACAGACTGAGAAACCAGAGAAAGGGTTTCTCCTGCAACCCATTCCCTTTGTGCTGGATGAACGAACGTCTCTCCACATGCTCAGTTCTGAGAGATAAGTGTGTGTGAAAGCCGTCTTTCACCTAGCTTGAAGGGAACACAAAGTTTCTTTTCAGTTGCCAACTCCACTCCATACATATATATGGGGAGGTACAAGCTCCAACGCGGTTTTACAGTGAAAATGGCAGGCACTTCAAACCGGCACTAGGAAACAGACTGAGAAACCAGAGTAAGGGTTTCTCCTGCAACCCGTTCCCTTTGTGCTGGATGAACGAACGTCTCTCCTCATGCTCAGTTCAGAGAGATAAGTGTGTGTGAAAGCCGAACTTCACCTAGCGTGAAGGGAACACAAAATTTCTTTTCAGTTGCCAACTCCACTCCATACATATATATGGGGAGGTACAAGCTCCAACTCGGTTTTACAGTGAAAACGGCAGGCCCTTAAACCGGCACTAGGAAACAGACTGTGAAACCAGAGTAAGGGTTTCCCCTGCAACCCGTTCCCTTTGTGCTGGATGAACGAACGTCTCTCCACATGCTCAGTTCTGAGAGATAAGTGTGTGTGAAAGCCGTCCTTCACCTAGCTTGAAGGGAACACAAAGTTTCTTTTCAGTTGCCAACTCCACTCCATACATATATATGGGGAGGTACAAGCTCCAACTCGGTTTTACAGTGTAAACGGCAGGCACATCAAACCGGCACTAGGAAACAGACTGAGAAACCAGAGTAAGGGTTTCTCCTGCAACCCGTTCCCTTTGTGCTGGATGAACGAACGTCTCTCCACATACTCAGTTCTGAGAGATAAGTGTGTGTGAAAGCCGTCCTTCACCTAGCTTGAAAGGAACACAAAGTTTCTTTTCAGTTGCCAACTCCACTCCATACATATATATGGGGTGATACAAGCTCCAACTCGGTTTTACAGTGAAAACGGCAGGCACTTCAAACCGGCACTAGGAAACAGACAGAGAAATCAGAGAAAGGGTTTCTCCTGCAACCCGTTCCCTTTGTGCTGGATGAACGACCGTCTCTCCACATGCTCAGTTCTGAGAGATAAGTGTGTGTGAAAGCCGTCCTTCACCTAGCTTGAAGGGAACACAAAGTTACTTTTCAGTTGCCAACTCCACTCCATACATATATATGGGGAAGTACAAGCTCCAACACGGTTTTACAGTGAAAATGGCAAGCACTTCTATCCGGCACTCGGAAACAGACTGAGAAACCAGAGTAAGAGTTTCTCCTGCAACCCGTTCCCTTTGTGCTGGATGAACGAACGTCTCTCCACATGCTCAGTTCTGAGAGATAAGTGTGTGTGAAAGCCGTCCTTCACCTAGCTTGAAGTGAACACAAAGTTTCTTTTCAGTTGCCAACTCCACTCCATACATATATATGGGGAGGTACAAGCTCCAACTCGGTTTGACAGTGAAAACGGCAGGCACTTCAAACCGGCACAAGGAAACAGAATGAGAAACCAGAGTAAGGGTTTCTCCTGCAACCCGTTCCCTTTGTGCTGGATGAACGAACGTCTCTCCACATGCTCAGTTCTGAGAGATAAGTGTGTGTGAAAGCCGTCCTTCACCTAGCTTGAGGGGAACACAAAGTTTCTTTTCAGTTGCAATCTCCACTCCATACATATATATGGGGAGGTACAAGCTCCAACTCGGTTTTACAGTGAAAACGGCAGGCACTTCAAACCGGCACTAGGAAACACACTGAGAACCCAGAGTAAGGGTTTCTCCTGCAACCCGTTCCCTTTGTGCTGGATGAACGAACGTCTCTCCACATGCTCAGTTCTGAGAGATAAGTGTGTGTGAAAGCCGTCGTTCACCTAGCTTGAAGGGAACACAAAGATTCTTTTCAGTTGCCAACTGCACTCCATATATATATATGGGGAGGTCCAAGCTCCAACTCGGTTTTACAGTGAAAACGGCAGGCACTTCAAACCGGAACTAGGAAAAAGACTGGGAAACCAGAGAAAGGGTTTCTCCTGAAACCCGTTCCCTTTGTGCTGGATGAACGAACGTCTTTCCACATGCTCAGTTCTGAGAGATAAGTGTGTGTGAAAGCCGTCCTTCACCTAGCTTGAAGGGAACACAAAGTTTCTTTTCAGTTGCCAACTCCACTCCATACATATATATGGGGAGGTACAAGCTCCAACTCGGTTTTACAGTGAAAACGGCAGGCACTTCAAACCGGCACTAGGAAACAGACTGAGAAACCAGAGAAAGGGTTTCTCTTGCAACCCGTTCCCTTTGTGCTGGCTGAACGAACGTCTCTCCACATGCTCAGTTCTGAGAGATAAGTGTGTGTGAAAGCCGTCCTTCACCTAGCTTGAAGGGAACACAAAGTTTCTTTTCAGTTGCCAACTCCACTCCATACATATATATGGGGAGGTACAAGCTCCAACTCGGATTGACAGTGAAAACGGCAGGCACTTCAAACCGGCACTACGAAACAGACTGAGAAACCAGACTAAGGGTTTCTCCTGCAACCCGTTCCCTTTGTGCTGGATGAACGAACGTCTCTCCTCATGCTCAGTTCAGAGAGATAAGTGTGTGTGAAAGCCGAACTTCACCTAGCGTGAAGGGAACACAAAATTTCTTTTCAGTTGCCAACTCCACTCCATACATATATATGGGGAGGTACAAGCTCCAACTCGGTTTTACAGTGAAAACGGCAGGCCCTTAAACCGGCACTAGGAAACAGACTGTGAAACCAGAGTAAGGGTTTCCCCTGCAACCCGTTCCCTTTGTGCTGGATGAACGAACGTCTCTCCACATGCTCAGTTCTGAGAGATAAGTGTGTGTGAAAGCCGTCCTTCACCTAGCTTGAAGGGAACACAAAGTTTCTTTTCAGTTGCCAACTCCACTCCATACATATATATGGGGAGGTACAAGCTCCAACTCGGTTTTACAGTGTAAACGGCAGGCACATCAAACCGGCACTAGGAAACAGACTGAGAAACCAGAGTAAGGGTTTCTCCTGCAACCCGTTCCCTTTGTGCTGGATGAACGAACGTCTCTCCACATACTCAGTTCTGAGAGATAAGTGTGTGTGAAAGCCGTCCTTCACCTAGCTTGAAAGGAACACAAAGTTTCTTTTCAGTTGCCAACTCCACTCCATACATATATATGGGGTGATACAAGCTCCAACTCGGTTTTACAGTGAAAACGGCAGGCACTTCAAACCGGCACTAGGAAACAGACAGAGAAATCAGAGAAAGGGTTTCTCCTGCAAACCGTTCCCTTTGTGCTGGATGAACGACCGTCTCTCCACATGCTCAGTTCTGAGAGATAAGTGTGTGTGAAAGCCGTCCTTCACCTATCTTGAAGGGAACACAAAGTTTCTTTTCAGTTGCCAACTCCACTCCATACATATATATGGGGAAGTACAAGCTCCAACACGGTTTTACAGTGAAAATGGCAAGCACTTCTATCCGGCACTCGGAAACAGACTGAGAAACCAGAGTAAGAGTTTCTCCTGCAACCCGTTCCCTTTGTGCTGGATGAACGAACGTCTCTCCACATGCTCAGTTCTGAGAGATAAGTGTGTGTGAAAGCCGTCCTTCACCTAGCTTGAAGTGAACACAAAGTTTCTTTTCAGATGCCAACTCCACTCCATACATATATATGGGGAGGTACAAGCTCCAACTCGGTTTGACAGTGAAAACGGCAGGCACTTCAAACCGGCACAAGGAAACAGAATGAGAAACCAGAGTAAGGGTTTCTCCTGCAACCCGTTCCCTTTGTGCTGGATGAACGAACGTCTCTCCACATGCTCAGTTCTGAGAGATAAGTGTGTGTGAAAGCCGTCCTTCACCTAGCTTGAGGGGAACACAAAGTTTCTTTTCAGTTGCAATCTCCACTCCATACATATATATGGGGAGGTACAAGCTCCAACTCGGTTTTACAGTGAAAACGGCAGGCACTTCAAACCGGCACTAGGAAACACACTGAGAAACCAGAGTAAGGGTTTCTCCTGCAACCCGTTCCCTTTGTGCTGGATGAACGAACGTCTCTCCACATGCTCAGTTCTGAGAGATAAGTGTGTGTGAAAGCCGTCGTTCACCTAGCTTGAAGGGAACACAAAGATTCTTTTCAGTTGCCAACTGCACTCCATATATATATATGGGGAGGTCCAAGCTCCAACTCGGTTTTACAGTGAAAACGGCAGGCACTTCAAACCGGAACTAGGAAAAAGACTGGGAAACCAGAGAAAGGGTTTCTCCTGAAACCCGTTCCCTTTGTGCTGGATGAACGAACGTCTTTCCACATGCTCAGTTCTGAGAGATAAGTGTGTGTGAAAGCCGTCCTTCACCTAGCTTGAAGGGAACACAAAGTTTCTTTTCAGTTGCCAACTCCACTCCATACATATATATGGGGAGGTACAAGCTCCAACTCGGTTTTACAGTGAAAACGGCAGGCACTTCAAACCGGCACTAGGAAACAGACTGAGAAACCAGAGAAAGGGTTTCTCTTGCAACCCGTTCCCTTTGTGCTGGCTGAACGAACGTCTCTCCACATGCTCAGTTCTGAGAGATAAGTGTGTGTGAAAGCCGTCCTTCACCTAGCTTGAAGGGAACACAAAGTTTCTTTTCAGTTGCCAACTCCACTCCATACATATATATGGGGAGGTACAAGCTCCAACTCGGTTTGACAGTGAAAACGGCAGGCACTTCAAACCGGCACTACGAAACAGACTGAGAAACCAGACTAAGGGTTTCTCCTACAACCCGTTCCCTTTGTGCTGGATGAACGAACGTCTCTCCACATGCTCAGTTCTGAGAGATAAGTGTGTGTGAAAGCCGTCTTTCACATACCTTGAGGGGAACACAAAGTTTCTTTTCAGTTGCCAACTCCACTCCATACATATATATGGGGAGGTACAAGCCCCAACTCTGTTTTACAGTGAAAACGGCAGGCACTTCAAACCGGCACTAGGAAACAGACTGAGAAACCAGAGTAAGGGTTTCTCCTGCAACCCGTTCCCTTTGTGCTGGATGAACGAACGTCTCTCCACATGCTCAGTTCTGAGAGATAAGTGTGTGTGAAAGCCGTCCTTCACCTAGCTTGAAGGAAACACAAAGTTTCTTTTCAGTTGCCAACTCCACTCCATACATATATATGGGGAGGTACAAGCTCCAACTCGGTTTTACAGTGAAAACGGCAGGCACTTCAAACCGGCACTAGGAAACAGACTGAGAAACCAGAGTAAGGGTTTCTCCTGCAACCCGTTCCCTTTGTGCTGGATGAACGAACCTCTTTCCACATGCTCAGTTCTGAGAGATAAGTGTGTGTGAAAGCCGTCCTTCACCTAGCTTGAAGGGAACACAAAGTTTCTTTTCAGTTGCCAACTCCACTCCATACATATATATGGGGAGGTACAAGCTCCAACTCGGTTTTACAGTGAAAACGGCAGGCACTTCAAACCGGCACTAGGAAACAGACTGAGAAACCAGAGTAAGGGTTTCTCCTGCAACCCGTTCCCTTTGTGCTGGATGAACGAACGTCTCTCCTCATGCTCAGTTCAGAGAGATAAGTGTGTGTGAAAGCCGACCTTCACCTAGCTTGAAGGGAACACAAAGTTTCTTTTCAGTTGCCAACTCCACTCCATACATATATATGGGGAGGTCCAAGCTCCAACTCGGTTTTACAGTGAAAACGGCAGGCACTTCAAACCGGCACTAGGAAACAGACTGAGAAACCAGAGTAAAGGTTTCCCCTGCAACCCGTTCCCTTTGTGCTGGATGAACGAACGTCTCTCCACATGCTCAGTTCTGAGAGATAAGTGTGTGTGAAAGCCGTCCTTCACCTAGCTTGAAGGGAACACAAAGTTTCTTTTCAGTTGCCAACTCCACTCCATACATATATATGGGGAGGTACAAGCTCCAACTCGGTTTTACAGTGTAAACGGCAGGCACTTCAAACCGGTACTAGAAAACAGACTGAGAAACCAGAGTAAGGGTTTCTCCTGCAAACCGTTCCCTTTGTGCTGGATGAGCGAACGTCTCTCCACATGCTCAGTTCTGAGAGATAAGTGTGTGTGAATGCCGTCCTTCACCTAGCTTGAAGGGAACACAAAGTTTCTTTTCAGTTGTCAACTCCACTCCATACACATATATGGGGAGGTACAAGCTCCAACTCGGTTTTACAGTGAAAACGGCAGGCACCTCAAACCGGCACTAGGAAACAGACTGAGAAACCAGAGTAAGGGTTTCTCCTGCAACCCGTTCCCTTTGTGCTGGATGAACGAACGTCTCTCCACATGCTCAGTTCTGAGAGGTAAGTGTGTGTGAAAGCCGTCATTCACCTAGCTTGAGGGGAACACAAAGTTTCTTTTCAGTTATCAACTCCACTCCATACATATATATGGCGAGGTACAAGCTCCAACTCGGTTTTACAGTGAAAACGGCAGGCACTTCAAACCGGCACTAGGAAACAGACTGAGAAACCAGAGTAAGGGTTTCTCCTGCAACCCGTTCCCTTTGTGCTGGATGAACGAACGTCTTTCCACATGCTCAGTTCTGAGATATAAGTGTGTGTGAATGCCGTCCTTCACCTAGCTTGAAGGGAACACAAAGTTTCTTTTCGGTTGCCAACTCCACTCCATACATATATATGGGGAGGTACAAGCTCCAACTCGGTTTTACAGTGAAAACGTCAGGCACTTCAAACCGGCACTGGGAAACAGACTGAGAAACCAGAGTAAGGGTTTCTCCTGAAACCCGTTCCCTTTGTGCTGGATGAACGAACGTCTCTCCACATGCTCAGTTCTGAGAGATAAGTGTGTGTGAAAGCCGTCCTTCACCTAGCTTGAGGGGAACACAAAGATTTTTTTCAGTTGTCAACTCCACTCCATACATATATATGGGGAGGTACAAGCTCCAACTCGGTTTTACAGTGAAAACGGCAGGCACTTCAAACCGGCACTAGGAAACAGACTGAGAAACCAGAGTAAGGGTTTCTCCTGCAACCCGTTCCCTTTGTGCTGGATGAACGAACGTCTCTCCACATGCTCAGTTCTGAGAGATAAGTGTGTGTGAAAGCCGTCCTTCACCTAGCTTGAAGGGAACACAAAGTTTCTTTTCAGTTGCCAACTCCACTCCATACATATATATGGGGAGGTACAAGCTCCAACTCGGTTTTACAGTGAAAACGGCAGGCACTTCAAACCGGCACTAGGAAACAGACTGAGAAACCAGAGTAAGGGTTTCTCCTGCAAACCGTTCCCTTTGTGCTGGATGAACGAACGTCTCTCCACATGCTCAGTTCTGAGAGATAAGTGTGTGTGAAAGCCGTCCTTCACCTAGCTTGAGGGGAACACAAAGTTTCTTTTCGGTTGCCAACTCCACTCCATAAATATATATGGGGAGGTACAAGCTCCAATTCGGTTTTACAGTGAAAACGGCAGGCACTTCAAACCGGCACTAGGAAACAGACTGAGAAACCAGAGAAAGTGTTACTCCTGAAACCCGTTCCCTTTGTGCTGGATGAACGAACGTCTCTCCACATGCTCAGTTCAGAGAGATAAGTGTGTGTGAAAGCCGTCCTTCACCTAGCTTGAGGGGAACACAAAGTTTCTTTTCAGTTGTCAACTCCACTCCATACATATATATGGGGAGGTACAAGCTCCAACTCGGTTTTACAGTTGAAACGGCAGGCACTTCAAACCGGCACTAGGAAACAGACTGAGAAACCAGAGTAAGGGTTTCTCCTGCAACCCGTTCCCTTTCTGCTGGATGAACGAACGTCTCTCCACATGCTCAGTTCTGAGAGATAAGTGTGTGTGAAAGCCGTCCTTCACCTAGCTTGAAGGGAACACTAAGTTTATTTTCAGTTGCCAACTCCACTCCATACATATATATGGGGAGGTCCAAGCTCCAACTCGGTTTTACAGTGCAAACGGCAGGCACTTCAAACCGGCACTAGGAAACAGACTGAGAAACCAGAGTAAGGGTTTCTCCTGCAACCCGTTCCCTTTGTGCTGGATGAACGAACGTCTCTCCACATGCTCAGTTCTGAGAGATAAGTGTGTGTGAAAGCCGTCCTTCACCTAGCTTGAAGGGAACACAAAGTTTCTTTTCGGTTGCCAACTCCACTCCATACATATATATGGGGAGGTACAAGCTCCAACTCGGTTTTACAGTGAAAACGGCAGGCACTTCAAACCAGCACAAGGAAACAGACTGAGAAACCAGAGTAAGGGTTTCTCCTGCAACCCTTTCCCTTTGTGCTGGATGAACGAACGTCTCTCCACATGCTCAGTTCTGAGAGATAAGTGTGTGTGAAAGCCGTCCTTCACCTAGCTTGAGGGGAACACAAAGTTTCTTTTCAGTTGCCAACTCCACTCCATACATATATATGGGGAGGTACAAGCTCCAACTCGGTTTTACAGTGAAAACGGCAGGCACTTCAAACCGGCACTAGGAAACAGACTGAGAAACCAGAGTAAGGGTTTCTCCTGCAACCCGTTCCCTTTGTGCTGGATGAACGAACGTCTTTCCACATGCTTAGTTCTGAGAGATAAGTGTGTGTGAAAGCCGTCCTTCACCTAGCTTGAAGGGAACACAAAGATTCTTTTCAGTTGCCAACTCCAATCCATACATATATATGGGGTGGTACAAGCTCCAACTCGGTTTTACAGTGAAAACGGCAGGCACTTCAAACGGGCACTAGGAAACAGACTGAGAAACCAGAGTAAGGGTTTCTCCTGCAACCCGTTCCCTTTGTGCTGGATGAACGAACGTCTCTCCACATGCTCAGATCTGAGAGATAAGTGTGTGTGAAAGCCGTCCTTCACCTAGCTTGAAGGGAACACAAAGTTTTTTTCAGTTGCCAACTCCACTCCATACATATATATGGGGAGGTCCAAGCTCCAACTCGGTTTTACAGTGAAAACGGCAGGCACTTCAAACCGGCACTAGGAAACAGACTGAGAAACCAGAGTAAGGGTTTCTCCTGCAACCCGTTCCCTTTGTGCTGGATGAACGAACGTCTCTCCACATGCTCAGTTCTGAGAGATAAGTGTGTGTGAAAGCCGTCCTTCACCTAGCTTGAGGGGAACACAAAGTTTCTTTTCAGTTGCCAACTCCACTCGATACATATATATGGGGAGGTACAAGCTCCAACTCGGTTTTACAGTGAAAACGGCAGGCACTTCAAACCGGCACTAGGAAACAGACTGAGAAACCAGAGTAAGGGTTTCTCCTGCAACCCGTTCCCTTTGTACTGGATGAACGAACGTCTCTCCACATGCTCAGTTCTGAGAGATAAGTGTGTGTGAAAGCCGTCCTTCACCTAGCTTGAGGGGAACACAAAGTTTCTTTTCAGTTGCCAACTCCACTCCATACATATATATGGGGAGGTACAAGCTCCAACTCGGTTTTACAGTGAAAACGGCAGGCACTTCAAACCGGCACTAGGAAACAGACTGAGAAACCAGAGTAAAGGTTTCCCCTGCAACCCGTTCCCTTTGTGCTGGATGAACGAACGTCTCTCCACATGCTCAGCTCTGAGAGAAAAGTGTGTGTGAAAGCCGTCCTTCACCTAGCTTGAAGGGAACACAAAGTTTCTTTTCAGTTGCCAACTCCACTCCATACATATATATGGGGAGGTACAAGCTCCAACTCGGTTTTACAGTGAAAACGGCAGGCACTTCAAACCGGCACTAGGAAACAGACTGAGAAACCAGAGTAAGGGTTTCACTTGCAACCCGTTCCCTTTGTGCTGGATGAACGAACGTCTCTCCACATGCTCAGTTCTGAGAGATAAGTGTGTGTGAAAGCCGTCCTTCACCTAGCTTGAAGGGAACACAAAGTTTCTTTTCAGTTGCCAACTCCACTCCATACATATATATGGGGAGGTACAAGCTCCAACTCGGTTTTACAGTGAAAACGGCAGGCACTTCAAACCGGCACTAGGAAACAGACTGAGAAACCAGAGTAAGGGTTTCTCCTGCAAACCGTTCCCTTTGTGCTGGATGAACGAACGTCTCTCCACATGCTCAGTTCTGAGAAATAAATGTGTGTGAAAGCCGTCCTTCAACTAGCTTGAAGGGAACACAAAATTTCTTTTCAGTTGCCAACTCCACTCCATACATATATATGGGGAGGTACAAGCTCCAACTAGGTTTTACAGTGAAAACGGCAGGCACTTCAAACCGGCACTAGGAAACAGACTGAGAAACCAGAGTAAGGGTTTCTCCTGCAACCCGTTCCCTTTGTGCTGGATGAACGAACGTCTCTCCACATGCTCAGTTCTGAGAGATAAGTGTGTGTGAAAGTCGTCCTTAACCTAGCTTGAGAGGAACACAAAGTTTCTTTTCAGTTGCCAACTCCACTCCATACATATATATGGGGAGGTACAAGCTCCAACTCGGTTTTACAGTGAAAACGGCAGGCACTTCAAACCGGCACTAGGAAACAGACTGAGAAACCAGAGTAAGGGTTTCTCCTGCAACCCGTTTCCTTTGTGCTGGATGAACGAACCTCTTACCACATGCTCAGTTCTGAGAGATAAGTGTGTGTGAAATCCGTCCTTCACCTAGCTTGAGGGGAACACAAAGTTTCTTTTCAGTTGCCAACTCCACTCCATACATATATATGGGGAGGTACAAGCTCCAACTCGGTTTTACAGTGAAAACGGCAGGCACTTCAAACCGGCACTAGGAAACAGACTGAGAAACCAGAGTAAGGGTTTCTCCTGAAACCCGTTCCCTTTGTGCTGGATGAACGAACATCTCTCCACATGCTCAGTTCTGAGAGATAAGTGTGTGTGAAAGCCGTCCTTCACCTAGCTTGAAGGGAACCCAAAGTTTCTTTTCAGTTGCCAACTCCACTCCATACATATATATGGGGAGGTACAAGCTCCAACTCGGTTTGACAGTGAAAACGGCAGGCACTTCAAACCGGCACTAGGAAACAGACTGAGAAACGAGAGTAAGGGTTTCTCCTGCAACCCGTTCCCTTTGTGCTGGATGAACGAACGTCTCTCCACATGCTCAGTTCTGAGAGATAAGTGTGTGTGAAAGCCGTACTTCACCTAGCTTGAGGGGAACACAAAGTTTCTTTTCAGTTGCAATCTCCACTCCATACATATATATGGGGAGGTACAAGCCCCAACTCGGTTTTACAGTGAAAACGGCAGGCACTTCAAACCGGCACTAGGAAACAGACTGAGAAACCAGAGTAAGGGTTTCTCCTGCAACCCGTTCCCTTTGTGCTGGATGAACGAACGTCTCTTCACATGCTCAGTTCTGAGAGATAAGTGTGTGTGAAAGCCGTCCTTCACCTAGCTTGAAGGGAACACAAAGTTTCTTTTCAGTTGCCAACTCCACTCCATAAATATATATGGGGAGGTACAAGCTCCAACTCGGTTTTACAGTGAAAACGGCAGGCACTTCAAACCGGCACTAGGAAACAGACTGAGAAAACAGAGTAAGGGTTTCTCCTGCAAACCGTTCCCTTTGTGCTGGATGAACGAACGTCTCTCCACATGCTCAGTTCTGAGAGATAAGTGTGTGTGAAAGCCGTCCTTCACCTAGCTTGAAGGGAACACAAAGTTTCTTTTCAGTTGCCAAATCCACTCCATACATATATATGGGGAGGTACAAGCTCCAACTCGGTTTTACAGTGAAAACGGCAGGCACTTCAAACCGGCACTAGGAAACAGACTGAGAAACCAGAGAAAGGGTTTCTCCTGCAACCCGTTCCCTTTGTGCTGGATGAACGAACGTCTCTCCACATGCTCAGTTCAGAGAGATAAGTGTGTGTGAAAGCCGTCCTTCACCTAGCTTGAAGGGAACACAAAGTTTCTTTTCAGTTGCCAACTCCACTCCATACATATATATGGGGAGGTACAAGCTCCAACTCGGTTTTACAGTGAAAACGGCAGGCACTTCAAACCGGCACTAGGAAACAGACTGAGAAACCAGAGTAAGGGTTTCTCCTGCAACCCGTTTCCTTTGTGCTGGATGAACGAACCTCTTTCCACATGCTCAGTTCTGAGAGATAAGTGTGTGTGAAATCCGTCCTTCACCTAGCTTGAGGGGAACACAAAGTTTCTTTTCAGTTGCCAACTCCACTCCATACATATATATGGGGAGGTACAAGCTCCAACTCGGTTTTACAGTGAAAACGGCAGGCACTTCAAACCGGCACTAGGAAACAGACTGAGAAACCAGAGTAAGGGTTTCTCCTGCAACCCGTTCCCTTTGTGCTGGATGAACGAACATCTCTCCACATGCTCAGTTCTGAGAGATAAGTGTGTGTGAAAGCCGTCCTTCACCTAGCTTGAAGGGAACCCAAAGTTTCTTTTCAGTTGCCAACTCCACTCCATACATATATATGGGGAGGTACAAGCTCCAACTCGGTTTGACAGTGAAAACGGCAGGCACTTCAAACCGGCACTAGGAAACAGACTGAGAAACGAGAGTAAGGGTTTCTCCTGCAACCCGTTCCCTTTGTGCTGGATGAACGAACGTCTCTCCACATGCTCAGTTCTGAGAGATAAGTGTGTGTGAAAGCCGTACTTCACCTAGCTTGAGGGGAACACAAAGTTTCTTTTCAGTTGCAATCTCCACTCCATACATATATATGGGGAGGTACAAGCCCCAACTCGGTTTTACAGTGAAAACGGCAGGCACTTCAAACCGGCACTAGGAAACAGACTGAGAAACCAGAGTAAGGGTTTCTCCTGCAACCCGTTCCCTTTGTGCTGGATGAACGAACGTCTCTTCACATGCTCAGTTCTGAGAGATAAGTGTGTGTGAAAGCCGTCCTTCACCTAGCTTGAAGGGAACACAAAGTTTCTTTTCGGTTGCCAACTCCACTCCATAAATATATATGGGGAGGTACAAGCTCCAACTCGGTTTTACAGTGAAAACGGCAGGCACTTCAAACCGGCACTAGGAAACAGACTGAGAAAACAGAGTAAGGGTTTCTCCTGCAAACCGTTCCCTTTGTGCTGGATGAACGAACGTCTCTCCACATGCTCAGTTCTGAGAGATAAGTGTGTGTGAAAGCCGTCCTTCACCTAGCTTGAAGGGAACACAAAGTTTCTTTTCAGTTGCCAAATCCACTCCATACATATATATGGGGAGGTACAAGCTCCAACTCGGTTTTACAGTGAAAACGGCAGGCACTTCAAACCGGCACTAGGAAACAGACTGAGAAACCAGAGAAAGGGTTTCTCCTGCAACCCGTTCCCTTTGTGCTGGATGAACGAACGTCTCTCCACATGCTCAGTTCTGAGAGATAAGTGTGTGTGAAAGCCGTCCTTCACCTAGCTTGAAGGGAACACAAAGTTTCTTTTCAGTTGCCAACTCCAATCCATACATATATATGGGGAGATACAAGCTCCAACTCGGTTTTACAGTGAAAACGGCAGGCACTTCAAACCGGCACTAGGAAACAGACAGAGAAATCAGAGTAAGGGTTTCTCCTGCAACCGGTTCCCTTTGTGCTGGATGAACGAACTTCTCTCCACATGCTCAGTTCTGAGAGATAAGTGTGTGTGAAAGCCGTCCTTCACCTAGCTTGAAGGGAACACAAAGTTTCTTTTCAGTTGCCAACTCCACTCCATACATATATATGGGGAGGTACAAGCTCCAACTCGGTTTTACAGTGAAAACGGCAGGCACTTCAAACCGGCACTAGGAAACAGACTGAGAAAACAGAGTAAGGGTTTCTCCTGCAACCCATTCCCTTTGTGCTGGATGAACGAACGTCTCTCCACATGCTCAGTTCTGAGAGATAAGTGTGTGTGAAAGCCGTCCTTCACCTAGCTTGAAGGGAACACAAAGTTTCTTTTCAGTTGCCAACTCCACTCCATACATATATATGGGGAGGTACAAGCTCCAACTCGGTTTTACAGTGAAAACGGCAGGCACTTCAAACCGGCACTAGGAAACAGACTGAGAAACCAGAGAAAGGGTTTCTCCTGCAACCCGTTCCCTTTGTGCTGGATGAACGAACGTCTCTCCTCATGCTCAGTTCTGAGAGATAAGTGTGTGTGAAAGCCGTCCTTCACCTAGCTTGAAGGGAACACAAAGTTTCTTTTCAGTTGCCAACTCCACTCCATACATATATATGGGGAGGTACAAGCTCCAACTCGGTTTTACAGTGAAAACGGCAGGCACTTCAAACCGGCACTAGGAAACAGACTGAGAAACCTGAGTAATGGTTTCTCCTGCAAACCGTTCCCTTTGTGCTGGATGAACGAACGTCTCTCCACATGCTCAGTTCTGAGAGATAAGTGTGTGTGAAAGCCGTCCTTCACCAAGCTTGAAGGGAACACAAAGTTTCTTTTCAGTTGCCAACTCCACTCCATACATATATATGGGGAGGTACAAGCTCCAACTCGGTTTTACAGTGAAAACGGCAGGCACTTCAAACCGGCACTAGGAAACAGACAGAGAAATCAGAGAAAGGGTTTCTCCTGCAACCGGTTCCCTTTGTGCTGGATGAACGAACTTCTCTCCACATGCTCAGTTCTGAGAGATAAGTGTGTGTGAAAGCCGTCCTTCACCTAGCTTGAAGGGAACACAAAGTTTCTTTTCAGTTGCCAACTCCACTCCATACATATATATGGGGAGGTACAAGCTCCAACTCGGTTTTACAGTGAAAACGGCAGGCACTTCAAACCGGCACTAGGAAACAGACTGAGAAAACAGAGTAAGGGTTTCTCCTGCAACCCGTTCCCTTTGTGCTGGATGAACGAACGTCTCTCCACATGCTCAGTTCTGAGAGATAAGTGTGTGTGAAAGCCGTCCTTCACCTAGCTTGAAGGGAACACAAAGTTTCTTTTCAGTTGCCAACTCCACTCCATACATATATATGGGGAGGTAAAAGCTCCAACTCGGTTTTATAGTGAAAACGGCAGGCACTTCAAACCGGCACTAGGAAACAGACTGAGAAACCAGAGTAAGGGTTTCTCCTGAAACCCGTTCCCTTTGTGCTGGATGAACGAACGTCTCTCCTCATGCTCAGTTCAGAGAGATAAGTGTGTGTGAAAGCCGAACTTCACCTAGCTTGAAGGGAACACAAAGTTTCTTTTCAGTTGCCAACTCCACTCCATACATATATATGGGGAGGTCCAAGCTCCAACTCGGTTTTACAGTGAAAACGGCAGGCACTTCAAACCGGCACTAGGAAACAGACTGAGAAACCAGAGTAAGGGTTTCCCCTGCAACCCGTTCCCTTTGTGCTGGATGAACGAACGTCTCTCCACATGCTCAGTTCTGAGAGATAAGTGTGTGTGAAAGCCGTCCTTCACCTAGCTTGAAGGGAACACAAAGTTTCTTTTCAGTTGCCAACTCCACTCCATACATATATATGGGGAGGTGCAAGCTCCAACTCGGTTTTACAGTGAAAACGGCAGGCACTTCAAACCGGCACTAGGAAACAGACTGAGAAACCACAGTAAGGGTTTCTCCTGCAACCGGTTCCCTTTGTGCTGGATGAACGAACGTCTCTCCACATGCTCAGTTCTGAGAGATAAGTGTGTGTGAAAGCCGTCCTTCACCTAGCTTGAAGGGAACCCAAAGTTTCTTTTCAGTTGCCAAATCCACTCCATACATATATATGGGGAGGTACAAGCTCCAACTCGGTTTTACAGTGAAAACGGCAGGCACTTCAAACCGGCACTAGGAAACAGACTGAGAAACCAGAGAAAGGGTTTCTCCTGCAACCGGTTCCCTTTGTGCTGGATGAACGAACGTCTCTCCACATGCTCAGTTCAGAGAGATAAGTGTGTGTGAAAGCCGTCCTTCACCTAGCTTGAAGGGAACACAAAGTTTCTTTTCAGTTGCCAACTCCACTCCATACATATATATGGGGAGGTACAAGCTCCAACTCGGTTTTACAGTGAAAACGGCAGGCACTTCAAACCGGCACTAGGAAACAGACTGAGAAACCTGAGTAATGGTTTCTCCTGCAAACCGTTCCCTTTGTGCTGGATGAACGAACGTCTCTCCCCATGCTCAGTTCTGAGAGATAAGTGTGTGTGAAAGCCGTCCTTCACCTAGCTTGAAGGGAACACAAAGTTTCTTTTCAGTTGCCAACTCCACTCCATACATATATATGGGGAGATACAAGCTCCAACTCGGTTTTACAGTGAAAACGGCAGGCACTTCAAACCGGCACTAGGAAACAGACAGAGAAATCAGAGAAAGGGTTTCTCCTGCAACCGGTTCCCTTTGTGCTGGATGAACGAACTTCTCTCCACATGCTCAGTTCTGAGAGATAAGTGTGTGTGAAAGCCGTCCTTCACCTAGCTTGAAGGGAACACAAAGTTTCTTTTCAGTTGCCAACTCCACTCCATACATATATATGGGGAGGTCCAAGCTCCAACTCGGTTTTGCAGTGAAAATGGCAAGCACTTCTAACCGGCACTAGGAAACAGACTGAGAAACCAGAGTAAGAGTTTCTCCTGCAACCCGTTCCCTTTGTGCTGGATGAAAGAACGTCTCTCCACATGCTCAGTTCTGAGAGATAAGTGTGTGTGAAAGCCGTCCTTCACCTAGCTTGAAGGGAACACAAAGTTTCTTTTCAGTTGCCAACTCCACTCCATACATATATATGGGGAGGTACAAGCTCCAACTCGGTTTGACAGTGAAAACGGCAGGCACTTCAAACCGGCACTACGAAACAGACTGAGAAACCAGACAAAGGGTTTCTCCTGCAACCCGTTCCCTTTGTGCTGGATGAACGAACGTCTCTCCACATGCTCAGTTCTGAGAGATAAGTGTGTGTGAAAGCCGTCCTTCACCTAGCTTGAAGGGAACACAAAGTTTCTTTTCAGTTGCCAACTCCACTCCATACATATATATGGGGAGGTACAAGCTCCAACTCGGTTTTACAGTGAAAACGGCAGGCACTTCAAACCGGCACTAGGAAACAGACTGAGAAACCTGAGTAATGGTTTCTCCTGGAAACCGTTCCCTTTGTGCTGGATGAACGAACGTCTCTCCACATGCTCAGTTCTGAGAGATAAGTGTGTGTGAAAGCCGTCCTTCACCTAGCTTGAAGGGAACACAAAGTTTCTTTTCAGTTGCCAACTCCACTCCATAAATATATATGGGGAGGTACAAGCTCCAACTCGGTTTTACAGTGAAAACGGCAGGCACTTCAAACCGGCACTAGGAAACAGACTGAGAAAACAGAGTAAGGGTTTCTCCTGCAACCCGTTCCCTTTGTGCTGGATGAACGAACGTCTCTCCACATGCTCAGTTCTGAGAGATAAGTGTGTGTGAAAGCCGTCCTTCACCTAGCTTGAAGGGAACACAAAGTTTCTTTTCAGTTGCCAACTCCACTCCATACATATATATGGGGAGGTACAAGCTCCAACTCGGTTTTATAGTGAAAACGGCAGGCACTTCAAACCGGCACTAGGAAACAGACTGAGAAACCAGAGTAAGGGTTTCTCCTGAAACCCGTTCCCTTTGTGCTGGATGAACGAACGTCTCTCCTCATGCTCAGTTCAGAGAGATAAGTGTGTGTGAAAGCCGAACTTCACCTAGCTTGAAGGGAACACAAAGTTTCTTTTCAGTTGCCAACTCCACTCCATACATATATATGGGGAGATACAAGCTCCAACTCGGTTTTACAGTGAAAACGGCAGGCACTTCAAACCGGCACTAGGAAACAGACAGAGAAATCAGAGAAAGGGTTTCTCCTGCAACCGGTTCCCTTTGTGCTGGATGAACGAACTTCTCTCCACATGCTCAGTTCTGAGAGATAAGTGTGTGTGAAAGCCGTCCTTCACCTAGCTTGAAGGGAACACAAAGTTTCTTTTCAGTTGCCAACTCCACTCCATACATATATATGGGGAGGTCCAAGCTCCAACTCGGTTTTGCAGTGAAAATGGCAAGCACTTCTAACCGGCACTAGGAAACAGACTGAGAAACCAGAGTAAGAGTTTCTCCTGCAACCCGTTCCCTTTGTGCTGGATGAAAGAACGTCTCTCCACATGCTCAGTTCTGAGAGATAAGTGTGTGTGAAAGCCGTCCTTCACCTAGCTTGAAGGGAACACAAAGTTTCTTTTCAGTTGCCAACTCCACTCCATACATATATATGGGGAGGTACAAGCTCCAACTCGGTTTGACAGTGAAAACGGCAGGCACTTCAAACCGGCAGTACGAAACAGACTGAGAAACCAGACAAAGGGTTTCTCCTGCAACCAGTTCCCTTTGTGCTGGATGAACGAACGTCTCTCCACATGCTCAGTTCTGAGAGATAAGTGTGTGTGAAAGCCGTCCTTCACCTAGCTTGAGGGGAACACAAAGTTTCTTTTCAGTTGCCAACTCCAATCCATACATATATATGGGGAGGTACAAGCCCCAACTCTGTTTTACAGTGAAAACGGCACGCACTTCTAACCGGCACTAGGAAACAGACTGAGAAACCACAGTAAGGGTATCTCCTGCAACCCGTTCCCTTTGTGCTGGATGAACGAACGTCTCTCCACATGCTCAGTTCTGAGAGATAATTGTGTGTGAAAGCCGTCCTTCACCTAGCTTGAAGGGAACCCAAAGTTTCTTTTCAGTTGCCAACTCCACTCCATACATATATATGGGGAGGTACAAGCTCCAACTCGGTTTTACAGTGAAAACGGCAGGCACTTCAAACCGGCACTAGGAAACAGATTGAGAAACCAGAGAAAGGGTTTCTCCTGCAACCCGTTCCCTTTGTGCTGGATGAACGAACGTCTCTCCACATGCTCAGTTCTGAGAGATAATTGTGTGTGAAAGCCGTCCTTCACCTAGCTTGAAGGGAACACAAAGTTTCTTTTCAGTTGCCAACTCCACTCCATACATATATATGGGGAGATACAAGCTCCAACTCGGTTTTACAGTGAAAACGGCAGGCACTTCAAACCGGCACTAGGAAACAGACAGAGAAATCAGAGAAAGGGTTTCTCCTGCAACCGGTTCCCTTTGTGCTGGATGAACGAACGTCTCTCCACATGCTCAGTTCTGAGAGATAAGTGTGTGTGAAAGCCGTCCTTCACCTAGCTTGAAGGGAACACAAAGTTTCTTTTCAGTTGCCAACTCCACTCCATACATATATATGGGGAGGTACAAGCTCCAACTCGGTTTTATAGTGAAAACGGCAGGCACTTCAAACCGGCACTAGGAAACAGACTGAGAAACCAGAGTAAGGGTTTCTCCTGAAACCCGTTCCCTTTGTGCTGGATGAACGAACGTCTCTCCTCATGCTCAGTTCAGAGAGATAAGTGTGTGTGAAAGCCGAACTTCACCTAGCTTGAAGGGAACACAAAGTTTCTTTTTAGTTGCCAACTCCACTCCATACATATATATGGGGAGGTCCAAGCTCCAACTCGGTTTTACAGTGAAAACGGCAGGCACTTCAAACCGGCACTAGGAAACAGACTGAGAAACCAGAGTAAGGGTTTCCCCTGCAACCCGTTCCCTTTGTGCTGGATGAACGAACGTCTCTCCACATGCTCAGTTCTGAGAGATAAGTGTGTGTGAAAGCCGTCCTTCACCTAGCTTGAAGGGAACACAAAGTTTCTTTTCAGTTGCCAACTCCACTCCATACATATATATGGGGAGGTACAAGCTCCAACTCGGTTTTACAGTGAAAACGGCAGGCACTTCAAACCGGCACTAGGAAACAGACTGAGAAACCACAGTAAGGGTTTCTCCTGCAACCCGTTCCCTTTGTGCTGGATGAACGAACGTCTCTCCACATGCTCAGTTCTGAGAGATAAGTGTGTGTGAAAGCCGTCCTTCACCTAGCTTGAAGGGAACCCAAAGTTTCTTTTCAGTTGCCAAATCCACTCCATACATATATATGGGGAGGTACAAGCTCCAACTCGGTTTTACAGTGAAAACGGCAGGCACTTCAAACCGGCACTAGGAAACAGACTGAGAAACCAGAGAAAGGGTTTCTCCTGCAACCCGTTCCCTTTGTGCTGGATGAACGAACGTCTCTCCACATGCTCAGTTCTGAGAGATAAGTGTGTGTGAAAGCCGTCCTTCACCTAGCTTGAAGGGAACACAAAGTTTCTTTTCAGTTGCCAACTCCACTCCATACATATATATGGGGAGGTACAAGCTCCAACTCGGTTTTACAGTGAAAACGGCAGGCACTTCAAACCGGCACTAGGAAACAGACTGAGAAACCTGAGTAATGGTTTCTCCTGCAAACCGTTCCCTTTGTGCTGGATGAACGAACGTCTCTCCCCATGCTCAGTTCTGAGAGATAAGTGTGTGTGAAAGCCGTCCTTCACCTAGCTTGAAGGGAACACAAAGTTTCTTTTCAGTTGCGAACTCCACTCCATACATATATATGGGGAGATACAAGCTCCAACTCGGTTTTACAGTGAAAACGGCAGGCACTTCAAACCGGCACTAGGAAACAGACAGAGAAATCAGAGAAAGGGTTTCTCCTGCAACCGGTTCCCTTTGTGCTGGATGAACGAACTTCTCTCCACATGCTCAGTTCTGAGAGATAAGTGTGTGTGAAAGCCGTCCTTCACCTAGCTTGAAGGGAACACAAAGTTTCTTTTCAGTTGCCAACTCCACTCCATACATATATATGGGGAGGTCCAAGCTCCAACTCGGTTTTGCAGTGAAAATGGCAAACACTTCTAACCGGCACTAGGAAACAGACTGAGAAACCAGAGTAAGAGTTTCTCCTGCAACCCGTTCCCTTTGTGCTGGATGAAAGAACGTCTCTCCACATGCTCAGTTCTGAGAGATAAGTGTGTGTGAAAGCCGTCCTTCACCTAGCTTGAAGGGAACACAAAGTTTCTTTTCAGTTGCCAACTCCACTCCATACATATATATGGGGAGGTACAAGCTCCAACTCGGTTTGACAGTGAAAACGGCAGGCACTTCAAACCGGCACTACGAAACAGACTGAGAAACCAGACAAAGGGTTTCTCCTGCAACCCGTTCCCTTTGTGCTGGATGAACGAACGTCTCTCCACATGCTCAGTTCTGAGAGATAAGTGTGTGTGAAAGCCGTCCTTCACCTAGCTTGAGGGGAACACAAAGTTTCTTTTCAGTTGCCAACTCCAATCCATACATATATATGGGGAGGTACAAGCCCCAACTCTGTTTTACAGTGAAAACGGCAGGCACTTCTAACCGGCACTAGGAAACAGACTGAGAAACCACAGTAAGGGTTTCTCCTGCAACCCGTTCCCTTTGTGCTGGATGAACGAACGTCTCTCCACATGCTCAGTTCTGAGAGATAAGTGTGTGTGAAAGCCGTCCTTCACCTAGCTTGAAGGGAACCCAAAGTTTCTTTTCAGTTGCCAACTCCACTCCATACATATATATGGGGAGGTACAAGCTCCAACTCGGTTTTACAGTGAAAACGGCAGGCACTTCAAACCGGCACTAGGAAACAGATTGAGAAACCAGAGAAAGGGTTTCTCCTGCAACCCGTTCCCTTTGTGCTGGATGAACGAACGTCTCTCCACATGCTCAGTTCTGAGAGATAATTGTGTGTGAAAGCCGTCCTTCACCTAGCTTGAAGGGAACACAAAGTTTCTTTTCAGTTGCCAACTCCACTCCATACATATATATGGGGAGGTACAAGCTCCAACTCGGTTTTACAGTGAAAACGGCAGGCACTTCAAACCGGCACTAGGAAACAGACTGAGAAACCAGAGTAGGGGTTTCTCCTGCAAACCGTTCCCTTTGTGCTGGATGAGCGAAAGTCTCTCCACATGCTCAGTTCTGAGAGATAAGTGTGTGTGAAAGCCGTCCTTCACCTAGCTTGAAGGGAACACAAAGTTTCTTTTCAGTTGCCAACACCACTCCATATATATATGTGGGGAGGTACAAGCTCCAACTCGGTTTTACAGTGAAAACGGCAGGCACTTCATACCGGCACTAGGAAACAGAATGAGAAACCTGAGTAAGGGTTTCTCCTGCAACCCGTTCCCTTTGTGCTGGATGAACGAACGTCTCTCCACATGCTCAGTTCTGAGAGATAATTGTGTGTTAAAGCCGTCCTTCACCTAGCTTGAAAGGAACACAAAGTTTCTTTTCAGTTGCCAACTCCAATCCATACATATATATGGGGTGATACAAGCTCCAACTCGGTTTTACAGTGAAAACGGCAGGCACTTCAAACCGGCACTAGGAAACAGACAGAGAAATCAGAGAAAGGGTTTCTCCTGCAACCCGTTCCCTTTGTGCTGGATGAACGAACGTCTCTCCACATGCTCAGTTCTGAGAGATAAGTGTGTGTGAAAGCCGTCCTTCACCTAGCTTGAAGGGAACACAAAGTTTCTTTTCAGTTGCCAACACCACTCCATACATATATATGGGGAAGTACAAGCTCCAACACGGTTTTACAGTGAAAATGGCAAGCACTTCTATCCGGCACTCGGAAACAGACTGAGAAACCAGAGTAAGAGTTTCTCCTGCAACCCGTTCCCTTTGTGCTGGATGAACGAACGTCTCTCCACATGCTCAGTTCTGAGAGATAAGTGTGTGTGAAAGCCGTCCTTCACCTAGCTTGAAGGGAACACAAAGTTTCTTTTCAGTTGCCAACTCCACTCCATACATATATATGGGGAGGTACAAGCTCCAACTCGGTTTGACAGTGAAAACGGCAGGCACTTCAAACCGGCACTAGGAAACAGACTGAGAAACCAGAGTAAGGGTTTCTCCTGCAACCCGTTCCCTTTGTGCTGGATGAACGAACGTCTCTCCACATGCTCAGTTCTGAGAGATAAGTGTGTGTGAAAGCCGTCCTTCACCTAGCTTGAGGGGAACACAAAGTTTCTTTTCAGTTGCAATCTCCACTCCATACATATATATGGGGAGGTACAAGCTCCAACTCGGTTTTACAGTGAAAACGGCAGGCACTTCAAACCGGCACTAGGAAACACACTGAGAAACCAGAGTAAGGGTTTCTCCTGCAACCCGTTCCCTTTGTGCTGGATGAACGAACGTCTCTCCACATGCTCAGTTCTGAGAGATAAGTGTGTGTGAAAGCCGTCGTTCACCTAGCTTGAAGGGAACACAAAGTTTCTTTTCAGTTGCCAACTGCACGCCATACATATATATGGGGAGGTCCAAGCTCCAACTCGGTTTTACAGTGAAAACGGCAGGCACTTCAAACCGGAACTAGGAAACAGACTGGGAAACCAGAGTAAGGGTTTCTCCTGAAACCCGTTCCCTTTGTGCTGGATGAACGAACGTCTTTCCACATGCTCAGTTCTGAGAGATAAGTGTGTGTGAAAGCCGTCCTTCACCTAGCTTGAAGGGAACACAAAGTTTCTTTTCAGTTGCCAACTCCACTCCATACATATATATGGGGAGGTACAAGCTCCAACTCGGTTTTACAGTGAAAACGGCAGGCACTTCAAACCGGCACTAGGAAACAGACTGAGAAACCAGAGAAAGGGTTTCTCTTGCAACCCGTTCCCTTTGTGCTGGATGAACGAACGTCTCTCCACATGCTCAGTTCTGAGAGATAAGTGTGTGTGAAAGCCGTCCTTCACCTAGCTTGAAGGGAACACAAAGTTTCTTTTCAGTTGCCAACTCCACTCCATACATATATATGGGGAGGTACAAGCTCCAACTCGGTTTTACAGTGAAAACGGCAGGCACTTCAAACCGGCACTAAGAAACAGAGTGAGAAACCTGAGTAATGGTTTCTCCTGCAAACCGTTCCCTATGTGCTGGATGAACGAACGTCTCTCCACATGCTCAGTTCTGAGAGATAAGTGTGTGTGAAAGCCGTCCTTCACCTAGCTTGAAGGGAACACAAAGTTTCTTTTCAGTTGCCAACTCCACTCCATACATATATATGGGGAGATACAAGCTCCAACTCGGTTTTACAGTGAAAACGGCAGGCACTTCAAACCGGCACTAGGAAACAGACAGAGAAATCAGAGAAAGGGTTTCTCCTGCAACCGGTTCCCTTTGTGCTGGATGAACGAACTTCTCTCCACATGCTCAGTTCTGAGAGATAAGTGTGTGTGAAAGCCGTCCTTCACCTAGCTTGAAGGGAACACAAAGTTTCTTTTCAGTTGCCAACTCCACTCCATACATATATATGGGGAGGTACAAGCTCCAACTCGGTTTTACAGTGAAAATGGCAAGCACTTCTAACCGGCACTAGGAAACAGAATTAGAAACCATAGTAAGAGTTTCTACTGCAACCCGTTCCCTTTGTGCTGGATGAAAGAACGTCTCTCCACATGCTCAGTTCTGAGAGATAAGTGTGTGTGAAAGCCGTCCTTCACCTAGCTTGAAGGGAACCCAAAGTTTCTTTTCAGTTGCCAACTCCACTCCATACATATATATGGGGAGGTACAAGCTCCAACTCGGTTTGACAGTGAAAACGGCAGGCACTTCAAACCGGCACTACGAAACAGACTGAGAAACCAGACTAAGGGTTTCTCCTGCAACCCGTTCCCTTTGTGCTGGATGAACGAACGTCTCTCCACATGCTCAGTTCTGAGAGATATGTGTGTGTGAAAGCCGTCTTTCACCTAGCTTGAGGGGAACACAAAGTTTCTATTCAGTTGCCAACTCCACTCCATACATATATATGGGGAGGTACAAGCCCCAACTCTGTTTTACAGTGAAAACGGCAGGCACTTCTAACCGGCACTAGGAAACAGACTGAGAAACCAGAGTAAGGGTTTCTCCTGCAACCCGTTCCCTTTGTGCTGGATGAACGAACGTCTCTCCACATGCTCAGTTCTGAGAGAAAAGTGTGTGTGAAAGCCGTCCTTCACCTAGCTTGAAGGGAACCCAAAGTTTCTTTTCAGTTGCCAAATCCACTCCATAAATATATATGGGGAGGTACAAGCTCCAACTCGGTTTTACAGTGAAAACGGCAGGCACTTCAAACCGGCACTAGGAAACAGACTGAGAAACCAGAGAAAGGGTTTCTCCTGCAACCCGTTCCCTTTGTGCTGGATGAACGAACGTCTCTCCACATGCTCAGTTCTGAGAGATAAGTGTGTGTGAAAGCCGTCCTTCACCTAGCTTGAAGGGAACACAAAGTTTCTTTTCAGTTGCCAACTCCACTCCATACATATATATGGGGAGGTACAAGCTCCAACTCGGTTTTACAGTGAAAACGGCAGGCACTTCAAACCGGCACTAGGAAACAGACTGAGAAACCTGAGTAATGGTTTCTCCTGCAAACCGTTCCCTTTGTGCTGGATGAACGAACGTCTCTCCCCATGCTCAGTTCTGAGAGATAAGTGTGTGTGAAAGCCGTCCTTCACCTAGCTTGAAGGGAACACAAAGTTTCTTTTCAGTTGCCAACTCCACTCCATACATATATATGGGGAGATACAAGCTCCAACTCGGTTTTACAGTGAAAACGGCAGGCACTTCAAACCGGCACTACGAAACAGACAGAGAAATCACAGAAAGGGTTTCTCCTGCAACCGGTTCCCTTTGTGCTGGATGAACGAACTTCTCTCCACATGCTCAGTTCTGAGAGATAAGTGTGTGTGAAAGCCGTCCTTTACCTAGCTTGAAGGGAACACAAAGTTTCTTTTCAGTTGCCAACTCCACTCCATACATATATATGGGGAGGTCCAAGATCCAACTCGGTTTTGCAGTGAAAATGGCAAGCACTTCTAACCGGCACTAGGAAACAGACTGAGAAACCAGAGTAAGAGTTTCTCCTGCAACCCGTTCCCTTTTTGCTGGATGAAAGAACGTCTCTCCACATGCTCAGTTCTGAGAGATAAGTGTGTGTGAAAGCCGTCCTTCACCTAGCTTGAAGGGAACACAAAGTTTCTTTTCAGTTGCCAACTCCACTCCATACATATATATGGGGAGGTACAAGCTCCAACTCGGTTTGACAGTGAAAACGGCAGGCACTTCAAACCGGCACTACGAAACAGACTGAGAAACCAGACAAAGGGTTTCTCCTGCAACCCGTTCCCTTTGTGCTGGATGAACGAACGTCTCTCCACATGCTCAGTTCTGAGAGATAAGTGTGTGTGAAAGCCGTCCTTCACCTAGCTTGAGGGGAACACAAAGTTTCTTTTCAGTTGCCAACTCCAATCCATACATATATATGGGGAGGTACAAGCCCCAACTCTGTTTTACAGTGAAAACGGCAGGCACTTCTAACCGGCACTAGGAAACAGACTGAGAAACCACAGTAAGGGTTTCTCCTGCAACCCGTTCCCTTTGTGCTGGATGAACGAACGTCTCTCCACATGCTCAGTTCTGAGAGATAACTGTGTGTGAAAGCCGTCCTTCACCTAGCTTGAAGGGAACCCAAAGTTTCTTTTCAGTTGCCAACTCCACTCCATACATATATATGGGGAGGTACAAGCTCCAACTCGGTTTTACAGTGAAAACGGCAGGCACTTCAAACCGGCACTAGGAAACAGATTGAGAAACCAGAGAAAGGGTTTCTCCTGCAACCCGTTCCCTTTGTGCTGGATGAACGAACGTCTCTCCACATGCTCAGTTCTGAGAGATAATTGTGTGTGAAAGCCGTCCTTCACCTAGCTTGAAGGGAACACAAAGTTTCTTTTCAGTTGCCAACTCCACTCCATACATATATATGGGGAGGTACAAGCTCCAACTCGGTTTTACAGTGAAAACGGCAGGCACTTCAAACCGGCACTAGGAAACAGACTGAGAAACCAGAGTAGGGGTTTCTCCTGCAAACCGTTCCCTTTGTGCTGGATGAGCGAAAGTCTCTCCACATGCTCAGTTCTGAGAGATAAGTGTGTGTGAAAGCCGTCTTTCACCTAGCTTGAAGGGAACACAAAGTTTCTTTTCAGTTGCCAACACCACTCCATATATATATGTGGGGAGGTACAAGCTCCAACTCGGTTTTACAGTGAAAACGGCAGGCACTTCATACCGGCACTAGGAAACAGAATGAGAAACCTGAGTAAGGGTTTCTCCTGCAACCAGTTCCCTTTGTGCTGGATGAACGAACGTCTCTCCACATGCTCAGTTCTGAGAGATAATTGTGTGTTAAAGCCGTCCTTCACCTAGCTTGAAAGGAACACAAAGTTTCTTTTCAGTTGCCAACTCCACTCCATACATATATATGGGGTGATACAAGCTCCAACTCGGTTTTACAGTGAAAACGGCAGGCACTTCAAACCGGCACTAGGAAACAGACAGAGAAATCAGAGAAAGGGTTTCTCCTGCAACCCGTTCCCTTTGTGCTGGATGAACGAACGTCTCTCCACATGCTCAGTTCTGAGAGATAAGTGTGTGTGAAAGCCGTCCTTCACCTAGCTTGAAGGGAACCCAAAGTTTCTTTTCAGTTGCCAACACCACTCCATACATATATATGGGGAGGTACAAGCTCCAACTCGGTTTTACAGTGAAAACGGCAGGCACTTCAAACCGGCACTAGGAAACAGACTGAGAAACCAGAGAAAGGGTTTCTCCTGCAACCCGTTCCCTTTGTGCTGGATGAACGAACGTCTCTCCACATGCTCAGTTCTGAGAGATAAGTGTGTGTGAAAGCCGTCCTTCACCTAGCTTGAAGGGAACACAAAGTTTCTTTTCAGTTGCCAACTCCACTCCATACATATATATGGGGAGGTCCAAGCTCCAACTCGGTTTTACAGTGAAAACGGCAGGCACTTCAAACCGGCACTAGGAAACAGACTGAGAACCCAGAGTAAGGGTTTCTCCTGCAACCCGTTCCCTTTCTGCTGGATGAACGAACGTCTCTCCACATGCTCAGTTCTGAGAGATAAGTGTGTGTGAAAGCCGACCTTCACCTAGCTTGAAGGGAACACAAAGTTTCTTTTCAGGTGCCAACTCCACTCCATACATATATATGGGGAGGTCCAAGCTCCAACTCGGTTTTACAGTGAAAACGGCAGGCACTTCAAACCGGCACTAGGAAACAGACTGAGAACCCAGAGTAAGGGTTTCTCCTGCAACCCGTTCCCTTTGTGCTGGATGAACGAACGTCTCTCCACATGCTCAGTTCTGAGAGATAAGTGTGTGTGAAAGCCGTCCTTCACCTAGCTTGAAGGGAACACAAAGTTTCTTTTCAGTTGCCAACTCCACTCCATACATATATATGGGGAGGTCCAAGCTCCAACTCGGTTTTACAGTGAAAACGGCAGGCACTTCAAACCGGCACTAGGAAACAGACTTAGAAACCCGAGTAAGGGTTTCTCCTGCAACCCGTTCCCTTTGTGCTGGATGAACGAACGTCTCTCCACATGCTCAGTTCTGAGAGATAAGTGTTTGTGAAAGCCGTCCTTCACATAGCTTGAAGGGAACACAAAGTTTCTTTTCAGTTGCCACCTCCACTCCATACATATATATGGGGAGGTCCAAGCTCCAACTTGGTTTTACATTGAAAACGGCAGGCACTTCAAACCTGCACAAGGAAACATACTGAGAAACCAGAGTAAGGGTTTCGCTTGCAACCCGTTCCCTTTGTGCTGGATGAAGGAACGTCTCTCCACATGCTCAGTTCTGAGAGATAAGTGTGTTTGAAAGCCGTCCTTCACCTAGCTTGAAGGGAACACAAAGTTTCTTTTCAGTTGCCAACTCCACTCCATACATATATATGGGGAGGTACAAGCTCCAACTCGGTTTTACAGTGAAAACGGCAGGCACTTCAAACAGGCACTACGAAACAGACTGAGAAACCAGAGTAAGGGTTTCTCCTGCAACCCGTTCCCTTTGTGCTGGATGAACGATCGTCTCTCCACATGCTCAGTTCTGAGAGATAAGTGTGTGTGAAAGCCGTCCTTCACCTAGCTTGAAGGGAACACAAAGCTTCTTTTCAGTTGCCAACTCCACTCCATACATATATATGGGGAGGTCCAAGCTCCAACTCGGTTTTACAGTGAAAACGGCAGGCACTTCAAACCGGCACTAGGAAACAGACTGAGAAACCAGAGTAAGGGTTTCTCCTGCAACCCGTTCCCTTTGTGCTGGATGAACGAACGTCTCTCCACATGCTCAGTTCTGAGAGATAAGTGTGTGTGAAAGCCGTCCTTCACCTAGCTTGAAGGGAACACAAAGTTTCTTTTCAGTTGCCAACTCCACTCCATACATATATATGGGGAGGTACAAGCTCCAACTCGGTTTTACAGTGAAAACGGCAGGCACTTCAAACAGGCACTACGAAACAGACTGAGAAACCAGAGTAAGGGTTTCTCCTGCAACCCGTTCCCTTTGTGCTGGATGAACGATCGTCTCTCCACATGCTCAGTTCTGAGAGATGTGTGTGTGTGAAAGCCGTCCTTCACCTAGCTTGAAGGGAACACAAAGTTTCTTTTCAGTTGCCAACTCCACTCCATACATATATATGGGGAGGTCCAAGCTCCAACTCGGTTTTACAGTGAAAACGGCAGGCACTTCAAACCGGCACTAGGAAACAGACTGAGAAACCAGAGTAAGGGTTTCTCCTGCAACCCGTTCCCTTTGTGCTGGATGAACGAACGTCTCTCCACATGCTCAGTTCTGAGAGATAAATGTGTGTGAAAGCCGTCCTTCACCTAGCTTGAAGGGAACACAAAGTTTCTTTTCAGTTGCCAACTCCACTCCATACATATATATGGGGAGGTACAAGCTCCAACTCGGTCTTAAAGTGAAAACGGCAGGCACTTCAAACCGGCACTAGGAAACAGACTGAGAAACCAGAGTAAGGGTTTCTCCTGCAACCCGTTCCCTTTGTGCTGGATGAACGAACGTCTCACCACATGCTCAGTTCTGAGAGATAAGTGTGTGTGAAAGCCGTCCTTCACCTAGCTTGAAGGGAACACAAAGTTTCTTTTCAGTTGCCAACTCCACTCCATACATATATATGGGGAGGTCCAAGCTCCAACTCGGTTTTACAGTGAAAACGGCAGGCACTTCAAACCGGCACTAGGAAACAGACTGAGAAACCAGAGTAAGGGTTTCTCCTGCAACCCGTTCCCTTTGTGCTGGATGAGCGAACGTCTCTCCACATGCTCAGTTCTGAGAGATAAGTGTGTGTGAAAGACGTCCTTCACCTAGCTTGAAGGGAACACAAAGTTTCTTTTCAGTTGCCAACTCCACTCCATACATATATATGGGGAGATCCAAGCTCCAACTCTTTTTTACAGTGAAAACGGCAGGCACTTCAAACCGGCACTAGGAAACAGACTGAGAACCCAGAGTAAGGGTTTCTCCTGCAACCCGTTCCCTTTGTGCTGGATGAACGAACGTCTCTCCACATGCTCAGTTCTGAGAGATAAGTGTGTGTGAAAGCCGACCTTCACCTAGCTTGAAGGGAACACAAAGTTTCTTTTCAGTTGCCAACTCCACTCCATACATATATATGGGGAGGTACAAGCTCCAACTCGGTTTTACAGTGAAAAAGGCAGGCACTTCAAACAGGCACTACGAAACAGACTGAGAAACCAGAGTAAGGGTTTCTCCTGCAACCCGTTCCCTTTGTGCTGGATGAACGATCGTCTCTAAACATGCTCAGTTCTGAGAGATAAGTGTGTGTGAAAGCCGTCCTTCACCTAGCTTGAAGGGAACACAAAGTTTCTTTTCAGTTGCCAACTCCACTCCATACATATATATGGGGAGGTCCAAGCTCCAACTCGGTTTTACAGTGAAAACGGCAGGCACTTCCAACCGGCACTAGGAAACAGACTGAGAAACCAGAGTAAGGGTTTCTCCTGCAACCCGTTCCCTTTGTGCTGGATGAACGAACGTCTCTCCACATGCTCAGTTCTGAGAGATAATTGTGTGTGAAAGCCGTCCTTCACCTAGCTTGAAGGGAACACAAAGTTTCTTTTCAGTTGCCAACTCCACTCCATACATATATATGGGGAGGTACAAGCTCCAACTCGGTCTTACAGTGAAAACGGCAGGCACTTCAAACCGGCACTAGGAAACAGACTGAGAAACCAGAGTAAGGGTTTCTCCTGCAACCCGTTCCCTTTGTGCTGGATGAACGAACGTCTCTCCACATGCTCAGTTCTGAGGGATAAGTGTGTGTGAAAGCCGTCCTTCACATAGCTAGAAGGGAACACAAAGTTTCTTTTCAGTTGCCAACTCCACTCCATACATATATATGGGGAGGTCCAAGCTCAAACTCGGTTTTACAGTGAAAACGGCAGGCACTTCAAACCGGCACTAGGAAACAGACTGAGAAACCAGAGTAAGGGTTTCTCCTGCAACCCGTTCCCTTTGTGCTGGATGAACAAACGTCTCTCCACATGCTCAGTTCTGAGAGATAAGTGTGTGTGAAAGCCGTCCTTCACCTAGCTTGAAGGGAACACAAAGTTTCTTTTCAGTTGCCAACTCCACTCCATACATATATATGGGGAGGTCCAAGCTCCAACTCGGTTTTACAGTGAAAAAGTCAGGCACTTCCAACCGGCACTAGGAAACAGACTGAGAAACCAGAGTAAGGGTTTCTCCTGCAACCCGTTCCCTTTGTGCTGGATGAACGAACGTCTCTCCACATGCTCACTTCTGAGAGATAAGTGTGTGTGAAAGCCGTCCTTCACCTAGCTTGAAGGGAACACAAAGTTTCTTTTCAGTAGCCAACTCCACTCCATACATATATATGGGGAGGTACAAGCTCCAACTCGGTTTTACAGTGAAAACGGCAGGCACTTCAAACCGGCACTAGGAAACAGACTGAGAAACCAGAGTAAGGGTTTCTCCTGCAACCCGTTCCCTTTGTGCTGGATGAACGAACGTCTCTCCACATGCTCAGTTCTGAGAGATAAGTGTGTGTGAAAGCCGTCCTTCACCTAGCTTGAAGGGAACACAAAGTTTCTTTTCAGTTGCCAACTCCACTCCATACATATATATGGGGAGGTACAAGCTCCAACTCGGTCTTACAGTGAAAACGGCAGGCACTTCAAACCGGCACTAGGAAACAGACTGAGAAACCAGAGTAAGGGTTTCTCCTGCAACCCGTTCCCTTTGTGCTGGATGAACGAACGTCTCACCACATGCTCAGTTCTGAGAGATAAGTGTGTGTGAAAGCCGTCCTTCACCTAGCTTGAAGGGAACACAAAGTTTCTTTTCAGTTGCCAACTCCACTCCATACATATATATGGGGAGGTCCAAGCTCCAACTCGGTTTTACAGTGAAAACGGCAGGCACTTCAAACCGGCACTAGGAAACAGACTGAGAAACCAGAGTAAGGGTTTCTCCTGCAACCCGTTCCCTTTGTGCTGGATGAGCGAACGTCTCTCCACATGCTCAGTTCTGAGAGATAAGTGTGTGTGAAAGACGTCCTTCACCTAGCTTGAAGGGAACACAAAGTTTCTTTTCAGTTGCCAAATCCACTCCATACATATATATGGGGAGGTCCAAGCTCCAACTCGGTTTTACAGTGAAAACGGCAGGCACTTCAAACCGGCACTAGGAAACAGACTGAGAACCCAGAGTAAGGGTTTCTCCTGCAACCCGTTCCCTTTGTGCTGGATGAACAAACGTCTCTCCACATGCTCAGTTCTGAGAGATAAGTGTGTGTGAAAGCCGTCCTTCACCTAGCTTGAAGGGAACACAAAGTTTCTTTTCAGTTGCCAACTCCACTCCATACATATATATGGGGAGGTACAAGCTCCAACTCGGTTTTACAGTGAAAACGGCAGGCACTTCAAACAGGCACTACGAAACAGACTGAGAAACCAGAGTAAGGGTTTCTCTTGCAACCCGTTCCCTTTGTGCTGGATGAACGATCGTCTCTCCACATGCTCAGTTCTGAGAGATAAGTGTGTGTGAAAGCCGTCCTTCACCTAGCTTGAAGGGAACACAAAGTTTCTTTTCAGTTGCCAACTCCACTCCATACATATATATGGGGAGGTACAAGCTCCAACTCGGTCTTACAGTGAAAACGGCAGGCACTTCAAACCGGCACTAGGAAACAGACTGAGAAACCAGAGTAAGGGTTTCTCCTGCAACCCGTTCCCTTTGTGCTGGATGAACGAACGTCTCACCACATGCTCAGTTCTGAGAGATAAGTGTGTGTGAAAGCCGTCCTTCACCTAGCTTGAAGGGAACACAAAGTTTCTTTTCAGTTGCCAACTCCACTCCATACATATATATGGGGAGGTCCAAGCTCCAACTCGGTTTTACAGTGAAAACGGCAGGCACTTCAAACCGGCACTAGGAAACAGACTGAGAAACCAGAGTAAGGGTTTCTCCTGCAACCCGTTCCCTTTGTGCTGGATGAGCGAACGTCTCTCCACATGCTCAGTTCTGAGAGATAAGTGTGTGTGAAAGACGTCCTTCACCTAGCTTGAAGGGAACACAAAGTTTCTTTTCAGTTGCCAACTCCACTCCATACATATATATGGGGAGGTCCAAGCTCCAACTCGGTTTTACAGTGAAAACGGCAGGCACTTCAAACCGGCACTAGGAAACAGACTGAGAACCCAGAGTAAGGGTTTCTCCTGCAACCCGTTCCCTTTGTGCTGGATGAACGAACGTCTCTCCACATGCTCAGTTCTGAGAGATAAGTGTGTGTGAAAGCCGTCCTTCACCTAGCTTGAAGGGAACACAAAGTTTCTTTTCAGTTGCCAACTCCACTCCATACATATATATGGGGAGGTACAAGCTCCAACTCGGTTTTACAGTGAAAACGGCAGGCACTTCAAACAGGCACTACGAAACAGACTGAGAAACCAGAGTAAGGGTTTCTCCTGCAACCCGTTCCCTTTGTGCTGGATGAACGATCGTCTCTCCACATGCTCAGTTCTGAGAGATAAGTGTGTGTGAAAGCCGTCCTTCACCTAGCTTGAAGGGAACACAAAGTTTCTTTTCAGTTGCCAACTCCACTCCATACATATATATGGGGAGGTCCAAGCTCCAACTCGGTTTTACAGTGAAAACGGCAGGCACTTCAAACCGGCACTAGGAAACAGACTGAGAAACCAGAGTAAGGGTTTCTCCTGCAACCCGTTCCCTTTGTGCTGGATGAACGAACGTCTCTCCACATGCTCAGTTCTGAGAGATAAGTGTGTGTGAAAGCCGTCCTTCACCTAGATTGAAGGGAACACAAAGTTTCTTTTCAGTTGCCAACTCCACTCCATACATATATATGGGGAGGTACAAGCTCCAACTCGGTCTTACAGTGAAAACGGCAGGCACTTCAAACCGGCACTAGGAAACAGACTGAGAAACCAGAGTAAGGGTTTCTCCTGCAACCCGTTCCCTTTGTTCTGGATGAACGAACGTCTCACCACATGCTCAGTTCTGAGAGATAAGTGTGTGTGAAAGCCGTTCTTCACCTAGCTTGAAGGGAACACAAAGTTTCTTTTAAGTTGCCAACTCCACTCCATACATATATATGGGGAGGTCCAAGCTCCAACTCGGTTTTACAGTGAAAACGGCAGGCACTTCAAACCGGCACTAGGAAACAGACTGAGAAACCAGAGTAAGGGTTTCTCCTGCAACCCGTTCCCTTTGTGCTGGATGAACGAACGTCTCTCCACATGCTCAGTTCTGAGAGATAAGTGTGTGTGAAAGCCGTCCTTCACCTAGCTTGAAGGGAACACAAAGTTTCTTTTCAGTTGCCAACTCCACTCCATACATATATATGGGGAGGTCCAAGCTCCAACTCGGTTTTACAGTGAAAACGGCAGGCACTTCCAACCGGCACTAGGAAACAGACTGAGAAACCAGAGTAAGGGTTTCTCCTGCAACCCTTTCCATTTGTGCTGGATGAACGAACGTCTCACCACATGCTCAGTTCTGAGAGATAAGTGTGTGTGAAAGCCGTCCTTCACCTAGCTTGAAGGGAACACAAAGTTTCTTTTCAGTTGCCAACTCCACTCCATACATATATATGGGGAGGTACAAGCTCCAACTCGGTTTTACAGTGAAAACGGCAGGCACTTCAAACCGGCACTAGGAAACAGACTGAGAAACCAGAGTAAGGGTTTCTCCTGCAACCCGTTCCCTTTGTGCTGGATGAACGAACGTCTCTCCACATGCTCAGTTCTGAGAGATAAGTGTGTGTGAAAGCCGTCCTTCACCTAGCTTGAAGGGAACACAAAGTTTCTTTTCAGTTGCCAACTCCACTCCATATATATATATGGGGAGGTCCAAGCTCCAACTCGGTTTTACAGTGAAAACGGCAGGCACTTCCAACCGGCACTAGGAAACAGACTGAGAAACCAGAGTAAGGGTTTCTCCTGCAAACCGTTCCCTTTGTGCTGGATGAACGAACGTCTCACCACATGCTCAGTTCTGAGAGATAAGTGTGTGTGAAAGCCGTCCTTCACCTAGCTTGAAGGGAACACAAAGTTTCTTTTCAGTTGCCAACTCCACTCCATACATATATATGGGGAGGTCCAAGCTCCAACTCGGTTTTACAGTGAAAACGGCAGGCACTTCAAACCGGCACTAGGAAACAGACTGAGAAACCAGAGTAAGGGTTTCTCCTGCAACCCGTTCCCTTTGTGCTGGATGAGCGAACGTCTCTCCACATGCTCAGTTCTGAGAGATAAGTGTGTGTGAAAGACGTCCTTCACCTAGCTTGAAGGGAACACAAAGTTTCTTTTCAGTTGCCAACTCCACTCCATACATATATATGGGGAGGTCCAAGCTCCAACTCGGTTTTACAGTGAAAACGGCAGGCACTTCAAACCGGCACTAGGAAACAGACTGAGAACCCAGAGTAAGGGTTTCTCCTGCAACCCGTTCCCTTTGTGCTGGATGAACGAACGTCTCTCCACATGCTCAGTTCTGAGAGATAAGTGTGTGTGAAAGCCGTCCTTCACCTAGCTTGAAGGGAACACAAAGTTTCTTTTCAGTTGCCAACTCCACTCCATACATATATATGGGGAGGTACAAGCTCCAACTCGGTTTTACAGTGAAAACGGCAGGCACTTCAAACAGGCACTACGAAACAGACTGAGAAACCAGAGTAAGGGTTTCTCCTGCAACCCGTTCCCTTTGTGCTGGATGAACGATCGTCTCTCCACATGCTCAGTTCTGAGAGATAAGTGTGTGTGAAAGCCGTCCTTCACCTAGCTTGAAGGGATCACAAAGTTTCTTTTCAGTTGCCAACTCCACTCCATACATATATATGGGGAGGTACAAGCTCCAACTCGGTTTTACAGTGAAAACGGCAGGCACTTGAAACCGGCACTAGGAAACAGACTGAGAAACCAGTGTAAGGGTTTCTCCTGCAACCCGTTCCCTTTGTGCTGGATGAACGAACGTCTCACCACATGCTCAGTTCTGAGAGATAAGTGTGTGTGAAAGCCGTCCTTCACCTAGCTTGAAGGGAACACAAAGTTTCTTTTCAGTTGCCAACTCCACTCCATACATATATATGGGGAGGTACAAGCTCCAACTCGGTCTTACAGTGAAAACGGCAGGCACTTCAAACCGGCACTGGGAAACAGACTGAGAAACCAGAGTAAGGGTTTCTCCTGCAACCCGTTCCCTTTGTTCTGGATGAACGAACGTCTCACCACATGCTCAGTTCTGAGAGATAAGTGTGTGTGAAAGCCGTCCTTCACCTAGCTTGAAGGGAACACAAAGTTTCTTTTCAGTTGCCAACTCCACTCCATACATATATATGGGGAGGTCCAAGCTCCAACTCGGTTTTACAGTGAAAACGGCAGGCACTTCAAACCGGCACTAGGAAACAGACTGAGAAACCAGAGTAAGGGTTTCTCCTGCAACCCGTTCCCTTTGTGCTGGATGAGCGAACGTCTCTCCACATGCTCAGTTCTGAGAGATAAGTGTGTGTGAAAGACGTCCTTCACCTAGCTTGAAGGGAACACAAAGTTTCTTTTCAGTTGCCAACTCCACTCCATACATATATATGGGGAGGTCCAAGCTCCAACTCGGTTTTACAGTGAAAACGGCAGGCACTTCAAACCGGCACTAGGAAACAGACTGAGAACCCAGAGTAAGGGTTTCTCCTGCAACCCGTTCCCTTTGTGCTGGATGAACGAACGTCTCTCCACATGCTCAGTTCTGAGAGATAAGTGTGTGTGAAAGCCGTCCTTCACCTAGCTTGAAGGGAACACAAAGTTTCTTTTCAGTTGCCAACTCCACTCCATACATATATATGGGGAGGTACAAGCTCCAACTCGGTTTTACAGTGAAAACGGCAGGCACTTCAAACAGGCACTACGAAACAGACTGAGAAACCAGAGTAAGGGTTTCTCCTGCAACCCGTTCCCTTTGTGCTGGATGAACGATCGTCTCTCCACATGCTCAGTTCTGAGAGATAAGTGTGTGTGAAAGCCGTCCTTCACCTAGCTTGAAGGGAACACAAAGTTTCTTTTCAGTTGCCAACTCCACTCCATACATATATATGGGGAGGTACAAGCTCCAACTCGGTTTTACAGTGAAAACGGCAGGCACTTGAAACCGGCACTAGGAAACAGACTGAGAAACCAGTGTAAGGGTTTCTCCTGCAACCCGATCCCTTTGTGCTGGATGAACGAACGACTCACCACATGCTCAGTTCTGAGAGATAAGTGTGTGTGAAAGCCGTCCTTCACCTAGCTTGAAGGGAACACAAAGTTTCTTTTCAGTTGCCAACTCCTCTCCATACATATATATGGGGAGGTCCAAGCTCCAACTCGGTTTTACAGTGAAAACGGCAGGCACTTCAAACCGGCACTAGGAAACAGACTGAGAAACCAGAGTAAGGGTTTCTCCTGCAACCCGTTCCCTTTGTGCTGGATGAGCGAACGTCTCTCCACATGCTCAGTTCTGAGAGATAAGTGTGTGTGAAAGACGTCCTTCACCTAGCTTGAAGGGAACACAAAGTTTCTTTTCAGTTGCCAACTCCACTCCATACATATATATGGGGAGGTCCAAGCTCCAACTCGGTTTTACAGTGAAAACGGCAGGCACTTCAAACCGGCACTAGGAAACAGACTGAGAACCCAGAGTAAGGGTTTCTCCTGCAACCCGTTCCCTTTGTGCTGGATGAACGAACGTCTCTCCACATGCTCAGTTCTGAGAGATAAGTGTGTGTGAAAGCCGTCCTTCACCTAGCTTGAAGGGAACACAAAGTTTCTTTTCAGTTGCCAACTCCACTCCATACATATATATGGGGAGGTACAAGCTCCAACTCGGTCTTACAGTGAAAACGGCAGGCACTTCAAACCGGCACTAGGAAACAGACTGAGAAACCAGAGTAAGGGTTTCTCCTGCAACCCGTTCCCTTTGTGCTGGATGAACGAACGTCTCTCCACATGCTCAGTTCTGAGAGATAAGTGTGTGTGAAAGCCGTCCTTCACCTAGCTTGAAGGGAACACAAAGTTTCTTTTCAGTTGCCAACTCCACTCCATACATATATATGGGGAGGTCCAAGCTCCAACTCGGTTTTACAGTGAAAACGGCAGGCACTTCCAACCGGCACTAGGAAACAGACTGAGAAACCAGAGTAAGGGTTTCTCCTGCAACCCGTTCCCTTTGTGCTGGATGAACGAACGTCTCACCACATGCTCAGTTCTGAGAGATAAGTGTGTGTGAAAGCCGTCCTTCACCTAGCTTGAAGGGAACACAAAGTTTCTTTTCAGTTGCCAACTCCACTCCATACATATATATGGGGAGGTCCAAGCTCCAACTCGGTTTTACAGTGAAAACGGCAGGCACTTCAAACCGGCACTAGGAAACAGACTGAGAAACCAGAGTAAGGGTTTCTCCTGCAACCCGTTCCCTTTGTGCTGGATGAACGAACGTCTCTCCACATGCTCAGTTCTGAGAGATAAGTGTGTGTGAAAGCCGTCCTTCACCTAGCTTGAAGGGAACACAAAGTTTCTTTTCAGTTGCCAACTCCACTCCATATATATATATGGGGAGGTCCAAGCTCCAACTCGGTTTTACAGTGAAAACGGCAGGCACTTCAAACCGGCACTAGGAAACAGACTGAGAAACCAGAGTAAGGGTTTCTCCTGCAACCCGTTCCCTTTGTGCTGGATGAACGAACGTCTCACCACATGCTCAGTTCTGAGAGATAAGTGTGTGTGAAAGCCGTCCTTCACCTAGCTTGAAGGGAACACAAAGTTTCTTTTCAGTTGCCAACTCCACTCCATACATATATATGGGGAGGTCCAAGCTCCAACTCGGTTTTACAGTGAAAACGGCAGGCACTTCAAACCGGCACTAGGAAACAGACTGAGAAACCAGAGTAAGGGTTTCTCCTGCAACCCGTTCCCTTTGTGCTGGATGAGCGAACGTCTCTCCACATGCTCAGTTCTGAGAGATAAGTGTGTGTGAAAGACGTCCTTCACCTAGCTTGAAGGGAACACAAAGTTTCTTTTCAGTTGCCAACTCCACTCCATACATATATATGGGGAGGTCCAAGCTCCAACTCGGTTTTACAGTGAAAACGGCAGGCACTTCAAACCGGCACTAGGAAACAGACTGAGAAACCAGAGTAAGGGTTTCTCCTGCAACCCGTTCCCTTTGTGCTGGATGAGCGAACGTCTCTCCACATGCTCAGTTCTGAGAGATAAGTGTGTGTGAAAGCCGTCCTTCACCTAGCTTGAAGGGAACACAAAGTTTCTTTTCAGTTGCCAACTCCACTCCATACATATATATGGGGAGGTACAAGCTCCAACTCGGTCTTACAGTGAAAACGGCAGGCACTTCAAACCGGCACTGGGAAACAGACTGAGAAACCAGAGTAAGGGTTTCTCCTGCAACCCGTTCCCTTTGTTCTGGATGAACGAACGTCTCACCACATGCTCAGTTCTGAGAGATAAGTGTGTGTGAAAGCCGTCCTTCACCTAGCTTGAAGGGAACACAAAGTTTCTTTTCAGTTGCCAACTCCACTCCATACATATATATGGGGAGGTCCAAGCTCCAACTCGGTTTTACAGTGAAAACGGCAGGCACTTCAAACCGGCACTAGGAAACAGACTGAGAAACCAGAGTAAGGGTTTCTCCTGCAACCCGTTCCCTTTGTGCTGGATGAGCGAACGTCTCTCCACATGCTCAGTTCTGAGAGATAAGTGTGTGTGAAAGACGTCCTTCACCTAGCTTGAAGGGAACACAAAGTTTCTTTTCAGTTGCCAACTCCACTCCATACATATATATGGGGAGGTCCAAGCTCCAACTCGGTTTTACAGTGAAAACGGCAGGCACTTCAAACCGGCACTAGGAAACAGACTGAGAACCCAGAGTAAGGGTTTCTCCTGCAACCCGTTCCCTTTGTGCTGGATGAACGAACGTCTCTCCACATGCTCAGTTCTGAGAGATAAGTGTGTGTGAAAGCCGTCCTTCACCTAGCTTGAAGGGAACACAAAGTTTCTTTTCAGTTGCCAACTCCACTCCATACATATATATGGGGAGGTACAAGCTCCAACTCGGTTTTACAGTGAAAACGGCAGGCACTTCAAACAGGCACTACGAAACAGACTGAGAAACCAGAGTAAGGGTTTCTCCTGCAACCCGTTCCCTTTGTGCTGGATGAACGATCGTCTCTCCACATGCTCAGTTCTGAGAGATAAGTGTGTGTGAAAGCCGTCCTTCACCTAGCTTGAAGGGAACACAAAGTTTCTTTTCAGTTGCCAACTCCACTCCATACATATATATGGGGAGGTACAAGCTCCAACTCGGTTTTACAGTGAAAACGGCAGGCACTTGAAACCGGCACTAGGAAACAGACTGAGAAACCAGTGTAAGGGTTTCTCCTGCAACCCGATCCCTTTGTGCTGGATGAACGAACGACTCACCACATGCTCAGTTCTGAGAGATAAGTGTGTGTGAAAGCCGTCCTTCACCTAGCTTGAAGGGAACACAAAGTTTCTTTTCAGTTGCCAACTCCTCTCCATACATATATATGGGGAGGTCCAAGCTCCAACTCGGTTTTACAGTGAAAACGGCAGGCACTTCAAACCGGCACTAGGAAACAGACTGAGAAACCAGAGTAAGGGTTTCTCCTGCAACCCGTTCCCTTTGTGCTGGATGAGCGAACGTCTCTCCACATGCTCAGTTCTGAGAGATAAGTGTGTGTGAAAGACGTCCTTCACCTAGCTTGAAGGGAACACAAAGTTTCTTTTCAGTTGCCAACTCCACTCCATACATATATATGGGGAGGTCCAAGCTCCAACTCGGTTTTACAGTGAAAACGGCAGGCACTTCAAACCGGCACTAGGAAACAGACTGAGAACCCAGAGTAAGGGTTTCTCCTGCAACCCGTTCCCTTTGTGCTGGATGAACGAACGTCTCTCCACATGCTCAGTTCTGAGAGATAAGTGTGTGTGAAAGCCGTCCTTCACCTAGCTTGAAGGGAACACAAAGTTTCTTTTCAGTTGCCAACTCCACTCCATACATATATATGGGGAGGTACAAGCTCCAACTCGGTCTTACAGTGAAAACGGCAGGCACTTCAAACCGGCACTAGGAAACAGACTGAGAAACCAGAGTAAGGGTTTCTCCTGCAACCCGTTCCCTTTGTGCTGGATGAACGAACGTCTCTCCACATGCTCAGTTCTGAGAGATAAGTGTGTGTGAAAGCCGTCCTTCACCTAGCTTGAAGGGAACACAAAGTTTCTTTTCAGTTGCCAACTCCACTCCATACATATATATGGGGAGGTCCAAGCTCCAACTCGGTTTTACAGTGAAAACGGCAGGCACTTCCAACCGGCACTAGGAAACAGACTGAGAAACCAGAGTAAGGGTTTCTCCTGCAACCCGTTCCCTTTGTGCTGGATGAACGAACGTCTCACCACATGCTCAGTTCTGAGAGATAAGTGTGTGTGAAAGCCGAACTTCACATAGCTTGAAGGGAACACAAAGTTTCTTTTCAGTTGCCAACTCCACTCCATACATATATATGGGGAGGTCCAAGCTCCAACTCGGTTTTACAGTGAAAACGGCAGGCACTTCAAACCGGCACTAGGAAACAGACTGAGAAACCAGAGTAAGGGTTTCTCCTGCAACCCGTTCCCTTTGTGCTGGATGAACGAACGTCTCTCCACATGCTCAGTTCTGAGAGATAAGTGTGTGTGAAAGCCGTCCTTCACCTAGCTTGAAGGGAACACAAAGTTTCTTTTCAGTTGCCAACTCCACTCCATATATATATATGGGGAGGTCCAAGCTCCAACTCGGTTTTACAGTGAAAACGGCAGGCACTTCAAACCGGCACTAGGAAACAGACTGAGAAACCAGAGTAAGGGTTTCTCCTGCAACCCGTTCCCTTTGTGCTGGATGAACGAAAGTCTCACCACATGCTCAGTTCTGAGAGATAAGTGTGTGTGAAAGCCGTCCTTCACCTAGCTTGAAGGGAACACAAAGTTTCTTTTCAGTTGCCAACTCCACTCCATACATATATATGGGGAGGTCCAAGCTCCAACTCGGTTTTACAGTGAAAACGGCAGGCACTTCAAACCGGCACTAGGAAACAGACTGAGAAACCAGAGTAAGGGTTTCTCCTGCAACCCGTTCCCTTTGTGCTGGATGAGCGAACGTCTCTCCACATGCTCAGTTCTGAGAGATAAGTGTGTGTGAAAGACGTCCTTCACCTAGCTTGAAGGGAACACAAAGTTTCTTTTCAGTTGCCAACTCCACTCCATACATATATATGGGGAGGTCCAAGCTCCAACTCGGTTTTACAGTGAAAACGGCAGGCACTTCAAACCGGCACTAGGAAACAGACTGAGAACCCAGAGTAAGGGTTTCTCCTGCAACCCGTTCCCTTTGTGCTGGATGAACGAACGTCTCTCCACATGCTCAGTTCTGAGAGATAAGTGTGTGTGAAAGCCGTCCTTCACCTAGCTTGAAGGGAACACAAAGTTTCTTTTCAGTTGCCAACTCCACTCCATACATATATATGGGGAGGTACAAGCTCCAACTCGGTTTTACAGTGAAAACGGCAGGCACTTCAAACAGGCACTACGAAACAGACTGAGAAACCAGAGTAAGGGTTTCTCCTGCAACCCGTTCCCTTTGTGCTGGATGAACGATCGTCTCTCCACATGCTCAGTTCTGAGAGATAAGTGTGTGTGAAAGCCGTCCTTCACCTAGCTTGAAGGGAACACAAAGTTTCTTTTCAGTTGCCAACTCCACTCCATACATATATATGGGGAGGTACAAGCTCCAACTCGGTTTTACAGTGAAAACGGCAGGCACTTGAAACCGGCACTAGGAAACAGACTGAGAAACCAGTGTAAGGGTTTCTCCTGCAACCCGTTCCCTTTGTGCTGGATGAACGAACGTCTCACCACATGCTCAGTTCTGAGAGATAAGTGTGTGTGAAAGCCGTCCTTCACCTAGCTTGAAGGGAACACAAAGTTTCTTTTCAGTTGCCAACTCCACTCCATACATATATATGGGGAGGTCCAAGCTCCAACTCGGTTTTACAGTGAAAACGGCAGGCACTTCAAACCGGCACTAGGAAACAGACTGAGAAACCAGAGTAAGGGTTTCTCCTGCAACCCGTTCCCTTTGTGCTGGATGAGCGAACGTCTCTCCACATGCTCAGTTCGGAGAGATAAGTGTGTGTGAAAGACGTCCTTCACCTAGCTTGAAGGGAACACAAAGTTTCTTTTCAGTTGCCAACTCCACTCCATACATATATATGGGGAGGTCCAAGCTCCAACTCGGTTTTACAGTGAAAACGGCAGGCACTTCAAACCGGCACTAGGAAACAGACTGAGAACCCAGAGTAAGGGTTTCTCCTGCAACCCGTTCCCTTTGTGCTGGATGAACGAACGTCTCTCCACATGCTCAGTTCTGAGAGATAAGTGTGTGTGAAAGCCGTCCTTCACCTAGCTTGAAGGGAACACAAAGTTTCTTTTCAGTTGCCAACTCCACTCCATACATATATATGGGGAGGTACAAGCTCCAACTCGGTTTTACAGTGAAAACGGCAGGCACTTCAAACAGGCACTACGAAACAGACTGAGAAACCAGAGTAAGGGTTTCTCCTGCAACCCGTTCCCTTTGTGCTGGATGAACGATCGTCTCTCCACATGCTCAGTTCTGAGAGATAAGTGTGTGTGAAATCCGTCCTTCACCTAGCTTGAAGGGAACACAAAGTTTCTTTTCAGTTGCCAACTCCACTCCATACATATATATGGGGAGGTACAAGCTCCAACTCGGTTTTACAGTGAAAACGGCAGGCACTTCAAACCGGCACTAGGAAACAGACTGAGAAACCAGTGTAAGGGTTTCTCCTGCAACCCGTTCCCTTTGTGCTGGATGAACAAACGTCTCACCACATGCTCAGTTCTGAGAGATAAGTGTGTGTGAAAGCCGTCCTTCACCTAGCTTGAAGGGAACACAAAGTTTCTTTTCAGTTGCCAACTCCACTCCATACATATATATGGGGAGGTCCAAGCTCCAACTCGGTTTTACAGTGAAAACGGCAGGCACTTCAAACCGGCACTAGGAAACAGACTGAGAAACCAGAGTAAGGGTTTCTCCTGCAACCCGTTCCCTTTGTGCTGGATGAGCGAACGTCTCTCCATATGCTCAGTTCTGAGAGATAAGTGTGTGTGAAAGCCGTCCTTCACCTAGCTTGAAGGGAACACAAAGTTTCTTTTCAGTTGCCAACTCCACTCCATACATATATATGGGGAGGTCCAAGCTCCAACTCGGTTTTACAGTGAAAACGGCAGGCACTTCAAACCGGCACTAGGAAACAGACTGAGAACCCAGAGTAAGGGTTTCTCCTGCAACCCGTTCCCTTTGTGCTGGATGAACGAACGTCTCTCCACATGCTCAGTTCTGAGAGATAAGTGTGTGTGAAAGCCGTCCTTCACCTAGCTTGAAGGGAACACAAAGTTTCTTTTCAGTTGCCAACTCCACTCCATACATATATATGGGGAGGTACAAGCTCCAACTCGGTCTTACAGTGAAAACGGCAGGCACTTCAAACCGGCACTAGGAAACAGACTGAGAAACCAGAGTAAGGGTTTCTCCTGCAACCCGTTCCCTTTGTGCTGGATGAACGAACGTCTCTCCACATGCTCAGTTCTGAGAGATAAGTGTGTGTGAAAGCCGTCCTTCACCTAGCTTGAAGGGAACACAAAGTTTCTTTTCAGTTGCCAACTCCAATCCATACATATATATGGGGAGGTCCAAGCTCCAACTCGGTTTTACAGTGAAAACGGCAGGCACTTCCAACCGGCACTAGGAAACAGACTGAGAAACCAGAGTAAGGGTTTCTCCTGCAACCCTTTCCCTTTGTGCTGGATGAACGAACGTCTCACCACATGCTCAGTTCTGAGAGATAAGTGTGTGTGAAAGCCGTCCTTCACCTAGCTTGAAGGGAACACAAAGTTTCTTTTCAGTTGCCAACTCCACTCCATACATATATATGGGGAGGTACAAGCTCCAACTCGGTTTTACAGTGAAAACGGCAGGCACTTCAAACCGGCACTAGGAAACAGACTGAGAAACCAGAGTAAGGGTTTCTCCTGCAACCCGTTCCCTTTGTGCTGGATGAACGAACGTCTCTCCACATGCTCAGTTCTGAGAGATAAGTGTGTGTGAAAGCCGTCCTTCACCTAGCTTGAAGGGAACACAAAGTTTCTTTTCAGTTGCCAACTCCACTCCATATATATATATGGGGAGGTCCAAGCTCCAACTCGGTTTTACAGTGAAAACGGCAGGCACTTCCAACCGGCACTAGGAAACAGACTGAGAAACCAGAGTAAGGGTTTCTCCTGCAAACCGTTCCCTTTGTGCTGGATGAACGAACGTCTCACCACATGCTCAGTTCTGAGAGATAAGTGTGTGTGAAAGCCGTCCTTCACCTAGCTTGAAGGGAACACAAAGTTTCTTTTCAGTTGCCAACTCCACTCCATACATATATATGGGGAGGTCCAAGCTCCAACTCGGTTTTACAGTGAAAACGGCAGGCACTTCAAACCGGCACTAGGAAACAGACTGAGAAACCAGAGTAAGGGTTTCTCCTGCAACCCGTTCCCTTTGTGCTGGATGAGCGAACGTCTCTCCACATGCTCAGTTCTGAGAGATAAGTGTGTGTGAAAGACGTCCTTCACCTAGCTTGAAGGGAACACAAAGTTTCTTTTCAGTTGCCAACTCCACTCCATACATATATATGGGGAGGTCCAAGCTCCAACTCGGTTTTACAGTGAAAACGGCAGGCACTTCAAACCGGCACTAGGAAACAGACTGAGAACCCAGAGTAAGGGTTTCTCCTGCAACCCGTTCCCTTTGTGCTGGATGAACGAACGTCTCTCCACATGCTCAGTTCTGAGAGATAAGTGTGTGTGAAAGACGTCCTTCACCTAGCTTGAAGGGAACACAAAGTTTCTTTTCAGTTGCCAACTCCACTCCATACATATATATGGGGAGGTACAAGCTCCAACTCGGTTTTACAGTGAATACGGCAGGCACTTCAAACAGGCACTACGAAACAGACTGAGAAACCAGAGTAAGGGTTTCTCCTGCAACCCGTTCCCTTTGTGCTGGATGAACGATCGTCTCTCCACATGCTCAGTTCTGAGAGATAAGTGTGTGTGAAAGCCGTCCTTCACCTAGCTTGAAGGGATCACAAAGTTTCTTTTCAGTTGCCAACTCCACTCCATACATATATATGGGGAGGTACAAGCTCCAACTCGGTTTTACAGTGAAAACGGCAGGCACTTGAAACCGGCACTAGGAAACAGACTGAGAAACCAGTGTAAGGGTTTCTCCTGCAACCCGTTCCCTTTGTGCTGGATGAACGAACGTCTCACCACATGCTCAGTTCTGAGAGATAAGTGTGTGTGAAAGCCGTCCTTCACCTAGCTTGAAGGGAACACAAAGTTTCTTTTCAGTTGCCAACTCCACTCCATACATATATATGGGGAGGTCCAAGCTCCAACTCGGTTTTACAGTGAAAACGGCAGGCACTTCAAACCGGCACTAGGAAACAGACTGAGAAACCAGAGTAAGGGTTTCTCCTGCAACCCGTTCCCTTTGTGCTGGATGAGCGAACGTCTCTCCACATGCTCAGTTCTGAGAGATAAGTGTGTGTGAAAGCCGTCCTTCACCTAGCTTGAAGGGAACACAAAGTTTCTTTTCAGTTGCCAACTCCACTCCATACATATATATGGGGAGGTACAAGCTCCAACTCGGTCTTACAGTGAAAACGGCAGGCACTTCAAACCGGCACTGGGAAACAGACTGAGAAACCAGAGTAAGGGTTTCTCCTGCAACCCGTTCCCTTTGTTCTGGATGAACGAACGTCTCACCACATGCTCAGTTCTGAGAGATAAGTGTGTGTGAAAGCCGTCCTTCACCTAGCTTGAAGGGAACACAAAGTTTCTTTTCAGTTGCCAACTCCACTCCATACATATATATGGGGAGGTCCAAGCTCCAACTCGGTTTTACAGTGAAAACGGCAGGCACTTCAAACCGGCACTAGGAAACAGACTGAGAAACCAGAGTAAGGGTTTCTCCTGCAACCCGTTCCCTTTGTGCTGGATGAGCGAACGTCTCTCCACATGCTCAGTTCTGAGAGATAAGTGTGTGTGAAAGACGTCCTTCACCTAGCTTGAAGGGAACACAAAGTTTCTTTTCAGTTGCCAACTCCACTCCATACATATATATGGGGAGGTCCAAGCTCCAACTCGGTTTTACAGTGAAAACGGCAGGCACTTCAAACCGGCACTAGGAAACAGACTGAGAACCCAGAGTAAGGGTTTCTCCTGCAACCCGTTCCCTTTGTGCTGGATGAACGAACGTCTCTCCACATGCTCAGTTCTGAGAGATAAGTGTGTGTGAAAGCCGTCCTTCACCTAGCTTGAAGGGAACACAAAGTTTCTTTTCAGTTGCCAACTCCACTCCATACATATATATGGGGAGGTACAAGCTCCAACTCGGTTTTACAGTGAAAACGGCAGGCACTTCAAACAGGCACTACGAAACAGACTGAGAAACCAGAGTAAGGGTTTCTCCTGCAACCCGTTCCCTTTGTGCTGGATGAACGATCGTCTCTCCACATGCTCAGTTCTGAGAGATAAGTGTGTGTGAAAGCCGTCCTTCACCTAGCTTGAAGGGAACACAAAGTTTCTTTTCAGTTGCCAACTCCACTCCATACATATATATGGGGAGGTACAAGCTCCAACTCGGTTTTACAGTGAAAACGGCAGGCACTTGAAACCGGCACTAGGAAACAGACTGAGAAACCAGTGTAAGGGTTTCTCCTGCAACCCGTTCCCTTTGTGCTGGATGAACGAACGACTCACCACATGCTCAGTTCTGAGAGATAAGTGTGTGTGAAAGCCGTCCTTCACCTAGCTTGAAGGGAACACAAAGTTTCTTTTCAGTTGCCAACTCCACTCCATACATATATATGGGGAGGTCCAAGCTCCAACTCGGTTTTACAGTGAAAACGGCAGGCACTTCAAACCGGCACTAGGAAACAGACTGAGAAACCAGAGTAAGGGTTTCTCCTGCAACCCGTTCCCTTTGTGCTGGATGAGCGAACGTCTCTCCACATGCTCAGTTCTGAGAGATAAGTGTGTGTGAAAGACGTCCTTCACCTAGCTTGAAGGGAACACAAAGTTTCTTTTCAGTTGCCAACTCCACTCCATACATATATATGGGGAGGTCCAAGCTCCAACTCAGTTTTACAGTGAAAACGGCAGGCACTTCAAACCGGCACTAGGAAACAGACTGAGAACCCAGAGTAAGGGTTTCTCCTGCAACCCGTTCCCTTTGTGCTGGATGAACGAACGTCTCTCCACATGCTCAGTTCTGAGAGATAAGTGTGTGTGAAAGCCGTCCTTCACCTAGCTTGAAGGGAAAACAAAGTTTCTTTTCAGTTGCCAACTCCACTCCATACATATATATGGGGAGGTACAAGCTCCAACTCGGTCTTACAGTGAAAACGGCAGGCACTTCAAACCGGCACTAGGAAACAGACTGAGAAACCAGAGTAAGGGTTTCTCCTGCAACCCGTTCCCTTTGTGCTGGATGAACGAACGTCTCTCCACATGCTCAGTTCTGAGAGATAAGTGTGTGTGAAAGCCGTCCTTCACCTAGCTTGAAGGGAACACAAAGTTTCTTTTCAGTTGCCAACTCCACTCCATACATATATATGGGGAGGTCCAAGCTCCAACTCGGTTTTACAGTGAAAACGGCAGGCACTTCCAACCGGCACTAGGAAACAGACTGAGAAACCAGAGTAAGGGTTTCTCCTGCAACCCGTTCCCTTTGTGCTGGATGAACGAACGTCTCACCACATGCTCAGTTCTGAGAGATAAGTGTGTGTGAAAGCCGTCCTTCACCTAGCTTGAAGGGAACACAAAGTTTCTTTTCAGTTGCCAACTCCACTCCATACATATATATGGGGAGGTCCAAGCTCCAACTCGGTTTTACAGTGAAAACGGCAGGCACTTCAAACCGGCACTAGGAAACAGACTGAGAAACCAGAGTAAGGGTTTCTCCTGCAACCCGTTCCCTTTGTGCTGGATGAACGAACGTCTCTCCACATGCTCAGTTCTGAGAGATAAGTGTGTGTGAAAGCCGTCCTTCACCTAGCTTGAAGGGAACACAAAGTTTCTTTTCAGTTGCCAACTCCACTCCATATATATATATGGGGAGGTCCAAGCTCCAACTCGGTTTTACAGTGAAAACGGCAGGCACTTCAAACCGGCACTAGGAAACAGACTGAGAAACCAGAGTAAGGGTTTCTCCTGCAACCCGTTCCCTTTTTGCTGGATGAACGAACGTCTCACCACATGCTCAGTTCTGAGAGATAAGTGTGTGTGAAAGCCGTCCTTCACCTAGCTTGAAGGGAACAAAAAGTTTCTTTTCAGTTGCCAACTCCACTCCATACATATATATGGGGAGGTCCAAGCTCCAACTCGGTTTTACAGTGAAAACGGCAGGCACTTCAAACCGGCACTAGGAAACAGACTGAGAAACCAGAGTAAGGGTTTCTCCTGCAACCCGTTCCCTTTGTGCTGGATGAGCGAACGTCTCTCCACATGCTCAGTTCTGAGAGATAAGTGTGTGTGAAAGACGTCCTTCACCTAGCTTGAAGGGAACACAAAGTTTCTTTTCAGTTGCCAACTCCACTCCATACATATATATGGGGAGGTCCAAGCTCCAACTCGGTTTTACAGTGAAAACGGCAGGCACTTCAAACCGGCACTAGGAAACAGACTGAGAACCCAGAGTAAGGGTTTCTCCTGCAACCCGTTCCCTTTGTGCTGGATGAACGAACGTCTCTCCACATGCTCAGTTCTGAGAGATAAGTGTGTGTGAAAGCCGTCCTTCACCTAGCTTGAAGGGAACACAAAGTTTCTTTTCAGTTGCCAACTCCACTCCATACATATATATGGGGAGGTCCAAGCTCCAACTCGGTTTTACAGTGAAAACGGCAGGCACTTCAAACCGGCACTAGGAAACAGACTGAGAAACCAGAGTAAGGGTTTCTCCTGCAACCCGTTCCCTTTGTGCTGGATGAGCGAACGTCTCTCCACATGCTCAGTTCTGAGAGATAAGTGTGTGTGAAAGACGTCCTTCACCTAGCTTGAAGGGAACACAAAGTTTCTTTTCAGTTGCCAACTCCACTCCATACATATATATGGGGAGGTCCAAGCTCCAACTCGGTTTTACAGTGAAAACGGCAGGCACTTCAAACCGGCACTAGGAAACAGACTGAGAACCCAGAGTAAGGGTTTCTCCTGCAACCCGTTCCCTTTGTGCTGGATGAACGAACGTCTCTCCACATGCTCAGTTCTGAGAGATAAGTGTGTGTGAAAGCCGTCCTTCACCTAGCTTGAAGGGAACACAAAGTTTCTTTTCAGTTGCCAACTCCACTCCATACATATATATGGGGAGGTACAAGCTCCAACTCGGTTTTACAGTGAAAACGGCAGGCACTTCAAACAGGCACTACGAAACAGACTGAGAAACCAGAGTAAGGGTTTCTCCTGCAACCCGTTCCCTTTGTGCTGGATGAACGATCGTCTCTCCACATGCTCAGTTCTGAGAGATAAGTGTGTGTGAAAGCCGTCCTTCACCTAGCTTGAAGGGAACACAAAGTTTCTTTTCAGTTGCCAACTCCACTCCATACATATATATGGGGAGGTACAAGCTCCAACTCGGTTTTACAGTGAAAACGGCAGGCACTTGAAACCGGCACTAGGAAACAGACTGAGAAACCAGTGTAAGGGTTTCTCCTGCAACCCGTTCCCTTTGTGCTGGATGAACGAACGACTCACCACATGCTCAGTTCTGAGAGATAAGTGTGTGTGAAAGCCGTCCTTCACCTAGCTTGAAGGGAACACAAAGTTTCTTTTCAGTTGCCAACTCCACTCCATACATATATATGGGGAGGTCCAAGCTCCAACTCGGTTTTACAGTGAAAACGGCAGGCACTTCAAACCGGCACTAGGAAACAGACTGAGAAACCAGAGTAAGGGTTTCTCCTGCAACCCGTTCCCTTTGTGCTGGATGAGCGAACGTCTCTCCACATGCTCAGTTCTGAGAGATAAGTGTGTGTGAAAGACGTCCTTCACCTAGCTTGAAGGGAACACAAAGTTTCTTTTCAGTTGCCAACTCCACTCCATACATATATATGGGGAGGTCCAAGCTCCAACTCGGTTTTACAGTGAAAACGGCAGGCACTTCAAACCGGCACTAGGAAACAGACTGAGAACCCAGAGTAAGGGTTTCTCCTGCAACCCGTTCCCTTTGTGCTGGATGAACGAACGTCTCTCCACATGCTCAGTTCTGAGAGATAAGTGTGTGTGAAAGCCGTCCTTCACCTAGCTTGAAGGGAAAACAAAGTTTCTTTTCAGTTGCCAACTCCACTCCATACATATATATGGGGAGGTACAAGCTCCAACTCGGTCTTACAGTGAAAACGGCAGGCACTTCAAACCGGCACTAGGAAACAGACTGAGAAACCAGAGTAAGGGTTTCTCCTGCAACCCGTTCCCTTTGTGCTGGATGAACGAACGTCTCTCCACATGCTCAGTTCTGAGAGATAAGTGTGTGTGAAAGCCGTCCTTCACCTAGCTTGAAGGGAACACAAAGTTTCTTTTCAGTTGCCAACTCCACTCCATACATATATATGGGGAGGTCCAAGCTCCAACTCGGTTTTACAGTGAAAACGGCAGGCACTTCCAACCGGCACTAGGAAACAGACTGAGAACCCAGAGTAAGGGTTTCTCCTGCAACCCGTTCCCTTTGTGCTGGATGAACGAACGTCTCACCACATGCTCAGTTCTGAGAGATAAGTGTGTGTGAAAGCCGTCCTTCACCTAGCTTGAAGGGAACACAAAGTTTCTTTTCAGTTGCCAACTCCACTCCATAAATATATATGGGGAGGTCCAAGCTCCAACTCGGTTTTACAGTGAAAACGGCAGGCACTTCAAACCGGCACTAGGAAACAGACTGAGAAACCAGAGTAAGGGTTTCTCCTGCAACCCGTTCCCTTTGTGCTGGATGAACGAACGTCTCTCCACATGCTCAGTTCTGAGAGATAAGTGTGTGTGAAAGCCGTCCTTCACCTAGCTTGAAGGGAACACAAAGTTTCTTTTCAGTTGCCAACTCCACTCCATATATATATATGGGGAGGTCCAAGCTCCAACTCGGTTTTACAGTGAAAACGGCAGGCACTTCAAACCGGCACTAGGAAACAGACTGAGAAACCAGAGTAAGGGTTTCTCCTGCAACCCGTTCCCTTTTTGCTGGATGAACGAACGTCTCACCACATGCTCAGTTCTGAGAGATAAGTGTGTGTGAAAGCCGTCCTTCACCTAGCTTGAAGGGAACAAAAAGTTTCTTTTCAGTTGCCAACTCCACTCCATACATATATATGGGGAGGTCCAAGCTCCAACTCGGTTTTACAGTGAAAACGGCAGGCACTTCAAACCGGCACTAGGAAACAGACTGAGAAACCAGAGTAAGGGTTTCTCCTGCAACCCGTTCCCTTTGTGCTGGATGAGCGAACGTCTCTCCACATGCTCAGTTCTGAGAGATAAGTGTGTGTGAAAGACGTCCTTCACCTAGCTTGAAGGGAACACAAAGTTTCTTTTCAGTTGCCAACTCCACTCCATACATATATATGGGGAGGTCCAAGCTCCAACTCGGTTTTACAGTGAAAACGGCAGGCACTTCAAACCGGCACTAGGAAACAGACTGAGAACCCAGAGTAAGGGTTTCTCCTGCAACCCGTTCCCTTTGTGCTGGATGAACGAACGTCTCTCCACATGCTCAGTTCTGAGAGATAAGTGTGTGTGAAAGCCGTCCTTCACCTAGCTTGAAGGGAACACAAAGTTTCTTTTCAGTTGCCAACTCCACTCCATACATATATATGGGGAGGTACAAGCTCCAACTCGGTTTTACAGTGAAAACGGCAGGCACTTCAAACAGGCACTACGAAACAGACTGAGAAACCAGAGTAAGGGTTTCTCCTGCAACCCGTTCCCTTTGTGCTGGATGAACGATCGTCTCTCCACATGCTCAGTTCTGAGTGATAAGTGTGTGTGAAAGCCGTCCTTCACCTAGCTTGAAGGGAACACAAAGTTTCTTTTCAGTTGCCAACTCCACTCCATACATATATATGGGGAGGTACAAGCTCCAACTCGGTTTTACAGTGAAAACGGCAGGCACTTGAAACCGGCACTAGGAAACAGACTGAGAAACCAGTGTAAGGGTTTCTCCTGCAACCCGTTCCCTTTGTGCTGGATGAACGAACGTCTCACCACATGCTCAGTTCTGAGAGATAAGTGTGTGTGAAAGCCGTCCTTCACCTAGCTTGAAGGGAACACAAAGTTTCTTTTCAGTTGCCAACTCCACTCCATACATATATATGGGGAGGTCCAAGCTCCAACTCGGTTTTACAGTGAAAACGGCAGGCACTTCAAACCGGCACTAGGAAACAGACTGAGAAACCAGAGTAAGGGTTTCTCCTGCAACCCGTTCCCTTTGTGCTGGATGAGCGAACGTCACTCCACATGCTCAGTTCTGAGAGATAAGTGTGTGTGAAAGACGTCCTTCACCTAGCTTGAAGGGAACACAAAGTTTCTTTTCAGTTGCCAACTCCACTCCATACATATATATGGGGAGGTCCAAGCTCCAACTCGGTTTTACAGTGAAAACGGCAGGCACTTCAAACCGGCACTAGGAAACAGACTGAGAACCCAGAGTAAGGGTTTCTCCTGCAACCCGTTCCCTTTGTGCTGGATGAACGAACGTCTCTCCACATGCTCAGTTCTGAGAGATAAGTGTGTGTGAAAGCCGTCCTTCACCTAGCTTGAAGGGAACACAAAGTTTCTTTTCAGTTGCCAACTCCACTCCATACATATATATGGGGAGGTACAAGCTCCAACTCGGTCTTACAGTGAAAACGGCAGGCACTTCAAACCGGCACTAGGAAACAGACTGAGAAACCAGAGTAAGGGTTTCTCCTGCAACCCGTTCCCTTTGTGCTGGATGAACGAACGTCTCTCCACATGCTCAGTTCTGAGAGATAAGTGTGTGTGAAAGCCGTCCTTCACCTAGCTTGAAGGGAACACAAAGTTTCTTTTCAGTTGCCAACTCCACTCCATACATATATATGGGGAGGTCCAAGCTCCAACTCGGTTTTACAGTGAAAACGGCAGGCACTTCCAACCGGCACTAGGAAACAGACTGAGAAACCAGAGTAAGGGTTTCTCCTGCAACCCGTTCCCTTTGTGCTGGATGAACGAACGTCTCACCACATGCTCAGTTCTGAGAGATAAGTGTGTGTGAAAGCCTTCCTTCACCTAGCTTGAAGGGAACACAAAGTTTCTTTTCAGTTGCCAACTCCACTCCATACATATATATGGGGAGGTCCAAGCTCCAACTCGGTTTTACAGTGAAAACGGCAGGCACTTCAAACCGGCACTAGGAAACAGACTGAGAAACCAGAGTAAGGGTTTCTCCTGCAACCCGTTCCCTTTGTGCTGGATGAACGAACGTCTCTCCACATGCTCAGTTCTGAGAGATAAGTGTGTGTGAAAGCCGTCCTTCACCTAGCTTGAAGGGAACACAAAGTTTCTTTTCAGTTGCCAACTCCACTCCATATATATATATGGGGAGGTCCAAGCTCCAACTCGGTTTTACAGTGAAAACGGCAGGCACTTCCAACCGGCACTAGGAAACAGACTGAGAAACCAGAGTAAGGGTTTCTCCTGCAACCCGTTCCCTTTGTGCTGGATGAACGAACGTCTCACCACATGCTCAGTTCTGAGAGATAAGTGTGTGTGAAAGCCGTCCTTCACCTAGCTTGAAGGGAACACAAAGTTTCTTTTCAGTTGCCAACTCCACTCCATACATATATATGGGGAGGTCCAAGCTCCAACTCGGTTTTACAGTGAAAACGGCAGGCACTTCAAACCGGCACTAGGAAACAGACTGAGAAACCAGAGTAAGGGTTTCTCCTGCAACCCGTTCCCTTTGTGCTGGATGAGCGAACGTCTCTCCACATGCTCAGTTCTGAGAGATAAGTGTGTGTGAAAGACGTCCTTCACCTAGCTTGAAGGGAACACAAAGTTTCTTTTCAGTTGCCAACTCCACTCCATACATATATATGGGGAGGTCCAAGCTCCAACTCGGTTTTACAGTGAAAACGGCAGGCACTTCAAACCGGCACTAGGAAACAGACTGAGAACCCAGAGTAAGGGTTTCTCCTGCAACCCGTTCCCTTTGTGCTGGATGAACGAACGTCTCTCCACATGCTCAGTTCTGAGAGATAAGTGTGTGTGAAAGCCGTCCTTCACCTAGCTTGAAGGGAACACAAAGTTTCTTTTCAGTTGCCAACTCCACTCCATACATATATATGGGGAGGTCCAAGCTCCAACTCGGTTTTACAGTGAAAACGGCAGGCACTTCCAACCGGCACTAGGAAACAGACTGAGAAACCAGAGTAAGGGTTTCTCCTGCAACCCGTTCCCTTTGTGCTGGATGAACGAACGTCTCACCACATGCTCAGTTCTGAGAGATAAGTGTGTGTGAAAGCCGTCCTTCACCTAGCTTGAAGGGAACACAAAGTTTCGTTTCAGTTGCCAACTCCACTCCATACATATATATGGGGAGGTCCAAGCTCCAACTCGGTTTTACAGTGAAAACGGCAGGCACTTCAAACCGGCACTAGGAAACAGACTGAGAAACCAGAGTAAGGGTTTCTCCTGCAACCCGTTCCCTTTGTGCTGGATGAACGAACGTCTCTCCACATGCTCAGTTCTGAGAGATAAGTGTGTGTGAAAGCCGTCCTTCACCTAGCTTGAAGGGAACACAAAGTTTCTTTTCAGTTGCCAACTCCACTCCATATATATATATGGGGAGGTCCAAGCTCCAACTCGGTTTTACAGTGAAAACGGCAGGCACTTCCAACCGGCACTAGGAAACAGACTGAGAAACCAGAGTAAGGGTTTCTCCTGCAACCCGTTCCCTTTGTGCTGGATGAACGAACGTCTCACCACATGCTCAGTTCTGAGAGATAAGTGTGTGTGAAAGCCGTCCTTCACCTAGCTTGAAGGGAACACAAAGTTTCTTTTCAGTTGCCAACTCCACTCCATACATATATATGGGGAGGTACAAGCTCCAACTCGGTTTTACAGTGAAAACGGCAGGCACTTCAAACCGGCACTAGGAAACAGACTGAGAACCCAGAGTAAGGGTTTCTCCTGCAACCCGTTCCCTTTGTGCTGGATGAACGAACGTCTCTCCACATGCTCAGTTCTGAGAGATAAGTGTGTGTGAAAGCCGTCCTTCACCTAGCTTGAAGGGAACACAAAGTTTCTTTTCAGTTGCCAACTCCACTCCATACATATATATGGGGAGGTACAAGCTCCAACTCGGTCTTACAGTGAAAACGGCAGGCACTTCAAACCGGCACTAGGAAACAGACTGAGAAACCAGAGTAAGGGTTTCTCCTGCAACCCGTTCCCTTTGTTCTGGATGAACGAACGTCTCACCACATGCTCAGTTCTGAGAGATAAGTGTGTGTGAAAGCCGTCCTTCACCTAGCTTGAAGGGAACACAAAGTTTCTTTTCAGTTGCCAACTCCACTCCATACATATATATGGGGAGGTCCAAGCTCCAACTCGGTTTTACAGTGAAAACGGCAGGCACTTCAAACCGGCACTAGGAAACAGACTGAGAACCCAGAGTAAGGGTTTCTCCTGCAACCCGTTCCCTTTGTGCTGGATGAACGAACGTCTCTCCACATGCTCAGTTCTGAGAGATAAGTGTGTGTTAAAGACGTCCTTCACCTAGCTTGAAGGGAACACAAAGTTTCTTTTCAGTTGCCAACTCCACTCCATACATATATATGGGGAGGTCCAAGCTCCAACTCGGATTTACAGTGAAAAAGGCAGGCACTTCAAACCGGCACTAGGAAACAGACTGAGAACCCAGAGTAAGGGTTTCTCCTGCAACCCGTTCCCTTTGTGCTGGATGAACGAACGTCTCTCCACATGCTCAGTTCTGAGAGATAAGTGTGTGTGAAAGCCGTCCTTCACCTAGCTTGAAGGGAACACAAAGTTTCTTTTCAGTTGCCAACTCCACTCCATACATATATATGGGGAGGTCCAAGCTCCAACTCGGTTTTACAGTGAAAACGGCAGGCACTTCAAACAGGCACTACGAAACAGACTGAGAAACCAGAGTAAGGGTTTCTCCTGCAACCCGTTCCCTTTGTGCTGGATGAACGATCGTCTCTCCACATGCTCAGTTCTGAGAGATAAGTGTGTGTGAAAGCCGTCCTTCACCTAGCTTGAAGGGAACACAAAGTTTCTTTTCAGTTGCCAACTCCACTCCATACATATATATGGGGAGGTACAAGCTCCAACTCGGTTTTACAGTGAAAACGGCAGGCACTTGAAACCGGCACTAGGAAACAGACTGAGAAACCAGTGTAAGGGTTTCTCCTGCAACCCGTTCCCTTTGTGCTGGATGAACGAACGTCTCACCACATGCTCAGTTCTGAGAGATAAGTGTGTGTGAAAGCCGTCCTTCACCTAGCTTGAAGGGAACACAAAGTTTCTTTTCAGTTGCCAACTCCACTCCATACATATATATGGGGAGGTCCAAGCTCCAACTCGGTTTTACAGTGAAAACGGCAGGCACTTCAAACCGCCACTAGGAAACAGACTGAGAAACCAGAGTAAGGGTTTCTCCTGCAACCCGTTCCCTTTGTGCTGGATGAGCGAACGTCTCTCCACATGCTCAGTTCTGAGAGATAAGTGTGTGTGAAAGACGTCCTTCACCTAGCTTGAAGGGAACACAAAGTTTCTTTTCAGTTGCCAACTCCACTCCATACATATATATGGGGAGGTCCAAGCTCCAACTCGGTTTTACAGTGAAAACGGCAGGCACTTCAAACCGGCACTAGGAAACAGACTGAGAACCCAGAGTAAGGGTTTCTCCTGCAACCCGTTCCCTTTGTGCTGGATGAACGAACGTCTCTCCACATGCTCAGTTCTGAGAGATAAGTGTGTGTGAAAGCCGTACTTCACCTAGCTTGAAGGGAACACAAAGTTTCTTTTCAGTTGCCAACTCCACTCCATACATATATATGGGGAGGTACAAGCTCCAACTCGGTTTTACAGTGAAAACGGCAGGCACTTGAAACCGGCACTAGGAAACAGACTGAGAAACCAGTGTAAGGGTTTCTCCTGCAACCCGTTCCCTTTGTGCTGGATGAACGAACGTCTCACCACATGCTCAGTTCTGAGAGATAAGTGTGTGTGAAAGCCGTCCTTCACCTAGCTTGAAGGGAACACAAAGTTTCTTTTCAGTTGCCAACTCCACTCCATACATATATATGGGGAGGTCCAAGCTCCAACTCGGTTTTACAGTGAAAACGGCAGGCACTTCAAACCGGCACTAGGAAACAGACTGAGAAACCAGAGTAAGGGTTTCTCCTGCAACCCGTTCCCTTTGTGCTGGATGAGCGAACGTCTCTCCACATGCTCAGTTCTGAGAGATAAGTGTGTGAGAAAGACGTCCTTCAACTAGCTTGAAGGGAACACAAAGTTTCTTTTCAGTTGCCAACTCCACTCCATACATATATATGGGGAGGTCCAAGCTCCAACTCGGTTTTACAGTGAAAACGGCAGGCACTTCAAACCGGCACTAGGAAACAGACTGAGAAACCAGAGTAAAGGTTTCTCCTGCAACCCGTTCCCTTTGTGCTGGATGAGCGAACGTCTCTCCACATGCTCAGTTCTGAGAGATAAGTGTGTGTGAAAGACGTCCTTCACCTAGCTTGAAGGGAACACAAAGTTTCTTTTCAGTTGCCAACTCCACTCCATACATATATATGGGGAGGTCCAAGCTCCAACTCGGTTTTACAGTGAAAACGGCAGGCACTTCAAACCGGCACTAGGAAACAGACTGAGAAACCAGAGTAAGGGTTTCTCCTGCAACCCGTTCCCTTTGTGCTGGATGAACGAACGTCTCTCCACATGCTCAGTTCTGAGAGATAAGTGTGTGTGAAAGCCGTCCTTCACCTAGCTTGAAGGGAACACAAAGTTTCTTTTCAGTTGCCAACTCCACTCCATACATATATATGGGGAGGTACAAGCTCCAACTCGGTTTTACAGTGAAAACGGCAGGCACTTCAAACCGGCACTAGGAAACAGACTGAGAAACCAGTGTAAGGGTTTCTCCTGCAACCCGTTCCCTTTGTGCTGGATGAACGAACGTCTCACCACATGCTCAGTTGTGAGAGATAAGTGTGTGTGAAAGCCGTCCTTCACCTAGCTTGAAGGGAACACAAAGTTTCTTTTCAGTTGCCAACTCCACTCCATACATATATATGGGGAGGTCCAAGCTCCAACTCGGTTTTACAGTGAAAACGGCAGGCACTTCAAACCGGCACTAGGAAACAGACTGAGAAACCAGAGTAAGGGTTTCTCCTGCATCCCGTTCCCTTTGTGCTGGATGAGCGAACGTCTCTCCACATGCTCAGTTCTGAGAGATAAGTGTGTGTGAAAGACGTCCTTCACCTAGCTTGAAGGGAACACAAAGTTTCTTTTCAGTTGCCAACTCCACTCCATACATATATATGGGGAGGTCCAAGCTCCAACTCGGTTTTACAGTGAAAACGGCAGGCACTTCAAACCGGCACTAGGAAACAGACTGAGAAACCAGAGTAAGGGTTTCTCCTGCAACCCGTTCCCTTTGTGCTGGATGAACGAACGTCTCTCCAGATGCTCAGTTCTGAGAGATAAGTGTGTGTGAAAGCCGTCCTTCACCTAGCTTGAAGGGAACACAAAGTTTCTTTTCAGTTGCCAACTCCACTCCATATATATATATGGGGAGGTCCAAGCTCCAACTCGGTTTTACAGTGAAAACGGCAGGCACTTCCAACCGGCACTAGGAAACAGACTGAGAAACCAGAGTAAGGGTTTCTCCTGCAACCCGTTCCCTTTGTGCTGGATGAACGAACGTCTCACCACATGCTCAGTTCTGAGAGATAAGTGTGTGTGAAAGCCGTCCTTCACCTAGCTTGAAGGGAACACAAAGTTTCTTTTCAGTTGCCAACTCCACTCCATACATATATATGGGGAGGTCCAAGCTCCAACTCGGTTTTACAGTGAAAACGGCAGGCACTTCCAACCGGCACTAGGAAACAGACTGAGAAACCAGAGTAAGGGTTTCTCCTGCAACCCGTTCCCTTTGTGCTGGATGAACGAACGTCTCTCCACATGCTCAGTTCTGAGAGATAAGTGTGTGTGAAAGCCGTCCTTCACCTAGCTTGAAGGGAACACAAAGTTTCTTTTCAGTTGCCAACTCCACTCCATACATATATATGGGGAGGTCCAAGCTCCAACTCGGTTTTACAGTGAAAACGGCAGGCACTTCAAACCGGCACTAGGAAACAGACTGAGAAACCAGAGTAAGGGTTTCTCCTGCAACCCGTTCCCTTTGTGCTGGATGAACGAACGTCTCTCCACATGCTCAGTTCTGAGAGATAAGTGTGTGTGAAAGCCGTCCTTCACCTAGCTTGAAGGGAACACAAAGTTTCTTTTCAGTTGCCAACTCCACTCCATATATATATATGGGGAGGTCCAAGCTCCAACTCGGTTTTACAGTGAAAACGGCAGGCACTTCAAACAGGCACTACGAAACAGACTGAGAAACCAGAGTAAGGGTTTCTCCTGCAACCCGTTCCCTTTGTGCTGGATGAACGAACGTCTCTCCACATGCTCAGTTCTGAGAGATAAGTGTGTGTGAAAGCCGTCCTTCACCTAGCTTGAAGGGAACACAAAGTTTCTTTTCAGTTGCCAACTCCACTCCATACATATATATGGGGAGGTCCAAGCTCCACCTCGGTTTTACAGTGAAAACGGCAGGCACTTCAAACCGGCACTAGGAAACAGACTGAGAAACCAGAGTAAGGGTTTCTCCTGCAACCCGTTCCCTTTGTGCTGGATGAGCGAACGTCTCTCCACATGCTCAGTTCTGAGAGATAAGTGTGTGTGAAAGACGTCCTTCACCTAGCTTGAAGGGAACACAAAGTTTCTTTTCAGTTGCCAACTCCACTCCATACATATATATGGGGAGGTCCAAGCTCCAACTCGGTTTTACAGTGAAAACGGCAGGCACTTCAAACCGGCACTAGGAAACAGACTGAGAACCCAGAGTAAGGGTTTCTCCTGCAACCCGTTCCCTTTGTGCTGGATGAACGAACGTCTCTCCACATGCTCAGTTCTGAGAGATAAGTGTGTGTGAAAGCCGTCCTTCACCTAGCTTGAAGGGAACACAAAGTTTCTTTTCAGTTGCCAACTCCACTCCATACATATATATGGGGAGGTACAAGCTCCAACTCGGTCTTACAGTGAAAACGGCAGGCACTTCAAACCGGCACTAGGAAACAGACTGAGAAACCAGAGTAAGGGTTTCTCCTGCAACCCGTTCCCTTTGTGCTGGATGAACGAACGTCTCTCCACATGCTCAGTTCTGAGAGATAAGTGTGTGTGAAAGCCGTCCTTCACCTAGCTTGAAGGGAACACAAAGTTTCTTTTCAGTTGCCAACTCCACTCCATACATATATATGGGGAGGTCCAAGCTCCAACTCGGTTTTACAGTGAAAACGGCAGGCACTTCCAACCGGCACTAGGAAACAGACTGAGAAACCAGAGTAAGGGTTTCTCCTGCAACCCGTTCCCTTTGTGCTGGATGAACGAACGTCTCACCACATGCTCAGTTCTGAGAGATAAGTGTGTGTGAAAGCCGTCCTTCACCTAGCTTGAAGGGAACACAAAGTTTCTTTTCAGTTGCCAACTCCACTCCATACATATATATGGGGAGGTCCAAGCTCCAACTCGGTTTTACAGTGAAAACGGCAGGCACTTCAAACCGGCACTAGGAAACAGACTGAGAAACCAGAGTAAGGGTTTCTCCTGCAACCCGTTCCCTTTGTGCTGGATGAACGAACGTCTCTCCACATGCTCAGTTCTGAGAGATAAGTGTGTGTGAAAGCCGTCCTTCACCTAGCTTGAAGGGAACACAAAGTTTCTTTTCAGTTGCCAACTCCACTCCATATATATATATGGGGAGGTCCAAGCTCCAACTCGGTTTTACAGTGAAAACGGCAGGCACTTCCAACCGGCACTAGGAAACAGACTGAGAAACCAGAGTAAGGGTTTCTCCTGCAACCCGTTCCCTTTGTGCTGGATGAACGAACGTCTCACCACATGCTCAGTTCTGAGAGATAAGTGTGTGTGAAAGCCGTCCTTCACCTAGCTTGAAGGGAACACAAAGTTTCTTTTCAGTTGCCAACTCCACTCCATACATATATATGGGGAGGTACAAGCTCCAACTCGGTTTTACAGTGAAAACGGCAGGCACTTCAAACCGGCACTAGGAAACAGACTGAGAAACCAGTGTAAGGGTTTCTCCTGCAACCCGTTCCCTTTGTGCTGGATGAACGAACGTCTCACCACATGCTCAGTTGTGAGAGATAAGTGTGTGTGAAAGCCGTCCTTCACCTAGCTTGAAGGGAACACAAAGTTTCTTTTCAGTTGCCAACTCCACTCCATACATATATATGGGGAGGTCCAAGCTCCAACTCGGTTTTACAGTGAAAACGGCAGGCACTTCAAACCGGCACTAGGAAACAGACTGAGAAACCAGAGTAAGGGTTTCTCCTGCATCCCGTTCCCTTTGTGCTGGATGAGCGAACGTCTCTCCACATGCTCAGTTCTGAGAGATAAGTGTGTGTGAAAGACGTCCTTCACCTAGCTTGAAGGGAACACAAAGTTTCTTTTCAGTTGCCAACTCCACTCCATACATATATATGGGGAGGTCCAAGCTCCAACTCGGTTTTACAGTGAAAACGGCAGGCACTTCAAACCGGCACTAGGAAACAGACTGAGAAACCAGAGTAAGGGTTTCTCCTGCAACCCGTTCCCTTTGTGCTGGATGAACGAACGTCTCTCCAGATGCTCAGTTCTGAGAGATAAGTGTGTGTGAAAGCCGTCCTTCACCTAGCTTGAAGGGAACACAAAGTTTCTTTTCAGTTGCCAACTCCACTCCATATATATATATGGGGAGGTCCAAGCTCCAACTCGGTTTTACAGTGAAAACGGCAGGCACTTCCAACCGGCACTAGGAAACAGACTGAGAAACCAGAGTAAGGGTTTCTCCTGCAACCCGTTCCCTTTGTGCTGGATGAACGAACGTCTCACCACATGCTCAGTTCTGAGAGATAAGTGTGTGTGAAAGCCGTCCTTCACCTAGCTTGAAGGGAACACAAAGTTTCTTTTCAGTTGCCAACTCCACTCCATACATATATATGGGGAGGTCCAAGCTCCAACTCGGTTTTACAGTGAAAACGGCAGGCACTTCCAACCGGCACTAGGAAACAGACTGAGAAACCAGAGTAAGGGTTTCTCCTGCAACCCGTTCCCTTTGTGCTGGATGAGCGAACGTCTCTCCACATGCTCAGTTCTGAGAGATAAGTGTGTGTGAAAGCCGTCCTTCACCTAGCTTGAAGGGAACACAAAGTTTCTTTTCAGTTGCCAACTCCACTCCATACATATATATGGGGAGGTCCAAGCTCCAACTCGGTTTTACAGTGAAAACGGCAGGCACTTCAAACCGGCACTAGGAAACAGACTGAGAAACCAGAGTAAGGGTTTCTCCTGCAACCCGTTCCCTTTGTGCTGGATGAACGAACGTCTCTCCACATGCTCAGTTCTGAGAGATAAGTGTGTGTGAAAGCCGTCCTTCACCTAGCTTGAAGGGAACACAAAGTTTCTTTTCAGTTGCCAACTCCACTCCATATATATATATGGGGAGGTCCAAGCTCCAACTCGGTTTTACAGTGAAAACGGCAGGCACTTCAAACAGGCACTACGAAACAGACTGAGAAACCAGAGTAAGGGTTTCTCCTGCAACCCGTTCCCTTTGTGCTGGATGAACGAACGTCTCTCCACATGCTCAGTTCTGAGAGATAAGTGTGTGTGAAAGCCGTCCTTCACCTAGCTTGAAGGGAACACAAAGTTTCTTTTCAGTTGCCAACTCCACTCCATACATATATATGGGGAGGTCCAAGCTCCACCTCGGTTTTACAGTGAAAACGGCAGGCACTTCAAACCGGCACTAGGAAACAGACTGAGAAACCAGAGTAAGGGTTTCTCCTGCAACCCGTTCCCTTTGTGCTGGATGAGCGAACGTCTCTCCACATGCTCAGTTCTGAGAGATAAGTGTGTGTGAAAGACGTCCTTCACCTAGCTTGAAGGGAACACAAAGTTTCTTTTCAGTTGCCAACTCCACTCCATACATATATATGGGGAGGTCCAAGCTCCAACTCGGTTTTACAGTGAAAACGGCAGGCACTTCAAACCGGCACTAGGAAACAGACTGAGAACCCAGAGTAAGGGTTTCTCCTGCAACCCGATCCCTTTGTGCTGGATGAACGAACGTCTCTCCACATGCTCAGTTCTGAGAGATAAGTGTGTGTGAAAGCCGTCCTTCACCTAGCTTGAAGGGAACACAAAGTTTCTTTTCAGTTGCCAACTCCACTCCATACATATATATGGGGAGGTACAAGCTCCAACTCGGTCTTACAGTGAAAACGGCAGGCACTTCAAACCGGCACTAGGAAACAGACTGAGAAACCAGAGTAAGGGTTTCTCCTGCAACCCGTTCCCTTTGTGCTGGATGAACGAACGTCTCTCCACATGCTCAGTTCTGAGAGATAAGTGTGTGTGAAAGCCGTCCTTCACCTAGCTTGAAGGGAACACAAAGTTTCTTTTCAGTTGCCAACTCCACTCCATACATATATATGGGGAGGTCCAAGCTCCAACTCGGTTTTACAGTGAAAACGGCAGGCACTTCCAACCGGCACTAGGAAACAGACTGAGAAACCAGAGTAAGGGTTTCTCCTGCAACCCGTTCCCTTTGTGCTGGATGAACGAACGTCTCACCACATGCTCAGTTCTGAGAGATAAGTGTGTGTGAAAGCCGTCCTTCACCTAGCTTGAAGGGAACACAAAGTTTCTTTTCAGTTGCCAACTCCACTCCATACATATATATGGGGAGGTCCAAGCTCCAACTCGGTTTTACAGTGAAAACGGCAGGCACTTCAAACCGGCACTAGGAAACAGACTGAGAAACCAGAGTAAGGGTTTCTCCTGCAACCCGTTCCCTTTGTGCTGGATGAACGAACGTCTCTCCACATGCTCAGTTCTGAGAGATAAGTGTGTGTGAAAGCCGTCCTTCACCTAGCTTGAAGGGAACACAAAGTTTCTTTTCAGTTGCCAACTCCACTCCATATATATATATGGGGAGGTCCAAGCTCCAACTCGGTTTTACAGTGAAAACGGCAGGCACTTCCAACCGGCACTAGGAAACAGACTGAGAAACCAGAGTAAGGGTTTCTCCTGCAACCCGTTCCCTTTGTGCTGGATGAACGAACGTCTCACCACATGCTCAGTTCTGAGAGATAAGTGTGTGTGAAAGCCGTCCTTCACCTAGCTTGAAGGGAACACAAAGTTTCTTTTCAGTTGCCAACTCCACTCCATACATATATATGGGGAGGTCCAAGCTCCAACTCGGTTTTACAGTGAAAACGGCAGGCACTTCAAACCGGCACTAGGAAACAGACTGAGAAACCAGAGTAAGGGTTTCTCCTGCAACCCGTTCCCTTTGTGCTGGATGAGCGAACGTCTCTCCACATGCTCAGTTCTGAGAGATAAGTGTGTGTGAAAGACGTTCTTCACCTAGCTTGAAGGGAACACAAAGTTTCTTTTCAGTTGCCAACTCCACTCCATACATATATATGGGGAGGTCCAAGCTCCAACTCGGTTTTACAGTGAAAACGGCAGGCACTTCAAACCGGCACTAGGAAACAGACTGAGAACCCAGAGTAAGGGTTTCTCCTGCAACCCGTTCCCTTTGTGCTGGATGAACGAACGTCTCTCCACATGCTCAGTTCTGAGAGATAAGTGTGTGTGAAAGCCGTCCTTCACCTAGCTTGAAGGGAACACAAAGTTTCTTTTCAGTTGCCAACTCCACTCCATACATATATATGGGGAGGTACAAGCTCCAACTCGGTTTTACAGTGAAAACGGCAGGCACTTCAAACAGGCACTACGAAACAGACTGAGAAACCAGAGTAAGGGTTTCTCCTGCAACCCGTTCCCTTTGTGCTGGATGAACGAACGTCTCTCCACATTCTCAGTTCTGAGAGATAAGTGTGTGTGAAAGCCGTCCTTCACCTAGCTTGAAGGGAACACAAAGTTTCTTTTCAGTTGCCAACTCCACTCCATACATATATATGGGGAGGTACAAGCTCCAACTCGGTCTTACAGTGAAAACGGCAGGCACTTCAAACCGGCACTAAGAAACAGACTGAGAAACCAGAGTAAGGGTTTCTCCTGCAACCAGTTCCCTTTGTGCTGGATGAACGAACGTCTCTCCACATGCTCAGTTCTGAGAGATAAGTGTGTGTGAAAGCCGTCCTTCACCTAGCTTGAAGGGAACACAAAGTTTCTTTTCAGTTGCCAACTCCACTCCATACATATATATGGGGAGGTCCAAGCTCCAACTCGGTTTTACAGTGAAAACGGCAGGCACTTCCAACCGGCACTAGGAAACAGACTGAGAAACCAGAGTAAGGGTTTCCCCTGCAACCCGTTCCCTTTGTGCTGGATGAACGAACGTCTCTCCACATGCTCAGTTCTGAGAGATAAGTGTGTGTGAAAGCCGTCCTTCACCTAGCTTGAAGGGAACACAAAGTTTCTTTTCAGTAGCCAACTCCACTCCATATATATATATGGGGAGGTACAAGCTCCAACTCGGTTTTACAGTGAAAACGGCAGGCACTTCAAACCGGCACTAGGAAACAGACTGAGAAACCAGAGTAAGGGTTTCTCCTGCAACCCGTTCCCTTTGTGCTGGATAAAAGAACGTCTCTCCACATGCTCAGTTCTGAGAGATAAGTGTGTGTGAAAGCCGTCCTTCACCTAGCTTGAAGGGAACACAAAGTTTCTTTTCAGTTGCCAACTCCACTCCATACATATATATGGGGAGGTACAAGCTCCAACTCGGTTTTACAGTGAAAACGGCAGGCACTTCAAACAGGCACTACGAAACAGACTGAGAAACCAGAGTAAGGGTTTCTCCTGCAACCCGTTCCCTTTGTGCTGGATGAACGATCGTCTCTCCACATGCTCAGTTCTGAGAGATAAGTGTGTGTGAAAGCCGTCCTTCACCTAGCTTGAAGGGAACACAAAGTTTCTTTTCAGTTGCCAACTCCACTCCATACATATATATGGGGAGGTCCAAGTTCCAACTCGGTTTTACAGTGAAAACGGCAGGCACTTCAAACCGGCACTAGGAAACAGACTGAGAAACCAGAGTAAGGGTTTCTCCTGCAACCCGTTCCCTTTGTGCTGGATGAACGAACGTCTCTCCACATGCTCAGTTCTGAGAGATAAGTGTGTGTGAAAGCCGTCCTTCACCTAGCTTGAAGGGAACACAAAGTTTCTTTTCAGTTGCCAACTCCACTCCATACATATATATGGGGAGGTCCAAGCTCCAACTCGGTCTTACAGTGAAAACGGCAGGCACTTCAAACCGGCACTAGGAAACAGACTGAGAAATCAGAGTAAGGGTTTCTCCTGCAACCCGTTCCCTTTGTGCTGGATGAACGAACGTCTCACCACATGCTCAGTTCTGAGAGATAAGTGTGTGTGAAAGCCATCCTTCACCTAGCTTGAAGGGAACACAAAGTTTCTTTTCAGTTGCCAACTCCACTCCATACATATATATGGGGCGGTGTAAGCTCCAACTCGGTTTTACAGTGAAAACGGCAGGCACTTCAAACCGGCACTAGGAAACAGACTGAGAAACCAGAGTAAGGGTTTCTCCTGCAACCCGTTCCCTTTGTGCTGGATGAGCGAACGTCTCTACACATGCTCAGTTCTGAGAGATAAGTGTGTGTGAAAGACGTCCTTCACCTAGCTTGAAGGGAACACAAAGTTTCTTTTCAGTTGCCAACTCCACTCCATACATATATATGGGGAGGTCCAAGCTCCAACTCGGTTTTACAGTGAAAACGGCAGGCACTTCAAACCGGCACTAGGAAACAGACTGAGAACCCAGAGTAAGGGTTTCTCCTGCAACCCGTTCCCTTTGTGCTGGATGAACGAACGTCTCTCCACATGCTCAGTTCTGAGAGATAAGTGTGTGTGAAAGCCGTCCTTCACCTAGCTTGAAGGGAACACAAAGTTTCTTTTCAGTTGCCAACTCCACTCCATACATATATATGGGGAGGTACAAGCTCCAACTCGGTTTTACAGTGAAAACGGCAGGCACTTCAAACAGGCACTACGAAACAGACTGAGAAACCAGAGTAAGGGTTTCTCCTGCAACCCGTTCCCTTTGTGCTGGATGAACGATCGTCTCTCCACATGCTCAGTTCTGAGAGATAAGTGTGTGTGAAAGCCGTCCTTCACCTAGCTTGAAGGGAACACAAAGTTTCTTTTCAGTTGCCAACTCCACTCCATACATATATATGGGGAGGTACAAGCTCCAACTCGGTTTTACAGTGAAAACGGCAGGCACTTCAAACCGGCACTAGGAAACAGACTGAGAAACCAGAGTAAGGGTTTCTCCTGCAACCCGTTCCCTTTGTGCTGGATGAACGAACGTCTCTCCACATGCTCAGTTCTGAGAGATAAGTGTGTGTGAAAGCCGTCCTTCACCTAGCTTGAAGGGAACACAAAGTTTCTTTTCAGTTGCCAACTCCACTCCATACATATATATGGGGAGGTACAAGCACCAACTCGGTTTTACAGTGAAAACGGCAGGCACTTCAAACCGGCACTAGGAAACAGACTGAGAAACCAGACTAAGGGTTTCTCCTGCAACCCGTTCCCTTTGTGCTGGATGAACGAACGTCTCTCCACATGCTCAGTTCTGAGAGATAAGTGTGTGTGAAAGCCGTCCTTCACCTAGCTTGAAGGGAACACAAAGTTTCTTTTCAGTTGCCAACTCCACTCCATACATATATATGGGGAGGTCCAAGCTCCAACTCGGTTTTACAGTGAAAACGGCAGGCACTTCAAACCGGCACTAGGAAACAGACTGAGAACCCAGACTAAGGGTTTCTCCTGCAACCCGTTCCCTTTGTGCTGGATGAACGAACGTCTCTCCACATGCTCAGTTCTGAGAGATAAGTGTGTGTGAAAGCCGTCCTTCACCTAGCTTGAAGGGAACACAAAGTTTCTTTTCAGTTGCCAACTCCACTCCATACATATATATGGGGAGGTACAAGCTCCAACTCGGTTTTACAGTGAAAACGGCAGGCACTTCAAACCGGCACTAGGAAACAGACTGAGAAACCAGAGTAAGGGTTTCTCCTGAAACCCGTTCCCTTTGTGCTGGATGAACGAACGTCTCTCCACATGCTCAGTTCTGAGAGATAAGTGTGTGTGAAAGCCGTCCTTCACCTAGCTTGAAGGGAACACAAAGTTTCTTTTCAGTTGCCAACTCCACTCCATACATATATATGGGGAGGTCCAAGCTCCAACTCGGTTTTACAGTGAAAACGGCAGGCACTTCAAACCGGCACTAGGAAACAGACTGAGAAACCAGAGTAAGGGTTTCTCCTGCAACCCGTTCCCTTTGTGCTGGATGAACGAACGTCTCTCCACATGCTCAGTTCTGAGAGATAAGTGTGTGTGAAAGCCGTCCTTCACCTAGCTTGAAGGGAACACAAAGTTTCTTTTCAGTAGCCAACTCCACTCCATACATATATATATGGGGAGGTACAAGCTCCAACTCGGTTTTACAGTGAAAACGGCAGGCACTTCAAACCGGCACTAGGAAAGAGACTGAGAAACCAGAGTAAGGGTTTCTCCTGCAACCCGTTCCCTTTGTGCTGGATGAGCGAACGTCTCTCCACATGCTCAGTTCTGAGAGATAAGTGTGTGTGAAAGACGTTCTTCACCTAGCTTGAAGGGAACACAAAGTTTCTTTTCAGTTGCCAACTCCACTCCATACATATATATGGGGAGGTCCAAGCTCCAACTCGGTTTTACAGTGAAAACGGCAGGCACTTCAAACCGGCACTAGGAAACAGACTGAGAACCCAGAGTAAGGGTTTCTCCTGCAACCCGTTCCCTTTGTGCTGGATGAACGAACGTCTCTCCACATGCTCAGTTCTGAGAGATAAGTGTGTGTGAAAGCCGTCCTTCACCTAGCTTGAAGGGAACACAAAGTTTCTTTTCAGTTGCCAACTCCACTCCATACATATATATGGGGAGGTACAAGCTCCAACTCGGTTTTACAGTGAAAACGGCAGGCACTTCAAACAGGCACTACGAAACAGACTGAGAAACCAGAGTAAGGGTTTCTCCTGCAACCCGTTCCCTTTGTGCTGGATGAACGAACGTCTCTCCACATTCTCAGTTCTGAGAGATAAGTGTGTGTGAAAGCCGTCCTTCACCTAGCTTGAAGGGAACACAAAGTTTCTTTTCAGTTGCCAACTCCACTCCATACATATATATGGGGAGGTACAAGCTCCAACTCGGTCTTACAGTGAAAACGGCAGGCACTTCAAACCGGCACTAAGAAACAGACTGAGAAACCAGAGTAAGGGTTTCTCCTGCAACCCGTTCCCTTTGTGCTGGATGAACGAACGTCTCTCCACATGCTCAGTTCTGAGAGATAAGTGTGTGTGAAAGCCGTCCTTCACCTAGCTTGAAGGGAACACAAAGTTTCTTTTCAGTTGCCAACTCCACTCCATACATATATATGGGGAGGTCCAAGCTCCAACTCGGTTTTACAGTGAAAACGGCAGGCACTTCCAACCGACACTAGGAAACAGACTGAGAAACCAGAGTAAGGGTTTCCCCTGCAACCCGTTCCCTTTGTGCTGGATGAACGAACGTCTCTCCACATGCTCAGTTCTGAGAGATAAGTGTGTGTGAAAGCCGTCCTTCACCTAGCTTGAAGGGAACACAAAGTTTCTTTTCAGTAGCCAACTCCACTCCATACATATATATGGGGAGGTACAAGCTCCAACTCGGTTTTACAGTGAAAACGGCAGGCACTTCAAACCGGCACTAGGAAACAGACTGAGAAACCAGAGTAAGGGTTTCTCCTGCAACCCGTTCCCTTTGTGCTGGATAAAAGAACGTCTCTCCACATGCTCAGTTCTGAGAGATAAGTGTGTGTGAAAGCCGTCCTTCACCTAGCTTGAAGGGAACACAAAGTTTCTTTTCAGTTGCCAACTCCACTCCATACATATATATGGGGAGGTACAAGCTCCAACTCGGTTTTACAGTGAAAACGGCAGGCACTTCAAACAGGCACTACGAAACAGACTGAGAAACCAGAGTAAGGGTTTCTCCTGCAACCCGTTCCCTTTGTGCTGGATGAACGATCGTCTCTCCACATGCTCAGTTCTGAGAGATAAGTGTGTGTGAAAGCCGTCCTTCACCTAGCTTGAAGGGAACACAAAGTTTCTTTTCAGTTGCCAACTCCACTCCATACATATATATGGGGAGGTCCAAGTTCCAACTCGGTTTTACAGTGAAAACGGCAGGCACTTCAAACCGGCACTAGGAAACAGACTGAGAAACCAGAGTAAGGGTTTCTCCTGCAACCCGTTCCCTTTGTGCTGGATGAACGAACGTCTCTCCACATGCTCAGTTCTGAGAGATAAGTGTGTGTGAAAGCCGTCCTTCACCTAGCTTGAAGGGAACACAAAGTTTCTTTTCAGTTGCCAACTCCACTCCATACATATATATGGGGACGTCCAAGCTCCAACTCGGTCTTACAGTGAAAACGGCAGGCACTTCAAACCGGCACTAGGAAACAGACTGAGAAATCAGAGTAAGGGTTTCTCCTGCAACCCGTTCCCTTTGTGCTGGATGAACGAACGTCTCACCACATGCTCAGTTCTGAGAGATAAGTGTGTGTGAAAGCCATCCTTCAACTAGCTTGAAGGGAACACAAAGTTTCTTTTCAGTTGCCAACTCCACTCCATACATATATATGGGGCGGTGTAAGCTCCAACTCGGTTTTACAGTGAAAACGGCAGGCACTTCAAACCGGCACTAGGAAACAGACTGAGAAACCAGAGTAAGGGTTTCTCCTGCAACCCGTTCCCTTTGTGCTGGATGAGCGAACGTCTCTACACATGCTCAGTTCTGAGAGATAAGTGTGTGTGAAAGACGTCCTTCACCTAGCTTGAAGGGAACACAAAGTTTCTTTTCAGTTGCCAACTCCACTCCATACATATATATGGGGAGGTCCAAGCTCCAACTCGGTTTTACAGTGAAAACGGCAGGCACTTCAAACCGGCACTAGGAAACAGACTGAGAACCCAGAGTAAGGGTTTCTCCTGCAACCCGTTCCCTTTGTGCTGGATGAACGAACGTCTCTCCACATGCTCAGTTCTGAGAGATAAGTGTGTGTGAAAGCCGTCCTTCACCTAGCTTGAAGGGAACACAAAGTTTCTTTTCAGTTGCCAACTCCACTCCATACATATATATGGGGAGGTACAAGCTCCAACTCGGTTTTACAGTGAAAACGGCAGGCACTTCAAACAGGCACTACGAAACAGACTGAGAAACCAGAGTAAGGGTTTCTCCTGCAACCCGTTCCCTTTGTGCTGGATGAACGATCGTCTCTCCACATGCTCAGTTCTGAGAGATAAGTGTGTGTGAAAGCCGTCCTTCACCTAGCTTGAAGGGAACACAAAGTTTCTTTTCAGTTGCCAACTCCACTCCATACATATATATGGGGAGGTACAAGCTCCAACTCGGTTTTACAGTGAAAACGGCAGGCACTTCAAACCGGCACTAGGAAACAGACTGAGAAACCAGAGTAAGGGTTTCTCCTGCAACCCGTTCCCTTTGTGCTGGATGAACGAACGTCTCTCCACATGCTCAGTTCTGAGAGATAAGTGTGTGTGAAAGCCGTCCTTCACCTAGCTTGAAGGGAACACAAAGTTTCTTTTCAGTTGCCAACTCCACTCCATACATATATATGGGGAGGTACAAGCACCAACTCGGTTTTACAGTGAAAACGGCAGGCACTTCAAACCGGCACTAGGAAACAGACTGAGAAACCAGACTAAGGGTTTCTCCTGCAACCCGTTCCCTTTGTGCTGGATGAACGAACGTCTCTCCACATGCTCAGTTCTGAGAGATAAGTGTGTGTGAAAGCCGTCCTTCACCTAGCTTGAAGGGAACACAAAGTTTCTTTTCAGTTGCCAACTCCACTCCATACATATATATGGGGAGGTCCAAGCTCCAACTCGGTTTTACAGTGAAAACGGCAGGCACTTCAAACCGGCACTAGGAAACAGACTGAGAACCCAGACTAAGGGTTTCTCCTGCAACCCGTTCCCTTTGTGCTGGATGAACGAACGTCTCTCCACATGCTCAGTTCTGAGAGATAAGTGTGTGTGAAAGCCGTCCTTCACCTAGCTTGAAGGGAACACAAAGTTTCTTTTCAGTTGCCAACTCCACTCCATACATATATATGGGGAGGTACAAGCTCCAACTCGGTTTTACAGTGAAAACGGCAGGCACTTCAAACCGGCACTAGGAAACAGACTGAGAAACCAGAGTAAGGGTTTCTCCTGAAACCCGTTCCCTTTGTGCTGGATGAACGAACGTCTCTCCACATGCTCAGTTCTGAGAGATAAGTGTGTGTGAAAGCCGTCCTTCACCTAGCTTGAAGGGAACACAAAGTTTCTTTTCAGTTGCCAACTCCACTCCATACATATATATGGGGAGGTCCAAGCTCCAACTCGGTTTTACAGTGAAAACGGCAGGCACTTCAAACCGGCACTAGGAAACAGACTGAGAAACCAGAGTAAGGGTTTCTCCTGCAACCCGTTCCCTTTGTGCTGGATGAACGAACGTCTCTCCACATGCTCAGTTCTGAGAGATAAGTGTGTGTGAAAGCCGTCCTTCACCTAGCTTGAAGGGAACACAAAGTTTCTTTTCAGTAGCCAACTCCACTCCATACATATATATATGGGGAGGTACAAGCTCCAACTCGGTTTTACAGTGAAAACGGCAGGCACTTCAAACCGGCACTAGGAAAGAGACTGAGAAACCAGAGTAAGGGTTTCTCCTGCAAGCCGTTCCCTTAGTGCTGGATAAAAGAACGTCTCTCCACATGCTCAGTTCTGAGAGATAAGTGTGTGTGAAAGCCGTCCTTCACCTAGCTTGAAGGGAACACAAAGTTTCTTTTCAGTTGCCAACTCCACTCCATACATATATATGGGGAGGTACAAGCTCCAACTCGGTTTTACAGTGAAAACGGCAGGCACTTCAAACAGGCACTACGAAACAGACTGAGAAACCAGAGTAAGGGTTTCTCCTGCAACCCGTTCCCTTTGTGCTGGATGAACGAACGTCTCTCCACATGCTCAGTTCTGAGAGATAAGTGTGTGTGAAAGCCGTCCTTCACCTAGCTTGAAGGGAACACAAAGTTTCTTTTCAGTTGCCAACTCCACTCCATACATATATATGGGGAGGTACAAACTCCAACTCGGTCTTACAGTGAAAACGGAAGGCACTTCAAACCGGCACTAGGAAACAGACTGAGAAACCAGAGGAAGGGTTTCTCCTGCAACCCGTTCCCTTTGTGCTGGATGAACGAACGTCTCTCCACATGCTCAGTTCTGAGAGATAAGTGTGTGTGAAAGCCGTCCTTCACCTAGCTTGAAGGGAACACAAAGTTTCTTTTCAGTTGCCAACTCCACTCCATACATATATATGGGGAGGTCCAAGCTCCAACTCGGTTTTACAGTGAAAACGGCAGGCACTTCAAACCGGCACTAGGAAACAGACTGAGAACCCAGAGTAAGGGTTTCTCCTGCAACCCGTTCCCTTTGTGCTGGATGAACGAACGTCTCTCCACATGCTCAGTTCTGAGAGATAAGTGTGTGTGAAAGCCGTCCTTCACCTAGCTTGAAGGGAACACAAAGTTTCTTTTCAGTTGCCAACTCCACTCCATACATATATATGGGGAGGTCCAAGCTCCAACTCGGTTTTACAGTGAAAAAGGCAGGCACTTCAAACCGGCACTAGGAAACAGACTGAGAACACAGAGTAATGGTTTCTCCTGCAACCCGTTCCCTTTGTGCTGGATGAACGAACGTCTCTCCACATGCTCAGTTCTGAGAGATAAGTGTGTGTGAAAGCCGTCCTTCACCTAGCTTGAAGGGAACACAAAGTTTCTTTTCAGTTGCCAACTCCACTCCATACATATATATGGGGAGGTACAAGCTCCAACTCGGTTTTACAGTGAAAACGGCAGGCACTTCAAACCGGCACTAGGAAACAGACTGAGAAACCAGAGTAAGGGTTTCTCCTGCAACCCGTTCCCTTTGTGCTGGATGAACGAACGTCTCTCCACATGCTCAGTTCTGAGAGATAAGTGTGTGTGAAAGCCGTCCTTCACCTAGCTTGAAGGGAACACAAAGTTTCTTTTCAGTTGCCAACTCCACTCCATACATATATATGGGGAGGTCCAAGCTCCAACTCGGTTTTACAGTGAAAACGGCAGGCACTTCCAACCGGCACTAGGAAACAGACTGAGAAACCAGAGTAAGGGTTTCTCCTGCAACCCGTTCCCTTTGTGCTGGATGAACGAACGTCTCTCCACATGCTCAGTTCTGAGAGATAAGTGTGTGTGAAAGCCGTCCTTCACCTAGCTTGAAGGGAACACAAAGTTTCTTTTCAGTTGCCAACTCCACTCCATACATATATATGGGGAGGTACAAGCTCCAACTCGGTTTTACAGTGAAAACGGCAGGCACTTCAAACAGGCACTAGGAAACAGACTGAGAACCCAGAGTAAGGGTTTCTCCTGCAACCCGTTCCCTTTGTGCTGGATGAACGAACGTCTCTCCACATGCTCAGTTCTGAGAGATAAGTGTGTGTGAAAGCCGTCCTTCACCTAGCTTGAAGGGAACACAAAGTTTCTTTTCAGTTGCCAACTCCACTCCATACATATATATGGGGAGGTACAAGCTCCAACTCGGTCTTACAGTGAAAACGGCAGGCACTTCAAACCGGCACTAGGAAACAGACTGAGAAACCAGAGTAAGGGTTTCTCCTGCAACCCGTTCCCTTTGTGCTGGATGAACGAACGTCTCTCCACATGCTCAGTTCTGAGAGATAAGTGTGTGTGAAAGCCGTCCTTCACCTAGCTTGAAGGGAACACAAAGTTTCTTTTCAGTTGCCAACTCCACTCCATACATATATATGGGGAGGTCCAAGCTCCAACTCGGTTTTACAGTGAAAACGGCAGGCACTTCCAACCGGCACTAGGAAACAGACTGAGAAACCAGAGTAAGGGTTTCTCCTGCAACCCGTTCCCTTTGTGCTGGATGAACGAACGTCTCACCACATGCTCAGTTCTGAGAGATAAGTGTGTGTGAAAGCCGTCCTTCACCTAGCTTGAAGGGAACACAAAGTTTCTTTTCAGTTGCCAACTCCACTCCATACATATATATGGGGAGGTCCAAGCTCCAACTCGGTTTTACAGTGAAAACGGCAGGCACTTCAAACCGGCACTAGGAAACAGACTGAGAAACCAGAGTAAGGGTTTCTCCTGCAACCCGTTTCCTTTGTGCTGGATGAACGAACGTCTCTCCACATGCTCAGTTCTGAGAGATAAGTGTGTGTGAAAGCCGTCCTTCACCTAGCTTGAAGGGAACACAAAGTTTCTTTTCAGTTGCCAACTCCACTCCATATATATATATGGGGAGGTCCAAGCTCCAACTCGGTTTTACAGTGAAAACGGCAGGCACTTCAAACCGGCACTAGGAAACAGACTGAGAAACCAGAGTAAGGGTTTCTCCTGCAACCCGTTCCCTTTGTGCTGGATGAGCGAACGTCTCACCACATGCTCAGTTCTGAGGGATAAGTGTGTGTGAAAGCCGTCCTTCACCTAGCTTGAAGGGAACACAAAGTTTCTTTTCAGTTGCCAACTCCACTCCATACATATATATGGGGAGGTCCAAGCTCCAACTCGGTTTTACAGTGAAAACGGCAGGCACTTCAAACCGGCACTAGGAAACAGACTGAGAAACCAGAGTAAGGGTTTCTCCTGCAACCCGTTCCCTTTGTGCTGGATGAGCGAACGTCTCTCCACATGCTCAGTTCTGAGAGATAAGTGTGTGTGAAAGACGTCCTTCACCTAGCTTGAAGGGAACACAAAGTTTCTTTTCAGTTGCCAACTCCACTCCATACATATATATGGGGAGGTACAAGCTCCAACTCGGTTTTACAGTGAAAACGGCAGGCACTTCAAACCGGCACTAGGAAACAGACTGAGAACCCAGAGTAAGGGTTTCTCCTGCAACCCGTTCCCTTTGTGCTGGATGAACGAACGTCTCTCCACATGCTCAGTTCTGAGAGATAAGTGTGTGTGAAAGCCGTCCTTCACCTAGCTTGAAGGGAACACAAAGTTTCTTTTCAGTTGCCAACTCCACTCCATACATATATATGGGGAGGTCCAAGCTCCAACTCGGTTTTACAGTGAAAACGGCAGGCACTTCAAACCGGCACTAGGAAACAGACTGAGAACCCAGAGTAAGGGTTTCTCCTGCAACCCGTTCCCTTTGTGCTGGATGAACGAACGTCTCTCCACATGCTCAGTTCTGAGAGATAAGTGTGTGTGAAAGCCGTCCTTCACCTAGCTTGAAGGGAACACAAAGTTTCTTTTCAGTTGCCAACTCCACTCCATACATATATATGGGGAGGTCCAAGCTCCAACTCGGTTTTACAGTGAAAACGGCAGGCACTTCAAACAGGCACTACGAAACAGACTGAGAAACCAGAGTAAGGGTTTCTCCTGCAACCCGTTCCCTTTGTGCTGGATGAACGATCGTCTCTCCACATGCTCAGTTCTGAGAGATAAGTGTGTGTGAAAGCCGTCCTTCACCTAGCTTGAAGGGAACACAAAGTTTCTTTTCAGTTGCCAACTCCACTCCATACATATATATGGGGAGGTACAAGCTCCAACTCGGTTTTACAGTGAAAACGGCAGGCACTTGAAACCGGCACTAGGAAACAGACTGAGAAACCAGTGTAAGGGTTTCTCCTGCAACCCGTTCCCTTTGTGCTGGATGAACGAACGTCTCACCACATGCTCAGTTCTGAGAGATAAGTGTGTGTGAAAGCCGTCCTTCACCTAGCTTGAAGGGAACACAAAGTTTCTTTTCAGTTGCCAACTCCACTCCATACATATATATGGGGAGGTCCAAGCTCCAACTCGGTTTTACAGTGAAAACGGCAGGCACTTCAAACCGGCACTAGGAAACAGACTGAGAAACCAGAGTAAGGGTTTCTCCTGCAACCCGTTCCCTTTGTGCTGGATGAGCGAACGTCACTCCACATGCTCAGTTCTGAGAGATAAGTGTGTGTGAAAGACGTCCTTCACCTAGCTTGAAGGGAACACAAAGTTTCTTTTCAGTTGCCAACTCCACTCCATACATATATATGGGGAGGTCCAAGCTCCAACTCGGTTTTACAGTGAAAACGGCAGGCACTTCAAACCGGCACTAGGAAACAGACTGAGAACCCAGAGTAAGGGTTTCTCCTGCAACCCGTTCCCTTTGTGCTGGATGAACGAACGTCTCTCCACATGCTCAGTTCTGAGAGATAAGTGTGTGTGAAAGCCGTCCTTCACCTAGCTTGAAGGGAACACAAAGTTTCTTTTCAGTTGCCAACTCCACTCCATACATATATATGGGGAGGTACAAGCTCCAACTCGGTCTTACAGTGAAAACGGCAGGCACTTCAAACCGGCACTAGGAAACAGACTGAGAAACCAGAGTAAGGGTTTCTCCTGCAACCCGTTCCCTTTGTGCTGGATGAACGAACGTCTCTCCACATGCTCAGTTCTGAGAGATAAGTGTGTGTGAAAGCCGTCCTTCACCTAGCTTGAAGGGAACACAAAGTTTCTTTTCAGTTGCCAACTCCACTCCATACATATATATGGGGAGGTCCAAGCTCCAACTCGGTTTTACAGTGAAAACGGCAGTCACTTCCAACCGGCACTAGGAAACAGACTGAGAAACCAGAGTAAGGGTTTCTCCTGCAACCCGTTCCCTTTGTGCTGGATGAACGAACGTCTCACCACATGCTCAGTTCTGAGAGATAAGTGTGTGTGAAAGCCGTCCTTCACCTAGCTTGAAGGGAACACAAAGTTTCTTTTCAGTTGCCAACTCCACTCCATACATATATATGGGGAGGTCCAAGCTCCAACTCGGTTTTACAGTGAAAACGGCAGGCACTTCAAACCGGCACTAGGAAACAGACTGAGAAACCAGAGTAAGGGTTTCTCCTGCAACCCGTTCCCTTTGTGCTGGATGAACGAACGTCTCTCCACATGCTCAGTTCTGAGAGATAAGTGTGTGTGAAAGCCGTCCTTCACCTAGCTTGAAGGGAACACAAAGTTTCTTTTCAGTTGCCAACTCCACTCCATACATATATATGGGGAGGTACAAGCTCCAACTCGGTTTTACAGTGAAAACGGCAGGCACTTCAAACCGGCACTAGGAAACAGACTGAGAACCCAGAGTAAGGGTTTCTCCTGCAACCCGTTCCCTTTGTGCTGGATGAACGAACGTCTCTCCACATGCTCAGTTCTGAGAGATAAGTGTGTGTGAAAGCCGTCCTTCACCTAGCTTGAAGGGAACACAAAGTTTCTTTTCAGTTGCCAACTCCACTCCATACATATATATGGGGAGGTCCAAGCTCCAACTCGGTTTTACAGTGAAAAAGGCAGGCACTTCAAACCGGCACTAGGAAACAGACTGAGAACACAGAGTAATGGTTTCTCCTGCAACCCGTTCCCTTTGTGCTGGATGAACGAACGTCTCTCCACATGCTCAGTTCTGAGAGATAAGTGTGTGTGAAAGCCGTCCTTCACCTAGCTTGAAGGGAACACAAAGTTTCTTTTCAGTTGCCAACTCCACTCCATACATATATATGGGGAGGTACAAGCTCCAACTCGGTTTTACAGTGAAAACGGCAGGCACTTCAAACCGGCACTAGGAAACAGACTGAGAAACCAGAGTAAGGGTTTCTCCTGCAACCCGTTCCCTTTGTGCTGGATGAACGAACGTCTCTCCACATGCTCAGTTCTGAGAGATAAGTGTGTGTGAAAGCCGTCCTTCACCTAGCTTGAAGGGAACACAAAGTTTCTTTTCAGTTGCCAACTCCACTCCATACATATATATGGGGAGGTCCAAGCTCCAACTCGGTTTTACAGTGAAAACGGCAGGCACTTCCAACCGGCACTAGGAAACAGACTGAGAAACCAGAGTAAGGGTTTCTCCTGCAACCCGTTCCCTTTGTGCTGGATGAACGAACGTCTCTCCACATGCTCAGTTCTGAGAGATAAGTGTGTGTGAAAGCCGTCCTTCACCTAGCTTGAAGGGAACACAAAGTTTCTTTTCAGTTGCCAACTCCACTCCATACATATATATGGGGAGGTACAAGCTCCAACTCGGTTTTACAGTGAAAACGGCAGGCACTTCAAACAGGCACTAGGAAACAGACTGAGAACCCAGAGTAAGGGTTTCTCCTGCAACCCGTTCCCTTTGTGCTGGATGAACGAACGTCTCTCCACATGCTCAGTTCTGAGAGATAAGTGTGTGTGAAAGCCGTCCTTCACCTAGCTTGAAGGGAACACAAAGTTTCTTTTCAGTTGCCAACTCCACTCCATACATATATATGGGGAGGTACAAGCTCCAACTCGGTCTTACAGTGAAAACGGCAGGCACTTCAAACCGGCACTAGGAAACAGACTGAGAAACCAGAGTAAGGGTTTCTCCTGCAACCCGTTCCCTTTGTGCTGGATGAACGAACGTCTCTCCACATGCTCAGTTCTGAGAGATAAGTGTGTGTGAAAGCCGTCCTTCACCTAGCTTGAAGGGAACACAAAGTTTCTTTTCAGTTGCCAACTCCACTCCATACATATATATGGGGAGGTCCAAGCTCCAACTCGGTTTTACAGTGAAAACGGCAGGCACTTCCAACCGGCACTAGGAACCAGACTGAGAAACCAGAGTAAGGGTTTCTCCTGCAACCCGTTCCCTTTGTGCTGGATGAACGAACGTCTCACCACATGCTCAGTTCTGAGAGATAAGTGTGTGTGAAAGCCGTCCTTCACCTAGCTTGAAGGGAACACAAAGTTTCTTTTCAGTTGCCAACTCCACTCCATACATATATATGGGGAGGTCCAAGCTCCAACTCGGTTTTACAGTGAAAACGGCAGGCACTTCAAACCGGCACTAGGAAACAGACTGAGAAACCAGAGTAAGGGTTTCTCCTGCAACCCGTTTCCTTTGTGCTGGATGAACGAACGTCTCTCCACATGCTCAGTTCTGAGAGATAAGTGTGTGTGAAAGCCGTCCTTCACCTAGCTTGAAGGGAACACAAAGTTTCTTTTCAGTTGCCAACTCCACTCCATATATATATATGGGGAGGTCCAAGCTCCAACTCGGTTTTACAGTGAAAACGGCAGGCACTTCAAACCGGCACTAGGAAACAGACTGAGAAACCAGAGTAAGGGTTTCTCCTGCAACCCGTTCCCTTTGTGCTGGATGAGCGAACGTCTCACCACATGCTCAGTTCTGAGGGATAAGTGTGTGTGAAAGCCGTCCTTCACCTAGCTTGAAGGGAACACAAAGTTTCTTTTCAGTTGCCAACTCCACTCCATACATATATATGGGGAGGTCCAAGCTCCAACTCGGTTTTACAGTGAAAACGGCAGGCACTTCAAACCGGCACTAGGAAACAGACTGAGAAACCAGAGTAAGGGTTTCTCCTGCAACCCGTTCCCTTTGTGCTGGATGAGCGAACGTCTCTCCACATGCTCAGTTCTGAGAGATAAGTGTGTGTGAAAGACGTCCTTCACCTAGCTTGAAGGGAACACAAAGTTTCTTTTCAGTTGCCAACTCCACTCCATACATATATATGGGGAGGTCCAAGCTCCAACTCGGTTTTACAGTGAAAACGGCAGGCACTTCAAACCGGCACTAGGAAACAGACTGAGAACCCAGAGTAAGGGTTTCTCCTGCAACCCGTTCCCTTTGTGCTGGATGAACGAACGTCTCTCCACATGCTCAGTTCTGAGAGATAAGTGTGTGTGAAAGCCGTCCTTCACCTAGCTTGAAGGGAACACAAAGTTTCTTTTCAGTTGCCAACTCCACTCCATACATATATATGGGGAGGTCCAAGCTCCAACTCGGTTTTACAGTGAAAACGGCAGGCACTTCAAACCGGCACTAGGAAACAGACTGAGAACCCAGAGTAAGGGTTTCTCCTGCAACCCGTTCCCTTTGTGCTGGATGAACGAACGTCTCTCCACATGCTCAGTTCTGAGAGATAAGTGTGTGTGAAAGCCGTCCTTCACCTAGCTTGAAGGGAACACAAAGTTTCTTTTCAGTTGCCAACTCCACTCCATACATATATATGGGGAGGTCCAAGCTCCAACTCGGTTTTACAGTGAAAACGGCAGGCACTTCAAACAGGCACTACGAAACAGACTGAGAAACCAGAGTAAGGGTTTCTCCTGCAACCCGTTCCCTTTGTGCTGGATGAACGATCGTCTCTCCACATGCTCAGTTCTGAGAGATAAGTGTGTGTGAAAGCCGTCCTTCACCTAGCTTGAAGGGAACACAAAGTTTCTTTTCAGTTGCCAACTCCACTCCATACATATATATGGGGAGGTACAAGCTCCAACTCGGTTTTACAGTGAAAACGGCAGGCACTTGAAACCGGCACTAGGAAACAGACTGAGAAACCAGTGTAAGGGTTTCTCCTGCAACCCGTTCCCTTTGTGCTGGATGAACGAACGTCTCACCACATGCTCAGTTCTGAGAGATAAGTGTGTGTGAAAGCCGTCCTTCACCTAGCTTGAAGGGAACACAAAGTTTCTTTTCAGTTGCCAACTCCACTCCATACATATATATGGGGAGGTCCAAGCTCCAACTCGGTTTTACAGTGAAAACGGCAGGCACTTCAAACCGGCACTAGGAAACAGACTGAGAAACCAGAGTAAGGGTTTCTCCTGCAACCCGTTCCCTTTGTGCTGGATGAGCGAACGTCACTCCACATGCTCAGTTCTGAGAGATAAGTGTGTGTGAAAGACGTCCTTCACCTAGCTTGAAGGGAACACAAAGTTTCTTTTCAGTTGCCAACTCCACTCCATACATATATATGGGGAGGTCCAAGCTCCAACTCGGTTTTACAGTGAAAACGGCAGGCACTTCAAACCGGCACTAGGAAACAGACTGAGAACCCAGAGTAAGGGTTTCTCCTGCAACCCGTTCCCTTTGTGCTGGATGAACGAACGTCTCTCCACATGCTCAGTTCTGAGAGATAAGTGTGTGTGAAAGCCGTCCTTCACCTAGCTTGAAGGGAACACAAAGTTTCTTTTCAGTTGCCAACTCCACTCCATACATATATATGGGGAGGTACAAGCTCCAACTCGGTCTTACAGTGAAAACGGCAGGCACTTCAAACCGGCACTAGGAAACAGACTGAGAAACCAGAGTAAGGGTTTCTCCTGCAACCCGTTCCCTTTGTGCTGGATGAACGAACGTCTCTCCACATGCTCAGTTCTGAGAGATAAGTGTGTGTGAAAGCCGTCCTTCACCTAGCTTGAAGGGAACACAAAGTTTCTTTTCAGTTGCCAACTCCACTCCATACATATATATGGGGAGGTCCAAGCTCCAACTCGGTTTTACAGTGAAAACGGCAGGCACTTCCAACCGGCACTAGGAAACAGACTGAGAAACCAGAGTAAGGGTTTCTCCTGCAACCCGTTCCCTTTGTGCTGGATGAACGAACGTCTCTCCACATGCTCAGTTCTGAGAGATAAGTGTGTGTGAAAGCCGTCCTTCACCTAGCTTGAAGGGAACACAAAGTTTCTTTTCAGTTGCCAACTCCACTCCATACATATATATGGGGAGGTACAAGCTCCAACTCGGTTTTACAGTGAAAACGGCAGGCACTTCAAACAGGCACTAGGAAACAGACTGAGAACCCAGAGTAAGGGTTTCTCCTGCAACCCGTTCCCTTTGTGCTGGATGAACGAACGTCTCTCCACATGCTCAGTTCTGAGAGATAAGTGTGTGTGAAAGCCGTCCTTCACCTAGCTTGAAGGGAACACAAAGTTTCTTTTCAGTTGCCAACTCCACTCCATACATATATATGGGGAGGTACAAGCTCCAACTCGGTCTTACAGTGAAAACGGCAGGCACTTCAAACCGGCACTAGGAAACAGACTGAGAAACCAGAGTAAGGGTTTCTCCTGCAACCCGTTCCCTTTGTGCTGGATGAACGAACGTCTCTCCACATGCTCAGTTCTGAGAGATAAGTGTGTGTGAAAGCCGTCCTTCACCTAGCTTGAAGGGAACACAAAGTTTCTTTTCAGTTGCCAACTCCACTCCATACATATATATGGGGAGGTCCAAGCTCCAACTCGGTTTTACAGTGAAAACGGCAGGCACTTCCAACCGGCACTAGGAAACAGACTGAGAAACCAGAGTAAGGGTTTCTCCTGCAACCCGTTCCCTTTGTGCTGGATGAACGAACGTCTCACCACATGCTCAGTTCTGAGAGATAAGTGTGTGTGAAAGCCGTCCTTCACCTAGCTTGAAGGGAACACAAAGTTTCTTTTCAGTTGCCAACTCCACTCCATACATATATATGGGGAGGTCCAAGCTCCAACTCGGTTTTACAGTGAAAACGGCAGGCACTTCAAACCGGCACTAGGAAACAGACTGAGAAACCAGAGTAAGGGTTTCTCCTGCAACCCGTTTCCTTTGTGCTGGATGAACGAACGTCTCTCCACATGCTCAGTTCTGAGAGATAAGTGTGTGTGAAAGCCGTCCTTCACCTAGCTTGAAGGGAACACAAAGTTTCTTTTCAGTTGCCAACTCCACTCCATATATATATATGGGGAGGTCCAAGCTCCAACTCGGTTTTACAGTGAAAACGGCAGGCACTTCAAACCGGCACTAGGAAACAGACTGAGAAACCAGAGTAAGGGTTTCTCCTGCAACCCGTTCCCTTTGTGCTGGATGAGCGAACGTCTCACCACATGCTCAGTTCTGAGGGATAAGTGTGTGTGAAAGCCGTCCTTCACCTAGCTTGAAGGGAACACAAAGTTTCTTTTCAGTTGCCAACTCCACTCCATACATATATATGGGGAGGTCCAAGCTCCAACTCGGTTTTACAGTGAAAACGGCAGGCACTTCAAACCGGCACTAGGAAACAGACTGAGAAACCAGAGTAAGGGTTTCTCCTGCAACCCGTTCCCTTTGTGCTGGATGAGCGAACGTCTCTCCACATGCTCAGTTCTGAGAGATAAGTGTGTGTGAAAGACGTCCTTCACCTAGCTTGAAGGGAACACAAAGTTTCTTTTCAGTTGCCAACTCCACTCCATACATATATATGGGGAGGTCCAAGCTCCAACTCGGTTTTACAGTGAAAACGGCAGGCACTTCAAACCGGCACTAGGAAACAGACTGAGAACCCAGAGTAAGGGTTTCTCCTGCAACCCGTTCCCTTTGTGCTGGATGAACGAACGTCTCTCCACATGCTCAGTTCTGAGAGATAAGTGTGTGTGAAAGCCGTCCTTCACCTAGCTTGAAGGGAACACAAAGTTTCTTTTCAGTTGCCAACTCCACTCCATACATATATATGGGGAGGTCCAAGCTCCAACTCGGTTTTACAGTGAAAACGGCAGGCACTTCAAACCGGCACTAGGAAACAGACTGAGAACCCAGAGTAAGGGTTTCTCCTGCAACCCGTTCCCTTTGTGCTGGATGAACGAACGTCTCTCCACATGCTCAGTTCTGAGAGATAAGTGTGTGTGAAAGCCGTCCTTCACCTAGCTTGAAGGGAACACAAAGTTTCTTTTCAGTTGCCAACTCCACTCCATACATATATATGGGGAGGTCCAAGCTCCAACTCGGTTTTACAGTGAAAACGGCAGGCACTTCAAACAGGCACTACGAAACAGACTGAGAAACCAGAGTAAGGGTTTCTCCTGCAACCCGTTCCCTTTGTGCTGGATGAACGATCGTCTCTCCACATGCTCAGTTCTGAGAGATAAGTGTGTGTGAAAGCCGTCCTTCACCTAGCTTGAAGGGAACACAAAGTTTCTTTTCAGTTGCCAACTCCACTCCATACATATATATGGGGAGGTACAAGCTCCAACTCGGTTTTACAGTGAAAACGGCAGGCACTTGAAACCGGCACTAGGAAACAGACTGAGAAACCAGTGTAAGGGTTTCTCCTGCAACCCGTTCCCTTTGTGCTGGATGAACGAACGTCTCACCACATGCTCAGTTCTGAGAGATAAGTGTGTGTGAAAGCCGTCCTTCACCTAGCTTGAAGGGAACACAAAGTTTCTTTTCAGTTGCCAACTCCACTCCATACATATATATGGGGAGGTCCAAGCTCCAACTCGGTTTTACAGTGAAAACGGCAGGCACTTCAAACCGGCACTAGGAAACAGACTGAGAAACCAGAGTAAGGGTTTCTCCTGCAACCCGTTCCCTTTGTGCTGGATGAGCGAACGTCACTCCACATGCTCAGTTCTGAGAGATAAGTGTGTGTGAAAGACGTCCTTCACCTAGCTTGAAGGGAACACAAAGTTTCTTTTCAGTTGCCAACTCCACTCCATACATATATATGGGGAGGTCCAAGCTCCAACTCGGTTTTACAGTGAAAACGGCAGGCACTTCAAACCGGCACTAGGAAACAGACTGAGAACCCAGAGTAAGGGTTTCTCCTGCAACCCGTTCCCTTTGTGCTGGATGAACGAACGTCTCTCCACATGCTCAGTTCTGAGAGATAAGTGTGTGTGAAAGCCGTCCTTCACCTAGCTTGAAGGGAACACAAAGTTTCTTTTCAGTTGCCAACTCCACTCCATACATATATATGGGGAGGTACAAGCTCCAACTCGGTCTTACAGTGAAAACGGCAGGCACTTCAAACCGGCACTAGGAAACAGACTGAGAAACCAGAGTAAGGGTTTCTCCTGCAACCCGTTCCCTTTGTGCTGGATGAACGAACGTCTCTCCACATGCTCAGTTCTGAGAGATAAGTGTGTGTGAAAGCCGTCCTTCACCTAGCTTGAAGGGAACACAAAGTTTCTTTTCAGTTGCCAACTCCACTCCATACATATATATGGGGAGGTCCAAGCTCCAACTCGGTTTTACAGTGAAAACGGCAGTCACTTCCAACCGGCACTAGGAAACAGACTGAGAAACCAGAGTAAGGGTTTCTCCTGCAACCCGTTCCCTTTGTGCTGGATGAACGAACGTCTCACCACATGCTCAGTTCTGAGAGATAAGTGTGTGTGAAAGCCGTCCTTCACCTAGCTTGAAGGGAACACAAAGTTTCTTTTCAGTTGCCAACTCCACTCCATACATATATATGGGGAGGTCCAAGCTCCAACTCGGTTTTACAGTGAAAACGGCAGGCACTTCAAACCGGCACTAGGAAACAGACTGAGAAACCAGAGTAAGGGTTTCTCCTGCAACCCGTTCCCTTTGTGCTGGATGAACGAACGTCTCTCCACATGCTCAGTTCTGAGAGATAAGTGTGTGTGAAAGCCGTCCTTCACCTAGCTTGAAGGGAACACAAAGTTTCTTTTCAGTTGCCAACTCCACTCCATACATATATATGGGGAGGTACAAGCTCCAACTCGGTTTTACAGTGAAAACGGCAGGCACTTCAAACCGGCACTAGGAAACAGACTGAGAACCCAGAGTAAGGGTTTCTCCTGCAACCCGTTCCCTTTGTGCTGGATGAACGAACGTCTCTCCACATGCTCAGTTCTGAGAGATAAGTGTGTGTGAAAGCCGTCCTTCACCTAGCTTGAAGGGAACACAAAGTTTCTTTTCAGTTGCCAACTCCACTCCATACATATATATGGGGAGGTCCAAGCTCCAACTCGGTTTTACAGTGAAAAAGGCAGGCACTTCAAACCGGCACTAGGAAACAGACTGAGAACACAGAGTAATGGTTTCTCCTGCAACCCGTTCCCTTTGTGCTGGATGAACGAACGTCTCTCCACATGCTCAGTTCTGAGAGATAAGTGTGTGTGAAAGCCGTCCTTCACCTAGCTTGAAGGGAACACAAAGTTTCTTTTCAGTTGCCAACTCCACTCCATACATATATATGGGGAGGTACAAGCTCCAACTCGGTTTTACAGTGAAAACGGCAGGCACTTCAAACAGGCACTAGGAAACAGACTGAGAACCCAGAGTAAGGGTTTCTCCTGCAACCCGTTCCCTTTGTGCTGGATGAACGAACGTCTCTCCACATGCTCAGTTCTGAGAGATAAGTGTGTGTGAAAGCCGTCCTTCACCTAGCTTGAAGGGAACACAAAGTTTCTTTTCAGTTGCCAACTCCACTCCATACATATATATGGGGAGGTACAAGCTCCAACTCGGTCTTACAGTGAAAACGGCAGGCACTTCAAACCGGCACTAGGAAACAGACTGAGAAACCAGAGTAAGGGTTTCTCCTGCAACCCGTTCCCTTTGTGCTGGATGAACGAACGTCTCTCCACATGCTCAGTTCTGAGAGATAAGTGTGTGTGAAAGCCGTCCTTCACCTAGCTTGAAGGGAACACAAAGTTTCTTTTCAGTTGCCAACTCCACTCCATACATATATATGGGGAGGTCCAAGCTCCAACTCGGTTTTACAGTGAAAACGGCAGGCACTTCCAACCGGCACTAGGAAACAGACTGAGAAACCAGAGTAAGGGTTTCTCCTGCAACCCGTTCCCTTTGTGCTGGATGAACGAACGTCTCACCACATGCTCAGTTCTGAGAGATAAGTGTGTGTGAAAGCCGTCCTTCACCTAGCTTGAAGGGAACACAAAGTTTCTTTTCAGTTGCCAACTCCACTCCATACATATATATGGGGAGGTCCAAGCTCCAACTCGGTTTTACAGTGAAAACGGCAGGCACTTCAAACCGGCACTAGGAAACAGACTGAGAAACCAGAGTAAGGGTTTCTCCTGCAACCCGTTTCCTTTGTGCTGGATGAACGAACGTCTCTCCACATGCTCAGTTCTGAGAGATAAGTGTGTGTGAAAGCCGTCCTTCACCTAGCTTGAAGGGAACACAAAGTTTCTTTTCAGTTGCCAACTCCACTCCATATATATATATGGGGAGGTCCAAGCTCCAACTCGGTTTTACAGTGAAAACGGCAGGCACTTCAAACCGGCACTAGGAAACAGACTGAGAAACCAGAGTAAGGGTTTCTCCTGCAACCCGTTCCCTTTGTGCTGGATGAGCGAACGTCTCACCACATGCTCAGTTCTGAGGGATAAGTGTGTGTGAAAGCCGTCCTTCACCTAGCTTGAAGGGAACACAAAGTTTCTTTTCAGTTGCCAACTCCACTCCATACATATATATGGGGAGGTCCAAGCTCCAACTCGGTTTTACAGTGAAAACGGCAGGCACTTCAAACCGGCACTAGGAAACAGACTGAGAAACCAGAGTAAGGGTTTCTCCTGCAACCCGTTCCCTTTGTGCTGGATGAGCGAACGTCTCTCCACATGCTCAGTTCTGAGAGATAAGTGTGTGTGAAAGACGTCCTTCACCTAGCTTGAAGGGAACACAAAGTTTCTTTTCAGTTGCCAACTCCACTCCATACATATATATGGGGAGGTCCAAGCTCCAACTCGGTTTTACAGTGAAAACGGCAGGCACTTCAAACCGGCACTAGGAAACAGACTGAGAACCCAGAGTAAGGGTTTCTCCTGCAACCCGTTCCCTTTGTGCTGGATGAACGAACGTCTCTCCACATGCTCAGTTCTGAGAGATAAGTGTGTGTGAAAGCCGTCCTTCACCTAGCTTGAAGGGAACACAAAGTTTCTTTTCAGTTGCCAACTCCACTCCATACATATATATGGGGAGGTCCAAGCTCCAACTCGGTTTTACAGTGAAAACGGCAGGCACTTCAAACCGGCACTAGGAAACAGACTGAGAACCCAGAGTAAGGGTTTCTCCTGCAACCCGTTCCCTTTGTGCTGGATGAACGAACGTCTCTCCACATGCTCAGTTCTGAGAGATAAGTGTGTGTGAAAGCCGTCCTTCACCTAGCTTGAAGGGAACACAAAGTTTCTTTTCAGTTGCCAACTCCACTCCATACATATATATGGGGAGGTCCAAGCTCCAACTCGGTTTTACAGTGAAAACGGCAGGCACTTCAAACAGGCACTACGAAACAGACTGAGAAACCAGAGTAAGGGTTTCTCCTGCAACCCGTTCCCTTTGTGCTGGATGAACGATCGTCTCTCCACATGCTCAGTTCTGAGAGATAAGTGTGTGTGAAAGCCGTCCTTCACCTAGCTTGAAGGGAACACAAAGTTTCTTTTCAGTTGCCAACTCCACTCCATACATATATATGGGGAGGTACAAGCTCCAACTCGGTTTTACAGTGAAAACGGCAGGCACTTGAAACCGGCACTAGGAAACAGACTGAGAAACCAGTGTAAGGGTTTCTCCTGCAACCCGTTCCCTTTGTGCTGGATGAACGAACGTCTCACCACATGCTCAGTTCTGAGAGATAAGTGTGTGTGAAAGCCGTCCTTCACCTAGCTTGAAGGGAACACAAAGTTTCTTTTCAGTTGCCAACTCCACTCCATACATATATATGGGGAGGTCCAAGCTCCAACTCGGTTTTACAGTGAAAACGGCAGGCACTTCAAACCGGCACTAGGAAACAGACTGAGAAACCAGAGTAAGGGTTTCTCCTGCAACCCGTTCCCTTTGTGCTGGATGAGCGAACGTCACTCCACATGCTCAGTTCTGAGAGATAAGTGTGTGTGAAAGACGTCCTTCACCTAGCTTGAAGGGAACACAAAGTTTCTTTTCAGTTGCCAACTCCACTCCATACATATATATGGGGAGGTCCAAGCTCCAACTCGGTTTTACAGTGAAAACGGCAGGCACTTCAAACCGGCACTAGGAAACAGACTGAGAACCCAGAGTAAGGGTTTCTCCTGCAACCCGTTCCCTTTGTGCTGGATGAACGAACGTCTCTCCACATGCTCAGTTCTGAGAGATAAGTGTGTGTGAAAGCCGTCCTTCACCTAGCTTGAAGGGAACACAAAGTTTCTTTTCAGTTGCCAACTCCACTCCATACATATATATGGGGAGGTACAAGCTCCAACTCGGTCTTACAGTGAAAACGGCAGGCACTTCAAACCGGCACTAGGAAACAGACTGAGAAACCAGAGTAAGGGTTTCTCCTGCAACCCGTTCCCTTTGTGCTGGATGAACGAACGTCTCTCCACATGCTCAGTTCTGAGAGATAAGTGTGTGTGAAAGCCGTCCTTCACCTAGCTTGAAGGGAACACAAAGTTTCTTTTCAGTTGCCAACTCCACTCCATACATATATATGGGGAGGTCCAAGCTCCAACTCGGTTTTACAGTGAAAACGGCAGTCACTTCCAACCGGCACTAGGAAACAGACTGAGAAACCAGAGTAAGGGTTTCTCCTGCAACCCGTTCCCTTTGTGCTGGATGAACGAACGTCTCACCACATGCTCAGTTCTGAGAGATAAGTGTGTGTGAAAGCCGTCCTTCACCTAGCTTGAAGGGAACACAAAGTTTCTTTTCAGTTGCCAACTCCACTCCATACATATATATGGGGAGGTCCAAGCTCCAACTCGGTTTTACAGTGAAAACGGCAGGCACTTCAAACCGGCACTAGGAAACAGACTGAGAAACCAGAGTAAGGGTTTCTCCTGCAACCCGTTCCCTTTGTGCTGGATGAACGAACGTCTCTCCACATGCTCAGTTCTGAGAGATAAGTGTGTGTGAAAGCCGTCCTTCACCTAGCTTGAAGGGAACACAAAGTTTCTTTTCAGTTGCCAACTCCACTCCATACATATATATGGGGAGGTACAAGCTCCAACTCGGTTTTACAGTGAAAACGGCAGGCACTTCAAACAGGCACTACGAAACAGACTGAGAAACCAGAGTAAGGGTTTCTCCTGCAACCCGTTCCCTTTGTGCTGGATGAACGATCGTCTCTCCACATGCTCAGTTCTGAGAGATAAGTGTGTGTGAAAGCCGTCCTTCACCTAGCTTGAAGGGAACACAAAGTTTCTTTTCAGTTGCCAACTCCACTCCATACATATATATGGGGAGGTACAAGCTCCAACTCGGTTTTACAGTGAAAACGGCAGGCACTTGAAACCGGCACTAGGAAACAGACTGAGAACCCAGAGTAAGGGTTTCTCCTGCAACCCGTTCCCTTTGTGCTGGATGAACGAACGTCTCTCCACATGCTCAGTTCTGAGAGATAAGTGTGTGTGAAAGCCGTCCTTCACCTAGCTTGAAGGGAACACAAAGTTTCTTTTCAGTTGCCAACTCCACTCCATACATATATATGGGGAGGTCCAAGCTCCAACTCGGTTTTACAGTGAAAACGGCAGGCACTTCCAACCGGCACTAGGAAACAGACTGAGAAACCAGAGTAAGGGTTTCTCCTGCAACCCGTTCCCTTTGTGCTGGATGAACGAACGTCTCACCACATGCTCAGTTCTGAGAGATAAGTGTGTGTGAAAGCCGTCCTTCACCTAGCTTGAAGGGAACACAAAGTTTCGTTTCAGTTGCCAACTCCACTCCATACATATATATGGGGAGGTCCAAGCTCCAACTCGGTTTTACAGTGAAAACGGCAGGCACTTCAAACCGGCACTAGGAAACAGATTGAGAAACCAGAGTAAGGGTTTCTCCTGCAACCCGTTCCCTTTGTGCTGGATGAACGAACGTCTCTCCACATGCTCAGTTCTGAGAGATAAGTGTGTGTGAAAGCCGTCCTTCACCTAGCTTGAAGGGAACACAAAGTTTCTTTTCAGTTGCCAACTCCACTCCATATATATATATGGGGAGGTCCAAGCTCCAACTCGGTTTTACAGTGAAAACGGCAGGCACTTCCAACCGGCACTAGGAAACAGACTGAGAAACCAGAGTAAGGGTTTCTCCTGCAACCCGTTCCCTTTGTGCTGGATGAACGAACGTCTCACCACATGCTCAGTTCTGAGAGATAAGTGTGTGTGAAAGCCGTCCTTCACCTAGTTTGAAGGGAACACAAAGTTTCTTTTCAGTTGCCAACTCCACTCCATACATATATATGGGGAGGTACAAGCTCCAACTCGGTTTTACAGTGAAAACGGCAGGCACTTCAAACCGGCACTAGGAAACAGACTGAGAACCCAGAGTAAGGGTTTCTCCTGCAACCCGTTCCCTTTGTGCTGGATGAACGAACGTCTCTCCACATGCTCAGTTCTGAGAGATAAGTGTGTGTGAAAGCCGTCCTTCACCTAGCTTGAAGGGAACACAAAGTTTCTTTTCAGTTGCCAACTCCACTCCATACATATATATGGGGAGGTACAAGCTCCAACTCGGTCTTACAGTGAAAACGGCAGGCACTTCAAACCGGCACTAGGAAACAGACTGAGAAACCAGAGTAAGGGTTTCTCCTGCAACCCGTTCCCTTTGTTCTGGATGAACGAACGTCTCACCACATGCTCAGTTCTGAGAGATAAGTGTGTGTGAAAGCCGTCCTTCACCTAGCTTGAAGGGAACACAAAGTTTCTTTTCAGTTGCCAACTCCACTCCATACATATATATGGGGAGGTCCAAGCTCCAACTCGGTTTTACAGTGAAAACGGCAGGCACTTCAAACCGGCACTAGGAAACAGACTGAGAAACCAGAGTAAGGGTTTCTCCTGCAACCCGTTCCCTTTGTGCTGGATGAACGAACGTCTCTCCACATGCTCAGTTCTGAGAGATAAGTGTGTGTTAAAGACGTCCTTCACCTAGCTTGAAGGGAACACAAAGTTTCTTTTCAGTTGCCAACTCCACTCCATACATATATATGGGGAGGTCCAAGCTCCAACTCGGTTTTACAGTGAAAAAGGCAGGCACTTCAAACCGGCACTAGGAAACAGACTGAGAACCCAGAGTAAGGGTTTCTCCTGCAACCCGTTCCCTTTGTGCTGGATGAACGAACGTCTCTCCACATGCTCAGTTCTGAGAGATTAGTGTGTGTGAAAGCCGTCTTTCACCTAGCTTGAAGGGAACACAAAGTTTCTTTTCAGTTGCCAACTCCACTCCATACATATATATGGGGAGGTACAAGCTCCAACTCGGTTTTACAGTGAAAACGGCAGGCACTTCAAACAGGCACTACGAAACAGACTGAGAAACCAGAGTAAGGGTTTCTCCTGCAACCCGTTCCCTTTGTGCTGGATGAACGATCGTCTCTCCACATGCTCAGTTCTGAGAGATAAGTGTGTGTGAAAGCCGTCCTTCACCTAGCTTGAAGGGAACACAAAGTTTCTTTTCAGTTGCCAACTCAACTCCATACATATATATGGGGAGGTACAAGCTCCAACTCGGTTTTACAGTGAAAACGGCAGGCACTTGAAACCGGCACTAGGAAACAGACTGAGAAACCAGTGTAAGGGTTTCTCCTGCAACCCGTTCCCTTTGTGCTGGATGAACGAACGTCTCACCACATGCTCAGTTCTGAGAGATAAGTGTGTGTGAAAGCCGTCCTTCACCTAGCTTGAAGGGAACACAAAGTTTCTTTTCAGTTGCCAACTCCACTCCATACATATATATGGGGAGGTCCAAGCTCCAACTCGGTTTTACAGTGAAAACGGCAGGCACTTCAAACCGGCACTAGGAAACAGACTGAGAAACCAGAGTAAGGGTTTCTCCTGCAACCCGTTCCCTTTGTGCTGGATGAGCGAACGTCTCTCCACATGCTCAGTTCTGAGAGATAAGTGTGTGTGAAAGACGTCCTTCACCTAGCTTGAAGGGAACACAAAGTTTCTTTTCAGTTGCCAACTCCACTCCATACATATATATGGGGAGGTCCAAGCTCCAACTCGGTTTTACAGTGAAAACGGCAGGCACTTCAAACCGGCACTAGGAAACAGACTGAGAACCCAGAGTAAGGGTTTCTCCTGCAACCCGTTCCCTTTGTGCTGGATGAACGAACGTCTCTCCACATGCTCAGTTCTGAGAGATAAGTGTGTGTGAAAGCCGTCCTTCACCTAGCTTGAAGGGAACACAAAGTTTCTTTTCAGTTGCCAACTCCACTCCATACATATATATGGGGAGGTACAAGCTCCAACTCGGTTTTACAGTGAAAACGGCAGGCACTTGAAACCGGCACTAGGAAACAGACTGAGAAACCAGTGTAAGGGTTTCTCCTGCAACCCGTTCCCTTTGTGCTGGATGAACGAACGTCTCACCACATGCTCAGTTCTGAGAGATAAGTGTGTGTGAAAGCCGTCCTTCACCTAGCTTGAAGGGAACACAAAGTTTCTTTTCAGTTGCCAACTCCACTCCATACATATATATGGGGAGGTCCAAGCTCCAACTCGGTTTTACAGTGAAAACGGCAGGCACTTCAAACCGGCACTAGGAAACAGACTGAGAAACCAGAGTAAGGGTTTCTCCTGCAACCCGTTCCCTTTGTGCTGGATGAGCGAACGTCTCTCCACATGCTCAGTTCTGAGAGATAAGTGTGTGTGAAAGCCGTCCTTCACCTAGCTTGAAGGGAACACAAAGTTTCTTTTCAGTTGCCAACTCCACTCCATACATATATATGGGGAGGTCCAAGCTCCAACTAGGTTTTACAGTGAAAACGGCAGGCACTTCAAACCGGCACTAGGAAACAGACTGAGAAACCAGAGTAAGGGTTTCTCCTGCAACCCGTTCCCTTTGTGCTGGATGAGCGAACGTCTCTCCACATGCTCAGTTCTGAGAGATAAGTGTGTGTGAAAGACGTCCTTCACCTAGCTTGAAGGGAACACAAAGTTTCTTTTCAGTTGCCAACTCCACTCCATACATATATATGGGGAGGTCCAAGCTCCAACTCGGTTTTACAGTGAAAACGGCAGGCACTTCAAACCGGCACTAGGAAACAGACTGAGAAACCAGAGTAAGGGTTTCTCCTGCAACCCGTTCCCTTTGTGCTGGGTGAACGAACGTCTCTCCACATGCTCAGTTCTGAGAGATAAGTGTGTGTGAAAGCCGTCCTTCACCTAGCTTGAAGGGAACACAAAGTTTCTTTTCAGTTGCCAACTCCACTCCATACATATATATGGGGAGGTACAAGCTCCAACTCGGTTTTACAGTGAAAACGGCAGGCACTTGAAACCGGCACTAGGAAACAGACTGAGAAACCAGTGTAAGGGTTTCTCCTGCAACCCGTTCCCTTTGTGCTGGATGAACGAACGTCTCACCACATGCTCAGTTCTGAGAGATAAGTGTGTGTGAAAGCCGTCCTTCACCTAGCTTGAAGGGAACACAAAGTTTCTTTTCAGTTGCCAACTCCACTCCATACATATATATGGGGAGGTCCAAGCTCCAACTCGGTTTTACAGTGAAAACGGCAGGCACTTCAAACCGGCACTAGGAAACAGACTGAGAAACCAGAGTAAGGGTTTCTCCTGCAACCCGTTCCCTTTGTGCTGGATGAACGAACGTCTCTCCACATGCTCAGTTCTGAGAGATAAGTGTGTGTGAAAGCCGTCCTTCACCTAGCTTGAAGGGAACACAAAGTTTCTTTTCAGTTGCCAACTCCACTCCATATATATATATGGGGAGGTCCAAGCTCCAACTCGGTTTTACAGTGAAAACGGCAGGCACTTCCAACCGGCACTAGGAAACAGACTGAGAAACCAGAGTAAGGGTTTCTCCTGCAACCCGTTCCCTTTGTGCTGGATGAACGAACGTCTCTCCACATGCTCAGTTCTGAGAGATAAGTGTGTGTGAAAGCCGTCCTTCACCTAGCTTGAAGGGAACACAAAGTTTCTTTTCAGTTGCCAACTCCACTCCATACATATATATGGGGAGGTCCAAGCTCCAACTCGGTTTTACAGTGAAAACGGCAGGCACTTCAAACCGGCACTAGGAAACAGACTGAGAAACCAGAGTAAGGGTTTCTCCTGCAACCCGTTCCCTTTGTGCTGGATGAGCGAACGTCTCTCCACATGCTCAGTTCTGAGAGATAAGTGTGTGTGAAAGACGTCCTTCACCTAGCTTGAAGGGAACACAAAGTTTATTTTCAGTTGCCAACTCCACTCCATACATATATATGGGGAGGTCCAAGCTCCAACTCGGTTTTACAGTGAAAACGGCAGGCACTTCAAACCGGCACTAGGAAACAGACTGAGAACCCAGAGTAAGGGTTTCTCCTGCAAACCGTTCCCTTTGTGCTGGATGAACGAACGTCTCTCCACATGCTCAGTTCTGAGAGATAAGTGTGTGTGAAAGCCGTCCTTCACCTAGCTTGAAGGGAACACAAAGTTTCTTTTCAGTTGCCAACTCCACTCCATACATATATATGGGGAGGTCCAAGCTCCAACTCGGTCTTACAGTGAAAACGGCAGGCACTTCAAACCGGCACTAGGAAACAGACTGAGAACCCAGAGTAAGGGTTTCTCCTGCAAACCGTTCCCTTTGTGCTGGATGAACGAACGTCTCTCCACATGCTCAGTTCTGAGAGATAAGTGTGTGTGAAAGCCGTCCTTCACCTAGCTTGAAGGGAACACAAAGTTTCTTTTCAGTTGCCAACTCCACTCCATACATATATATGGGGAGGTACAAGCTCCAACTCGGTCTTACAGTGAAAACGGCAGGCACTTCAAACCGGCACTAGGAAACAGACTGAGAAACCAGAGTAAGGGTTTCTCCTGCAACCCGTTCCCTTTGTGCTGGATGAACGAACGTCTCTCCACATGCTCAGTTCTGAGTGATAAGTGTGTGTGAAAGCCGTCCTTCACCTAGCTTGAAGGGAACACAAAGTTTCTTTTCAGTTGCCAACTCCACTCCATACATATATATGGGGAGGTCCAAGCTCCAACTCGGTTTTACAGTGAAAACGGCAGGCACTTCCAACCGGCACTAGGAAACAGACTGAGAAACCAGAGTAAGGGTTTCTCCTGCAACCCGTTCCCTTTGTGCTGGATGAACGAACGTCTCACCACATGCTCAGTTCTGAGAGATAAGTGTGTGTGAAAGCCGTCCTTCACCTAGCTTGAAGGGAACACAAAGTTTCTTTTCAGTTGCCAACTCCACTCCATACATATATATGGGGAGGTCCAAGCTCCAACTCGGTTTTACAGTGAAAACGGCAGGCACTTCAAACCGGCACTAGGAAACAGACTGAGAAACCAGAGTAAGGGTTTCTCCTGCAACCCGTTCCCTTTGTGCTGGATGAGCGAACGTCTCTCCACATGCTCAGTTCTGAGAGATAAGTGTGTGTGAAAGACGTCCTTCACCTAGCTTGAAGGGAACACAAAGTTTCTTTTCAGTTGCCAACTCCACTCCATACATATATATGGGGAGGTCCAAGCTCCAACTCGGTTTTACAGTGAAAACGGCAGGCACTTCAAACCGGCACTAGGAAACAGACTGAGAACCCAGAGTAAGGGTTTCTCCTGCAACCCGTTCCCTTTGTGCTGGATGAACGAACGTCTCTCCACATGCTCAGTTCTGAGAGATAAGTGTGTGTGAAAGCCGTCCTTCACCTAGCTTGAAGGGAACACAAAGTTTCTTTTCAGTTGCCAACTCCACTCCATACATATATATGGGGAGGTACAAGCTCCAACTCGGTTTTACAGTGAAAACGGCAGGCACTTCAAACAGGCACTACGAAACAGACTGAGAAACCAGAGTAAGGGTTTCTCCTGCAACCCGTTCCCTTTGTGCTGGATGAACGATCGTCTCTCCACATGCTCAGTTCTGAGAGATAAGTGTGTGTGAAAGCCGTCCTTCACCTAGCTTGAAGGGAACACAAAGTTTCTTTTCAGTTGCCAACTCCACTCCATACATATATATGGGGAGGTCCAAGCTCCAACTCGGTTTTACAGTGAAAACGGCAGGCACTTGAAACCGGCACTAGGAAACAGACTGAGAAACCAGAGTAAGGGTTTCTCCTGCAACCCGTTCCCTTTGTGCTGGATGAACGAACGTCTCTCCACATGCTCAGTTCTGAGAGATAAGTGTGTGTGAAAGCCGTCCTTCACCTAGCTTGAAGGGAACACAAAGTTTCTTTTCAGTTGCCAACTCCACTCCATACATATATATGGGGAGGTACAAGCTCCAACTCGGTCTTACAGTGAAAACGGCAGGCACTTCAAACCGGCACTAAGAAACAGACTGAGAAACCAGAGTAAGGGTTTCTCCTGCAACCCGTTCCCTTTGTGCTGGATGAACGAACGTCTCTCCACATGCTCAGTTCTGAGAGATAAGTGTGTGTGAAAGCCGTCCTTCACCTAGCTTGAAGGGAACACAAAGTTTCTTTTCAGTTGCCAACTCCACTCCATACATATATATGGGGAGGTCCAAGCTCCAACTCGGTTTTACAGTGAAAACGGCAGGCACTTCCAACCGGCACTAGGAAACAGACTGAGAAACCAGAGTAAGGGTTTCCCCTGCAACCCGTTCCCTTTGTGCTGGATGAAAGAACGTCTCTCCACATGCTCAGTTCTGAGAGATAAGTGTGTGTGAAAGCCGTCCTTCACCTAGCTTGAAGGGAACACAAAGTTTCTTTTCAGTAGCCAACTCCACTCCATACATATATATGGGGAGGTACAAGCTCCAACTCGGTTTTACAGTGAAAACGGCAGGCACTTCAAACCGGCACTAGGAAACAGACTGAGAAACCAGAGTAAGGGTTTCTCCTGCAACCCGTTCCCTTTGTGCTGGATAAAAGAACGTCTCTCCACATGCTCAGTTCTGAGAGATAAGTGTGTGTGAAAGCCGTCCTTCACCTAGCTTGAAGGGAACACAAAGTTTCTTTTCAGTTGCCAACTCCACTCCATACATATATATGGGGTGGTACAAGCTCCAACTCGGTTTTACAGTGAAAACGGCAGGCACTTCAAACAGGCACTACGAAACAGACTGAGAAACCAGAGTAAGGGTTTCTCCTGCAACCCGTTCCCTTTGTGCTGGATGAACGATCGTCTCTCCACATGCTCAGTTCTGAGAGATAAGTGTGTGTGAAAGCCGTCCTTCACCTAGCTTGAAGGGAACACAAAGTTTCTTTTCAGTTGCCAACTCCACTCCATACATATATATGGGGAGGTCCAAGTTCCAACTCGGTTTTACAGTGAAAACGGCAGGCACTTCAAACCGGCACTAGGAAACAGACTGAGAAACCAGAGTAAGGGTTTCTCCTGCAACCCGTTCCCTTTGTGCTGGATGAACGAACGTCTCTCCACATGCTCAGTTCTGAGAGATAAGTGTGTGTGAAAGCCGTCCTTCACCTAGCTTGAAGGGAACACAAAGTTTCTTTTCAGTTGCGAACTCCACTCCATACATATATATGGGGAGGTCCAAGCTCCAACTCGGTCTTACAGTGAAAACGGCAGGCACTTCAAACCGGCACTAGGAAACAGACTGAGAAATCAGAGTAAGGGTTTCTCCTGCAACCCGTTCCCTTTGTGCTGGATGAACGAACGTCTCACCACATGCTCAGTTCTGAGAGATAAGTGTGTGTGAAAGCCGTCCTTCACCTAGCTTGAAGGGAACACAAAGTTTCTTTTCAGTTGCCAACTCCACTCCATACATATATATGGGGAGGTCCAAGCTCCAACTCGGTTTTACAGTGAAAACGGCAGGCACTTCAAACCGGCACTAGGAAACAGACTGAGAAACCAGAGTAAGGGTTTCTCCTGCAACCCGTTCCCTTTGTGCTGGATGAGCGAACGTCTCTCCACATGCTCAGTTCTGAGAGATAAGTGTGTGTGAAAGACGTCCTTCACCTAGCTTGAAGGGAACACAAAGTTTCTTTTCAGTTGCCAACTCCACTCCATACATATATATGGGGAGGTCCAAGCTCCAACTCGGTTTTACAGTGAAAACGGCAGGCACTTCAAACCGGCACTAGGAAACAGACTGAGAACCCAGAGTAAGGGTTTCTCCTGCAACCCGTTCCCTTTGTGCTGGATGAACGAACGTCTCTCCACATGCTCAGTTCTGAGAGATAAGTGTGTGTGAAAGCCGTCCTTCACCTAGCTTGAAGGGAACACAAAGTTTCTTTTCAGTTGCCAACTCCACTCCATACATATATATGGGGAGGTACAAGCTCCAACTCGGTTTTACAGTGAAAACGGCAGGCACTTCAAACAGGCACTACGAAACAGACTGAGAAACCAGAGTAAGGGTTTCTCCTGCAACCCGTTCCCTTTGTGCTGGATGAACGATCGTCTCTCCACATGCTGAGTTCTGAGAGATAAGTGTGTGTGAAAGCCGTCCTTCACCTAGCTTGAAGGGAACACAAAGTTTCTTTTCAGTTGCCAACTCCACTCCATACATATATATGGGGAGGTCCAAGCTCCAACTCGGTTTTACAGTGAAAACGGCAGGCACTTGAAACCGGCACTAGGAAACAGACTGAGAAACCAGAGTAAGGGTTTCTCCTGCAACCCGTTCCCTTTGTGCTGGATGAACGAACGTCTCTCCACATGCTCAGTTCTGAGAGATAAGTGTGTGTGAAAGCCGTCCTTCACCTAGCTTGAAGGGAACACAAAGTTTCTTTTCAGTTGCCAACTCCACTCCATACATATATATGGGGAGGTACAAGCTCCAACTCGGTCTTACAGTGAAAACGGCAGGCACTTCAAACCGGCACTAAGAAACAGACTGAGAAACCAGAGTAAGGGTTTCTCCTGCAACCCGTTCCCTTTGTGCTGGATGAACGAACGTCTCTCCACATGCTCAGTTCTGAGAGATAAGTGTGTGTGAAAGCCGTCCTTCACCTAGCTTGAAGGGAACACAAAGTTTCTTTTCAGTTGCCAACTCCACTCCATACATATATATGGGGAGGTCCAAGCTCCAACTCGGTTTTACAGTGAAAACGGCAGGCACTTCCAACCGGCACTAGGAAACAGACTGAGAAACCAGAGTAAGGGTTTCCCCTGCAACCCGTTCCCTTTGTGCTGGATGAAAGAACGTCTCTCCACATGCTCAGTTCTGAGAGATAAGTGTGTGTGAAAGCCGTCCTTCACCTAGCTTGAAGGGAACACAAAGTTTCTTTTCAGTAGCCAACTCCACTCCATACATATATATGGGGAGGTACAAGCTCCAACTCGGTTTTACAGTGAAAACGGCAGGCACTTCAAACCGGCACTAGGAAACAGACTGAGAAACCAGAGTAAGGGTTTCTCCTGCAACCCGTTCCCTTTGTGCTGGATAAAAGAACGTCTCTCCACATGCTCAGTTCTGAGAGATAATTGTGTGTGAAAGCCGTCCTTCACCTAGCTTGAAGGGAACACAAAGTTTCTTTTCAGTTGCCAACTCCACTCCATACATATATATGGGGAGGTACAAGCTCCAACTCGGTTTTACAGTGAAAACGGCAGGCACTTCAAACAGGCACTACGAAACAGACTGAGAAACCAGAGTAAGGGTTTCTCCTGCAACCCGTTCCCTTTGTGCTGGATGAACGATCGTCTCTCCACATGCTCAGTTCTGAGAGATAAGTGTGTGTGAAAGCCGTCCTTCACCTAGCTTGAAGGGAACACAAAGTTTCTTTTCAGTTGCCAACTCCACTCCATACATATATATGGGGAGGTCCAAGTTCCAACTCGGTTTTACAGTGAAAACGGCAGGCACTTCAAACCGGCACTAGGAAACAGACTGAGAAACCAGAGTAAGGGTTTCTCCTGCAACCCGTTCCCTTTGTGCTGGATGAACGAACGTCTCTCCACATGCTCAGTTCTGAGAGATAAGTGTGTGTGAAAGCCGTCCTTCACCTAGCTTGAAGGGAACACAAAGTTTCTTTTCAGTTGCCAACTCCACTCCATACATATATATGGGGAGGTCCAAGCTCCAACTCGGTCTTACAGTGAAAACGGCAGGCACTTCAAACCGGCACTAGGAAACAGACTGAGAAATCAGAGTAAGGGTTTCTCCTGCAACCCGTTCCCTTTGTGCTGGATGAACGAACGTCTCACCACATGCTCAGTTCTGAGAGATAAGTGTGTGTGAAAGCCATCCTTCACCTAGCTTGAAGGGAACACAAAGTTTCTTTTCAGTTGCCAACTCCACTCCATACATATATATGGGGCGGTGTAAGCTCCAACTCGGTTTTACAGTGAAAACGGCAGGCACTTCAAACCGGCACTAGGAAACAGACTGAGAAACCAGAGTAAGGGTTTCTCCTGCAACCCGTTCCCTTTGTGCTGGATGAGCGAACGTCTCTACACATGCTCTGTTCTGAGAGATAAGTGTGTGTGAAAGACGTCCTTCACCTAGCTTGAAGGGAACACAAAGTTTCTTTTCAGTTGCCAACTCCACTCCATACATATATATGGGGAGGTCCAAGCTCCAACTCGGTTTTACAGTGAAAACGGCAGGCACTTCAAACCGGCACTAGGAAACAGACTGAGAACCCAGAGTAAGGGTTTCTCCTGCAACCCGTTCCCTTTGTGCTGGATGAACGAAAGTCTCTCCACATGCTCAGTTCTGAGAGATAAGTGTGTGTGAAAGCCGTCCTTCACCTAGCTTGAAGGGAACACAAAGTTTCTTTTCAGTTGCCAACTCCACTCCATACATATATATGGGGAGGTACAAGCTCCAACTCGGTTTTACAGTGAAAACGGCAGGCACTTCAAACAGGCACTACGAAACAGACTGAGAAACCAGAGTAAGGGTTTCTCCTGCAACCCGTTCCCTTTGTGCTGGATGAACGATCGTCTCTCCACATGCTCAGTTCTGAGAGATAAGTGTGTGTGAAAGCCGTCCTTCACCTAGCTTGAAGGGAACACAAAGTTTCTTTTCAGTTGCCAACTCCACTCCATACATATATATGGGGAGGTCCAAGCTCCAACTCGGTTTTACAGTGAAAACGGCAGGCACTTCCAACCGGCACTAGGAAACAGACTGAGAAACCAGAGTAAGGGTTTCTCCTGCAACCCGTTCCCTTTGTGCTGGATGAACGAACGTCTCTCCACATGCTCAGTTCTGAGAGATAAGTGTGTGTGAAAGCCGTCCTTCACCTAGCTTGAAGGGAACACAAAGTTTCTTTTCAGTTGCCAACTCCACTCCATACATATATATGGGGAGGTACAAGCACCAACTCGGTTTTACAGTGAAAACGGCAGGCACTTCAAACCGGCACTAGGAAACAGACTGAGAAACCAGACTAAGGGTTTCTCCTGCAACCCGTTCCCTTTGTGCTGGATGAACGAACGTCTCTCCACATGCTCAGTTCTGAGAGATAAGTGTGTGTGAAAGCCGTCCTTCACCTAGCTTGAAGGGAACACAAAGTTTCTTTTCAGTAGCCAACTCCACTCCATACATATATATGGGGAGGTACAAGCTCCAACTCGGTTTTACAGTGAAAACGGCAGGCACTTCAAACCGGCACTAGGAAACAGACTGAGAAACCAGACTAAGGGTTTCTCCTGCAACCCGTTCCCTTTGTGCTGGATGAACGAACGTCTCTCCACATGCTCAGTTCTGAGAGATAAGTGTGTGTGAAAGCCGTCCTTCACCTAGCTTGAAGGGAACACAAAGTTTCTTTTCAGTTGCCAACTCCACTCCATACATATATATGGGGAGGTACAAGCTCCAACTCGGTTTTACAGTGAAAACGGCAGGCACTTCAAACCGGCACTAGGAAACAGACTGAGAAACCAGAGTAAGGGTTTCTCCTGAAACCCGTTCCCTTTGTGCTGGATGAACGAACGTCTCTCTACATGCTCAGTTCTGAGAGATAATTGTGTGTGAAAGCCGTCCTTCACCTAGCTTGAAGGGAACACAAAGTTTCTTTTCAGTTGCCAACTCCACTCCATACATATATATGGGGAGGTCCAAGCTCCAACTCGGTTTTACAGTGAAAACGGCAGGCACTTCAAACCGGCACTAGGAAACAGACTGAGAAACCAGAGTAAGGGTTTCTCCTGCAACCCGTTCCCTTTGTGCTGGATGAACGAACGTCTCTCCACATGCTCAGTTCTGAGAGATAAGTGTGTGTGAAAGCCGTCCTTCACCTAGCTTGAAGGGAACACAAAGTTTCTTTTCAGTAGCCAACTCCACTCCATACATATATATATGGGGAGGTACAAGCTCCAACTCGGTTTTACAGTGAAAACGGCAGGCACTTCAAACCGGCACTAGGAAACAGACTGAGAAACCAGAGTAAGGGTTTCTCCTGCAACCCGTTCCCTTAGTGCTGGATAAAAGAACGTCTCTCCACATGCTCAGTTCTGAGAGATAAGTGTGTGTGAAAGCCGTCCTTCACCTAGCTTGAAGGGAACACAAAGTTTCTTTTCAGTTGCCAACTCCACTCCATACATATATATGGGGAGGTACAAGCTCCAACTCGGTTTTACAGTGAAAACGGCAGGCACTTCAAACAGGCACTACGAAACAGACTGAGAAACCAGAGTAAGGGTTTCTCCTGCAACCCGTTCCCTTTGTGCTGGATGAACGATCGTCTCTCCACATGCTCAGTTCTGAGAGATAAGTGTGTGTGAAAGCCGTCCTTCACCTAGCTTGAAGGGAACACAAAGTTTCTTTTCAGTTGCCAACTCCACTCCATACATATATATGGGGAGGTACAAGCTCCAACTCGGTCTTACAGTGAAAACGGCAGGCACTTCAAACCGGCACTAGGAAACAGACTGAGAAACCAGAGGAAGGGTTTCTCCTGCAACCCGTTCCCTTTGTGCTGGATGAACGAACGTCTCTCCACATGCTCAGTTCTGAGAGATAAGTGTGTGTGAAAGCCGTCCTTCACCTAGCTTGAAGGGAACACAAAGTTTCTTTTCAGTTGCCAACTCCACTCCATACATATATATGGGGAGGTCCAAGCTCCAACTCGGTTTTACAGTGAAAACGGCAGGCACTTCAAACCGGCACTAAGAAACAGACTGAGAACCCAGAGTAAGGGTTTCTCCTGCAACCCGTTCCCTTTGTGCTGGATGAACGAACGTCTCTCCACATGCTCAGTTCTGAGAGATAAGTGTGTGTGAAAGCCGTCCTTCACCTAGCTTGAAGGGAACACAAAGTTTCTTTTCAGTTGCCAACTCCACTCCATACATATATATGGGGAGGTCCAAGCTCCAACTCGGTTTTACAGTGAAAACGGCAGGCACTTCAAACCGGCACTAGGAAACAGACTGAGAACACAGAGTAAGGGTTTCTCCTGCAACCCGTTCCCTTTGTGCTGGATGAACGAACGTCTCTCCACATGCTCAGTTCTGAGAGATAAGTGTGTGTGAAAGCCGTCCTTCACCTAGCTTGAAGGGAACACAAAGTTTCTTTTCAGTTGCCAACTCCACTCCATACATATATATGGGGAGGTACAAGCTCCAACTCGGTTTTACAGTGAAAACGGCAGGCACTTCAAACCGGCACTAGGAAACAGACTGAGAAACCAGAGTAAGGGTTTCTCCTGCAACCCGTTCCCTTTGTGCTGGATGAACGAACGTCTCTCCACATGCTCAGTTCTGAGAGATAAGTGTGTGTGAAAGCCGTCCTTCACCTAGCTTGAAGGGAACACAAAGTTTCTTTTCAGTTGCCAACTCCACTCCATACATATATATGGGGAGGTCCAAGCTCCAACTCGGTTTTACAGTGAAAACGGCAGGCACTTCCAACCGGCACTAGGAAACAGACTGAGAAACCAGAGTAAGGGTTTCTCCTGCAACCCGTTCCCTTTGTGCTGGATGAACGAACGTCTCTCCACATGCTCAGTTCTGAGAGATAAGTGTGTGTGAAAGCCGTCCTTCACCTAGCTTGAAGGGAACACAAAGTTTCTTTACAGTTGCCAACTCCACACCATACATATATATGGGGAGGTCCAAGCTCCAACTCGGTTTTACAGTGAAAACGGCAGGCACTTCAAACAGGCACTAGGAAACAGACTGAGAAACCAGAGTAAGGGTTTCTCCTGCAACCCGTTCCCTTTGTGCTGGATGAACGAACGTCTCTCCACATGCTCAGTTCTGAGAGATAAGTGTGTGGGAAAGCCGTCCTTCACCTAGCTTGAAGGGAACACAAAGTTTCTTTTCAGTTGCCAACTCCACTCCATACATATATATGGGGAGGTCCAAGCTCCAACTCGGTTTTACAGTGAAAACGGCAGGCACTTCAAACCGGCACTAGGAAACAGACTGAGAAACCAGAGTAAGGGTTTCTCCTGCAACCCGTTCCCTTTGTGCTGGATGAACGAACGTCTCTCCACATGCTCAGTTCTGAGAGATAAGTGTGTGTGAAAGCCGTCCTTCACCTAGCTTGAAGGGAACACAAAGTTTCTTTTCAGTTGCCAACTCCACTCCATACATATATATGGGGAGGTACAAGCTCCAACTCGGTTTTACAGTGAAAACGGCAGGCACTTCAAACCGGCACTAGGAAACAGACTGAGAAACCAGAGTAAGGGTTTCTCCTGCAACCCGTTCCCTTTGTGCTGGATGAACGATCGTCTCTCCACATGCTCAGTTCTGAGAGATAAGTGTGTGTGAAAGCCGTCCTTCACCTAGCTTGAAGGGAACACAAAGTTTCTTTTCAGTTGCCATCTCCAATCCATACATATATATGGGGAGGTCCAAGCTCCAACTCGGTTTTACAGTGAAAAAGGCAGGCACCTCAAACCGGCACTAGGAAACAGAATGAGAACACAGAGTAAGGGTTTCTCCTGCAACCCGTTCCCTTTGTGCTGGATGAACGAACGTCTCTCCACATGCTCAGTTCTGAGAGATAAGTGTGTGTGAAAGCCGTCCTTCACCTAGCTTGAAGGGAACACAAAGTTTCTTTTCAGTTGCCAACTCCACTCCATACATATATATGGGGAGGTACAAGCTCCAACTCGGTTTTACAGTGAAAACGGCAGGCACTTCCAACCGGCACTAGGAAACAGACTGAGAAACCAGAGTAAGGGTTTCTCCTGCAACCCGTTCCCTTTGTGCTGGATGAACGAACGTCTCTCCACATGCTCAGTTCTGAGAGATAAGTGTGTGGGAAAGCCGTCCTTCACCTAGCTTGAAGGGAACACAAAGTTTCTTTTCAGTTGCCAACTCCACTCCATACATATATATGGGGAGGTCCAAGCTCCAACTCGGTTTTACAGTGAAAACGGCAGGCACTTCAAACCGGCACTAGGAAACAGACTGAGAAACCAGAGTAAGGGTTTCTCCTGCAACCCGTTCCCTTTGTGCTGGATGAACGAACGTCTCTCCACATGCTCAGTTCTGAGAGATAAGTGTGTGTGAAAGCCGTCCTTCACCTAGCTTGAAGGGAACACAAAGTTTCTTTTCAGTTGCCAACTCCACTCCATACATATATATGGGGAGGTACAAGCTCCAACACGGTTTTACAGTGAAAACGGCAGGCACTTCAAACCGGCACTAGGAAACAGACTGAGAAACCAGAGTAAGGGTTTCTCCTGCAACCCGTTCCCTTTGTGCTGGATGAACGATCGTCTCTCCACATGCTCAGTTCTGAGAGATAAGTGTGTGTGAAAGCCGTCCTTCACCTAGCTTGAAGGGAACACAAAGTTTCTTTTCAGTTGCCAACTCCACTCCATACATATATATGGGGAGGTACAAGCTCCAACTCGGTTTTACAGTGAAAACGGCAGGCACTTGAAACCGGCACTAGGAAACAGACTGAGAAACCAGAGTAAGGGTTTCTCCTGCAACCCGTTCCCTTTGTGCTGGATGAACGAACGTCTCTCCACATGCTCAGTTCTGAGAGATAAGTGTGTGTGAAAGCCGTCCTTCACCTAGCTTGAAGGGAACACAAAGTTTCTTTTCAGTTGCCAACTCCACTCCATACATATATATGGGGAGGTACAAGCTCCAACTCGGTCTTACAGTGAAAACGGCAGGGACTTCAAACCGGCACTAGGAAACAGACTGAGAAACCAGAGTAAGGGTTTCTCCTGCAACCCGTTCCCTTTGTGCTGGATGAACGAACGTCTCACCACATGCTCAGTTCTGAGAGATAAGTGTGTGTGAAAGCCGTCCTTCACCTAGCTTGAAGGGAACACAAAGTTTCTTTTCAGTTGCCAACTCCACTCCATACATATATACGGGGAGGTCCAAGCTCCAACTCGGTTTTACAGTGAAAACGGCAGGCACTTCAAACCGGCACTAGGAAACAGACTGAGAAACCAGAGTAAGGGTTTCTCCTGCAACCCGTTCCCTTTGTGCTGGATGAACGAACGTCTCTCCACATGCTCAGTTCTGAGAGATAAGTGTGTGTGAAAGCCGTCCTTCACCTAGCTTGAAGGGAACACAAAGTTTCTTTTCAGTTGCCAACTCCACTCCATACATATATATGGGGAGGTACAAGCTCCAACTCGGTTTTACAGTGAAAACGGCAGGCACTTCAAACCGGCACTAGGAAACAGACTGAGAAACCAGAGTAAGGGTTTCTCCTGCAACCCGTTCCCTTTGTGCTGGATGAACGAACGTCTCTCCACATGCTCAGTTCTGAGAGATAAGTGTGTGTGAAAGCCGTCCTTCACCTAGCTTGAAGGGAACACAAAGTTTCTTTTCAGTTGCCAACTCCACTCCATACATATATATGGGGAGGTCCAAGCTCCAACTCGGTTTTACAGTGAAAACGGCAGGCACTTCCAACCGGCACTAGGAAACAGACTGAGAAACCAGAGTAAGGGTTTCTCCTGCAACCCGTTCCCTTTGTGCTGGATGAACGAACGTCTCTCCACATGCTCAGTTCTGAGAGATAAGTGTGTGTGAAAGCCGTCCTTCACCTAGCTTGAAGGGAACACAAAGTTTCTTTTCAGTTGCCAACTCCACTCCATACATATATATGGGGAGGTCCAAGCTCCAACTCGGTTTTACAGTGAAAACGGCAGGCACTTCAAACAGGCACTAGGAAACAGACTGAGAAACCAGAGTAAGGGTTTCTCCTGCAACCCGTTCCCTTTGTGCTGGATGAACGAACGTCTCTCCACATGCTCAGTTCTGAGAGATAAGTGTGTGGGAAAGCCGTCCTTCACCTAGCTTGAAGGGAACACAAAGTTTCTTTTCAGTTGCCAACTCCACTCCATACATATATATGGGGAGGTCCAAGCTCCAACTCGGTTTTACAGTGAAAACGGCAGGCACTTCAAACCGGCACTAGGAAACAGACTGAGAAACCAGAGTAAGGGTTTCTCCTGCAACCCGTTCCCTTTGTGCTGGATGAACGAACGTCTCTCCACATGCTCAGTTCTGAGAGATAAGTGTGTGTGAAAGCCGTCCTTCACCTAGCTTGAAGGGAACACAAAGTTTCTTTTCAGTTGCCAACTCCACTCCATACATATATATGGGGAGGTACAAGCTCCAACTCGGTTTTACAGTGAAAACGGCAGGCACTTCAAACCGGCACTAGGAAACAGACTGAGAAACCAGAGTAAGGGTTTCTCCTGCAACCCGTTCCCTTTGTGCTGGATGAACGATCGTCTCTCCACATGCTCAGTTCTGAGAGATAAGTGTGTGTGAAAGCCGTCCTTCACCTAGCTTGAAGGGAACACAAAGTTTCTTTTCAGTTGCCAACTCCACTCCATACATATATATGGGGAGGTCCAAGCTCCAACTCGGTTTTACAGTGAAAAAGGCAGGCACTTCAAACCGGCACTAGGAAACAGACTGAGAACACAGAGTAAGGGTTTCTCCTGCAACCCGTTCCCTTTGTGCTGGATGAACGAACGTCTCTCCACATGCTCAGTTCTGAGAGATAAGTGTGTGTGAAAGCCGTCCTTCACCTAGCTTGAAGGGAACACAAAGTTTCTTTTCAGTTGCCAACTCCACTCCATACATATATATGGGGAGGTACAAGCTCCAACTCGGTTTTACAGTGAAAACGGCAGGCACTTCAAACCGGCACTAGGAAACAGACTGAGAAACCAGAGTAATGGTTTCTCCTGCAACCCGTTCCCTTTGTGCTGGATGAACGAACGTCTCTCCACATGCTCAGTTCTGAGAGATAAGTGTGTGGGAAAGCCGTCCTTCACCTAGCTTGAAGGGAACACAAAGTTTCTTTTCAGTTGCCAACTCCACTCCATACATATATATGGGGAGGTCCAAGCTCCAACTCGGTTTTACAGTGAAAACGGCAGGCACTTCAAACCGGCACTAGGAAACAGACTGAGAACCCAGAGTAAGGGTTTCTCCTGCAACCCGTTCCCTTTGTGCTGGATGAACGAACGTCTCTCCACATGCTCAGTTCTGAGAGATAAGTGTGTGTGAAAGCCGTCCTTCACCTAGCTTGAAGGGAACACAAAGTTTCTTTTCAGTTGCCAACTCCACTCCATACATATATATGGGGAGGTACAAGCTCCAACTCGGTTTTACAGTGAAAACGGCAGGCACTTCAAACCGGCACTAGGAAACAGACTGAGAAACCAGAGTAAGGGTTTCTCCTGCAACCCGTTCCCTTTGTGCTGGATGAACGATCGTCTCTCCACATGCTCAGTTCTGAGAGATAAGTGTGTGTGAAAGCCGTCCTTCACCTAGCTTGAAGGGAACACAAAGTTTCTTTTCAGTTGCCAACTCCACTCCATACATATATATGGGGAGGTACAAGCTCCAACTCGGTCTTACAGTGAAAACGGCAGGCACTTAAAACCGGCACTAGGAAACAGACTGAGAAACCAGAGTAAGGGTTTCTCCTGCAACCCGTTCCCTTTGTGCTGGATGAACGAACGTCTCACCACATGCTCAGTTCTGAGAGATAAGTGTGTGTGAAAGCCGTCCTTCACCTAGCTTGAAGGGAACACAAAGTTTCTTTTCAGTTGCCAACTCCACTCCATACATATATACGGGGAGGTCCAAGCTCCAACTCGGTTTTACAGTGAAAACGGCAGGCACTTCAAACCGGCACTAGGAAACAGACTGAGAAACCAGAGTAAGGGTTTCTCCTGCAACCCGTTCCCTTTGTGCTGGATGAACGAACGTCTCTCCACATGCTCAGTTCTGAGAGATAAGTGTGTGTGAAAGCCGTCCTTCACCTAGCTTGAAGGGAACACAAAGTTTCTTTTCAGTTGCCAACTCCACTCCATACATATATATGGGGAGGTACAAGCTCCAACTCGGTTTTACAGTGAAAACGGCAGGCACTTCAAACCGGCACTAGGAAACAGACTGAGAAACCAGAGTAAGGGTTTCTCCTGCAACCCGTTCCCTTTGTGCTGGATGAACGAACGTCTCTCCACATGCTCAGTTCTGAGAGATAAGTGTGTGTGAAAGCCGTCCTTCACCTAGCTTGAAGGGAACACAAAGTTTCTTTTCAGTAGCCAACTCCACTCCATACATATATATGGGGAGGTACAAGCTCCAACTCGGTTTTACAGTGAAAACGGCAGGCACTTCAAACAGGCACTACGAAACAGACTGAGAAACCAGAGTAAGGGTTTCTCCTGCAACCCGTTCCCTTTGTGCTGGATGAACGAACGTCTCTCCACATGCTCAGTTCTGAGAGATAAGTGTGTGTGAAAGCCGTCCTTCACCTAGCTTGAAGGGAACACAAAGTTTCTTTTCAGTTGCCAACTCCACTCCATACATATATATGGGGAGGTCCAAGCTCCAACTCGGTTTTACAGTGAAAACGGCAGGCACTTCAAACCGGCACTAGGAAACAGACTGAGAAACCAGAGTAAGGGTTTCTCCTGCAACCCGTTCCCTTTGTGCTGGATGAACGATCGTCTCTCCACATGCTCAGTTCTGAGAGATAAGTGTGTGTGAAAGCCGTCCTTCACCTAGCTTGAAGGGAACACAAAGTTTCTTTTCAGTTGCCAACTCCACTCCATACATATATATGGGGAGGTACAAGCTCCAACTCGGTTTTACAGTGAAAACGGCAGGCACTTGAAACCGGCACTAGGAAACAGACTGAGAAACCAGAGTAAGGGTTTCTCCTGCAACCCGTTCCCTTTGTGCTGGATGAACGAACGTCTCTCCACATGCTCAGTTCTGAGAGATAAGTGTGTGTGAAAGCCGTCCTTCACCTAGCTTGAAGGGAACACAAAGTTTCTTTTCAGTTGCCAACTCCACTCCATACATATATATGGGGAGGTACAAACTCCACCTCGGTCTTACAGTGAAAACGGCAGGCACTTCAAACCGGCACTAGGAAACAGACTGAGAAACCAGAGTAAGGGTTTCTCCTGCAACCCGTTCCCTTTGTGCTGGATGAACGAACGTCTCACCACATGCTCAGTTCTGAGAGATAAGTGTGTGTGAAAGCCGTCCTTCACCTAGCTTGAAGGGAACACAAAGTTTCTTTTCAGTTGCCAACTCCACTCCATACATATATATGGGGAGGTCCAAGCTCCAACTCGGTTTTACAGTGAAAACGGCAGGCACTTCCAACCGGCACTAGGAAACAGACTGAGAAACCAGAGTAAGGGTTTCTCCTGCAACCCGTTCCCTTTGTGCTGGATGAACGAACGTCTCTCCACATGCTCAGTTCTGAGAGATAAGTGTGTGTGAAAGCCGTCCTTCACCTAGCTTGAAGGGAACACAAAGTTTCTTTTCAGTTGCCAACTCCACTCCATACATATATATGGGGAGGTCCAAGCTCCAACTCGGTTTTACAGTGAAAACGGCAGGCACTTCAAACCGGCACTAGGAAACAGACTGAGAACCCAGAGTAAGGGTTTCTCCTGCAACCCGTTCCCTTTGTGCTGGATGAACGAACGTCTCTCCACATGCTCAGTTCTGAGAGATAAGTGTGTGTGAAAGCCGTCCTTCACCTAGCTTGAAGGGAACACAAAGTTTCTTTTCAGTTGCCAACTCCACTCCATACATATATATGGGGCGGTGCAAGCTCCAACTCGGTTTTACAGTGAAAACGGCAGGCATTTCAAACCGGCACTAGGAAACAGACTGAGAAACCAGAGTAAGGGTTTCTCCTGCAACCCGTTCCCTTTGTGCTGGATGAACGAACGTCTCTCCACATGCTCAGTTCTGAGAGATAAGTGTGTGTGAAAGCCGTCCTTCACCTAGCTTGAAGGGAACACAAAGTTTCTTTTCAGTAGCCAACTCCACTCCATACATATATATGGGGAGGTACAAGCTCCAACTCGGTTTTACAGTGAAAAAGGCAGGCACTTCAAACAGGCACTACGAAACAGACTGAGAAACCAGAGTAAGGGTTTCTCCTGCAACCCGTTCCCTTTGTGCTGGATGAACGAACGTCTCTCCACATGCTCAGTTCTGAGAGATAAGTGTGTGTGAAAGCCGTCCTTCACCTAGCTTGAAGGGAACACAAAGTTTCTTTTCAGTTGCCAACTCCACTCCATACATATATATGGGGAGGTCCAAGCTCCAACTCGGTTTTACAGTGAAAACGGCAGGCACTTCAAACCGGCACTAGGAAACAGACTGAGAAACCCGAGTAAGGGTTTCTCCTGCAACCCGTTCCCTTTGTGCTGGATGAACGAACGTCTCACCACATGCTCAGTTCTGAGAGATAAGTGTGTGTGAAAGCCGTCCTTCACCTAGCTTGAAGGGAACACAAAGTTTCTTTTCAGTTGCCAACTCCACTCCATACATATATATGGGGAGGTACAAGCTCCAACTCGGTTTTACAGTGAAAACGGCAGGCACTTCAAACCGGCACTAGGAAACAGACTGAGAAACCAGAGTAAGGGTTTCTCCTGCAACCCGTTCCCTTTGTGCTGGATGAACGAACGTCTCTCCACATGCTCAGTTCTGAGAGTTAAGTGTGTGTGAAAGCCGTCCTTCACCTAGCTTGAAGGGAACACAAAGTTTCTTTTCAGTTGCCAACTCCACTCCATACATATATATGGGGAGGTCCAAGCTCCAACTCGGTTTTACAGTGAAAACGGCAGGCACTTCAAACCGGCACTAGGAAACAGACTGAGAAACCAGAGTAAGGGTTTCTCCTGCAACCCGTTCCCTTTGTGCTGGATGAACGAACGTCTCTCCACATGCTCAGTTCTGAGAGATAAGTGTGTGTGAAAGCCGTCCTTCACCTAGCTTGAAGGGAACACAAAGTTTCTTTTCAGTAGCCAACTCCACTCCATACATATATATGGGGAGGTACAAGCTCCAACTCGGTTTTACAGTGAAAACGGCAGGCACTTCAAACCGGCACTAGGAAACAGACTGAGAAACCAGAGTAAGGGTTTCTCCTGCAACCCGTTCCCTTAGTGCTGGATAAAAGAACGTCTCTCCACATGCTCAGTTCTGAGAGATAAGTGTGTGTGAAAGCCGTCCTTCACCTAGCTTGAAGGGAACACAAAGTTTCTTTTCAGTTGCCAACTCCACTCCATACATATATATGGGGAGGTACAAGCTCCAACTCGGTTTTACAGTGAAAACGGCAGGCACTTCAAACAGGCACTCCGAAAAAGCCTGAGAAACCAGAGTAAGGGTTTCTCCTGCAACCCGTTCCCTTTGTGCTGGATGAACGATCGTCTCTCCACATGCTCAGTTCTGAGAGATAAGTGTGTGTGAAAGCCGTCCTTCACCTAGCTTGAAGGGAACACAAAGTTTCTTTTCAGTTGCCAACTCCACTCCATACATATATATGGGGAGGTCCAAGCTCCAACTCGGTTTTACAGTGAAAACGGCAGGCACTTCAAACCGGCACAAGGAAACAGACTGAGAACCCAGAGTAAGGGTTTCTCCTGCAACCCGTTCCCTTTGTGCTGGATGAACGAACGTCTCTCCACATGCTCAGTTCTGAGAGATAAGTGTGTGTGAAAGCCGTCCTTCACCTAGCTTGAAGGGAACACAAAGTTTCTTTTCAGTTGTCAACTCCACTCCATACATATATATGGGGAGGTCCAAGCTCCAACTCGGTTTTACAGTGAAAACGGCAGGCACTTCAAACCGGCACTAGGAAACAGACTGAGAACACAGAGTAAGGGTTTCTCCTGCAACCCGTTCCCTTTGTGCTGGATGAACGAAAGTCTCTCCACATGCTCAGTTCTGAGAGATAAGTGTGTGTGAAAGCCGTCCTTCACCTAGCTTGAAGGGAACACAAAGTTTCTTTTCAGTTACCAACTCCACTCCATACATATATATGGGGAGGTCCAAGCTCCAACTCGGTTTTACAGTGAAAACGGCAGGCACTTCCAACCGGCACTAGGAAACAGACTGAGAAACCAGAGTAAGGGTTTCTCCTGCAACCCGTTCCCTTTGTGCTGGATGAACGAACGTCTCTCCACATGCTCAGTTCTGAGAGATAAGTGTGTGTGAAAGCCGTCCTTCACCTAGCTTGAAGGGAACACAAAGTTTCTTTTCAGTAGCCAACTCCACTCCATACATATATATGGGGAGGTACAAGCTCCAACTCGGTTTTACAGTGAAAACGGCAGGCACTTCAAACCGGCACAAGGAAACAGACTGAGAAACCAGAGTAAGGGTTTCTCCTGCAACCCGTTCCCTTTGTGCTGGATAAAAGAACGTCTCTCCACATGCTCAGTTCTGAGAGATAAGTGTGTGTGAAAGCCGTCCTTCACCTAGCTTGAAGGGAACACAAAGTTTCTTTACAGTTGCCAAATCGACTCCATACATATATATGGGGAGGTACAAGCTCCAACTCGGTTTTACAGTGAAAACGGCAGGCACTTAAAACCGGCACTAGGAAACAGACTGAGAAACCAGAGTAAGGGTTTCTCCTGCAACCCGTTCCCTTTGTGCTGGATGAACGAACGTCTCTCCACATGCTCAGTTCTGAGAGATAAGTGTGTGTGAAAGCCGTCCTTCACCTAGCTTGAGGGGAACACAAAGTTTCTTTTCAGTTGCCAACTCCACTCCATACATATATATGGGCAGGTACAAGCTCCAACTCGGTTTTACAGTGAAAACGGCAGGCACTTCAAACCGGCACTAGGAAACAGACTGAGAAACCAGAGTAAGGGTTTCTCCTGCAACCCGTTCCCTTTGTGCTGGATGAACGAACGTCTCTCCACATGCTCAGTTCTGAGAGATAAGTGTGTGTGAAAGCCGTCCTTCACCTAGCTTGAAGGGAACACAAAGTTTCTTTTCAGTTGCCAACTCCACTCCATACATATATATGGGGAGGTACAAGCTCCAACTCGGTTTTACAGTGAAAACGGCAGGCACTTCAAACCGGCACTAGGAAACAGACTGAGAAACCAGAGTAAGTGTTTCTCCTGCAACCCGTTCCCTTTGTGCTGGATGAACGAACGTCTCTCCACATGCTCAGATCTGAGAGTTAAGTGTGTGTGAAAGCCGTACTTCACCTAGCCTGAAAGGAAAACAAAGTTTCTTTTCAGTTGCAAACACCAGTCCATACATATATATGGGGAGGTCCAAGCTCCAACTCGGTTTTACAGTGAAAACGGCAGGCACTTCCAACCGGCACTAGGAAACAGACTGAGAAACCAGAGTAAGGGTTTCTCCTGCAACCCGTTCCCTTTGTGCTGGATGAACGAACGTCTCTCCACATGCTCAGTTCTGAGAGATAAGTGTGTGTGAAAGCCGTCCTTCACCTAGCTTGAAGGGAACACAAAGTTTCTTTTCAGTTGCCAACTCCACTCCATACATATATATGGGGAGGTCCAAGCTCCAACTCGGTTTTACAGTGAAAACGGCAGGCACTTCCAACCGGCACTAGGAAACAGACTGAGAAACCAGAGTAAGGGTTTCTCCTGCAACCCGTTCCCTTTGTGCTGGATGAACGAACGTCTCACCACATGCTCAGTTCTGAGAGATAAGTGTGTGTGAAAGCCGTCCTTCACCTAGCTTGAAGGGAACACAAAGTTTCTTTTCAGTTGCCAACTCCACTCCATACATATATATGGGGAGGTCCAAGCTCCAACTCGGTTTTACAGTGAAAACGGCAGGCACTTCCAACCGGCACTAGGAAACAGACTGAGAAACCAGAGTAAGGGTTTCTCCTGCAACCCGTTCCCTTTGTGCTGGATGAACGAACGTCTCTCCACATGCTCAGTTCTGAGAGATAAGTGTGTGTGAAAGCCGTCCTTCACCTAGCTTGAAGGGAACACAAAGTTTCTTTTCAGTTGCCAACTCCACTCCATACATATATATGGGGAGGTCCAAGCTCCAACTCGGTTTTACAGTGAAAACGGCAGGCACTTCAAACCGGCACTAGGAAACAGACTGAGAAACCAGAGTAAGGGTTTCTCCTGCAACCCGTTCCCTTTGTGCTGGATGAACGAACGTCTCTCCACATGCTCAGTTCTGAGAGATAAGTGTGTGTGAAAGCCGTCCTTCACCTAGCTTGAAGGGAACACAAAGTTTCTTTTCAGTTGCCAACTCCACTCCATATATATATATGGGGAGGTCCAAGCTCCAACTCGGTTTTACAGTGAAAACGGCAGGCACTTCCAACCGGCACTAGGAAACAGACTGAGAAACCAGAGTAAGGGTTTCTCCTGCAACCCGTTCCCTTTGTGCTGGATGAACGAACGTCTCTCCACATGCTCAGTTCTGAGAGATAAGTGTGTGTGAAAGCCGTCCTTCACCTAGCTTGAAGGGAACACAAAGTTTCTTTTCAGTTGCCAACTCCACTCCATACATATATATGGGGAGGTACAAGCTCCAACTCGGTCTTACAGTGAAAACGGCAGGCACTTCAAACCGGCACTAGGAAACAGACTGAGAAACCAGAGTAAGGGTTTCTCCTGCAACCCGTTCCCTTTGTTCTGGATGAACGAACGTCTCACCACATGCTCAGTTCTGAGAGATAAGTGTGTGTGAAAGCCGTCCTTCACCTAGCTTGAAGGGAACACAAAGTTTCTTTTCAGTTGCCAACTCCACTCCATACATATATATGGGGAGGTCCAAGCTCCAACTCGGTTTTACAGTGAAAACGGCAGGCACTTCCAACCGGCACTAGGAAACAGACTGAGAAACCAGAGTAAGGGTTTCTCCTGCAACCCGTTCCCTTTGTGCTGGATGAACGAACGTCTCACCACATGCTCAGTTCTGAGAGATAAGTGTGTGTGAAAGCCGTCCTTCACCTAGCTTGAAGGGAACACAAAGTTTCTTTTCAGTTGCCAACTCCACTCCATACATATATATGGGGAGGTCCAAGCTCCAACTCGGTTTTACAGTGAAAACGGCAGGCACTTCCAACCGGCACTAGGAAACAGACTGAGAAACCAGAGTAAGGGTTTCTCCTGCAACCCGTTCCCTTTGTGCTGGATGAACGTACGTCTCACCACATGCTCAGTTCTGAGAGATAAGTGTGTGTGAAAGCCGTCCTTCACCTAGCTTGAAGGGAACACAAAGTTTCTTTTCAGTTGCCAAATCCACTCCATACATATATATGGGGAGGTACAAGCTCCAACTCGGTTTTACAGTGAAAACGGCAGGCACTTCAAACCGGCACTAGGAAACAGACTGAGAACCCAGAGTAAGGGTTTCTCCTGCAACCCGTTCCCTTTGTGCTGGATGAACGAACGTCTCTCCACATGCTCAGTTCTGAGAGATAAGTGTGTGTGAAAGCCGTCCTTCACCTAGCTTGAAGGGAACACAAAGTTTCTTTTCAGTTGCCAACTCCACTCCATACATATATATGGGAAGGTCCAAGCTCCAACTCGGTTTTACAGTGAAAACGGCAGGCACTTCCAACCGGCACTAGGAAACAGACTGAGAAACCAGAGTAAGGGTTTCTCCTGCATCCCGTTCCCTTTGTGCTGGATGAACGAACGTCTCACCACATGCTCAGTTCTGAGAGATAAGTGTGTGTGAAAGCCGTCCTTCACCTAGCTTGAAGGGAACACAAAGTTTCTTTTCAGTTGCCAACTCCACTCCATACATATATATGGGGAGGTCCAAGCTCCAACTCGGTTTTACAGTGAAAACGGCAGGCACTTCAAACCGGCACTAGGAAACAGACTGAGAAACCAGAGTAAGGGTTTCTCCTGCAACCCGTTCCCTTTGTGCTGGATGAACGAACGTCTCTCCACATGCTCAGTTCTGAGAGATAAGTGTGTGTGAAAGCCGTCCTTCACCTAGCTTGAAGGGAACACAAAGTTTCTTTTCAGTTGCCAACTCCACTCCATATATATATATGGGGAGGTCCAAGCTCCAACTCGGTTTTACAGTGAAAACGGCAGGCACTTCCAACCGGCACTAGGAAACAGACTGAGAAACCAGAGTAAGGGTTTCTCCTGCAACCCGTTCCCTTTGTGCTGGATGAACGAACGTCTCACCACATGCTCAGTTCTGAGAGATAAGTGTGTGTGAAAGCCGTCCTTCACCTAGCTTGAAGGGAACACAAAGTTTCTTTTCAGTTGCCAACTCCACTCCATACATATATATGGGGAGGTACAAGCTCCAACTCGGTTTTACAGTGAAAACGGCAGGCACTTCAAACCGGCACTAGGAAACAGACTGAGAACCCAGAGTAAGGGTTTCTCCTGCAACCCGTTCCCTTTGTGCTGGATGAACGAACGTCTCTCCACATGCTCAGTTCTGAGAGATAAGTGTGTGTGAAAGCCGTCCTTCACCTAGCTTGAAGGGAACACAAAGTTTCTTTTCAGTTGCCAACTCCACTCCATACATATATATGGGGAGGTACAAGCTCCAACTCGGTCTTACAGTGAAAACGGCAGGCACTTCAAACCGGCACTAGGAAACAGACTGAGAAACCAGAGTAAGGGTTTCTCCTGCAACCCGTTCCCTTTGTTCTGGATGAACGAACGTCTCACCACATGCTCAGTTCTGAGAGATAAGTGTGTGTGAAAGCCGTCCTTCACCTACCTTGAAGGGAACACAAAGTTTCTTTTCAGTTGCCAACTCCACTCCATACATATATATGGGGAGGTCCAAGCTCCAACTCGGTTTTACAGTGAAAACGGCAGGCACTTCAAACCGGCACTAGGAAACAGACTGAGAAACCAGAGTAAGGGTTTCTCCTGCAATCCGTTCCCTTTGTGCTGGATGAACGAACGTCTCTCCACATGCTCAGTTCTGAGAGATAAGTGTGTGTGAAAGACGTCCTTCACCTAGCTTGAAGGGAACACAAAGTTTCTTTTCAGTTGCCAACTCCACTCCATACATATATATGGGGAGGTCCAAGCTCCAACTCGGTTTTACAGTGAAAACGGCAGGCACTTCAAACCGGCACTAGGAAACAGACTGAGAACCCAGAGTAAGGGTTTCTCCTGCAACCCGTTCCCTTTGTGCTGGATGAACGAACGTCTCTCCACATGCTCAGTTCTGAGAGATAAGTGTGTGTGAAAGCCGTCCTTCACCTAGCTTGAAGGGAACACAAAGTTTCTTTTCAGTTGCCAACTCCACTCCATACATATATATGGGGAGGTCCAAGCTCCAACTCGGTTTTACAGTGAAAACGGCAGGCACTTCAAACCGGCACTAGGAAACAGACTGAGAACCCAGAGTAAGGGTTTCTCCTGCAACCCGTTCCCTTTGTGCTGGATGAACGAACGTCTCTCCACATGCTCAGTTCTGAGAGATAAGTGTGTGTGAAAGCCGTCCTTCACCTAGCTTGAAGGGAACACAAAGTTTCTTTTCAGTTGCCAACTCCACTCCATACATATATATGGGGAGGTACAAGCTCCAACTCGGTTTTACAGTGAAAACGGCAGGCACTTGAAACCGGCACTAGGAAACAAACTGAGAAACCAGTGTAAGGGTTTCTCCTGCAACCCGTTCCCTTTGTGCTGGATGAACGAACGTCTCACCACATGCTCAGTTCTGAGAGATAAGTGTGTGTGAAAGCCGTCCTTCACCTAGCTTGAAGGGAACACAAAGTTTCTTTTCAGTTGCCAACTCCACTCCATACATATATATGGGGAGGTCCAAGCTCCAACTCGTTCTTACAGTGAAAACGGCAGGCACTTCAAACCGGCACTAGGAAACAGACTGAGAAACCAGAGTAAGGGTTTCTCCTGCAAACCGTTCCCTTTGTGCTGGATGAACGAACGTCTCTCCACATGCTCAGTTCTGAGAGATAAGTGTGTGTGAAAGCCGTCCTTCACCTAGCTTGAAGGGAACACAAAGTTTCTTTTCAGTTGCCAACTCCACTCCATACATATATATGGGGAGGTACAAGCTCCAACTCGGTTTTACAGTGAAAACGGCAGGCACTTCCAACCGGCACTAGGAAACAGACTGAGAAACCAGAGTAAGGGTTTCTCCTGCAACCCGTTCCCTTTGTGCTGGATGAACGAACGTCTCACCACATGCTCAGTTCTGAGAGATAAGTGTGTGTGAAAGCCGTCCATCACCTAGCTTGAAGGGAACACAAAGTTTATTTTCAGTTGCCAACTCCACTCCATACATATATATGGGGAGGTCCAAGCTCCAACTCGGTTTTACAGTGAAAACGGCAGGCACTTCAAACCGGCACTAGGAAACAGACTGAGAAACCAGAGTAAGGGTTTCTCCTGCAACCCGTTCCCTTTGTGCTGGATGAACGAACGTCTCTCCACATGCTCAGTTCTGAGAGATAAGTGTGTGTGAAAGCCGTCCTTCACCTAGCTTGAAGGGAACACAAAGTTTCTTTTCAGTTGCCAACTCCACTCCATATATATATATGGGGAGGTCCAAGCTCCAACTCGGTTTTACAGTGAAAACGGCAGGCACTTCCAACCGGCACTAGGAAACAGACTGAGAAACCAGAGTAAGGGTTTCTCCTGCAACCCGTTCCCTTTGTGCTGGATGAACGAACGTCTCACCACATGCTCAGTTCTGAGAGATAAGTGTGTGTGAAAGCCGTCCTTCACCTAGCTTGAAGGGAACACAAAGTTTCTTTTCAGTTGCCAACTCCACTCCATATATATTTGGGGAGGTCCAAGCACCAACTCGGTTTTACAGTGAAAACGGCAGGCACTTCAAACCGGCACTAGGAAACAGACTGAGAAACCAGAGTAAGGGTTTCTCCTGCAACCCGTTCCCTTTGTGCTGGATGAGCGAACGTCTCTCCACATGCTCAGTTCTGAGAGATAAGTGTGTGTGAAAGACGTCCTTCACCTAGCTTGAAGGGAACACAAATTTTCTTTTCAGTTGCCAACTCCACTCCATACATATATATGGGGAGGTCCAAGCTCCAACTCGGTTTTACAGTGAAAACGGCAGGCACTTCAAACCGGCACTAGGAAACAGACTGAGAACCCAGAGTAAGGGTTTCTCCTGCAACCCGTTCCCTTTGTGCTGGATGAACGAACGTCTCTCCACATGCTCAGTTCTGAGAGATAAGTGTGTGTGAAAGCCGTCCTTCACCTAGCTTGAAGGGAACACAAAGTTTCTTTTCAGTTGCCAACTCCACTCCATACATATATATGGGGAGGTACAAGCTCCAACTCGGTTTTACAGTGAAAACGGCATGCACTTCAAACAGGCACTACGAAACAGACTGAGAAACCAGAGTAAGGGTTTCTCCTGCAACCCGTTCCCTTTGTGCTGGATGAACGATCGTCTCTCCACATGCTCAGTTCTGAGAGATAAGTGTGTGTGAAAGCCGTCCTTCACCTAGCTTGAAGGGAACACAAAGTTTCTTTTCAGTTGCCAACTCCACTCCATACATATATATGGGGAGGTACAAGCTCCAACTCGGTTTTACAGTGAAAACGGCAGGCACTTGAAACCTGCACTAGGAAACAGACTGAGAAACCAGAGTAAGGGTTTCTCCTGCAACCCGTTCCCTTTGTGCTGGATGAACGAACGTCTCTCCACATGCTCAGTTCTGAGACATAAGTGTGTGTGAAAGCCGTCCTTCACCTAGCTTGAAGGGAACACAAAGTTTCTTTTCAGTTGCCAACTCCACTCCATACATATATATGGGGAGGTACAAGCTCCAACTCGGTCTTACAGTGAAAACGGCAGGCACTTCAAACCGGCACTAAGAAACAGACTGAGAAACCAGAGTAAGGGTTTCTCCTGCAACCCGTTCCCTTTGTGCTGGATGAACGAACGTCTCTCCACATGCTCAGTTCTGAGAGATAAATGTGTGTGAAAGCCGTCCTTCACCTAGCTTGAAGGGAACACAAAGTTTCTTTTCAGTTGCCAACTCCACTCCATACATATATATGGGGAGGTCCAAGCTCCAACTCGGTTTTACAGTGAAAACGGCAGGCACTTCCAACCGGCACTAGGAAACAGACTGAGAAACCAGAGTAAGGGTTTCCCCTGCAACCCGTTCCCTTTGTGCTGGATGAACGAACGTCTCTCCACATGCTCAGTTCTGAGAGATAAGTGTGTGTGAAAGCCGTCCTTCACCTAGCTTGAAGGGAACACAAAGTTTCTTTTCAGTTGCCAACTCCACTCCATACATATATATGGGGAGGTACAAGCTCCAACTCGGTTTTACAGTGAAAACGGCAGGCACTTCAAACAGGCACTACGAAACAGACTGAGAAACCAGAGTAAGGGTTTCTCCTGCAACCCGTTCCCTTTGTGCTGGATGAACGATCGTCTCTCCACATGCTCAGTTCTGAGAGATAAGTGTGTGTGAAAGCCGTCCTTCACCTAGCTTGAAGGGAACACAAAGTTTCTTTTCAGTTGCCAACTCCACTCCATACATATATATGGGGAGGTACAAGCTCCAACTCGGTTTTACAGTGAAAACGGCAGGCACTTCAAACCGGCACTAGGAAACAGACTGAGAAACCAGACTAAGGGTTTCTCCTGCAACCCGTTCCCTTTGTGCTGGATGAACGAACGTCTCTCCACATGCTCAGTTCTGAGGGTTAAGTGTGTGTGAAAGCCGTCCTTCACCTAGCTTGAAGGGAACACAAAGTTTCTTTTCAGTTGCCAACTCCACTCCATACATATATATGGGGAGGTACAAGCTCCAACTCGGTTTTACAGTGAAAACGGCAGGCACTTCAAACCGGCACTAGGAAACAGACTGAGAAACCAGAGTAAGGGTTTCTCCTGCAACCCGTTCCCTTTGTGCTGGATGAACGAACGTCTCTCCACATGCTCAGTTCTGAGAGATAAGTGTGTGTGAAAGCCGTCCTTCACCTAGCTTGAAGGGAACACAAAGTTTCTTTTCAGTTGCCAACTCCACTCCATACATATATATGGGGAGGTACAAGCTCCAACTCGGTTTTACAGTGAAAACGGCAGGCACTTCAAACCGGCACTAGGAAACAGACTGAGAACCCAGAGTAAGGGTTTCTCCTGCAACCCGTTCCCTTTGTGCTGGATGAACGAACGTCTCTCCACATGCTCAGTTCTGAGAGATAAGTGTGTGTGAAAGCCGTCCTTCACCTAGCTTGAAGGGAACACAAAGTTTCTTTTCAGTTGCCAACTCCACTCCATACATATATATGGGGAGGTACAAGCTCCAACTCGGTTTTACAGTGAAAACGGCAGGCACTTCAAACAGGCACTACGAAACAGACTGAGAAACCAGAGTAAGGGTTTCTCCTGCAACCCGTTCCCTTTGTGCTGGATGAACGATCGTCTCTCCACATGCTCAGTTCTGAGAGATAAGTGTGTGTGAAAGCCGTCCTTCACCTAGCTTGAAGGGAACACAAAGTTTCTTTTCAGTTGCAAACTCCACTCCATACATATATATGGGGAGGTACAAGCTCCAACTCGGTTTTACAGTGAAAACGGCAGGCACTTCAAACCGGCACTAGGAAACAGACTGAGAAACCAGACTAAGGGTTTCTCCTGCAACCCTTTCCCTTTGTGCTGGATGAACGAACGTCTCTCCACATGCTCAGTTCTGAGAGTTAAGTGTGTGTGAAAGCCGTCCTTCACCTAGCTTGAAGGGAACACAAAGTTTCTTTTCAGTTGCCAACTCCACTCCATACATATATATGGGGAGGTCCAAGCTCCAACTCGGTTTTACAGTGAAAACGGCAGGCACTTCAAACCGGCACTAGGAAACAGACTGAGAACCCAGAGTAAGGGTTTCTCCTGCAACCCGTTCCCTTTGTGCTGGATGAACGAACGTCTCTCCACATGCTCAGTTCTGAGAGATAAGTGTGTGTGAAAGCCGTCCTTCACCTAGCTTGAAGGGAACACAAAGTTTCTTTTCAGTTGCCAACTCCACTCCATACATATATATGGGGAGGTACAAGCTCCAACTCGGTTTTACAGTGAAAACGGCATGCACTTCAAACAGGCACTACGAAACAGACTGAGAAACCAGAGTAAGGGTTTCTCCTGCAACCCGTTCCCTTTGTGCTGGATGAACGATCGTCTCTCCACATGCTCAGTTCTGAGAGATAAGTGTGTGTGAAAGCCGTCCTTCACCTAGCTTGAAGGGAACACAAAGTTTCTTTTCAGTTGCCAACTCCACTCCATACATATATATGGGGAGGTACAAGCTCCAACTCGGTTTTACAGTGAAAACGGCAGGCACTTGAAACCTGCACTAGGAAACAGACTGAGAAACCAGAGTAAGGGTTTCTCCTGCAACCCGTTCCCTTTGTGCTGGATGAACGAACGTCTCTCCACATGCTCAGTTCTGAGACATAAGTGTGTGTGAAAGCCGTCCTTCACCTAGCTTGAAGGGAACACAAAGTTTCTTTTCAGTTGCCAACTCCACTCCATACATATATATGGGGAGGTACAAGCTCCAACTCGGTCTTACAGTGAAAACGGCAGGCACTTCAAACCGGCACTAAGAAACAGACTGAGAAACCAGAGTAAGGGTTTCTCCTGCAACCCGTTCCCTTTGTGCTGGATGAACGAACGTCTCTCCACATGCTCAGTTCTGAGAGATAAATGTGTGTGAAAGCCGTCCTTCACCTAGCTTGAAGGGAACACAAAGTTTCTTTTCAGTTGCCAACTCCACTCCATACATATATATGGGGAGGTCCAAGCTCCAACTCGGTTTTACAGTGAAAACGGCAGGCACTTCCAACCGGCACTAGGAAACAGACTGAGAAACCAGAGTAAGGGTTTCCCCTGCAACCCGTTCCCTTTGTGCTGGATGAACGAACGTCTCTCCACATGCTCAGTTCTGAGAGATAAGTGTGTGTGAAAGCCGTCCTTCACCTAGCTTGAAGGGAACACAAAGTTTCTTTTCAGTTGCCAACTCCACTCCATACATATATATGGGGAGGTACAAGCTCCAACTCGGTTTTACAGTGAAAACGGCAGGCACTTCAAACAGGCACTACGAAACAGACTGAGAAACCAGAGTAAGGGTTTCTCCTGCAACCCGTTCCCTTTGTGCTGGATGAACGATCGTCTCTCCACATGCTCAGTTCTGAGAGATAAGTGTGTGTGAAAGCCGTCCTTCACCTAGCTTGAAGGGAACACAAAGTTTCTTTTCAGTTGCCAACTCCACTCCATACATATATATGGGGAGGTACAAGCTCCAACTCGGTTTTACAGTGAAAACGGCAGGCACTTCAAACCGGCACTAGGAAACAGACTGAGAAACCAGACTAAGGGTTTCTCCTGCAACCCGTTCCCTTTGTGCTGGATGAACGAACGTCTCTCCACATGCTCAGTTCTGAGGGTTAAGTGTGTGTGAAAGCCGTCCTTCACCTAGCTTGAAGGGAACACAAAGTTTCTTTTCAGTTGCCAACTCCACTCCATACATATATATGGGGAGGTACAAGCTCCAACTCGGTTTTACAGTGAAAACGGCAGGCACTTCAAACCGGCACTAGGAAACAGACTGAGAAACCAGAGTAAGGGTTTCTCCTGCAACCCGTTCCCTTTGTGCTGGATGAACGAACGTCTCTCCACATGCTCAGTTCTGAGAGATAAGTGTGTGTGAAAGCCGTCCTTCACCTAGCTTGAAGGGAACACAAAGTTTCTTTTCAGTTGCCAACTCCACTCCATACATATATATGGGGAGGTACAAGCTCCAACTCGGTTTTACAGTGAAAACGGCAGGCACTTCAAACCGGCACTAGGAAACAGACTGAGAACCCAGAGTAAGGGTTTCTCCTGCAACCCGTTCCCTTTGTGCTGGATGAACGAACGTCTCTCCACATGCTCAGTTCTGAGAGATAAGTGTGTGTGAAAGCCGTCCTTCACCTAGCTTGAAGGGAACACAAAGTTTCTTTTCAGTTGCCAACTCCACTCCATACATATATATGGGGAGGTACAAGCTCCAACTCGGTTTTACAGTGAAAACGGCAGGCACTTCAAACAGGCACTACGAAACAGACTGAGAAACCAGAGTAAGGGTTTCTCCTGCAACCCGTTCCCTTTGTGCTGGATGAACGATCGTCTCTCCACATGCTCAGTTCTGAGAGATAAGTGTGTGTGAAAGCCGTCCTTCACCTAGCTTGAAGGGAACACAAAGTTTCTTTTCAGTTGCAAACTCCACTCCATACATATATATGGGGAGGTACAAGCTCCAACTCGGTTTTACAGTGAAAACGGCAGGCACTTCAAACCGGCACTAGGAAACAGACTGAGAAACCAGACTAAGGGTTTCTCCTGCAACCCTTTCCCTTTGTGCTGGATGAACGAACGTCTCTCCACATGCTCAGTTCTGAGAGTTAAGTGTGTGTGAAAGCCGTCCTTCACCTAGCTTGAAGGGAACACAAAGTTTCTTTTCAGTTGCCAACTCCACTCCATACATATATATGGGGAGGTACAAGCTCCAACTCGGTTTTACAGTGAAAACGGCAGGCACTTCTAACCGGCACTAGGAAACAGACTGAGAAACCAGAGTAAGGGTTTCTCCTGCAACCCGTTCCCTTTGTGCTGGATGAACGAACGTCTCTCCACATGCTCAGTTCTGAGAGATAAGTGTGTGTGAAAGCCGTCCTTCACCTAGCTTGAAGGGAACACAAAGTTTCTTTTCAGTTGCCAACTCCACTCCATACATATATATGGGGAGGTACAAGCTCCAACTCGGTTTTACAGTGAAAACGGCAGGCACTTCAAACCGGCACTAGGAAACAGACTGAGAAACAAGAGTAAGGGTTTCTCCTGAAACCCGTTCCCTTTGTGCTGGATGAACGAACGTCTCTCCACATGCTCAGTTCTGAGAGATAAGTGTGTGTGAAAGCCGTCCTTCACCTAGCTTGAAGGGAACACAAAGTTTCTTTTCAGTTGCCAACTCCACTCCATACATATATATGGGGAGGTACAAGCTCCAACTCGGTTTTACAGTGAAAACGGCAGGCACTTCAAACCGGCACTAGGAAACAGACTGAGAACCCAGAGTAAGGGTTTCTCCTGCAACCCGTTCCCTTTGTGCTGGATGAACGAACGTCTCTCCACATGCTCAGTTCTGAGAGATAAGTGTGTGTGAAAGCCGTCCTTCACCTAGCTTGAAGGGAACACAAAGTTTCTTTTCAGTTGCCAACTCCACTCCATACATATATATGGGGAGGTCCAAGCTCCAACTCGGTTTTACAGTGAAAACGGCAGGCACTTCCAACCGGCACTAGGAAACAGACTGAGAAACCAGAGTAAGGGTTTCTCCTGCAACCCGTTCCCTTTGTGCTGGATGAACGAACGTCTCTCCACATGCTCAGTTCTGAGAGATAAGTGTGTGTGAAAGCCGTCCTTCACCTAGCTTGAAGGGAACACAAAGTTTCTTTTCAGTTGCCAACTCCACTCCATACATATATATGGGGAGGTCCAAGCTCCAACTCGGTTTTACAGTGAAAACGGCAGGCACTTCAAACAGGCACTAGGAAACAGACTGAGAAACCAGAGTAAGGGTTTCTCCTGCAACCCGTTCCCTTTGTGCTGGATGAACGAACGTCTCTCCACATGCTCAGTTCTGAGAGATAAGTGTGTGGGAAAGCCGTCCTTCACCTAGCTTGAAGGGAACACAAAGTTTCTTTTCAGTTGCCAACTCCACTCCATACATATATATGGGGAGGTCCAAGCTCCAACTCGGTTTTACAGTGAAAACGGCAGGCACTTCAAACCGGCACTAGGAAACAGACTGAGAAACCAGAGTAAGGGTTTCTCCTGCAACCCGTTCCCTTTGTGCTGGATGAACGAACGTCTCTCCACATGCTCAGTTCTGAGAGATAAGTGTGTGTGAAAGCCGTCCTTCACCTAGCTTGAAGGGAACACAAAGTTTCTTTTCAGTTGCCAACTCCACTCCATACATATATATGGGGAGGTACAAGCTCCAACTCGGTTTTACAGTGAAAACGGCAGGCACTTCAAACCGGCACTAGGAAACAGACTGAGAAACCAGAGTAAGGGTTTCTCCTGCAACCCGTTCCCTTTGTGCTGGATGAACGAACGTCTCTCCACATGCTCAGTTCTGAGAGATAAGTGTGTGTGAAAGCCGTCCTTCACCTAGCTTGAAGGGAACACAAAGTTTCTTTTCAGTTGCCAACTCCACTCCATACATATATATGGGGAGGTCCAAGCTCAAACTCGGTTTTACAGTGAAAACGGCAGGCACTTCAAACCGGCACTAGGAAACAGACTGAGAACCCAGAGTAAGGGTTTCTCCTGCAACCCGTTCCCTTTGTGCTGGATGAACGAACGTCTCTCCACATGCTCAGTTCTGAGAGATAAATGTGTGTGAAAGCCGTCCTTCACCTAGCTTGAAGGGAACACAAAGTTTCTTTTCAGTTGCCAACTCCACTCCATACATATATATGGGGAGGTCCAAGCTCCAACTCGGTTTTACAGTGAAAACGGCAGGCACTTCCAACCGGCACTAGGAAACAGACTGAGAAACCAGAGTAAGGGTTTCCCCTGCAACCCGTTCCCTTTGTGCTGGATGAACGAACGTCTCTCCACATGCTCAGTTCTGAGAGATAAGTGTGTGTGAAAGCCGTCCTTCACCTAGCTTGAAGGGAACACAAAGTTTCTTTTCAGTTGCCAACTCCACTCCATACATATATATGGGGAGGTACAAGCTCCAACTCGGTTTTACAGTGAAAACGGCAGGCACTTCAAACAGGCACTACGAAACAGACTGAGAAACCAGAGTAAGGGTTTCTCCTGCAACCCGTTCCCTTTGTGCTGGATGAACGATCGTCTCTCCACATGCTCAGTTCTGAGAGATAAGTGTGTGTGAAAGCCGTCCTTCACCTAGCTTGAAGGGAACACAAAGTTTCTTTTCAGTTGCCAACTCCACTCCATACATATATATGGGGAGGTACAAGCTCCAACTCGGTTTTACAGTGAAAACGGCAGGCACTTCAAACCGGCACTAGGAAACAGACTGAGAAACCAGACTAAGGGTTTCTCCTGCAACCCGTTCCCTTTGTGCTGGATGAACGAACGTCTCTCCACATGCTCAGTTCTGAGGGTTAAGTGTGTGTGAAAGCCGTCCTTCACCTAGCTTGAAGGGAACACAAAGTTTCTTTTCAGTTGCCAACTCCACTCCATACATATATATGGGGAGGTACAAGCTCCAACTCGGTTTTACAGTGAAAACGGCAGGCACTTCAAACCGGCACTAGGAAACAGACTGAGAAACCAGAGTAAGGGTTTCTCCTGCAACCCGTTCCCTTTGTGCTGGATGAACGAACGTCTCTCCACATGCTCAGTTCTGAGAGATAAGTGTGTGTGAAAGCCGTCCTTCACCTAGCTTGAAGGGAACACAAAGTTTCTTTTCAGTTGCCAACTCCACTCCATACATATATATGGGGAGGTACAAGCTCCAACTCGGTTTTACAGTGAAAACGGCAGGCACTTCAAACCGGCACTAGGAAACAGACTGAGAACCCAGAGTAAGGGTTTCTCCTGCAACCCGTTCCCTTTGTGCTGGATGAACGAACGTCTCTCCACATGCTCAGTTCTGAGAGATAAGTGTGTGTGAAAGCCGTCCTTCACCTAGCTTGAAGGGAACACAAAGTTTCTTTTCAGTTGCCAACTCCACTCCATACATATATATGGGGAGGTACAAGCTCCAACTCGGTTTTACAGTGAAAACGGCAGGCACTTCAAACAGGCACTACGAAACAGACTGAGAAACCAGAGTAAGGGTTTCTCCTGCAACCCGTTCCCTTTGTGCTGGATGAACGATCGTCTCTCCACATGCTCAGTTCTGAGAGATAAGTGTGTGTGAAAGCCGTCCTTCACCTAGCTTGAAGGGAACACAAAGTTTCTTTTCAGTTGCAAACTCCACTCCATACATATATATGGGGAGGTACAAGCTCCAACTCGGTTTTACAGTGAAAACGGCAGGCACTTCAAACCGGCACTAGGAAACAGACTGAGAAACCAGACTAAGGGTTTCTCCTGCAACCCTTTCCCTTTGTGCTGGATGAACGAACGTCTCTCCACATGCTCAGTTCTGAGAGTTAAGTGTGTGTGAAAGCCGTCCTTCACCTAGCTTGAAGGGAACACAAAGTTTCTTTTCAGTTGCCAACTCCACTCCATACATATATATGGGGAGGTACAAGCTCCAACTCGGTTTTACAGTGAAAACGGCAGGCACTTCTAACCGGCACTAGGAAACAGACTGAGAAACCAGAGTAAGGGTTTCTCCTGCAACCCGTTCCCTTTGTGCTGGATGAACGAACGTCTCTCCACATGCTCAGTTCTGAGAGATAAGTGTGTGTGAAAGCCGTCCTTCACCTAGCTTGAAGGGAACACAAAGTTTCTTTTCAGTTGCCAACTCCACTCCATACATATATATGGGGAGGTACAAGCTCCAACTCGGTTTTACAGTGAAAACGGCAGGCACTTCAAACCGGCACTAGGAAACAGACTGAGAAACAAGAGTAAGGGTTTCTCCTGAAACCCGTTCCCTTTGTGCTGGATGAACGAACGTCTCTCCACATGCTCAGTTCTGAGAGATAAGTGTGTGTGAAAGCCGTCCTTCACCTAGCTTGAAGGGAACACAAAGTTTCTTTTCAGTTGCCAACTCCACTCCATACATATATATGGGGAGGTACAAGCTCCAACTCGGTTTTACAGTGAAAACGGCAGGCACTTCAAACCGGCACTAGGAAACAGACTGAGAACCCAGAGTAAGGGTTTCTCCTGCAACCCGTTCCCTTTGTGCTGGATGAACGAACGTCTCTCCACATGCTCAGTTCTGAGAGATAAGTGTGTGTGAAAGCCGTCCTTCACCTAGCTTGAAGGGAACACAAAGTTTCTTTTCAGTTGCCAACTCCACTCCATACATATATATGGGGAGGTCCAAGCTCCAACTCGGTTTTACAGTGAAAACGGCAGGCACTTCCAACCGGCACTAGGAAACAGACTGAGAAACCAGAGTAAGGGTTTCTCCTGCAACCCGTTCCCTTTGTGCTGGATGAACGAACGTCTCTCCACATGCTCAGTTCTGAGAGATAAGTGTGTGTGAAAGCCGTCCTTCACCTAGCTTGAAGGGAACACAAAGTTTCTTTTCAGTTGCCAACTCCACTCCATACATATATATGGGGAGGTCCAAGCTCCAACTCGGTTTTACAGTGAAAACGGCAGGCACTTCAAACAGGCACTAGGAAACAGACTGAGAAACCAGAGTAAGGGTTTCTCCTGCAACCCGTTCCCTTTGTGCTGGATGAACGAACGTCTCTCCACATGCTCAGTTCTGAGAGATAAGTGTGTGGGAAAGCCGTCCTTCACCTAGCTTGAAGGGAACACAAAGTTTCTTTTCAGTTGCCAACTCCACTCCATACATATATATGGGGAGGTCCAAGCTCCAACTCGGTTTTACAGTGAAAACGGCAGGCACTTCAAACCGGCACTAGGAAACAGACTGAGAAACCAGAGTAAGGGTTTCTCCTGCAACCCGTTCCCTTTGTGCTGGATGAACGAACGTCTCTCCACATGCTCAGTTCTGAGAGATAAGTGTGTGTGAAAGCCGTCCTTCACCTAGCTTGAAGGGAACACAAAGTTTCTTTTCAGTTGCCAACTCCACTCCATACATATATATGGGGAGGTACAAGCTCCAACTCGGTTTTACAGTGAAAACGGCAGGCACTTCAAACCGGCACTAGGAAACAGACTGAGAAACCAGAGTAAGGGTTTCTCCTGCAACCCGTTCCCTTTGTGCTGGATGAACGAACGTCTCTCCACATGCTCAGTTCTGAGAGATAAGTGTGTGTGAAAGCCGTCCTTCACCTAGCTTGAAGGGAACACAAAGTTTCTTTTCAGTTGCCAACTCCACTCCATACATATATATGGGGAGGTCCAAGCTCAAACTCGGTTTTACAGTGAAAACGGCAGGCACTTCAAACCGGCACTAGGAAACAGACTGAGAACCCAGAGTAAGGGTTTCTCCTGCAACCCGTTCCCTTTGTGCTGGATGAACGAACGTCTCTCCACATGCTCAGTTCTGAGAGATAAGTGTGTGTGAAAGCCGTCCTTCACCTAGCTTGAAGGGAACACAAAGTTTCTTTTCAGTTGCCAACTCCACTCCATACATATATATGGGGAGGTCCAAGCTCCAACTCGGTTTTACAGTGAAAAAGGCAGGCACTTCAAACCGGCACTAGGAAACAGACTGAGAACACAGAGTAAGGGTTTCTCCTGCAACCCGTTCCCTTTGTGCTGGATGAACGAACGTCTCTCCACATGCTCAGTTCTGAGAGATAAGTGTGTGTGAAAGCCGTCCTTCACCTAGCTTGAAGGGAACACAAAGTTTCTTTTCAGTTGCCAACTCCACTCCATACATATATATGGGGAGGTACAAGCTCCAACTCGGTTTTACAGTGAAAACGGCAGGCACTTCAAACCGGCACTAGGAAACAGACTGAGAACCCAGAGTAAGGGTTTCTCCTGCAACCCGTTCCCTTTGTGCTGGATGAACGAACGTCTCTCCACATGCTCAGTTCTGAGAGATAAGTGTGTGTGAAAGCCGTCCTTCACCTAGCTTGAAGGGAACACAAAGTTTCTTTTCAGTTGCCAACTCCACTCCATACATATATATGGGGAGGTCCAAGCTCCAACTCGGTTTTACAGTGAAAACGGCAGGCACTTCCAACCGGCACTAGGAAACAGACTGAGAAACCAGAGTAAGGGTTTCTCCTGCAACCCGTTCCCTTTGTGCTGGATGAACGAACGTCTCTCCACATGCTCAGTTCTGAGAGATAAGTGTGTGTGAAAGCCGTCCTTCACCTAGCTTGAAGGGAACACAAAGTTTCTTTTCAGTTGCCAACTCCACTCCATACATATATATGGGGAGGTCCAAGCTCCAACTCGGTTTTACAGTGAAAACGGCAGGCACTTCAAACAGGCACTAGGAAACAGACTGAGAAACCAGAGTAAGGGTTTCTCCTGCAACCCGTTCCCTTTGTGCTGGATGAACGAACGTCTCTCCACATGCTCAGTTCTGAGAGATAAGTGTGTGGGAAAGCCGTCCTTCACCTAGCTTGAAGGGAACACAAAGTTTCTTTTCAGTTGCCAACTCCACTCCATACATATATATGGGGAGGTCCAAGCTCCAACTCGGTTTTACAGTGAAAACGGCAGGCACTTCAAACCGGCACTAGGAAACAGACTGAGAAACCAGAGTAAGGGTTTCTCCTGCAACCCGTTCCCTTTGTGCTGGATGAACGAACGTCTCTCCACATGCTCAGTTCTGAGAGATAAGTGTGTGTGAAAGCCGTCCTTCACCTAGCTTGAAGGGAACACAAAGTTTCTTTTCAGTTGCCAACTCCACTCCATACATATATATGGGGAGGTACAAGCTCCAACTCGGTTTTACAGTGAAAACGGCAGGCACTTCAAACCGGCACTAGGAAACAGACTGAGAAACCAGAGTAAGGGTTTCTCCTGCAACCCGTTCCCTTTGTGCTGGATGAACGATCGTCTCTCCACATGCTCAGTTCTGAGAGATAAGTGTGTGTGAAAGCCGTCCTTCACCTAGCTTGAAGGGAACACAAAGTTTCTTTTCAGTTGCCAACTCCACTCCATACATATATATGGGGAGGTACAAGCTCCAACTCGGTTTTACAGTGAAAACGGCAGGCACATGAAACCGGCACTAGGAAACAGACTGAGAAACCAGAGTAAGGGTTTCTCCTGCAACCCGTTCCCTTTGTGCTGGATGAACGAACGTCTCTCCACATGCTCAGTTCTGAGAGATAAGTGTGTGTGAAAGCCGTCCTTCACCTAGCTTGAAGGGAACACAAAGTTTCTTTTCAGTTGCCAACTCCACTCCATACATATATATGGGGAGGTACAAGCTCCAACTCGGTCTTACAGTGAAAACGGCAGGCACTTCAAACCGGCACTAGGAAACAGACTGAGAAACCAGAGTAAGGGTTTCTCCTGCAACCCGTTCCCTTTGTGCTGGATGAACGAACGTCTCACCACATGCTCAGTTCTGAGAGATAAGTGTGTGTGAAAGCCGTCCTTCACCTAGCTTGAAGGGAACACAAAGTTTCTTTTCAGTTGCCAACTCCACTCCATACATATATATGGGGAGGTCCAAGCTCCAACTCGGTTTTACAGTGAAAACGGCAGGCACTTCAAACCGGCACTAGGAAACAGACTGAGAAACCAGAGTAAGGGTTTCTCCTGCAACCCGTTCCCTTTGTGCTGGATGAACGAACGTCTCTCCACATGCTCAGTTCTGAGAGATAAGTGTGTGTGAAAGCCGTCCTTCACCTAGCTTGAAGGGAACACAAAGTTTCTTTTCAGTTGCCAACTCCACTCCATACATATATATGGGGAGGTACAAGCTCCAACTCGGTCTTACAGTGAAAACGGCAGGCACTTCAAACCGGCACTAGGAAACAGACTGAGAAACCAGAGTAAGGGTTTCTCCTGCAACCCGTTCCCTTTGTGCTGGATGAACGAACGTCTCACCACATGCTCAGTTCTGAGAGATAAGTGTGTGTGAAAGCCGTCCTTCACCTAGCTTGAAGGGAACACAAAGTTTCTTTTCAGTTGCCAACTCCACTCCATACATATATATGGGGAGGTCCAAGCTCCAACTCGGTTTTACAGTGAAAACGGCAGGCACTTCAAACCGGCACTAGGAAACAGACTGAGAAACCAGAGTAAGGGTTTCTCCTGCAACCCGTTCCCTTTGTGCTGGATGAACGAACGTCTCTCCACATGCTCAGTTCTGAGAGATAAGTGTGTGTGAAAGCCGTCCTTCACCTAGCTTGAAGGGAACACAAAGTTTCTTTTCAGTTGCCAACTCCACTCCATACATATATATGGGGAGGTACAAGCTCCAACTCGGTTTTACAGTGAAAACGGCAGGCACTTCAAACCGGCACTAGGAAACAGACTGAGAACCCAGAGTAAGGGTTTCTCCTGCAACCCGTTCCCTTTGTGCTAGATGAACGAACGTCTCTCCACATGCTCAGTTCTGAGAGATAAGTGTGTGTGAAAGCCGTCCTTCACCTAGCTTGAAGGGAACACAAAGTTTCTTTTCAGTTGCCAACTCCACTCCATACATATATATGGGGAGGTACAAGCTCCAACTCGGTTTTACAGTGAAAACGGCAGGCACTTCAAACCGGCACTAGGAAACAGACTGAGAAACCAGACTAAGGGTTTCTCCTGCAACCCGTTCCCTTTGTGCTGGATGAACGAACGTCTCTCCACATGCTCAGTTCTGAGGGTTAAGTGTGTGTGAAAGCCGTCCTTCACCTAGCTTGAAGGGAACACAAAGTTTCTTTTCAGTTGCCAACTCCACTCCATACATATATATGGGGAGGTACAAGCTCCAACTCGGTTTTACAGTGAAAACGGCAGGCACTTCAAACCGGCACTAGGAAACAGACTGAGAAACCAGAGTAAGGGTTTCTCCTGCAACCCGTTCCCTTTGTGCTGGATGAACGAACGTCTCTCCACATGCTCAGTTCTGAGAGATAAGTGTGTGTGAAAGCCGTCCTTCACCTAGCTTGAAGGGAACACAAAGTTTCTTTTCAGTTGCCAACTCCACTCCATACATATATATGGGGAGGTACAAGCTCCAACTCGGTTTTACAGTGAAAACGGCAGGCACTTCAAACCGGCACTAGGAAACAGACTGAGAACCCAGAGTAAGGGTTTCTCCTGCAACCCGTTCCCTTTGTGCTGGATGAACGAACGTCTCTCCACATGCTCAGTTCTGAGAGATAAGTGTGTGTGAAAGCCGTCCTTCACCTAGCTTGAAGGGAACACAAAGTTTCTTTTCAGTTGCCAACTCCACTCCATACATATATATGGGGAGGTACAAGCTCCAACTCGGTCTTACAGTGAAAACGGCAGGCACTTCAAACCGGCACTAAGAAACAGACTGAGAAACCAGAGTAAGGGTTTCTCCTGCAACCCGTTCCCTTTGTGCTGGATGAACGAACGTCTCTCCACATGCTCAGTTCTGAGAGATAAGTGTGTGTGAAAGCCGTCCTTCACCTAGCTTGAAGGGAACACAAAGTTTCTTTTCAGTTGCCAACTCCACTCCATACATATATATGGGGAGGTACAAGCTCCAACTCGGTTTTACAGTGAAAACGGCAGGCACTTCAAACCAGCACTAGGAAACAGACTGAGAAACCAGACTAAGGGTTTCTCCTGCAACCCGTTCCCTTTGTGCTGGATGAACGAACGTCTCTCCACATGCTCAGTTCTGAGAGTTAAGTGTGTGTGAAAGCCGTCCTTCACCTAGCTTGAAGGGAACACAAAGTTTCTTTTCAGTTGCCAACTCCACTCCATACATATATATGGGGAGGTACAAGCTCCAACTCGGTTTTACAGTGAAAACGGCAGGCACTTCAAACCGGCACTAGGAAACAGACTGAGAAACCAGAGTAAGGGTTTCTCCTGCAACCCGTTCCCTTTGTGCTGGATGAACGAACGTCTCTCCACATGCTCAGTTCTGAGAGATAAGTGTGTGTGAAAGCCGTCCTTCACCTAGCTTGAAGGGAACACAAAGTTTCTTTTCAGTTGCCAACTCCACTCCATACATATATATGGGGAGGTACAAGCTCCAACTCGGTTTTACAGTGAAAACGGCAGGCACTTCAAACCGGCACTAGGAAACAGACTGAGAAACAAGAGTAAGGGTTTCTCCTGAAACCCGTTCCCTTTGTGCTGGATGAACGAACGTCTCTCCACATGCTCAGTTCTGAGAGATAAGTGTGTGTGAAAGCCGTCCTTCACCTAGCTTGAAGGGAACACAAAGTTTCTTTTCAGTTGCCAACTCCACTCCATACATATATATGGGGAGGTCCAAGTTCCAACTCGGTTTTACAGTGAAAACGGCAGGCACTTCAAACCGGCACTAGGAAACAGACTGAGAAACCAGAGTAAGGGTTTCTCCTGCAACCCGTTCCCTTTGTGCTGGATGAACGAACGTCTCTCCACATGCTCAGTTCTGAGAGATAAGTGTGTGTGAAAGCCGTCCTTCACCTAGCTTGAAGGGAACACAAAGTTTCTTTTCAGTAGCCAACTCCACTCCATACATATATATATGGGGAGGTACAAGCTCCAACTCGGTTTTACAGTGAAAACGGCAGGCACTTCAAACCGGCACTAGGAAACAGACTGAGAAACCAGAGTAAGGGTTTCTCCTGCAACCCGTTCCCTTAGTGCTGGATAAAAGAACGTCTCTCCACATGCTCAGTTCTGAGAGATAAGTGTGTGTTAAAGCCGTCCTTCACCTAGCTTGAAGGGAACACAAAGTTTCTTTTCAGTTGCCAACTCCACTCCATACATATATATGGGGAGGTACAAGCTCCAACTCGGTTTTACAGTGAAAACGGCAGGCACCTCAAACAGGCACTACGAAACAGACTGAGAAACCAGAGTAAGGGTTTCTCCTGCAACCCGTTCCCTTTGTGCTGGATGAACGATCGTCTCTCCACATGCTCAGTTCGGAGAGATAAGTGTGTGTGAAAGCCGTCCTTCACCTAGCTTGAAGGGAACACAAAGTTTCTTTTTAGTTGCCAACTCCACTCCATACATATATAAGGGGAGGTACAAGCTCCAACTCGGTCTTACAGTGAAAACGGCAGGCACTTCAAACCGGCACTAGGAAACAGACTGAGAAACCAGAGGAAGGGTTTCTCCTGCAACCCGTTCCCTTTGTGCTGGATGAACGAACGTCTCTCCACATGCTCAGTTCTGAGAGATAAGTGTGTGTGAAAGCCGTCCTTCACCTAGCTTGAAGGGAACACAAAGTTTCTTTTCAGTTGCCAACTCCACTCCATACATATAAATGGGGAGGTCCAACCTCCAACTCGGTTTTACAGTGAAAACGGCAGGCACTTCAAACCGGCACTAGGAAACAGACTGAGAAACCAGAGTAAGGGTTTCTCCTGCAACCCGTTCCCTTTGTGCTGGATGAACGAACGTCTCTCCACATGCTCAGTTCTGAGAGATAAGTGTGTGTGAAAGCCGTCCTTCACCTAGCTTGAAGGGAACACAAAGTTTCTTTTCAGTTGCCAACTCCACTCCATACATATATATGGGGAGGTCCAAGCTCCAACTCGGTTTTACAGTGAAAACGGCAGGCACTTCAAACCGGCACTAGGAAACAGACTGAGAACCCAGAGTAAGGGTTTCTCCTGCAACCCGTTCCCTTTGTGCTGGATGAACGAACGTCTCTCCACATGCTCAGTTCTGAGAGATAAGTGTGTGTGAAAGCCGTCCTTCACCTAGCTTGAAGGGAACACAAAGTTTCTTTTCAGTTGCCAACTCCACTCCATACATATATATGGGGAGGTCCAAGCTCCAACTCGGTTTTACAGTGAAAAAGGCAGGCACTTCAAACCGGCACTAGGAAACAGACTGAGAACACAGAGTAAGGGTTTCTCCTGCAACCCGTTCCCTTTGTGCTGGATGAACGAACGTCTCTCCACATGCTCAGTTCTGAGAGATAAGTGTGTGTGAAAGCCGTCCTTCACCTAGCTTGAAGGGAACACAAAGTTTCTTTTCAGTTGCCAACTCCACTCCATACATATATATGGGGAGGTACAAGCTCCAACTCGGTTTTACAGTGAAAACGGCAGGCACTTCAAACCGGCACTAGGAAACAGACTGAGAAACCAGAGTAAGGGTTTCTCCTGCAACCCGTTCCCTTTGTGCTGGATGAACGAACGTCTCTCCACATGCTCAGTTCTGAGAGATAAGTGTGTGTGAAAGCCGTCCTTCACCTAGCTTGAAGGGAACACAAAGTTTCTTTTCAGTTGCCAACTCCACTCCATACATATATATGGGGAGGTCCAAGCTCCAACTCGGTTTTACAGTGAAAACGGCAGGCACTTCAAACCGGCACTAGGAAACAGACTGAGAAACCAGAGTAAGGGTTTCTCCTGCAACCCGTTCCCTTAGTGCTGGATAAAAGAACGTCTCTCCACATGCTCAGTTCTGAGAGATAAGTGTGTGTGAAAGCCGTCCTTCACCTAGCTTGAAGGGAACACAAAGTTTCTTTTCAGTTGCCAACTCCACTCCATACATATATATGGTGAGGTACAAGCTCCAACTCGGTTTTACAGTGAAAACGGCAGGCACTTCAAACAGGCACTAGGAAACAGACTGAGAAACCAGAGTAAGGGTTTCTCCTGCAACCCGTTCCCTTTGTGCTGGATGAACGAACGTCTCTCCACATGCTCAGTTCTGAGAGATAAGTGTGTGGGAAAGCCGTCCTTCACCTAGCTTGAAGGGAACACAAAGTTTCTTTTCAGTTGCCAACTCCACTCCATACATATATATGGGGAGGTCCAAGCTCCAACTCGGTTTTACAGTGAAAACGGCAGGCACTTCAAACCGGCACTAGGAAACAGACTGAGAAACCAGAGTAAGGGTTTCTCCTGCAACCCGTTCCCTTTGTGCTGGATGAACGAACGTCTCTCCACATGCTCAGTTCTGAGAGATAAGTGTGTGTGAAAGCCGTCCTTCACCTAGCTTGAAGGGAACACAAAGTTTCTTTTCAGTTGCCAACTCCACTCCATACATATATATGGGGAGGTCCAAGCTCCAACTCGGTTTTACAGTGAAAACGGCAGGCACTTCAAACCGGCACTAGGAAACAGACTGAGAAACCAGAGTAAGGGTTTCTCCTGCAACCCGTTCCCTTTGTGCTGGATGAACGATCGTCTCTCCACATGCTCAGTTCTGAGAGATAAGTGTGTGTGAAAGCCGTCCTTCACCTAGCTTGAAGGGAACACAAAGTTTCTTTTCAGTTGCCAACTCCACTCCATACATATATATGGGGAGGTCCAAGCTCCAACTCGGTTTTACAGTGAAAACGGCAGGCACATGAAACCGGCACTAGGAAACAGACTGAGAAACCAGAGTAAGGGTTTCTCCTGCAACCCGTTCCCTTTGTGCTGGATGAACGAACGTCTCTCCACATGCTCAGTTCTGAGAGATAAGTGTGTGTGAAAGCCGTCCTTCACCTAGCTTGAAGGGAACACAAAGTTTCTTTTCAGTTGCCAACTCCACTCCATACATATATATGGGGAGGTACAAGCTCCAACTCGGTCTTACAGTGAAAACGGCAGGCACTTCAAACCGGCACTAGGAAACAGACTGAGAAACCAGAGTAAGGGTTTCTCCTGCAACCCGTTCCCTTTGTGCTGGATGAACGAACGTCTCACCACATGCTCAGTTCTGAGAGATAAGTGTGTGTGAAAGCCGTCCTTCACCTAGCTTGAAGGGAACACAAAGTTTCTTTTCAGTTGCCAACTCCACTCCATACATATATATGGGGAGGTCCAAGCTCCAACTCGGTTTTACAGTGAAAACGGCAGGCACTTCAAACCGGCACTAGGAAACAGACTGAGAACCCAGAGTAAGGGTTTCTCCTGCAACCCGTTCCCTTTGTGCTGGATGAACGAACGTCTCTCCACATGCTCAGTTCTGAGAGATAAGTGTGTGTGAAAGCCGTCCTTCACCTAGCTTGAAGGGAACACAAAGTTTCTTTTCAGTTGCCAACTCCACTCCATACATATATATGGGGAGGTCCAAGCTCCAACTCGGTTTTACAGTGAAAACGGCAGGCACTTCAAACCGGCACTAGGAAACAGACTGAGAACCCAGAGTAAGGGTTTCTCCTGCAACCCGTTCCCTTTGTGCTGGATGAACGAACGTCTCTCCACATGCTCAGTTCTGAGAGATAAGTGTGTGTGAAAGCCGTCCTTCACCTAGCTTGAAGGGAACACAAAGTTTCTTTTCAGTTGCCAACTCCACTCCATACATATATATGGGGCGGTGCAAGCTCCAACTCGGTTTTACAGTGAAAACGGCAGGCACTTCAAACCGGCACTAGGAAACAGACTGAGAAACCAGAGTAAGGGTTTCTCCTGCAACCAGTTCCCTTTGTGCTGGATGAACGAACGTCTCTCCACATGCTCAGTTCTGAGAGATAAGTGTGTGTGAAAGCCGTCCTTCACCTAGCTTGAAGGGAACACAAAGTTTCTTTTCAGTAGCCAACTCCACTCCATACATATATATGGGGAGGTACAAGCTCCAACTCGGTTTTACAGTGAAAACGGCAGGCACTTCAAACAGGCACTACGAAACAGACTGAGAAACCAGAGTAAGGGTTTCTCCTGCAACCCGTTCCCTTTGTGCTGGATGAACGAACGTCTCTCCACATGCTCAGTTCTGAGAGATAAGTGTGTGGGAAAGCCGTCCTTCACCTAGCTTGAAGGGAACACAAAGTTTCTTTTCAGTTGCCAACTCCACTCCATACATATATATGGGGAGGTCCAAGCTCCAACTCGGTTTTACAGTGAAAACGGCAGGCACTTCAAACCGGCACTAGGAAACAGACTGAGAAACCAGAGTAAGGGTTTCTCCTGCAACCCGTTCCCTTTGTGCTGGATGAACGAACGTCTCTCCACATGCTCAGTTCTGAGAGATAAGTGTGTGTGAAAGCCGTCCTTCACCTAGCTTGAAGGGAACACAAAGTTTCTTTTCAGTTGCCAACTCCACTCCATACATATATATGGGGAGGTACAAGCTCCAACTCGGTTTTACAGTGAAAACGGCAGGCACTTCAAACCGGCACTAGGAAACAGACTGAGAAACCAGAGTAAGGGTTTCTCCTGCAACCCGTTCCCTTTGTGCTGGATGAACGATCGTCTCTACACATGCTCAGTTCTGAGAGATAATTGTGTGTGAAAGCCGTCCTTCACCTAGCTTGAAGGGAACACAAAGTTTCTTTTCAGTTGCCAACTCCACTCCATACATATATATGGGGAGGTACAAGCTCCAACACGGTTTTACAGTGAAAACGGCAGGCACATGAAACCGGCACTAGGAAACAGACTGAGAAACCAGAGTAAGGGTTTCTCCTGCAACCCGTTCCCTTTGTGCTGGATGAACGAACGTCTCTCCACATGCTCAGTTCTGAGAGATAAGTGTGTGTGAAAGCCGTCCTTCACCTAGCTTGAAGGGAACACAAAGTTTCTTTTCAGTTGCCAACTCCACTCCATACATATATATGGGGAGGTACAAGCTCCAACTCGGTCTTACAGTGAAAACGGCAGGCACTTCAAACCGGCACTAGGAAACAGACTGAGAAACCAGAGTAAGGGTTTCTCCTGCAACCCGTTCCCTTTGTGCTGGATGAACGAACGTCTCACCACATGCTCAGCTCTGAGAGATAAGTGTGTGTGAAAGCCGTCCTTCACCTAGCTTGAAGGGAACACAAAGTTTCTTTTCAGTTGCCAACTCCACTCCATACATATATATGGGGAGGTCCAAGCTCCAACTCGGTTTTACAGTGAAAACGGCAGGCACTTCAAACCGGCACTAGGAAACAGACTGAGAAACCAGAGTAAGGGTTTCTCCTGCAACCCGTTCCCTTTGTGCTGGATGAACGAACGTCTCTCCACATGCTCAGTTCTGAGAGATAAGTGTGTGTGAAAGCCGTCCTTCACCTAGCTTGAAGGGAACACAAAGTTTCTTTTCAGTTGCCAACTCCACTCCATACATATATATAGGGAGGTACAAGCTCCAACTCGGTTTTACAGTGAAAACGGCAGGCACTTCAAACCGGCACTAGGAAACAGACTGAGAACCCAGAGTAAGGGTTTCTCCTGCAACCCGTTCCCTTTGTGCTGGATGAACGAACGTCTCTCCACATGCTCAGTTCTGAGAGATAAGTGTGTGTGAAAGCCGTCCTTCACCTAGCTTGAAGGGAACACAAAGTTTCTTTTCAGTTGCCAACTCCACTCCATACATATATATGGGGAGGTCCAAGCTCCAACTCGGTTTTACAGTGAAAACGGCAGGCACTTCAAACCGGCACTAGGAAACAGACTGAGAACCCAGAGTAAGGGTTTCTCCTGCAACCCGTTCCCTTTGTGCTGGATGAACGAACGTCTCTCCACATGCTCAGTTCTGAGAGATAAGTGTGTGTGAAAGCCGTCCTTCACCTAGCTTGAAGGGAACACAAAGTTTCTTTTCAGTTGCCAACTCCACTCCATACATATATATGGGGCGGTGCAAGCTCCAACTCGGTTTTACAGTGAAAACGGCAGGCACTTCAAACCGGCACTAGGAAACAGACTGAGAAACCAGAGTAAGGGTTTCTCCTGCAACCCGTTCCCTTTGTGCTGGATGAACGAACGTCTCTCCACATGCTCAGTTCTGAGAGATAAGTGTGTGTGAAAGCCGTCCTTCACCTAGCTTGAAGGGAACACAAAGTTTCTTTTCAGTAGCCAACTCCACTCCATACATATATATGGGGAGGTATAAGCTCCAACTCGGTTTTACAGTGAAAACGGCAGGCACTACAAACAGGCACTACGAAACAGACTGAGAAACCAGAGTAAGGGTTTCTCCTGCAACCCGTTCCCTTTGTGCTGGATGAACGAACGTCTCTCCACATGCTCAGTTCTGAGAGATAAGTGTGTGTGAAAGCCGTCCTTCACCTAGCTTGAAGGGAACACAAAGTTTCTTTTCAGTTGCCAACTCCACTCCATACATATATATGGGGAGGTCCAAGCTCCAACTCGGTTTTAAAGTGAAAACGGCAGGCACTTCAAACCGGCACTAGGAAACAGACTGAGAAACCCGAGTAAGGGTTTCTCCTGCAACCCGTTCCCTTTGTGCTGGATGAACGAACGTCTCTCCACATGCTCAGTTCTGAGAGATAAGTGTGTGTGAAAGCCGTCCTTCACCTAGCTTGAAGGGAACACAAAGTTTCTTTTCAGTTGCCAACTCCACTCCATACATATATATGGGGAGGTACAAGCTCCAACTCGGTTTTACAGTGAAAACGGCAGGCACTTCAAACAGGCACTAGGAAACAGACTGAGAAACCAGAGTAAGGGTTTCTCCTGCAACCCGTTCCCTTTGTGCTGGATGAACGAACGTCTCTCCACATGCTCAGTTCTGAGAGATAAGTGTGTGGGAAAGCCGTCCTTCACCTAGCTTGAAGGGAACACAAAGTTTCTTTTCAGTTGCCAACTCCACTCCATACATATATATGGGGAGGTCCAAGCTCCAACTCGGTTTTACAGTGAAAACGGCAGGCACTTCAAACCGGCACTAGGAAACAGACTGAGAAACCAGAGTAAGGGTTTCTCCTGCAACCCGTTCCCTTTGTGCTGGATGAACGAACGTCTCTCCACATGCTCAGTTCTGAGAGATAAGTGTGTGTGAAAGCCGTCCTTCACCTAGCTTGAAGGGAACACAAAGTTTCTTTTCAGTTGCCAACTCCACTCCATACATATATATGGGGAGGTACAAGCTCCAACTCGGTTTTACAGTGAAAACGGCAGGCACTTCAAACCGGCACTAGGAAACAGACTGAGAAACCAGAGTAAGGGTTTCTCCTGCAACCCGTTCCCTTTGTGCTGGATGAACGATCGTCTCTCCACATGCTCAGTTCTGAGAGATAAGTGTGTGTGAAAGCCGTCCTTCACCTAGCTTGAAGGGAACACAAAGTTTCTTTTCAGTTGCCAACTCCACTCCATACATATATATGGGGAGGTACAAGCTCCAACACGGTTTTACAGTGAAAACGGCAGGCACATGAAACCGGCACTAGGAAACAGACTGAGAAACCAGAGTAAGGGTTTCTCCTGCAACCCGTTCCCTTTGTGCTGGATGAACGAACGTCTCTCCACATGCTCAGTTCTGAGAGATAAGTGTGTGTGAAAGCCGTCCTTCACCTAGCTTGAAGGGAACACAAAGTTTCTTTTCAGTTGCCAACTCCACTCCATACATATATATGGGGAGGTACAAGCTCCAACTCGGTCTTACAGTGAAAACGGCAGGCACTTCAAACCGGCACTAGGAAACAGACTGAGAAACCAGAGTAAGGGTTTCTCCTGCAACCCGTTCCCTTTGTGCTGGATGAACGAACGTGTCACCACATGCTCAGCTCTGAGAGATAAGTGTGTGTGAAAGCCGTCCTTCACCTAGCTTGAAGGGAACACAAAGTTTCTTTTCAGTTGCCAACTCCACTCCATACATATATATGGGGAGGTCCAAGCTCCAACTCGGTTTTACAGTGAAAACGGCAGGCACTTCAAACCGGCACTAGGAAACAGACTGAGAAACCAGAGTAAGGGTTTCTCCTGCAACCCGTTCCCTTTGTGCTGGATGAACGAACGTCTCTCCACATGCTCAGTTCTGAGAGATAAGTGTGTGTGAAAGCCGTCCTTCACCCAGCTTGAAGGGAACACAAAGTTTCTTTTCAGTAGCCAACTCCACTCCATACATATATATGGGGAGGTCCAAGCTCCAACTCGGTTTTACAGTGAAAACGGCAGGCACTTCAAACCGGCACTAGGAAACAGACTGAGAAACCAGAGTAAGGGTTTCTCCTGCAACCCGTTCCCTTAGTGCTGGATAAAAGAACGTCTCTCCACATGCTCAGTTCTGAGAGATAAGTGTGTGTGAAAGCCGTCCTTCACCTAGCTTGAAGGGAACACAAAGTTTCTTTTCAGTTGCCAACTCCACTCCATACATATATATGGGGAGGTACAAGCTCCAACTCGGTTTTACAGTGAAAACGGCAGGCACTTCAAACAGGCACTACGAAACAGACTGAGAAACCAGAGTAAGGGTTTCTCCTGCAACCCGTTCCCTTTGTGCTGGATGAACGATCGTCTCTCCACATGCTCAGTTCTGAGAGATAAGTGTGTGTGAAAGCCGTCCTTCACCTAGCTTGAAGGGAACACAAAGTTTCTTTTCAGTTGCCAACTCCACTCCATACATATATATGGGGAGGTACAAGCTCCAACTCGGTTTTACAGTGAAAACGGCAGGCACTTCAAACCGGCACAAGGAAACAGACTGAGAACCCAGAGTAAGGGTTTCTCCTGCAACCCGTTCCCTTTGTGCTGGATGAACGAACGTCTCTAAACATGCTCAGTTCTGAGAGATAAGTGTGTGTGAAAGCCGTCCTTCACCTAGCTTGAAGGGAACACAAAGTTTCTTTTCAGTTGTCAACTCCACTCCATACATATATATGGGGAGGTCCAAGCTCCAACTCGGTTTTACAGTGAAAACGGCAGGCACTTCAAACCGGCACTAGGAAACAGACTGAGAACACAGAGTAAGGGTTTCTCCTGCAACCCGTTCCCTTTGTGCTGGATGAACGAAAGTCTCTCCACATGCTCAGTTCTGAGAGATAAGTGTGTGTGAAAGCCGTCCTTCACCTAGCTTGAAGGGAACACAAAGTTTCTTTTCAGTTGCCAACTCCACTCCATACATATATATGGGGAGGTCCAAGCTCCAACTCGGTTTTACAGTGAAAACGGCAGGCACTTCCAACCGGCACTAGGAAACAGACTGAGAAACCAGAGTAAGGGTTTCTCCTGCAACCCGTTCCCTTTGTGCTGGATGAACGAACGTCTCTCCACATGCTCAGTTCTGAGAGATAAGTGTGTGTGAAAGCCGTCCTTCATCTATCTTGAAGGGAACACAAAGTTTCTTTTCAGTAGCCAACTCCACTCCATACATATATATGGGGACGTACAAGCTCCAACTCGGTTTTACAGTGAAAACGGCAGGCACTTCAAACCGGCACAAGGAAACAGACTGAGAAACCAGAGTAAGGGTTTCTCCTGCAACCCGTTCCCTTTGTGCTGGATAAAAGAACGTCTCTCCACATGCTCAGTTCTGAGAGATAAGTGTGTGTGAAAGCCGTCCTTCACCTAGCTTGAAGGGAACACAAAGTTTCTTTACAGTTGCCAAATCGACTCCATACATATATATGGGGAGGTAAAAGCTCCAACACGGTTTTACAGTGAAAACGGCAGGCACTTCAAACCGGCACTAGGAAACAGACTGAGAAACCAGAGTAAGGGTTTCTCCTGCAACCCGTTACCTTTGTGCTGGATGAACGAACGTCTCTCCACATGCTCAGTTCTGAGAGATAAGTGTGTGTGAAAGCCGTCCTTCACCTAGCTTGAGGGGAACACAAAGTTTCTTTTCAGTTGCCAACTCCACTCCATACATATATATGGGCAGGTACAAGCTCCAACTCGGTTTTACAGTGAAAACGGCAGGCACTTCAAACCGGCACTAGGAAACAGACTGAGAAACCAGAGTAAGGGTTTCTCCTGCAACCCGTTCCCTTTGTGCTGGATGAACGAACGTCTCTCCACATGCTCAGTTCTGAGAGATAAGTGTGTGTGAAAGCCGTCCTTCACCTAGCTTGAAGGGAACACAAAGTTTCTTTTCAGTTGCCAACTCCACTCCATACATATATATGGGGAGGTACAAGCTCCAACTCGGTTTTACAGTGAAAACGGCAGGCACTTCAAACCGGCACTAGGAAACAGACTGAGAAACCAGAGTAAGTGTTTCTCCTGCAACCCGTTCCCTTTGTGCTGGATGAACGAACGTCTCTCCACATGCTCAGATCTGAGAGTTAAGTGTGTGTGAAAGCCGTACTTCACCTAGCCTGAAAGGAAAACAAAGTTTCTTTTCAGTTGCAAACACCAGTCCATACATATATATGGGGAGGTACAAGCTCCAACTCGGTTTTACAGTGAAAACGGCAGGCACTTCAAACCGGCACTAGGAAACAGACTGAGAAACCAGAGTAAGGGTTTCTCCTGCAACCCGTTCCCTTTGTGCTGGATGAACGATCGTCTCTCCACATACTCAGTTCTGAGAGATAAGTGTCTGTGAAAGCCGTCCTTCACCTAGCTTGAAGGGAACACAAAGTTTCTTTTCAGTTGCCAACTCCACTCCATACATATATATGGGGAGGTACAAGCTCCAACTCGGTTTTACAGTGAAAACGGCAGGCACTTCAAACCGGCACTAGGAAACAGACTGAGAAACCAGAGTAAGGGTTTCTCCTGCAACCCGTTCCCTTTGTGCTGGATGAACGAACGTCTCTCCACATGCTCAGTTCTGAGAGATAAGTGTGTGTGAAAGCCGTCCTTCACCTAGCTTGAAGGGAACACAAAGTTTCTTTTCAGTTGCCAACTCCACTCCATACATATATATGGGGATGTCCAAGCTCCAACTCGGTTTTACAGTGAAAACGGCAGGCACTTCAAACCGGCACTAGGAAACAGACTGAGAACCCAGAGTAAGGGTTTCTCCTGCAACCCGTTCCCTTTGTGCTGGATGAACGAACGTCTCTCCACATGCTCAGTTCTGAGAGATAAGTGTGTGTGAAAGCCGTCCTTCACCTAGCTTGAAGGGAACACAAAGTTTCTTTTCAGTTGCCAACTCCACTCCATACATATATATGGGGAGGTCCAAGCTCCAACTCGGTTTTACAGTGAAAACGGCAGGCACTTCCAACCGGCACTAGGAAACAGACTGAGAAACCAGAGTAAGGGTTTCTCCTGCAACCCGTTCCCTTTGTGCTGGATGAACGAACGTCTCTCCACATGCTCAGTTCTGAGAGATAAGTGTGTGTGAAAGCCGTCCTTCACCTAGCTTGAAGGGAACACAAAGTTTCTTTTCAGTAGCCAACTCCACTCCATACATATATATGGGGAGGTCCAAGCTCCAACTCGATTTTACAGTGAAAACGGCAGGCACTTCAAACCGGCACTAGGAAACAGACTGAGAAACCAGAGTAAGGGTTTCTCCTGCAACCCGTTCCCTTTGTGCTGGATAAAAGAACGTCTCTCCACATGCTCAGTTCTGAGAGATAAGTGTGTGTGAAAGCCGTCCTTCACCTAGCTTGAAGGGAACACAAAGTTTCTTTTCAGTTGCCAACTCCACTCCATACATATATATGGGGAGGTACAAGCTCCAACTCGGTTTTACAGTGAAAACGGCAGGCACTTCAAACAGGCACTACGAAACAGACTGAGAAACCAGAGTAAGGGTTTCTCCTGCAACCCGTTCCCTTTGTGCTCGATGAACGAACGTCTCTCCACATGCTCAGTTCTGAGAGATAAGTGTGTGTGAAAGCCGTCCTTCACCTAGCTTGAAGGGAACACAAAGTTTCTTTTCAGTTGCCAACTCCACTCCATACATATATATGGGGAGGTCCAAGCTCCAACTCGGTTTTACAGTGAAAACGGCATGCACTTCAAACCGGCACTAGGAAACAGACTGAGAACCCAGAGTAAGGGTTTCTCCTGCAACCCGTTCCCTTTGTGCTGGATGAACGAACGTCTCTCCACATGCTCAGTTCTGAGAGATAAGTGTGTGTGAAAGCCGTCCTTCACCTAGCTTGAAGGGAACACAAAGTTTCTTTTCAGTTGCCAACTCCACTCCATACATATATATGGGGAGGTCCAAGCTCCAACTCGGTTTTACAGTGAAAACGGCAGGCATTTCCAACCGGCACTAGGAAACAGACTGAGAAACCAGAGTAAGGGTTTCTCCTGCAACCCGTTCCCTTTATGCTGGATGAACGAACGTCTCTCCACATGCTCAGTTCTGAGAGTTAAGTGTGTGTGAAAGCCGTCCTTCACCTAGCTTGAAGGGAACACAAAGTTTCTTTTCAGTTGCCAACTCCACTCCATACATATATATGGGGAGGTACAAGCTCCAACTCGGTTTTACAGTGAAAACGGCAGGCACTTCAAACCGGCACTAGGAAACAGACTGAGAAACCAGAGTAAGGGTTTCTCCTGCAACCCGTTCCCTTTGTGCTGAATGAACGAACGTCTCTCCACATGCTCAGTTCTGAGAGTTAAGTGTGTGTGAAAGCCGTCCTTCACCTAGCTTGAAGGGAACACAAAGTTTCTTTTCAGTTGCCAACTCCACTCCATACATATATATGGGGAGGTACAAGCTCCAACTCGGTTTTACAGTGAAAACGGCAGGCACTTCAAACCGGCACTAGGAAACAGACTGAGAAACCAGAGTAAGGGTTTCTCCTGCAACCCGTTCCCTTTGTGCTGGATGAACGAACGTCTCTCCACATGCTCAGTTCTGAGAGATAAGTGTGTGTGAAAGCCGTCCTTCACCTAGCTTGAAGGGAACACAAAGTTTCTTTTCAGTTGCCAACTCCACTCCATACATATATATGGGGAGGTCCAAGCTCCAACTCGGTTTTACAGTGAAAACGGCAGGCACTTCAAACCGGCACTAGGAAACAGACTGAGAAACCAGAGTAAGGGTTTCTCCTGCAACCCGTTCCCTTTGTGCTGGATGAACGAACGTCTCTCCACATGCTCAGTTCTGAGAGATAAGTGTGTGTGAAAGCCGTCCTTCACCTAGCTTGAAGGGAACACAAAGTTTCTTTTCAGTTGCCAACTCCACTCCATACATATATATGGGGAGGTCCAAGCTCCAACTCGGTTTTACAGTGAAAACGGCAGGCACTTCAAACCGGCACTAGGAAACAGACTGAGAAACCAGAGTAATGGTTTCTCCTGCAACCCGTTCCCTTTGTGCTGGATGAACGAACGTCTCTCCACATGCTCAGTTCTGAGAGATAAGTGTGTGTGAAAGCCTTCCTTCACCTAGCTTGAAGGGAACACAAAGTTTCTTTTCAGTAGCCAACTCCACTCCATACATATATATGGGAAGGTACAAGCTCCAACTCGGTTTTACAGTGAAAACGGCAGGCACTTCAAACCGGCTCTAGGAAACAGACTGAGAAACCAGAGTAAGGGTTTCTCCTGCAACCCGTTCCCTTAGTGCTGGATAAAAGAACGTCTCTCCACATGCTCAGTTCTGAGAGATAAGTGTGTGTGAAAGCCGTCCTTCACCTAGCTTGAAGGGAACACAAAGTTTCTTTTCAGTTGCCAACTCCAATCCATACATATATATGGGGAGGTACAAGCTCCAACTCGGTTTTACAGTGAAAACGGCAGGCACTTCAAACAGGCACTACGAAACAGACTGAGAAACCAGAGTAAGTGTTTCTCCTGCAACCCGTTCCCTTTGTGCTGGATGAACGATCGTCTCTCCACATGCTCAGTTCTGAGAGATAAGTGTGTGTGAAAGCCGTCCTTCACCTAGCTTGAAGGGAACACAAAGTTTCTTTTCAGTTGCCAACTCCACTCCATACATATATATGGGGAGGTACAAGCTCCAACTCGGTTTTACAGTGAAAACGGCAGGCACTTGAAACCGGCACTAGGAAACAGACTGAGAAACCAGAGTAAGGGTTTCTCCTGCAAACGGTTCCCTTTGTGCTGGATGAACGAACGTCTCTCCACATGCTCAGTTCTGAGAGATAAGTGTGTGTGAAAGCCGTCCTTCACCTAGCTTGAAGGGAACACAAAGTTTCTTTTCAGTTGCCAACTCCACTCCATACATATATATGGGGAGGTACAAGCTCCAACTCGGTCTTACAGTGAAAACGGCAGGCACTTCAAACCGGCACTAGGAAACAGACTGAGAAACCAGAGTAAGGGTTTCTCCTGCAACCCGTTCCCTTTGTGCTGGATGAACGAACGTCTCACCACATGCTCAGTTCTGAGAGTTAAGTGTGTGTGAAAGCCGTCCTTCACCTAGCTTGAAGGGAACACAAAGTTTCTTTTCAGTTGCCAACTCCACTCCATACATATATATGGGGAGGTACAAGCTCCAACTCGGTTTTACAGTGAAAACGGCAGGCACTTGAAACCGGCACTAGGAAACAGACTGAGAAACCAGAGTAAGGGTTTCTCCTGCAACCCGTTCCCTTTGTGCTGGATGAACGAACGTCTCTCCACATGCTCAGTTCTGAGAGATAAGTGTGTGTGAAAGCCGTCCTTCACCTAGCTTGAAGGGAACACAAAGTTTCTTTTCAGTTGCCAACTCCACTCCATACATATATATGGGGAGGTCCAAGCTCCAACTCGGTTTTACAGTGAAAAAGGCAGACACTTCCAACCGGCACTAGGAAACAGACTGAGAAACCAGAGTAAGGGTTTCTCCTGCAACCCGTTCCCTTTGTGCTGGATGAACGAACGTCTCTCCACATGCTCAGTTCTGAGAGATAAGTGTGTGTGAAAGCCGTCCTTCACCTAGCTTGAAGGGAACACAAAGTTTCTTTTCAGTTGCCAACTCCACTCCATACATATATATGGGGAGGTCCAAGCTCCAACTCGGTTTTACAGTGAAAACGGCAGGCACTTCAAACCGGCACTAGGAAACAGACTGAGAACCCAGACTAAGGGTTTCTCCTGCAACCCGTTCCCTTTGTGCTGGATGAACGAACGTCTCTCCACATGCTCAGTTCTGAGAGATAAGTGTGTGTGAAAGCCGTCCTTCACCTAGCTTGAAGGGAACACAAAGTTTCTTTTCAGTTGCCAACTCCACTCCATACATATATATGGGGAGGTCCAAGCTCCAACTCGGTTTTACAGTGAAAACGGCAGGCACTTCAAACCGGCACTAGGAAACAGACTGAGAAACCAGAGTAAGGGTTTCTCCTGCAACCCGTTCCCTTTGTGCTGGATGAACGAACGTCTCTCCACATGCTCAGTTCTGAGAGATAAGTGTGTGTGAAAGCCGTCCTTCACCTAGCTTGAAGGGAACACAAAGTTTCTTTTCAGTTGCCAACTCCACTCCATACATATATATGGGGAGGTCCAAGCTCCAACACGGTTTTACAGTGAAAACGGCAGGCACTTCAAACCGGCACTAGGAAACAGACTGAGAAACCAGAGTAAGGGTTTCTCCTGCAACCCGTTCCCTTTGTGCTGGATGAACGAACGTCTCTCCACATGCTCAGTTCTGAGAGATAAGTGTGTGTGAAAGCCGTCCTTCACCTAGCTTGAAGGGAACACAAAGTTTCTTTTCAGTAGCCAACTCCACTCCATACATATATATGGGGAGGTACAAGCTCCAACTCGGTTTTACAGTGAAAACGGCAGGCACTTCAAACCGGCACTAGGAAACAGACTGAGAAACCAGAGTAAGGGTTTCTCCTGCAACCCGTTCCCTTAGTGCTGGATAAAAGAACGTCTCTCCACATGCTCAGTTCTGAGAGATAAGTGTGTGTGAAAGCCGTCCTTCACCTAGCTTGAAGGGAACACAAAGTTTCTTTTCAGTTGCCAACTCCACTCCATACATATATATGGGGAGGTCCAAGCTCCAACTCGGTTTTACAGTGAAAACGGCAGGCACTTCAAACAGGCACTACGAAACAGACTGAGAAACCAGAGTAAGGGTTTCTCCTGCAACCCGTTCCCTTTGTGCTGGATGAACGAACGTCTCTCCACATGCTCAGTTCTGAGAGATAAGTGTGTGTGAAAGCCGTCCTTCACCTAGCTTGAAGGGAACACAAAGTTTCTTTTCAGTTGCCAACTCCACTCCATACATATATATGGGGAGGTCCAAGCTCCAACTCGGTCTTACAGTGAAAACGGCAGGCACTTCAAACCGGCACTAGGAAACAGACTGAGAAACCAGAGTAAGGGTTTCTCCTGCAACCCGTTCCCTTTGTGCTGGATGAACGAACGTCTCACCACATGCTCAGTTCTGAGAGATAAGTGTGTGTGAAAGCCGTCCTTCACCTAGCTTGAAGGGAACACAAAGTTTCTTTTCAGTTGCCAACTCCACTCCATACATATATATGGGGAGGTCCAAGCTCCAACTCGGTTTTACAGTGAAAACGGCAGGCACTTCAAACCGGCACTAGGAAACAGACTGAGAAACCAGAGTAAGGGTTTCTCCTGCAACCCGTTCCCTTTGTGCTGGATGAACGAACGTCTCTCCACATGCTCAGTTCTGAGAGATAAGTGTGTGTGAAAGCCGTCCTTCACCTAGCTTGAAGGGAACACAAAGTTTCTTTTCAGTTGCCAACTCCACTCCATACATATATATGGGGAGGTCCAAGCTCCAACTCGGTTTTACAGTGAAAACGGCAGGCACTTCAAACCGGCACTAGGAAACAGACTGAGAACCCAGAGTAAGGGTTTCTCCTGCAACCCGTTCCCTTTGTGCTGGATGAACGAACGTCTCTCCACATGCTCAGTTCTGAGAGATAAGTGTGTGTGAAAGCCGTCCTTCACCTAGCTTGAAGGGAACACAAAGTTTCTTTTCAGTTGCCAACTCCACTCCATACATATATATGGGGAGGTCCAAGCTCCAACTCGGTTTTACAGTGAAAACGGCAGGCACTTCCAACCGGCACTAGGAAACAGACTGAGAAACCAGAGCAAGGGTTTCTCCTGCAACCCGTTCCCTTTGTGCTGGATGAACGAACGTCTCTCCACATGCTCAGATCTGAGAGTTAAGTGTGTGTGAAAGCCGTCCTTCACATAGCTTGAAGGGAACACAAAGTTTCTTTTCAGTAGCCAACTCCACTCCATACATATATATGGGGAGGTACAAGCTCCAACTCGGTTTTACAGTGAAAACGGCAGGCACTTCAAACCGGCACTAGGAAACAGACTGAGAAACCAGAGTAAGGGTTTCTCCTGCAACCCGTTCCCTTTGTGCTGGATAAAAGAACGTCTCTCCACATGCTCAGTTCTGAGAGATAAGTGTGTGTGAAAGCCGTCCTTCACCTAGCTTGAAGGGAACACAAAGTTTCTTTTCAGTTGCCAACTCCACTCCATACATATATATGGGGAGGTCCAAGCTCCAACTCGGTTTTACAGTGAAAACGGCAGGCACTTCAAACCGGCACTAGGAAACAGACTGAGAAACCCGAGTAAGGGTTTCTCCTGCAACCCGTTCCCTTTGTGCTGGATAAAAGAACGTCTCTCCACATGCTCAGTTCTGAGAGATAAGTGTGTGTGAAAGCCGTCCTTCACCTAGCTTGAAGGGAACACAAAGTTTCTTTTCAGTTGCCAACTCCACTCCATACATATATATGGGGAGGTCCAAGCTCCAACTCGGTTTTACAGTGAAAACGGCAGGCACTTCAAACCGGCACTAGGAAACAGACTGAGAAACCCGAGTAAGGGTTTCTCCTGCAACCCGTTCCCTTTGTGCTGGATGAACGAACGTCTCTCCACATGCTCAGTTCTGAGAGATAAGTGTGTGTGAAAGCCGTCCTTCACCTAGCTTGAAGGGAACACAAAGTTTCTTTTCAGTTGCCAACTCCACTCCATACATATATATGGGGAGGTACAAGCTCCAACTCGGTTTTACAGTGAAAACGGCAGGCACTTCAAACCGGCACTAGGAAACAGACTGAGAAACCAGAGTAAGGGTTTCTCCTGCAACCCGTTCCCTTTGTGCTGGATGAACGAACGTCTCTCCACATGCTCAGTTCTGAGAGTTAAGTGTGTGTGAAAGCCGTCCTTCACCTAGCTTGAAGGGAACACAAAGTTTCTTTTCAGTTGCCAACTCCACTCCATACATATATATGGGGAGGTCCAAGCTCCAACTCGGTTTTACAGTGAAAACGGCAGGCACTTCAAACCGGCACTAGGAAACAGACTGAGAAACCAGAGTAAGGGTTTCTCCTGCAACCCATTCCCTTTGTGCTGGATGAACGAACGTCTCTCCACATGCTCAGTTCTGAGAGATAAGTGTGTGTGAAAGCCGTCCTTCACCTAGCTTGAGGGGAACACAAAGTTTCTTTTCAGTTGCCAACTCCACTCCATACATATATATGGGGAGGTACAAGCTCCAACTCGGTTTTACAGTGAAAACGGCAGGCACTTCAAACCGGCACTAGGAAACAGACTGAGAAACCAGAGTAAGGGTTTCTCCTGCAACCCGTTCCCTTAGTGCTGGATAAAAGAACGTCTCTCCACATGCTCAGTTCTGAGAGATAAGTGTGTGTGAAAGCCGTCCTTCACCTAGCTTGAAGGGAACACAAAGTTTCTTTTCAGTTGCCAACTCCACTCCATACATATATATGGGGAGGTACAAACTCCAACTCGGTTTTACAGTGAAAACGGCAGGCACTTCAAACAGGCACTAGGAAACAGACTGAGAAACCAGAGTAAGGGTTTCTCCTGCAAACCGTTCCCTTTGTGCTGGATGAACGATCGTCTCTCCACATGCTCAGTTCTGAGAGATAAGTGTGTGTGAAAGCCGTCCTTCACCTAGCTTGAAGGGAACACAAAGTTCCTTTTCAGTTGCCAACTCCACTCCATACATATATATGGGGAGGTCCAAGCTCCAACTCGGTTTTACAGTGAAAACGGCAGGCACTTCAAACAGGCACTACGAAACAGACTGAGAAACCAGAGTAAGGGTTTCTCCTGCAACCCGTTCCCTTTGTGCTGGATGAACGATCGTCTCTCCACATGCTCAGTTCTGAGAGATAAGTGTGTGTGAAAGCCGTCCTTCACCTAGCTTGAAGGGAACACAAAGTTTCTTTTCAGTTGCCAACTCCATTCCATACATATATATGGGGAGGTACAAGCTCCAACTCGGTTTTACAGTGAAAACGGCAGGCACTTCAAACCGGCACTAGGAAACAGACTGAGAAACCAGAGTAAGGGTTTCTCCTGCAACCCGTTCCCTTTGTGCTGGATGAACGAACGTCTCTCCACATGCTCAGTTCTGAGAGTTAATTGTGTGTGAAAGCCGTCCTTCACCTAGCTTGAAGGGAACACAAAGTTTCTTTTCAGTTGCCAACCCCACTCCATACATATATATGGGGAGGTCCAAGCTCCAACTCGGTTTTACAGTGAAAACGGCAGGCACTTCAAACCGGCACTAGGAAACAGACTGAGAAACCAGAGTAAGGGTTTCTCCTGCAACCCATTCCCTTTGTGCTGGATGAACGAACGTCTCTCCACATGCTCAGTTCTAAGAGATAAGTGTGTGTGAAAGCCGTCCTTCACCTAGCTTGAAGGGAACACAAAGTTTCTTTTCAGTTGCCAACTCCACTCCATACATATATATGGGGAGGTACAAGCTCCAACTCGGTTTTACAGTGAAAACGGCAGGCACTTCAAACCGGCACTAGGAAACAGACTGAGAAACCAGAGTAAGGGTTTCTCCTGCAACCCGTTCCCTTAGTGCTGGATAAAAGAACGTCTCTCCACATGCTCAGTTCTGAGAGATAAGTGTGTGTGAAAGCCGTCCTTCACCTAGCTTGAAGGGAACACAAAGTTTCTTTTCAGTTGCCAACTCCACTCCATACATATATATGGGGAGGTACAAACTCCAACTCGGTTTTACAGTGAAAACGGCAGGCACTTCAAACAGGCACTAGGAAACAGACTGAGAAACCAGAGTAAGGGTTTCTCCTGCAACCCGTTCCCTTTGTGCTGGATGAACGATCGTCTCTCCACATGCTCAGTTCTGAGAGATAAGTGTGTGTGAAAGCCGTCCTTCACCTAGCTTGAAGGGAACACAAAGTTTCTTTTCAGTTGCCAACTCCACTCCATACATATATATGGGGAGGTCCAAGCTCCAACTCGGTTTTACAGTGAAAACGGCAGGCACTTCAAACAGGCACTACGAAACAGACTGAGAAACCAGAGTAAGGGTTTCTCCTGCAACCCGTTCCCTTTGTGCTGGATGAACGATCGTCTCTCCACATGCTCAGTTCTGAGAGATAAGTGTGTGTGAAAGCCGTCCTTCACCTAGCTTGAAGGGAACACAAAGTTTCTTTTCAGTTGCCAACTCCATTCCATACATATATATGGGGAGGTACAAGCTCCAACTCGGTTTTACAATGAAAACGGCAGGCACTTCAAACCGGCACTAGGAAACAGACTGAGAAACCAGAGTAAGGGTTTCTCCTGCAACCCGTTCCATTTGTGCTGGATGAACGAACGTCTCTCCACATGCTCAGTTCTGAGAGTTAAGTGTGTGTGAAAGCCGTCCTTCACCTAGCTTGAAGGGAACACAAAGTTTCTTTTCAGTTGCCAACTCCACTCCATACATATATATGGGGAGGTCCAAGCTCCAACTCGGTTTTACAGTGAAAACGGCAGGCACTTCAAACCGGCACTAGGAAACAGACTGAGAAACCAGAGTAAGGGTTTCTCCTGCAACCCATTCCCTTTGTGCTGGATGAACGAACGTCTCTCCACATGCTCAGTTCTAAGAGATAAGTGTGTGTGAAAGCCGTCCTTCACCTAGCTTGAAGGGAACACAAAGTTTCTTTTCAGTTGCCAACTCCACTCCATACATATATATGGGGAGGTACAAGCTCCAACTCGGTTTTACAGTGAAAACGGCAGGCACTTCAAACCGGCACTAGGAAACAGACTGAGAAACCAGAGTAAGGGTTTCTCCTGCAACCCGTTCCCTTAGTGCTGGATAAAAGAACGTCTCTCCACATGCTCAGTTCTGAGAGATAAGTGTGTGTGAAAGCCGTCCTTCACCTAGCTTGAAGGGAACACAAAGTTTCTTTTCAGTTGCCAACTCCACTCCATACATATATATGGGGAGGTACAAACTCCAACTCGGTTTTACAGTGAAAACGGCAGGCACTTCAAACAGGCACTAGGAAACAGACTGAGAAACCAGAGTAAGGGTTTCTCCTGCAACCCGTTCCCTTTGTGCTGGATGAACGATCGTCTCTCCACATGCTCAGTTCTGAGAGATAAGTGTGTGTGAAAGCCGTCCTTCACCTAGCTTGAAGGGAACACAAAGTTTCTTTTCAGTTGCCAACTCCACTCCATACATATATATGGGGAGGTCCAAGCTCCAACTCGGTTTTACAGTGAAAACGGCAGGCACTTCAAACAGGCACTACGAAACAGACTGAGAAACCAGAGTAAGGGTTTCTCCTGCAACCCGTTCCCTTTGTGCTGGATGAACGATCGTCTCTCCACATGCTCAGTTCTGAGAGTTAAGTGTGTGTGAAAGCCGTCCTTCACCTAGCTTGAAGGGAACACAAAGTTTCTTTTCAGTTGCCAACTCCATTCCATACATATATATGGGGAGGTACAAGTTCCAACTCGGTTTTACAGTGAAAACGGCAGGCACTTGAAACCGGCACTAGGAAACAGACTGAGAAACCAGAGTAAGGGTTTCTCCTGCAAACCGTTCCCTTTGTGCTGGATGAACGAACGTCTCTCCACATGCTCAGTTCTGAGAGATAAGTGTGTGTGAAAGCCGTCCTTCACCTAGCTTGAAGGGAACACAAAGTTTCTTTTCAGTTGTCAACTCCACTCCATACATATATATGGGGAGGTACAAGCTCCAACTCGGTTTTACAGTGAAAACGGCAGGCACTTCAAACCGGCACTAGGAAACAGACTGAGAAACCAGAGTAAGGGTTTCTCCTGCAACCCGTTCCCTTAGTGCTGGATAAAAGAACGTCTCTCCACATGCTCAGTTCTGAGAGATAAGGGTGTGTTAAAGCCGTCCTTCACCTAGCTTGAAGGGAAAACAAAGTTTCTTTTCAGTTGCCAACTCCACTCCATACATATATATGGGGAGGTACAAGCTCCAACTCGGTTTTACAGTGAAAACGGCAGGCACTTCAAACCGGCACTAGGAAACAGACTGAGAAACCAGAGTAAGGGTTTCTCCTGCAACCCGTTCCCTTAGTGCTGGATAAAAGAACGTCTCTCCACATGCTCAGTTCTGAGAGATAAGTGTGTGTGAAAGCCGTCCTTCACCTAGCTTGAAGGGAACACAAAGTTTCTTTTCAGTTGCCAACTCCACTCCATACATATATATGGGGAGGTCCAAGCTCCAACTCGGTTTTACAGTGAAAACGGCAGGCACTTCAAACCGGCACTAGGAAACAGACTGAGAACCCAGAGTAAGGGTTTCTCCTGCAACCCGTTCCCTTTGTGCTGGATGAACGAACGTCTCTCCACATGCTCAGTTCTGAGAGATAAGTGTGTGTGAAAGCCGTCCTTCACCTAGCTTGAAGGGAACACAAAGTTTCTTTTCAGTTGCCAACTCCACTCCATACATATATATGGGGAGGTCCAAGCTCCAACTCGGTTTTACAGTGAAAACGGCAGGCACTTCAAACCGGCACTAGGAAACAGACTGAGAACACAGAGTAAGGGTTTCTCCTGCAACCCGTTCCCTTTGTGCTGGATGAACGAACGTCTCACCACATGCTCAGTTCTGAGAGATAAGTGTGTGTGAAAGCCGTCCTTAACCTAGCTTGAAGGGAACACAAAGTTTCTTTTCAGTTGCCAACTCCACTCCATACATATATATGGGGAGGTCCAAGCTCCAACTCGGTTTTACAGTGAAAACGGCAGGCACTTCAAACCGGCACTAGGAAACAGACTGAGAAACCAGAGTAAGGGTTTCTCCTGCAACCCATTCCCTTTGTGCTGGATGAACGAACGTCTCTCCACATGCTCAGTTCTAAGAGATAAGTGTGTGTGAAAGCCGTCCTTCACCTAGCTTGAAGGGAACACAAAGTTTCTTTTCAGTTGCCAACTCCACTCCATACATATATATGGGGAGGTACAAGCTCCAACTCGGTTTTACAGTGAAAACGGCAGGCACTTCAAACCGGCACTAGGAAACAGACTGAGAAACCAGAGTAAGGGTTTCTCCTGCAACCCGTTCCCTTAGTGCTGGATAAAAGAACGTCTCTCCACATGCTCAGTTCTGAGAGATAAGTGTGTGTGAAAGCCGTCCTTCACCTAGCTTGAAGGGAACACAAAGTTTCTTTTCAGTTGCCAACTCCACTCCATACATATATATGGGGAGGTACAAACTCCAACTCGGTTTTACAGTGAAAACGGCAGGCACTTCAAACAGGCACTAGGAAACAGACTGAGAAACCAGAGTAAGGGTTTCTCCTGCAACCCGTTCCCTTTGTGCTGGATGAACGATCGTCTCTCCACATGCTCAGTTCTGAGAGATAAGTGTGTGTGAAAGCCGTCCTTCACCTAGCTTGAAGGGAACACAAAGTTCCTTTTCAGTTGCCAACTCCACTCCATACATATATATGGGGAGGTCCAAGCTCCAACTCGGTTTTACAGTGAAAACGGCAGGCACTTCAAACAGGCACTACGAAACAGACTGAGAAACCAGAGTAAGGGTTTCTCCTGCAACCCGTTCCCTTTGTGCTGGATGAACGATCGTCTCTCCACATGCTCAGTTCTGAGAGATAAGTGTGTGTGAAAGCCGTCCTTCACCTAGCTTGAAGGGAACACAAAGTTTCTTTTCAGTTGCCAACTCCATTCCATACATATATATGGGGAGGTACAAGCTCCAACTCGGTTTTACAGTGAAAACGGCAGGCACTTCAAACCGGCACTAGGAAACAGACTGAGAAACCAGAGTAAGGGTTTCTCCTGCAACCCGTTCCCTTTGTGCTGGATGAACGAACGTCTCTCCACATGCTCAGTTCTGAGAGTTAAGTGTGTGTGAAAGCCGTCCTTCACCTAGCTTGAAGGGAACACAAAGTTTCTTTTCAGTTGCCAACTCCACTCCATACATATATATGGGGAGGTCCAAGCTCCAACTCGGTTTTACAGTGAAAACGGCAGGCACTTCAAACCGGCACTAGGAAACAGACTGAGAAACCAGAGTAAGGGTTTCTCCTGCAACCCATTCCCTTTGTGCTGGATGAACGAACGTCTCTCCACATGCTCAGTTCTAAGAGATAAGTGTGTGTGAAAGCCGTCCTTCACCTAGCTTGAAGGGAACACAAAGTTTCTTTTCAGTAGCCAACTCCACTCCATACATATATATGGGGAGGTACAAGCTCCAACTCGGTTTTACAGTGAAAACGGCAGGCACTTCAAACCGGCACTAGGAAACAGACTGAGAAACCAGAGTAAGGGTTTCTCCTGCAACCCGTTCCCTTAGTGCTGGATAAAAGAACGTCTCTCCACATGCTCAGTTCTGAGAGATAAGTGTGTGTGAAAGCCGTCCTTCACCTAGCTTGAAGGGAACACAAAGTTTCTTTTCAGTTGCCAACTCCACTCCATACATATATATGGGGAGGTACAAACTCCAACTCGGTTTTACAGTGAAAACGGCAGGCACTTCAAACAGGCACTAGGAAACAGACTGAGAAACCAGAGTAAGGGTTTCTCCTGCAACCCGTTCCCTTTGTGCTGGAGGAACGATCGTCTCTCCACATGCTCAGTTCTGAGAGATAAGTGTGTGTGAAAGCCGTCCTTCACCTAGCTTGAAGGGAACACAAAGTTTCTTTTCAGTTGCCAACTCCACTCCATACATATATATGGGGAGGTCCAAGCTCCAACTCGGTTTTACAGTGAAAACGGCAGGCACTTCAAACAGGCACTACGAAACAGACTGAGAAACCAGAGTAAGGGTTTCTCCTGCAACCCGTTCCCTTTGTGCTGGATGAACGATCGTCTCTCCACATGCTCAGTTCTGAGAGATAAGTGTGTGTGAAAGCCGTCCTTCACCTAGCTTGAAGGGAACACAAAGTTTCTTTTCAGTTGCCAACTCCATTCCATACATATATATGGGGAGGTACAAGCTCCAACTCGGTTTTACAGTGAAAACGGCAGGCACTTCAAACCGGCACTAGGAAACAGACTGAGAAACCAGAGTAAGGGTTTCTCCTGCAACCCGTTCCCTTTGTGCTGGATGAACGAACGTCTCTCCACATGCTCAGTTCTGAGAGTTAAGTGTGTGTGAAAGCCGTCCTTCACCTAGCTTGAAGGGAACACAAAGTTTCTTTTCAGTTGCCAACTCCACTCCATACATATATATGGGGAGGTCCAAGCTCCAACTCGGTTTTACAGTGAAAACGGCAGGCACTTCAAACCGGCACTAGGAAACAGACTGAGAAACCAGAGTAAGGGTTTCTCCTGCAACCCATTCCCTTTGTGCTGGATGAACGAACGTCTCTCCACATGCTCAGTTCTAAGAGATAAGTGTGTGTGAAAGCCGTCCTTCACCTAGCTTGAAGGGAACACAAAGTTTCTTTTCAGTTGCCAACTCCACTCCATACATATATATGGGGAGGTACAAGCTCCAACTCGGTTTTACAGTGAAAACGGCAGGCACTTCAAACCGGCACTAGGAAACAGACTGAGAAACCAGAGTAAGGGTTTCTCCTGCAACCCGTTCCCTTAGTGCTGGATAAAAGAACGTCTCTCCACATGCTCAGTTCTGAGAGATAAGTGTGTGTGAAAGCCGTCCTTCACCTAGCTTGAAGGGAACACAAAGTTTCTTTTCAGTTGCCAACTCCACTCCATACATATATATGGGGAGGTACAAACTCCAACTCGGTTTTACAGTGAAAACGGCAGGCACTTCAAACAGGCACTAGGAAACAGACTGAGAAACCAGAGTAAGGGTTTCTCCTGCAACCCGTTCCCTTTGTGCTGGATGAACGATCGTCTCTCCACATGCTCAGTTCTGAGAGATAAGTGTGTGTGAAAGCCGTCCTTCACCTAGCTTGAAGGGAACACAAAGTTTCTTTTCAGTTGCCAACTCCACTCCATACATATATATGGGGAGGTCCAAGCTCCAACTCGGTTTTACAGTGAAAACGGCAGGCACTTCAAACAGGCACTACGAAACAGACTGAGAAACCAGAGTAAGGGTTTCTCCTGCAACCCGTTCCCTTTGTGCTGGATGAACGATCGTCTCTCCACATGCTCAGTTCTGAGAGTTAAGTGTGTGTGAAAGCCGTCCTTCACCTAGCTTGAAGGGAACACAAAGTTTCTTTTCAGTTGCCAACTCCATTCCATACATATATATGGGGAGGTACAAGTTCCAACTCGGTTTTACAGTGAAAACGGCAGGCACTTGAAACCGGCACTAGGAAACAGACTGAGAAACCAGAGTAAGGGTTTCTCCTGCAAACCGTTCCCTTTGTGCTGGATGAACGAACGTCTCTCCACATGCTCAGTTCTGAGAGATAAGTGTGTGTGAAAGCCGTCCTTCACCTAGCTTGAAGGGAACACAAAGTTTCTTTTCAGTTGTCAACTCCACTCCATACATATATATGGGGAGGTACAAGCTCCAACTCGGTTTTACAGTGAAAACGGCAGGCACTTCAAACCGGCACTAGGAAACAGACTGAGAAACCCGAGTAAGGGTTTCTCCTGCAACCCGTTCCCTTAGTGCTGGATAAAAGAACGTCTCTCCACATGCTCAGTTCTGAGAGATAAGTGTGTGTTAAAGCCGTCCTTCACCTAGCTTGAAGGGAACACAAAGTTTCTTTTCAGTTGCCAACTCCACTCCATACATATATATGGGGAGGTACAAGCTCCAACTCGGTTTTACAGTGAAAACGGCAGGCACTTCAAACCGGCACTAGGAAACAGACTGAGAAACCAGAGTAAGGGTTTCTCCTGCAACCCGTTCCCTTAGTGCTGGATAAAAGAACGTCTCTCCACATGCTCAGTTCTGAGAGATAAGTGTGTGTGAAAGCCGTCCTTCACCTAGCTTGAAGGGAACACAAAGTTTCTTTTCAGTTGCCAACTCCACTCCATACATATATATGGGGAGGTCCAAGCTCCAACTCGGTTTTACAGTGAAAACGGCAGGCACTTCAAACCGGCACTAGGAAACAGACTGAGAACCCAGAGTAAGGGTTTCTCCTGCAACCCGTTCCCTTTGTGCTGGATGAACGAACGTCTCTCCACATGCTCAGTTCTGAGAGATAAGTGTGTGTGAAAGCCGTCCTTCACCTAGCTTGAAGGGAACACAAAGTTTCTTTTCAGTTGCCAACTCCACTCCATACATATATATGGGGAGGTCCAAGCTCCAACTCGGTTTTACAGTGAAAACGGCAGGCACTTCAAACCGGCACCAGGAAACAGACTGAGAACACAGAGTAAGGGTTTCTCCTGCAACCCGTTCCCTTTGTGCTGGATGAACGAACGTCTCACCACATGCTCAGTTCTGAGAGATAAGTGTGTGTGAAAGCCGTCCTTAACCTAGCTTGAAGGGAACACAAAGTTTCTTTTCAGTTGCCAACTCCACTCCATACATATATATGGGGAGGTCCAAGCTCCAACTCGGTTTTACAGTGAAAACGGCAGGCACTTCCAACCGGCACTAGGAAACAGACTGAGAAACCAGAGTAAGGGTTTCTCCTGCAACCCGTTCCCTTTGTGCTGGATGAACGAACGTCTCTCCACATGCTCAGTTCTGAGAGATAAGTGTGTGTGAAAGCCGTCCTTCACCTAGCTTGAAGGGAACACAAAGTTTCTTTTCAGTAGCCAACACCACTCCATACATATATATGGGGAGGTACAAGCTCCAACTCGGTTTTACAGTGAAAACGGCAGGCACTTCAAACCGTCACAAGGAAACAGACTGAGAAACCAGAGTAAGGGTTTCTCCTGCAACCCGTTCCCTTTGTGCTGGATAAAAGAACGTCTCTCCACATACTCAGTTCTGAGAGATAAGTGTGTGTGAAAGCCGTCCTTCACCTAGCTTGAAGGGAACACAAAGTTTCTTTTCAGTTGCCAAATCGACTCCATACATATATATGGGGAGGTACAAGCTCCTACTCGGTTTTACAGTGAAAACGGCAGGCACTTCAAACCGGCACTAGGAAACAGACTGAGAAACCAGAGTAAGGGTTTCTCCTGCAACCCGTTCCCTTTGTGCTGGATGAACGAACGTCTCTCCACATGCTCAGTTCTGAGAGATAAGTGTGTGTGAAAGCCGTCCTTCACCTAGCTTGAGGGGAACACAAAGTTTCTTTTCAGTTGCCAACACCACTCCATACATATATATGGGCAGGTACAAGCTCCAACTCGGTTTTACAGTGAAAACGGCAGGCACTTCAAACCGGCACTAGGAAACAGACTGAGAAACCAGAGTAAGGGTTTCTCCTGCAACCCGTTCCCTTAGTGCTGGATAAAAGAACGTCTCTCCACATGCTCAGTTCTGAGAGATAAGTGTGTGTGAAAGCCGTCCTTCACCTAGCTTGAAGGGAACACAAAGTTTCTTTTCAGTTGCCAACTCCACTCCATACATATATATGGGGAGGTACAAACTCCAACTCGGTTTTACAGTGAAAACGGCAGGCACTTCAAACAGGCACTAGGAAACAGACTGAGAAACCAGAGTAAGGGTTTCTCCTGCAAACCGTTCCCTTTGTGCTGGATGAACGATCGTCTCTCCACATGCTCAGTTCTGAGAGATAAGTGTGTGTGAAAGCCGTCCTTCACCTAGCTTGAAGGGAACACAAAGTTCCTTTTCAGTTGCCAACTCCACTCCATACATATATATGGGGAGGTCCAAGCTCCAACTCGGTTTTACAGTGAAAACGGCAGGCACTTCAAACAGGCACTACGAAACAGACTGAGAAACCAGAGTAAGGGTTTCTCCTGCAACCCGTTCCCTTTGTGCTGGATGAACGATCGTCTCTCCACATGCTCAGTTCTGAGAGATAAGTGTGTGTGAAAGCCGTCCTTCACCTAGCTTGAAGGGAACACAAAGTTTCTTTTCAGTTGCCAACTCCATTCCATACATATATATGGGGAGGTACAAGCTCCAACTCGGTTTTACAGTGAAAACGGCAGGCACTTCAAACCGGCACTAGGAAACAGACTGAGAAACCAGAGTAAGGGTTTCTCCTGCAACCCGTTCCCTTTGTGCTGGATGAACGAACGTCTCTCCACATGCTCAGTTCTGAGAGTTAATTGTGTGTGAAAGCCGTCCTTCACCTAGCTTGAAGGGAACACAAAGTTTCTTTTCAGTTGCCAACCCCACTCCATACATATATATGGGGAGGTCCAAGCTCCAACTCGGTTTTACAGTGAAAACGGCAGGCACTTCAAACCGGCACTAGGAAACAGACTGAGAAACCAGAGTAAGGGTTTCTCCTGCAACCCATTCCCTTTGTGCTGGATGAACGAACGTCTCTCCACATGCTCAGTTCTAAGAGATAAGTGTGTGTGAAAGCCGTCCTTCACCTAGCTTGAAGGGAACACAAAGTTTCTTTTCAGTTGCCAACTCCACTCCATACATATATATGGGGAGGTACAAGCTCCAACTCGGTTTTACAGTGAAAACGGCAGGCACTTCAAACCGGCACTAGGAAACAGACTGAGAAACCAGAGTAAGGGTTTCTCCTGCAACCCGTTCCCTTAGTGCTGGATAAAAGAACGTCTCTCCACATGCTCAGTTCTGAGAGATAAGTGTGTGTGAAAGCCGTCCTTCACCTAGCTTGAAGGGAACACAAAGTTTCTTTTCAGTTGCCAACTCCACTCCATACATATATATGGGGAGGTACAAACTCCAACTCGGTTTTACAGTGAAAACGGCAGGCACTTCAAACAGGCACTAGGAAACAGACTGAGAAACCAGAGTAAGGGTTTCTCCTGCAACCCGTTCCCTTTGTGCTGGATGAACGATCGTCTCTCCACATGCTCAGTTCTGAGAGATAAGTGTGTGTGAAAGCCGTCCTTCACCTAGCTTGAAGGGAACACAAAGTTTCTTTTCAGTTGCCAACTCCACTCCATACATATATATGGGGAGGTCCAAGCTCCAACTCGGTTTTACAGTGAAAACGGCAGGCACTTCAAACAGGCACTACGAAACAGACTGAGAAACCAGAGTAAGGGTTTCTCCTGCAACCCGTTCCCTTTGTGCTGGATGAACGATCGTCTCTCCACATGCTCAGTTCTGAGAGATAAGTGTGTGTGAAAGCCGTCCTTCACCTAGCTTGAAGGGAACACAAAGTTTCTTTTCAGTTGCCAACTCCATTCCATACATATATATGGGGAGGTACAAGCTCCAACTCGGTTTTACAGTGAAAACGGCAGGCACTTCAAACCGGCACTAGGAAACAGACTGAGAAACCAGAGTAAGGGTTTCTCCTGCAACCCGTTCCATTTGTGCTGGATGAACGAACGTCTCTCCACATGCTCAGTTCTGAGAGTTAAGTGTGTGTGAAAGCCGTCCTTCACCTAGCTTGAAGGGAACACAAAGTTTCTTTTCAGTTGCCAACTCCACTCCATACATATATATGGGGAGGTCCAAGCTCCAACTCGGTTTTACAGTGAAAACGGCAGGCACTTCAAACCGGCACTAGGAAACAGACTGAGAAACCAGAGTAAGGGTTTCTCCTGCAACCCATTCCCTTTGTGCTGGATGAACGAACGTCTCTCCACATGCTCAGTTCTAAGAGATAAGTGTGTGTGAAAGCCGTCCTTCACCTAGCTTGAAGGGAACACAAAGTTTCTTTTCAGTTGCCAACTCCACTCCATACATATATATGGGGAGGTACAAGCTCCAACTCGGTTTTACAGTGAAAACGGCAGGCACTTCAAACCGGCACTAGGAAACAGACTGAGAAACCAGAGTAAGGGTTTCTCCTGCAACCCGTTCCCTTAGTGCTGGATAAAAGAACGTCTCTCCACATGCTCAGTTCTGAGAGATAAGTGTGTGTGAAAGCCGTCCTTCACCTAGCTTGAAGGGAACACAAAGTTTCTTTTCAGTTGCCAACTCCACTCCATACATATATATGGGGAGGTACAAACTCCAACTCGGTTTTACAGTGAAAACGGCAGGCACTTCAAACAGGCACTAGGAAACAGACTGAGAAACCAGAGTAAGGGTTTCTCCTGCAACCCGTTCCCTTTGTGCTGGATGAACGATCGTCTCTCCACATGCTCAGTTCTGAGAGATAAGTGTGTGTGAAAGCCGTCCTTCACCTAGCTTGAAGGGAACACAAAGTTTCTTTTCAGTTGCCAACTCCACTCCATACATATATATGGGGAGGTCCAAGCTCCAACTCGGTTTTACAGTGAAAACGGCAGGCACTTCAAACAGGCACTACGAAACAGACTGAGAAACCAGAGTAAGGGTTTCTCCTGCAACCCGTTCCCTTTGTGCTGGATGAACGATCGTCTCTCCACATGCTCAGTTCTGAGAGTTAAGTGTGTGTGAAAGCCGTCCTTCACCTAGCTTGAAGGGAACACAAAGTTTCTTTTCAGTTGCCAACTCCATTCCATACATATATATGGGGAGGTACAAGTTCCAACTCGGTTTTACAGTGAAAACGGCAGGCACTTGAAACCGGCACTAGGAAACAGACTGAGAAACCAGAGTAAGGGTTTCTCCTGCAAACCGTTCCCTTTGTGCTGGATGAACGAACGTCTCTCCACATGCTCAGTTCTGAGAGATAAGTGTGTGTGAAAGCCGTCCTTCACCTAGCTTGAAGGGAACACAAAGTTTCTTTTCAGTTGTCAACTCCACTCCATACATATATATGGGGAGGTACAAGCTCCAACTCGGTTTTACAGTGAAAACGGCAGGCACTTCAAACCGGCACTAGGAAACAGACTGAGAAACCAGAGTAAGGGTTTCTCCTGCAACCCGTTCCCTTAGTGCTGGATAAAAGAACGTCTCTCCACATGCTCAGTTCTGAGAGATAAGTGTGTGTTAAAGCCGTCCTTCACCTAGCTTGAAGGGAAAACAAAGTTTCTTTTCAGTTGCCAACTCCACTCCATACATATATATGGGGAGGTACAAGCTCCAACTCGGTTTTACAGTGAAAACGGCAGGCACTTCAAACCGGCACTAGGAAACAGACTGAGAAACCAGAGTAAGGGTTTCTCCTGCAACCCGTTCCCTTAGTGCTGGATAAAAGAACGTCTCTCCACATGCTCAGTTCTGAGAGATAAGTGTGTGTGAAAGCCGTCCTTCACCTAGCTTGAAGGGAACACAAAGTTTCTTTTCAGTTGCCAACTCCACTCCATACATATATATGGGGAGGTCCAAGCTCCAACTCGGTTTTACAGTGAAAACGGCAGGCACTTCAAACCGGCACTAGGAAACAGACTGAGAACCCAGAGTAAGGGTTTCTCCTGCAACCCGTTCCCTTTGTGCTGGATGAACGAACGTCTCTCCACATGCTCAGTTCTGAGAGATAAGTGTGTGTGAAAGCCGTCCTTCACCTAGCTTGAAGGGAACACAAAGTTTCTTTTCAGTTGCCAACTCCACTCCATACATATATATGGGGAGGTCCAAGCTCCAACTCGGTTTTACAGTGAAAACGGCAGGCACTTCAAACCGGCACTAGGAAACAGACTGAGAACACAGAGTAAGGGTTTCTCCTGCAACCCGTTCCCTTTGTGCTGGATGAACGAACGTCTCACCACATGCTCAGTTCTGAGAGATAAGTGTGTGTGAAAGCCGTCCTTAACCTAGCTTGAAGGGAACACAAAGTTTCTTTTCAGTTGCCAACTCCACTCCATACATATATATGGGGAGGTCCAAGCTCCAACTCGGTTTTACAGTGAAAACGGCAGGCACTTCAAACCGGCACTAGGAAACAGACTGAGAAACCAGAGTAAGGGTTTCTCCTGCAACCCATTCCCTTTGTGCTGGATGAACGAACGTCTCTCCACATGCTCAGTTCTAAGAGATAAGTGTGTGTGAAAGCCGTCCTTCACCTAGCTTGAAGGGAACACAAAGTTTCTTTTCAGTTGCCAACTCCACTCCATACATATATATGGGGAGGTCCAAGCTCCAACTCGGTTTTACAGTGAAAACGGCAGGCACTTCAAACCGGCACTAGGAAACAGACTGAGAAACCAGAGTAAGGGTTTCTCCTGCAACCCGTTCCCTTAGTGCTGGATAAAAGAACGTCTCTCCACATGCTCAGTTCTGAGAGATAAGTGTGTGTGAAAGCCGTCCTTCACCTAGCTTGAAGGGAACACAAAGTTTCTTTTCAGTTGCCAACTCCACTCCATACATATATATGGGTAGGTACAAACTCCAACTCGGTTTTACAGTGAAAACGGCAGGCACTTCAAACAGGCACTAGGAAACAGACTGAGAAACCAGAGTAAGGGTTTCTCCTGCAACCCGTTCCCTTTGTGCTGGATGAACGATCGTCTCTCCACATGCTCAGTTCTGAGAGATAAGTGTGTGTGAAAGCCGTCCTTCACCTAGCTTGAAGGGAACACAAAGTTCCTTTTCAGTTGCCAACTCCACTCCATACATATATATGGGGAGGTCCAAGCTCCAACTCGGTTTTACAGTGAAAACGGCAGGCACTTCAAACAGGCACTACGAAACAGACTGAGAAACCAGAGTAAGGGTTTCTCCTGCAACCCGTTCCCTTTGTGCTGGATGAACGATCGTCTCTCCACATGCTCAGTTCTGAGAGATAAGTGTGTGTGAAAGCCGTCCTTCACCTAGCTTGAAGGGAACACAAAGTTTCTTTTCAGTTGCCAACTCCATTCCATACATATATATGGGGAGGTACAAGCTCCAACTCGGTTTTACAGTGAAAACGGCAGGCACTTCAAACCGGCACTAGGAAACAGACTGAGAAACCAGAGTAAGGGTTTCTCCTGCAACCCGTTCCCTTTGTGCTGGATGAACGAACGTCTCTCCACATGCTCAGTTCTGAGAGTTAAGTGTGTGTGAAAGCCGTCCTTCACCTAGCTTGAAGGGAACACAAAGTTTCTTTTCAGTTGCCAACTCCACTCCATACATATATATGGGGAGGTCCAAGCTCCAACTCGGTTTTACAGTGAAAACGGCAGGCACTTCAAACCGGCACTAGGAAACAGACTGAGAAACCAGAGTAAGGGTTTCTCCTGCAACCCATTCCCTTTGTGCTGGATGAACGAACGTCTCTCCACATGCTCAGTTCTAAGAGATAAGTGTGTGTGAAAGCCGTCCTTCACCTAGCTTGAAGGGAACACAAAGTTTCTTTTCAGTAGCCAACTCCACTCCATACATATATATGGGGAGGTACAAGCTCCAACTCGGTTTTACAGTGAAAACGGCAGGCACTTCAAACCGGCACTAGGAAACAGACTGAGAAACCAGAGTAAGGGTTTCTCCTGCAACCCGTTCCCTTAGTGCTGGATAAAAGAACGTCTCTCCACATGCTCAGTTCTGAGAGATAAGTGTGTGTGAAAGCCGTCCTTCACCTAGCTTGAAGGGAACACAAAGTTTCTTTTCAGTTGCCAACTCCACTCCATACATATATATGGGGAGGTACAAACTCCAACTCGGTTTTACAGTGAAAACGGCAGGCACTTCAAACAGGCACTAGGAAACAGACTGAGAAACCAGAGTAAGGGTTTCTCCTGCAACCCGTTCCCTTTGTGCTGGAGGAACGATCGTCTCTCCACATGCTCAGTTCTGAGAGATAAGTGTGTGTGAAAGCCGTCCTTCACCTAGCTTGAAGGGAACACAAAGTTTCTTTTCAGTTGCCAACTCCACTCCATACATATATATGGGGAGGTCCAAGCTCCAACTCGGTTTTACAGTGAAAACGGCAGGCACTTCAAACAGGCACTACGAAACAGACTGAGAAACCAGAGTAAGGGTTTCTCCTGCAACCCGTTCCCTTTGTGCTGGATGAACGATCGTCTCTCCACATGCTCAGTTCTGAGAGATAAGTGTGTGTGAAAGCCGTCCTTCACCTAGCTTGAAGGGAACACAAAGTTTCTTTTCAGTTGCCAACTCCATTCCATACATATATATGGGGAGGTACAAGCTCCAACTCGGTTTTACAGTGAAAACGGCAGGCACTTCAAACCGGCACTAGGAAACAGACTGAGAAACCAGAGTAAGGGTTTCTCCTGCAACCCGTTCCCTTTGTGCTGGATGAACGAACGTCTCTCCACATGCTCAGTTCTGAGAGTTAAGTGTGTGTGAAAGCCGTCCTTCACCTAGCTTGAAGGGAACACAAAGTTTCTTTTCAGTTGCCAACTCCACTCCATACATATATATGGGGAGGTCCAAGCTCCAACTCGGTTTTACAGTGAAAACGGCAGGCACTTCAAACCGGCACTAGGAAACAGACTGAGAAACCAGAGTAAGGGTTTCTCCTGCAACCCATTCCCTTTGTGCTGGATGAACGAACGTCTCTCCACATGCTCAGTTCTAAGAGATAAGTGTGTGTGAAAGCCGTCCTTCACCTAGCTTGAAGGGAACACAAAGTTTCTTTTCAGTTGCCAACTCCACTCCATACATATATATGGGGAGGTACAAGCTCCAACTCGGTTTTACAGTGAAAACGGCAGGCACTTCAAACCGGCACTAGGAAACAGACTGAGAAACCAGAGTAAGGGTTTCTCCTGCAACCCGTTCCCTTAGTGCTGGATAAAAGAACGTCTCTCCACATGCTCAGTTCTGAGAGATAAGTGTGTGTGAAAGCCGTCCTTCACCTAGCTTGAAGGGAACACAAAGTTTCTTTTCAGTTGCCAACTCCACTCCATACATATATATGGGGAGGTACAAACTCCAACTCGGTTTTACAGTGAAAACGGCAGGCACTTCAAACAGGCACTAGGAAACAGACTGAGAAACCAGAGTAAGGGTTTCTCCTGCAACCCGTTCCCTTTGTGCTGGATGAACGATCGTCTCTCCACATGCTCAGTTCTGAGAGATAAGTGTGTGTGAAAGCCGTCCTTCACCTAGCTTGAAGGGAACACAAAGTTTCTTTTCAGTTGCCAACTCCACTCCATACATATATATGGGGAGGTCCAAGCTCCAACTCGGTTTTACAGTGAAAACGGCAGGCACTTCAAACAGGCACTACGAAACAGACTGAGAAACCAGAGTAAGGGTTTCTCCTGCAACCCGTTCCCTTTGTGCTGGATGAACGATCGTCTCTCCACATGCTCAGTTCTGAGAGTTAAGTGTGTGTGAAAGCCGTCCTTCACCTAGCTTGAAGGGAACACAAAGTTTCTTTTCAGTTGCCAACTCCATTCCATACATATATATGGGGAGGTACAAGTTCCAACTCGGTTTTACAGTGAAAACGGCAGGCACTTGAAACCGGCACTAGGAAACAGACTGAGAAACCAGAGTAAGGGTTTCTCCTGCAAACCGTTCCCTTTGTGCTGGATGAACGAACGTCTCTCCACATGCTCAGTTCTGAGAGATAAGTGTGTGTGAAAGCCGTCCTTCACCTAGCTTGAAGGGAACACAAAGTTTCTTTTCAGTTGTCAACTCCACTCCATACATATATATGGGGAGGTACAAGCTCCAACTCGGTTTTACAGTGAAAACGGCAGGCACTTCAAACCGGCACTAGGAAACAGACTGAGAAACCAGAGTAAGGGTTTCTCCTGCAACCCGTTCCCTTAGTGCTGGATAAAAGAACGTCTCTCCACATGCTCAGTTCTGAGAGATAAGTGTGTGTTAAAGCCGTCCTTCACCTAGCTTGAAGGGAACACAAAGTTTCTTTTCAGTTGCCAACTCCACTCCATACATATATATGGGGAGGTACAAGCTCCAACTCGGTTTTACAGTGAAAACGGCAGGCACTTCAAACCGGCACTAGGAAACAGACTGAGAAACCAGAGTAAGGGTTTCTCCTGCAACCCGTTCCCTTAGTGCTGGATAAAAGAACGTCTCTCCACATGCTCAGTTCTGAGAGATAAGTGTGTGTGAAAGCCGTCCTTCACCTAGCTTGAAGGGAACACAAAGTTTCTTTTCAGTTGCCAACTCCACTCCATACATATATATGGGGAGGTCCAAGCTCCAACTCGGTTTTACAGTGAAAACGGCAGGCACTTCAAACCGGCACTAGGAAACAGACTGAGAACCCAGAGTAAGGGTTTCTCCTGCAACCCGTTCCCTTTGTGCTGGATGAACGAACGTCTCTCCACATGCTCAGTTCTGAGAGATAAGTGTGTGTGAAAGCCGTCCTTCACCTAGCTTGAAGGGAACACAAAGTTTCTTTTCAGTTGCCAACTCCACTCCATACATATATATGGGGAGGTCCAAGCTCCAACTCGGTTTTACAGTGTAAACGGCAGGCACTTCAAACCGGCACTAGGAAACAGACTGAGAACACAGAGTAAGGGTTTCTCCTGCAACCCGTTCCCTTTGTGCTGGATGAACGAACGTCTCACCACATGCTCAGTTCTGAGAGATAAGTGTGTGTGAAAGCCGTCCTTAACCTAGCTTGAAGGGAACACAAAGTTTCTTTTCAGTTGCCAACTCCACTCCATACATATATATGGGGAGGTCCAAGCTCCAACTCGGTTTTACAGTGAAAACGGCAGGCACTTCCAACCGGCACTAGGAAACAGACTGAGAAACCAGAGTAAGGGTTTCTCCTGCAACCCGTTCCCTTTGTGCTGGATGAACGAACGTCTCTCCACATGCTCAGTTCTGAGAGATAAGTGTGTGTGAAAGCCGTCCTTCACCTAGCTTGAAGGGAACACAAAGTTTCTTTTCAGTAGCCAACACCACTCCATACATATATATGGGGAGGTACAAGCTCCAACTCGGTTTTACAGTGAAAACGGCAGGCACTTCAAACCGGCACTAGGAAACAGACTGAGAAACCAGAGTAAGGGTTTCTCCTGCAACCCGTTCCCTTTGTGCTGGATAAAAGAACGTCTCTCCACATACTCAGTTCTGAGAGATAAGTGTGTGTGAAAGCCGTCCTTCACCTAGCTTGAAGGGAACACAAAGTTTCTTTTCAGTTGCCAAATCGACTCCATACATATATATGGGGAGGTACAAGCTCCTACTCGGTTTTACAGTGAAAACGGCAGGCACTTCAAACCGGCACTAGGAAACAGACTGAGAAACCAGAGTAAGGGTTTCTCCTGCAACCCGTTCCCTTTGTGCTGGATGAACGAACGTCTCTCCACATGCTCAGTTCTGAGAGATAAGTGTGTGTGAAAGCCGTCCTTCACCTAGCTTGAGGGGAACACAAAGTTTCTTTTCAGTTGCCAACTCCACTCCATACATATATATGGGCAGGTACAAGCTCCAACTCGGTTTTACAGTGAAAACGGCAGGCACTTCAAACCGGCACTAGGAAACAGACTGAGAAACCAGAGTAAGGGTTTCTCCTGCAACCCGTTCCCTTTGTGCTGGATGAACGTACGTCTCTCCACATGCTCAGTTCTGAGAGATAAGTGTGTGTGAAAGCCGTCCTTCACCTAGCTTGAAGGGAACACAAAGTTTCTTTTCAGTTGCCAACTCCACTCCATTCGTATATATGGGGAGGAACAAGCTCCAACCCGGTTTTACAGTGCAAACCGCAGGAACTTCAAACCGGCACTAGGAAACAGACTGAGAAACCAGAGTAAGTGTTTCTCCTGCAACCCGTTCCCTGTGTGCTGGATGAACGAACGTCTCTCCACATGCTCAGTTCTGAAATTTAAGTATTTATAAAACCCGTCCTTCAACTTGCTTTTTGGGAACACAAACTTTCTTTTCAGTTTAAAGCTACACATTTGGAGTGACTTTCGTACATCTAGCACAATTGAAACTTGTTTCTGGTGGAACCCTCACCCTACTTTCTCAGACTTTTTCTTAGTGCCGATTTTTAATTCCTGCGATTTTCAATATTAAACAGATTTGGAGTTTTTACCTCCCCTTATGTATGTTTGTAGTCTAGTTTCCAAATGAAAAGCATCTTTTTTCCCACAAAGCTTGGTGTTTTTTTTTTCACACACACTTCTCTGTAATAATTGAGCATGTTTATTGTCATTCGTCTATCTAGCATTAAGTGAATTTTTGTCAATTTTTACACTTACTCTTGTTTCTGATTATGTTTCCAAAACTGCTTAGACGTTCATGCAGTTTTCACTTTTAAATCGATTTCGAGTTATTTCCTCCCAATACATATCTATAGAGTTTTTTTCCAGTAGAAAAAGCTATGTGTTCACAACATGCTTTGTGATTCACGGATTTCACACAAACTTTATTCTCATAGTTCAGCATTTGAACAGACGTCCTTTCATCTAACCTAAAGTGACTGGGTTGCAGTTGATTCACTTACTCTGGTTTCTCAGTATGTTTTTTGTGTCAATTTGAAGTTCATGCAATTTTCACTGTAAAACAGGGTTGAGCTATTTCCCCCATATATATGTATGTAGATTGTTTTCCCAGTGAATTAAACTCTGTGTTCCCTTCAAGCTATTTTATTGATGGCTTCCACACAGTCTGAACTCTCAGTACTGAGCAAATGGAGTTACGTTTGTTCATATAGGATAAAAAGAATAGGTACCACTAGAAACTCATACTCTGTTGTCGCAGTATATTTAATATTTTTGGTTTGAATTTCATGATGTTTTCACTGTATAACCTAGTTGAAAACTGTACCTGCCAATGTATATTTATGTAGTGTGTTCCTCACTGTAAACAAACTATTTGATCCCGAGAAGATTTGTGATTTTCGGCTTTCACACACATTCAATTTTTGAAACTGAGTATATGAGGTGGGATTCGTTCATCTAAACTAAACAGAATGGATTCCTGTAAATACACTTACTGTGGGGTCTGAATATGTTTCCTAATTCCGGTTTGAAATTGATGCATTTTTCACTTTGAAACCAATTTGGAGCTAGTACCATCCCGTATATATATATATACAGTGTAGTTTCCTGCTGAATAAAACTTTGTTTTCCCAAAAAACTAGCTAATTGATGACTTTTACACTGACCTAAATCTCAGAATTAACATGTGGAGAGATATTCGTTCATCTAACCTTAAGGGAATGTCTTGCAGTAGAAACGCTAACTTGGTTTCTCAGTATGTTTCCTAGTGCCGGTTTTAATTTCATGCAGTTTTCACTGTATAACCGAGTTGGAAATATTACCTTCCCATATGTATTTATATAGTGTAGTTTTCCAGTGTAAAGAAAGTGTGTGTTCCAAACAAGCTAGTTGGTTGACGGCTTTCACACACACTTAACTCTCAGAATTGAGCATGAGGTGTGAATTTTTTCATCTAACATGAAGGGAATGTGTTGCAGTTGAAACATTTACTCTGGTTTCTCAGTATGTTTCCTATTGCCGTTTTGAAGTTCATACACTTTTCACTTTAGACACGAGTTGGAGCTTGTATCTCCCTATATATATAGAGAGAGAGATTAGTTTCCCACTGGATAGAATCTGAGTGTTCCCAAGTTGCTTGATGATTGACGGCTTTCACACACAATTAATTCTCAGAATTGAGCATGTAGAGAGACGTTCATTCTTTTAGCAAAAAGATAATGGTTTGCAGTAGAAAGAATTACCCTGGTTTCTCAGGATGTTTCCTAGTGTCCTTTTAAAGTTCATATATTTTTCAGTGTAAACCCGAGTTGGAGGTAGTACGCCAATATATATGTATATATGTAGTGTCGTTCTTCACTCTTTAGAAACTATGTTTTCCCTTCAAGCTAAGTGATGTTTTACATTTGCACACATTCATCCCTCATAACTGAGCATGTGTAGACGCTTTCGTTCAATTACGATAAAGGGAATTCTTTGCAATTGAAACACTTACACGGGTTTCTCAGTCTGTTTCCTCATGCCGGTTTGAAGTTCATGCAGCTTTCACTGTAAAACCGTGTTGGGGCTAGTACCTCCCCATATAAAATCATGTCATGTATTTTCCCCATGAAAAAGATTGTGTTTCCCCAACAAGCTAGGTGTTTGACGGCTTTCACACTCACTTACTCTCAGAATTGAGCATGTTAAGATACGTTCTTTCATCTTGCATAAAGAGAAGAGGTAGCACTTGAAATATTTACTCTGTTTTCTCAGTATGTTTCCTTGTGGCGGTTTGAAATTCATGCAGTTTTCAGTGTAAAAACGACTTGGAGCTATTACCTTCCAATATAGATATATGTAGTGTATTTCCCCACTCAAAGGAAACTATGTTTTCCCTACAAGCTAAGTTATAGTTTACATTCACCCTTATTCAACACTCAGAACTGAGCATGTGGAGAGGTATTCTTTCAACTAGCTTAAAGGGAATGATTTGCAGTAGAAACACTTACTTTGTTTTCTCAGTATGTTTCCTAATTCGAGTTTGCAGTTCATGCAGTTTTAACTGTAAAACCAATTTGGAACTAGTACCTCCCCATATATAGGTATTTAGTGTTGTTTCCCACTGAAAAGAATTTGTGTGTTCCCAAAAGTTAGCTTCCTAACGGGTCTCACACTCATTTAACTCTCAGAATTGAGCATGTGTAGAGACGTTCATTCATATAGCATAAAGGGGATAGTTAGTAATAGAAACACTTACTCTGATTTCTTAGTATATTAACTAGTGCTGGTCTGAACTTCATGCATTTTGCACTTTTGAACCGACTTGGAACTTGTAACTCCTCATTTATATGTATGTAGTGTATTTCCCCAATCAAAAGTAACTGTGTGTTCCCTACAAGCTAAGTGATAGATGGCTTTCGCACAGAGTCTGCTCTCAGAACTGAGCATGGGGTGAAGCGTTAGTTCATCTAGGATGAAGGGAATGGGTTGCAGTTGAACCACTTATCTGGATTCTCAGTTGTTTCCTAGTGCCAGTTTGAAGTTCATTCAGTTTTCATTGTAAAATCGACTTCGGGCTAGTACCTCCCCGTATATATGTATGTAGTTAGTTCGGCACTCAAAAGACACTGTGTTCCCTACAAGCTAAGTGATAGATGGTATTCGCTAGCATTAAACTCAAAACAGAGCATGTGGACAGGCTATCGTTCATCTAGTATAAAGGGAATGGGTTGCACTAGAAATAATTACTCTTGTTTCTTAGTATGTTTCCTAGTGTCGGTAAATTTGCTGCAGGTTTCACGGTGAAACACTTGGACCTAGTACCTCTCCATATATATGAATATATTGTAGTTTTCCACTCAAAAGAATATGTTTGTTTCCAACAAGCTAGGTGACTGTCGGCTTTCACACACACTTAACTCTCAGAATTGAGCATGTGGAGTCTGGTTCGTTCATCTAGCATAAAGGGAATGGGTAGCATAAGAAACACTTACTCTGATTTCTCAGTATGTTTCCTATTGCCGGTTTGAAGTTCATGCAGTTTTCACTGTAAAATCGACTTGGAGCTAGTACCTCCCCATATATATATGTAGTGTAGTTCCCCAGTCAAAAGAAACTGTGTGTTCCCTACAAGACTAGTGATAGATGATTTTGCACACATTCAACCCTCAGAACTGAGCCTGTGGAGAGACGTTCGTTCATCTATGATGAAGGGAATGATTTGCCGTAGAAGCACTTACTGTGGTTTCTCAGTATATTTCCTCGTGCCGGTTTGAATTTCATGCATTTTTAACTGTAAAACAGAGTTGGAGCTAGTACCTCCCCATATATATTTATATAGTGTCATTCCCAACTCAAAAGAAACTGTGTGTTCCCAAAAAGTTAGGTGATTGACGGCATTCACGCACACTTAAGTCTCAGAATAGAGCATTTTAAGATACGTTCATTCATCTACCATAAAGGGAATGGGTTGCATTAGAAAGACTTACTCTGGTTTCTCAGTTTCGTTCCTAGTGCTGGTTTGAATTTCATGCAGTTTTCACTGTAAAGTTGACTTGGAAATATTACCTCCCATATATATGTGTATATTGTTTTTCTCCACTCAAAAGGATCTGTGTGTTCCCTACAAGCTAACCGATAGATGGCTTTTGAACACATTCATCTCTCAGAACTGAGCATGGAGAGAGGCGTTCATTCATCTAGGATGAGGGCGATGGGTTGCAGTAGAATCACTTAGTCTGGTTTCTCATTATTTTTCCTAGGTCCGGTTTGAATTTCATGCAATTTCCACTGTAAAACCAAGTTGGTGCTAGTATCTCACCATATAGATATTGTGTAGTTTCCAATAGAAAAGAAGCTGTGTTTTCCCAACAAGCTAGTTGTTTGATGGCTTTCACACACATTCAACTCTCAGAATTGAACATGTGTAGAGGCATTCGTTCATGTAGCATAAATGGATTTTGTAACTTTAGAAACACTGCGATTTGTACGTATGTTTTCTAGTGCTGGTTTGAAGTTCATGCAGTTTTCAGTGTAAAATCGTGTTGGAGCTACTAGCTATCCATATATATATATATATATATTTAGTTTAGTTCCACACTCTAAAGAAACTGTGTGTTCACAACAAGATAGGTCATTGACCGATTACATGCACATTCAACTCTCAGAATTGAGCATGTGGAGACGCGTTCGTTAATGTCGCATAAAGGGATTGAGGAGCCATAGAAACACTTAATGTGATTTCTCAGTATGCTTCTTAGTGTGAGTTTCAAGTTCATGCACTTTTCTCTGTTAAACCGAGTTGGAGCTAGTACCTCCCCATATATATTTATGTCGTGTATTTTCCCACTGAAAAGAAACTGTGTGTTCCCAACTAGCTAGGTGATTGACGGCTTTCACACACACTCAGCTGTCAGAATTGAGCATGTGGAGAGGCGTTCGTTCATCTAGCATAAATGGAATTTGAAAGCGATTATAATGACCTATGTTGGTATTAAAACAGTAAAGGGAGGATTAATTTAGAGCCTGTATAGTTATGATCAGCATACATGACAGAATTTCATTTTCAGCATAAATTTCTTTTTTTAACGTTCAGAAAACTTAATTCTTTCCTGTAACTGGATATAGATAGTGAATGTTTTAAAGTCTTTGAGCAACTGCTTTAAACTAGAATTGTTACTTTGCTTCTGGTCTTTAACCTAAGGGAATATCCAGAATTCCAGTGGCAGTTCAAAGCAAGGGCCTGAAACTTGCCTATTACTTGTTTTAAGTACAGTAAGAATAACTGTATACTAGGGTACTGTGGATAACTGAAGGGCTGCTTGGATATGTTATATGTAAGTTATATTTTCAAAAATTATTAATATCATGAAAATCAATCAACCTTGGTGATCTATTTGGTATAATTTAATCTTTAATAATGTAAATTTTGATAGCCCTTTTATTTATGTAACTTATGAAAAATAAGTTGGCTTTATATAACTACTTTTTAAATAAATGATTAAATTTTGGGTTTTTTATCATTTGCTTATTAAAAATAGGATATTAATTACAGAATATGTATTTTCCTTCAAGTTCATACATTTTTCCCAAAACTATCTTGACTTGTTTAGATAAGTTAACCCATAGTCTGATTTATTTTAAACACTCAGAATGTTCTTATGTATGTTGCTTTATTAGAGAGCAAGAATTCCTTATTATTTTTAATAAAATATACTTGCAGGAAACTATACTGGGATTCTTTCATTCACAGAGTCAAGCAATGATTCCTGTTTTGTTAGATCAGGTGTCTAGGTCTCTCAACTTCCAAAAGATTACATGGACAAAGTTAAAAACGCCATTAATGATCTACTAAGAAAGTTTATTGTGTTCCTTGATTAAAAGTATAAATATGGGTCAGCCTTAAATTCAGATGTAAAACTGTTATGAATTACATGAGTCTTCTCCAAAATTCTTTTTTTAAACATTTTTTATTGATTTATAATCATTTTACAATGTTGTGTCTAATTCCAGTGTTCAGCACAATTTTTCAGTCATTCATGGACAATAACACACTCATTATCACATTTTTTCTCTGTGAGTTATCATAACATTTTGTGTATATTTCCCTGAAAAATTCTTTAATTTGGGCTTTAAACCCTCCAGTAAAATACTGGTTTGAAGGAAGAAGAAAGTTGAGAAATGATTCAATCCAAATTCTATGGGAATAAACAAAGCTAAATGTTTCAGTCATTATTTGAAGCAGAACAGATATGTTTTCTGCACCATATGATTTTAATATTATTCATCTGAACATACGGTATAGACACCGTGAGACCACAAGCCAACAAACAAGATGTCAGGTAAAGCAAGAAAAACAACTGAGGGGATTTTCTACTGCAAAATTTCCCCTAACTCGAACTGTAATAGAGAACAAATCTGACGCCACATTGGATCTGTTCCTTTAGTTTGAAGCACTGTGCCCTGTTTTCCAGGCTTAATCTTGCTGGCTCTGCACCTTTTGTAAAACAACGTTGCCTTTAGCCTAATACCTACAGGAAATCCTATTCTTGGGGCTCTGACATTTAATGATGTTAGCACTTCTGCACTTATGCAGGGATGGCAAGTTGCAAAATAGAGAATAACCTTTGTTTTGTTGGAGATTTACAGGGACACCACAGCCTGACACACATGGATGACTGCAAGAACAAAGAATGCCTGCAGCAAGAAGTTTGCACAGCCAACCACACTCCCTCCCCTTTTTAGCTTAAAAGGGGCCTGAATTCTGACTTGGGCAAGATGATTCTCCAGGACATTAGTCCCCCATCTTCTTGGTCTGCCAGCTTTCTGAATAAAGTTACTATACCTTGCTCCAAAACCTTGTCTCCTGATTTATTTTTTTATCGCTGTTGTGTAGTGAGCAGAACAAGTTTGACCTCGGTAACAGAACCAGCTTTGTCATTTCGTCTGATGTGAAATCTCTCTGGGTGTACACGTGCTTGCCTGGTGGTGGTGGTGGTAGTAGGCAAAAATATTTCACTTCTCCTGATTTCAATAGGCTAAAATTTCCTGCTATTTAAGTCAACTCTAGACTTTTACAGAATCACCTGCAGATGTGCTTCTGGAAGCTAGAAAAATTCCAACAATGAAAATAATTGTATTGTCTCCAGACAAGATACTTTTCCTCAAAACTGAGTAGCTGTGAGACACAATTCAGGAGTACAGATAGATGCAGTGTGCTTCATTTCCCATGTTGTTCCAACACAATTTTCCAGTTATATCAAAGTAAATTAAAATCAGTCTTCAATAGCAGATGCTCTGGCATGATACAACAATGTCAATTCCACATATTGAGCCAGAGCAGCTTTAGAGTAAATAATTTTATACCAAATCCTGCTTGATGTCCTGTCTTCTCCCTGGTGGCTAATTCCTTCTTCTGTCTTCCTAAAAGTTCTCCTGTTATGGGAAGTTAGCCTTTACTGTGCACATTCAATTGAGAAGACACAAATTAAATATAGGAGGGGATGACATGCATATTTAATTCTTACTTATACATAAATACAAACACACAGGACCTGTGTCTTGGAAGACGTCACTTCCTAATATGGGCAAGAGGATGGTCTATAGTTCAATCAATGATCTAAAAGCAGTTTTCTAGGATATAATAAAGCAATGCCTGAGTTATAAGACAGAACAACCCCTGGATATGAAACAGTGGCACCAATCAGTGGGGGCACATGTGTGCACACACACGCCCATGCACACAGAGCAGCCTTGGAGACACTCCATCTGTGCTGATGGAGCAAAGTCATGCTGGGGAGATGAGGAAAAAGTGCCTAATACAATCAAACCAGGACACCTGAGGAATGGGTCATAGGAGTCAATTAAATTTTCTGGTTAGCTGTAGGTCAAACAAAAACACTTTTAGTTTCAAACGTCATTATTAAAAATTTTGTTAAAGCACAGGAGCCTGTTTTCCTGCCTTGCTTAGTGTCATATGCCATATTAAACATGACAGATTCATGCTTCTCTGACTGTGGAATGGGAAAGGCCTTGCTGTCCTATTCTGAATATTAGTCTATGTTTTGCAGCACAGTGGATACTGAAAATGGGGCAATTTGAGTGAATGGGAATGGACATAACCTAGCAGTCATTGACTGTGTGTGATCTGCCAACTTTCTCCAAAAAGAAGGGGTAGCAAGCAAATCAGATTAATTCAGGGATCTTGGGGTGGGGAGTCGGGTGGGCTGACAGCTGGGTGGTCTCATGTAGCTGTTTTACTGTGTAAAATAGTGACTATGAGCCACAGTGACACATTGTCAAATTCTTGTGCCTGTAGCTGTGATACCTGGCCAAGTCTGTGCAGCCAATTTTATCGATGGTGCATAATGAAAATAACTAACCTTCCCTGAGGACCATCTTATGTGAAATCCATTCATTGTCTCACTGAATTCCCTAAGCACACTTTTTGGTACATAACAGTCTTAAAATATGAAGCAGGGATAAAATGAAGCTCTGAAGTTTTGAAGCCTTGCCCGAAATCATGCAGTTGGGAAGACGCGGTGCTGGGAGCTAAGCTCGAGCCAGACTACAGAACCTGAAGGGCCCAGCAAGTCCCCTCACCCAGGAACCTGGCCCACAGCCACTGCCAGGTCCTGTTCTGTTTCTATGAGTGCTCATGGGAAAGTGCCAGGGACTTAGCGTAAATATGACTTGATTAAGAAATTCAAACTGGGATAGCCTTTTGTTTGGGACTGCAACCTGGGAGTGAAACTGGCAGTGAAGTAAGGGAGGAAACAGCCCTGGTTGTAAGAACATTTCTAGGGAAGAAGGCTCCCTGATGGGCTGGCATGGGAATCGCTGTGGTTGTGAGCCCCCTGTTGCCCTGTGGGGGTGTGGGCAGGGAAGGAGAGAGACTGTTCAAACTGGTCATAGTCACTACAGTTTGTAAACAGCTGAGTTCTGTTCCCTCACAGCTCAGACACATGCAGGACATGAGGCTGCTTAGCTAATGACCAACAGTGGGTAGCAAAGGCCAAGAGTGGGGTGGGGAGGAGAGATGGGACCACCTTCTAGAAGAACCTCTGCCCCAGGGGTCCAGGAATGTAATGAATGATTGGGGATTCACAAAGGGTTTATATGACCTCATCAGGTAGTTCCTACTTTAAACTGAGAGTCTGGAATATATGGTAAAATACGGTGGAATGACTGCTCTTATTTTAGGTTCTGCAAAAACTTAAACAGATGGATTTCTATCTCCATTATACAAGCACTGCTGGGTAACCTTTAGAGCCATGTGAGGATCAAACGAGTGAGTACTTATTAATACTATTACCATGCTTCTACTGAATTAACACTTCTGCAACAGTATAATGGCCACGCTTCTTAACAACTGCCTCTGTAAGAGCTCTTGTAAGTCATAAATAATATTTATAAAGAAAATATATTAAAATAATAACAATTACAGTTACAACAAATATGTTGTTTATAGCGATGTCAGTGTTAGCATCTGCCTCTCATATTAAACAATGCCCAACACTGGATTCCTTAGGAAGTATTGCCAATGCATGTTTGGACTTTTCAAAGTCTTCAGCCCATGAAGACGTTTTACTCACATTGGTCCACCACAGCCAGAATTGCTGTTCCTTGCATGGTGGGCTGCCATGCTGCGATGTCCTGGGCTTTTTCTGGTACCATGCGTCTATACAGGGTAGTCAAGTTTCCACATACCCACTCTGATTTGCAATATATTGTTCTCCAGAGCCAACAGATTGGCCACTGGAAAGAGGCCACAGATAAGGTGGTGAACCCAAACTGAATTTGCCTCAACTCGATTTTGAAGGAATGGACACACAACATGGAGTGGTGGATGGATGGAAGGACAGCATCAATTCCTTTACTCCTGTAAAGAGAGAGGGGCAAATGGTGAACTAAATCCCAAAGAGAAAAGACATTCATGGTAATAATAATGTTCAACAGTGAAAGAATCCAAACAAAAGGCAAATATAAAATCTCTCGGAAGAAGACACATTACAACCTGTTTCTTTCACGTATATACCCTTAGTAGGAATAACATACTCAAAAATCTTCAACCAATCATAGTTATTTTCTGGTAACAAACTTGGGAATCTTGAAGCATATTATTCACTCTCAGTGTTGAAATAATACAATCTTGGAAGATGATTTGTCATTGAGGATTAAGAAAAAGAATATTGTGGTTGTATATAAGAATTTAAAAAGGAATAAGGAATGTACTTTTGGGAAAGCTCTGCATAGAGAATGTTGGAGGAAATGCACTGAAAATAGGCAAGTGAGCAAGCTCCCTTGAGTCTGGGAAGGTGAGTGCAGCACATTCAGAGAGTCTATGAAGTTATTACAAGTCACAGAAAGGTATGCAATTAAAGTGTCTTCCTAAGCAAAATATCCTTCTTCAGGAATTTTTATCTTGATATTTCTATGGTCTGTGTGGTCACAGGAAGTCAAAGTTATGGTGGTGGCTTAGAAGTTCTTTTCTCTCTGTCTGTAATTTACAGGGCATTGCTACAGATGGGGCAGCAGAGATCTGCGGTAAGCTGTTCCATGGGGTGGGGGAGCAGTTAGAAATGATAAGGCCAGAGATCTAAAAGACTTTTAGACCCTAACTGGCAGACTTTTAAGTAAACTACCACAGGTATGTAAATAAGACAGTGGATGAAAGGCAAGTTTGTAGTCCCTTTAGTGTTACTGCTCAGTCAAGGGATAGGGACCACTCTGGCCAGGAACGGCAAGACCGTGGATTGGGTGGATGAGTAGGAGGAGCTGACATTTGCTTCTGACCTGAGAGGCAGGGGTGTGTTGCCGAAAAACCGACAGTGCTGGAAAGAAGCCTCATGTCCCCAGCCTAAAAGGAGATGTCATATTCAGGGAAGTCACAGAGAAAGAACCAGAGTTAGTGATGCCACAGGGTCAGCAGCGTGGCAGCAGTGATGTCAGTATCTGTTTCCATAACCCACCTAACCCTACATGAACAAGTCTGCCTACAGGGGGCGGGTAAGTATCAGAAAAATGTGGAGTAGGTGCAGCCACTGGCAAATTGGCAAGTGGACATCTTAATGAAATGCACTGCTCACAGTCACCATATTGGAAAGAGGGCCCCACACTGTCAGATCCCTTTCTAATTCAAGAGAAACTAGAAATTAAGACTTCATTAGCAATCATCCCTGTTCAAACCCAGAAAAGATATCATTTATAATGACAACCAAGGCACAGACTATTCAGAAATAAATTAATGAAAAATGTTAAAATGATTCTGATAAATGACTTAAAAAAGAAAAAAAATGATGATTGAATGAACAATAGAATGCACCATCCTCTTCAGTTGGCAGACTCAAATTTGGGGGACATAGAACATTTTTTCTCCAAAATAAATTTAGTATCTGAATGCAAATTTACTTAATAAACCCGAATGGATTTAAGAAAAATTTCTGAAAGGTGATCCTAAATTACTTCCAGAAATATACACAAATATACAAATAAAATAATGAGGAGGGATGTTTGAATTTGTAATATTAGGCACACTCTGGAAAAGGATAAAATAGGACCAACTGTAGGAGATATTAATCTATGGTCATGGAAACAGTATAGAAATAGTGCACTGAGAGTATGAATGAAATAGAATACATTTCAAGAATAGATGTGGATATTTAAGAGATTTTAGTAATATTATAAAACTGACACTTAAAATCAGTGGATTCAGGTACTGGTGTAATTAACTAAATCATTAGAAGGCCTGGTACATTGTCCGCACTTTTGACATTAAAATAAATTCCAGAAAATTTTTTAATTAAAAATAAAACACTAGAAATAACCCAACATGATTTAATCTGTTCAGATAGTCAAGCGAGAAGAACTTTCTAAAAAGCTTTTGGAACAAATACCAACAAGAGCAAAGGCCTAGCAACACAGCAAGGCCAGAAACGCCCCCTGTAAAACAAAACTGACCCTTGCCCAACCCTCTCTCACTGCCCTGTATTGCTCTCTGATACTTTCTATACTTTCTTCTTCCCTTTAAAGTCCAGTATCTTGGAGAAGTGCCTGCGCTGATGACTCCTCCAGGGCTCAGAGCCCTGCATCCCCCACGGCCCTCACCACGGCACTGAGAAAGGAGTTGCACTGCCTGTGGCTGCGTGTTTCAAACCAGTGGGCATTTTCAGCTCCTGTTTATTTGATTACCAGGTAGCTTTTGCCGTGGACAAATATTTTCCTCTCAGTGGAATGTTTTCCCCCCTTAATTTTTGTTTTAATTAAATAAATATTAAAAGCCCAGGCAGAAAAGTGTGTGTGCACATATGCACACACACAGATACACACAGATCTGTTTTTTAAAAGCTACCTAAGTGTAGTCCTCCTCCGCCTTTTCCTCAGTTTAGACAATTAGAGGTGGGCTTTAGCCCTTGCTTTTATGCCCCACACAACCCCCTTTCTCACTACACTCCTTTTATTCAGTGTTCAAATCCCTCTTAAGCCAGGTTACAGCCTTCTCTGTGTTGCCTCAACTCGTTTTCTCTCAACTGCACTGCTATTCTTCTTTCTCTTGGTGGACCTCTCTTCTCCCATTTGCCATGTACATGGCCCTTTTCCCCAAGGCCTCGTCTTCAGTCCTCCACCTGGCAGGACTGAATCGCCCCCACAGCCTCACCCACAGCTCCTCTGAGCTCCTGACTAGTGAAACCAGCTTAACAATGGACATCACCCCTTAGATGTCCCATAGACACTTCACACTCAAAATGTCACACACAGAACCATCTCCTCGAAACCAGCTCCTCCCCTTACACTCCCCCTGCAGATCTGCTCTCTGGATGGGTCACTGAAAGTCAACTCAGCAGCTCTGCGGCCCGCCGCCCCGGTCCTGCAGTCCCCACTGCAGCAGTCACCACTTATGCCACCCATGTCTCTCTCCTTCTGCCCACGGCCTCTCTGCAGGCATGTGCCAATTGTTGTCTGGGTTACCTGGGTTGGTCCCCGAAATATCCTTTCCCCCAAAATATGGGCCTCCCCCCAAAAATAGTATCTTCCATTCTGCTGCCAGAATAACCAGATATTCTGCAACATAAACATTATGCAATTCTCTTACAAATATTCCAATATATCCCTGCTTCCTTAAGGATATATTGAAGTCGAAGCACACAAGGCCCATCGTGACAGAGGCCTTGTGCACCTGATATTCCCACCTATGGATCCTTTGTTCTAGCTCTACTTGTTGTTCTTCAGTCTGGCCAAGCCACTTCATGCTGTGTACACATATATGTCTCCACCTCTCTGCATGAAGTGTCCACTCCCTCTACCACAAAATTGAGAGCTAACTTCCTTTCACCTTTCAAGATTCAGTTCAAATATTTCCAGCTCTAGGAAGTCCAATTTGTGTTCACCTGCTTAGCAATCCATTAACTCCTTGCCATGCCTCGCCTGGCCTGGGAAGTGCAGACACCAAGTCTTACCTGTCTTGGTCTCCCCAGCAGTTGATGCAGTGTTTGGCATAGCAGTACTCAATGTTTGTTGGTTGGATAAATGAATGAATCAGTAAAGAGATGAGAGGTCTAAAATCGCCCCCAGTTACTCAGCTGCCATTTTGGAAAGTTTATTCTGCGGAGTTAAGGAAATGTCAGTGCAGGTGGTGGGCAGTCAGAACAGAGGTGAGGGCGTGGGGGAGACAGGCCTGTTCCTGGAGAGCGCAGGAGAGGAGTGGGTGGGAGAGCACTGGAGAGATAGGGAAAGGAGGGGGCGGGTGCAAGGAGATGTTGAAGAACAACTGATATTAAATGCAGTAAATTAAATGGAGAACATAATATATGAAGGGAAGATCAAGTTAACACAGCAAGGGTGGAAAAGGCAGTACCAGAGATGCAGAGCTCTCACTTCATCCCTCACAGCATTCCACTTATGGCACCCGCCCTCTGGGAAGGCAGCGTCAAATTCTTGAGAGACTGGTGTTTGTGCTGTGGGTGCTCTAAGTACAAAACGGTATCTTATGGCTTCCAGATTTTAAGACTGATAGATTATTTCTCTTATGTCCCATGTCTGAGTTCTCAGGCAGCAGGATCATTCACTGGTGGGGGGAGAGATATTGTGGTTAACAACTCAGGGTTACTCTAATAATCTCAAAGGACAGTGGGGAATTCATGAAAACAAATAGAAGAGAAATTTCACTCAGAAAAAACCATTTGCCATATAGAACCTTGTGGGGGCATTGGGGGCAATGTTACCGCCACCTCATCTAATAGTTGTATGTGAGTGTGTTGAAACTACAAGCTCAAGTCACTTAAACACGTAGGAGAACCAGGGTCCAGGCTGTGGTGCTCCAGACATGGACGGGAAGATGAAAAGTCTGACTACTGCCTCCGACAGGATCACTACAGTCGGGGAGCACAATGGACATGGGCACGATTATGCACCATCAAGACAAGAATCAAGTACAATTCATGCCTAGACAGGAGAGCAGATAATCTCTAAAAAGTGGAGGGGTCCCTGTCAAGGCTTGGCAAGAGTCCTTCCAGGCAGAAAAGCAGAGAAAGGTAATTCAGGCGAAGGAGACTAGGGTTGGTGGCTGCGTGCAAGGCCTAACGAAGCACGGGTGGAGGGCTCCAGGGTCATGTATCAGTAGCTGTTCCCCTTCAGCAGCTAAGAGGCATAACTAAAAGGCAGGTGGGGTGTCATTAATGATCATGGGGAAAACTGGGAGGAGGAAACTGAGGTCAGGAGGTCACCACCAAAGGCAATTTATTTTAGAGGAACAAAAATAATTCAAAAAGCACTTGGAAATTCTATCTCCCATGAATGAAAAGAACACAAAATAAGTTTCACTCCAGCATTGAATACAGAATAACAGACTTCCTACTCTCAGAAATGGATTGAATTTTCTAATTCGTCAGGGATTATTTAGATAATAGGAAAACGAATAAATCTGAAAAATCTCTCTAGAATAGCTGTTACTCCATCCTGTTATGTAGGGTAGAGTTAGGCTGAATTATTTAATTGGTATTTTAATGAGACTATAAAGTTCTAAAAGCCCTATCAATTTCTCCCAAAAGCGTACAATTTTTCCTTTCATGACATTTATTTGACTTAATTAGAACAATAACTTTTTTCCAAGGCTTTTTTTGTGTGTGTTAAAATACCTAATGATATGCTGCCCCCAGAATGTTGTTGTTATTATTAATGCTGATAATACCCCCAATAAGACATATTTACCATTATGACTCATTTTGGAATAACAGGTCATTGGCTTAAAGTCCTTTTGAAAATAAGAAGAATAAACGAACATAATTTCTACACCAGGGACAGCAGCTGCACCCTTCATGGAACCTGGTCACTAAACACAGCAAAATCAAAGATGAAACTCAAATCAGACACCAGGCCACAAAGCATAGTTGACTGAAGATGCCACAATATGACCTTTCATTCACTGAGGGAACCAGATGCATTTCTATGTATAATGTATATTTTTAAAAGCAATTATTTTATATATAGAATGTAATTTAGGAAAAAGAAAACTCCATCTGTAGACTTATAAACAGGAAGCACAAAGGGTGCCTTTGCAGACAAGAACCTGCATGCATAAATGCAAAGCCTATTGACAAAAATCCTTTCCTGTCTCCTAAGTTTAAAAAAAAAAACTACTTCAAGGCAGTGGTGAGCTGAAAGGTTTCAGATACAAAACGTGCACATCAACAGCCTTCTAGTAGATAAAAGTGCACCATACATAATAGAAAAGATAAGGTTTCCTATGGAAATCTATTTTGAGATGCAACAATTTAAAGGCAACTGAGAGCTCAAAACCAAGTTCAACCAAGAGGAACAGAGCCCAAGCAAATGTACGGAAATGGACAAAGACATTGGAGAAGGAGGGGATCTGTGTTCTACCGATACTCCAGATCAGCAAATTCATCCTGAATTCAAGCCAGTGATGTGTCATGAGGTCACTCAAGGAACCAGGCAGAAACCATCAGCCAGAAGAAATAGGAACAATATCAAAGGCAGGTGTGAGATGTGGAAGGGGTGACCCGGTGCACCTTGCTGCAATGAGGCAGGATGCGCTTGCGGGCTTTCTGTACAGGCTGACTGGCTCACATGACTCTGTTTAGAAGGATATCAGCCAACAGCTGTGCCACACGGGCTACAGCCTGAGCTGAGTCACATCTAGTAACGGTTCTGAGTTCATCCTTAGACGACATGACCAGAAGGATCTGAGAATCAATGGTGGAGACATATCTGAATAAGTATTCCATTTCATTCCTTGGCAGTAAATCTTCAGCTTTGTACAACATAAATATTGACAAAGATATACACAGGCACCCTATTTGAAAGCCTGACTGCATAATTGCATCTAATGGAAAAAAGCGGGCTCCGTTTCGGTATGCTAGGACATTGTTTGGCTTGGTAACCGATGCTTCTGAGACCCAAAGCATACTCTAGTATAACCGACAGCACAGAAATCTCCACTGATGACTTACTCATTTCAGGGTATTCATAAAATAACCCCAGTTTGCTCATGGGATACAGATGGTTTTCCCGTTCCCATCGTGGGTTGGTCTGTTCTGCTCCCGAAATTGTGGCATCATTAGATTCATGATCCAGCTGTCAAACAGATCAAATTATAAGGCAGGATATTATCAGACCAAGGTCATAAAAGTATTACTGATATCTCAAGCTGAACACATCATCTTCCCAAGAATTTAATTTCTTGTTTTCAGGATAAATTTCTTTTTATTGCTGCCTCCCTACCCTCAAATATTGTGAAAACTAGTCCTGACTACGTGCCTTGGGTTTACCAAAATTGTAACGACTACTACTACTTTATCTCCTACCTCCTTTTCAGGTGGGCATTTTAGCTTTTAGAAGATGCCTTCCCTCATTTGTCTTTTTTACCCCCACTTTTCTGCTATTATCCACCATGGCCTTTCCAGTCTGAAAATCGTCAGAGAAAATAAGTAAAAGAAAGAAATACAGGTTCTGTGAGCTGGTGATAAGTGCTGTGGAGGAAAATAAAGGAGAGTGAAGAATGTGTGCTAGGGAGGAGTGGGGATGGGGCAGTGACCTTTGAATAAGGCAAAGACGGGAGCAAAGGGGTTTGCAGAGAATGGGCAGAGGAAACAGTGATCACAGGCCTGGAGGTCCCTCACGCTGGACAGAAAGCATGGAGACTGGTGTGGGCCACAGTGAATAGGAAATAAGTGGTGGTTTTGGGGGTGGAGCCTTAGAGGCTGCCGTGAGGATGTGGGCATTTTTCCCTTTGAAGGAATTGCGGAGCCCTGGAGGGTCACCGAGCAAAAAAGTGATACTCTAATTTGGATAGAACAGGTCCAAGACCCTAATATAAGCTGAACAAATCAAGGGCCAAAGAAGTGACATGCCACCTCAAATTCAGTGCAGAGCTTGAAAGAAACACAGCCTTGACTCGCAGCCCAATGCTCTGCCCCCTTCTGGATGCTGTCCCACAGAGCTGTCTCTAACGTTATGTTTTTTCCTCACTCAGAGGCTTGTGGGCCAACTGAATGCTTCCCCCTTTTTCAAATGGCAATTTGTCCTGAAAGGAAATCAGAGTTGGCAGTGAAACAAGGCATGGACCTGTAGCCTACAGAGCTGTTGTCTCTGAAAGCAACAGGTGGCACGTGGTTTACTCGTGGAGTTCAGCAGAAGAGACAGAGCAACAACAGACAACTTAGCATCTGGCTGAGCTTCGGCTGACAGCACTGCACGTTTGGATGGATTTCAAATTTGGACAGTGAGGCGGCTTCACACGAAAGGCAGGTGTATACATCATACATGCCCACACGTCTGTATGCATACACACGTAGACACACACAGAGCATATGATGTGACTTGTAAAGAGCTGCCTCTGCTTGGTTTCCCACGGCCTCTAATTTCAGCATTAACCTTTCATTGGCCATGCTCCCAGGTCTGCTACGAGATTTCTTTGCAATGGAACATGCCCTTCGCTTCACAATCTTTCCCCACTTCTTTCAATGACATTAGGGGAAGAGCAGGGAGCCCTGGGAAATGCTGGGGATATGGACTCGAGATACCGCTGAATCTGAATCCACACTTCATGGCTTATTTGTTATTTAACTTTATTTACATTCAAAATGCAATTGTTGCAGATCTCAGAAGATGATTTACACTCACTGCTATGGCAGAATGTTGCGGTTAGTAGACTCACCACTGGATCCTCTTATTCAACACGTTCTTCCAATATTTCAGATATTACTGTATCACAAATGCCCATTTCTATATTTTGATATCTGCTTTTCAGTATAATTATCTTCCTTCTTTATTCTCTAAATCTTATGGTTTTAAAACATTTTTCTGAGAAGTGTTCCACAGGCACTTTACATATGATAATTTGATAAAGAGATCCTGGAGATCAAAACCACATTTAAATCCTGAGATAAACTCAACTGTGTCATATACATGGCTAGGTTTAGTCTGCTTACTTTGTTACTTTGTTTAGTAATTTTTGTTTCAAACAACAAGATCCTTCTGTATAGCACAGGGATCTACACTCAATAACTTTTAATAGCCTTTAGTGGAAAAGTATATGACAAGGAATATATATATATAGTCCAAGAATTAAACAAGAATTAACACAATATTGTAAACCAACTATAGTTTCAACAAAAAAAGTTGAAATAAAATTGAGAGATGAAACTTCCACTGCCCAGGCTGCTATGAGGATGAAAAACTTCAAAGCAGGCCAGGTATTAGCAACCCCCCTGACACAGCAAAACCCCATGTGGGGTCTTCCTTTTGAGCAGCACAGGCTAACCGGCTGTGGTCACCTGTAAATAAGGTTGAAGTCACTTAGACCCTTGGCTTGGGATCACCGTGGCCACAGGGGTGGGGGTCACTGTAGCACCTACGAAAATGACGGGGCCAGCCTGCTGCTGAAGCCACTCCCCAGGCTGCAGCCCAGAGCGCTGCAGGCAGGTCTGTGGTCCGGCTGGGGGCGCACAGCTCCACAGCCCCTCGGAGCCCTGCAGTGCGGGTGGCGCTGGGACCGCACTCGTCCATTACCCTCCCTGGCACCCAGACTCGGGATTCTCCTGGGGGAATTTTTCTCTGCCTCATACTTCCTGTCTCAGCCACTTGTGGAATCCGGTCCATGCCCCAGGGAAGAAGGGCTTTTACCCTCTGGGACCCAAATCCATCACGGTTTGGATCCAGAATGAAACTTCCATGTTAACTCACCTGGCGCTCCCTTCTTGTGCTGAACTGCCCTCCCCCGTCGATGGCATTAGGTCATATTAGAAGTCCCGACTTGCTTGTCCTTAGCTAAGACTCTGAGCCTCTTGCTCAGTGTTCCTGAGTGGAATCACTCATCTGTGGCAGAAAAGCTTGGGCTGTCGTCTACCCATCATTGTCCACGGTCTTTTGGGCTTTCTGTTGGTTTAAGGTTCCTGTGCAGGGATATCAATTTGCACATGAGAAGCAACTGTAGACATTTTAAAAAATACAGACACTGGATCCTCCCCCCTCTCCTGCCAAGGCTGGAAGCTTTCTCCCTCTAGCAGGGGTTACACAATCATTTGCTTGGGAATTGACCACACATATTGGCATAATCATAGTATATTGCCCTTTACTCTGTGCTTGCCACGTGGCATTTTCTACTTCATGTTGTCTTTGTACCTTCATTATCACATTTAATCCCTGCATTATAGATTATCACCATTTCTGTTGAGGACACTCCTACTTGCTAATCTTGAATACAAGTATCTTTGATTCTCTTAAACTATTTCATTCCTGAGTTTCCTGTTCCTGAATTTAAAGAGTGAATTATGGACGCATGTATTTAAGATTCTCTTATTATATGTATCTGACTCATCCTCTAACCAAATCATATCTGGAGAAGAGAAATTTTCTCTTTTAAACATTTGCTTTTTCTTATTATATAGTAGTGCATACACACAGTGGAAAATGTAGAAACATATAAAGTAAGAAAATTACAGCCATACATTATCTAAACACCAAAGGACTATGCTATGTCATTTTGGGCATTTAACTATTTTTCTTTATATTTTATCATAAAATTTCCCTAGGAAAGTTGCTTAACCCTGGAATTGTACTAGCCTTTTGTCCAGTACAGAATAACATTCCCAGAAATGACCCCAACATCAAAATAGTATGTGAGGCTGGGAAGGCCACAGGGCACTCAGCTTATTGTCTGAGTCCTACAAAGAATGCTGTTAATTCACTGATGTTACGCATTCGATGCCTGTGAGTCAGTCACTCACTCAGCTGGCTCGGACTGAGACCTACTTTATACCAGGTGCCGATCCAAGTGCTGGGGAGACCCCAGAGGGAGCCTGGATCACGGCATCACTGTCCTTAATTTGCTCCCAGAATCCTACTCAAGAACCCTACATGGGATAGGGGGGGCGGAAGCAGGTGAGATATGGTGAAATTCATTTCATTATGTTCCTTTAGACATATTTAAAAAGCATGAAAATAGTCGCTAATTTTGGTAAGTTTTCTTTTCCTTTCCTATGTATTTTTGAGGATGGGTATAGTTTTGGTGCAGCAAGAGTAATTGATAGATCTTTGGTATGTTAGGATTTTATATGAAAAATTAAGAAGGAAACTGCACTTATACAAAGAGAAGAGGCAGTGAGGAAAAAACAAGCTACCCTCGAACTTGGCTACAATTCAGAATTCCTGGTTTTCAAAAAAGGGAAACATAATTCAAAATAAATTCCCTAAATATTTTAGCCCATAGTAGAAATACATGGAGGCAAAGTTCAGCTCACTGGAAGCTAGAACAATGTGCTTACTTAAGCGAAGGTATAAACAGACCACAGATACTATAATGCATCCTTTATTTTAAACTAGTTCATGTGAGCAAGTTTCATTTCACATAAATTGCTAAGTAACAGTTTTGGAAATATATCCTTCTTGATTGGTAAAAATAGCTCACGGATTACCAGATTCAACAAAATTTAGTATTAAATAATTTACTTATTTCTTTCAGGAAATTCTTTTGAGTAATCTGAGTTAAGTGTTTCCTCTATCTGATCTATTACTTTTCACAGAGAAAAGTAGTATTATTTGCACATGACCTACTTTTACTCCTCTGGAAATATCTGACTGTGAGCTCAGGTTAAGGGTTGTCTACTGCACAGTAGGGAAAAAAAAGTTTCATTTCACAGCGGAGATCAGAATCATTTTTTTGAGGGGCGTGGTGAGCTGGGGGACAAGGGAAATTCCTTTGTTTCGAGACAGACCCCAGGAATCCACACTGAAGCTGAAAGATGAAGCCCTTGTGAAGAAATGTGGAAGGACACACTGACACGAAAATGTGTTCATTCTGCAAAAACAGAAAGAAAGAAAGAAAAAATAATTTAACTGCCCTATAAAGAGAATGGACAGAAACTTGGTAATAAGGGAGAGAGAAGGAAGGTTAAGAAAGGGAGGAGAAACAATGAAAGGAAACTTGGATGCGGTGGGCAGAATACCAGGTTTCTGGAGCCTACAATGAAGGATGATAAGAAAAAAATACAGTTTAACAAAAGTTACAAAGTTTAAAATAGTTTAAAAATTAAAAAACAAAGTTAAAAAAATAAATTTTTATAGTGGCATGGAAGATTTTAAAATGATGGAGGTTTTTTATTTCAAAATTCAAGTTGTTTGAGTTTCTCCCCCATGCTACAAACAACAATAACACCTGCTTGTGTAAGTGGTTTTGGGGGACACCACAGAGAGGGACGAGCTCTGCAGTTAGGTTGGCCAGGAGCATAATGCTGGTGTGGAAGGCAAGAAAGAAGAGAGATCAACAGTTTCATGAAAACAGATACTCAAAGCCAGAAATTATCTTAAAAAGGTTAGTGTGGTAGGCAGAAAAATGTTCCCCGCCAATATGTCTATGTCCTCATCCACAGAACATAGGAAGAGGTCAGATTCCCTGGCAAAGGGGCCTATGGTTGCAGATGTGGTTAAGGTTGCTAACCAGTCGACTCTAAGAGAGACCAGCTGGATTATAGATTTGGGCTCAGTGTAATCACCAGGGTCGTTAAAGGAGGAAGAAGGAGGCAGAAGAGGGGAGAGAGGAGAGGAGATCTGACCACAGGTTCAGAGTCAGAGGCACACAACCATGCTGACCTTGAGACAGAGAAAAGAGGTCACAGGCCAAGAGACGCAGGTGGCCTCTGGAAGACAGAAAAGTCAAAGATACAGTTTCCCCTGAGGCCTTCAGAAACAGCCGTGTCAACACTTTGACTTCATCAGGCTTCTGCGTTCAAGAACCCTACAAGGTTAAATTTGTGTTGTTTAGTGGAGACTTTTTCTTTTTTCTTCCTACTACCATGATGTTTGGGGATACTAGTTACAACAGCAACAGAAAGCGAATACAGTAAGCTCCTTGAAATGTTCAGAAATTGCAGATAACACTGGACTGTCCACTTTGATGTGGGATTGGGCTTATGTGAAAATCAAAAGGACAGTGTGACCTTTGCTAACATCTGCTTTTCTCATTTTTAGGAAGAGAACAGTAAGTCAAAACCTCTGTTGTTATTATTTTAGACAGTGTCTCTTAAAACATTATGTAACCCTGTGCCTTAGGACACTAAGAGAGTCTCTGTTCTTAGAAGAACCTGGATTCAGAGAGATAGGGTCTTACATCTGAGTCCCACAGTGGTCTCTTATTGGCAATGAGAGCTTGGGCAAATCAGTTACCCTCTTTAAGCCACAGGATCTTCATTTGCAAAAGGAAGATAAGAATAAGGATTGTTTGGGTGATTAAATTGTACACACACACACATGCACACATACATATATGTACAACATTTAATACAGTGACTAGCACATACTAGGCACTCAACAAATTCCTGTTATGGATTTTTAAATGCATATATAAAAGGAGGAGAAATTTGCAGGAAGTTGTAGGAAAACTTAGTTCAGGGCCCCAAAAAGGGCTCTGATCAGTCAGTCCCCAGTGCTGTGCTAATAAGCAGAGACTATAGCACTTGAGGATTTATGTTAAACATAAAAAGGAAGGTATTTAAACATAATTATTAAACAGCAGGTACATTTATAATGTTGGCTGGATCATCTTATCTGGAGAGCTTTAATAAGCAGAGAGTCTCCCCTGTTCTAGAGATGGCCACGCAGGAAAATGACGTGGGTGGGTGGGCCGTTCTCACCCCAAGATCACATGACTGAGTACTCACGGAAGTAACACATCTTGTATGTTATTCCAGATGGACTGTCCTCCCATGATTATTGTCAGCTGTGTCATCAGTTCAAGGAGACAACCACTTGAGTCACACTGGAATATTAGAAAGAAAATCTCATTTAAATTTTGGATAGCTCTAACATGAAATAAAGTCATTATTTTATGCCTAAAATATCTAAGGAACAGAGAGTAAAGACACTCTTCATTGGGCAACTAAGAGAAAACCTGAAACAGGTTAGACTGTCAGAACACAAAGCTGTATTCACACCTCTTCATTTCTGTATTTTTACAGCCAATACACCAGATCTCACAGATAAGTCACAAATCTGCCCTTAAAGAATGTGTTGTAGAAACACGAGGAGTAGTAGTTGACAAAGTGGAACAAGAACACCTTCATGGCTGGGTTGTTCTCATAGTCAGTCTGGTCCTTGGGAGCTCTGCAGCTAGAATAAAGAAAAGTTAAGTCTGCAAAATTGTGAACGGCTTTGAGACCCTAATCAAAGCCACGGACACATGAGTTAACACGCTAAATATGTATGTGTATATATATATATACACACACACACAATTCACACTGTTTTCATATCAGCTCTTTTGAATTTCTTAACATATCCACTATGTTAATTCCAACTGTACACACTGTTGTAAGAGTTTCTCCCACTAAGAACGAAATATCTCACAAGGCAAAAAAAAAAGTCACCCGTTCCTTAAAATTTATAAGCACATAAGTATCTAATGGGCAAGAAATTTCCTTTATCAGGTGTAATTTGAAAGAAAGCTACTTCTAAACATCCTGCTAAATAATATTCTCTTGTCTCCCTGAACGGCAGTAAGGTAGGACTATTGAAGAAGACAAACAAAACACGGGGCAACTTGCTAGAAGCATTTGGGGAACATAAAACGGGTCATCCTTCTAGTTCAGAATTTGAATTGGTCTTAGTATTTTCAGAAGATGACAACTGAGCAGACCACTGGGAGAACCACCCAGCCACATGCAATGTGTGGGAAGCACTTAACTTAGGCCGCTAAGCCGCTGGGTGGGATACAAGCCAGAGAGAAGAAACATTTATTATAGAAGTCGCAGCTGATGAGAATAGAGCTACACTAACGGGAACAGCATGGGGGGAAGACATATAACAGTGTGATTAATTGTCCTCTCCGTAACGCACAAGCAAATCTGCCACTGGAACCACGACCCTCTTCCACTTATTTGCAATACAGAGACTATTTACTTTCAACAATAGGGTACATTATCTAATGTAATTGAAATTATTATTAAGCACTGACATATTTACACAGAGTTTGGACATACTAAAGCTTCCTTTGTCCCTTTTACTAATGCAAAAATGGAGCTAATTCACTTCTCACATAGGCTAGAGAAAATACGTTTACACTTGAAGTTAACTAAAGACTGTAATGTACTGCAATTGAAGTGCTTAAAAGATAGTCTCTGTTTTGACCTTGTTCTAAAACTAGTGTAGAAATTATCTCAGCTGCAGGAGGACCTTACCAGAGTCAGTCATCATGATTGCCACTTTCTCATATATGGCGTTCAGGGTCACCATGATGATAAAACTGATGAGGGAAGCAGTGATGGGCGTGGCCCACCTGCACAGTCAGGTACTTTTGGATTGGGTCTGTTCCATTCAGGTTCTTGGGAAGTTTTGCAGAAAATACAATGAACACTGAAAGTCCTTAGACAATGATCCCAATAACTGAAGCAATGGTCAACAGGACCTGACAACCCAAAAACCCAGCAGCATAAGACTCACTAATGATCGTATTTTTACACAGAAAACTTGCCCCCAACCCAGCTTAAACAGAAAACATGCATGTGTTGTAAACCTCACATAAAAGTGAGAAGTGATATAAATCGCACGTAACTGCCATGAGACGTGAATATCAGGCATGTTAAATTTTAGGGGAGGAGGAATGAAAGATGTCAAAAAGAATGAGTGCATCCAGTAATGTAACATGCTGACAGCAGGAGCAGCTGTGTGCAGGGCATAGGGAATATATGGGAACTCCACTTTCTGTGAATTTTTCTGTAAACCTAAAACTGCACTAAAGAAGGAAGCCTGTTAAGTATATTTTAATGGGTGAAAATGGGGTAACTGGTGGCATGATATTTTGGAGGGAAGTCTGTGATAGCAGAACCAATGAAAGTATCCCTTCTACATCTGTAGAATTACTTAGGTTATGAACTAGTTGTAACCCATGAAGGGGATATGCTTCCTTTCAAGGGAGAACCTATCACTGATTCAGGGGTCAGCAGGTGCTAGCTATCGTCTTCATTCTGAATAAAACCAGTGAAGCTGTGGACATGCCCTGAGGGAAACAGTGGAAGTGACAGCAGGTCTCTGCTGATGAAAGCTTCACATGCTTTTCATACTCCTTGAGATCTTAAAATGGCAGGTATTCCTACTCCCTGCATTTACATAAGTTTCATGTCCCTGATCCCCTGTAGTTCTGACTGTGTGGACCCAAGGGCAGCGGGGGTGTCTGAAGCATAATTTGCACGTGGCTGATAGGGTTTCAGTTCCTCACTTGGCAGGTTTTTTCCTGCCCATTGAAGAATGCACATTAAAGATCCCATTTTTAAACTGTTTTCCTTCCATCTACCTTCTTGGTCATAGTCCAGAAGCATGTACTCAGTGTCCCTGGCTGCTCCTGATGACTGCCCCAGACAGAAAGCTACAAAGAATGTGAATTTCAGGGCTAAGTGAACCACATCATGTTATTTACAGTAACAGCGGGTGGCTGGCTTGCACCTGCAGGGGAGAGCAGAGGGAGTGTTTACAAGCCCCCCCTGGAGCCACACTCCTGCATCTGGATCCCAGCTCCGATGCTAGCTGTGGGGCCTTGTGGAAATTTCTTAACCTCTAGGGGCTTCAATCTCCTCACCCATATAATGGGAGGATAATAATAGCAATTTATAGGACCATTGTGATGAGTCAATTAGTTACTAATTGTGAAAACAATTGGAACATTAACCGCAGGCATGTGAAAAACTCTACCTAAATATTAGCTATGAATATGGTGACCAAAGTCTTTTTTTAATTATTATTATTATTTTTTTTACATTTTTTATTGATTCATAATCATTTTACAGTGTTGTGTCAAATTCCAGTTTTCAGCACAATTTTTCAGTCATTCATGGACATATACACACTCATTGTCACATTTTTTTCTCTGTGATTTATCATAACATTTTGTGTATATTTCCCTGTGCTATACAATGTTATCTTGTTTATCTATTCTACAATTTTGAAATCCCAGTCTATCCCTTCCCACCCTCTACCCCCCCGTAACCACATGTCTGTATTCTCTGTCCATGAGTCTATTTCTGTCCTGTATTTATGCTTTGTTTTTGTTTGTTTTTGTTTTTTAGATTCCACATATGAGCGATCTCATATGGTATTTTTCTTTCTCTTTCTGGCTTACTTCACTTAGAATGACATTCTCTAGGATCATCCATGTTGCTGCAAATGGCATTATGTTGTCGGTTTTTATGGCTGAGTAGTATTCCATTGTATAAATATACCACATCTTCTTTATCCAGTCACCAGTTGATGGACCAAAGTCTTAAAAAGGCGTTTTTCTTAGTTTTTAAGCCATCAGTTTGTAGAGAAAGCATTTTATTTTCTCCTCTACTCTCTTTCATCATCCTTTCCTTCACAGTTAAGTCTTCATGCTTGTGAAAGGAATAACTTTTTGGTGTGTGTGTGATTAAATGTGAAAATTAGTTAAGGCTGAGAAAAATGTATTATAGAAGGTATATTAAGCCTTCCTCTCTTGTACAGCACATATAGGCCATTTAAATAGTATGCATTTTTTAAAAGTCTGCATAATAATTTTTTAATTATGTATTAAGTAAACATAAAAGTTAAGAATCCTTAAATGCTTACTATTGCCTCAGCACACATCTATTTTTCAAAATCCTCACAATTACCCTGTGGGGAAAGTAATATTATATCTCTTTTACAGATGAGGAAATAGAGCCACGTGGAAATGATGCAATTTGCCCCAAATGAAGCAACTTTTATGTGAAAGTACTGAAATACTCAAAGAGCCCAAAGACACACTAACTGTATAGCACTGTCTCCTACATGGTCTGTAAAATCAATTCTAATTCATTTCAGAGCTTTTACAAACTTGAAACATTTCCATTTTTCTTCCAAGCACTTAATGGGTTCAATATTTCTTAAGAAACAGGAAAGCTTTCCATTCTCCTTCCTTAAGTTTCTTATTTATCATCTTTTCTGATCATAAATTTAACATTTGCTCATTAAAGAAAATTTGAAAGCACTCAGTAATGGACAGAACTTCTGTCCTGTATCTGTCCCCAGTCTTAGAAGAGGACCCAGAACTTGCTTTAGGATAAGTAACCTCCCTTTCGTTTTTAGTCCTGTGATTTAACCTCGATTGACCCACTCTTTCTGAAGCACCAGAAGTAGATCTCAGTTGGTTTAAGACAAATAATACCCCTCATTGTATTGGCCTCGCACATGATTGGAGAATTGGCAAATAACCCAGGAAGAGCCACTATTATGTGAGGAGATATGTGCTGGTGCCCATGTGAATCATAAGCTTCCTCTATCAAGAGAGAAAGGGGCCAAAAGGGACCTGTCTTGGTTTGGATGGATGATCTGGGATGCTGCGTGCCTAGAAGCATCATGCTGAGACATCTTTGGACACAGAATGAAGACAGGACAAAAGCAGCCCTTGACATCATCTGGGCTAGAGTATCTCTCCTTGACTGAAGCCAGACCTCAGACTGGAGGTTTTCATTTACAGGAACCAATAAATCCCATGCATCCCCATTTTTTGGTTGTTATTTAAACACATTGGAGATTGATTTTGTCACCTGCAATCAAAAGACCCCAACTCTGAAAATGAATAAAAAATAAAATAAGAATAATTGCTTCGACCTTTAGACATAATTCCTTCAGAACGGTGCATTGTTTGTATATTACAAATCATTTTATATATTAATTTTATCCTCAAATCTATCATAACACTTTGACATGTCATAAAATATTTTCATGGACACACTTTTTCATGACTGCATACTATTCTACTTTGTGAAGGGTTGGAAGAATATTTTGGCTGAGATTTTATATATATATTTATACACATACATATAAAAGTATGTCTGTGACTTGCATCCATACTGACTTTTCCCTGCCATTTTGAAATAATTCCTGATTAAAAGTTTTTCAAAGCTGAATTAGTGGATTAAAACATATGAGTATTTTTGACTCTTGATATCAACTGCTAGACTGCTTTCTAAGAAGGCTTGAGGAGTACACCAGAATTTAACACAGCATTGTAAATCAACCATACTTCACAAAAATTATCCATAACTAGGCATGGTATTGGTGATCACTGGCATTTCATCCTCATAAACAGAGCTGTGTCACTTGAGAGGTGGAAAACTATTTCATTTTGATGTGCACTGAGTGAATTACCATTGAAGTGTGACATCTATTTTTTCCTTTGTGAATGTGTGTTCATCTTTTCGGCCTTCTGCGCTCCTGAGATTTTTTGATGTTACCTTTGAAGTGATCTGAACTCTCTATGTATTGAAGGAATTAGCCCCTGGTCGGATTTGTAAACAAATAACATCCTCTGGTGTTTTGTTTAAAATTAGGATGCTTCTGATGCATGGAAATCTTTGTATACTTTCCTCTGAAACTTACTGTTCATCTAGAGGCTGTATACTCATCCATATTTATTTCTAGTTTTTTTTTTCTAATTGTGTTACTTTTTAAGTGTTTCTGGAATTTATCACAATATATGGTTCACTGTATGATTTCAATCTTTTCTTTTCCCCCCAAGTAGCTAACAAGTGTTCTATTCACTGAATAACCTTTATTTATCTCCCTGATTTGTAATGCCTTCCATCTCTTATATTAAATTATTATTGATATCAGAGCCCATATCTGGACTTCCTGCCCTATTTTCTAATCTGGCTATTCTTGAACAAGTAAAACTCTCATTATCTTATTAATTATTATATTACTAATATTATTTTATTCACAATAAACCCAAAAGAATTTTATAATTTCTGATACTTTGGAGATATGATCTTTTAATCTAGAATCATGTGATTAAAGCACCTTTTATACCTTTCAGTAGTTTTTACTTTTATTTTTTGATAGTTCCTACTATCCTTTTGTTAGGCTATTTTTGGATATTTTACCTTGGCTGTTACACTTGGAAAATTTTAGAAATCTTAATGCCTCCAACTGGTCTCTTAATCAGACCCTGGAGAATCCTAAACTACTGATCTGATTTGAACAAATGAGGTGAAAAGAATTGGGTGAAGCACTGTGAGCAGAAGAGACTGTGGAACCTCCAGAGTGGCACCCTGCATTGGCTCAGATGTTCTCTGGAAAAAGTTTTCTCTATGAGACTACATAGTTCCCAGCTTGACTTTCAGTTTTCTCAGCATTTCACATTAGATTTTAAAAGTCTGTGGCAGGTTCTTACCCAGAAATAGAGCACTTGCACAAAGGGTTATATGTATACACTTTCCCCAGGTGGTAAAGGGAACACGCTCTTCTTCCTAATTAAAAAAACAAGTTTAGTCAATCAAGGGATTACACCAATGAAATGATATTTTTCCTAACTGGTCACTAAATCCTAAACATAATATAAAAAAATAATAATTTTCAGACATAGCCTCATTGTTTGTAAATGCATGGGTTTTTTTCTGTTTTTTTTCTTTTTCTTTTCTGTTAACGATGTCAAACGCACAACAAAATATGTACAGTGTTCGTTTTAATACTATTTTTTGAAAATTCACATGTGAACAGTAAACTGTTTCCCTGCCATGGTCTGAACACCTGACCAGGCCAAGCTTTAAAGCTCTATTCCTTAGCTTGCCTTTGATTTCAGAAGTGATGGTAGTTACAGCTTAGAGTCTGTGCAGGACAGAAAATATCACAGCTGTCTGCAGCTAACTGGTCTCTACTGTGTGTTTCTTGGTTGAACTTTATGTTTTAATTAGCTACAACTATGAAGTTTAAGAATTTCCATTTTAGAGTTTATATTTAGAATTTTTTAAGAGATGAAATCAGTAAGACTCAAGATTTACCTGGATTATAAAACCAGATATAGTATAATAATAGCTGTAACTAAGTACATGGCCCTTCCTCTCTGCCAGGAGGCCTTCCAAGTAGATTCTGTACATTACTTCGACCCGTCTTTACCACTGTCATGAAGAAGCAACTCTCTTATTCTTATTTTATAGGAAACAATGGCACAGAGAAGTTAAGTTGTCCAAGATCACTTAGGAAGTAAGCTGCTGTGTTCAAATATGAATTTAGGCAACTTCATTCGCAAGATCTCACTACCACGACGCTGGCCTCTCTAAACAATGGAGCATGCTTTCGCAAGTAAAGTAAAATACTTCAAATAAAAAACTAAAAAAAAATAAGGCAATTTTTTAAATAAGGAAGAATGATAAAGTTAAATGAGTCTTCATCTTCAATTTTTCAACAAGCATGTTTCAATGAAAATTTAAACTTATTAGTTGGCAATTTTAAATTTAAACTTGGCAGTTTAAATGACCAAAAAACTTTTCTTCAGTATTTTTTGTATGCTGCCAATATGATAAGTTTTTGTTTTTCAGGACTCAAAAGCATTATGAACATCTAATTTTGTCTTAGTTTCAGCTTTCATCTCTGAATGTACAGTCTTTCACCAACATACGCTTTTACCCACATCTTCAGTTGTAAACAATGGGAACTATTCATAATGGGGATTATTAGAAGCTTATTACATTGTAAAAGACCAATGTCACTTTCTATTGGTAGCTGAACCTCATTTTTGTTCATTTATAAAAAGAGGAGTTTGACCTACTCCCTCCATATCTTTTCAGTGCCAACATTCTGTAGATCTGTGATTCAATTTATTAAATCAATATTTGGAGACATTTTCAGATGATCCTAGTAAAAGCATTTTTTTCCCAAGAGTTATTCATGCTCACAACCTACTGTCCTGTTGCTGCTGACCGCAAGCACCATCAGCTCTAAATTATCTCAGCTGATGGAAAGAAGCAATAATACAGATGACTCAAAAATCATCTTTTCATAGCTCTGGAATGTTGATACAAAGATATATAGTTTTTTTTTTTTAATTTTGCAGCAGGAGTGGCAGCAATAAATTTACATTTCCAATTATGTAAAATGCCTAGCTCAAACACTGCTCAAATACTGATGGCACCTCAACAAATGTTTCCCTGCTTCTTCTACCCTTTCTCTGACTTTAGGATGAGAGTCATGCTTCTTTGTGCACATCCCAATAGGAAGGGGGAGCAGTGACCGGGACTTAGTTCAAGACAAAGGGGCACCTAGTCTACGATGAAAAGGAGGCTGCAATAATGAAGTTGCATGTGAAAAAATGGGAGTCAACTATAAAAACCAATTTGTCTTTCCTTCTACATCTGTGTCATTGCAGCTAATTTATATTTTGCATTTTTTTATTGGTGTTATGAAAGGATACAGATCAATGCCTCTTTTCATATACACTTATACCAGTCTTTTTCTTTTCCCCTTTTTTCTGTTATTATGAAGGAAGGACCTCACTTCTCTTCTGTGTCCACCATTCCAGGCAGTGCTCCTTCAACTTGGCTGCACATTAGAATAACCAGAGGAGCTTTAAAAACTTCCCTATGCCAGAATGCACCCCAGGCCACTGAGTACCATCAGAGTTTGCAGTGATGGAATCCAGGCACCAACATTTTTTAAGGTCCCCTGGTGATTCCAACATGCAGCCAAGGCTGACAAGTCCAGAAGTAAACACACTAAAGTGCATCTAAACAGCACCCGCTTTTCCTGGGTAATCTCATCTATCTCCACGTGGGGACAACGTGCCTCCTATTCTGGCCAGACTTGTTCTTCCTGCTCAACCGTGTCCCATTTGTACTCAAGCACTGCCTGGCGCCGATTCCAGAACTCCAGAAGTAAGGTGACTAACAGAGAGAGAGAACAGCAGAATGTGGATCTTCAGTGATGACTGATGCTTCAGAAATCTGTACTTAATATTTATTACACTTAACACTTTGGTAAATGGTTAATAAAATCACATTTTATTTATAGGCGATACTAAAGAGAAAAATGAGTTAATACCTTTTTTTTAAGAAAAAAGAAAATGAAGATAATTTATTGAACTTTTGGAAACAGACAAGCTCTCTAGCTCAAGGGAAAGGTATTAACGTGATGGTCAGAGGCAGGTGACTATCTGATGCTAAAGTACCTGCTTCCAGCATATTATGCCCACTAAAAACACAAATATCGGGGGGAAGGGTGGGTATATCTCAGTGGTAAAGCACGTGCTAAGCATGCACAAGGTCCTGGGTTCAAGTCCCATTACCTCCATTAAAAAATTTAAAAAAAAGCACAAGTAACTGTCACAATTTAAAAGCAATGCATGGTGCACCCTCCAAGCCTTCTCCTCACATCACTCTGTCTCTTCTGTCCAAAGGATCTGAGGGTGGGGAAGGGGATGAGAATACTTTAGTAGCCCCTGCATTTCTATTTTCCACCACCCCAGTCACACAAACTTAAAATAATATTCTTAAATATGGAAAACTGCCATTTTCCTCAATCATCGGTAATTTTTAGAAATCATCATTCTGTTTTAAGACTCGTAATTTTAAATAGTAGACAAAAACAACATGAAATGTTAATTGAAAATGTGGCTTCAGGGTGAATCCCCTAAGCCCTTCTTCCCACCAGACTGTTATCCCTAGGCCCCAACTCTAGAGAAATTGCAGAATAACCACTATGTCCTCCACCATTGTACGTGAGTCTCTACAATGCTCTGAGAATAAAGAGGAAAAAGACACAGTCCCTGCTTCCGGGAGCTCCTAGGTGCACAGGACTCATTGTGAAATGATGGCTGAGGAGGCGTGTTAAGAGGGCTTGGATAACAGTCAGCAGAGGGTGCTCGGGGCAGGGAGCCGGAACTGTAGCCAAGGCTCTCCCAGAGGAGAGAACCACTGTGGTGAGCTCTGAGATGCCCTAGAAGTGATCAGGTGAACTTATAATGTTAAGGCCATTTCTCCCTGGGGAGCTGCACATGCAAAGGAGGGAGGCCAAAGAGAGCCAGGTCCCTTCCAGGAACTGCAAATAGTCTAGAAGCGAGCACAGGGTGTGGGAGGCAGGTGAGGCAACCAGGTGGAGAGATCACAGGGGCACATCACAAAGGGCTCTGTGTGCCTCCAAGGTAGAGGAGACATGCAAAGTGATCTAGAAAGAGACAAGATAGAGGCAGGGAGGACTATTGGCAGGTTCATGTGAAGGCCTGCTGAGGCCCTGCCAGGAGGAGAGAGAAGAAAACATTTCAGCAGGTGGACGGATTGGCCACAGGTGTGATGGAAGGGCAGGAAGGGGACAAAGATGCCGACCAGCTTTCTGGCTTTGGCAGTGTCTAATTTATAATGCCATTCCCTGAAATAAGAAAGGCAGGAACCTCCTAGAGGAAAACATAGGCAAAACATTATCTGACATACATTTCAAAAATTTTCTCCTAGAAGAAATAAAAGCAAGAAAAAACAAATGGGACCTAATGAAACTTACAAGCTTCTGCAGAGCAAAGGAAACCAGAAATAAAACAAGAAGAAAACCTACGGAATGGGAGAAAGTTTTTGCAAGTGAAACCGACAAAGGCTTGATCTCCAAAATATATAAGCAGCTCATACGACTCAATAAGAAAAAAATAAACAACCCAATCCAAAAATGAGCAGAAGACCTAAACAAGCAACTCTCCAAGGAAGACATACAAATGATCAAAAAGCACATGAAAAAATGCTCAATATCACTAATTATCAGAGAAATGCAAATCAAAACTACAATGAGGTATCACCTCACACCAGTCAGAATGGCCGTCATTCAAAAATCCAAAAATGACAAATGCTGGAGAGACTGTGGAGAAAGGGGAACCCTCCTACACTGCTGGTGGGAATGCAGTTTGGTGCAGCCACTATGGAAAACAGTGTGGAGATTCCTCAAAAGACTAGGAATAGACTTATGACCATATGACCCAGGAATCCCACTCCTGGGCTTGTACCCAGAAGGAAATCTACTTCAGGATGACACCTGCACCCCAATGTTCATAGCAGCACTGTTTACAATAGCCAAAACATGGAAACAGCCTAAATGTCCATCAACAGGTGACTGGATAAAGAAGACGTGGTATATTTATACAATGGAATACTGCTCAGCCATAAAAAATAACAACATAATGCCATTTGCAGCAACATGGATGCTCCTGGAGAATGTCATTCTAAGTGAAGTAAGCCAGAAAGAGAAAGAAAAATACCATACGAGATCGCTCATATGTGGAATCTAAAAAACAAAAACAAACAAAAACAAAGCATAAATACAGGACAGAAATAGACTCATGGACAGAGAATACAAACTTGTGGTTACCAGGGGGGTAGAGGGTGGGAAGGGATAGACTGGGATTTCAAAATTGTAGAATAGATAAACAAGATTACACTGTATAGCACAGGGAAATATACACAAAATGTTATGATAAATCACAGAGAAATAAATGTGACAATGAGTGTGTATATGTCCATGAATGACTAAAAAATTGTGCTGAACACTGGAATTTGACACAACCTTGTAAAATGATTATAAATGAATAAAAAATATTAAAAAAAAAGAAGGGCAGGAAGAGGGGCAAGTCATGAGAGGAGACAACTGATTCAGTTCTGGCTGGGTGCCTGTGGGCTCCAGGAGAGATGTGCAGTAGGCAAATAAAAGTCTAGAAATCGGGAGAAAGTTCTAGGCTGAGCCAAGTAGTTTTCCTATTTCAAGAGGCTAATTGGTGTGAGTGGACAAGCTCACAAGAGGTGTATAGGGATAGCTCTCACCCTCCTGCATATGGGATGCATTTGGGAGCCTTTAAAAAATAGTGCACCACAGCCTGGAGTGGGGCCTTTGTACTGTTTATTATTTTTTAAATACTTCTTTTATTTTTGTGGGGAGTATTGAGCTTTATTTATTTTAATGGAGGTACTGGGAATTGAACCCAGGACCTCTTGCATGCTAAGCACGTGCTCTACCACTAAGCCATACCCTCCCCACCTTTTTTTGTTTTTAGACGTTAGCTCTACCCAGCAGTCAGGGTTGAGAATCAACCTGCAGAGAGCAGAGAGCCTTGGGGTTAGAGAACAAGGAGAAGCTGCCCAGAGCCCTGTAGACCCCACCAGGGGCAGCCGGAGATGCAGGGAGCCTCGGAAGGGCTATGAGGAATGTGAACTCAACACTCCCCAATGGCAAAGACGTCAAACATGTTTCAAGCACCCACTTCCCAGCAGTGTTTGTTCTGACTTTACTAGTATTCCAGTAATACTGAGTGAGAATAGAAATTATCTGGACACAGGGATCAAATTCAAATGCTGATTATGACCATTCTTAGTTGCATGATTACTGATTAAAAATTACTCGTCTGCCACGTGTAAAACGGGGGACCTAGCACAGTGCTCGTGGGCTGCTGTGAGCGTAATGAAATGACATCTATAAAGGCGCTCCTGACTCTCAGAGGTAATTGCTACTATTGTCCCCATTTGGGACACCAAGAAACAGAGGCACAGAAAGCTTCAAACATTTGCCCAAGATGAGGGTTGAGGTCAGGAATCAAGCCAATGACTTCTTGGATCCAGAGCCCAGGATCTTCTTACGAACAACACGGCACTGCCCAGGCTCCCTGCTTAAAAACCAGCCTCCCTTTGGCTCAGTTCCATGGCACCTGCACTGCACAGATGTCCTCACTGCCTGCCTGCCCTCCCGGTGTCTGACCCCAGCACTCCTCCCCCTGTCCCACACAGCGCTTCCTTGGGCACACCATCGCTCACGAGGCCATTGCTGTGGCTACTCGGATGTTTACACGGAAACGCAGGTGGCAGCCCAGCTTTTTGCTATACATGCTGCTGTCAGTGGAGGCAAAGAGCTCACAGTTGGTGGGGGAGGCCACTTGTGGTCTCCTCCTTGGCTGGAGAGCTGGATGAAATCCAGTTTTCCTTTGCAACTTAGACATCCAGCATGAGAGATATGTAAGGCCATCTGGCCTCTCAACATAGAAATGATGCCCCCGCAGTCGTTCTTAACATTGTAATCTCCTGGCTCCACCAGGGAGCACAGGCCATGGCCTGTTGTCCACCAAGTTTTGTTTCCTTGCACAACAGCTACAATGGGGTGAGTTAACACCGGACCAGAAAATCTACAAAGCCCTCGTGTACTATTTCCTGACACTTGCAGGTCACCAAAATACCCCAGATCCTCCAAGTAAACAACTAGTAAGAGGAACTGAGCTGGCTCGTCTGTCAGACCCCTGATGGCAGGACTGATTTGGCCTCTCCTGCTCTCGGGATGATCCGTTCTCCTTCTGTGTGCCCTTCCCCGAGTGAAAGGGACTGTTCTTTGTTTATGGGCTAGGGAGTATTTATGGCTGTCTGACCAGAACCTTCAAAAGTAGAGCTCTTGGTGAGAGTGGAAGCATGGCACCCACGTCTCATGAGCTCAGCTACTCAACAGCCTCATCTAGCCAAGACTGTGGCCAACACCAGGGGTCCATGCTGTTGAGTGTTGGGTCTGGAGAGCAATGCCTTCGCCACTGAGAAGCTGCCCCACCACTTGTGACCTTGTCCCCATCGAGGGGGAGGTGACGCATCCATGGGATGAAAGCCGCGAGGGCACTAGGTGACTGTGGACCAAGCTGTGACTGGCTGGTCCTGCCCCCCATGTGACCCATGTTATCCTCAAGTGCAGAAAATCCCCAAAAAGACCCCTGCTTGAGTGAATGGGTCACCTATAAGCCAACTGTTCTTGAGCCGCCTAAGAAGCAACACAGTATATACAGTGAGCCACCCACTCACTGAAGTCCCCAAGGCTCACAGCTTCCTAATGTGACACTAGGTAATCCCAGCAAACAGAAGACCCTTACTTTATAATTGACTTGAGAATTCTACTACCAACACTGCCTTCCACCTTCCACTTATGAAGTTCTTTCCACTCTATCCCCTGCTCTGCAATTGTGCAATCAGTCCAGAGCTCCTTCATGAGACAGGAGTGAAGGGGGAAGGGCACTGCCATTAAAAGAATGGCACAGCCATTAGCACCGAGACGGTGGAAAAGTCAACTCCCAGTAGATCTTGAGCTTCAATACACACTCACTGAAATACAGCAGGATGCTATATGGCACTCCCACAGGTGCCAGGACAGGTTCAAGGCTGACCATGAAAGGTCAAAGGGTGAGTGGTGGCCCAATTTCTGGTAATCGCAACACCTTCCCCAAAGCGGTTGGAATATTCCTCCCACTTATTAGCATATGAAGATACTGAGTGCATAAAAACTAACAACCACACCTCGTGGCTGCTCTCTCTGCTGAGGGAGACAGCCCACACTATGTCTGTGGAGTGTGTATCTACTTTTCCTTTAAACTGGAGCACCCAACCCTCACGCCTCATGGCCTTTCTGTTGCCTTCTGAAACAGCCCACTCTGTCTGTGGAGTATATATCTCTCTGAATAAATCTACATTTACTGAATTGTGGCTCTCTCTTGGATTCGTTCCTGTGCAAACCAAGGACCCACACATCACGAGGTGCATCTCAGGGACCCAAATAAGACCTGGGATACGGCCATCCTCTCCCCCACATTTTCCTGTATCATACATTCCTTCCCAAAGGATCTCACCTTGTGCACTCCAAAGTAGACGGCACTCATGTGTCCTGACGTGGATCTGCTTCTGTGTTTATCATTTCTTATGTCCACTAGAACGTCATCTTCATGAGGACAGGGATTTGGTTCTGTTCACAATGGAAGCACCAGCACATGACAGGTGCAGAAGAAGTATTAGCTGAATGAATAAGCTGTGGGAAGTCCTGGGAATTCAACCTGGAACTCCTAGCCACTTGGGCCCCAGCTCACTCCAGTTGCTCCCTCCTACTCATGGCTGACCTCTTGCCACCACTCTCTGCTCTGCCATCACCTGAGCCTGGATGAGCTGAGATGAGCACACACCACGGAGAGCATGGTGAATGGTTCACGTCGTTGCAACACACTCGCCCTCTGACTGCCAGGGGTTACTTAGGATGGATAAACTGAAGGGAGCACCATGTGCACCGCCCTAACCTACAACTCACTTGAAGCACCAGGAATGCACACATGGGAAGCGCAGGCCCTTTCCAACCTAAGGAGAGGGACTATGGGTGAGAAGAGGGTCTCTGTCAACTAACAGTCTCTTTACAAGCCCAGTCTTAGAAAAGCTCTTTAAAGACACTTTTGGTATCTTCCTTGTGTTTCGGTAATCCCTCTAGATTTTGTCATTTTAATCTATGCATCAGAAATACAGATGCTCTTGAAATCTCTATTGATTTTCAATGAAGAAAATCCTCAATTTCCTTCTCTGCTAGGAAAATTACTGCACTTTATATAAAAAAAGGCAGCTTCCTTTCATGAGTTTCTATCTTCAAACACCTAATTTCACAAGAATCAGTGAAGCAGGACATGAAAATCTCGCTGTGCTTTATCACCTACTGGTGGGCAGGAATGAAATGAATGAGTACTGATCTCATGAGATGGGAAGGCTGGGGCTGTCTTATTCCTGCTACAGATGGAAGGGTCCATATCTGTGAAGGGGAGGAAGGACCAAGGATGAGAAACCAACATTTTCTAACCCATTTCTCTTTTTCAGAGTCTCAGACAAAACACTGTGATTTTATAAACAAAACAAGAACATCTGCACCCTTTTAAAAGCACGCTACAACTTTACTACTACACACGGCACTCTGTCATTGACCTAAAGGCGAATGACAGCCAAGAAATTTGCGGGGATCTTATTCTGTGCTCATCCCTTTTGGTCTTTGGAACCTCAGGAAGTTTGCCTCCTCTCCCTGAGTGTCGTTTTTCTCATCCTTCAAATGGGAGTGTAACAGTCATTCATTTGCTCAGTGTCCATTCGACAACAGGAGACGGCTTATGAAAACAATAATAAAAAAAGCAAAACAGCATTTCTGATCTGTGCTTCTTCCTCCTCCTCCCTGAACATGAACTTACAGGCTAAAATGGCATCTTTCACTAAATCCCGAACGTAAGGAGCAGTTCTGATAAGGAAGTCACAGGACTGCAGGTGTAACCGAGAAATGACCCAGTGAAAAAGAATGAGTTGCCAGCAAATCCTCAAAACCCGTAAGGTTGCAAACCCTGGGAGTTACAGCCATGGGTGGGAGTTCCTTAGTTCCCCATTTCACAAAGCCGAGAACTTTGCAGGGCCCATGAAAGACACAGATAACCCAGTAAAACCACACCATGTTTTGGAGTACACCGGGGCCACATTGCTGCTGACCTGCACTGCTGTGTGTCCCAGAGCAAGAGCCCTCGGCGGGGGTGACTGTGTTTGAGGCTGGACAAGAACTTCCTGTTCTGTCTCTTTTGCTCTCTCTCTTCCTGCAATAAAACAACTGGTAGGACTCTGGTGGGGAGCACTGCACCCACATTCTCTGGGAAACCACACACCAGGCAGCTCTAGCTGATCTGAGAGAGGACACGTCAATGAACATATATACACCAAAGTCAGGCAGAAGGCTGCCTGTGGCCTTGGGAATCCAAACTAGCTTGTCCTGTTAATCAGGATATTACACATCTAAAGAAAGTGTGCACCAGATGAAGACGATGCCTTAGACAGCGTCGGTGGTTATGTCCAGCAGTGTCTAAGGACAAGTCATGCTCTGGTAGATGGGAGCATTTTGGTTGCTTTAAGAGTTTGCTACTGAAGGGCTGGGACATTTCATTGGGACTTGAAACTCCAGACCTCTTTACTCACAAAGGCAGACAAGTTAGGTGAGCCAGGTCAGCCTTTATTCCAACTTCCTAACCAAAAGGCTATGAGGTCGAAAATATATTTCTCAGACTCTTCCGCAACAAGGATTCCAGATATGGCTTTAAAAATTCCCATCAGAGACTGAGATTTGCAAATATTAACTACTATATATAAAAATAGCTAAAAAAACTAAATTTCTTCTGTATAGCACAGGGAACAATATTTAATATCTTATAATAAACTTTAGTAAAAAAATATGAAAAGGAATTCATACATATATATGTGAATATGAAAGACTGGAACATTGTGCTGTACATCAGAATTTGACACATTGTAACTGACTATACTTCAATTAAAAAAAAATAATATATATATATATATATATATATATAATGCCCATCAGCAGCATCTGAGTGTCACTGAAAGAAGAAACCCAGATGAATGGACGCTGAGGTGGTTGGATGAGCTACGTTATTTTGCTGGGGTGGATGCAGCCTGCATGGCAGAGATCTAGAAGGAATGCTCACAACAGCCACTCACTGATCTGAAAGTGAGTTAGGTTAACAGCTTTCTGAAATCCTCACTGCCCCTCCTGATGAGCCAAGTGTCTGGCGTTTCTCTGGAAATCACTAGGTGCAGCCTGGAACTCAAAGGTAAAAATTAAAAACTGCAGTCAGGTAGCAAAGAGACTGGCAGGACGCGTTGGACAAAAGTAGGTCAGAACCAACAAGGAATGGGGAGGGGATAGAATGTGTGTTGAGGACCCTGAATTCAGGGGTGGATTGTCTATGTTGAGGACTCTGAGTCAGTATGAGTAGATGGATTTGTGTGGACTATGGACTAAAATGGTGGCCATTGTTCAGATAAGTGTGATTTGGAGTATATTTATTTGAGGAGGGTTTTTTTTTTTCCCCTTCAACATTGATCATTTCTAGGGAGCAGAATAATACTCTGCCACACAACATCTAAGTGCAAAAGAGATGCTATGGGATGATGGTGGTATGAAAAATTTCAGTACTGCAATTTCAAGCTTTCCTTAATGAGGTGCACCGCAGTAGGTACTTAAAATAAAATAAGGTACTTATATTAAAGACATCATCATATGTACATATCCTTTAAGATACACATATGGTGCTATAAGTGGGCCTGAAATGTGTTCTGCATTCTAAAATCCGATGAAATAAAATCAGTAGTTCAATATGCCTGTCGGCTCTAAATACATGATGTAGCTCATGATCACAGAAAGCAAGATCAGCTAGGGAATTTGAGATTTGTCGTTTCCAGTGTCAAAGTTAATATTTTTTGCTTTACTTAAAAAGCATTTTTTTAATTAGGTCTGTCAGCATCCATTGGTATACGGGGTTCAGTAGATGTGTTCAGATGTTCCAGACAGTGAATCAGAGCAAAGACTGAGGTTTAGACAGTAGTTAAATGCCTCACCCGTGTGATCAGCATCCACAAACTGCTTTACTGAAAATCCTTAAAAGTGAGAACTTCATTAAAGCAACGATAAGTGAGGGGAAAAAATAGCTACAGACTAGTGGAAGTTTTATAACGTGTAAAAATGACAAAAGGCTATTCATGAGCATATTTTTAAAAACCCCTACACTTTAATAAGAAAAACAACAATCTGACAACAGGTTGTACACTGCTGTAGGAGAATCCATGCAGATGGACTCTTATGTGAATGGGGCTGGAGCTGTAGAATTAGTTAGTCTTGCAAGTAACTCAGTTAAACACAAATGCAAATGGGATACACTTCTAGAATATCTGAGGAAATATCTTGGAAAACTTACTCCTCTATGAAGCAATGACAATGGCAAAATTTGTCAAAATTAACCTCTGTAGAACTCTGGAAATTAAACCAAGACTTCCAGCAATCCGGGGAGTCTTTATTTGAGAAAGAAAAACAGCTAAATCTCCATAAAGATAGTGAGTTTTGAGGCATTGTAACTTGATCTACCCCATCCCTGTATCCTCACCTAAATGGTGGCCTTTATAAGCAATAGTCTCACAATCAAGGTAGGGGCAGAAGTGATTTAAAGTTACCCAAAAAATCCGCCCCCAGAGAGCTGTCACTATGTGACCTGTCACAAACTCATGCTGTGCAAACAGCCTGTCCCCAGAGTGTGTGTGGGAAAAAATCAGCAGTGAGTATCTAACATTACAACTGCCTGAGGCAGTGGGACCAGTAGAGGCTAACTAGGTGCTGACTAGGAAACTTAGAAGGCAAAATTGAGTAATGAGAAGTTCTGGGGGTGAAGGTGGGGTTAAAAAGCTCCAAAAAATTCTGAGAATTGTAGAAGGCAATATACATGTGTGGCACATGGCAAGGAAAGATCTGAGAAAATCCTAAGCCTTCAACACTGGCTGAACTTGAGGTTCTGCATAAGCAAGAACTAAAGGCTACGGAAGAGCTGCTGACTGCATGCTGGTGCTGAGGGCATCCCTCAGCATGCGGACACACAGCCACCTGGCAACAGCTCAAACGATTGGCTCCAGGCATTGAAAGAAATCACTGTCCAATTATTATTACAGTGATGACAACTAGGCTTTCTTCACACACACTGATCTCACGGTCATGCATGATAAAGAAAACAGACTTTAAAGAATTTGTTCAGGAAAGTAACTAAATAAATAGCTGCAGCAGCAATGACAATGGAAGCAACAATAAACCCTTGAGATGAGGAAAATCTGGCTTTCAGATCTGCCACATTGTAATATTTTAAATGTCCAGTTTTCAACAGAAAATTAGAAGATGTACAAAGAAACAGAAAAGTTTGGTCATAACAGATGGGGAAAAAGTAGTCAATAGAAACTCCCTGAGGTAGCCCAGACACTGGACTTACTAGACAAAGATATAAATAAGCAATTACACACATGTTCAAAATACTAACAGAAACCATGCCTAAAGGATTAAATTATGTGCACATCTCATTGTACAGAGAATATCAATAAATAAAATTTATAATAAAAACCAACTAGAAATTCTAGAGATACAAATATGACTAAAATAAAAACTTCAATAAGAGGTTTCTCTGTAGATATGAACTTGTTGGAGAAAAAGTCAGTTAAATTAAAACTACTGAAATTATCCAGTCTGTGGAACAGAAAGTAAAAGGAATAAAAAAAAAATAGAACACTGTGTCAGAGATAGGTGGGACACCATCAACAATATCAATACACACATAATGGGAGCGCCAGAAGGAGGGAGAGAAAAAAAGGGGCAGAAAGAATATATAAAGAAATAATGGCTGAAAACTTCCCAAATTTGATGACAGCATTAATTTGTACATCCCAGCAGTTCAACAAACTCCAAGTGCTATAAACGTAGAGACATCTAAAATAGGCACATCAGACTCAGTGTGTCAAAAGACAAGAATAAAGTATCTTGACAGCTGAAAGAGAAAAGTGGTTCAACATATAGAAAGGCTCCTCAGTAAGACAGTTGATTTCTCATCAAAAACCATGGAGACCAGAAGGCAGTGGATGGTATCGTCAAAGAGATAAAAGGAAAAGACTGTCACCAAGTATTTTATAGCCAGCAAAATGATTCTTTAAAAAAAATTAAAGGAGAAATTAAGACACTCCTACAAAAACAAAATCTGAAAGAATTCATTGCTAGCAGGCCTGCCCTACAAGAAATACTAAGGATAGTCCAGCAGGTGTAAATGAAAGGACACTTACCTGAAAAATAAAGAGCACTACTACATGAGTAAAAAAATAAAACAGTATAAATCGAGTATTACATGTAAATGTTTTGTTCTATTTGATGTAAAGGACAACTGCATAAAACAATACTTATGAAACTGTGTAGATGAGCTTATAAATGCATAAAGGTGCAATTTGTATGACAGTGACAGCATGAGGAGGGGGAGGGAAAAGACTGATACCAAAGCAAAGTTTTTGTGTACTGTTGAAATTAAGTTGGTATTCATGTCAACTAGATTGCTTTAAAACAAGATGTAAATTATAATCTCCAGGGCAATGGAAGAGAAGGAGGAGGAGGAAGAGGAGGAGGAGAAGAAAAAGATAAAATAAACAAATTAAAATGACACACTTGAAAATGCTTACTTTGTACAAAAATGTGTAGTAATAGAGGAATGGGAAAAAAAGACATATAGAAAGTAGACAGCAGTTGTAACTTCAATCTGATAAGAAATTACATTAATGTAAATGAATTAAACATTCTAATCAAAATACTAAAGGCAGAAATAAATGGAATAGACAATAGATGAACAATAGAGAATAATCAACAAAAGGAATAGTTGGTTCTTTGAAAAGATCAATAAAATTGACAAATTTTATCTAGTACTGAAAAAAAAAAGAGAGAAGATTCAAATTACTAAAATGAGAAATGAAAGGAAGGATGTCACTACTGCCCTTACAAAAATAACAAGGAATGTAAGGGAATACCATGGATAATTATATAGCCAATACATGAGATAATGTAGATGAAATGGATAAATTCCTAGAAGGACATAAATGACTGAAGCTAATTCAAGGAGAAATAGAAAACTCAAATAATCCTACAGTAAGTAGTAACTGAAATAGCAATCCAAAACTTTCACACAAAGAAATGCTAGGCCCGTATGGCTTTGTTGGTGAATTCCATCAACTACTTAAAGAAAAAACAAAAACAAAAACAAAAACAAACAAAAAATGCTTCACAAATTCGTCTGAAAATAAAAAGGTGGACACACTTCCCAATTCATTCAATGAGACTAGTATCACACTGATACGAAAATCAGACAAAGGGATCACAAGAAAACTAAAGACTATCTCTTATGAATATAAATGCAAAAATCCTCAACAGAATACAAGCAAATCCAAAACAGTAACATATAAAATAGACCACCATTAAGTGGGATGTATCCAGGTATGCAAAGGCAGTACAACATACAAAAGTCAATTCATGTAATACACCATATTAATAGAATAATGGATAAAAACTAGGAATAGAAGAGAACTTCCTCAACTTGACAGAGAACATCTATGAAAAACCTGAAGCAAAGATCATACATAATGCAGAAGCACTGAATTATTCCCTCCCAAAATCAACATTGTACTAGAGGTTCTAGTCAAATCAATCAGACAAAGAAAATAAAGCCTCTAGATTAGAAAGAAAGAAATAAAACTGTTTTGATTCCAGATGACATGATATTATATATTGAAATCACAAGGAATCCACAAAGGATAAATAGAAAAGAAAAAAAATCCTCTTAGAATTAATAACCCAGTCTGACCAAAATTGTAAGACACAGATGAATATATGAAAAGTAATTACATTTCTATTCAAAAGCAGTGAATAATCTAAAAATAAAATGAAGGAAACCTTTTCATTTACAATAGCATCAAAAAGAATAAAGTAATTAGTAATATTAAGAAAAAATATGTGGAATACTGAGAAAAATATCTGAAACTTGTATATTGAAAACTAAAATACTACTGATAGAAGTTAAAAATGACCTAAAATAAATGGAAAGCTCTTCTGTGTTCATGGATCAGAAGCCTTATTATTGTTAGGATGGCCATTGTCCTCAAAATGACCTATACATTCAATGCAGCTCTGGCTTTTTGGCAGAAATGAACAAGCTGATCCTAAAACTAATATGTAAATGCAAGATACCCAAAACAGTCAAAACAATCTTGAAAACTAACAAAGTTTTGAAGTTTCCAAATTCAAAACTCACTAACAAAACTGTGATCCATACAGTGTGGTACTTGCAGAAAGGACAGAAAAATAGATTGAGAGAAAAGAACTAAGAGACCATAAAAAAGTCTTACATGCAGCCATTTAATTTTTGACAAAGGTGCCATGACAATCCAATGGGGAAAAATAATCTTTACAAAAATGATGCTGGGACACCTGTACATACACCTGGAAAGAAAGAAAACTGAACTTTTGTCTTAACACCATTTATGGAAATTAACTCAAAATAAATCACAGACCTGAAACTATAAAACATTTAGAAAATGAACAATGAGGAAATCTTCAGGACTTTGGATTACAAATACTTGTAATATATGACACCAAAAGCACAAACAACAAAAGAAAAAAATCAAGTAAACTGGACTTCAGTGAAATTAAAAACTTCTGTGCTTCAAAGGACTTCATCAAGAAAGTAAGAAGACAATCCACAGGATGGATGAAAATATTTCCAAAATTTTCCCTGATAAGGGACTTTTATCCAGAATAGACAAAGAAGACTTAAAACATGACAATACAAAGACAAATGTAATTAAAATGGGCAAAGAATTTGAATACATGTTTCTCCAAAGAAGACATACGAATGGGAACTAAGCACATAAAAAGATGTTCAACATCAGTAGGCATTAGGGAAACAGAAATCAAAATCACAATGACATACCACTTCATACCAACTAGGATGACAAATATATATGATATATGATATATAAATATGAATCTGTAAACCCAGTAATAAAAAGTGTAGATGAGGATTTGGAGAAACTGGACTCCTCATACATTACTTCTGGACATATACAATGCTTCAGTCACTTTAAAAGCTATATTAGCAATTCCTCAAAATGTTAAAAGCAGAATACATCCCAGCAATTCCATTTTTTGATATATCCTGAAGAGAAGTGAAAATATGTGTTCACACAAAAACTTGTCCATGAGCATTTACAGCAGAATTATTCATCATCAACTGATGGATGGATAAGCAATGTGGTGTATTTATAACTACGGCATATTATTTGAATACAAAAAGGAATTTGGGTATTGATATATGCTACACTATGGATGAGCCTTGACAACGTCACACTAAATGAAAGACGATAATCAAAAAAGGCAGCATACTGTATGGTTCTACTTATATGAAATGCCTAGAACAGGCAAACCTGTAGAGGCAGAAAGTAGAGTGGTGGCTGTTGAGGGCTAAGGGAAAGGAAGGTTAGGGACTGACTTACTAAAGGGTACTGGTTCCTTTTGGGGGTGATGGCTACACAACCCTGAAATGTACATAAAACCCTAATGCACACTTTCAAAGGCTGCATTTTATGATATGTGAATGATATCTCCATAAACCTGTTATTCTTGAAGCTGAGCCCACCTATGGAGCAACTGACACAGCACTGACTGTGGCATCCGAACGGGGAGTGACCCACCCACCCACCGCGAAGGAGAGCAGCACCTGACCCAGTGTTGGAGGGGTGCAGTCTTCTTGCCAATGGACACTGTGAGCAGCACAGATGAGGGGGCCAACAGAGCAAGCTGAGTTCATGAAACAGGGAGAAGACACAAAGACCTCTCAATAAAACCATTAAGAGCGTTCAGTCTCTAGGAGAACACATCTTTGTTTTTAAAATCTTTTTATACCCGTTTTATTTTCTATTAGCTTTTTAATCTTTACTTTTTAAACAGTTCTATATGTTTACAATTCTCATTTCATTTTTAATTCTCTTGGATTTGATCTGTTATTGATTATTCACAGGTTTTAAATATTGTGTTTTGAGTTTTTTCTTCTTTGCATTAAGGTTTTAAGAAGACATCTCAACTCGATTCCTATTCTTCTTCAACTTGCTCTTCTATTATTGATTATACACTGTTTTCAAACCTTCTTTTCCTCCATTCTTTTAAAATTCTATTTCTCTCTCTCATTTTTAAGTTTTATTCCAGCATAGGCCTTAGATAGATAAAGAAATAAACCCCTTTAAGGGCCACAATAGATAACTGATATTCCTTAAGCCACAGTGCCAGAGAGATATGAGCAGTTGAAGAAGCAGAGAAAGTATTCCCAATTAAAAGAGAAAGAGAAATCCCCTGAAAGAATGATCAATGAAATAGATATTAATGGCCTATTAGATCAAGATTTCTAAAAAGAAGTGATCGAATTACTGAAGGAACTAAAAGAGATAGTATTTAGAGACATAAAATATGTCAAAAACAAAATAGTAGCTATAAAGAAGAGCCAAGTAGAATTGGTAAATTCATTGGCTGAAATGAGATCTGACCTAAAGGCAGTACAACTCAGGCTAGATAATGCAGAGGAACGAATAAGTGACCTAGAAGACAGGACAACAGAAAGCACACAATCAGAACAGTTGAGAGAAAAAAATAAAAAACAATGAAAACAATATATGGAACCTATGGGATAATATAAAGCATGCCAATCTATGCATCATAAGAGTTCCAGAAGGGGAAGAAAGAACAAAGGGGATGGAGAAGGTATTTAAAGAAATCATAACTGAAAAATTCCCAAACATAAAGAAAGAATCAGACACCCAAGTACAGGAGGCTCAGAAGTTCCCAAACAGGAAAAGCCTAAAGAGACACACACCAAGACATAACAAAATCAAGATGGCCAGACTGAAGTAAAAAGAAATGATCCTAAAGGCAGCAAGAGAAAAACAAAGAGTGAGTTACAAGAGATGGCTCTCAGCTGATTTCTCTACAGAAACACTGTAGGCCAGAAGGGAGTGGAAAGATATATACAAAGTCCTGAATGAAAAAACAGATGCAGCCTAGGATACTTTCTGCAGCAAGGCTATCCTTTAGAACAGAGGGAGAGGTAATGAATTTCACAGAGAAGAAAAACTAAAAGACTTTAGCAACACTAAACCCATGCTAAAAGAAATATTGTAAGGTACACTCTAAATAAAAAAGAAGCAGGATGATACAGAAATGAGAGCTCATAACTGGAAAGGTGATAACTACCATGAATTACAAATAGAATGAACATGAAATTGTAAAAGAAGACATCTAAATCATTGAGTGGGAGAGGGAAGTAAGAAAATATAGAGTATTTTTTCTTTCTTCTTTTTTCTTAAATTTTTCGTTCTAGGTAGGATGGGTTAGAGATTGCTTTACTATCTGTTTAGTACACACAGTTACAGTAATTGCTTAACAGACTTACAAAAAAGTGTAACCACAAGCCAAAAACTTACAAGTGAGTAACAAAAACTAAATACAATCCAAGATAACAGAAAGGAAAATTACCATACCACAAAAGGAAGAAGAAAGGAACAAAGAAGAAATATGAAATCAACTGCAAATAAAAGTTCAAATAGCAATAAACACTCATTTATCATTAATTATTCTAAATGATAATGGACTAAATGCTCCAGTCAAAAGACAGAGTGGCAGACTGGATAATAAAGCAAAAAACTTCAATAAACTGCATACAAGAGACACATTTTAGGGAGAAGGACACATATAGATTGAGAGTGAATGGACGGAAAAGGATATTCCATGCAAATGGAAACTCCAAAAAAGCAGGTATAGCAGTTCTGATTTCAGACAAAATAGACTTTAAAACAAGGGCCATAAAGAAAGATAAATAAAGGCATTTTATAATGATTAAAGGAGCAATACAAGATGAGGATATTACAATCATTAATATATATGCATCCAACATGAGCACCTAAGTACATAAAACAACTACTAACAGAGATAAACGGGGAAATTGATGGGAATACAATCATTGTCAGAAGTTTTAACACCATATTAACATCACTAGACAGATCTTCCACACAAAAAATAAATAAGGCAACAGAGAAATTAAATGATACAATAGAAAAATTAGATTTAGTGGATATTTTCAGAGCATTACAACCCCCCAGAATAGGATATACATTCTTTTCAAGTGTGCGTGGAACATTTTCTAGGATTCATCATGTACTTGGTCACAAAAGAAGCCTCAAAAATTTTAAGAAGATAGAAATTATCTCAAGTATCCTTACTGACCACAATGCCATTGAAACTAGAAATCTCTTCAGAGAAACAAAGCATAAAAAAAAGGAAAGCATAGAGATTAAACAACATGCTATTAAAAAAAAAATGGGTCAATGATGAAATCAAAGTTGAAATTAAGGAATACATTGAGACAAATGAAAATGAAAACAACCACAAAAAACTTATGGGACAAAGCAAAAGCAGTGCTAAGAGGAAAGTTTAGGGCGATACAGGCCTTCCTCAAAAATGAAGAACAATTTCAAAAAAACAATCTAACCCACCAGTTAAAAGAACTAGATACTGAAGAGTAAAAACACCCAAAAAGTCAGCAGAAGGAAGGAAATAATTAAGATCTGGGAGGAAATAAATAAAATAGAGATTAAAGAAATAGAGAAAATAATCAATCAAACCAAAAGCAATTTTTTGAAAGAGTAAATAAAATCGAGAACCTCTGGCCAAACTCACAAAGAAGAAAAAAGAGAGAGCACAAATTTGCAAAATAAGAAAGGAAAATGGAGAAATTACAACAAATAACATAGAAATATAGACTATCATATGAGAATATCATGAAAAACTACATAAAAAAAGGGATAACCTAGAGGAGATGGACACGTTTCTGGAAACATACAGTCCACTAAAACTGAATCAAGAAGAAACTGACCACTTGAACAAAATGACCACTAGGAATGAAATCGAATTAACAATAAAAAAAATCCCTACAAATAAAATCCAGAACTGGACAGCTTCACCAGGGAATTCTACCACACATACAAAGAAGTACTCATACCAGGCCTTCTCAAACTCTTCCAGAAGATTGAAAAGAAGGAATATTCCCAAACTCATTCTATGAAGCCACAATCACCCTGATACCAAAACCAGGCAAAGACACCACCAAAAAAGAGAATTACAGAACAATATCACTGATGAACACAGATGCAAAAAAAGTCCTTACCAAAATACTAGCAAATAGAATTCCACAGCACATAAAAAAGATTATACAACATGCTCAAATGGGGTTCATCTCAGGGACACAAGGGTGTTTCAACATATGCAAATCAATCAATGTAATACTTCACATCAACAAGAGAAAGGACTAAAACCACATGATCATCTCAATAGATGCATAAAAGCTTTTGATAAAATTCAACACCCATTTATGATAAAAATTCTCACCAAAGTGGGTATTGAGGGAACATAACTCAACATCATGAAAGCTATATATGACAAACCTACAGCCAGCATAGCACTGAACGGTGAAAACCTCAAAAGCTTCTCACTAAATTCTGGGACAAGACAAGGATGCCACTATCACCACTCTTATTCAACATAGACTTGGAAGTCCTGACCATAGCAATCAGGCAAGTAAGAGAAGTAAAAGTGGTCTAAATTGGAAAAGAAGAGGTAAAAGTGTCACTACGTGCAGATAACATGACACTATATATAGAAAACCCTAAAAGGTCCACACCAAAACTACTAGAGCTGATCGAAGAATTTAGCAAGGTAGCAGGTTACAAGATTAATGTTCAAAAATCAGTTGCATTTCTTTACACTAATGATGAATCAACAGAAAAAGGAAGTAAAGAAATAAAACACTTTAAAATAGCACCCAAAGTAATAAAATTTCTAGGAATAAATCTAACCACAGAGGTGAGAGAATTTTACACAGAAAACTATAAACCATTGGCGAAGGTAATTGAAGAAGACTTTAAAAAATGGAAAGGTATCCCAAGCTCTTGGATTGCAAGAATCAATATTGTTAAAATGGTCACACTGCCCAGGGCAATATACAGATTTAATGCAATCCCTGTAAAATTACCCCACACATATTTCATAGAACTAGAACAAATCACAATAAAATTTATATGGAACCATCAAAGACATAGAAATTCCAGGGTATTACTGAAGAAAAAAAAGAAAGAGCCTGGAGGAATAACTCTCCCAGACTTCAGACAATACTATAGAGTTACAGTCATCAAGACAGCATGGTATTGGTACAAAAACATACATATAGACCAATGGAACAGAATAGAGAGCCCAGAAATGAACCCACAAACTTTTGGTCAACTAATCTTCGACAAAGGAGGCAAGAATATACAATGGAATAAAGACAGTCTCTTCAGCAAGATAAACATAAGACAAGATACAATAAACCTCCTAGAAGAAAATACAGGCAAAATATCTGACATACATCTCAGAAATGTTCCCTTAGGGCAGTCTAGCCAAGCAATAGAAATAAAAGCAAGAACAAACAAATGGGACCTAAAGAAACTTACAAGATTCTGCACAGCAAAGGACACCATATGTAAAAAAAAGACAACCTACAGAATGGGAGAATATTTTTGCAAATGAAACTGACAAAGGCTTGATCTCCAGAATATATAAGCAGCTCAAATGACTTAATAAGAAACAACCAAATAACCTAAACCAAAAATGGGCAGAAGACCTAAACAAGCAATTCTCCAAGGAAGACATACAAATGATCAATGGGCACATGAAAAAATGCTCAATGTCACTAATTATCAGAGAAATGCAAATCAAAACTACAATGAGGTATCACCTCAAACCAGTCATAATGGCCATCATTCAAAAATCCACAAATGACAAATGCTAGAGAGGCTGTGGAGAAAGGGGAACCTCCTACACTTCTGGTGGGAATGCAGTGTGGTGCAGCCACTGTGGAAAACAGTATTGAGTTCCCTCAAATGTCTAGGAATAGACTTGCCATATGACCCAGGAATCCTGCTCCTGGGCATGTATCCTGAAGGAACCCTACTTCAGGATGACACCTGCATCCCAATGTTCATAGCAGCACTATTTACAGTAGCCAAGACATGGATACAGCCTAAATGTCCATCAGCAGATGACTGGCTAAAGAAGTGGTATATTTATACAATGGAATACTACTCGGCCATAAAAACTGACAATTTAGGGCCATTTGCAGCAACATGGATGCTCCTGGAGAATGTCATTCTAAGTTAAGTAAGAACGGTAACAAGGAATAAAGACAATTACCCACAGGTACAGTTATTTTGATTAAAATATCCACACAGAAAGCAAGTCACCCCCACGACTGCTGCCAGGAGGAGCATCTGAGTGTAATAGCCCAGCCAAGCAAAGTAGATTCTGAACTTCTCTCCTTAGAATTTCCTGCAGAAAGACAGAAGGAAGTTTCAGAAGACACAAATAATCACTCTGTAGCTTCATCCTCATGTTAATTTATTTTTTTCTTTTTTGGGGGGCATAACTAGGTTTATTTATTTGTTTTTAAATGGAGGCATTGGGGATTGAACCCAGGACTTCATGCATGCTAGACATGCACTCTACCACTGAGCTATACCCTCCCTCCATCATATTAATTTCTGATTCTAAATCAAGGGGGCTTTAAGTTTAATCCTCCGACTCAATTCACTCTTAAAACATATGCGTTTTCATAGCAGCCCCCAAATTCTACCGTGAAATAAGAAGTGTTTTATGTATCATAGAAGTACAGATCACTGGCTCACCTGCTGAAGAGAGATAAATGAGAACAGAGCAAAGGAGAGGACGAGGCTGACTCCACAGCAGATGCAGGGGATCATCACCACTCACTGGACAGTCTGGCACATTCAACAAATCCCCCCAAAAATCATTCTTAACAGGCTTGACACAAGTGGACATCAACAAGTGGCTCAGTCATCTGCTCCTGCCTTATCTCGGGAATGTCCCTGGAGCAAATACATCGTAAACCACAGATAATAAGGAAATGGCTGATAATGATAACAACTGGGAGTGCAATGTCTGTCTGACAAAATATTTATAAAACTCATTGTGGGAATGGGAGAGGGCAGGAGGGATGTGACTGAGGAAGGCACTGCCCTGTATTCTTTGTATCTAGCACGTCTGTTGTTCCTAGGTTTTAAAACCTCTTCTCAGTTAACCTGGAGTAGATGGAACAGGCCAGGGAGGCAAGATTAGAAGAAAGGAGGCAGGGCATTAAGTGGTGCCAGGCTGATCCTAAAAGGGAGACCGACACAGACAGGCAGACACAGAGAGTTTAGGGATGAGGTGGAACAATGAGACGGCGGCTCAGGTGTGTCTTGCTGTTGCTGAACCTTCCCTCAACTGGCTCACTGATGACTCGGCAGTGCTGGGTAAAACCTGTGGATTTCCTCAGCTCTGAGTTCTCTCTGAGGCTTCCGGCTCAGTCTGGAGCTGAGATGAGTTCCGTGGGCTTAGCCTAGGGGGGACTCAGCTCCGAGAATAGCCTGGAATCCTGGAAAACTTCACGCAGGAACCCCGGAGGCTGGACCAGCACTCACAGGGCTGCTGTGAGACCAGCTCCATAGTCAGAGCCCTGGGCATGGACCATTCCATGGGGAAAAGGGCTGAGCCCGATGCCAAATCAGATAGGAGCGAAAAAGTGTGTTCATTCTCATGTGACTGGGCTTTGTGGCCTGGCTCACGGGTGGCAGGCTCAGGATGGTGTCTGGCAGAGAAAACCCTGGCAATGGGTTTGAGATGTCTTGGACTCATTCTTGTTAAGCTTTTTGTAATACATTCTTATCAACTATCCATCCTGAAAATGCCAAATTCAAAACTGAAAGAATGTTAGAAGTTGCCTGCTCTAACTGCCCAATGGTAAACACACCCTGCTACAGTTAGAGAGCTGGTCAGGCAGCCTCTGCCTGGATATTTACAGTGACGGGGAGTTCATTACTTCCAAAGGTTACAAGTCGGCAGGAAGGTCAGACAGAATTTTTGAACCTTAAACAGATATCTGCCTCCTAGTCCTTGCTGAAAGGCAAGGAATAATGAGGATCCCTTCAAATGTAGTTTTGCCTGATTGTTATCTCTCTCTGTCAAAAGCACCCCAATTTTTTTTCAAAATTCAGCTTTGATTTCTTTTTATCAAAGTAATGCCATACATTTAATAAAGAGTCAAACAGTTCTCGAACACCGATTGTAAAAAGGAGCAGTTCCCATCAACCGCCCCATTTCCTGGCCAGAAACAACCACGTTCAGCTCCTACTGCTGACTCTTGGAATACTTACTCCCTTTCTCTGACTAATATCCTTGTAACACAGCCTACTGACTTTTTCAGCTTTATGTATCACCTATTTAACTTTCTATTTTGGAAAATGAGGATTCAGCTCTCTTTCAAACCCCATCTCATCTACACACCCAAACCTTCATTCTTCCAACCTTTTGATACAATTACATTATAATTTTCATCAGCTCAGTATCCTTGATTTACATTATTATTACTCTGTACAGACTATTCAAAGCTGTAGCAATTTGTGCTAGTCTTACCTTTTCTTCCCTACTTCGTTTTCCTGGAGTTAATAATTGTCTTGGTTTTTCATAGCTTAGATTTCTGTGCACTTAATAATTCAACCTCAGACCTTCTCTTAACGAACAACTTTCACAATACTTTCCAATACATTGTCTACAAATTTCATCTCCTTGAATAAATCTCTTCAGATCTCCTTCCACATGGATTAACGACATGCTAGTCTTGTCACAGAGCTCATGGGGCCACTAGTGTGAAGTAACATGGGAATACATGGACCAGGATCAGGGAAAAGATCAACATAATTGCCTTAGCAATACATACTTAAAATAGTAGGAAAATTGTTTTCTTTACAAACACAAACACACACACAAACCCCAAAAGCCCATAAAGAATGATTAAAGAGTGGTCAAACCCATTGCCCTGCCTTCAAATTCTGTATAACATAAAACAAAAATAACAGAAGGAAGATATCATATAAATATGAATCTCAAGGGGGATTGGGTACACTCAGTGGCAGAGTGTGTGCTCAGCATGCTTAAGGTCCTAGATTCAATCTTCAGTACCTCCATTAGAAAAAAAAATCAAAAAGAAAAAAAAATTATCAATTTTAAATATTTACATATTAACAAATATCCTCCTTTAAAACTGTGTTCTAAAGGATAACCCGGGTTAAGGAGAAAGTACCTCTTCATGACTGTGATCCTGCTGATAATTGAGGGAGGAAATTAGAGTATGACCACATGAAATAAAATTCCTTATGAAATAATGATCCCGGGTGACAATCATTATTGGCTGCTGTCATCACAAAAAAGAGAGTCGAATGTAATATTATGTACCTTATGACAGTAGTACAAAACTTCACATAACAATTATTTTTGCACAAAGTTGAACCTCAATCAGATCAAGCTTTTAGGGGAGGATTAAATCACTTAGCTAAAGCCAATACATAGGATGGAGAAACAAGTCTAACACCATAGGGGAGAATGAAATCAGCCAAACAGGAAATAGAGAAACCCCTCAGCAATTTCAAGGAAAATGAGAAACAGGAAAATTATAGATTAGAACGCACTTGAGAGATATGCTAGCTGCAATGTCTGAATCTTGTCTGGATCTTGATTTCAACCCCAAAACTACTTAAAAGTGTATTTTTGTGACAAGCAGGGAATTATTTTGTAACCCTAAAAAAAGGAATATTCCAATTTTATTTGAAAGAGACCTTGTCATTTCACTAATGAAAGGTTAAGCTATGTAGGATTGTCTTCAAAATGACCCCATAGTGGGGGAGGGGAGGAGATGGAGATGAAAGATGCAACAACAGTGACTCTGAGTTTATAATTCTGGAGCTGGGTGACTGATAACACCCAGGCAGGCTGGCTGTACTGTTCTCTCTATTTCTGTACATGTTTGAATCTTTCCATAAAATGTGAAACAACAAATAGACTTCAGTGTTTTAAAACCCTCACTTTGAAGGTTAAGAGTTTTGCCCAAGTAGGTGGGCACCTGCATGGGGCACTGAGATAAGAAAGAACAGACACCTGGCTCCAGACCGACCTGGGGCTACCTTGACCCTCCTCTTCTCCTAACCATCCACAGCCAGCCCATAACTGCATCCCGTCAGCCCCACTCCCCAAATGCATTCCTCATTGGCTCCCACCATCTCTCAACTGGCCCAATCCAAGAGCCTCCTACCTGGCCTCCCTGCTTCCTGGGTCCCTGCCATACATTCTCCACATTATCTTTGCAAAATGTGAGTGAGAGAAAATTACTTAAGTGCTTAAGCTATCATGACTGCTTCTCACTGCCCTTAGAGTCTACACTCCTTTCCGTGCTCCTGATGCCCTTCTAAACCTCGCGTCTCATCACTCTCACCAGCGCTGGCTCCAGTGTCTCCACAAACCTGCTGAGCACATTTGTGCCTCGGGGCCAATGGACAAGCTGCCTCTATTCCATGGGTGACTTTTCCCAGATCTTCAAATTCCAGCCTCCTTATCGCCATCTCAGCTCACATGTAACCTACTCAAAGATAGCTTTCTTAACTCACTTCCCCCCAAGTCTCCCATCTCAACACTGTGTTATTTCTTCATTTCAATCTGACATTGTTTCCTTATTTGCACGATTATTTTTGTTTTCACGGTTGTCCTTGGCCTCCATCCCCCCAGCAGCCTTGCCCAAACAGCATAAGCCCCCGGGGAGCAGCCGGCGCTGGTGCTCTGAGAAGACACATGCTGAGTGCGACATTACAATCACGTGGTGTAGTGAAACGGTGTCGAACAGCAGATACAGAAAAGCAGTGAGAATTTCTCTCTTATTTTATAATTTAAATGAAATATAACATTTACTCCTATGTAATGAAGAATTTGGTAGGTCTTTGTTCCCAGTTCCTAGGCAGCAACCGCTAAAGCCTCGAAATTTCCCAAGATAAGAGTGTCTTTGCTATTCATGGTGGAACCTTGGATGGCTTGTGTTCATGAGATGACTCAGGATGGGGACTGGCCAGCCAGAGACACCAACCATGTGATTAGAGGAGTGGGGCTTTGAGCTTTGTGACAAGTGAGTGGCCACCAGGAGAGGAAGGGGCTCAAAATTTAGGGCTAAGGAAAGGTTTGACTTACAGTTAGGGTTTGGGTTAGCCATGTCGGTAGTGACCCAATAAATCATGGCTTTGTAATAAAGCCTGCAGTAAAAACTTGGGGCAACGAAGCTCAGAGCTCCTGTGAGCTTCCTGGTTGGTAACACTCTTGGAGGACTGTCACACTCAGATGCCATGAGGACAACCCTGAGCCCTTCCCACTGGGGTGCTCTCCACAACACCTCACCTGATGAGACCTAAGGGCTGCTGCTTGTCTGTGCTTCGAGGAGGAGCCCATTCCCTGTACAGAAGGCCCTGATCACTGGGGCAGCTGAGGTCCTCTGACGGAGGCTGAAGTGGCACTGGGAATCAGAAGCAAACAGGTGAGCGTCACTGTCACAAAATGTTCACATGTTCTGGTGATAAAATTTGGTGCTAACACTTCATGGTCATTTGTAAATAAGGGGCCCTCACTTGCCAGGAGGGATGGAGGTACCATATAATTTTTCATAATTCTCACCCAGGATTAATATTAACCCCTTGAGGGTCATTTGCAAACGTGGGTGGAAAGGAACGCTTGGATGTCACAGTCCTGGGACCACCGTGGGTACCTGGTGAGAGCCTTGCAGATGCTTAATGTTCTACAACCGGGCCAGTGTTCCACAGCAAAAATCTAGTCCACCCAAGTGCCCAAACTGCTGCAGTGGAGGGACACCTGATGGTCCAGCCCCCTCTTTGGACACCCGGAGGAACTTGGACCCTGACAGGTTAGGGGCAGGGTCAATTCTAAAACCCAGGCATTTTTGTCCCCACAATTCAGTAGTTATTCGGTGACAGCACATGGAATATAAACAACAAAGTAACTTGACATGATGTTATATATTTAGCTTACTCAAGAAACAAAGTTTAAATCCAGTCATTCTCCTTCCCACCTGACCTACTTTCCTTTGTCTTGTACTAGCACCAGATTATTACCCACCCAGCCTTAACAAGGGTCCTGACTCCACTTACCTCCCTCCCAAACACCACATGAGATGATTCCTCAGCCTGGATGTGGGACCAGCAATTACAAGAAGCTTTAGTGGAAAAGAACTGGTTATGCACAGATACCAACTAAACACTGTAGATTCCTGGTGTCCCACAATAGTAATCATGACAGCTGTTTGCAAGTGTCCCCAAAGTTCATTTAAGACTCTCACTGCTAATTTTGCTGGGACATAAATATGAAACATGTGGACTGCTGGGCTGGACTGCTAAGCTGGGTCTCTAATCCAGGAAGCTCAGTGTCTGCTCCCTGCACCCAGCTCCCTGTTCTGTTCATGCATATGCATCAAGAAGCTGTTTAGTGTCCATTTTAATATCTTAAACAGTGCATTTCAATATTGTCTTCATCCACAAATACGTGTACCACATAGTAGTAATGATCAATCTTAGTATTTGCTTTCTTTGGTCTTAGAGAGTCAGATAAATGGATAGCAAAGATAACAAAGTCATAGAGGGCTATAATATAGTATTTCCTTTATTTCAATGACAGGATTTATTTAAAGAGCTTAGATATAACATCCTTGCATTTATGGCATCATTAAGCGTCTGAAGCTGTTACATTATAAAAACTTCATTTCTAGCGAGATGTTATCAGTTAGAGAAGAGCTCCTAAATTTGAGGGGTTGCTGTCATCTCAGACAGAGTCCCTAAAAAATGTCAGCAATCTGCAGTATTGCCATCATGACAAGAACCCAGACAGATGAAATTTGGAAAGCCCTGTGGCTTTCTAGTGTACAGACATAAAATGGTATTTCAGAGGGAAAAGCCTGAATTACAGAAAGTGATAAATGAAATGGTCTAACATGCATTTCCCTTTCAAAGAACTAATATGTCTTTTGTCGATAATAACATCTGTCAGTAATTATGAAAAGAGCTGACAGATGCATAGTACTTAATATAAGCCAGGGCAGTTGTATCACTGACACAGATTCATTAATCCCCATAGCATCTCTACGAGGTGGGTACTACAATTATCCCCATTTTATTGGTGAGGAACTTGATAGACACAGAGGGTAAATGACATTTACAAGGTCGACAGCGAGAAACCAACACGGGTGTTCCAGCTTGAGTCTACGCTCTTGGCCACTTCTCTCTTTTTTTTTTTTTTTTGGTGGTGGGGAGATAATAAGGTAATTCTGGTGGGGGGTGGGGAGGTAATTAGGGTTATATGTCTATTTTAGAGGACGTGATGGGGGCTGAACCCAGGACCTTATGCTTGCTAAGCATGTGCCCCATCACTTGAGCTGTGCCCTCCCCTCTAGAGTCTATGCTCTTAGCTGCTAATCCTCACTGTCCCACATGGTAACTGTGGGGGAAGTACAGTTCATTCATTCACTCGTTAAACTCAGCCTTCCCGGTGCCTGAGATTCAGCAGTGAACAAGACAACATGTTTCCTGCCTTAAATGAGCTTGTCGCCTCCTGATATATTATCTTCATTTTACCCAGGAAGAAACAAGGTCAAGAAGATTAGCCTTTTCCTGTTAACACCGGAGGATACATGAGGTGCTTTATTTCAATTCTGCCATTTGACTTACACCATGGGGAGGGAAAGCTGCCTTGCAAATCCTGGAGCTCACAAACCTGTTAATCCTGAATTTTTTTTAACACTGTCCCTTACTTGATACTTGACCTGAGAAAGGATGAAGTAAACCTAAAAATGTTCTAAGAGATCTTGTGGCTTATACAAGGTAACTAACCAGCCACTGTTTACTATCCTAACAGGAATCTGTAGGCATATTTCTTTTCTTTCTCTTTTTTCCTTTTTATGGGCAGCTTTTAAAAACCAAATCAAACCAACCAAACCAAATCACTGATAATTCAACAGCAGGTTCTAAATCACCCCCAAGACAGCAGCTAAACTCGGTTTAGACTTACAATGCGGTTTCTGGTGGTTGGATTGAAGAATGTATCTCTATCCTGAATATAAAAGTCTTTCATGGAGCTCTTCTCAAATAGGGCAATGAAAAACTCTTGTTCCGGTTGTTGATACTTTCATCCACTTGGAGGACTTTCATCAAACAGTGGAAGTTATCAAAGGCTGAGGACCGGGTTTTCAAATCATTGGGCTTCAGAGGCAATATTATGTGCAGTATCTCAGCGTATGTACAGAACACCTCCCACAGGGGGTGTACTTTTGCAAATACAAGCTTGTCATCCAAAACCTATATTGGGAGAATGAAAACACAAACCAGGAAAATATTTTCACATTTTTAGTATACAGATTTTTCCTACGTTGCTGGTAGTTAAAGCACTTGTGCAAACACACACATATGTCACACTGGTAAAAGTGAAGATATAATAAAAATAGATTTGCAATACATCATACATTTTTGCCTTAAAGATAATTTCTTTGTTGAAATTACTGAAAAGTTTTTTAAATTCCTTACAGTTCCTTCATAAAATAACCAATGTTTTAGATAAAGAAAAGCAAACTTGTTAATTTTTAGTCCAAATTAGTAACTAAAAATAGAAACACCAAAATATTCTTTGCAGTGGGATTGTAATGACAATTTTTTAAATTTCTGAAACCTAGAACTATTTACATATCTGTTCAATATATTGTTAAACAGCCATTAAAAGGGATTTAAAAGATTTATATTTATTGATATGGAATATATAATAAAAGGAGAAAACAAAAAAAATGTGAAATAATAATTTTCCTTTTTGGAAGGGAAAAATATCTTCATTTGAACAAAAAAATGTTTAGAAGGATTTTATGATCCTTTATATATAATTAAGGTACAGATGGTTTTTAATTCCACTGTTCTTTCACTTTCAATTTTGGGGGTAACTTTTTATAATAAAAAAATCTTTAAAAAGGTTCTTGCATAAATACATTAATAGATATATTTATGACTATATTCTCTGGCTATTAAAAAAGATCTCCTAGCTGTGGATCTGAAACTTACATTCCATAATGCAGATTCTGACTGACTCGCCTCCCAGCCCACAGCAAAGGCACGGCTAGTGTGACATGTTTCAAATACCATTCCAAGGAACATGCAGGCTCCCAGCCAATGGCTGCAAGGGGACTGACACTGATCTGGTTGCTCCCAGCTGAAGACCATCACAGATGAGGTTAGATCCACAGGCTCATATTTTCTCTGTCAAAAGAAATCAGAAAGTGTTAGGCTTTTACTTACACCAGGGAACAAGAATTTGTTTTTTTATGCAAAAAAATAACAACAAACCAATTTGAACCTGATGAAAAGACATTTACTCAAAACAGCACAGTAGCAATGAAGGTGCTCTGGCAGACAGGGACTTGTTGGATTCCTGTGAGTGCTGGACTCCTCACATGGAATTTCCTTGGCACTCCAGAAGGCCTGTGGTTGTCCTCATGGGTTTGTGGCCATAAGTGGCGCACAAAAGTCTCTGGCTTTGCCACAGTTTCAAAGCCTTTTTGGCTTATGAAAGGTTTTGCCCTCAAATGGAGTTTTCTTGTGTCCAGTCACTGATGTCATTTACCAGAGTTACAGTCCAGATCTGATATTCTAGACTCTTAATATCTTGCAGACATTCAAATGGTTCAGGTTTGGATGTGTATTCACCTCTGCAGGCCTGGACCAAATCCGATAAAGACACCCGGACAAGTTCAGCAAAATACAAAGAAATTTTTCTCTCTGCAAGACTGAAATGTCTGTGAAGCTATAAAAACATCTGCACCTACAAAAATAGGGAACCAACTCATCAATAACATATCTATCCATAATGCATGGACATTCAAAATAAATACTGTATCTACTCCTATTAAATTCTATCTTGCTTTTGCCAAACTGTGTCCTAAACTGAAAGGAAAGTAGGTAAATGTAGAGAATTTTTTACCTTTTAAGAGAAAAAGGAACCCTCCTACTCGGTTGGTGGGAATGTAAATTGGTGCAGCCTCTATGGAGGACAGAAAAGAGGTTCCATAAAAAAATGAAAATAGACTTCCGTGTGATCCAGCAATCCCATTCATGGATATATGTTTGGAGAAAAATTTAATTCAAAAAGACACATGCACCCCAATGTTCACAGCAGCACAATTTAAAATAGCCAAGACACTGAAACAACCCAAATGTTCACTGACAGATGACTGGATAAAGAAGTTGTGGTATATTATATATATATATATATATGTATATATACATGTATGCATATATATACACACGCATATATACACATGAACACACACACAAATGGAATACTGTTCAGCCAGTAAAAAATAAAATAATGACATTTGCAATAACATGGATGGACCTACAGGGTATTATGCTAAGTGAAATAAGTCAGAGAAAGAAAAACAAATATTCTATGTATTAACTTATATGTATATCTAAAAAATAAAACAAATTAATGACTATAATAAAACAGAAATAGACTCACAGGTACACAGAACAGACTGGTGGTTACCAATGGGGAGAAGGAGAAGAGGGGAGGCAGGAAGGGGTTAGGGGATTGAGAGGTAAAAAGTACTAAGTATAAAATGGATAGGTTACAGGGCTGTATCATACAGCACAGGGAAATATAGCCATTATTTTATGGTGACTTTAAATGGAATATAATCTATAAAAATGTTGAGCCTCTGTTTTGTACACCTGAAACTAATATGATGCAAATCAACTACTCAATTACAAAATTTTTAATCAAAGTTTTCTTTTCATATTATTTGCAATAAGTTAGAAGCCAGCACTGTCAACAGAAACATAGTGCAATTCACAATTTTCCAGTAATCCCATTTAGAAAATAAAAAGGAACAAGTGAAATTAATTCCAGTAATAATTACATTTATCCCAAAATATCCAATATACTATCATTTCAAAAGTGTGATTGACACTTTTAAAACTTATTAATAATATTTTACATTATTTTTGTTGTACAAAGTCTTGAAAATCTATTATGTATTTTCCACTTATAGAACATCTCAATTCACCATAGCCACATGTGGCTGGTGGCTACCATACTACACAGACCAGATTACACCATTCACACTTCTGATAAATTAACTGCTCTTACTTATTTAAAAAACTTGCAGAAAAGGGTTTAGATATTCCCTCTATCAAACAAAGCAACCTTGACAGGTGGGGATTATTTTCATTATAAAGTGAAAAATAAAGGTAAGAGAGCCATGCTTACATGTATGTTAAGGTAACAATACCTTCTTAATTCATTCAGGACTTTACAATCTTTCTTCATATGCCAAGGATTCACTGTCACTGCGCAATGTTTTTCACTACTATCATCTTTGTGATTGAGAGGCTTCTGATGACCCTGCTTTGTGCTTCTGTACATAAAGTAACGAAACAGAGAAAAAGACCTTATTAAAGATAATTTAGGGGGGAGGGTATAGCTCAAGTGAAAGATCATGTTCTTAGCATGCACAAGGGCCTGGGTTCAATCTCCAGTAATTCTTCTAAAAATAAAATAAATAAATAAAAACCTAATTACCAGCCCCCAGCAAAAAATTAATTTATTACTTTAATTAAAAGTTTAAAAAAGATAATTTAGTGCAGGCTTATCAGGCTACAAGAGCTACAATGAATGCCCCCACCCATTAATTTAGAAGAAGTCTCACAGTATTTCTCAACATAAAGGCTAAAATATAATTGAGAACACTTCCTGATGGTCAGCATCATTTTAACAAAAATGTAGATAATTACGTCCCTGTTGTCAAATTTCTGTCAGAGTTGGGCATGGAACATTTAGTTAGTAAAAGTGATTTTGCAGCTCTCTTTGAAAGAAATGCTGAGAAATGATCTTTTCTGTTGGAAATTAGCCTGCTTTTAAATTCTTCAGTAGGCATAAGTGTTTACAAACCAGGCAGGAACTGGATTATATTTTACATATACTTTAGAAACTGATTTGAATTTTGCCCTCTACCTGCAAGGCTATTTCTTAGGTAATAACATAAGCAGGCCACTATACTAAATTTTGTTTCCCTGTTTGCTTAATCCTCACAACAACTCTGTAAGCTGCTATTATTACCCCCATATAACAGATAAAGAGCTTGAGGCAGAAAATAATTTGGGTAACTTGGTAAATGGTGGAGCTGGGTAAGACTGCAGCCAGTCTGACACTCAGGTCCATTCTTCTCACCAATGTCTGATACTGCTACCTACATTCAGCAATGACCGCTAATTTCATATTTAAGTGTGTCATTTCTAAAAGTGCAAAGCTATATTAGTACTGCTGTGTAAATTATCCGTTTGAGATGTGATTGCCAAAACAAAAAAAGAAATAAAATCAGGGTGCCACTGAGGGGGGGCAAACTGCATATGGACGGACACAAGGGGACTTTGTGAGGAAAAAGTTGCACAAATCTAGAAATAGCTAAAATGGCTGACTTGTACAATTATAATGTGTGAATTTTATGGCCTGTAAATTACACCTTAATACAGATATTAAATTAAGAAACTGGGATACAAAATTAAGACTAAAACACATATATAAATCACACAAAGAACAACAGGCAAATATCATTATTTACTGCACCATTGTCCTTGATGCAGCTTCCTATCCTCACCCATTCCTGAAAGGATGATTCATTTTTAAAATAGTCTTTTAATTTATTCAGCAAATAATTTTTGATTGCCTACTATGTACCCAGGACTAGTCTAGGCAGTTGGAATAGATAAATAAACAATACAAAATCCTGTCCTCACGGAGCTTTGTTGGAGTCTAGCTGGGATGGGGGTGGAGATGACAATTCACACAACAGAGCAGCAGAGGAGGTGGCATGTTAGGAAAGAGGAACCATGGAAAAATCAAAAAAGGGCAAGGTAAAGAGAGTTTAGGGTATGGGATGAGGGTGATGTTGTATTAAATACCAGAGCAGGCCACACTGAGGACTGAGGTTAGAACTAAGACTTGGAGGTGAGAAATCCCAGGTGGACGGAATAACCATCACCGAGGCCAGCGTGCACTTCGCATGTTCCAGAATGGGGGCACGGCTGGAGCTGCGGAGAAGGGTCAGTGCAGATCCTGTATGGCCTTGGAGGACGTTGTAAGGACTGTGGCTTTTACCCAGAGTGAAATGGGGAGGCACTGCAGAAGGACGACACAATCTAACTTAGGTTTTCGAGGCTCACTTGACTGCCAGGTGAGAATAGTCGAAACGGGTCAGAGATGAAAGGAGGGAAGCCTCTGCGAAGGGCTGTGCAGGAGGAGAGGACAGTGGCTCAGGGTAGGGAAGCAGCAGTGGAGGCAGGAACCATGGTGAGAAGTGGCTGGGTTCTGGATATGTTTTAAAGGCAGTGTTAAACCAGATCTATTGACAGAATTCATGTGGTATGTCAGTGAAAGTCAGAATAACTCCAAGTTTTTTGACCCAAGCAGCTGGATGGATTAAGTTTCCACTAACTGAATGGGGGAGGTTGCAGGAAGAACCAGTTTGGGGTGTAGGAGAACAAAGAGCTCAGTTTTTACACATGTTGCTTTTAAGATATCAGAGTTTCAAGTGAAGATGTCAAATCAGCAGAAGATTGTAAGAGTCCAGAGTTGGAGAGAAAAATTCTAGCAGGAGACAGAAATGTGGGAATCATGGGTCACACAGGTGGCACAGGAAGACATGAAACCCAGGTACTCAAACATTAAGATAACCTGGCATTAACCATAGAAGTTGTCCTTGAGGGCCTGCCTACTAGGTGTGGATATCAGTCCTATTTCCTGACCACTCGAGTTTTAAAAAGCAACTTACAAATTAATTCGTGCAAGACACTGCCTCCAGTGGGTGGGTCCAGAGCTGGAGTGGGAGAATTGGATGGTGCACACTACTCCCTACAGTAGAATGTGTGTGTGTGTGTGTACACATGTGTGTGTGCGCAGGGGGATGAGATACACCTGGCTTAAGAAAAAGAGCTAGTAAGTCTAGAAGCTGAAAGATGAAAGAACATCCAGATATGGTAGAGGGAACAGGGGAAACACTGTGTACTGTAAGACATATCCCCATAATGCCATTTCCCACCATCCTTTCATCAGGAACACAGTTGGAAAGGGGGGAATTATGTAGATACGTGTGATGTACACAAACTTTCTGAGTATGTAACACAGAATATCTACATATGTAGCAAGTTAGTGATATTTATATATGCTTCAAGTTTAAAAACAAGTTCACAACAGAGGGAAAATAAAATACTGAGGAGTGGTAGAAGTATCATAGAAGGCCTTTCAATGCTCAGAATGGAAGCAAAAGCAGCTTCACCCAACAAAGAACGTCAATAAGGGTCAAGAATGTTTATATTTGCTTAAGAAATTGAGAGTTACAACTTCCTGCTTTAAAGAATTAACATAAGACAGATACCACACTATAAGCAACGTCTATACTGGAGCTTTCTTAAAGCTATTTTAGTTCCTGCTTGTTCTGATGTACTCCAGACACTCTGCAAAGAAAACCTTCTATTCAAAGGCTTAAAGGAATAAAATAAGAAATAACACTGCATTCTTTTCAGTGGTCTCTGTACTGAAAGTCACTTGCAAATGCAGCACCCTGCCACAGGTCCACATTTTTAACAATAAAGACCTTTGCGCAATTTTTCAATTGCTATGTGACTTTGGGTCAGTCTCTCACTAAGAAGCAGAATGGAGTACCAGAAAATGACACATCAGGTCTAAAACTACAGATGTGGGAGATGAACCTACACCAGGAAACAGCTAAGTGGGAGGGTAAGGTTTACCTTTTAAGTTACCGTAAGTGCAGTTACACCTGCTCCCTGCTTCCCCTGTGAAGTGAAGAGCTAGTCTTTTCCAGAAAAGCTCTCATTCTGAGAACTGTCTTCTTTAAAATATTCGGAGATTCTCTTTTAAGGTTCTTGCACTTTTAAGCCTTTCCCCAACTCTACATCCTATAACAAGTGTAAAAATTATCCTATAGCCTATTGTTACAGAACATACTCTACAAAAGCTGAGGTTTCCCAGGGTTTGGATCCCAGAACTCTGCTACCAGATAATCCTAAAGCTTTCCTTCCATAACAGACTCTTCCGCCAATTCCCAGCTGTGGGCAAATTCGGCTTCTCAGATCAGGTAACTTTCTAACTCTGCCTATGAACACTCTGCTGCCAGTAAAGGAACTCTCAGACAGAAAGCACACAATGCCCCTAGTGAGGGTTGCCTCCTTCAATCAATCAAGATGCCATCACCAAGCAAATATTTAAACCTACTGCAAAACCTCTAAAGACATCTTACAAACAATATAGTTTGTATAGATGCATACTATTTGCTCTGGAATAGTGATTTCCAATGGAAGGAACAAAGGACCACATGACCCAAGCAATTTTTTAAAACTGCACATAACCATCCCTCTTCACGTGAGGATTCAGGCAAGACGGTCTTACAGGCCTAGGTGTAACAGAATGACAGCACCTCTAGGAGTAGGTTGAAAAGCAGCGAGGTAGACTTCTAGTGAAAGGGGGTGATGTAATAGGCCCCATCGCCCACTTACCTACCAGCACAGGACAGTCATCTCAGATCGAGAACAAACACTTTGGGAAACAGAGGTTGTTTATATTTTTATGGTATTCTGGTGGAAATAATGCCCTGAGTCATGTGAAGTTGTGGCTGCAAAATTGAACAGGGGACTGGACATTTTCACATTCAGGACAAAAGTAGCCCCTGGATAGCCACCATATCTGCTCTCCCCTTTGCCTGTTCACCCCAAAAGCTGCAGGACTCTCCTGCTTGCAATGACACCCACCACTTCTCACAAATTCTTGCCAAGTTCACATCAGCAGCTGGTGGTGTCAAAGTCACCATTTGTACTGCTATGAAGTCCCTCCATTTCTTTATACCCCTTCTATTTTCTCTGTTGTCTTCCTAGCTACACTTGCATTCACAAGATAGTTACCGCACTAACATTGCCTCTGTAATCAGTCCAGGATATAGGAAGTAGAGATTCAACTGTAACCAGTCCCAGAATACTTGTCATGCCACACTAGTGTCCCAAAAAATACTCTGGCATCCCTCATCTCACTCAAAGAACCACTGCATTACTTAGAGGTTGTAAAATTAGAGGGCTTTCTCTACTGGGAAACACTGTGGCTTGTGGTAGAGTTGTGATTTCAGTTTTTGCAACTACTTACAGGCAAAAAGACATGGCCTGCAAATTTTCTTCAAGCGTTTGGTATTTAAACTTTCATTAGATACAGAGCCGGTGGACTAACCGTAATCTATGAACATATGGTCATATTATCAAATAATGTTCATGTCTACCTTACAGACATGTAAGAACTTGGATTACACCTGCAAGCCTCTAGGACTTTAGAATTAGATGTGAAGCATCCTGTGAGATAAAAAACCTCCTATCCAGTCACAGAACACAATTATAGACAACATGACACTAATGTCACTGAATACATTAGTATAGTCCATGTATGGTTAAGTTACATCTCCAATTTCTCAGAGCTGGAAAGGAGATGTCTAGAAAAGCTGGAAAAGCCCAATTACCAAAACAGCCCAAAAGTTAATGCAGACTCCTGCACCTCCCAGAGCAGAGGGCGGAGGGGGCATTGCCCAACACTCTGTCCTCCCCCAGGATGTGGCATGTGGGGAAGCAGGCAGGAATGGGTGGCTGGGACTCGGAGGTGGAGAGGTGATGAAAGCAAGAGTGGAACTGCTCTGGTCCTAGAACAACAGAGCTGTAAAAAGCTCGGCTTCAGTTCAACCAACTCCCTCTCCCACTTTCCCTCCCACCTACGTGACAAACAGAGCACAGCCAGGCACTTTCTGCCCATGACGGTGACTACTAGTAGGAAAGGGACCAGGATAAAAGCATGTCCTATAAAAGATCAGTCTGATTTTAAGGCTATGTTATAAACAATGAACAGCACTGTCAGAGTGGGACACTTGTGTGGCGCTCAAGTAGGGAGGAGGAGGTTGAGGATCCATTTCCAGCACTTCCATGTCTTTTATCACTCCTATTTCTGACCTCTCCTTTGCCACTTTTTGAAGCACTGCCATCACTGGCAGGTAAAGGGGCAGCAATGTGACTTGGCCGTTTGGCTGATGGGGCTACATTTCCCAGCAGTGGAATGAAAAGGCACTGGAAGAGGATCAGCTGGAAGATGTGAACTGCAGTCCTGGCCTGTGCCAAACACTAACCAGGTGACCCTGGGATAGGCTCTTAGTCTCTCTGGGCTTCCGGCTGTTTACTTATAAAAGAAGGTTTTGTCATTGCACAAATATATCCAATATGAAATGTAACATGAAAGTCAAACATAATGACATCTCACCTGCTTGCTTCAGGGAACTCTACAAGCACTGAACACTATGTGAATGTAAACACAGTCTTAAGAAAACTATTGAGGTAAAGCACTAAACTGAACATGGAGATAAAGTTTTATGGATTTTCTTGGCTTTCTTTTTTAATTGCAACACTGAATTAATAGTTATTAGCTATAATCCACACCACCACCACTGCGAATAAATAAAGAAGGTAAGCACTGCCTGGATGCCTGTTATTGCCCGATGCTAAGCAGGGTGAGGGGTATAAAGGAGGCTGAACAAGTGAGTCTTCTCCAGTTACCAGCTAAGTGAGGAGACACATTGGAAACCACCCAGGAATGGTACCAAGTCAGTACTCAAATCCAAGATTACAGACTACTGATCATAAACAGTACAGGAATACAAAGAGGAGCTAGAAGTATTTGGAATAAATAGGGAAGACTCTATGAAGGGGATGGGGCTCCAACTAGTTCTCAGGGCAATTCTATGCTGTTTTAACTGAGGACTGGATAGGAAAAGGCTGGTGACTCCTGGTTTTTAATAAGGCACAGGTTACCCTAGGAGGCTAAGTTACATAATGATTGGAACAAATAAGGTAAGTCCAAAATGATGAAGGGTCGAGACTCCCTGGCTGAGATCTGGTTGTGTTAAGTCTTTGACTTGACTGTAGATGTTGGAGCGCCAAAACTCTAGGTTGACTGAAAGGGGGGGAGAGAATATCCAAGAATTCAGCAGAAGGAAAAATTCATGTATCAGGGATGAAAGCTCTTCATCAGAGTATCAGCAATCAGAATAGACACTTGAAACCAAAAACATACAGTTCAAGAAGCTGACAAAATGTGGAGGGTGGTGAGAGAAAGATAAATCAAAGACCACTCCAAGCCTTTGTGTATTCAAGACCGAAAGAATGATTATCCCACTGAATAAGTGGAGACGCTGCAAGAAAAAAAGATTATGAAATCAGCTTTAGACATGTTGAATCTGACGTATGAGCTAAGAGTAGGTTTTCTCTAAGAAGCTCAAAATTCAAAACTGAAGCACAGATGTTGAGTACAGGCTTAAGATGCAGATGGACAAGACATGATAAATCTCCTAAAAGAAAACATAGGCAAAACATTATCTGACATAAATCTTAGCAACATTCTCCTAGGGTAATCTACCCAGGCAAAGGAAATAAGAGAAAAAATAAACAAAAGGGACATAATTAAACTCATAAATTTCTTCACAGCAAAGACAACCATAAGTAAAACAAAAGGAAACAACAACCTACGAATGGGAGAAAATATTTGCAAATGATACGACTAACAGAGGCTTAATTTTCAGAATATATATAACAGCTCATACAACTTAATAACAAAAAAACAAACAACTCAATCTTAAAATAGGCAGAAGACCTAAACAAGCATTTCTCCAATGAAGACACAAATGGCCAATAGGCACATGAAAGAATGCTCGATATCACTAATAAACTGAGAAATTCAAATCAAAACTATAATTAAGTACCAGCTCCCATCAGTCAGAATGGCCATCGCTCAAAAGTTCATGAATGATAAATGCTAGAGAGGCTGTAGAGTGAAGGGTACCCTCTTACACTGCTGGTGGGAATCTAGTTTGGTGTAGTCATTATGGAAAGCATGGAAATCCCTGAAAAAACTAAAAGTAGACTTACCCTATGACCCAGCAATCCCACATCTGGGTATATAACTGGAAAGAACTCCAATGTGAAAAGATACCTGCACACCAGTATTCACAGCACCACTGTATACAAGAGCCGAGACATGGAGGAAAGCTAAATGTAGCAACAGATGACTGGATAAAGAAGTTGTGGCATATTTATACACTGGAATACTACTCTACCATGAATAGGACAAAATAAAACCATTTGCAGCAACATGGATGGAGCTAGAGATCGTCATTCTAAGTGAAAGCAGCCAGAAACAGAAAAATACCAAATGATACCACTCATATGTGCAATGTAAAAAAAGAGAGAAAAAGACACTGTGAACTCATCTACAGAACAGAAACAGACTTGCAGACTTAGTAAACAATCAAGGTTACCAGGGAAAGGGGATAGGAAGGGATAAATTTGGGAGTTCGAGATTTACAAATGCCAGCCACTATATATAAAAAGAGATTTTAAATTAAGTTTCTTCTATATAGCACAGAAACCTATGTTCATTATCTAGCAATAACCTATAATGAAAAAGCTGATACAGCCACCAACTGAGGAAGCAGGAGAAGAAAGGAGAGTTAGTTATGCTGGGCTAGAGCCCACTTCTAAAATCCTTGTCAGCCACTGAGGCTGCCCCGAGTACACTGAGCTTTCCTCCCAGGGACAGGCTGACATGACATGCGTCCTGCAAACCTGGGGCAGCAGAGGCCGTCCCCAGGTCTGGCCCTAGGGGAGATGGGAGCAAGTCCACCTGCTCCCCTTGGGGCAGCACCCCTCCCTGCAGCCCCCGCCACCTGACTGCACCACGCCTGCATCTCAGGAAACCACTGACTTGAAAACAACTGATCCACGAACCTGGGGCAGCGGCAGGGAGATGGGCAGCGACCTGGCAAGCTGGTAGACTTGCCCCCATCTCCCCCATGGCCTGTCCAGGGCTCGGCCTCTGCTGCTCCAGGCACGGTCCGCAGGTCAGCCTGCTCTCGGGCTGAGGGCACGGTGTGGTTGAAGGCAGTGGCGGGTTATGGGGTCTGCCCATGGGAGCCCTTGGATTTGCTTCAAACTCCCCAGCGCATGGCCTGAGCTTGGCCTCTGCTGCCTCAGGTTCGTGGAACTCAGGTTACAGGTCAGCCTGCTCCTGGAAGGCGGGTGCTGTGCTGTCAGGGAAAGGCGGCAGCTGCGATGGCGGGATTGGGGCTGCCCTGTGAGAGCGCGGGGGTTGCAACAATTTCCCGCTGCTGCTGCAGCCATCCCAGCACACTCATCGCACCGAGCCCATCTCCCAGGAGCAGACTGACCTGTAACCTGAGTCCCACTAACCTGGGTCTTTAGAGGCCGCCCCCAAGGTCAGGCCGCAGGTAAGATGGGAGCAAATCCATGGGCTCTCATGGGGCAGTCCCCATTCCATCCGAGGCCCCGCGACCGCACCGCACCCACCTGCAAGGAGCAGGCCATCGTCTGAGGGCCAGTCGGAGATGCTCTGGAACCGTCCGGCGCCCTCCCAACTCCCGGGGCTGTACCTGCTCTCCTAAACCCGTGTATAAGCGGCGGCAAAAACACGGTGTTCAGGAACTACTAATACCGGGGTTACCACGAACCACAGCGGCGGCTGGGACCCGCCTCAGGGTCCTAACGGGACGCGCGGCCGGGACCTCACCTCCGCACCCCTCCCTGGGCGCCTCCTCAGCTGCACAGCCCAGGCGTCACCCGCCGGCTCCCCGAGCAGCGCGCCCCAACCAGCGCCCTCTTAACTGTCCGGCAGCGGCAGCCGAGCCGCGGGCAAGCGGCGGCCCAGGCCCCAGGCCGTGTTCCTCTTCCAGGAGCTGGTCCAGGAGCAACCGGCTGCCGCCAGCTTCCACGCGTTCTGGGTGGGTTCCGGCGTCCGCGCGTCTGTCCGTCTGCGCGTGCGCGCCCCTCCTCCTCCCGCCCGCAGCGCAAACTGCTCGGGTGGGTCTCCTGCTTTACCGGCCCTGGCCGCTGGGGCCGGGAGGAGCCAGGTGGGGCCCCTCCTGCTTGTCCCGCCGGGTCTCCATCCCCAGAGCCTTCACCCAGCCACCGACTGGGTCCTGGCATTGAACTAGAACCACGACTGCCCTAGGCCAGGCCTCACCCACCCAGCCCCACTTTCCCTGCTCAACTTCCCCTCCCTGTTACTACCCTCCCACCACTGGCCAGGCCCAGTCTCCCACCAGACCTTGAAGACAGGGCTCCTTCTCCTCACACCATGGTCCCTGCCCTGACACTCCATCCTGCTAGGTCCTAACCTATGGCCCCTACACCCACAAGCTTACCCCTCATGCCTCAGCACAGGACACCCAACATCCTGAAATTATCCCCCTCACCTCTCAGCCAGGTCATTTCCACTCTGATCGGGCCCCACACCTCTCAACCTGTACCCCCACACCATGGGATCCCCTTCAATCTGAGTGCACCCCTACCCTGAGCTCACTCACTCACCCTTCACCCTGTGGTTGGGGTGGGGAAATCCGTGCTCCAGTAATGATGACTACTGCCACCAGTGGGGGATCGAGCCTAGTGTGCACCTTCAGAGTTAATGTCTGAGGCTACAGGGTGAGGCAGGCTGGGATGAAGGTGGTTCCAATTCCTGCCTTGGCACCCTGATCCCCGCAGCCTGTGCCTGAGCTGACCTGATGGGTCAGGTTGATCCCAGACTGCCAGCCACTGGCCTTGGGCTTTCGGTGGTTGATGGTCCTGATGGTGATCTGGACTCCTAGGGCGGAGGCACTGGGCACGCGGACCTTTGGGGTGGGGGAGTTCAGAGTATGCACTTAATCCCAGGGTTAGACATCAGATGGTGGGCTGTGTGCATGGGGCTTTGTGCATGGCATGGACTCAGCACAGGTGGGTGCAGGGAACTTGTTCATTCACACCAGGCCAGAGGGAAGAGGGAAGGGAGCTTTTAAAGTGTCAAAGTGAGGAAGCCAAAGCTTTAGAGCAAAGTAGGAAGGTGCACTGGCCAGGCCACCATGGATCTTGCCGCAACGCTTGTCCCTTGCATCAGGGGAGACTGGCAGTTGACTGGCCAATGAGACATCCCCTGCTGTGGTATAGTTTACAGGCAATTGAAGGGATTTTGAAAGGTAATTTTAATCCAATAATTTTCAGTTTCTCTGTGGTAGATTAGGTCCAAAATCATGGTGAATCTGGCAGGGATCCTGCCTGAAATCCAGCCTGGGACAGTGGAGGACCCACCCAGGAATCATCCACTTAGCTCTCACCAAAAGTCACTGTAATAGAGAAGAACAAATCTGACTCCATATTGGATCTGTTCCTTTTCCTTTAACCCTCTGCCGTGTTATCTAGGCTTAGACTTGCAAGCTCTGCACTTTTTGTAAAACAGTGTTGCCTTTAGCCTGAAATAAACAGGAGAGCCTATTCTCAAAAGTCTGAGCTTTAAGGATATTAACACTTTGCACTCCTATAAAGATAACAAGTTGCAGAATAGAAAAAGTTTGTTTTGTTGCAGGTTTTGCAGGAACACCATGATCTGACCCACGTGGACAGCTGCAAAGGATTCCAAGAACAAAGAATTCCTACACCAACAAGTTTGCAACAACCAACCACAGCCCCTCCCCTTTTTAGTAGAAAAGGAGCCTGAAGTTGACATGGGGAAGATGGTTCTCCAAGATATTAGTCCGCCATTATCTTGGTTTACAGCTGTTTACGTAGACCAGGTCATAGTGCCTCTGTAAATCCCCTAACAAAACAAAAGTAGTTTTCTATTCTACAACCTGTTGTCTTTATATAAGTGCAAAAGTGTTAATATCCTTAAAAAATCAAAGCCTTGAAAGTAGGCTCTTCTGTATATTTAAGGCTAAAGGCAACATTGTTTTACAAAAGGTGCAGAGCTAGTAAAACTAAGCCTAGAAAAGAGGGCAAAGGGTTAAAGCCAAAAGGACAGATCTTCTATGGAGTCAGATTTTTTCTTTTCTATTATACTATATTCTATTTTTGTTTTAAGTATATAAGAATAAAGTTTAGCCTTTTCCCATTTTAAATTGTGCAATTTTAAGGAGCATTAATTGCATTCACAGTGCTGTGAGACCAGCACCACTTGTTTCAGACTATTTCCTTCCTCAAAGTAAAAGCTTGTATACAAAGAGCACCCCACGTCCTACCTCCCCTAGCCCATGACAAGCCCTAATCCCCTTTCTCTCTCTATGTCTTTACGTATCCTGGAGGTTCCCTATCAGTGAAATCGTATAAAAGGTGGCTTTTTTTTGGTTTGTCTGCCCACATATCTTAAGTAGGGACGGGTGAATTATTTTTTTTTGTTTTCACGTGAATTAGCATTTTTATATTTTGAGAGGAAAGTCCAGATGGATTAAAGATGAGACGTACCAAATGAAGCCCTTTTAGTATCTCTGTGTATAATCTCGGGGTAGGCACTGCTGTTCTAACTGTGAAACCAGAGCCAGAAGGGAGATGCTTAGCTCTTCTTGTGGCAAAATAAATCCAAACAAAAGCAGAAAACAAAGGCCAAGAAAGACAGCTGGAAAGACAAACCACAGCCTGGAAAAACCTTTCCTCATGACCCAAGATCGGAAAAAAGCTTCACATCCCTGTGGTCCAAAAAGCTCTTGAAGCCCAGTGTTCTGAAAAGAAACAAAACACACAGAGTCAGTTCCAACGAGAGGCAGTGCAGGTGGCCGGTTTGTACTGGAGATGCTTGACCTCTCAGGTGAGGACACAGGCAGACAGACAGACTGCAGAGACAGCATTGGCCACCATCACCCTGGCAGGTCTTTAGCCCGGTGACAACCAGCCCTGGTGACAACGTGAGCAGGCAGAGGCCCCAGGAGGTACCCTGGAAGGAAGAGCAAATGGACGCTCCTCTCCGGCAGAACAAGGTGTAGGATGCATCAAAGTGCCACAGGTGCATCCCTTCCCTAGCAGTGCTGAGCCTTAGAGAAGATCCCACCAAAGTGCTTGCACAATTTTCAAAGATAATGTTTCTTCAGTAACATGAATTCAAAATAATCAATATGTCGTCAAGGGATTTTCAGAAGTGACCTGCCCTGGACCCGTACAATACACACACATAAATACACACATATACACATAAATATATACACACATACATACAGGAAAAGAGACAGACAGACTGAAACACAGAGAAGCAGGGGGAGACAGAGAAACAGAGAGAGAGACAACTCAGAGAGGCACTGAGAGACAGAGACAGAGAGAAGGAACACTGGAGCTGGTAATGAGTGGAACTCACATACATTTTCACAAGTCAGTCTATGTGTCAGAACCTGGTCCCAAAGTCGATCCACCCTCCAGGGGAGGGTGTGGGGATCCCACAAGGGTGTGGGAACAGAAGGCAAAAAATAGGAAGCCATTGTGGGGCCGCCCACCACAGAGGCCGAGATGGGACACTGGGCCTGTATGTCAACATGACAGAATGACCTAGGAGGTTGTATGCCAGAGCGGACGATGTCAGAGTTGTATTTAATTTCGGTCTCACGACTGGGAGCGGGGAAGCAAGCAGCAAGGAAAGTGACTTTCTCCAGACCCCAGGGCAGACCCCGGCCTGTGTGGGGTGTGCTTTGCACTCCGCCAGCCCTCTGTGGGTTCCTTCCTTTGCTGAGTCTGTGCACGATCTCCCTGTGATGCCAGCCCGTGGGGGTGACAGATGCAATAGGTGTTTCTAGGTCTAGAGACAGGATGGCTTCTCTAGGAAGCAGGGGCCAGAATGATCCCCACTGTGCTGATGGGGGATTGGGGAGACCCTGAGAGGCACGTGGCTTGTCCAGGATGATAACACTGCTGAGTAGGGGGAGCCAGGTCTGAACCCAGCTGTGTCTTCAGAGCTGCGGCACTGGTTGCATCCAGGACTCCCCAGGGCTATGGGGGGGGCTGAGTTGGTGTCACTGTGTGTGGACATGGCATGGAGTGAGAAATGAGAGATTGGAAGCCCAGAAAGGCCCTTGAGGAGCTTTGTGTCAGGAGGAAGCTTGGAGAAGTGGACCCCAGGAAGTGACCTCACTTCCCTGGCAATAGAGCCCAACAGAACTTGGAACCGAAGTCACCAGGCACCCGCTCTGTAGAGAAGTCCCTACTCAGCTCACCTGGTTGGAGACAGAGGCATGTTCTGCTGCATCCCATTATCCTGAGGCCACAGGCCCCGGAAAGCCCTCAGCGAGGGTCTCTACCAACGCTGCCGGCACTGGGTCAGGTCTCACCCAAGGCGCCTCTGGCCTTTTGGCCAGAGAGACCCAAAGGTAACACAGGGAGGCCCAGGGCAGGCCCCCCCAGGCTGGGCCACCACTCAGATCCCATCCAGGTAGCCACACGGCCCCATCCTGCCTGGTGGAGGTGGAGCAGTCATGTTGGGGATGGGTATCTGCCTCAAGAAAGAGCAGGACAGAGGCCTGGGGGCCCGGTCACGTAGACAGCCCAGGACAAAGCTGGCTGGCTGGGATGTGGAGAGCCGGGGAAGGGTCCTGCCGCCCGAGGTGGAGCCCATGCTCTCTGGGTATGCATTTTCCCTCCCGGATGTCTGAGCTGAACAAGGTTCCGGTCTGATCTAGCAGCAGAGGGTAGAGTCTACAGAATCAGGAGTGTTCCTGGCCGGGAAGGACTCTGAGACTTCCATGCTGGGTCAGCTGCTGGTCACTATCATTGCAGAGCCAGATACCACATGTTGAAAAGAAGCTGATGAATAAGAACACCAACGCCCCCTCCCCAAGTGAAGGACTGGTGTGTCACTCTTCTGAGGGCCAGCGCAGACTCCTGGTGGGTCTGGATATGGAGGGGTCCCCACCACCATGGCCCACAAATCAGTGGGGCAGGCCTCCGACCCAGACATCACCCAGGGCTCTCCCAGGGACCTACCTGGGGCTGACGGGTAGCTCAGCACACCCTGGTCTGACCTGGAGCACCGTGCCCACCTCGCTGCAAGTCAGGTGGAGGACCAGGAGCCCCCGAAGCAGAGACCAAAGGTCAAAAAAGCAGGGCTGGTGTATGTGTGTAGGTGAGGGTGGGGCGAAGGCTGGGCCACACAGGGAGGTGTCCCTAGAGGCTACTGTTGGGACCAGAAAAGAGAATGGCCTCAGAACACCTGTCTGGAAAAATTCAGTCACAGAATACATCCTGTGGGCACTTTCTGGGTGGGAGCTGTCTGGAAAGCTCTGGGAAGATTTCTGTCCTTGTAGAGGCACATGGAAAGGGAGGCAGGTGCGTAAATTTTTCCTCTCTCACAGCATGAGATCTTCCACAAGACTTAAAACTCTCTCCACTTCCAATAGTTACAGAGGAGGCAGGGGCAGGGGAAGATGTCAGAGACCAAAAATGGGACGAACTGGATCCAGCAGGAGACCTCGAGCTCCCTCCTGCCGCTCCTGCAGCTCCTCCTGAACCTGCGTCTGCAGCTGGACTGCTGGGCAATGGAGAAACAGTTCAGGCATCACCACCACCTGGGGTAGAGCCCCCTCTGCACCCACCCACACCTTCTTCTCCAAAATGTTCTCCAAAATTCCACCGTCAGTCCCCCCACAAACTTGACGTCCCTTCCGCTGGAGATGTTTTTGTTTCATTTTCTTTAGTTTCCTTTGCTTGTTTCACATCATTTATGACATCCTTTATTTTTCTTTTTAGAGTTTCATGTAATAAAATGTAGACTTTTCCCCTTTTAAATTGTGCAATTCAGGAGCATTAGGGGCATTCACAATGTTGTGCGACCATCACTACCATCTAGTTTCACACTATTTCTTTCCTCAAAGTGAAACCTTGGATCCAGAGCATGCACTCCCCTCCCTCCTCACCCAGCCCCTGACAACCCCAAGTCCTCTTTCTCTTTGCGTGTCTTTACCTCTACTGGTTGTTCCCTGCCAATGAAATTTTAAAAAAGGATTTTTTCCTTCCTGCCCACATGTTTTCACCTGGGGCTGAGGATTTTTGTTTGTTTTCACTTGAAACAGCATTTTTATTATTTTCAGGGGATATGCAGGGGGATTAAAGATGTGATGCACAAAATGAAGCCCTTTTGGTAACTCTGTGCATAATCTCAGGGTAGACACTGCTGTTCCCCCTGTGACACCACAGCCAGAAGACACAAGGGAGATGCTTAGCTCTTCCTGTGGCAAAAACAAAACCAAACGAATCAAAAAAATTAGTAAAAGCCCAGAAAAATTGCTTGAAAGGCAAACCACAACCTGGAAAATGCATTCCTCATAACCCAAGGTTGGAGAAATTTTTCCCATTCCTGTAGTCCAAAATCCTTTTGAAACTCAGTGTTCTAAACAGAAACAGAACAGACATGGGCAGTTCCAATGAGAGGCAATGCAGGTGGCCAGTGTGTGTTAGAGATGCTTGACCTCTCAGGTGAGAACAGAGGCAGACGGAAACACTGCAGAGACAGCATTGGTCACCATCACACTGGCGGTTCTTTAGTCAGGTGACAACCAGCCCTGGTGACAATGTAAGCAGGCAGAGGCTCCAGCAGATCCCCTGGAGGGAAGAGTGAAGGGACGCTCCTCTTCAGGAGAACAGGGTGCAGGACGCATCAAAGGGCGACAGATGCATCTCTTCCTCAGAAGATCTGATACTTACAGTTCATCCCATTAAAATCCTTACACACCTATTCAAAGATGCCTTTTCAAGGGTGTTCATCACAGCACTGGTTGAAACAGTCGGAATTAAAGCAACAATAATATTGATGGAGAGGGGATGGGGTCCATTCGTTCTGGTTCATGTGGATGAATGAATGCTGTTCAGTTGGAAAAGTGGGTGCCTGGTCTCAACCCAATGTCAAGGGAGGCCTCAGGGTGGAAGTATGCAGACCCACTCTCTGCATCCAGGGTCCCATCTGCACGACCACATGTGTGTGAAATCAATATAGATGGAAATTGATCTGATTGTGAGTGTGTGAGAGACAGAGATGGAGAGAGACATACTGAGAGACACAGAGACTGAGACATAAGCACCAAATCATTCATGACAGACACCGCTGTGGGTGGGAATTACAAATCACTTCTTTTTTAGGCAATATTTCAATTTTTTGTACTGTGTCTGTATTACTCTACTAATTCTAAAAGGATTAAAATCCTATGCTAATGTGACCCATTCATTACTCATCTATGGAGTAATTAAAGTACATTAATCCTATTTTTAAAAGAATTTAAAGCCTTCTCAGGACTCAGTTCCATTTCAGCTCAGTGGAAGCAGAGGTTCTCCAGGAGGTCGTGTCTCTTCTGAATCAGCATCCAATACAGGTGAGCAAGAAGTACCCGACTTGGACACTGAAGACTACAATAGATGAGTGAGTCTGTTGAGAGAAATTAAGACCTAAATTCAAAGAGAATAATCCCATATTCATGGAGCAGAAGGCTTCATTCTACTAAGATGACAAAGGTCCATGAATAGATCTAAGGATTCAAAGAATGCCTACCCAAATCCCAGGTGGTATTTTGCAGGAATTGACAATCAATCTAAAATTCACGTGGAAAATCCAGGGGGTCAGAATACATGAGTGAATCTTGAAAAAGAAGAACAAAGTTCGAGGAATGGAAAGTCAGATGGAACCCACGGTTAATACAAAACCTTTTTAAGCTGAAAATAACTGAGATTCAAAAGATGCAGAAGAAAACCTGTCATGGAAGCCAATTCTCTCCTTTCCCTTTTCCCTATTAAGTTAGGTTGATAAAAAAGCCTTTAACTTTCACCATTTAACATGGTAGGTACTTTTCTGGTTGGCTCCTGCGTGTGTATAAATAAAACGTTTCTCTCGTTCATCTCCTCTTTACTTCTGTGGGCTCTTTGGGAGGGACTCTGGATTATGGGGACCTGCTCTTTTCTCACCTTCTTTAGTGACATCTTTTGCCCATGGTGAAGTTCTTAAAAAAAAGAAAAGTCTCATTGGTTTTGGGTCAGATTTGGAACATGTATACCTTTGGAGACCCCCTGGAGGAACAATGGGGTTCAATACTGCCTGGAGAATTCACTTGTCAAAATGCCTAACAAGACGCTATTTGCAAGGTTTTTTTTTTTTTTAAAGATTCTTACCCTAAAACAAATCCCCTATCTAAACCTCTTGGATGATCAAATATAAAGAAAAAAGGAGAATCATGTCTGGCCTAAGAACACTTGCTTAACAAAACAGAAGGACAGAATCAGTTTCAGAGCAAAAATTAAAATGCATTTATACCATCAACCCTCCCACCCTTTTGTACACTGTCCTCATGTAATCTGCCAGATGGCCCCCTGGAGAAGGCCCTTTGCCCGGAACTCGTGCTCATTTTCAGAGCTCGGCCAAGCGGGAGGTTGGTCCCCAGGGCCTGAGAGGGGCTATGTGTGAAATCTTCTCTGCTGAGGCCCAGTGGGCTGAAGGGAACTGTGTTCTCTGAGGGAGAGAGAGCACACCGAGCCTCTGTGGAGGCATCTCTGAGATCCTCCCAAAGGCACACATCTCTAACTCTGGACACGGGAATTTTTGATTAGCATCTTAGTTGGAAATCTCCTCCTGGATAGAAAGAAGCAGATTCAAGATGTTGCAATTGGATGGGCAGGTCGGCCTCTCGAATTAGTCGATGAGGAGGACACACAATTCTCTGCAGAAGTAGGAACACCCATCCCTGCTCGGCTGACGTCATGTACAGAGAAACAGACGCGACTCTAGGGGGAATTCAAAACCCACCAACCTTTCTTACCGACGTCAACATCCCCACTTTATTCTCCTGTCAGATCTCTGCACAAAAACTGTGGCTCATCCCCAAATATCACATACCCATCACCCTGTACCACTCTGTGTCTGTGTCCAACTCGAGCATTAAGGCCTGTGACCGTTACTGTTAATTCGTGTCCCCCTTTCTGCCCGTCTCCCGCCATCATCCCAGTCCAACCTCGGTGTCTCTCTCCAGGTCAGCAGTACTCTTCCCACTGGCTTCCCATCAGCTTACCTTGCCCTGCTTCCATTGCTTATTCCCCATACGTTACCCACAAGGGTCTTATTAAAGTATGAATCAGATCAAGTTGTTCCACTTTGCAAAATACTTTCGTGATTTTCCATTGTATTCAGAAGGATATCCAGAGTCCCTACCAAGGCCCTATGTGATCCGGGCCCTCACCGATCTCTGCAGCCTCAGCTCTCACCGTTCTGCTCCAGCCCATCTTCACCGCCCCGATGGTCCCCACCAGGACAGCTGCGTTTCTAACTCCAAGTCTAGTACTTACACTTCTTCCGGCCTGGGAGGCTTTTCTTGTCTGTTACATACATGGCTTATTCTTTTGCTTTATTCAGGACTTTGTTCAAATTATTTACCCTCAGAGAGGACTTATCTGACCAGATTATTTAGAATAGCATGCACATATTTCCTATTCAAACATTTTCCCTCCTAAAATGCTTTATGTTTCTTTGTGGCAATTATTAGTACCTGGTAGTACATCATATATTTATTTGCTTACTGGTTTACTGTATGTCTTTCTTACTAGACCTATATTCATGGAACCACAAATAACTGTTTTAACCAGTAACTTTCAAACCACCTTTAAATGAATTCTTTTATAAGATGAGAATTTCAGAGGCTTCCACGGGTTGCTTAGGGGAAAAAAGAAAAAGGATTCAGGTTGAAATAATTTATTAAGGACCTGAGAGTTGGTTATTTATTTTATACATAGTAGTGTGTACCTGTTAATCCCAAACTCCTAATCTAGCAAAAGACTTAGCTGACTACTATTTTTAAAGGAATTTTTTTTCTTTTTAAACTGGGGTTGTTTGAGATCTCTTTTCTTCTTCATTATTTTTCTTTTTTTAAAGATTTTTTCTTATTATTTTTTTACATTGAGGTTCCGCAAATTGAATCCAGCATGTACTCTACCCCTTGAACTATACCATCCCCTCCAAAGACAATTATTTTTATACTTTGACAATACCATATTGAATTAAGATTTTTGTTCCATTTTCCCTTCATAGAGTTTATAACTGAGGGAGAGAGTCAGAGGAAGCCCTGGGCCAACCCTTACTTCTCAGCGGGTCACTACACAGCAGAGGAGCTTGGCTGTCTCCAGGCCCAGCTCACCTTTCTGCTCTGAGGGCCGACTCAGGCCACTTCTCTTAAAAGCAGCGTGTTAGAAGCAGCAGAAAGCCAACTAGCGAGCAACAATGACAAAACTGACCCACCTGCAGTTGGACATCATCTGCTCTGAAACGAACCTCTTAAATTTCTTCTTATTAGTGGATGGTTTTCAAAAATATTCCCAAGGAGATGAATCTCACTCCATTTTTCTGGATTTCTTAGGCCTTCTATGACTTTAACTGCAGGCTTCATTTTCTGCACAACATCTGCAGGGAAGCCAGGCAGAAAACGTGAACAGACCCTGCAGGCCGCGGCTGAGGCCTCCCGTCAAACATCCTTGTTGTGCAGAGCCTACGTTCATGGGACCAGTTTCATTACTGCTGTAATTAGTTCTTGTCCAAGTGTCCCACCGGAAATGTTTCTAGATAGAACGTGGCCTGATGCAGATGAGCAGTGGGGATGTGGGGTGCAGATGACACACAGACTGGAAGGAGAAAAGGGAAATGTTTCTTCAGGCTTCAGTTTGGAAGATTTCTGATTTTTATATGGACATTAAACTTGGTCAGGCTGAAGCACCATTTGCTCTAAGACGGGGTGATGTACACGTATCCCTACAACTTCAAAAAATATGTTGAAGCTGGGCGTAACAGCCTAGGGGACAGACAGCTTTGAGTGACACCTCCGTTCCAGGATGCCTATGATCTCGGGCTCACAAAGAGGAAAAGAATACACATATTTTGCCTCTGTAGTTCTATGTGAAATTATTTTGACCCTTGCCGGATGGTGTAAGATCAGAGAGCATGTAGTCTTTCGTACATCGCAAAGACGACAAGTCTTCTTGATGAGTCAGCAGACTGTTTCCGATGGCCCGGGGTCTATGTCAGACATTAGCTGTCTAGACAAATACCACACAGCCCCCCATCCCTCAAGGAGATCACAGTGTGTCGTGGAAGGGAAAAATTTAAATAGGTTTTCAAAACAATTTGGTAAGAGTCACTTTGCATCATATATACTATATGTTCAGAGGGGCTCTTGCACTGCCTGGGGCTGTGTTCTAGAAGGTAGGGAAGGTGTCAGAGAGGAAATGCTTTCTGCACTGACATCTGACGGATTCCAGCAAATCTCTAGACCAGGAGAGTGCGTGGTGGGGACGGGATTCTCAGCAGCTTGCGTGTCTTGTGCAGACCCCTGGTCATGTCTAAGAGCACTTTGCACTTAGGGAAGGAAGGTCAGTGAGGCTAGAGGCTGTGAGGAGCTAACGGAAGCTGAGGCTGAAAAAAAGCAGCAACGAGGTGATGAGAAGGTGTGACGTTCAATCAGAGAGCGTGGACTTCCTCACACACGCAGCGTGGAATTCTTTGCGGTTTTAAGGAGGAGAGTGACACAGATTAGTCATTAAAAGTGAGCAAAGTGGATTGTTCACTCTAAAGTACAGCACTGGGGAGACTAGAAAGGGGTGGGAATTAATGCAGTGGGGAGCGAGGAGCAGGGACTTAGTTGGGGGACATTAAGGAATAGAATTGTAGTACTGATGGGGGTGAGGGAGTGGAAAAGTAAAGGAAAACTCCCAGATGTTTGGCACAGAAAAGAGATGGGACAGTGATGCCATTGTTTGAAAAAGTAAAACTAGTTCTGGGCTAGTGTAAATCCAGACAAACAGAGCTTGAGATTTTTATGTGCTAACCAAATGTGAATGTCTACTTGTCAATTAGAAATATATTTCTGGGACTGAACTGAGATGTCCATGCTGGAAAAGATTTGACAGTTAATCATTGGACAGAGAGCAGTTGAAGCCATGGGAATAAATGCCACCCACTGACAGTTTACCAAAGAAAAGGGAAGGAGGGCACTTCTGGTTCAGAAAATATGGCAGACCAGAATCTTGAAGACCCACTCACTTAAGACACATAAAAACGTAGGACAAAATGCTGCCAGTGTTTTCCTGTTTTTTTTTTAAGGGCACGTTTATTGTGGTATGATACCTGTACAATAAAATACACATATTTCACATGTACTACTTGGTGAATTTGATAAATGTCTACACCCAGAAAACCATAACCACGATCAAGATAGCTAACATTTCCATCACTCCCCAAGAGGGGCACTTTTCGAATCCCCATATTTATCCCTTCCCATCCCCTTCTCTCCCTGTGAACCGTAAGTTTGTTTCTCTATGTCTGTGGGTCTGTTTATCTTCTGTATTTAAGTTCATATGTTTCTTTTTTTGATTCCACATATAAGTGATATCATATGGCATTTTTCTCTTTTTCTGGTTTACTTCACTTAGAATGACTATCTCTACGTCCATCCATGTTGCTGCAAATGACATTATTTGTTTTTTCATGGCTGAGTAGTATTCCATTGTATAAATATACTACTACTTCTTTATCCAGTCACCTGTCAATGGACATTTGGGTTGTTGCCATGTCCTGGCTATTATAAATACTGCTGCTGTGAGCATTGAGGTGCATGTGACTTTTTGAATTAGAGTTTTCTTCTGACATATGCCCGGGAATGGGAAGGCTGGATCATGAGTTAAGTCCATTTTCAGTTTTTAAAGGAACCTCCACACTGACTTCTCTAGTGACAATGCAGCCCATCTTGTGAAAGCAGAGCCATGCTCAGAAAGTAATGGGTATTTCTAAGGGCCAGACATGAAGTGCAGTGAGTGTGGCCTGTTCAAGAATCAGAGGGCAGTCTGCCAGGGCTGGAGGAGAGTGACAAGGGAAGTGTGGTACAGGTAGGAGTCAGACCATGTGGGGACATGGCAGGCTGGGATAAGGAGCCTGGACTTCCAGTAATCCCTTGGTAACCACGGGGCACTGGTTCCAGGACTCACCCTGAAGTCAACATCCATGGATGCTGACGCCTCTTGTATAAAATGACATAGGACTTGCATGGGACTCATGTACATCCCCCCATCTACTTTTATATATATATATAAACTTTTTTTATTGAGTTATAGTCATTTTGCAAAGTTGTATCAAATTCCAGCATACAGCACAAGTTTTCAGTTATACATGAGTATACACATATATTTGTTGTCACTTTCTCTTTCACTGTGTCCTCCTGTGTACTTTAAGTTATCTCTAGATTACTCATGGTATCTAATACAACATGAATGTTATGTAAGTAGTTGCCAGTGTATGGCAAATTCAAGTGTTGCTTTTTGAAACTTTCTGTTTTTTCAACAATATTTTCAATCCACCGTTAGTTGAATCTGCTGGATAGGGAGGCCCTAGATATGGAGAATCCCCAAGCTCCTCCTTCCCACATCCTATATTTTCACTGCAAGCACTGAAGGGGTCCAAACATAGAAGAGACCCATCTACCTGCTGGAAACCCTGAGGAATTCCGTCAGCGTATGTAGAGCAGGAGAGAAGGTTTAGGGCCAACTAGTGGGAAAGGAGGGCCTGCCTGGAGAGGATGGAGGAAGGACAGTAGTGGAAGCCATCACGTACTCTTACTGGAACTAGCTGACAGCAGTGAGGGACGCCAAGGAACTGGGTACACGTCACGTGTGGGGCGATCCTGGCCACCAGGTGCAGGGTTCACATAACTGGGACCCAGTTTGCAAGATCAAAATAACAAGGAGGCAAAGGGGCTGCCTCAGTCCCAGGATCCTGACAACGGCCACAGCGACGTGACCCCAGCTAATGCGGTTCCCCTAGTAAGCCAGAAAAACGAAACTCTGAGCCAAGATATTGCAGATTCCACTGCAGCCACATGGATAACTAGATCTCTAACCTGACAAAATGTAACCACCAGAAACAGGAATCTTTCCTTTTCTCTTCCTTTGGAACTTTGGACAGGGAGTCACAAATCTTTGACGGGAACCACCTATAAACCAATAGAGAGCTCACTTTTTCAGGAATAAGCATGGAGAAAAAGAGTGGGGTGATGGTTTAAAGCAGAAGTCAAAGTTGAAGCCCATCTGAGAAATGGTAAAAACATGTTTCTCAATGAATTCGAGTTATGGCAAAAAGAAGGAGGAAGGTTAAGGAAATCTCTATTAATATCCATTCACCATAAAAGACTAGCCAGCCATAAAAAGACAACACCTTAAATTAATAATTTTTTTTTTTGGTGATGAAAAACAATGCCTTAATTTAAAACAAGGCTTGGGCCATCAACAACACTCTGAGAATTGTTGACGAGGAGAACATAAATCTGCATATAGATATGTAAGTGTTCCAAGTCCACCACTCAAAAACAATTAGTCAATCATGTGTCCAGTTGATTGGGAAATCCCAATAAGTAAATAACTCAAAAGTGGGAAAGACATGGGATTAAATAGTGGTAGTGAGCAATGAAATCCAAGATGTATATACCTATATTTTCTTTGTTAATGTAACAAACTTAAAGCAACTGTCTAAAAAGTAGTAACTGGAGCACACAAACACACACACACACAATTTAGAACAACAGAGAGGTAAAATATGCTAAATTTATCATTATTGAGGAACAGGATCTAATAGATTATTTCATTTTTGAGACTCTTATAGGAATACTGGTCCAATTGCATAAAAATTTATGAACTTAGAGATGATTTATAAAGACTTAGAGAGAATTTTCTTTAAGAGGCAATATAGCTTCCAAATCACTGAAGAGAAAATTAACAATAAAAAAATTAATTAATCTAGGTAATATGGAGTAACACTGACCATATTTACCACCCTAAAATAAACCACAAAATGGATAAAATATATGAAGCAATGATTTTTAAGACACGTGGAAACGATCATCCACTAGGACCTTGCCTTGCCACCTCGATACCAAGGCTCCTAGGCCTCCTACTGCCATCACAAAGGATGTCCACCAGGAGGCGACATTTCCTTCCTCTGCTCCTACTGCAGAGCCAGTCCTGAGCAGTCCTTTTCCAGGTGTTGGCAGGCAGCTCCCAGAAGTGCTCTCGTGGGCCTTGGTCCCTTTTGGCCACCAGCAAAGGGATCAAGGATGAGCAGTGAGCCTCCTTCCTCATCCAAGACCTAGGAAACTATCTGACTTCTGAGCAGCTCTTCACTCTTGTCTGCTGTCTGGTACTCTCCACCCGGCTTCCCGAGTCCCCGGCACGGGCAGCCTGCATGCTGGCCACAGCCCATCAGAATCTGTTCCCCCGCCAAGAGGCCACGCATGATCATGAGCAGGGCTCCAGGCCTCTGGAGCAGTGCGGCTTGGACTGGGTCCTGGCCCTGGGCGCGCGAGCTCCATGCCCTTGGTTGAGTCAGTCAACATCTCTAAGCTACAGTTTCCTCATCAGTAAAATGAGGACATAATCAATATGGAAAAAAAACAGAATCTGAGGGGGACTAAATTTCTGGTGATTGAAGATAATTTTAATTTTGATTTATACAGCAAAGGACATCATACAATTTTTACTACATCGTATTTCTAAAGGACAGCTTCTACTATTAAAAGTAATGCATGCACGTACACACAAACACACGTGCAGACACACTGGCTCTAGTCCACATACATCCCCACGGGCACACACACATGGAGTCATGTACCACCCACACACCCATAACATACGCACAACCACACACATCCTCAGGCGCACACACACACATAACATACAGAACCACATACATCCCCAGGTGCACGTGAGCACACACAAACACACAGTCATGTACAACACACGTCCCCAGGTGCGCGCGTGCACACACACACGTCTTACACACTTTGGCGTTATTCTAAATCAATTTACAATTGAGGGTCACAGTGTCCATTGTTTTATCCACTCAGAAGGTCCTGACTTTGGAGCGTGAAGCAGGAGCTCTCCTCTCTGGAGATGGTCTTTACCAATTACAGTCTCAGTAGAGCCAACATAACTGCTCTGGACCTTTGGAAGTGCAGGCCAGAGCATACCTGGGAGCTCACATCCTGTACATGTAAACATGTTAAGTGCAGTAGGTTCTAAAGTCCTGCCTTTACAAATATACATTCATTATAAGGGGGAAGACCAGGTTCAAATTTAGAATTCCAAGACACAGGGGAGTCCGGCAAAGAAAGTGAGCGTGTGGGGAGAGCTGATTCCCAGTCTCTGACCACTATCCTGATCCTTTTCTTCCCAATGCTGGGTCCATCCCTTGCCACAAGTGGCCTTGGATGTTCACAGGGGGACACTCAAAACTCACATTCGGGATCTGCTCATACCCTCCATACATACAGCTGCCCTTTGGCCTCTCTGTGAGTCCTGGGAATCTGAGCTTCCGGGAGAGCCGGTGCAGGCACTAGGAATGGGTCAGGGGCTGCTGAGACAGGGCATCTGGGGTCCTGGGCTTCTAGAGCATGGGATGGAGCCAATGACCCTGCCCCCTTGGCCCTGCTGACTCCACCCCATGGAGGGCGTGGCCAGAGGAAGTGTCAGGGCCAGAGGGACCCTCTGCAGTGCAGGACCCAGGGCAGCGGGCCCCCTTGCCGGGGTCTAAGAGCAGAAGGCCTAAGGAAAGGTCTGAAGAGGCTGTAAGGTATCTTCATTCCCATTAATTAAACAAAAATAAAAGCATACCACAGGCGTGAGTGGAAAGGGATTTGTTAGAACAAGGGAAGGCACTTGCCAAGGTCTGGCCATAGAGGGCTGGTGGGTTTGTCAGGTTGATGAGGAACCAAGAGGCTGTTAGTCCCTTCTGGGTCTAAACACCTCTTGAATTCCTCCGGGTGACACTGAAATGCAGTGAGACACGGAACTCTCTTAAGTTGTTAAAATCTTCATGGTGAACCATTCAACTCTCTCCTCATTCTTGGCTGCGAAAGCACGATAAACACAGGCCAGAAACTCATCAGCCTGTTGGTTGGTTCACTATCCGTCTGGCGCCTCCTCTTGTAGGAGCCTTTATCACATCACCCAGGGCTGACCCGGCTCAGGATTATAGCTGATTTTCCGCAGGTGGCATCACTTGCTAGTGACATGAAGCAGGCACATTAGCCACCTCCCAAACACTGAGGCTCCTCCTGGGAGGAGCCTTCAGACCCCCAATCCAGCCTCTGCACCACGATGTTCCTTAGTGTCACTACCGGTTTGCTGCCTTGGCCTCTAGCTTTGACCAGATCCTCGCCAGATTGTCGATAAATATCACCCATATACCACATCTAAGCTTGCGGTCCAGATGTGACCATGGTTCTTATTTTCTTCCCATCGATGGATTGTTTGATCTTTGTGTAATCATGTCGACAGCAAGGCCAGTACAGCCCTCTTGAGGCCTCCCCGAGCCGCCTCTGTGTATAACTGTCCTAGCACCCCAGGGGATCGGGTCTGAAGCCTGGCACTCAGACACGAGGATGTCAGCTGGAGAGACAGGAATCCACTCCTGCTGTGGCTTCTGCTGTGGCTCAATGTGGCCATAAAAGCGGATCCCACAGGCCCTGACGTCACTTGACTCACTGCAGGGATGCTCCCACACTGCCGCATTCCCCCAGAGACTGAGGGCTTTCTGCTTGTTCCGGAAGGCCCCACCCCCGAGGGGACACTGGGTCCAGTGGAGCGTCCAGCCTGCTTCCCCGCCAGCCCTTAGGGCCTTTGTGGGGCCTGGAACATCAACTAACCTCCCCTTAGGGACCCCTTTGTCCTTTGCAGCCAACAGACCTAGGTCATAAGCACTTTAACTCACCTGAGGGTGTTTTCCTCACTTCAGGGGCAGTGAGGACTGGGCTTCTTCACACTCCAAGTGCCCCCGGTCTGGATGCAGACAGTCTGGCTCTCCCCCGAGTCCTGCAGGTTCCGGCCACACCTCCTGCTGGTCACGGAGTCTGTGCTGTATTCTCTTCCAGGACAACAGGTGCACTCTGCCCCCCGCCCCGTCCCCACCAGCAGTGGCAGAGGTGGAGGACAGGCGGGTGAGCTTGGGCCTGAGACACTGCCCTGAAATCAGTGCCCCAGAGGCCGCTGGTGACTAGAGGGACCACGGGGAAGAAGGCAGCATGGGATGGGAGGGGGAGGAAGGTTCAGGATAACGAGATGAAAAGGGGAACAGATAGCACCGTGAGGACCTCGACCATGAAAGGGAAGAAGATAGACAGTGACAGCTGGAGCGGTGTTGGCGTTAAAAGCTGCGGGCATTTTCATTTAATTTTATTAATTACCATTACATATAGTGACATATTTTTATTTGATTAAAGATTAGGTGCCATGTCATATAACAGGATATAGTATATTATTTATTAAATAATACATAATAGTAGATATACTAGCATGTTATGTTCTGTTTATTTATTATCAGATAGTATATAATACATATGTAGTTATTTATATACATAATATATAATTCATGCATCTATATAATATATAACACATAACAATGTAGGATTATGAATATTATATTTTATAACAAGATTACATAACAATAATGATGTAATATTATCCATTGTATATCTTGGCTCATGACACATTCTCACCTTAGGTGCCTGTCAGAAGTATTTATGTATTAAAATTAATATTATAAGAAACAGTTGTGAACCTGTCACCCAGCACCAGAACAGGACTATTGACAGTGACATACTGTGTCCTATCCTGCCCTAGGCCTCTTCTCACAGGAAGCAACCAGCATCCTGAATCCTGGCTTACACTTGCCTTGTGTTACTTTCACACACACAACATTTAAGATCAGTTAAAACAAATGAACTGCAGGTACATGCAACGAAGTGGATGCATCATACACCCTATGTTAAATTGAAAAAGTAAGCCCAAGAAGGTAGCCTATAGTGTGCTAAGCTTTTAACTGTGTATATATATGTCAACTAAACTCACTAAATTAAGAACAACTACAGCTAGAGTCCAGGTGGGAGAGGGACAGATAAAAGGTGAGGTGAGCAGATTTGCTGCAGGTGAGCGAGTTCCCTTCAAGTAACATGTCATTCTCTCTGAAGCAGGAGGCAAGGCCATCTGCTGGGAGTCAGGGAAGAGACAGAGGGAAGCTTAGAGGTGTGCAGAGAGCATAGAATGTTGACACCACTGTGTGGCAAGTGGGGAAATGTGCTCACTAGAGAAATCCTGGAGGATTGCCTGGCAGTGGCAACATGCTGGGCATTGATTTGTAGTCTTAGAAATCTGTGCTGGGAGAGCCTGCTGCCTGCAGGCTCAGAACAAATAGAGCTGGGTGAACCGAGATGGAAGTCATCCTGGTGAGGAAATGAAAAGATCAAGGGTCAAGGGGGTTTTGTTTGTCATAAAGAGAGTGCTGACTGTGGATGCAGAGCTGGAAGGTGGGGAAGTGGAAGTAAGAGGAACGTGGACAGGTAGGAAAGCAGAGGAGTCAGTGCATGATGCCCCAGTGAGGGTGAAGGAGGGCCAACGAGGCTGGTGGAGAAGCAGCTGGATGGCTAGAGTTGGGCACATAAAGGAGAGAGGCTGGACCTGGGGTGGAGACACGCCCGGGTATGAGCCCGGGGGTAGGGTGAATGGGAGGTGTCTGGCTCAGGCTGATGGAGAAGAAGACCCTACAGTGACCATACTGGGTGGTGGAGGGAGAATCAACATTGACGTCTTGATGGTAGGCGGTGAGGCAATACAGAGTTGGTGGTCCAGCTGCTCCTGACTGAGGCAGATGAGCAGGGAGGCCAGGGTGGCAGGCACTGCTAGGAATGGACTGGGTTTTCCAGGTGTTCCCAAGAGAGGAGGAGAAATCACCTCATGGGGGAAAGTGAGCACAAGGAGGTCAACCCAGGCTCCTGATCAAACGGAGAGTGTGAGGGGGCAAATCGTCAACTCCAGAGATGGTGGCCTAGGAAGCAGGGACCATGGGTGAAGTGAGGGGACACTCAGAGAAGAGAGAGAGATGAGTCTTCTGGGTGTAGGGGGAAGAGAGGCCCCAGGACAAAGGAGCACAGGGGCACAGTGATGAGGATGGACTGGCTCTGTTGTGACACTGCAGGAATGGCTGGATCTTTGTCCTGAGGGCTTAGTTTGGGGGGGCTACTGGCCTCATGAGGGCCCCCCTCTCAGCAGCCTGGACAGATGCTCCCGCTCCTGATAGCTCTGTGGCCACCACTGTTCCCGGAAGGGCTCTGCCTCCATCTTCTATCAGGCATTCCTGCCCAGTCCCCGACTGCCAGCGAGGGAGCCTGGGCCTCAAAGCCGTTTGCCGTGGAGGGACACAGGCTCCTTGGAGAAGCAGGCTGATCTTATTTTTCTCCGTAACCCACGGCCTAGCAAAGTGCCAGCCTATGGGTGGGCCATTCAGGGGCTCGGATACTTCTTAAATTAACTCAAAGCAGTAGAATAGCAGAGCTGGAGGAAGTGACCACTGAGCTCACAGAGTTCACTGCCCACACCCCCATTCTACAGATGAAGAAACAGAGGCCAAGCAGCCAAGGTCATGCTGCTCTTTAATGCTGGCCTCTGTTGGGCATACCAAGTGATGAGCTGCACTGAAGGGCCTGAGAGGGGGCTCTGGGGTCAGACAGCTTGGGTTCAAGTCCCACCCCTGCCATTTACTAGCTGTGTGATTAATGACTGTCCTTCCTGTAAAGTGCCACCTCATTTGTTTGTCATGAACACAGAGTTCCTTGAACAGCAGGACAGAATTCTTTAAAGGTTTGCTGTTGCTTTTGTTACTATTATCACCAAGTGAACCCTGAAATGAAGAACAAAGACAGCAAGATTTTTTATTTTAAAAGATTTTAAAATACGATGATGACTGTTTGATTTAATCTATTCAAGTTTGCATTTGACCATTATTAACAACTGCACAATGGATGACTTTTGAGGAAATGTTACTTCATGTCTTTAATTCTCACTAACTACACAGGCTATTCAACAGGAAGCAATTTTTTTTCCAGGAAGAGGGACAAAAAGTTAACAATATCTCTGTACCTCTCGGTTCCCAGTGAGTTGGTTGTGATCTGTCAACCCAACTTTGGGGAAATGCCCTCTCCTCCTGGGCTCGCTGCACTGCCACGTGGCCTCCAGGGGGCGATTTACCCCCACACGAATCCAGTATCTTGGTTCATATCTTTGCTTCAGATCCCTCAAGGACTGCCCATGCACCAGGGCTCCATCTGCCCCGCCAGTCTCACCTGCTGGCCTCCAGGAAACTATCCTGGGTCTCAACCATCCTCTGTTCCTATGCCCGCCCCACTACTCTTCATTTTGTCCTTCAAGTGTGGGCTCCTGTGGCTTGCCACCAAGCAGGGGTCTCCCAGTCCTCCACCTTGGGGAACTGCATCGTCCTGCACAGTGCCTAGCGAAACTGTGTGGAGGCCGGAAGAATACAGAACAACAGGTGCTCAGAGGGGCTGCCTTTCCCACTGCAGGGGCCCTGGAGAGCTTTCTCCCAGCTGGTTATTCACAGGCGCTGAAGCTGTGGAATCTCGATCTTACCAATTTAAAGGGCATCATCACTAATTACAAAAGAAATCATTTTTTCAGTAGCAAAAGGAGAAAAGACTTTGTGCCCCATGCCCCCATCTTTCTTCCTCCGCCTTCAGAGGTGATTCTCACTCTCTGGGCAAGGGTAGAAAGCAACAAACAGAATATTATTTTTCAATGATTCTTCTTTCCCACTCTGAAGATTGCATCCCAAGACTGATGAAGGCTAGGATGGTTTGGCTTCCCTGTACTGAGTATTCAGAGGCTCAGGGTGGAGGGGGTTAGGGAGATAATTCAGCATTATGGAACCAAACAGAGACATTAAAAGGTTCTACTCTAAACAGAAAGGAAGCAGGATGCTATAGAAATGGGAAAACCATCATTGGAAATGAAATAACGAGTTACAACACAATAAACATGAAGATGTAAAAAAGAAAAAGTATATCAAAATACAAAAAGGTGGGAAAGGGAGACGGTAGCAAGAAAAGATAGATTTTTTTCTCTTTCTTTTTCCTTTTTCTCATTATTCTTAGGATGTGTTGGAGCCTACGTGATTATCAGTCTAAAGGAAATAGATATGATAATGGGTTGATATACTTGAAAAATAGGGTAACCACAAATCGAAAGCATATAATAGAGTTGAAAAAAAAAAACCAAAAAAGAAACAAACTCTAAATGGCTTAAAGACTTAAACATTAGACAAGACGCTAAAAAACTCTCAGAAGAAAACATAGGCAAAACATTATTTGACATATATCTCAGCAGTGTTTTCCTAGGGCAATCCACCCAAGCAACAGAAAATAAAAGCCAAAATAAACAAATGGGACCTAGTTACACCTATCAGCTATTTCAAAGCAATAGAAACCATAAGCAAAATGAAAAGACAACCTATGGAATGTGAGAAAATATTTGCAAAAGATGAGACTGAACATGGCTTAACTTGTAGACTATAAAAATAGTTCATACAACTTAATAAGAAAAAAAAATAAACAACCCAATCCAAAAATGGGCAGAACAACTAAACAAGCAATTCTCCAATGAAGATATACAAATGGCCAATAGGCATATGAAAAAAAGGCACAATATCGCTAATTATCTTAGAAATGCAAATCAAAACTACAATAAGTTATCATCTCACACTACTCAGAATGGCCACCATTCAAACATCCACTCACCATAGATGCTGGAGAGGCTTGGAGAAAAGGGAACCCTCCTACATTATTGCTGGGAATGTAGTTTGGTGAAGCCAATGTGGAAAACAATATGGAGATACCTCAAAAGAATAAAAAAAGACATCATTTGATCCAGCAATCCCACTCCTGGGAATATATCCAGAGGGAACCTTAATTTCAAAATATACTTGCACCCCAATGTTCACAGCAGCATTGTTTTCAATGACCAAGACATAGAAGCAACCTAAACGCCCACTGACAAATGACTGGATAAAGATGTAGTATTTAGATATAAAAGAATATTACACAGTTGTAACAAAGAAGGAAATAATGCCATTTACAGCAACATGGATGGACTTGGAGATTATCACACTAAAGTGAAATAACTCAGACAGAGAAAGACAAGTAACATATGATACCACTTATATGTGGAATTTTTAAAAAAGATACAAATAAACTTATTTACAAAACAAAAACAGACTCACAGACTTAGGAAACAAACTTAGGAGTTTGGGATTAACAATTACAAACTACTATATGTAAAACAGACAAACAGCAAGGATTCACTGTAGAACACAGGGGAAAATGTTCAGTATCTTGCAACCTATAATGGAAAAGAACCTGAAAAAGAATAGACTATGTATATGTACAACTGAATCACTATGCTGTATACCTGAAACTAACAAAACAGCTGTATATCTGAAACTAACAAAACATTGTAAATCAACCACATTTCAATTAAAGAAAAGATAAGCTCTAAATAGCTGTATTCAAAGAAAATCTTCAAATCTTACCTCCTACAAAAAGTAAAATGGGAAGCTTGAGCAGGACCAAATTATACTGAATGAGAGGTTACATACCTTCTCCAGCACGTGGCCCATGGTACACATACATCGTGTTTTCCTTCAGGTAAGAATGGCCCTTACTGCCCAGGGAGCGAGTCCTGCTGGGACAAGGCCTCTGTGGCAGTGGCCTCCTTGTCACCGCTCCATCTCACCAGAAGGCCAGGGTTTTCAGAGGGGAGGGAACACAGAGCTCATACACTTCAGATATATTTCCTGAGAAAAACTGTGGAAAGACCAAATTCACCTGCAGTGCAGGAAACATGAGCATGGCCCCTAAGCAGACTGACAAACCCGAAGCAAGACGGCCCGATGTTCACATCGGAACCAGAACAAAAACCGTCTGGCCCCAGTTAAACGATCACCATCTCACCTGCAATGAACTGTTCGTACTCATTGTCAGGGATGTTTCTGTTGAGACTTGAGAGATCAAAAAAGTCAGACCAGGGAATCCGGACCTGGTGGATGTCCAGGCTCTGCTAATGGTAGAGGCGGCCCCAAGGGGGTATCACCAGCACCGACTCTTCCATTTTCAGCAGGGTCTTCAGGAGGAAGGCGATGTGGATACAGACGCCCCTACGGAGGCTGAAGCCCTCCGGAGGGTTGACATAACACAGAAGGTACCTGGCAGGGAGCAAAGGAGAGCGGGTCTTCAGAGCCAGGTCTCTGCACAGGAATCCCGGCTTAGATAGAACAGATACAATGGGAATCTCTGCACAGCACATGGCCTAGACTCAAGACACGTTCAGCAGCTTCTGGTTTGTATAGTGGAGGCACTGCCCACCGATCTCTGTGTGGCCAATTATTTCGAGTCCGGGAGCACATGCAGAAGACATCTTGGCATCTGTCTATCAATGCTAAGCACCTGACTAGTACCTGAGCACCCGTTCTCCAGGGAATCTCAAACTTCTTGGCCTAAAGAACCCTGTACACTCTTAAATACTGAGGACTTCAAAAGGCTGCTGTTTATGTGGGTTAAATCTATCAATAGTTCCTGTGTTAGAAGTTAAATAAGAACTTTAAAAAATGCTTATGAGTTCACTTAAAAATAATAACAACCTACTACATGATACCATTAATACTCTTAAGCAAAAAATAAGTATATTTTTCTAAACAAATATCATTAATGAGAGGAATAGCAGTGATTTTAATTTCTGAGAATCTCTTTTGGACTGGTGAGAGCTTAATTCTATCTGCCTCTACATTACCTGTTTTGTGATATCACAGACTAGGTTTTCCCTGGAAAACCCCACAGGAAACTCGGGAGTGCAAGAGTGTGCAAAAGGCAGGTGACTTCCCGGCGTTCCTACGAAAATAGTCTTGCATCTCAGGGGCCTCGGACTCACTTTGATAACTGCTGCCCTACCCTAGGCGAGACTCTCCTACACAAGAGCCAGGCAAGTGTCCTGGCTTCTTTAATGAGTTACCGCAGCAACACCCCTCCCTTCTCTGTGTTAATGTTTCCCACAACCTCCATTACTGCAGATGAGGATGTAATCCTCAACTGAGGCCTCTAATCCCAGAAGACTACCAACCTTGAAAGGGAGGGCCCATCTACCATCTCTACACCCCGCACAGTCTATTTTGAGTCAAGCCCTAGATAACTGCTAATTGACACTGACCCTTGTCTTATTCCTGAGTTTTAGCGAAGGAGCCAACATCTGGATGGAACTGAAATTTCCCTGCTGATATACAAGGCTGATAAACCACCCTATTCCAACATCTGATTCTGGGGCTCTTCAAAACGCGGGTAAGGCCCCGCTTCATAAAAGACGGGTCCTCCACCTGCCCTTCCCAGGGGTTCTGGGAGGCCGCGGCCACGCAGGGCTACCCGGACTCGCGGTCCAAGCCCCAGAGCCCGAGGGGGAGGAAAGCCGGAGGCTGTGCCCCAGCCCTGTCCCCCCCGCCCCAACCCGCTCCCCGGCACCACAGCCCTCCCCGGCCGCCACACCAACCCGGATCCCACCCCGGTCCATGTCCACTGGCCCCGCCAACGGCGCTGCCGTACGTTTACCGTCTGTGAGACGCCGCCCCAGAAAGGATGTCGGCCGCCGACTGACGCGGCCAGAACTAGTGGCCCGGCCAAGCAAGCCGCCATCCCCAGCAGCAAACACCGCCATGGTCCCGGGCAGCTGCACACTTCCGGAGCCCGCTGCCTGCCCCAGAAGCGCACGCCAGCCCGCGAGGAGCGCGGCGTCTTTATCCATGGCAACGCCGCGGGGCCCTCCCCTAGCGCTTGCGTCTGCGTCCTCCCGAGGCTAGACGTGCGAGAGCAGAACTTTCGGAGCCAATGGGAGCAAGGGCGCGGCCAGGACGGGGGTGGGGGGAGGCTTATGGGGCAGCTGGGTGGGGCCGGGGCGGGCGGGGCCGCGCGGAGGTCCTCAGCTGCAGGTGGCACCGGCCGGAGGCTGGGGCAATGCTGCCAACAGTGGGCGGGGCGGCGGGGCAGCGGGGCGGGGGCACCCTCACATGTCTGTGTGCGGGGCTCAGCCTGGGCTCCGCGGCCTCCGCTTGCACCGGAAGTGGACCCAGGCTACCGGTGGGCAAGATAGAGGACTGAGCCCAGGCAGGCACGGCTGGCCAGGTAGGGCACCTGAAGTGCAGATCCGCCAGGCCGGCTGCCGGCCTTGAATACGCGCTGCTAGGCAGTTTCCAAGAAGACGGGATCTGTCCCAAGAGGGGAGGTAGGGCAGGGTGCCAGATGCCTGGTTGGGTGCGGTCTTACAGGAGAGCCACGTTGAGAGGGTGCAGAGCAGCCCCTGTGTTGGCGGGGCTAGGAATTTGGGGTATAGGGTGGGGATGATGTGTGCCATTCCCTGTGGTCTCCCAAAGAACTCGCACCCCCAAGCAAAGGACCCTGCTCCCTCCACCCTTCACTGCATCCCCTGCCTTCCCCAGCACCACCGCCCCTGCCCCCGGAGTGTCCCATGACCTCTCCCCACACCAGGCACCGTCCCTGTTACAGGTACTTATCTCCTGGTGGTTCCAGCCCAAGGGTGGGGGCTGTATCTGACCAGTTAGGATGCCTGGAGCCTTTGTATGAAACCTCAGACTATAATGCAGGCGTGCACAGAGGCCCCTCAAACAGGATTCCCTGCATTCCCTCCCCACCACGCACCCACAGCGCAGCTGCCACACCAGGCCAAGCCTGCTGGAGGACCGCTGTTCCCTCTCCACCTGTCCCTGATCAAGAGTGCACCGCCCACACTGCTGGGTATTTAGTGGGCCTTAGAAGAGCAGCTGGTATTTTCATGGACAAATATTTGCTCTTTTGGGAAGAGTTGAGTGCAAAGGGATGTAGGGTATGCCTTTTCTGTTGTCCTGGAACTGGTGACTAGGATGCAAACTTAAGTCAAAGCAGTTTTTAGAGAGAGCCGCAATATATCTTACCCAAAGATCACTGTTCCCCTACAAAGGCAACACCACCTGGCGGGTGGGGTCCTGGTCCCTCTTTCTGGAGGTTGGGCTTTGCACCCTCCAGCTGGGACAGAGCCCGAAACAGCTCTGAACACGCTCCAACAGGCTTTCCCAGCACAAACTGCCTTTATTTTGAATCTGGCTGAAGGAAGCAGCTGAGAAATCTGGGTAAATCTTCCTGGGTGTAACCATGCCTTTTGTGCTGAATGAAAGAGCGGCTCTCCACATGCTAACAGCTTAGAACTGAATGTGTGTCGAAGCCTTCATGCATGTAGCATGTTGGGAACAGCGTTTCATGGTGAGGGGAACTCTATAACTTACATGTGTATGGGGAAGCCCTCACTCCAACAGGGTTTTCCTGCACAAACTGCCTTTATTTCGAAATTGGCTCTTGCTGAGAAATCTTGGTAAGTGTTCTTAAGTGTAGCCATGCCCATTATGCAGGATGAAAGAGCGGCTCTACACTTTTTCACATCTCAGAAATGAATGTGTGTTGAAGCCGTCATTCATGTAGCGTGTTGGGAACACAGAATTTAGTGGTGAGAACTATGTAAATTACATGTCTATGATGAAGCACTCTCTCGAGCCGGGTATTCCAGTGCATACTGCCTTTATTTCGAAACTGGCTTCTCAGAAGCCTGTGGTCTCCACTGCAGGTCTGTCTCCAAACCCAGGGCCAGCATGGTAACTCTGCTCCCCCTGTCTATTCTGGAAGTTCTAGGTGTCCTCCATGGCCCTTCCACCATTATGTTTTTGGAAAACCCCGCAGATGGAATGGGCCTGAGAACAGGAGAGCTGGATGCCAGAAGCCACTGCCCAGTGTGAGGCTCCTGGGAGGGGCATCTCCTCTCCCTGGGCTCTGATCTAACCTCCCCTCTCCCCCACCCCCACCCCTCTCCTCCTGCATTTCCTGATTGATCCCTGGATAATGGTCCATACCAGGAATGACCTGGGAGAGGTTTTATGAGTCTTTAAGTGGAAAAGAAAAAAAAAAGAAATCTTTAGACAAGTTACTGAAAGTAACTTCCAGCTTTACCGGGAAAGACCTCATTCCAATGTTTAAGGCTAGTTGACAGGGTGTCAAATTGCTTAACCACTCACATCTGAGCAAGTGCTACCTCTCTCTCCAGCTCCCCGCAGCATCCACCTGTGGCAACTTGGCCAAAAGAAGGCAAGAAAGCTCTTTCCCCTCGCCAGCACCAGCGTGGCTTTGGAGTCAGTGGAGGCTGAGAGAAAGAGCCCCGCCCTGAGGTTTGAGGGGCCTCCAGCCACAGCCAGAGGAGCGGGGGTTTTCAGAGTGGCCCAGCAGGGAAACCAGGCAAGGCCACCTGGCCCAAGTCTTCCCTGCCCAGAGAGCCCCATGAACTGCTTTGGGCCACACTCCCCGTTTGGGCCCCCTGCAAAAAGTTACCACGGGAGCCACACCTGAGAAGGCAGAAGGACAGCCCTTTAGCCTGGGGTCCCAGCAGGTGTGTCCTGTGAGACCTGTGGCCACAAAAGTTACTTGTCTCTCCAGGTCACTGAAGGGACTGTGCTGGGCATCTTGGTGGTCAGGGACATGGGAACACCTCTAAACTCTGAAGAAGGACAGAGAGACCCTTCCTGGAAGCAAGGATTCCAGGGAGACACCTTGCCCAGAACTGGGGGACTGTGTCCTGAGTAGACCCCTGGGAGGCAATGTGGGGCTGTGGGGTCCTCTTCTGAGAAGGGAGCAGGTGAGTTTTCCGGGGGTGGGGTCCTGCTTTGTCCAGACATGTCCTTGTGTAAGACTCATTTACAAACACCTCCAAGTCCACCTAGGGGTGGCCCCAGAGGTGGGGGTAGAGGAGGAGAGTGAAGGGTGCAGACTTAGGGCCCCCTGAGCCACCCAGGGAGCCAAGGGTCAGTGGGAACATCTTGGGAGTCTAGTGCAGGGGTGGAGGACGAGCACTAAGAACATGCCAAGTCATGCAATATAGTGACCCATGACCACAAGACACAGGTGGCCGTACACCAAAAGAGGCAGATAGAAATTTAGACCCAGGATCTGAGAACCTTGAGAGGGGCTGGAGGGTCCCAGGAACCCTCAGGAACAGCTCTTCTAGGGGCACAGACATCCCAATACACACATTTCTCATGGAAGCTTTTTGGGGTGCAGAGTGAGTTACCAGGATCCTGAACTTAGTATGGAATCCCACCCCCTTGTTCATCACGGTACCTGGCAATAAATTGCTGTCATTTGTCCCTGGACATGCACAGGGGAGCTGACTGCTGTGGGGGTCACTGCAGGACTAGAATCTTCTGGTGTCTGCTCTGTGACCACAGAAACCCAGGGGGATTTCTCAACGGGAGAACCTGGAGACCATGCCTGCAAGGACCACCCTCATGGGATGGCCAAGGAGCTCGTGGTACCCAGGTCACCAAGTGACGAAGTTGTGAGGTTGCCTGGGGTATCGTGGGGGCATGTAGATTTCTGAGGTCAGCACGTGGGCCCAGCACTGCTGGATGGTCTGCACAAAGAGGGCCCTGCCCTCCTGATGATGGCTCTTAACACCTGCAGGGAAACTGCTCCCAGGGCTCCTGGAGGTCCATATTGAGAGTGTCCTGCCAGCCTTGTGGGGTCACCTTCCCCTGATGCAGAAGCAGACCTCTCTCCCTTGAGGCCCAGGGGACACCTGGCTCAGGTGCCACCTGTGTGCCCTGGACACGCAGAGCCCCAGAGCTCTGGCACAGCCTGGGGTGTGGTGGTGTCCGGGCAAGAAAGGCCCTGGGAAGGGGGTCATTCAAGGGCAGAGGCCACTCTGCAGGGATGCTGGACCTGGCAGCAATGCACTGCTTCAGTAGTCCCTTGGGTTGGGTCTCCAACCTGTGGGATGGAAGGGCCACTCCTTCCTGCGGTGCAGTCGGGGGAACTAGATCCATCGTCAAGGTCAGCCCTGAAAATGGAGGCTGCGCTACCTCCATTCCTGGAAAGAAAATCAGTCCCCTCCAGTCCAGGTGATTCAGAAAGTCATTCAGCAATGTTCGGGGCCTCCACTTTAGGCTTTGAATTAGAGCTGAGCGGCTTAGGAGGCCAGATCCCTGTCCGTGGCTCCAGGAGCAGGCTTTCTGCTGGGGGACAGGATCCTCACAAACACCTGTGTCTTTGTGGGACACTCCCCTCTGACAAGCTGGGAGGCAGGGTGCAGTTGTGGGAAATCGTGTTTACATGAGCAGAGGGCCACCATGTGGTGGGGGCACAGGAGACTGTGAGAATGAGTCCCACAGCCTTTCTGGAATCAAAAAACTGGCAAATGTGAAAAAGTGCATAATTTGTTTTATTGAACAGGCTGCTTATGTACGTTTGGAGGACCAGGTTCAAGGACTCAGCATCCCTCCAGGACAATAGCCTCAAGAGAAGAACAGACAGAGCAGGAGGAGATCTGGGGTTTCTCCCAGGAATGAGGTGGAACAGGGATTTCTGCAGATTTGCAAGGAGTCCCCGACCACTGAGCATGGGGTTACAGCCCCATGAGCCCCTGTCATGTTTGGCTTGGGCTCTGGTTCTGGCCTGCTCATGTATTCTTCCAGCAGAGTTCCAGAAACTCAGAGGGTGGACTTAGAGGGGCTGCGTTTGGAACCTAGTGAGGAGTTGGAGGGTCCTTTATATTGAGTCCCTTCATCCTAATCACCGTAGCTGAAGCCCAACACCCCCCAGGCCCCCATGGTTGCCGGGGAGGGAGAACAAGCCTGGCAGGCGACCTAGGGGTCCCACTACTGTGTCCTTCCCTTGTCTTCGTTCCCTTTCACCCCAGAAGGTGTGATTGTCTCGTGTCATGGTGGCCTCCACAATGTCCCTCCCAGTAATCTCTCTTCTCCATCAGGTGGGGTTCCCAACCCCGCTCAGCCTTCTCTGCATGGATGCTGAAGGACCAGGCCCACCTGAAGTTCTGAGCTCGAGCAGTAAGGTGGAAACAAAGAAACCAATGGAAAAAAGAAGCAAGTGATTGTGGCAAAGCTCCCCACCACAGAGAAGCTGCCCTGAGTGGAAGGGAGAGTGTGGGCATGCCCGTTTGTTTCCTATCTCCCAGTGCTCTTAGCTTTCTTATTGCCTACCTGCATGGTTACAACAAAATGATCTGCAAAACTGAAAATATTAACTCTCTCGCTTTTACAGAAAAGGCTGGCCAGCCTCTGGTCCGGTACCAGGCAAGAGATTGGAGTTCCTTTCCAGTTTGGAAACATCTTGGCAGGCCCAGGTTTGCAAAGGTCTTTAAGAGTAGTTACGGAGTTTTGCTTTTAAACTTTTTTACGGCTGTATATACTTGTGAGATGTGGTTGTGATGTATAATTCTGAGTCGGGATTTTCTCAAACTGTTTCTCACTTCTTATACCAGACATTCCTAAATTCCAAGTGGAACTGCATATTAAGGAAGCCATGGAATTTAGCAAAAGGATACAGATCTCATTTCCTTTTAAGCATCGATGTACCTCCATCATGGCAGTATTTGTTATGTGTTATTGATAGGGGAACTAAGTAGTAAACAGATTAATAGAAAATAGGGGATTTTAGGTACACAGGTTCATCTTTTCAACATTGTTTGTAATATTTGCAGTTTAAGATGACCATTCCTGAGAAACAGGCAGCCTCTTAGAATGAAATAGCATTTCCTCTGAACCATAATTAATTTTTATTTTGTAGACAGCAGGAAGGGTAATAACACGTCACACATTTGGGGACGTCAAAGAGAAAATGTAACTTTCTGGGAGCGCACTCCCCCGCCTCCCCCTGCCCTTTTTACTGTCCCATTCTCCCTGGAAGGCTCTTTCTTATCTTCTGCTCATGGCTCCAGTAACTCTTTCTTCCTCCTTGTTCCTCAGCTGGTAAGGTTAGTTTTCTACTTTGAACAAGCAAACAAGCCAACAGAAGAGAAATTTCACAAGCAACTCCCAGCACATCCGCTCGCCTTCTGATGTCTGTGACCTCACTCTCGGTGCCCCACCGCTTATTAAAAGTGGCATCGAAAGCCAGTTCCTCCAAAAGTCCCTGAGGCCCCATCCCTCCCATCTTCTCTGGGTTGTCACTCCCAAAACCATCCTCTCTTTCACTGCCTCATCTATTTTGTTCTCCTGCTAGTTGGCACCATCAGTATATAAACGTCCATCCTCTTAAACCAACAGCACTCCTTGACCCTAATTCACCCCTACCAATTGCCACCCTGTGTCTTTGCAGCAAATCTTTAAGGAGTTGTTTAAACTCACTGTCTGCATCTTCTCTTGAGCCATCCCATTTTACACCCATTCTGGCTTTTCGCCTGATCCCTCGCTCTATGGAAACTGCCCTGTCAAGGCCATCAGTGACCCCATGTTGCTAAATATAGTGGTCAATTTTGACTCCTCATCATGCTTGGCCCCTCGGCAGCATTTGACCCAGCTCTTCCATCCCTCCTGCCCCGTGTTCCTGCTTCACTCAACCTCCAGCCCATCTCTCTGTCTGTTTCTGCTTTTGGCCTGCTGGCTGGTCCTTTGCCAATGTCTCCTGTTTTTTCCAAACATATACTGTGGGTGTTCCCCAGGGTGGGTTCCTGGGCCTCTCCTCTCTCTCTCTGCTATTCCTTTGGTGGAAGCAACCCAGCCTTGGAAATTGGCATGCCATCAATTTCTCGATTTCTCCAAAATTCCCTGATTTCCCCTTTCCATCTGAGCCTTTATCCCTGAGACTCACATCACATTCTTTTCCTTTCATTCATCTTGCTTTCACATTCATACATATGTTCTACTATGAAATTACTTTTACAAATTTTGAATCAGTACATATATATCATGTAAAATGCTCAAATATGTATTATTTCCACTAAGATGCTAATTCTACCTTAGAACATTTCTGCACTTCTGTATTTATGTGAATAAAGCGAATAGTATTTCTACAAGCCTCATAGTTAAACACTGTTAGTTTGGGGCTATTATGTAACATGAAATAATGGTACATCAACATAGTCGTTTTTCATTTATTTTTATGTAACACCGAGATGAGGCTTTTGCCCTGAAGACTGGTTTTATTGAAATTTTACCTACGTTACGGACAGTCAGTTTATGTGAAAGCCCTCATTTCTCCCCTTTTTGATATATGCTCCATTTGGCTATATATAACATATAACTTGGCATGAAACAAAATTCCCAAATCATTCACATAATACAATTAATATGTTTAATTATATTTTTTAAATGTTAAAAAGAAAAAGAAAACAGATTCCTCTACCTATTAGGCACTTCTGTGGCAATATGTAACACACCCCTTAACCATGACATTGAAGAACTGAGCTGATACCAGCCCCTTTCCACCTGCTCAGCCCCACCTTTTCCCATCCCCTTTCCCATCCGGAGAGGACATCCCTCCCATTGTCCAGGCCCAGATGTTGGAACCGTGTCCTTTCTCTCTCTTTCTTTTACACTCACAGACAGCAAATCCAGCTTGTTAGAAAATTCTGGATATTCTGTCTTAATTAAATACCTGCTCTCTGCTCCCCGCCCTCCTAAGAGCCACCTTCAGCCTTTCCTGGATACCAATAGCCTTCTGTTTCCATCTTTGCTTTCCTACAATCTCTCATCCACACAGAGTCAGAGGGAGCCTGTAAAAACATACATTGGGGGTGGTGGGTGTTGCTCAGTGGTAGGGCGCATGCTTAGCATGCTTGAGATCCTGGGTTCAATCACCAGCACATTCATTAAAATAAATAAATTACTTCCCCCCAAAAAACACAAACACAAAAGCATAAGTTGGACTACATCACCCCTCCCCTCAAAACTCACTAAACGGGTCACCATGTCATTAGGAGCCAAAGTCGTCACAAAGGCCTCAGGACCCGGCGTTCTCTGCCTCTCTGCCCACACTCTCCCCCTCACTCTGGGGGCCTCTGGCTCCGGCTCTTCCTTCTTCCTCCGGATCTATTCTGCTTCAAGTTCATTACTCCGTGAGATCTGCCAGGATTGCCTTATTCTCTCCTGCCTGCCTCCCAACCCACCGCCATCACCCGAGTTTGCTCATATCACTCTTTTTTAAAAATTTATCCAAACTCTTGCTACCCCAACATGCTGCCTGTTTCCTCTGCTAAAATTCTGAGCCCCCAGTGATGGGGAGTCATGTCTATTTTGTTGACTGATAAAGCCCGAGAGCCTTGGGAACGGTCTAGTTAGGAGATTCCCGTATGTAGTAGGAGCTTATACACATTTGCTGAATGAATGTAGATGCCCTGGTCCAATCCGATGGAGCACTTCTGTGACGTGCTCAAAGAATAACTCTCCTTTCCACCTGAGAGGGGGTGACAACTTCCCTGGTGATTAAAGGCAAGAATTTTTTTGCTTTATGCTGTTAACCTTAGGCGGGGAGACTGGGGGATCTTCATATATATTTTTAAATTTGGTTCACTCTGCAGTTGGTCTTTGGTCTCTGTATAATTTTGAGAAACTCTTTATGAGTGATCATTCTTTGATCAGATTGAACAGGTTCCAGGGGGAAGGACCAAGCCTGTCCCATCAGCCATTCTATGTGTCTTGTCCTGGGACCCAGTGGATGCTCAGCATGTAAGTGAACCGACAGGAGTGAGTGAAGAGATGGGAGCATCTCATTATTGTGGCGGATCTCTGTCCAATGCCTTGAGATTTGGAGAAGGGTTTACGAGTGCAGAAGGGAGAGGTCAGGTCCTCTGTACTTTTCCTGAGTGCCCTGGCCTTACCCATTCCCCCAGCCCCCTCTGGGCAGCCAAGCCAAGGAGCTGGGCCACCAGGGGTTGTGCTGATCAATAATCCACCTTCACCCCAATTCCGGGGGTAGGTACACATGGTTGTAGACACTGGAGTCAGGTCCTTGGAGGAATTCCTCACCGAACTATGTTTTGGACCTTTTATTTTTCTCTAGAACCTCCAGCTGAAGAAGATTGTTTTAGACACATGAAAGTTGAGGACACCTTCTGTCCCCTCGCAACCCAGGTGGGGCTGGGAGTCTGCTGTTTCTATAGCCGGTGGGCTCGTGTTGATTTGGGCATCCCTGTGCCTGAATTCCTGCAGTACACTCGGTGGTAAGGTTGGGGGTGCCTGGCAGGGAGGGAAGCGGGTTGGGAGACTGTACAGCTGGGCTGATGTTAACCTGGGGTGAGCGGGAGCTTGCTGATGCATGGCATCTCGGGGCAGGGAACTCTCCACACTCAAGAGGGGTTCCCACTCCCGCAGGGGCCCTTTGATCAGGGTGCTGGGCTGTCAGGGGACCACAGGGGTCCCAGTGAGGATTAGGGTGCCTTCAGGCAATGGGAAGTGTGGGGTCCAGTGGCAATTGAATTAACTGTGCACCCAAACCCAGCCCCCACCTCTTTCAGCCTGTTTCCTAATCTGCAAAACTGGAATGTTATTAAACATCTCACGGGGTCATTGATGGGCTGGGACAGACTAGACAGTCAGGAGCTGGAATTCCTCTGTCCCCTGATTGTTTGCCTTCTTTCTGACTATTTGCTCTCACAAGCTCAGTCTCTCTGTCTCTCGCTCTTTCACTTCTAAGTGTCTCTCATGCTCTGGTTTCATTTGATTTCCAACCACCGCCCCTCCCCTCCGCCAAACTCCAGATGAGTGAACTTGATTTCTATGTGTCAGTTCCAAATTCCCAGGAAAGATGCTCTGTCACCCTCTGGATCTGCTGTCCAACCCATGAGTTGTGGCCAGAGGAGCGAGTCCTTCTGGGACCAGCAGAGGGTCTCTGCCAAGCCCCCAGCCACCACTGTGGGAGCACATAGCTCTCCGTGGAGGAAGTACTGGCTGTGACCTTGTGTCACTAAGTGTGAATTTATGTCTTCTCTTGAACCACCTTCATCCTCCTAAACAAAGATGAAAATTAAACACTCCCGGGATTTGTGTCATGGAACACTCAGGGTGGGGGCTAATGGGGCTGGAATTTCTGCTGTATTTAAGGGGCTACATTGAATCCCCAATGAGAGCCTACAAAGGGAACAGCACCGGCCCCACCCGGCACTTAGGGCGCTGAGTCTGCGTGACGGTGAGCCAGGCTTCTGACCACAGCTCAGGGGTCTGGTCTGACCAATTAGCCTTTGAAACCAACCAGCTTTGGATTCCTCAATCCCACCCTGAGGTTTTACCTGAACCATCAGCTTCTGTATCTCTGAAGACAGATGCTGAGGACCCTTCACGTAAGCCGTTCGCACAGCCCTGTTCAGGCCTTTGTGCTGCACGGTCTGCCCGGCGAGCTGACCGAGGTTGGTATTTTACTGATGTTAGAAGTAGTCTGGTTTCCCAATGTACTGTTTCACTGAACAAGCAACAGAAGCCACTTCTCGCTGATAAAAGCAGAAAAGGGACATAATGAAAAGATACTGGGAGGGTGTGTGGAGTGGCCAGGACCGGAGCCAACCCAGGAGCTGTAGGAGGTGTTAGGGAGCCCCAGGCACCAGGCTGGGAGGGGTGCTACCGGGCCCCCTGCCACCCCAGAAGGGACCCCCCTCCACCCGACCCTCCACCTCACTCACTGCAGGTTCATGTCCCGGCAGGGCCAGGTCACACTGAAGCCACCAGCACACACCTCAGTTGGGGAGCTGGCCCCGTCTGAGCTGCGGGCGTGCCTGGTGTGGGGAGAGGCCCAGTTAGAGGAAGGCAGTTCCCCTACTGTTCCGAGTTAAGGTGCAAGTCAGTGCCCATCACTCAGGAGAGCCAGGCTGGACGGACCTCATTGTGGTGACTAGGCTGTCTGAGTTCACTTATTACTTTCTACGTTTGAAGGCCCTGGAGGGAGAAAAAGTGAAGGTTCTAGTACTTATTTTGTGTTTCCCACGTACCAGGTGTGGTAAACAAGCCACTTCAGACAAGGCCCGGAGCAACCATGTAAATAGGCCACGGAGCAAGTCGTGCAGTCAGGCCTCTGTGGTCCCGAAACCCGTGTCCCCATCGGCTCCATAGTTACCAGTGGAAACTAGGGGGATTTATGGGACTGTGTGCTCCTGTGAGGGCTGGGATATGTGTGTTTAAGTCCACATCTTCAGAAACTCGGCTAGAACCACAGCCACTGATTGCACGGTGGCAGAGGAAGGGAGGATTCCAGCCTCTGGTCCAGCTCGTGTGGAGCTCAGAAGTTCTTCCTCCTGTCCTGAAAATAACACCAAATCTGAGGGAGCTGCAAACCCACTGCTCTTCTTAGATCCCAGAAGACTGAGGGGGAAAGCTGCTTCCAACCCAGAGAGGTTGCAAAGGGAACAGCGGGCAGGCTTGGAGAGTCACAGCTCCCAAGGCAGAACCTGCTTTTGTAAGAACCCCGGGGGCAGGCAGATTTAACAGGTCCCTGAGGCCAGCAGGAGGCTCAGTGTGGGGAAATCAGAGTGTGACAACTCCAGGGGGCCAGTCAGAGGGGCCCCATGCTCTTTTTCATGTATTTTACATCCAGGACCGTGTCCTGTTCTCAGAATGAAGGTCAGAGGATAACTCCTCATGCTTCCTGCCTGGAGAGGAGAAAATAACTGTATTGAAATACACCCAGAACATTCTGTTTCATTGGGGGAAGTTGTTTTTTGTTTGTTTTTTTAATGAGAAATTATTTTACCAGAGCCTAACCAACCTGGGAGAAGGGAAATCCCTTCTGTGTCACCCAAATTGGGGTGGGGGGAAAGAGACACACTTGTGGAGGTCACAGCTCAGGGCACAGGCTCAATGAGAACTAATCACAGGACTGCAGATGCCCTGCTCTGTCCCGCTCCCCCAACACCTTACCTCCATGTCAGTAGGGCCCGTGTGTAACAGGAATAATACTAACAGAAGTAAATGTCTCAGGAGTGTCTAGGGAAAACCCAAAGACAGCGGGGAGATGAAAACAAGGACACACAGGCTGTTTTAGCCTCTCACACCAATAGCTGTAGCAAACTACACACAGCCCAGCCCCAGTAGAAAAACAGACAACCTCACAGAAGAAATTATTTATTTTGGTTCTCTTACCCAGTGCATTCCATGGTGCATCCTCGCCTAGAATTGAGTGGAAGCAAGTCCATCTCAGAAGGGACATAACTGAAGAGGGATGGCTTCCCAGACTCTGAGGGGCAGAGAGAGCACCAGCCTGGGTTAGAGAAAGGTGAGGGGTGGGGTAGGGTGTGGGCTGCCTTCTTCCCCATATAAGGAACCTTCCTGAGGCCAGCACAGTAGGAGGGAGGGCCATGGGGTGGAAGCAGCCAGACTTCATCCTGAGAACTGTTGGGATGCCTCAAAGGGACCATTCAGGTGCCCAAACTGGGCCCTGATTGAGGGAGCCAGTCGGTCTGACTCAGAGCCCAGGACTGAGGTGGGCTCACAGCAGGCCGGTATTACTTGGCCGGATCCATTTCACTTCTCCGAAGCCCTGTGTAAAACATGAAGCGTGGACGGCCTGGTGAGCACAGCTCTGCCCTCAAGACCGGTTTCAACTCCTCTCTTCCCAGAGAACAGCATCTCTGAACCCGTCCTGGGTGACCTCACAGAGATCACCCTAGTGGCCCAGGCTAGTGACCGGGAACATGTACCTTCCTGCAGGCAACCCCTGACGTCCACTGATGCATCATATACTGGCAAAGAGTGAGTCACTGTGCATTGGTCTAACAGCAGAGGCTCTGCCAAAGGCCCAAGAGGTGGTGTGTGGGACATGCAGGGGTGCAGGAGTGTAAGCAGCGCAAAAGTGTAACTGGTGACAGGGGTGCAGGGGCTGTGGAGGGCGCAGGCATTTCAGGGGATGTGGGGGTGGAGGGATGCAGAATTGCAGAGAGTAGCAGGGGTGCAGAGGTGCAGGGAGTGTAGGGATGCAGGGAGGTGCTCAGGGACCTGGCCAGGATAAGAAGGCAAGTGCACATCCTTGCAGTCAGCCTGACCCCGGTAGGCTATTGCAATGCTTTTGGGCGGCGGCGGCGGCGGTGGCGGTTGGGAGGCTGCCCGGGCAAGCCGATCGATTTCTTCTCTTCCCTGCAGCCTGGCCTGGGGTGGGGCTTGGCCGCCGGAGATTCGCCAGATGTTGCACTCCAGGTAAGCTTGCTCCTGGTAGGTGGGGCGGTTAGGTCAGAGGGCGGTGGCAGCGGCAGAGGGGCGGAGCGGGTCTACCCCTGGTGAACGGGTGGAATAGCTGCCTTGTCCCGGCTGCTGGGCCTGGGAGCGGCCTCTTCTTCCCCAGGTCGCCAGACACTCCTGTCCCACTCAGCTTGCTGAGTGCGGAGTGGGGGCGGGGCCGTTAAGGTGCGGGACCCACGGGGGGAGGGAGGCTGCCGCGGGGGAGCCGATCAATTCGCTCCACTCTCCCCGGAGGCGGAGCCAGGGGCGGCTTCTGCTGCCCTAGAGGCGGGACGCGGGTCTCCAGATGAACTTGCTCCTGGGAGGCGGCGGCGGAGGCGGCAGGGGCAGGGGATGTGTTCCAGGGAGTTGCTCCATTTCTTCTCTCCCCCACGGCCTGGCTTGGGGGCGACGTCTGCCGCCGGAGATTTGCCTGAGGTCCGACTCCAGGTGAGCTTGCTCCTGGGAGATGGGTGCGGTGCGGTCAGGGGGCTGGTAAGGTGGTGGCTGCAGGCATAGGGAGGCTGCCCCGGAGGAGATTGTGGATTAGCTCCATGTCTGCACCGCGTGGCCTGAAGGCGGCCTCTGCTGCTCCAGGTCCCGGGACACCCCTGTCCCACTTTGCCTGCTGGGGGCGGGAGGCAGGGTAGTCAGGGTGCAGGGGTGGCGGTGGTCGGGGGCCTGCAGCGGGGGAGCGGACCATTTGCTCCCATCTTCCCCGCGTCTTGTCCTGGGGGCGGTCGCTGTTGCCCTGTGTTATGAGACGCGTGTATCCTAGTCGGCCTGACCCCGGGAGTTGGACTTGGTACTTTGGAGGTGGTGGCAGCAGCGGCAGGTTTTCCCATGGAACTTGTCCATTTGCTCCCACTTCCCCCCATGGTTTGCCCTGGGGGCGGTCCCTGTTGTCCCAAGTTCGTCGGACGTCCATCTCCAGGTCAGCCTGCTCCCTAGAGAAGGCCACTGTGAGGTCATGGGCAAGAGTGGTGGCTGCTGCGGGGGTAGGGGCTGCCTTGGGGAGCTGGTGGATTGGCTCCCGTCTCCCCGATGGCCTGGTGTGGGAGTGGCCTCTCCTGCCCCAGGTCACCAGACGCACCTGTCCCACTCAGCCTGCTGGGGGAGGGGCGCCCTGGGCGGTGCCTTTAAGGTGCGGGGGTGGCGATGGCGGGGGTAGAAGACCTGCAGCGCGGAGCCTGTCAATTTGCTCTCCTCTTCCCCGTGACCAATCCTGGGGGCGTCCTCTGCTGCCCAAGAAGCCGGATGCCCGTCTCCAGGTCAGCTTGCTCCTGGGAGACGGGCCCGATGTGGTCGAGGGGCAGAGGCAGTTGCGACGGTCGGCTGCCCCGCCTAATGGGGCCACTTCTTCTCCTCTCCCCTGACCTGGCCTGGGGACGTCCTCTCTGGCGCAAGATTCGCCTGACACCCCACACCTGGTCTGATTGCTCCAGGAAGGTGGGCGCGGTGAGATCAGGAGGTGGAGAGGACAGGGGCTGCCCCTGGAGAGCTGGAGGATAAGCTCCAATCTCTCTGCAGGCCTGACGTGGGGGCGGCCTCTGCTGCCCCTCATTCCCAGGTCACACTTCTCCGGGTCATATTTCCCCGGGGTTGCGGTAGGGTGCGGGGGCGTCGGGGTGTTGGCGGGGGTATGGAGCCTGCCGCTCGGGAGCTGGGGGTTTAGCTCCCATCTTTTCCGCAGATTGGCCTGAGGGCAGCCTCTGTTGCTCCAGGTCGCAAAGCAATTTCTCTGACAGCTTAGCCACCGGAGGTGGGCAGGATGGGCTGAGAGGGCTGAGGCAGCCGCCAAGGCAGCGACGGAGGGGGCTGTCCCTGGCCAGCTGGTCAATTTGTTCCCATCTCAACCTTTGCTGCCGCAGTTTCGCAGAACGCCCTTCTCCAGTTTATTCTTCTCCAGGGAGGTGGGCGCAGTGCATGCAGCCCGAGGTCTGGGCTCTCCCTTGGGAGGGGCAGAACTCTCTTGTTCTCCTTTGTCTTTATTCTTCAGCGAAGTGGTTACTGGACGCAATTCTTAATTCTGAGAAAGTGTAGCCTGTGTTATGGAAGAGCTGCTGGACAGTGAGGTTTCTGGGTGGATTTTCACATCAGCTGATGCCCCAGGCAGGCAGGAAAGCTATTACTCAGAGCTTCTTAGTCTGGGGTTGGGGATGGCCCCACCATCCTCACCATGCTTTTTAAAAATGTGTTACTCCCCTCTTTTTCCTAGGTGACATTTTAGGTTATTGGGTCTCAGATTGCTGACACACTCATCCCTGTTCTCAGACATCTTTTAAACTTGGGTGAAGTGATAAGTAGGGGAAGATGATTTACTGAAAGGTAAGAATACTTAAATTCGCATTAAAGCTACATTCTGTCAATCTTTCTAAAATGATTTTCCTCTGATTCTAAATCCACGACCTAGTGAATGTTGTACTCCTGTGTAAAATCATTGATCTTCACATCACATTTGTTGAGTGGTCAACGAGATTTGTTAATTAGATTATTCCTGAAAGGAAAAGTTCAGGCTTTTCAGAATTCCTTGTCTGATGTCACCCAGGCAGTCACAGTAGAAGACAGAGCTGATATAAAAATCCCTCAGCTGCCTGAACTGCAAAGCTTCTGGGATTACTGATCCCTGAAATGCAGGTGACTCTTGATGATAATCTGGGGGATGGTTTAAATGATCAGATTCTTCCAGTCCTATAAATGGGTTCCGTGGCCCCAGCCCCGGGAGAACTGGACATAAGGGCCATATCGTGTGTGGTGGGATGGGAAGGCAAGGTGTAAGAGCTGGAATCACTGAGATTCCACACTCGCTAAACACAGACTCCAGAGCCTAATTGTTGTCAGGTTCTGTTCTGGATTTGAGAGTGTGTTCATACATGATTCTTGCCCTTCTGGAGTCACTGCCTGGGTGGAAGTAACCTTTACATAGATCTGTGGAGGATGACATTTAAGTAGATGGGCTGTTATGGTTCTCAATGTGCCCAGGCTTGCTCTTCCAGGCACTCGTGGGACTAACGCGAGTCATGTTATTCACTCATTCACTGATTTATTACCCTTGAATTGATCACTCGTCCCACAGTAAGTGAAACAAGGTACCAGGAAGCTGAGTTTTGTCCCCTCTCCTATCACTGATTGTTTTTCAGTCGGGCGCCCTGCGTATGCATTGTGAAACGGTGGTATTTCGTGCCCAATGGGGCAGCACTGTCAGTTCTGAGAATCAGGGGAGACACATGGGTAGGACAGCACCCTGACACACATGGCACCCCCCATCCCGTGAGACAGAATTGTCGATGCTCAGGTGACCCGATGTAGACTGCGGTGCTAAACCTGAGCATGTTTAGTTATCCTGGTGGCTATGAAAATACAGACTACCAGTCGCTACCTCTGGAGACTCTGAGGGTGTGCACCCCAGGATTCTGCATTTTAAGAAGCACTTTAACGAATCCTGATGAAGAGATCTGAGTGTCCCACGGAGAAACACTGGTGTGCGAGGCACCAATATTGACGATTCTCAGGGAACGATGTCTTTTTAGGATGGTCCATGGGCCCTCACTTTAGACTTTTGCCTTGAGTTTAATTGTATGTGTTCAGAAGTGATGTCTTTCAATTCCAGTGCATGTCAGCATGCTCTGTGCAGGGATTTACTCTCAGTAGATGGCAAAAACTATGATTCTTCAGGTCACCGAGCTACACTGTGAACGATATTTTATTTTGGTTTTCTTTGTAGCAATGCAGAGTCTCCCGAGAAGAGATTTAGACTCAACAGCTTTGTGTCAGACTTTGGAAGACCGCTGCTGCCCAAGGTGTTCTCTGGCAGTGCAATGACGAATCTAGGTCCCTCTTTCACTGCTACATCAATGAAGTGGACCACTTGGACAAGGCCAAAGCTGGTATCCCTACCATAGCCCTTTACAGTGTTATTCGGCTCCAGGAAGCCATCAGATGCAGCAGGTGTCCAGAGGAGGAGCCGAACAGACTCATGAAATGTGACATCCCCAACTTTATCAACACGGACCAGAACTCTGCCTTTGTGGAAGATGATTTCCTGATTTTGTAACTACCGATTGTTCTAGAAAATAAGCCAGTTGCCCAGAACTCACACAAAGACTTGAATTGAGAAACGTGCTTTCTCAGGTATCTTTCTGAAGATGTGAAGTCTGTCTTTGTATGGAAGGAAGTCCCCTTTCACAAAACTGAATGTGTTTGTGTCTGAGAGAGGGAAATGGAGACAGAAAGACGAAGAAGCAGAAGAGAGCCCCCTCAGAAGAGATCTAGTTAAGGTGAGTTTTTGTGCCTTTAAAAAACATTTGGGGTTTTAGGGGGAACAAAGTATTTACACTGTCTTATTCTCCTCATTGGAAACCTTGGCCCCGTCGTCAGAGTCAGCGGCCTTGAACGGGGGTTGCACGCTGCATTTCATCTGGCACTGCGACTTCCACGCTCTGCCTTTAGCACGTTGCTTTGCCTGTCAGGGTTGCCACCCTTTTAACTGTAAGGTGAGGAGTCTGGAGTAGATGATCCACCCCAGCTCTGCTGTTTTGCAAATTTCTGATTTCGTATTCGGATGAGTCTGGGATACACCCAGAGCAGTATAAACCAGGCCCTACCTCCTGCCTATTGCTGGGGCATCCCTCAGGTCTGTGCCTTCTACTCAACCCTTTACTGAGCCCAGCTTTTGTCAGGAGCCCAAGTGCCTACCGGGATGGCAGGGGACTTGTCTTTCGTGGTCACGGTGGCCAAGAATTATATTGGTGTGCTGAAACAACTCTTCTGAGATCCTCCACCCACCCCTGCTCAAACCTAATGACAGCACTATGGTTCCTTTCCTAGGAGGAGAATCAATCCATGGTGCATTTTATGACAATCCTGTCCCCAGGGATGCACGGAAGTTTATCAGCTGAGTGAGGGGAGGTGCCTCTGTGTCCCTGTATCTCTGTCTGCTGACAGTTCGCTGCCACCGGCTACTGAACAAGAAAAGTGCTATTCACCATGTTGTGTGTTTTCCAAATGTGTAGGTGATGGTCTTGTGGCTCGTGCGTGGGCTTTGATTTGGGATGGTGAAGGGCTTATAAATACCTCATCAACATGTATTCGAGGTGGCCTGGTGCCACACAGATTTGATTCATGAAGGCATCAAGCCTGCACACTGGTTTGGAAACAACTTGGTTTTGATCATTCACACTGCATGCATGACTCGCTGCTAATCTCTGGGTGGTTTTTTCATTTCAGATTTATTCACCCCATGTCTTGCTTAAGCTGAAAAATACATTTATTTCACCAGAATATTCTCTGATTCTTTGTTTACACACATCCAGTTTTTTTAATTCCTTTAAAAATGATTCTGTGTTTATAATGCCTCCTAATTTCTATCATCTCTATGTTGCCAGTGGCCTGAGACATGCACCAGATTTGATGCCGGAACAGTTCCACCAGAAGAAATCCCTTTGCCGTAATATCTTTTGAGGAAAATATTATTCTTTAAGGCTCTAACAGTAAATCGTAGAAGAAAGCATGGAACATTTCTTGTAGTTAATACATGTTCATGCGAAAAGAAATGATATTTTCATTAAACAATGTTGATTTTAATAACTTTTACAAATGTGAACATTATTATTCATAATTTAAGTAACCAGATAAAACCACAGTTATTTATTATGAAGATTGAAAACTATTTACACGGTCTCTTAATTAGAAGTAGCTTTATTAGAAGACTGAAGGGTATTTAAAAGATGGAAAAATACCCATGATGACACCATCATTTTTATTAACTAAATATCAAGAACTGTGCAGGGATAAGATTTAACCCTCTGCAAACTGCCAAGTTAGCATGAGGTAGTTTGTGGATGCTGCCAGAGGACAGGACACTCCCCCAGGATCAGAGACAAAGGACTTCCTGCCAGCACAGCAGGCAGCCTGTGGTTCAAGTTCATATTTGTTCCTGAGTTCCTTTCCTATTGCTGTTGTAACAAAGGACCACAGACTCAGTGGCTTAAAGCAATACACATTCATCTTCTCACTGTTCTAGGGTGCAGTAGTGCAAAGTCAATGTCAGTGGGCTAAAACCAACGAGTGGCCAAGGCCAAGTTCCACACCGAGGCTCTTGGGAGGGATTCGTCATCCTACCTTTCCCAGCTTGCAGAGGTGCTCACACTCCTTGGCCCAGGGCCCTGTGTCACTGTGACCTCTGCTGCCACTTTACATCTCTGTCTCTGACTATATAGATATAGAGGAAGAGTCTTCTACATCTGGTATGGACCCTTTTTCCTACGTGGACATTGTATCCCTATTTATGTGCAGATGAAAACCCCTTCCCTCCAGGGTGCGGTGGCATCAGCTCACAAGATGACCACTCTGGGCTTTAAGTGTCCTCTTTGTATTGTCATCAGGGAACTTCTCTCTCCATAGTTAGCTCTGTGTTAATTTGTTGTTATATTTTACCCAGAATTACTGAAAGTTTTACTTAAAAGGGATCCTAATTAGCTCTGTTTACCTGTTTCCAGAGCTGAAAGCTTCAGTTCTAGAGTATCAGTTTGATTTTTCCTAAAAATACATTCCAGTATATTTCTCTGGTGAAAGTCTCTACCCTGTTATCTATTGTCCCATCATTTCCTTATTTTCTTGAATATATTAAAAGTATTTTATAGCCTTTATTGGTAACTCTGATGCCTACATCACCTGGGGTTTGCATCCTTTGTCTAATGCTCCTTATTCTCATGTTATCTGTCATATAGTCTGGACATGTTGCATGTCTAGAAATTCTTTATTACATGGCAGACATTGCAAATGAAAAATCCATGTTATCTTCCATGAGAGCTTTTCTACCTTCCCGTTAGGCAGACAGTGTGAGGGACTGATCATGTCACTCCAATCAGGCGCTGAGGTGGATCAGGACTAAAGTGCCTTTTTTCTTAAAACAGCTTTGAGGTATACTTGGCAAAATAATTTTCACACGTTTAAAGTGTACAGCTTAATACGTTTTGACGTAAGTATATCCCCAAGGAACCATGACCACACTCAAGACAGTGAACATACCCATCACCCACAAAGCTTCTCTCCTGACTTTTGTTGTCCCTCCCTCCCTCCCTGTCTCTTCCCCTGGGAACCATTGATCTGCTTTCTATCACAACATATTGGTTTGCATTTTCAAGATCCTTATATGAATGGATTCATGCAGTATCTACTCTATGTTGTCTGACTTCTTTCATTCAGTGTAATTATTTTGAGAATCATCTGTGTTGCTGTATTAATAGCTTATTTGTCTTATAGTAGAGTATTGTTTAGTGCTGAGTTTTTACTGAAGAGTTTATTGTGAGCAGTGTTTGTATAGACCATCATTTCTTTCTGCATTTACTTCTTGATGGATGCATGGGTTATTTACAACTTGTGCTATTATAAATAAAATAGCAGTGAATATTTGGTTACAAGTCTTTGTATGGACATATGCTTTTCCTTTCTAAAGCACCAGATGAGGAATGTCTGGATTATATGGTACACAGGTGTTTACCTTTTTAAAAGAATCTGTTAAAGACTTTTCCAAAATGGTTGTACTATTGTAAATTCCTCGTGGTGTGTATCAGTTCTGGTTGCTCTACTTCCTTGCCAGCACCTTGTAAGGTCAGTCTTTCTAACTGTATTCATTCTAGTATGTATGTGAACTAGTATCTCACTGTGGTTTTTAAAAGTATTTCTCTAATGACTAATGACACCTTTAATCAGCATCTTTTCATATGCTTATTATCCATCTGGATATCTTTACTGAAGTGTGTTTTCTGGCCTCATTCATTCAGGTGTTTGAATTATTATTGAATTTTGAGACCTCTTTATTCTGGATCAGATACAAAGAGAGACCTTTATCAGATATATGATCTGCAAATAGCTTCTGTCTATGGCTTGTCTTTTCATTTGCTTAGCAGTGTTTAGAAGAGCATTGAAGAGTCTTCATGTTCATAAAGTTCACTCTATCAGTTTCTTTTTAAAATAGATGATACTTTTGGTGTCATAGCAAAGAAAAATTTGCCAAACCCAAGGCCATAAACCTTAAGCCTATGCTTGTTCTCCTAGCTGTTTTATAGTTTTAGATTTCCTATTAAGATCTATGATCCATTTTGAGGTAAATTTTGTATATTTTGTGAGGTGTGGATCAAAGTTCATTTTTTTTTTGCGTATCACGATCTAATTGTTCCAGCACTACATGCTGAAAAGATCCTTTCTCCACAGCATCCTTTTTGAGAATCAATTGTCTGTATAAGTCTTGGTTTAGTTCTGAACATTCTATTGTGTTCCATTATTCTATTTTCCTGTTTTACACCAACACCATAATTTCTGATTACTGTAGCTTTATAAAAAAAGTTTGAAAATCAGATAGTGCAAGTCTTCCAACTTTGTTTTTCTTGTTCAAAGTTGTTTTGGATTTTTGGGATCCTTTGAATTTTTATATGAATTATAGAATAAGTTTTTAAATTCCTTACATCCTGTTCTGCCAAAATTCCACCCATGTCTTTGGCCGTCTCCAAAGCCACATTTTCTGAAGAAGTCTCTCTAGATCCCAGGTGAAAGGAATTTCTCTTTCGTCTGTGCTCAAATCACATTTGATATTATTTGATTCCATTTAATCATATTTGCCTGTATGTACTTGTCTGATCTTTCCAGCCATTTAGTAAATCTCAAAAGATTAGGAATCTTGACTTGGTTCCCTCTGTGTGCTGAGAAACTAGTTCTATGCTTTGCAGGAGTGAGCCCTGCAGTAAGAGGTATCTGCAGCACACATCTAGCTCATTGCTTGAATATTGTCAAGGAATTCTGCAGATTTAGAATTGTTTATTGATTGTTGTCTCCAAGACGGCTCAGTCTTTTTTATTTCTATTGCTACTGCTGCAGTTTCAAAGAACAATGGGCTAGTTATTTTCCAAATATCAAATCATACTCTAATTGTGTTGTCACGCAAATTATGTGCTGCTGTGTCTTAACAACCTGCTTAGTGTTCACAGGCTCCTTCACTCATGGAAAATTTGGGAGAATGTCATATCCTTAGAGATAGCAATGCTGTCTTTGGCGACCTGAGCAGCAGTATCTGAATTCACTCCTGCTGTTTTTCCAGTGTCCCCTCTAGACCTCCTCCAGCCCTCCATGGGGGGCCCTGCAGTTCTGCCCTAGAAAAGCCTGTTGCTTCTCAGGAAGACTTCCCTATGAAACATAACCATGTCCTTCTTGTGGAGACATTCAGTCCAGAGACCTGAAAGCAGGGGAAAATATTTAGCCTGCTTTTGGTAGAACCTAAATTCTTCCATACTTGTTAGAAGCAATTTCAATGAGGAAACTGTTTTGGCATCTAACAAATCAGCATAAATGACTGATGAGGAAGATCAGCTTCCCCATCCCACTCAGTCGTCATGTTGATGTGACACACACATTGGCAAACATTTTCTCCTGTGAGCAACATAAAGTTCAAGACGTTATGAATGGCTTTTTGTTTTTATTTCTTAGTCTTTCCACATTCACTGTGTCTCGTGAGATTATATGAATCCTGCTTATTTTCAGCCCAGCACTAAACTTTTTAAAAGGATCACGTGTTTAAAAGGCTAGTGGACAATTTTTTAGAAGACAGAAATCCTTAGATTTTGGTCCCAGAGTTGAATCTTGGTTAGTGGTGAATGAAAATTCCCGTTAAAATTTTAAATTCAGTGATATAAAGTCTTAAAAATAGTTAAATATTAGTCAATTTCATTAAACACTATAAGAGTTATTTACCTTTAAGCCTGTTTCTGGGGCAATTTTGCAATGATTCCCTCCCTTTATCGATTCCCTCTTTATCAGAATCCTTGAGAGGCCCCTGTCATCATTGTCAGTATCATCATCATCATCATGGAACTGATTCTTCTGGAAGATTCTAGGAAAATAAAGAGATGGACGGGATTATGTGTAGGTCAGTGTGTGCATATACAATAAGAACAGCTGTCAGACATTAGATGCAAGATACCCATTTCATTTAGGGGAGAATGTGGTCATGAAATCCTGATGTGGTGAATGAAGGAAGCGGTGGGAACAGGATAGTCAATGGAAAGGAGGAGGAAGTGAGTGAATTGGAGAGCATAGATCCTTGGTTAGTTGATCAGCACATTGGTGAGAATGAGGGGAGTGTGATGGCAGAATCATGTCCCTCCCCGGCCACAGGGTAGCCACCTGTGACATGTTACTGTACATGGCAAAAGGGATGACAGATATTTTAGGATTAAAAATCTTAGAGGATTTCTGTCTCCTAAATTGTCTATTAGTTAGCCTTTAAACCCATGATACATTATTATAGATTAGTGCAGGGGCACAAATAAAAAGGATTCATATAATCTCACCAGACAAACTGAATGTAGAAAGGATAAGGAAGAGAAACAAAAAGTCACTTATAAGTGCCTTGAACCATAAATTGCTCATGAGGAAATGTTACACAAGGTGAATGTCACAGCCACATACATACTGCCTGAGTGGGATGGGACAAGGGGATCCTGAGATGAGACAATAGGGTGAGTAGTCTGGATTGTCCAGGTGGGCTGAATGTAATCACAGGGGTCCTTAAAATGGAGGATATTTCCCAGCTGAGTTTAAAATCAGAGGGAGGTGTAGCGATGGAGCAATGTTCAGAAAGGCTGCTGACCATGAAAATGGAGGAAGTTGAGGGGCACAAGCTAAGGAAGGTGGGTGACCTCTGTAAACTGGAAAAAAAAAAAGGAAACATTCTCTTCTAGACCCTGTAGAAGGAAGGAACCCTGCTGGTATCTTGAATTTATCCCAATGAGAACTGTGTTGGATCTCTGACATCCACAGCCATAAGCTAATAAGTCTGTGCTGGTTTAAGCTATTAAGCTTATGGGAATTTGTTACAGTGGTAATAGGAAAATAACATAGTGAGCGGTAGTGTAAGGGATTAAAGGTCTAGGATGGGGTGTGGAGAGAATTCTGACATTTACACCTAAAAAACAACCAGGTGAAGTGGGAAGGTGTTTTAAGGAAGACCTACCTGGCAGGGCTGTCAAGCAGACTGGAGTGAGCAAATCCTTGGAGTTAGAGGAATCAATTAAACCTCACAAGGAAAATAAGAAATAAAATGTAGCAGGGCTTCAGTGTTAGTAGATGTAGGAATGGAAATGGGCAGAGAGATATAAACATTATTTTGAAATTAGCTACAGGTTTGATGACTGCATGTTTGGGAGAGTTAGCCGATGTGTGGACTGAATGCATCCCCTCAAAATCCATATGTCGAAACCTCATCTCCCAGGGTGATGATATAGGGATGCGCGGCCTTTGGGAGGTGATTAGTAGGATAAAATGAGGTCATGAGAGTAGAGCCCTCATGAATGGTATTAGTGTTCTTATACAGGGCCCCAAAGTGCTTGCTTCTCTCTCCTCTCTGGGCCATGAAGATAGTGGGAAGACAGCCATCTTCGAGCTGGCAATCCTCTCCCAGATACATTGACCTTGAAAGCCTCAGCCTCCAAACCATAAGGAATATGCTGGTTGTTTAAGCCACCCGACACACGGTAATTTGTTACAGAATCCCAGACTGACGAAGACAGTGGAGAATGCCACTGTGTTTTGCACTGATTGCCTGGAGAATGCTGAAACCCAGGGAAGTGGGCAGCACAGACGTTTACTCATTTAATCCTGCCAACACTGTAGGGGATAGAGTCTACATTTTCCTCGCTATTTAAAAGGTAAGGAAAAAGAGGCACAAATAATAACAATGACAACGACAACAACAACAACAACAGCAACAATAATTTGTCCAAGATTCACACAGAACTCCCTGGAGGGAGAGTGAGAATTAATACTTATGCAGGCTGGCCCCAGAGCCCCTGCTCATAACTACTAAGTCAGATCACCTTGCTTATTTAATCAGTTTTCTTCAACTGTGATATGAGTGTACTGTGTCCAGTAACTTATAATTTCAAAATACCTCACTGTAAGGGAAACATTAGTCGCAGGCATTACAACCCACAGAAAGCTAGACATACAAAACTAACTTGTTAGGGCAAGATAACCAATAATGTTTTTAAATATTATACCTGCTGACCCTTTGCAATAAAGTGTTTATTTATAATTCTGTCTGGCTACAGAATAACATCATAATCCTGCATGTGGCTGGTGGCTCCCGTGTTGGACAGCACGGGTCTAGAGAATTTAAATGACTTGCCCAGCCTTGCCCAGGAAGCTCGTGGTGGGATCAGAGCTATAGTCTGGGACTGTTCCTTCCTATCCAAGTCCCTCATGGAAGTTTAGAAGCTTCTCCTTTGGTGCCCAGCTGTCTATCCGTACTTATGACATCTTGTCAGGTGCCCCGGCCTGCTCCTGAACATCAGCCAGAACCCACTTCTGCTCTTTTTTGGCCAGGTAATACCTTCTAGCAACTTCCATTGCCTTCTTGGCATCAGTTTTTACATGGAAGGGTAGTGGCTAGAGAAGGAAATGTGTCCACATGACAGGTTTTTCATAAATAAAGTAGGAGTGGTCAAGAGAAGAAAACCTCAGGAATACGAGTGGAAGCAGGTCACTTAATATACCGAATGCGTACTTTCAATGTATGTTTGTGTTTCCGAGTCCACGCTTGTTCTACTCGTGCATTATAGGCCAACACATCAGGAGACAAGGATTTGGGGCAAGAAATAGCGGCTTTAATTTGTAAAGCCAGTGGAGAAGATGGTAGACCAATGTACTGGAGAACCATCATCCCAAGTCAGAATTCAGGCTCTTCTTATATTAAAAAGGGGAAGCGGGAATGCTTGGTTGATGCAAACTTGGTGTATGAATTCTTTGTTTTTAGAATCCTTTGTCCTTGCAGCTCTTCACCTGGGTCAGATCCGTGTAAACCTCCAACAAGCAAATGTTATTTTCTATTCTGTATCTTGTTATCTTTATACGAATGGAAAAGTGATAATATCCTTCAAAGTCAGAGCCTTGAGAATAGGGTCTCCTGTATATTTCAGGATCTAGGCAACATTGTTTCACAAAAGGTGCAGAAACAGCAAGACTAAGCCTAGGAAACAGGGCACAGGTTTAAAGTCAAAGGAACAGATCTAATATGGAGTCAGATTTGTTCTTTCCTATTTCAGTAGTGCCATGGAGAAGGCACTGTGGGCAGCTTTCTGTAGGGTCCTGGAGGCTTTCTCTCTCAGCCTCTGTGCGCCTCTATTGAAAACCCGTCATCGCTATCTGGCCTGCTGGAAAACCAGTCCGCCTGTTTTGCCCTGAAGTTGTGTTCTGGTTATAACTCATCTCTACTCCTTGGAAAACAACTCAATAAAAACTCAGTTGGTTTCCCACCAGCCCTGAGCAGGGGTGAGGGATAGCATGTTATTATTTTATAAAAAAATATATAAAAAAGTTTTAAAACAGCACTGGGCACATAGGAGAGAGACAATCAATGCTTCCTGGCTTAAATCGAAAATGATGACTCAGTGAGTCTATGGCTGCTGTATTTGCTGAACTAGTTACTCCTTTGCTCCATTACACATTTATTTTAACTGAAAAAGAAATATATGCATATGGTTAAAAAAATTCAAACAGAGCAAAAAATACTCAAGTGAAAGAAGTTTTCCCTCATCCTCTGTTCTTACACGCCTCCCTGGAGATGCCAATGTTTACAATCCTTTGTGTGCTTTTCCAGATATGCTATGCAAGTTCCCACCAATGTATGTAAATTCCTTTAAAGTTTTACTTATTTTTAACTTTAAGGGATTTAAATCCTCAAGTGGCTTCTGCCACAGTAATAGAAAAGAAGAAATCTGACTCCATATTAGATCTGTTCCTTTGACTTTAACCCTGTGCTCTGTCTCCTAGGCTTCTTCTTGCTTGTAAAACAATGTTGCCTAGAGCCTAAAATATACAGGAGAGCCTATTCTGAAGGCTCTGACCTTTAAGGGTATTTAACACTTTTCCAATCATATAAAGATAACACGTTGCAGAATAGAAAATAACGTTTGTTTTGTTGGAGGTTTACAGGGATCTGACCCAGGGAGATAGCTGCAAGAACAAAGGATTCTAACAAGAAGGAATTCCTACACCAAGAAGTTTGCAAAAACCAAGCACATAGGAAAGCAGCCTGAATTCTGACTTGGGGAGATGGTTTTCCAGGACATTAGTTTGCCATCTAGGTCTACAGAAACTTGCTATTCCATGCCCCAACACTTGGTCTCCCAACTTACTGGCCTGTCCTGCACTGAGGAGAATGAATTTGGACTCAATAACACTTCTACCTACCTAGCAAGTTGGACACTGGGACTGAGGGCAGCTCTCCCACACACAGGGGCCTACGGTGAGCCCTTGATTATTCCCTGAGGTTGGGGTGTGGTTTACCCAGGAGGGATGGGGACTCTACACCAACACTCAGGCAGTCTGCTCCTTCTGGGGCTCTGACATTTTACCTCCCGCTCCCTGCCAGCCCAACATTTGGGACAGTGGAGCTAAGGCAGAGATCGTGCCTGCCTGTTTCCCAGCGTGTAAAAGGGGAATATGTACTCTTCCCAAGGTAGTTCTGAGAAACAACACCTGCGGGTGCTTGGTTCCCTGAGCAACAGTAAACCTAGCTCCTTGTGGGGGCAACGGGTATGATACCCGTAGGGTTTCTGCAGAGACCTTAGCTGGAGGGCTGGGCCAGGGACGTAAAATATGAGCTGTGGGCAATGACGGGTAAGAGAAGGGTGTATAGGCAGGACTGCTGCCTCCTTCGGGGTGCCACAAGAGGTAAAACGCTTTCTCCCCATCTCTGTTACTGCCCTCCCAATTCCAGATAACTGCCTTCCTTCTGCTCCTCCTGTCCATGTGTCTCCCTCCACTTTTCCCCGCCTCCCCTCCTCCTCCCCTATTCTCCCTCCCTCGGTTCCCCTTCTCTCTCAGGACCCAGAGCGGATCGCTGGCCCTCCTGCGCATGCGCAGTTGCTGCCAGCTGGACCGCGGGTTGGAAGCTCCAGCTCCGAGCCGGGGATCGGCCCCAATGGCTTCTCAGCTCTGTCGCCCTGTAGGCCTTTGGCTACTGCCTGGGGCCGGGGCCTCTGGCTGTGGAAGTGCAAGGTGAGGGGATATCGGGAAAGGGGTGAGGCGGCTGCGGGAGGGCGGTCGGCGTGTCACAGCCCCCCAGGGCGCCAGTCAGCGTGTGTTCAGCTGGATTGCTCGGTCCAGACCCCTCTGCCCGCGCCACCTGCCCCGGCGCCCCGGCCACAGCTGTCCAGGGCCAGGTGTGCCCCTGCCGCCTCTTGGCCCAGCCGGGCTCCCCTCAGTCCGCGGCTGGCGTCCGCTTCCCCTCTCCCGCCCGCGAGTCCTCCCCTCCCGGGCTTCCTCTCCTAGGCCGCCGACCCGTCCCCACCACTGGGCGGGCTGTGTCCCGGGCGGGCGGGGTCTGCACACCCGGACGGGGCGGGCGGCTTGGGCTGGGGCTGGGGCTGGCCTCCGAGCGGGGCTGCAGCCCGCGTCCCCCACCCCGCTCTCCCTGCCCCGCGACCCCGGGGCTGCCTTCCTCTCCCTTTCCCGATCCCTGAGGTCCAGATTAGCGGCGTGGGCGCTGCTCCCCAGGCTGAGAGCCCGCGGCTGTAACTCCCGGCTTCTCCTGGTGGAGTCGGGAAAAGGGAGCGGCAGTGCTGAGGGAGCTTCTGTCTCCTTGATCAGGATTTCTGCCCCAGGTAAGTACCTTGAACACTTTCAGGTGTTATGATGGCGGTGCTTGTTGATGTCACATGTTTTTATACTGAGAGGGATTACAGTGGTGAAAGCAGGGCTTGGTTCAGTTAAAAATGAGCTGAAGGCATGAGGCTGTCTCATCCTCCATCATTCACTCTCCCAGGGTGAAACGTGAGACCGTCGATCTTAAAAAGATACTTATAGTCCCTAACTAGTCCAGCCCAGCTATTGTGTGTTAACAGGAACAGCACAACCTGAGGCGTTGGAGACCCAGGGACATTGCACTCCTAAAGAGCTCCTGGCAAAATCTGGTTTGTTTTGTTTATTTTGTTTGTTTGTTTTACTTAAATTGTGGGACAGACTAGTAGTATAGAGGGAAAAATAATTGGCAAGAAGGATTTTTTCATATAACAGCTTTATTGTGATATTGTTCACACACCATGAAGTCCACCCACTTGAATGTTACAATTCAGCAGCTTTTAGCATATTCACATTTGTGCAACCATTATTATTCCAGAACGTTTTCATCACATCAGAAAGACCAGTTGAAATGCATGACCTATCCACCCCTTCCCAGTGGTGGTTCTAAAGAAGTTTCTTGGCTGTTCCTGACCATAAATTAACTTGTTACATTCCATGAAATATCTGGGAGGAATTCTAATCAGAATTGCAATGAATCTGTCTATCAAAGCAGGAAGAATTAATGTCTTTATGGCATAAACTTCTTCTACACATGAATATATCTGGGACCCTATCTTTTCATCTGTCCAGAGCCAGGCCTATGGGAAATCCTCATTAATTCTTGGGTTTGTGAATGATGAGATTCAATACATCATTAGATGCAACTGTAGCCTTTCACTGAAGAGAAAAGTAACCTCGTAGAAGCCAAGTGATTCTCTGATGGTTAGAATGAGTGACCGCCAGTGCTGGAGTATTCGAGTGGACTTGGTGCTTGCAGAGTTCTCCACCACCTACAGCTAAGGGGATTACCGTGTTCTTTTACTTTTTTTTTTTATGGCGTTGCTTTTATTTTTACTTATTATATAAAATTATTTTTTATTGAAGTGTTGTAAATTTACCATGTTAGCTTCAGATGTACAGCAGAGATTCAGTTATAAGCTTATGCATATGTATATAAATGTTTTTCAGATTGTTTTTAGTACAACTCATTACAAGAAATTGAAAATAGTACCCTGTGCTATATAGTAGGTCCTTGTCATTTATTTTATATTTATTAATGTGTATCTGTTAATCCTCCCTTTCCTGCCTGCTAACAACAGTTTGCTTTCTATGTCCATGAGTCTATTTCTAGCAGCACCGTTTTTGCTAGCAATATATGCTGGTTGGCTCTTTTCTGTTTCAGTAGTTCCATCTTATGTGTGGGCGTTTTTCTTCTGGTGGGCCTGTGTGTGGTTTGCACACGTGATAATAGAGATCTGTATTTGGGAGAACTCCAGGCCTCGTGTAGTCCCTCGTATGGAGCGCCCACTGAACTGATGCTTGAACTTGGAAAAAAACAGTAAATGTTGGATTTTCCACTATGGTTGAGACTTCCAGGTTTCTATAACCTCTTTAGCCCACCTAAATTTTGGCTGCACCCAATACTGGATAATTTGGTGGAACTTCATGGTATGGTGGTGTAGAGACAGGGCCTTGTATGCTTCTTCTCTTTCCTTTTTCTAACAATCATTTTCCTGGGCCTTCCAGGTACTCCCCCAGAAGGGCCCAGGGCTGGCTTGGTGTTACACTGAGGCAATATTTGTTAATAAGTCCCTTTCCTCATCTCTTCTGAGCCTCCATTTCCTTCTCTGCACAATGAAGGCTTAGACTAGATAAGTGCTTTTCAGTTTCTTTTAAAGCCATGTTTCCTTTGAGAAACAGAAAATTCAAATCTCTCCTCCCATCACGTCCTCCAAGGAGTCACATAGCTCTTTGTGGTAAATTGACGTGATTGTGATTCCACGTGGCACAGAAAAGACTCTTCAGAGATTTATTGCAGGGAGAGGGCAGGAAAGGGGCAGTATGTCACACTTTCTTGTGTGAGCACTGGAGCAAAGGCTTGGGTTTAAATACAGTGTCTGATGTGGCATCTCTCTAATCTTGCACAATGTGATAAACCTCTATCCCTAGTTTCTTAATGTGTCAAGTTGGGGTGGTAATGTTTTAAGGCTTTTGTGAAACATTATACACATAAGCCATTTGTGTCTCGGTAGATACAAGACCTGCTAGAGAGTCGGAATTTCTTTAAAAATACATATATATTGTCCACATCACTTTGTCTGTGTGTATTTTGAAGTTCCTGGAGGGTGAGGGTTGAGTGTAATGTCCATCGTGGGACAGGTGGCCCATGGGTCTGTGTGCCTCAGATTGCCCCCTCCTCCCCAGTCCTCTTCCTCTCAGTCCAGGATGAAGTTCCCTAGTAGATTTACACACAGGTCTTGTGGAAATGGCTTTTCATTTTATTGTTTCACCAAGGAGGGTTGCCATCATGATCTCTGTGGTCAGGTTTTGGTGACCTGAAGGCTATGCAATTGGGGATTTCTATTTTATAAAAAGAAAAAAAATTACAAATACAAAATTAGACCTAGGTTGGTGGCAGGGGCTTTTGAAAGTGGGGACCATTAGCTTTTTTAGCTTCAGGTGCAGTGGCCTCTGGCCACGAGGACACATCCTCATGCTCTGAATTTGGAGGGACCAGTGGGTTCAGTGGGAATATTTACTGAGTGCATCTCATGGGCTGCGCATTCTCTTATTTGTACTGTGTGTTCCTTATTTGAGACGGTGAGCTGATTTAAACTCAATAGCCTCTTTAAAATAATAGACTTTTTATTTTTAGATGTAATGTAGATTCCCATGTAGTTGTAAGAGATAATATGGAGAGGGCCTATGGACTCTTTGCCCAATTTTCTTTAATAGTTCCATCTTGCAAAGTTGGGGTACTATTCATTCGTGACTCACTAACCCTTTTAGGTTTGTGTTATTGCCCTCATTTCTATTTATGAATAAACTGGTGTTGAGAGAAGCACACAGGTCTGCCCAGGTCACCCACGTGGTTAGTGAAGATTTGGGTGGAACGTGGGCTTGGCATTTCCAAGCAGTACCATTATGATGGTCTGTGGCAGGGAGCAGCATTCACTTTGCTTGTTTATTCATTCATTCAACAAACATTTATTGAATAAACTCTGTGGGTCAGATGCTTTCATAGGGTTATCTGATTCTTCAGCAGTATGGAGAATCAGGTAATGTTTTCTTTTTCTTTTTTTTTTTAATATGAGAAAAATATCTCTGAGAGGTTATAATCTCCCCAAAGGAAAAATAGCACATAAATGAGGGATAGTACATTTGTACAGTTCCTTCTTCTTATGCAGGTGGTACCCTAGGCATTTTACATTTGCAAACTTCCATAATCCAGATATATTCTTGTAAGGCAAGAAGTTTTTTTTTAATTGAAGTATAGTCAAGTTTACAATGTTGTGTCAATTGCAAGGTGGTTTTTTTTGAATTTTGAATGGAGAAAATATTTTTTGAGGGGGTTAATTAAGTTTATTTATTTGTTTCATTTTTCTAAAATGAGGTACTGAGGATTGAGCCTAGGTCCTTGAACATGCTAAGCACGTGCTCTACCACTGAACTGTACCCTCCTCCCCAAAGCAAGTTTTCTTACCCATTATTCTGCACCTTAGGAGTTCAAATAAATTGGCGTTGAAATCCAGATATTTTGATCCTACTATGGTTCTTTTCATTATATCCTGCTGAGGGGTGGGGAAGCAGTTCCTTTATTCATTCATTTATTCAGCAGTTTTGAGCACCGACTTTGCATCAGGGCCTGCCTAGGTGCTTGGAAACAGAAAACAAGAAATGATCCTTTTCTGCAGGGGATGGAAGCCTAGACCAAAAGCTGGGTAATGTGATCTGAGCTTCAGTAGCCATGTGCAGATGCTGAGGACAAAATTATCCCCGATTTGCTTGGACTTCCCTTGCCTTCTGGCTGGTGCACACCAGGTCACCGCATCCCAGTGAGGCCCGCAGCCCACAGCACAGTATGTACATCGATTTACCCTCCCTTCTCGGCAGGGCCTGCAACATGAACGCCCCTGACTACGTGCAGTGCGCTGAGGACCACCAGACTCCCGATTGTGGTCCAACCTGTGGGGATCATCTTAGAGAATTTCTTTTGCATCTATAATGGAATCTCCTTGGTGAGCCAGATCAGACCGTGCGGCTCCCAGTGGGCACTCTGTATCTACTATAGGTATCTCTATGTGCCCGAGAATGGATGGAGTGACTTCCAGACCCACCGCAATGTCATGGGCCTTGTCACCATTACTGACTGCCTCTTGGCCAAGACCTTCTAGAAGCTCCACGCACAGAGGAGCTGTATGGCACCACGCTCTACGACTCTCAGCTCTTTGTCTTTGTGCTGTATGGGGAGGTGGCCGAGCAGCCGCACACCGACGTGGCCTTCAATCTACGAGGACTGCAGGGTGGTGGAGAAGAGGATCGACGACTTCACTGAGTCACTCTTCATCTTGCCCAAGTCCAAGTGGCTGGATGGGGACCCCGAAAATTCTGGGGAGAAGACCCCCCTCCTCTACATCCTATTTGAGAAGGAGGACTTCGTGGGACTGGACACAGACAGCAGGCAAGTCAACCTGAAGGCCGGGCCACCCTGGCTGTGTGACAGATTGCTTCCCTACATCCAGAATGGGATCATCAAGGAGGAGGGCTTTCTTGTAGCCAAGGCGGGAAGGAGGTGTAGCCCGCCGGTTTTCAGACGTTTAAAACTAAATCCGCCTTTGTTTCAGAGAGATCCTTTTAGGGTTAGTGTGGACACTTACTCCCCCTTTTCAGCCAGGACACTTGGGGGGACCCCTGGAGTTGCTGTCCAATAGAGTAGCCACAGCTACTGTTGTTAGTAGTGCTGGGGAGGAGGCCGGTCTGAGCTGAGATGTGCTGTAGGTCAAATGCACATCAGACGCTGAAACTTGTCTAGTAAAAAGAATATAAACTATCTTGTTACTTTCTATATTGATTACACGTCAAAATGATAGTATTTTACATACAGTAGAATAAGTAAGGTCTGTTCTTAAAATCAGTTACTTGGTTTTTTTTTGTTACATTTTAAACGTGGCAACTGGGAAACGTTATTTACATGACTCTCATTTCATTCGTGTTGGACAGCCTGTCCTGGGACAGTTTCATCCCTTTGCTTATAAATGAGACTCTGAATCCCGAGACGCAGAACGAGGTGCTGGTTGAGCTCAGGGTGGAGCCGATGTCTCCTGCCTCCCAGGCCCAGCACCAGCACGGCTCAGGCCCTCTCCCCTGCCTGACAGCCACCATGCCAAGTTAGGACATCAGAAACACTGCCAGGGGCTTCCGAATTAGCTCCTTACGCAGGGAAAGGCGTGTCACGGTGTATGGGACACAGCAGGGAAAAATTCGTCCTCACTTTGTCCCTGTGATTAGGTCAAAGGCCCCACTCTGCCTTGGAAGTGCAGACGATCACTTCTGGGCTGCCTAACCCCTCACCCTCTACTATGTTTCCCTGTGTATCTTTCAAGCTGTCCCTCGGGCAGAAGAGGGTGAGACGTCTTTGCCGAGAGGTGGTCCCCCTTTACTGGGGAGAGTGAGGTGAGCTGTGTCCCCCCGGCCTACGGCCTCGGGCCTTGAGTCTGGAGAGCGCTCATGGCGGTCCCACAGGTGACGGTCAGAGGACATGGCACGTGTTGCCGGGCCCGCTGTGCAGGAGGGGCTCTGTGATTCTCTGTGATTCTAAGGTCAGATTCTACTTTCTTGTTGTTGGTAAGATGGAGGAGAAGATGCCAGAGAATTGATAAAAAGAAAATCCACACCAGTCCTGTGAATGACAGACACAGGGGATCCGTGTCCCACCTGCGTGTGGTGCCTGGCGGGCTCTGGAATAATTTTCACTTCCTCCCCGGACATTCCTCTATGGCTTAAGGAAGGGGAGAGGCATGTCGTGGCCATGATCTGTACTTGTCCTCACAGGGCCCTGTGATCTACATGCCCACACTACACTTCTGCTCCTTGGAGATGAGGTGTCAGGTTTAGGAAACTGGGCACTGCTGAGGGCATAGCTGCCAGAACCGTGCTACACCAAGGCTGGCTCCGTTCACCTCACCTGTCACCTCCTGTTGAGTCCTAAGGCGTCATTCAAGGTAGGTGCATCAGTGCAATGAAAGCAGGGACCTCCTTCACCCCCTGGACAGACTGGTGGGTGATCAGTGGAAGCCTGGAGCCCTGCCCCAGCCCCACGCCAGTGCCTCCTATTTTGTCATAGGAGGCACTGGTGACATTTTTGTTCAGCAACTGCTTGGCTCTGATTCTGCAGAGCCAACAGAGAATGCCAGCTTGTTTTTGCCTTTTGAAGTCTGCCCTTGGGATTTGGCGGAGTAGCTGGATGTGTGCTTAGCCCATAGTGGTTGACACTGTCACCATTGTTTACCCAGAACCTCGTGTACCAGGCATGGCTGCCGGCATCAAAATACAGCAGCGCATTAAACCTCCTTCCTGGTGGGTCTGTCTGTTCTGGTACCATAAGGGCTCAGCCAGCATCTGAACGTCAGTGAGATAATGTGGCCAGTGAGCTCGGGTCAAGCACGTTCTCCTCCAGTGACTTTTACTCCATTGTTGCTTTTACTATTACACAGTCATTAATTTTTTAAACAATGCTTTGGTTCAGGAGCAGAACCTAATTCTCCCCTGTTCCTCTTGGTGGGAGTGAGTAAAGTTGTCCAGCTTGAAATGCGACCACATTTTGTAGCTCAAAAGCTGTCTACACGCATCTAGGTGAAGTTTTGGTTTGGGGCGCTGACCACGTTGGGGTCCCCCGGCAGCATCGCTCCCCTCAGGCCCCTGCCTTCCCTGGATCAGGAGGTGAGGGTGGGTCTCACCGTCCCTGCGTCCCTGTCCTCATCACACTGACGTAATTTCTTGTAAATGCTGTCAAAGTCATTTTTGTTCTCGTGTGTTTCTAATTTTGGCTGTTCCTCTATTCCTTTTTCTATTTTCCTTTTTCCCTTATACCACCCCGTGAGCATGTTGTTGGGTCTGAAAATGTGGGCTGTGCACACCCTGCATTGGAATAGCCAGATCGCCCTCTGTGCCGTCTCCATCGCTATAAAAAGCAAAAACTTAACAGTTGCCATGATTCGTATATTATCCTAGTCATCTTATTTTCTACTTTTTTGGAATTTTTGCTATGTTAGCACATCACCCACTGGAGTTTGATATCTGTTAAAGCCCTTGCTTTGAGGAACCTGTTAGTTCGTCCTTATATTTGGTAACAAATGCTCTCTTACTAATTTTGTTTATTTGTTTTGAAGAAGTGAGATGCGAATTGATTTAGGCGGCTGCTGAGGGATTTTTTTCATGGAGTATTTAAACTTGGAAAGTCAAATTCTGCAGCACCTTGCTTGATTCTGGCTTTTACACAAACGTGCTCGGCACATGGTTCCTGGCTGTCGCTGTGTGACGTGCGTGATGGCGCTTCCTGTCCGGTGGTCACTGGTGAGGAAGTGGCCGGCTCGGGGGTGAGCAGCTGCAGGGGACGCTGTTGGAGGAAGCAGTCACCGGTTTTTTGTTTTTTGGTTTTTTTTTTTGCATTCACCTTCCCAGTGCCATTTACTTTACTTTGCATTCATAGAGGGGCAGGAGCGGGCCTAAAACCATGCCACTCTTTTGTTCCCTTTATGAGGCTGGTTTTTCTAAGTATCAGGGAAACATTGCCTTGTCCTAAGTAACTGGTTCACTTGGATCTGGTGGACACAGGGACCGCTAAAGGGGACCGTAGCTTCCTCTCTGCTTCAGCCAGTGGGCATTCAGAGCCGGGTCTGTGGTTTGCCTCAGCAGCCGTGCAGGCCTCCCTGCACCGGCCTTTACTTTTACCCCTTTTTGGCAGTAAATAGCTGACTCTGTGTCTGTTGCAGCTGATGTCCACCACTGACGGCCGTGACGTTATTTTGCGGTAGTGAGTCTCCAACACCCCTGTCAGCCGTGAAGGGACCTTGCATTCTCACCCCGACCCTGGTTCATCTCACCCAGGGAAAGGGCTTGGCCACCACCGTCATGCTGGACATGAGGCCTTGTTTCTCCTTTCATGCTCTGGTCCAAATGTGGACACTTCATCCTTCACTGACTTGGTCTCGCTTGAGACAGTCCAGACTTTCTGAAAGAGTCCATCACATTCTGAGGGGGAACAGAAAAGAAGTAAGAGTCGCAAGTAGGAGTCTAGGCTGTCTGGGTTGGCAAATGCAGGCCGGGATCTGTGATGGCCGGTCTGTGCCCTGGAAACTGGCCTTTCCCGTGGCTCCCGAGAGAAAAGGGGTCGGAGCGAGAACAGACTTGCCTGGGTTCCTACCATCCTCATCTGCTCACTGACAGGAGTGTCAGCTAACTAGGAGCTCCCCCAGACCTCGGGCCCTTCAAACCTCAGATCACGGGAGATCCTTGAGTCCCTTCTTCTGGTCCTTCTTTGTGAGAATCCAGTGCCTTCTGAGGTGACTGGCAGCAGGAGATGCCTCCCCCTCCAGGGAACTCCCTTCGGAGGACTGTGACTCAGTGCACCTTGCTGTGAGCTTGTGGGTTTCCATCGTGCTCCCTGCAGAACCAGACTTGAGACTGGCTTAGCGACAGAAATAACAAGACTGATTCCAGGGCAGGGCCAGGTGGAGGGAACAGTGGAAATTGAATGTGACCTCAAACACCTAGGTGGGTGCTGGGGCTGTTACTAAAATGGGGAGCCTGGGAGGTACCTGCCAGGAATCGAAGTCTAGAGTAAATGGTGGACATAAGGCCTTTTTTTTTTTGACATATGGCATTTTTAAGATGCCATTTGTCATCCAAGTTAGGACTTCCAAGAGGCACTCGTGTCTATGAGCCTGGGGCTCAGGTGAAGGAGCCGGACTAGAGATACACATTGGGATTCGTCATTCTTAGCTGGTGTTCACAGCCGTGCAAGTGGATCAGCTCATCTCAAGAGGTGCAGACTGTGTCTGAGGAGGGGCAGGGCTTTGCCTGGTTTGGAGGAAAGCCCGGACCATGCAGCTTTGGTGTGTCAGTCAGCGGCGTTTGTGATTTTCAGAGCAATGGCATTTATCCTTAAGGTTCTGGGGGGTGGGCAGGGCCACACAGGAAGAAATCTGAAGAGAGGGTTTTGGCCACGTGTGCGCGTCTTGGGACGATCCAGAGGCTGCAGGGTCCAGAAGAGGAAACTCCTCAGAAGCTGGAGTCGGAGTGGGGAGTTGGGAGAATGTAGTCACACTCTCCTGTGATGAAGGGAGGGAGGCCTAGGGAGTCCGCACCCTAGCGGACTCTCTTTCCCACGAACAAAAGGCAATCAGACAGAAGATTTGAGGTAAGAAGGGATGGGCGTTGGGAGAGGAGCCAACCTGGAGAACGGTGGTTGAACAATTCTTGAATAGTCTCCCTGAAACATAGAGTTAAAAAAACCCAGACTCTTAAGAATATTGATAGTGACTGGGGAGGAGGCAGTTGTTTTTCTGACCTCCTAAGGGTAAGGTATGTATCCGGGGATATACAGAAGAATCGGGCAGTCTGTTCCTGGGGCTTCACCCTTACCAGGGGGAACAGTGCAAGTTTAAAGGGGGAGAAGGGCAGCGGAGGGAAACTAGCCAGGTCCCGTGTCACGTACCAGTCGGCCGCTCTACTTGCGTGTTGCATTCACATCCATGCCTCCCAAGTGGGCGGTGGCAGCCCCGTTTTGAAGATTGGGAAGCCTCCTCAGAGGTTTAAGGAATTGGTTCATTTAGCAGCTAGTAAATGCTGTAGCAGGATTCCAGCAGGGCCTTGTCAGACTTCAAGGGCATGTTCTCTCTACTAATTCCGGTTGTACCTGAAATGGTGAAGTGAGTCAGTTTCGGAGCCTTTCAGAGAAAGTACGCTTTAAGTGCCTCAGGACTGTTGCACAAAGCTCAGTGTTCTTTCATGGTTCGGAACCACCGCAGTGCTTTTTGCCCCACAGATGTAAGGTCTTACTCCTTTGACGATGGCGTGGTTGTAAATGACATACAGGTGCAAAACCACACTTAGCAGCTTCTGAAGGGAAACTCTCCTGTTCTCCCTTGATCAGCTTTCTTCCACGGGATGTAACTGTGCTGCAGCTAAGGCCTGAGCTTTCCGTATGGAGTGAGGGTTTGATATCCAAATTTAGCATAAAACAGTCAGATGGAGAAAATCGAAGATGACAATATATTTTGGGGTTTCATTAGACAAGACATACTATCTGTTAATGGCTCATAAAGCTAATGAAATTGAGTACAGAACATTGCATTTCTTACTTTCTACTGAGAGCTGTCTTCCAACATAAGGTTCTCTGCTTTGGAACTTCAGCTCAGCCACTAGGGCGCCTGTCATTGTGTTGGTGTGATTGCATTTACACAGTGCATGTAATCTGGGCTTCCTTAGCCCCAAACACTCCAGTGCAGAATCATAGGCTGTAGCCATCACTTAGTTATACAAATACTTCTAAAACTATATGATACCAAAAAAAATAAATAAATAAAAATAAAGAGAGAGAGGGAGATTGCCTTTATCAAAGTTCCTTTGGATTTTAACTGCAAAGTGTTGTTGAGCAGCTCTGGTTTCCTTTGGATATGAATATATACATTTCTTTGCATGTAACTTGGATTTCAGGCTTGAACACCAAGCTCTTGTTTTCCATGAGCCACAAAAATCATAGCCAAATGACACACGTATGAAACAGTTTATTCTTTTTATCTGAGACAGAATCCTTGAATTTGGGACTTGAGCTGCGACTTTCCTGTTTGCTCTTCCCACCCCTCTTGTCACCTCACTCCTTTTTCCCACGTGGCCTCCAAGAGGTCATGGTCTCATAGGAGCAGGTGGACAAATACCAGTTGGTCGCCAAGCAGTGCTGCTGTAGATGGAGCCCAGCCAAGAGGTAAAGGACATCATCAGGGAGGACTTCCTGGAAGAAATTGGCTCTACATTCAGTTCTGGGGACAGAGTAAGAGTCAGCCAGGGGAAGGAATCAAGAGGGTGACTCAGGTGGCAGGAGCAGCCCGGGTAGAGGCCTGGAGGCTTGTGGGGTGGGGACTCGGGGAGACTGCCCTGTGTGGTCCAGGGTGGTGGGTGACCCTGCTTTGAAGGACACTGGAGAGGGCCTAGGGGTGGAGGGCTTTGGAGGAGCTTGGTTTTTACTAGAACTGACACAGAAGAGGCAGTGAAGGGTGTCAGCAGGAAGTGACCCTTAGGAGAGCAGCTCTGCCTGTCCTTTTGGGTCCCACCCCTTCATTCTTTTATTCACAACACACGCATTTCTGAGTGTCTAGGGGAGAGGGGGTGGACCCACAGTAGTAAGCAAAATGTACTTGCTTCTTGAGAGCTTAGCAGTGTCAGAAGTTGACTTAGATTAAAATGTTTTATTAACACAGCAGGGCACCTAATCCAAAGTGCGGAGGTTGGAGGGAAGGAAGACTTCCTTGACAAACAGTTAAAATGAGCCTGGAGGCTAGTGGGAAGTAGCAGCAGGTCACGGGGCCCCTGAGGTCACTGGGGACCTGGTACTAAGGTGAGGATGGACAAGCAGGGTCGGGGGTGGGGCTAGAACTCTACCAGGGAGCCTCTGATGGGTTTGAAGTGGGGGAGATGTAATCAAATTTGTGCTTTGGGAAGGCTGCCTTGGCTGTGTGTGTGTGTGTGTGTGTGTGTGTGTGTGTGTAGCGGGGAAGAGGGGGAGGGTGTCACCAACTGGGAGGGTCATTAGAAGACCATTCACAGGCTCGGAGGCCACCAGTGGGAGAGGGGCGTCGGGACTGCTTGGGGACCGCAGGGGCAGAGTGGATGCCGGGTTTCCTTGTGTGGAGGGCTTGTTAGCGGGGTCGCTCTAGCGACACCTTGTGGCTGGAAGTAAACAGATGGAGGCCGCCAGGTGGACTTACCTCTTCTCTCCTTCCCTGCCTTGTGTGATGATCTTAGCTCTGCCAACATATGGAACAGAAGAGCTAAGTTCCAGAGTAGCCCAGGACTTTGCTGGGCTCGTTCAAGTGAGAGCAGATAGGATTTAGGCTTGTGTTGAGGTCTGTAAGTTAACTTAGCTAGAAACGTCCTGTCTTTTGGATTTTCATAGGGGTAGTAATTCTTGATAAAGATTGCTTTCTTGGTGAGAGGAAATTTAATACAACTGATGTCTTTCTCAAAAAATATCTTATCTTTTAAGAAATTTAATATTCAAAATAATAGGAATATTTTAAAATGATAAACTAAGGCTTTCGTGTAGTTTCTTTGGTTTCTGAGTTGATGTGTAGGTAGACCCTTTGCATTACATAATAGCACATCTTTGACAGTATTTAAAGAGCTGTTAGTGAGCGCCCCCAATTTGAAAGCATCATTAAAGCTTGCTCTGAAATAGTGAAGTCATATAGGTCTTGTTTGCAGAAGCCAGATATTTGGTTTATAATCTGCAGCATAGCTCCCTTTATAAAATAATAATAGATTCAAAATTAACAAAGTGGAAAATAATTGATTTTTTTTAAAAAATGAAACATAAACTTTCTTGTGCTATTGTTGCAACTGGAAATTTTGAAAAGAAAAATCCTATTGTAATATCATCTAAGTGAAATACATATATGTCTGTCACATTTGAATAGTAACTGCACAGTGGTTTTTGAAGTCAGGATCATTCCAGCTCAGATACTGGCAGTGATGGTTGCTGGTTTTCAATGGAAGAGCCTAAATTTGCTTTCTTAGCTTTATTCTTTTCTTTTCTTATATTTTCTTTTCTTTTCTTTTCTTCTCTTTTCTTTTCTTTTCTCTCTCTCTTTTTTTTTTTTTTTTTGGGTAGTGCGAGGGTTGAGTAGTGCTGTGCCAGCATGATTTGGGGGCAATTTGTGGGCAGATGTCGTGCAGCAGCAGTGAGATATTTCCATGCATTTTACTTTGTGGACATCACCAGGGAACATGTGTGGTTTGTGCCTGCAGGATGGGATGCTGCAGGACTCCCTGGTCCATCAATGTTATGTCTTGGAGCTGCTCCGGTCAGTGAATGATTTTCTGTGGCTTGGAGCTAATGTGGTCTGATGCAGATGATCAGATGTGTAACTAAAGTACTGTTACTTGAAATAAGAGAAAAGCTAGCAAAAATGTCTCTAAAATACAGGATGAGGGAGGAGAATTGGCTGAGCTGCTTGCAGTGGGGAATATTCTCAGGTGACTCCCTCACTGTGTCTCCTGTCACTATCCCCCACAGCCCTGCATGGCAGTCCTACTGAAGCAACCATGCACTTTCTCAGAAACGCGCTGAATTTCCTTGTGCCTCTGATTGTTCACTTTTTTTTTTGAAAGCACATCTTGCCCTTTGCTTAAATGCCATCCCTGCTAGCCACCACTTACACTCATTCTTCTGGACCTCGTCCATATATAGCTGCTGAATGAAAGAACAAAATGTAGTATCTCCATTTAGTGGAATATTATTCAGACATAAGAGTGAATAAAAAAGAAAAAATAAATAAAGGGGAATATGAAAAAAGCCATCTGCTCTGGGTAGTCCACCCTGACTGCTCAACCCGGCCTTTTCCCTTTGAAACCCCACCCCTTATACCCCACTCTACTATTTTTGATAGTATTTACCACCTTCTAATAAAGTTTAACATTTTCAAAAAAAAAGAGACATGCTGATACCACTTCAACATGGGAAAGCCTTGATAACAGCACGTTAACTGAAAGGAACCAGACACAAACGGCCACATATTGTTGATTTCAGTGATCTTAGAAATGCCCAGAATTGGCTCATGCAGTGGCAGAGAGCAGATGATGGTTGCAAGGGACTGGGTGGAGGGGGGTTGTGGAGTGACTGCTAGTGACAGGGGTGTTCTATTGGGGTGATGAAGTGTTCTGGAAATGGATGGTGGTGAGGGCTGCACAACCGTGAGTGTGCAGAAGACTGCTGAGCGCTGTCTCTGGGAGTGCTTGTTGTTGGGGCGGCTTTATTTTGTTCTCATCCTGTAATGTGAAGGGTCATCTTGTGCTGAGACCATTCAACTCCTGTGAGTGGTAAGGCTAAGAGACTTTGCAGAGTCATGTTTCTTTTTTCCCCCTTGCTGAGTGTAGGCAAAAATGGTTTAAGCCTGAGAAAGTGCTCCATATGCAGAAATGTCTTTCAGTTTTGGCTGGTGTAAAAATCTTGTGAGCTTTTTAATCATTTAGGACAGTCTGTAGGGGGAAACAGCCTGTGAAGCCTGGGTGAGACTTGGAAGAGCCGCGCTACCCTCCCAGACACGGGTGGGGATTTCACCCCCATTCAGGCAGTGAAGGGCCAAGACCCGTGAGAGGAATTGACAGTCATGAATATTTATGTGTATCCGCTGCTTCATCTTGGATATTAATTTCTAGCTGAGTCATTTTGTGGCGGCAGCCTCATCCTACATCAGGAATTTATAGTATCTGCTCTTTGAGGTGAAGAGCTGACAGACTTGATTATTTAACAGTCTATCTTGTATTGATATCTCAGATTCCTTTGTCAATCGCAAAACAGCAGAAATACAGACGTCCTTTAATGCCGATGTGACCTGGAGCAGGTTTAGTTTCTGTACCTCAGTGACCTTAACTGCGTGTGGGGAAGATGATAACAGTGCTTCCCTCAGAAGGGCTGGTGAGAGGAGACTGAGAAGCACAAATGGAAGACTTACACGAGATGCTCATGAATGACAAAATTTAGTGCTCTCAGCCTGGTGAGGCCTCAGGGGCAGAGATGTCAGAACAGAGCAGTCCTAGCCGGAGTTCGATCCGCATTGGCAGGTTTTATGATCACTATCACCACTGTGGGTTATCAGGTAGTTTTAAGACTTGGTAATATGAATTCATGAATAATGTTAAAGACTAGACAACTCAGATCCGGTTTACATAGTTCTCAAGATTTCCTGTGAGAAATGGATATTTTTTCCCCATCTTAAATCTGAGTGGATTCTCTAAAAAAATTCTGTAGTCCTCCATCTTTTTCCTTTAATTCTCCTTTTTTTTAAATAAAAGTTTTTAAATGGAGTTACTGGGGACTGAACTGAGGGCCTCATGCGTGCTGAGCACATACTCTCTCAACTGAGGTATACTCTCCCCCATAATTTTTTTAAACTTTACTTTCTTAGTATTCAGAGGTTAGAGGCCTCTAATTCTTTTTTTGGAGACTTGTCCATAAACCGGTAAATCTAAAATTAATGGACAAAATTTGGTTTATTAAAAAAATCATTAGAACTTTTATCAATCCATTCAAAAGGAAATGCTTATTGAGTTAAAATGTTTCTCCTTTATGGTGATTTCTAATTTTTGGTCTAGCTTAACTTATTAAAAGTAATCCTCATCATCATAATGACCAAGCTTGCTGTGAGTGGACACCTACCAAAGGCTAAACTGTTTTTCTCATGTTTTACTTCAAAGCAGGTGTTTGACGGTAGGTATCAATGTCTCCTTTTTGCAGCTGAGGGATTGAGAGGTGGGCAGCTTGTCCCAAATCAAACGCAGCTGGCGGTGCCTAGCTCGGTGCTGGAACCCAGGCTGCACAGGATGCATTCTCAATTTCTCCTCTGATCAGCCTCCCGTTGAGTGGTTTCCCGAACTCCTGTGAGTCCATAAATGACCGATTTTGGCGATCTCAGCCTGATGAGGCCTTCAAAGGAGAGACACCAGTGAGAATGTGAGACAGAGTGGCATAAATTAAAATTGTACATTTTCACAAATGTTGCATTCTCAGGTAATGACTTAAATAGTTTATGTTTTCTTTATATTAGTGCTATGTAAGCACTAAAAACAAAACATTAAAAATGATTATAGTGCAAAATAGGAGTGGGCTTTGAAAGTCCAATCATTGCTAATGATGTTGCTTGTTTTTCTCTAGTGGTGCTTATTGACAGAATAATTTACAATGACTGAATTTGTTTTATGTATGTAGTCTTAGTATGGAGGAAAAGTTTGTCAGTGCATATTGAAAGTAAAATCTTTACTCTTTTCTTTCCTGATGATAAATATGTACGTTGTTTCCATGGCTTAAGTATATTTCCTCATTTGTGAAATTTGAGTGATGCCGTTTACCATGTCTGACTGTGAGAGGTAGACGCCTTGTATACAAAGCATCCAAGAGCTGCTTAGTAAAAATGTGCTGTCACAATGACAGATAGTTTAGAAGGATCAACTGTGAATACTAAAGAGGGTGGCTTGTTTCTGATGCATATTCAATATGGATATATATGAATATGGCTTAAAGTAACAAGGATTCAGGGTTTTGTGTGTGTGTGTGCGTGCAGTATGAAGTTTTAATGAAATCTGTATCATTCTATTGAGACAGGGACTAGTTAAATTGACTTAAGCAGACGACCTTGAAGATTATTTACACAGAATGTGTATTGTTACAACTCAGTGTTCATGCTGCCGTGTAACTATACACTCAGACATTTAAATTCGTAGGACTCTGACCAGAAGCATTAAGTTTAGAAAAATCCACATTGATCATTTTCAGGGAATAAGCTTCTCTCTTTTGTGATTAAAGAAAATTTTGATTTATTTTTCTGCACTCTTAATAGGTTTTAAAATATCAAAACATTGATTTGACATGTCAGCTTTTTTAATAGAAAAAAGCTCATGCTGTTTTAATATGTAAATAAATGTTTTTGTATTTCAATACACTTCTATGATTTCCTGGCTCTTTGAGAAGTATTTTGCAAGATACTTAGATTACCTCCTGTTGGAAAAATACAGACATGACTTTTATGAATATAGGCCTAGTACAGTTCTGTTGGTTTTTGCTACAGTGCAAGACATGAGGACTAGGAGAGCAGTATGTGCTACATAAGCTTTTAGTTATCTGATTCTTGTTTCTGATCCACAGGCAATTTTTGTGTTGCACCTTTCCAGGCAACCAGGAAGGCCTTTTAAGCCATAGGTGGCGCTGTTACACCTTCTTACAGTCTTAACTTTCCTGTTTGTAAAGGAAGTCTTAAACAACGTTTTTTTTTTTTTTTTTGATTCCTTTGCTTAGTGCTTCAGGGTAGCACAATGTCCATTATGTCTGACTACCTGGAACTATTATTCTGCTAATGTCTTAGTTTTATTCTATCATCTCGCTGTGAACATTTCAGACTTCCTGTGCAAACAGTTGCAACATCGGACTTTTCTTGCAGTGTTAGAAACCAGTGAGCCGGGATTTTATAAAAGAGCTAGAAGCGGCCTCTGGAGCACCTTAAAGCTGAAAAGTGTACTGAGTTCCCTAAGTATTATCCCCACCGCTGTGTGTCAATGGGTGGTAGGAGATTTGGTGCATATACAAAGGGGTGTGGTGTTTTGACTTGGGTTTGCGTACACGCGCTGCCACTGAGCTACGTGATCCTGAGTCAGTTCTTTCTGAGTTTTTCCCTCGTCTGTGAGATGGGGACACTCATTTCTGCTTTGTAGAATTGTGAGAATTAGAAATTATGTAAAGTGTTTAGCACAGTGTGTATGAAAAGAGGGCTCATAATATTAACTGCTGTTTGGTGTGAAGCCATCATTTGATAGTCTTTGGCAATTACTGAGAAACAGGAAAATAAGAAAAGCTGGTTTTATGATGAAAGATATTTGAGGAGGTTCCATAGTTCCTATACACATAATTTAGCATCAGCAGAGTCAGGACAGTTACACAGTCGCCCTGAACCAATGTTAAGCCACAGAATTTTTGTTACTTCATATATGTTGGGGCTTAAGGGGACCCAATACTTATACACATGTTGTGTCCAGCAGCCAACTGAGAGATGACAAAGAAGAACAGGCAGGCGATAAATGTCTCCTTTATTACTGATGAAGCCACGTTCTCCATGAAATTCAGGGCTGTGGGAGAGTGAGTGTCATGACACTATGTCCCAGAATTAGAGACTTACACAGTCCCAGGTAACTCTGGTCCACAGCGAGCATTCCCTTGAGAGATTCTGACCCATAATGCACAGGACTGTCTTGCCATGGAACTGAGCATCCCGGCTGCTTCCTAAGGGTGGCCAACACTGGAGGGGAAGGAAAGCTTTCATATGCCCTGCTTGTCTCCCCGGACTCACACCTCAATCTGTTAGTGTGAGGAGGGCTAGCCGTGGGCCAGTGGTCAGGGGTGTGAAGGGAGAAGCAGTCTCCCATGGACCAGAGGAGTGGGGAGGAGGGAATCCCCCCTCAGATTAAACAGGTGGTGGCTTGAAACAGAAGGGTGCTCCTCAAGAGTTTATAAGAGGGGAAATAAGGATTTCCTTTGGGACTCAGAATAGTCATGAAACACAGAAGATGATTAGATGGGAGACTTGTAAATCACTTTCTTATTAAATTGAAATTTGTTGGGCACCAAAAATGTGCTACATTCTTTTCTGAGAGTTTTACAGAAATGAATCCTCCAATTTTCACAACAAGTGAGTAAGAAAGATTTGATTGTTATCCCAGGTTTACAGTGTGGAAATTGAGGCACACAGAGGGTAAGTAATTTGGCCAAGGTAACAGAGCTAGTAAGTGGCAGAGCTGGGATTTAAATCCTGGCTATCTGGTTTCCAGGCTCCCAGGGATGGGCTTTGGGTGTTTACAGGTATCTGCATCCCTGGATCTCTGTACCTCTGCATCAGTTAGACCAGAAAGGACAGGGAAAGTGGAGTTATACAGGTACTCACAGTCGTGTTTCAGCCACTGTCCATGGATTGTGCCCCGTGATTGGCATTAATTGTTTTCCAGGCAGTAGATCTGTTCTTATAACAGAAATTTAGTCCATTGAGTTAATCTAGAAACCCTTCCTGCTCTGCTTCTGTCCACGCTTGCCATGTGACTGCCTGCCCGAGATTGGGCCGTGGAGGAGAATCTGTACTCATGGTTGAACTCTGATATTTCAATCTGGTTTGTAGTTTCACATCTCCTGTTACATTAATAAATTGAATTTCTGGTTTTCTTGCATCAGTGTGTCATAAGTTTGCTTAATGTGAAACCAGTCCATGGGAGCCGAGGGGTGCTGACGGTATAATTTCTGAGCATGTGGCATTTCTACCCGTGCAGAAATGGCTGGAGGATGTCCACCTTCCTCACTGATTTCTCCCAGCAGCAGGGTCCTCTCCCACCCCCGGATGTGAGGATGGGATCTCTCTGAGTAGGCCATTCAGAGGCCGAGTCCACCAATCAGATGAAGTACCTGGAAGTGGGTTTAATAGAAGAAAAGGGCTTCCAGGTAGTCCGATGGGCTGTTTGAGTCCGTTTGGTGAAAAGATGTCCACTGTCTGTGGTTGAGCTGCTTCTTTGCTGTTTAAAAGTCTGTATTACATGAAGGGATTTTAAAAAGCAGAAAGGTGTGATTTCAGGTGGTACATCCGCACCGGTGAGTAGTGCTGGATGACCGCCTGTGTGAGGAATAGACAGAGTCTTACAAACTTCATAAAACAGCTTTTAAAGCTCTTCCATCTGAGTGCACTTCGTATGGGGTCCAGTTCATGACTGGTCGCGCTGAGAGGGCACGTAACTGATGATGGCAGAAAGGACACGGAGGCATCAAAAAGGTCCCAGACATGTTCTGTGTTTAGAGGATGGGGCACAGAGTAACATATTTGAGCTGGTTTTTCATTGAACACTTTTGAGTATTTTCTAGGACTCCCCAATCCCCCATGGTTCCATGCAGCTGGGTGTCCCCTCAGTGCAGCTCTGTCAGCGCTTGCCCTGGGCTGACGCGGTGTCACAGGGAGCAAGACGGTCAGTGTCCCCGGCTCCTCCGAGCTCCGTCTCCTCATCCGCAGAGCCGGGTTTCTCATCCGTGTCTACTTAGTATGATTGCTGAGAATCACACGTGATGGTTGTCAGGTGTGATATGTGGTTGTCTCTGTGATTGGCGTAAAGTCAATATTTGATAGAAACACTTGTTTTTTATTATAATTGTGGCTCCTAGATTGCAGTGGTTTTTAGTCTGCATTTATGTTTTTATATAAGTTTATTCTTATTTTTAAGTAAGCACTTGTATTTATTTATTTTCATGAAGGTACAGGGGATTGAAGCCAGGAACATGTGCGTGCACAACAGGTGCTCTACAATGGAGTAATACCCACCCTCCTTGTCTGCACTTAAAAATAAATATTTCAATACACAAAATATTTCTTAAACACCATCATGGGTCCTATTTTCTGCATAGACAATTGAATACATATGCCATCTCAATAAGAATAAATGTCATAGGGACATACCTTTCTAAATCTGTTTACGTGTTTTAAAACGATCATAGCTAGTGAAAAACACGAGTCTTGGATCCACTACTTCTTAGGGTCTGCTTTGCCATCATGGGGAATTACATTCTACAGAGAAGGCTAATTGGATCTCATTGATATTTGGATGATTTTGCAATGTTCAAGGCTTTCAAAAGCTGACCGTTTTGTATTTTAAACTAACTACAAAGTTATCTTCTAGAAGTTGTAAGTCCTTAGCTTGTGAAGTGCCCAGTAATTCAGTTTGTATATGTCTGTGTCTCTGTGAACGTGTATGTGTGTGATTTCAGGAATGTAGCAATAAGTTCCATATAGCCTTCTGAAATCTTTCTCCTCCAGTTCAAGGTGTAGGTATATATTTACACAAATAAATTGATACTCTTTTGTGATTTGGCATATTGGTGGGAATAAGAGGTTCTCATAATTGTTTCAGAAGGGTTGTGGAGCATGAGCTTAGAAAATGGGAGGAGATAGAGGCAGGGAGGTTCTTTAAGCTTTGTGCAAGATGAGAAACAGTAGCTTTTCTTTTTTCTTCTAAAGCAAACTGGCACTGAATTGTAACATACTAATACTCAGAATTGCTTTTCTGATCAGAGACAAGTGCCTCAGATTTTTCAAGGCAACATGAATGATGAAATGTGTTTTAGCAGTTATCTTTAAAAGTAGTTTTATTTTTCAAGTATAAGTCTATAGACTGTTCTTTTTTTCCAGCTGTACAAGAATTTCTCATTGATCCAGGTACGTGATCAATGTGTTTAGTTTCTTTGGGTTATTTATTTTTTTTAAGTGCTTGATTCATTCTGGTGTGAATGAATGTTTAAAATTTCTGGATTTTGATCTTTAAAACTTGCTGATTTATCAGAACTGCAAAAAACCTGATGTTTGTTCCTTGTTTGGTGGGGCAACCTATTGATTTATGTTGTCTGTTATAGAGGGAAATTCTTCCTCTAGCCTGTAGATAATTAAGTGAATGGTTTGCAGTGTGCCTTAAAAATTATTTGAATGCATTGAGCATGTTTGTCCAGTGAATTTTGGATTGAGTCATAATAATGACTTTGCTTTGATTCTGTGGCTTTTGTCCTCTCCACAAGAATTTGAATTCTCTGTTGCATTTTGTATTCGTGTTCTTAACAGGGGAAGGAATTTTGCATTTTTTACAGAGGTGGGTTTTCCTATCCCCTCTGAATTCCTTCTGAAATTGATACAGCGAAAATCTGTTATTGCAGTGCTTAATTATTTCATAAAAAATTTTTTGGCTTAATCAGAAACAATGACAAAGAATGATAATAAAAAATACGAAAACCTTCCTTCCTTTGAAGAATAGAAATGAGGTGGTCAGGCTCACGCATGCTTTGTACCTGACACACTTACTCTCATGTCATTGTGTATCATGAGTCGGAGATGGAGTTGCTTCAGGTTTATAGATTTTTGTTTTAACATTTGTGTTGAATTCATTCTCTAGGCATGATGATTCCTGTTGCCTTTGTGGAAAGTGTAGATGAAGGGAAACAAATGCTTTGTTTTGTTTTCAGGAGGCCTGAGATGCTGATGAGAAAAGAGTAGAGGGTGGGCTGAGGAAAATAGTGATAGACCCTCACCTCCAGGCTGAAATTGATGAACAAAGAAATCAATTGAGTGTATTGGTATTTGACTAATAGAAGTCAGACAGCCCAGACTGTCTAGTTATGCCCAAAGGAAAGTACTGAATTCACCTGCAGAATTAGGTGCTTTACCATGTAGAAGCAGCTTAGAGCAATCAGAAAAATCAGTCTTATGATGAGATATAAAAAGAATATAATATCTTTTATTTCTGAAACTTTTCTACATTAAGTTGTGTAGAGCTAAAATTAAGTTTCAAGCACCAGGAGTTAAGAGTTTAGGTGGTTCTGTGGGATCGTTATTCAGGGATGTGTCTAGACCCTGCTGGAGTGGCCGAAGCTGGCAGGAAAAGATCCAGAGCCAGGATTTGTCATCCTAGGATGTCCTCCATAATGGTTCCATGTGGGAGCCCATGATTGAGTTAACAAGTTGTAACACATCCCAGCCGCCTGTCAACTTTAAGAAAAAAAATGTGCTTATTAACTGCTTTAAAGCAAACACCTGTGCATCCTCACTCCTGTCTCCTTGCCATAAAAAGCAGAGACAATGCCTTGCTTGCATATTTGAGGTTATAGATAGCACACTGCTTATTGCAGAGCAATGACCCAGGCCCTCAGCTATAAACGCCAGGCCTGCGTGGTGTTAGATAGTCTATTATCCCCAAAACAGGGACCAGGCTGGTCTGGTGGTCTGCTTTGTAATGAACATGTCTAAAAAATGTATCTTGTTCCCCTCAGCCCATGACTTCCCTAAAGGTAAACTAAGCCTTAGTACTCATGGTGGAGTCTACAATCTCTGTCTCATCCCTTCTTTCCCCAAGTTCCTGCCTACTATCTCACAACTGTTATTGACTTTTTACTTTGATTATACACAATAAATATGGGAGCATTTGAGAGACTCGTGGATTTGGCTCCCTAATCCCTCTCGCTTTCTTTCCTTTTTCCGCAGTCTTGAGAAATTCATTCCGTGTCGGTAAGACTTCCGCCAGCCAGAACCCACAGTTCCAGGTGAGAAGGATGCAGGCTTTATCCCTCCTACCCGAGGGAGAGAGAGGAGATAATTGAGATATGCTCCCCTGTGGTCCCTTCCTGCCCCAGGGCCACTCCAGTTCACCTGCAGCCTTCTGGCCTCTGCTCACAGGGCCTCTGTCCCAGGATTGACCGCAGCCTTTTATTCCCTTGTCAACATTCCCTGTGCCTTTCAGAGGTTGCTCTCTTCTCTGCAATTCAACCCTGGCACGTGTGATGGTGGTCAGCGTGCTGATGGGCAGTTACTTGGGGACTCCCAGGAGCCATGCTGATTCTCCTGAGTCATTCGGGGTTACAGAACTGTCAAGCACTGCAGGAAGCCCATTCACGTGAGTTCAACACAGCATTACATCACTTTCATTTTATTTTTGAATTTTCAGTGGAGAAATTATTTGTAGCACACTGTTCCAGATTTTAGGCCGCCTGCTTTCCTCACCACCATTTCCTTGTTGGCTCTGGTGCTTGTTTTAAGAACCAGGTTTCTTCTCTGGTCATTTGTAGCAGCTGGGCTTGCCGAATCCTTGATTTGCATTTGAAGCAGAATGCTTCTTCGTGATGTCAAACTGATTTTCCTTGTCATGTCTGAATATTTCTTGTACACTCAGCAACAGTTTCAAGTGAAATGCTCTTGTCCAATTTCGGTTAACTAATATTTGCTGATCTCCTGCTTTCATGCTGAGGGCAGTTTCTTCTTCCTGTAATAAATGTTAGCAATTTGCATTTACTATGGAAGGTACTAATCCGAGGTGCTTTTGTTCTTAACAGTTTTAATACAAATCACCCATTAAAATGTACAGCGGATTTTACTCTATGCCCAGAAATGTGCATCCCAGTCAATCTTAGAATATTTTCTTCCCCCCAACAGGAAACCCAGTACGCATAAGCAGACATTATCAACTTCCCCATCCTCCCCAAGCCCCAGGGAGCCACTCTTCTGTCTCTGTGGATTTGCCTGTGCTGAACATTTCATGCAAATCGAGTCACTTCATGTAAGTGGAACCGTCTATTTTGACTGACTTCTTTCACACTGAGTAACGTTTTCAATGTTTGTCCACGTTGTGGCCTGGGTCAGTACTCTATGCTTTGCTATTGCTGAATAATATTTCACTGTATGGCTGGGCCCCTTTGTTTACCCATTCATCACGTGATAGACATTTGGGTTGTTTCTGTTTTTTGGCTCTGAAAATTAATGGCGAAAAGTAATGGTGAATATTCCTGTAGGAGTTTTTATGTTAACATTTGTTTCAGTTCTCTTACTTGTGTGCCCAGGAAGCAGAATTGCTGGGTCATTCAGAAGCCAAATGTTCAACTCTCTGAGGACGTGCCAGGATGTTTTCCAAAGTGGTCACGCTGTGTTACATCCTCACCAGCAATGGCTGCGGGCTCCGCTTCCTCTGTGTCCTCATTAGTGCTTGTTAAACTTTTTTTGATTTTAACCTATTGTAGTGAATGTGAAGCGGTTTCTCCTAGTTGTTTTGACTTGATTTCCTTTAGAGCTAATGTTATTGAACACCGTTTCATTGTGCTTATTGGCCATTTGTATATGTTCCTTGAAAAATATCTTTTCAGATTCTTTTTTCATTTTTTAATTGAGTTGCCTTTTTATTGTTGAGCTGTGGAATTTTTTTTTTTTGATACACAAATTCCTTATCAGATAAATGATTTGAAAAAATTTTCTCCTGAGTGTTGTTTTTTCACTTTCTGGATGGTGTTTTTTGAAGCAAAGTTTTAAAGTTTAATGAACTCCAATTTATCTCTGTTTTCATTTTTCCTTGTGCTTTTGGGGTAATATTTAATATCTGATGTATTTTATTAAAACTTGTATATATAAAATAACTTAATTCTTAGGACCGTTCTAGGAGATGGGTGCGGTTGTTGTCCCCAGTCTATGCATCGGAGACTGAGATGCAGAGAATTTGACTGGCATATTAGTGTCAAAGCTACCCAGTGCTGTGGGAATTCAGACCCTCATGTTTTTCCCTAGCATCTGAGCTCAACACCACCATGCTCCAATCTTTCCAGGAAACGTTAATGAAAAAATCTTTACTTTTTTGATTTCTTGTTAGATTTTTTTCTTATTGGGGACCTCAAATTCTCATTTTCTTTTCGGATATCAGTGTCGATTTATTTTAGGTCTCATGTAGGGAGAAGCATTGCTATCAGTTAACTTCTTTATTACTCACTCTCCAGTGATGATTGTTGCTAGTTGATCTAATCAAGTCATGCTTAAGTCTTTCCTGCTCATGACACTAACAGCAGAGTCATGACTTATAGAATGCTCAAAGAAGAAAGTACTTGATTGATTTTATTTTGCCAACCAATCAAACCAATCAAATAAAACCCCAGTGTTGACACAGACTATAAGCCCTCCAAAATAGGGTCACTGTCTTCATTGTGTTTCATTTGTTGGGTCACAGTGTCTGGATAGTGCCTTGCTGTCCAGCAGTTTTGTGAGGATACGGTGCTCGTGAATCATTGTAAGGACAGAATTTTGACAACAGACTGTGTTGTTCATTTCACGACGGAAAAGGTAATATAGAATTACTGTTCAGATTTGTTTTAAAATTAAGCTTTGAATTTTGAGAATAGTTCAAGAAGCCATACAAAGCTCTTTTTCACTAATTTTAGATCTATCTTAGACACATTATGTTTACATAGCAGAGTAACTTATCAAGTAGATTTGACAAAGGATTGTTATATTGATTATTTGTTTTAGTTGAAATATTCTACCAGGGATAAAGTCATAAGTGCCCATAAATGAACAAATATATTTGTATTTAAATGCAACATGGGAGCAGACTACATATGTTTCTATATAATATATATGACTGTGTGTTTTAATCTTTCTGTCAGTGTTTTAATAGTTTTTCAGCAATTTTGTAACTTTAGAATTCTTCTAAAAAATCACCCCCAATTCTAGTGCAGTTTGTACTGTGTATCCTGTCTTATGCATGGGATTCCACTGTCCCCTCAGTGAGGAATTTCCTCTCCTATTGTGTTAGGAGCAGAGTTAAAGGAACTGTGATTTCTAGGCCTTTGCTCTCCATGTGTTTGCAGTTGGCTCTCAGTCACGATTTTCCCTTTCCAGAGTTTTCATTGTTAAATTAGAATTTCTGAAAATAACTATTAATATGTTGCATTGGTCTCCCTAGAAACTTGACGTCTTTGTGCTTTTCAGTTTTCAATTTATGAAAAATGCAAATGCACTCTTGTTTTTAAGTTGTCCTTTTTCAATAGATATTTATCTCTTAATTGATAGAATAATTTTTCCCAATGAATGAATTGGTGTGCATGTTTTAAAGGATAACTTACTTTTTATTTTTCTTATTGTAACAGTAATATTCATTGTAGAGAATTTAGTAAATAAGGATTAACACAGTAATAACTTCACAATGGCCTCTAATCTCACCTGGAGATACAGTTGTAAGGTTTGAAATTGAGAATTATAAGTCCTCTCAAATTTTTCTTTTTCAAGTACGTATAGGTTACTGAGATCCTCGAATTCCCATATGAATTGTAGCAGCAGATAGTCAGTTTCTGCAGAGGAGCCCGCTGGGATTGTGATCGAGACCACGTTGAATATACGGATCGCTCTGGGGAGCACTGCCATTCCAAGAGCACTTTCTTTTGATAGGGGAATGTGTGTGGAGTGTCTGTCCTGGTATTTAGGTCTTCTTTAACTTTTTTTTTTCAACAATGCTTTGAGTTTACAGAGTATTATTTTACTTTAATTATCTTTGCCTTTATATTGAGGACAAGTGTGCAAGGTACTGGGATCAGAAGTGTATTTGAGCCCCGCAACTTGCTGCCACCATGGACGCTGCGCTCTTGCTTCACCCGCTGTACAATCTTGCACAGAATACGACCTCAGTAACTCTCTCTTGAATGAATGATTATATGATTGTTGGATGATGCTTGAGAGTCCTTGTGATGATTTTTTTCCCCAGCCTTTCCCCAGTTCTTAACTATGCCCTTTCTCTTCCTAAACTCCAGCCTGGGTTTCAGCCTGCCTGTGGCATTGATTTTCCTTGTCTGTGGACTCTTCCTTTCACTGGTTCCCGATAATGTTACATGTGGGCTGTGGAAACTTGCTAGATGTCAAGAAAGAGCTAATCCATTGTAGGCCAGTATTTTTAGAGTTTGTTATTGTTTTATTGATTGAAATTAAATGAGGCTGCCCCCTGAGCCCTCCCATGAGCACTTTTGACCTTCCTACAGCTGATACTGCTCTAGTTGCTGCATGTGCCCTTTCCCCAGCCTTGATTTTGTAATTGAATAAGTCACCATCACTGGAGCCCTCTCTTTAAAAGATAAAGAGAACATTTGCTCCTTTTCCCTGTTTGGGGACTTCAATGAGATGAGATCCCAGATAAAGAATGGAGCCCCACCTCTTTCTGGCCCCCGCTGTTTCCGTTCCTTTCTTCAGGGGAAAAGAGTACAATTCAACAGTATAAAGATTGATTGTGAGCTAATGAGATAGACAAGACAACCGATCATTTATTAAATAACCTTTCATGATAGAAACAAATGTATTATACACACAAACAGCACACAAAGCACTGTAGTACCATGGTTACAATCGTGGGTCCGAGTTCGTGTCCTGCTCTGGAGAGACCAGTCCTGTGAGATGGAGAACTGGTAAGTCGGCTTAGCCTCTCCAGAACTGGTTTTCTGTCCTGCAGAGACGGGGTTCGCTAGGCATCCCCCCCGTAGAGGTGCTGTGGGGTGTAAATGACGCGCGTGGGCAGCCTGAGCACAGCTGCTCATTCCTCGTAAGTGCAGGGTAGCATAGCTTTTGCGGTGATGGCTTTATGACCGCCCCATGTAGACTGTCAGTGCTCTGAAGGGATGCCTTGTGGTTTGGAGATGGGATTCTCACTTCTGTAAATACCCAAGTATAGTGTTATTGGGTCCTGCTGATTTCAGTCTATTCTTTAGAAAGTACATATTGTAGATATATTTTTCAAGCATGCATGCTTTTTTTCTTTTACTATTTAAAGTTCTACCCTCTCATCTCTTGGTGTTACTTTTCATGGAATCCAGGAAACAGTCCTAAGCTACCTGCCTCTTCACACTTTTCCGTGGTGGTTTCCTTCCCTGATTAGAAGAGGGTTTTGCATAGGAAATTTTATTTGTTCCCCTTTTCTTGGAGTCTCTCTCTCTGTCTGCCCATCTCTCACCTCTCAATCTGTCCATTTCTCAACCCACTGCTTCTTCTGACATGTTCCAAAACGCATTTCAGGTAGCTTACAGAAGAACAGATACCAAATAAACAGGTGAGAAAATGGGGCCCAGTTCAGACAGTGAGGCTAGGAGGCGAGCCTGTGTGAGGGTTGCAGGCGTGAGACACATGCCTCTGCCATGTGACTTATAAGATCGACAGCAGCAGTGTGCTTCAAGCTCCCAGCAGACACAGGGAAGCAGGATTTGAGGGAGATGCTTACTGGCTGTGAAATAAATAAGTGACTTAGGAGAAGCCCAGCCTTTCCAGCTACTAAGGCTTAGGAGAATATTTTGAGTGTCTTCCAAAATCAGAGTATGGCATCTTTTCTTTTTTCAGAGTTCTATGTATAGTTGGTTACATTCTATACCTGGAAATTTCTCCAAAACTGCTTCCCACGTGAGTCCCATGGCTCGGGGATTGGGTGGTTCTGCTCATTGATGGGGGTTGGCCAGAAACAGAAAATGAGAGCCTCAAAGGGGCCTGGGATTTGTCAGTTATGTTTTGTCAGTGCTGTAGGGTTCAAGAAATGCTTTCACCGTTTCTCTCCATCTGAGGCGGCAGCGTAATCTCTTACCAGCATCAGGAGCTCAGGGCCACGGGATGGTGGGGGCTGACTGCACTGCCGTCAAGACAGCTGAGCTAGTCACTGCAGGTGTGGTTCTTTTACATACTGCATTTCATGTTCTTTACTAGAATGTTTCAACAGGGAGTTAATTAACTGAGTTAATTAACATTTAATAAATATGATCTTTGTTGAAAAGACAGTTATAGGCAGAATATAAGCTGTGAAGTCTTTAAAAACGGTTTCATTACTGAAATTTCATTTGGGGAGATACACGGTTTATCTTATATATGGCTCTCTTTTAAAGTAACAAAGAAACAAGACAGAAAAGGCAGAGGATGATTTCTGTTCTTCCTCTCGGCTTGCAGGTGCCCTCACCCCCAGTAGCATCAATCAAGACACCAGCACTGACACTGGCCGTGCTCAGAACTGCCTCAGCCCTGAAGACACTGCTGACAAATAGAAGGGGGCCACGCCCTGTTACAGCAGGTGCTCTCACTTTGTGGGTCCTTATGTAACTTTGTGGTGTTAATCAGGATCGCCCGTCCTACATTGTGTGATGCTGCTGCTTTGTCTCCTAGTTACTTGTTTCTCTAAGTATTCTTGTATTATTCTCCAATGCATAGTACTACACACCTAAAAATGCTTTTTTTCAGATGAAAAAGAATGTGCATTTAAAATAATAACTCTGAAAAAGGGGGCAAAAAAGGCTATCCTTGTCCCGCTATTCAAAGATAATAATTAACACGTTAACGTATATTTTCATCAGTGTGGATCACCTCTGTCATAAAAAACCAGAGAGCACTCTGTGACTGTTTACTGTGTGGACACCTCCATTTTCCATTCGGCTTTTTATATGTTTTTCTACAATATTCTATCTCCTCTGGCATGATTTTTGATGACCAGTATAGCATTCTGTCTTGTGGAGGCATTGTCCATTTTACTTCGGACTTAAATAAACTTTTAAATTCCAAGTATACTTAACTGAAATACTGAAAAGAGAACTGTGGTGGTAGAGGAAGGCCCTACCTCCCTTCCCCTTATTTCCGAAGAGTAAAAACTGTTGAAAATTTGATATATATGTTTCATGACCTTTATGCCTATGACATACATATATACACACATATGAGAATTCCATGTATACGTGTGTGTATATATGCTTTATTTAAAAATGAGACCATACTATATATTTTTCTGCAGCTCGCTTTAATCACTCAGGTGTATATCATAGACGTCCTCCCACTCCAGACTCACACGGTCCTTTCAGATAGAGTGGAGGGGTCTCCTGATTTGCGGGTGTGGTCTCTTTCCCACGCACACCTTTGGTGAGAGAATGCTGTGGACAAGGCCCTGGACCACGGCGAAACGCCGGCTCCCTCATTGCTCGCAGCTCGTCGTGATTTAACGCATCATTGTCTTGATGGTGGACAGTTAAGTTTTCTCCATTTTCCACTGTCAGAAAGGATATTTGACTGGCATCCTTCTTGTACAGACATTCCTGTGACCTTTTATGAGTATTCCTTTAGTTAAGGCTTCTGGAAATTTAGTCCCTGGATGTGACATTTACATTCATCACAGACTCCATTCAAGTAATTCTAGAAATTCCTTCCATAGGGGAATGAAAAGATGCACAATTACTTATGTAACCAATTCTCTATTGCTGGATATGATTTCACTTCAGTTTTTCTTCCCACCATTGTAAACAGTGCTGTGTAAATGCCCTGATGGGTACATCTTTTTGGACTAAATTTGTTTTTTCCTAGAGGAAACGATTCGTAGAAGTGGTGTTGAGTCAGTGTGTACGTACGTTTTTCAGAGTTTACATATCCATTGACATGTCGTCCTCTGAAAATGTCGCTCATGGTTTCTTCTCCCACAGATGGACACTACATAGAATATCTTTTAAAAATATTTGCCAATATGATGAGCAAAAGTGCTTTTTCATTGTTTTAGTTTGCATTTGATGACCAGTGAGGTATTGAGCATTTTTCACTCATTAGCCATTTGACTTTTTTAAAATGAATGATTCCTTTTATCCTTTGCACACATTTAAGTGGGGGAGCTTCTTGTTGCTTTGTGACAGCTCTTTGTATGTTATGAACATTAACTTCTTGTCTTCAACAACATGTATCACAGAGCTTTTTCTTGTCATTTCTTGCCTTTCATTTTGTTTAGGAGGATTTTAATTTTGGTAGTGTCTCAAAATATTCTTATGATAATAAATGTATTCCTTATGTGTTTTACCTTTGAAATTATTCTTAAAAATAATTTCTTATACTGGAATAAATCTCCTCTGTAGGTTTTTTTTAATCTCTAAGATGGAGATGATAATAGTACTTGTTAATGTAAGGGTAAGTTGAGTTAATAAGAACAAAGTGTTGTATTTGCTGTTATTAGTACTTTTTTATATTTACATCACTGTCTGTAAATTATCTTGTGGTCCTTATGAGAGGAATAGTATTTATTCTTTCTAGGTGATTGTCTGATTGTCTCAGGACAATTACTGAAGTCATACTTTTCTCTTTGATTTGAAATCCCACCTTTACAAAATACTTATGTACACTAGAGTCTCTTTTTGAGCTCATGGTTCCCTTCTGTCAATCTGCCTTTCTTACTCCAGCACCATACCTTACATATTGTAAAAATTTATTTAATAATTGGCAGTCTGAATTTTTTTTCATTCTTTTCTTCCATCCCAAATTTTCTTGTCTAGTATTATGATTTTATTATTCCTGAAGAATTCCAAAATATTTTGTTCAAGTTAAAAAAAAATCAGATTGGAGTTGTCATGGGAGTTTTCAGTAAGTTTTGAATTATTCTGATGAGAACTTACATCTTTACAAAACTGCTTTCCTCCATGCAATTTGTTGATGTCTCTACATTCTCACCTCTTACTTTACCCCTCAGTACAGCCCTGAAGTTTCTCCATTTAGAACATGGGCATTATTTTTTAACTTATTCCAGATTATTGTTTATGTTTTTGTCAATTTTGTAAGTGAAAATTTTTTGCTATTATATTTTTAAACGCTTAAAACTGAAATTTAGAAAGGAAGATTCGGTTTGTAAATACTCACTTTGTAATTTGTCATTTAAAATTGTAAGTATTAAGTAGTTGTTCCAGAATCCTTTCTTTTTTGTTTTTAAAAATTTGTGTCGAAGATTCTCAAAATGTTCATAGCTAAGTAGTATAGGTGGGGAGACAGATGGAGAGAGGTAGTGTGGCTCATGTACAAACTGTGAGCAGTTTCATGGCTGCCTTTAGGCTGGAGAAACCACAGAAGAGCCCAGGTTAGACAAGGAATGGCTTTGTATGCACTTGAAAGCCAGCTTTCCTGCCTGTATGGTGAAGCCTGGTGGGCGTGGCAGGTAGATGATCAAGGTCTGATCAAGGTCATTTGCTGCACAGAGCGCTGTGTCTGTGAGAAATGGTGACCATTGCCATGGCAAATGCTTGGTGCCAGGAACAATGCAGGGGAGCTGGGGAGCCTGTGTTAAGGATTTTCCAGTCCTGGGAGTGGGAAGATCAGACTCTGCATTCAGATCTGAGTTTGAATTAATCCTCTTTAGTTTACTGGACCTCTGACTTTTGTCAAGTTATGCATCCTGTTTGAACTCCTGCTTTGTTGTCTCTCAAAACAGAAGAATTACAGCCTGCTGCTAGAGTGTTTGATCAGGGTAAATGATTGGTATCTGTAAGATGCCACGTACAGTCACAAGCTCAGTGAGCAATGAGCTGTCCCCTCTTCTCCTGCAACTCAGTGCTCGATAAGTCATCAGCAGAAAGCGAGTCCCTAATTTGTATGTGGTGCAAGGAAGAACAAAACTAACGTCTTGCCTTTCCCTGGCAGTATTCTTACTTCTTTGCTTCATGTACCTCTTTCCTCCTTCACTCTCCCCTTTCACCTCCTCCACCAAGAGCCCGAGACTCTCTCAGAACACTAGATTCAAATTATTTAAATGTTGGCTCATTCCCATGAAATGACAGTGACTTAAAAAAACTGTACACATCCCAGAATTCATTGTATTTGATTTACACACACACACACACGTGCACACACACACACACACACACACATCAGGCTACCTCCCATTTACTGAGGGAGAAGGGCCACTTTTTCTGAGTTTTCATTTACTCAGCGTGAGAGCAGTCTCTTAAGCAGAATTTCACCTGGCTTCGTGCATGGTTTTTTAAATTGGATTTCTGCTTTTTGTCCATAAAAATATTCTCCTATTAGAAGACAGGAAGTGGAGACATAGATATTCTGCTGAGATATTGGTGTTATCATATTTGAGTTTTAATGGACATAAGGCGGCATAGAGTCATACATTATTATGGATGAGAATCCATGATGATGTAACTTGGACAAGAATCTGGGTCTCCTGCCATCGTGTCCATGCGGGTGAAGAGGCAACTGGGTGGGGGATGGCAGGGAACCTTCTTGCTTGAGTTCCAGGTTCTTGTTAGTTTTCATTGCTCAGCTGCCTTTAGTTTATGTCCATGAGGCCTCTCATGGGAAGGTCACTATGTCCTGAGAGACTGAGTTACTAATCAGCAGAAAGCTCTGGACCCACTCATATTTTCCAGAGTTTTTCTGCTGACCTGCTGACACTTTATATAAATGAGACCTAACAAACTACTGGATATAAAATCCTTATTGTTATCATTTGCCCTCGAGTTCCATAGGAATGGGGTGCTGTCTCAGGCTGTCTAAGGCTAGATCTGAACAAAGATAGGGTGATAGGCTCTGCTGCTGGACCCTCCCCAGTCAAATGGGATTTCCACCTTAGTTTTTAGAATCAGGCAGATGAGTTCAAATCTTGTCTTTACCAGTTATTAGCTTTGTGACCTTGGGGAAATAACTACTTTTTTGGTTCCAATTTTCTTTATCTGTAAATAAGTTCAGTATTTATTTTAGGGTTTTTGTTTTAGAATTGAATGTGCTAATTCCCTAATTTATTCCTAAAATACTGATCACATGGTTCTATGCTGGTGCCTTAGTAGTTGATTGCTAAGGGACTCAACAGTGAGAATGGGGATGGGGCCCCCTGGATCATACAGCTTATATTCCAGGATATGCTTGTAAAAGACAAGATTGCAGTGGATTTTTAGTAAATGTCCATTCCTTTCCTAATCCCCATTGATTGTGTATATATCTTTATACTAATATATGAACAATTTTTTTTGCAGTTTAAATCTCTTTGTAGTATTTAAAGAATGTAGCTATAACAAAAATACGTGAAATAAAATGACTTGACTTTTATTTTCCTTTCAATAAGCAAAACAAAATAAAATAGAAAAGAAAAGAAAAAGTATTGAAGGAGTAGAAATAATTTTATTTCCGTGGAATCAACTCCCTATGTTAGGTTTTTCCATTGTGTTGTTCAACATCATATAAAATTGACAGGTTGTGACTTCAGTGTTGATAGCTAGGTGAGTATAGTTTCTTTTTGTGGTTGTCTTTGATGAATTATTTGCACTAGATCATAAATGATGTGCATGTTACATATTGGAAACGAGGAAACATTGGAGACATACTACCTCCAATGCAGTCATTTTGTTACCGAGTCCAAACTCGTTCTGCTCGCCGCATGACAGGCCAATAAACCGGGAGATGAGGTGTTGGAGCAAGGAATAGTGACTTCACTTTCAATGCTGGCAGACCCAGAAGACGGCAGACTGATGTCCTGGAGAACTATCTTCCCCAAGTAAGAATTCAGTCTCCTTTTATACTAAAAAGGGGGGGGGGGTTGTGGTTGGTTGTTGCATACTTCTTGCTTTATGAATTGTTTGTCCTTTCAATCCGCTGTTCTTGCAGCTGTCCATGTGGATCAAATCATGGTACCCCTGTAAAACCTCCAAAAAAACAAAGGCTATTCTCTATTATGCAACTTGCCATCTCTACAGAAGTGCAGATGAGCTAACATTTTTAAAGATCAGGGCCAGGAGAATAGGCTTTCCTGCAGATTTCAGGCTAAAGGCAACTTTCTTTTTCAAATGGTGCAGAGCTACCAAGTCTGAGCCTAGGAAACAGGGCACAGGTTTAAACTCAAAGGAACAGATTTAACATAGGGTAAAAACTGTTACATTTTATTACAATTCCGTTTCCAGCTTCATAGATAATATTAGTAAGAAATATGAGCAATTTTGTATTTTTGCTTCTTAATAACCGATAAGTGTACCAACTATATTTTGTGAGCAGGGATGCTGTGCAGGCATTGGGGTGACAGCAAACTCTTGTAGGGGGTGGCCGACCCTGCAACATCTCTGATGCCCCGTGAGTGTTGGTGAGGGTCCCCGTAGCCAGGGGCTCTCTTCAGGAACCAGCATATGGGCATTGACCTCTGGAGACCTCTTTTTCGGCTGCAGGAATTTTTTCAGATATTGAGATTGAAAAATCACTCCAGCTGGGAATAATTAGGGGAAAAAAAGAAAAGGAAAAGGGTTTGGAGTAGAGTAGAAGAGTAGGACTTAAGATCACGGAGCCTGAGTGCTTGGCAGCGGGGCCTCGGGAGAGAGGGGAGCAGAGGTGGGGAGGGGCCTGGCTCCGGAACCAGCTCCTGTAATTGTCCCTGCACGCAAGCCACATAGCTTTAAATTGGCCTGGGCCACCTCTCTGGGCTGGATATCACCCTGGGCAGAACCGTGGTATCTGTAAAGTAAAATGACTTCACAACTATTGCACAGAGCTGCAGGTGTAAGAGAGCCTAAGCCTGTCTCAGAGTGCAGGGGACAAGCGGAAAGGAATGGCAAAATTTCCACTGACAATTGAAATTTTGTTAAATAGCCTGCTACAGTTGTTTGCATCACTTGAATGAATGCAGGCATATTTCTGTGGGCATTTATAGGTTCACTGAACCCCACCAGCCACTCTTGCCCCCATCGTAGATGGGCTTTCTCAAGCACAGTGCCCCTCCTGCTTGGGTGGAAAACGCTGCTGGTCCTTGCCTGGGGCCGGGCTGCTGCAGGGCACTGAATCCCCGAGGCATGGCCTGTGAGACACGACAGGAACATCTCTGCTCTTGACTGGGTGCCTCCGTTTCCCCTGCAGTGTAAAAATGCCGGTGACTGAGTTAGAAGCATGCTTCCAAGCTGTCCATGTCCTTGGCATCCAGAAGCGGAGCCTGGAAGCTTTCGAATTTATCCAGAATGCGGTTTACATTCACCTTCAGCAGGTGAGTGTATGTCCTTACACAAGTGGAGGAATTACTGCAGTTTTCCTGGAACTTTCTCACTACAAGTCCATTTGATTTTTCTGTGCTAGGATTCAGTATGGCCTGCTAAAAACTCTGGAGTGAGATCTTGAAACCCTGATGAAGAGCATTATTTATTTCATTTCTCTATATGATACTCTTTTACTTTTAAAATTCAGAATTTTTGGTTGTTTCAAAAATTTTTTGGGGGGGTTGGAGAATCATGTTTACTCTTACCATCTTTGCAACCTGTTGCTTTGTGCCTCTCACCTGTCTTCTGTCACTTGTGAGGCGGTTCCATTTGTGACCCTGTCCGGGTTGTTCATGTTATAAAACATAAAGCCTGTAAAAGTACAGTCCCTTTTCCTCCGAAGACATTCCACAAATACTCCTTTAACCTGGGTGTGGTTTTAAGAAGACAGAATCTTTAGAACATGTCCTTGCAGGTTGCTAGTGCAAAATCCCAAAATCAATAGTCTAGCTCAACATCTAAAATCTTTCTAATTTACCTTGGAATTGTATGGATAAGTGAAGCAGTTTGCTAAGAACTCAGACCAGGTTTAGAATACAGGTTGGTGTAGCTCAGCAGGTCCTCCCAAGCTGATGCTCTGCCAGAGGGCGGGGCCGAGGGGAGAGGGCGGGTCCTGCCCTCCCTGAGGTGACAATTTCATGGCAAAGACTTTCACCTGGTGAAGAACTTGGAGTTTCTTCTAAGAAGAGTGGGTCTTAAAAGAGTCCAAAAAGCGCGGGAGTGGCACAGTCCCATTTGTCTCAAGTAGGGGAGAGCGGCTGTGGGGCCACTTAGGAGACTCGTGAGTCCAGGTGGGCAGTGTTGGTGGCTTCCACTTGAGCTGTGGGACGGTCAGTGTTTAAAAGCGAACATATTGAAGGCATGTTTAGATGGTAAAAAGGAAAGGATGAAGGCTGGCTGTGAATGCAGGATGGAGTAAGGCCCAGGTTTCTGGGTGGATTAATGAGGTAAATGATGGTCCTTCTGTGCTCTGAGGAGGGAAAGCTGCAGAGGGAGTTCTGCGGAAAACTGATGAGTTCAGCTGTGGGTAAAGTGAAAGGTTGTTAGATGTGTGGTCTGGGAGCTCAGGTGAGAGCCAGTAGTGAGTAGGGGGAGGTGAGAGGGACTTTCAAGTAATTTTGTATTGTGAACATACAAATAAGTATGAGTAATGACACATTTAACACCTCTATATTCTGGATTTAAAGCCCAGTAACATTTTGCTATACTGACTGCAGAGGTTCTTAATATTTTTTAATAGAAATAAGTAGAAACAAAATAGTGGAGTTAGTGAGCATCTTAGAGTAGATGTGTGTCCTTGTATGTATTTTTATACCCCATCTGTTTATAACCATAATCTACAAAAAGTTATCTTGCTTAGCATAAGAGTTAAACACAGGGACGTGACACACATTGTTGGGGGTTGAAGCTGATCTTCTCGGGCAAATTATGGACCCTCTCTTTGCCTTAGTTGCATCGTCTGTGACTGCCCCAGGGCCCCTCATCACAGCTGATTTCCTAGAGTAGATGTTGGGAGGGAGGCTGCTGAAGGGAGTAAGAGGTGGCAACTGCTAGGGATATTGAAGAGAGACAAAAACAGATTAAAGCCGATAAACTGAGTACAAATACCCTCTGAATAGAAGGAATCCCGCAGTGTTTTGAGCCGCTTATCATAAGGGAAAGAAAATCACGTGGATCCAAAGCTCTTGAGCATATGAGTATTGTGGGTGGGAGGGTGTCATTATAAAAGTGTTGAGAAAAGGCCTCTTTGTTTTCCTTGACATTACCAGTAAGGATGGGGAGCAGAAGCGAAACCCTCTGCTTCACAGTTGAAGGTGCTGTTTTGTGCGAAACTGACCAAAGTTTGGAAACCAGTCATCAGCGATGCTGGCAAATGAAGAGGCTTCTGGATTGGGTGGGGCACTTGCTGTGACTTCCAGGTGACCTGCTGGCTGGGGGCTGTGTGGCGGGCAGTAGTTTTGCAGGGTAGCCCGGGCATAATCCCTAGCTCTGATGCTGCTGGTCTGATTAACAGACCTGGGCGCACACTGTCCTAATGGGTCAGCTCGGGATGTGGCCCTGCCGTGCTGAGAGCGAGAAGAGGGCTCCCCTGAGGAGGTGTCCCTGCGGAGAGTGGAAACGTACTCCTGCAGGGGAGGAAGAGCCTCTGAGCAGCGGGCCGGATGCACAGGCAAGACCAGCATGAGCACTGATGTTTCCGGGAGCCGGAAGTCATACAGTGGCCCAAACGGCCTTGTTCCTGAGAGACTGGAGGAAATAGATGCTGAAAAGGCAGGCTAGGGTCAGACCCTGTGGTGGGTTATGAGTGACAGGAGAGGATTGTTCAGGCAGGCATGAGACAACCCTGTGGGCGTCCCAGCTGGGGCGTCACGCCGAAGGGAAGAGCAGAGTTATAGACTTTGCCACTTATTAGCTGTGTGACTTTGAGCAATATCACCCCACCTCTCTCTATATATATCTTCATCTGTAAAGTGACACAGTGACAAGGTCGTGTCATCAGAAGTATTAGCTTAGCTCTGATCCTCTTTGTCGACTCCTGTCAGTGCTTCCCTGCAAGGTTCTGCAACGGCTGCTTTTACCCTGAGACGGGAGGGCATAGAGGGACACTGTAATACCCGAGGGCAGGAAGGGGTTGCTTTAAAAGCAGACATGTAACAGCCTGCAGCTGCAGACCTGCAGGCAGTTTGGTTGACGGTCCTTGAGAGGACTTTGGAGGCCTTAGCGTCGTCTTAAGTCTTGTTTCCCCTTGGGGACCGGATTTGCCTTTGGGGATTGATGTTGAAGATTTGAGCTTCTGCAAAGCTGTTTTCAGAGATGTGTATATACGTAAAATATCATATAAAATAAAATGATTTATTTAACGTGTGCGAATTTGTAGCTGTTAGGAACAGCTCTGTTGGCCTGGTCTCCACGGAGGACACCAAGGGTCAGCAGAGCGTGCAGGAGGGCAGGCAGCCTGCAGTGCTTCTGCGGGGTGTTCTCCCCAGCAGGGCGCTCTGCTGAGTTGAGTCTTCTACGAGTTTTGTTGCCAGAGGAGCAGACAGCAAATTAATGAGTTCTAGAGGGATTGTATAATGACAGGAAGAAATAGGAACCCGGAGATTTTCCGGACTAAAACACGCTTTGGTTCCTGATTCAGTGTGTTCCATTACAGAATTGATGAGTTGTGTCTATTCTGGAACGTCATTGAAATAAACGTTCAGCCTATATGTTAAGGGCTTTGTTTTATTTGGCTGGAGGACTCGAGCCGGGATGACAGCCTCTCAGATCACTCTGAGGGACTGCTCCCAAGAGGTAGGGGAGGAGCTAGGATATATAGAAGCTTACAACAAAGACCAGGTAATTGGAACAATAAAATATTGCTTGTTATCTAAAGAAAACCAGATATCTCAAGTTCAAGTATTTACTGCTTTTCTATGTATGGTGAGAAGCAAACATTTGAGTCATTGAATTCATTCCTTTGGCAAGCCCCTGGCTATCTAGGGCCAGTATCCTGTCCTTTCTTACTCTGAGTCTGCTCAGAGGGCACCACTGTGAGTGGCTGAGAGGCCGGGCTGTAGGCATGTACTCGCTGGGGGTTGGCAGCAGCCGCTGATGACTCGGATTCAGCATTCTTTGTTTACTGTCATGGTTGCAGTATTTTCATGCACATTGTAGTATTTTCATTCACAGTGCTCCCACTTGGTCCTAAATTTGACCAATATTTTGAGAGACATTTCATGACCAATTTTGTCCCACGGTGCTAGGATGGCTCATTCCTAGTTCAGGTGAAGAATCTTCTAAGTTGCCATTCAAGGTGTAAGTTTTTTTTTGTCAGGCCCTGTTGATACTAAAAGTTCTCTGGATCACCTGTCTTACTAGTCTATTATGATACAGAAAGTGTTTACCCATCTTTGCTCATTCCCATACCTAGAATCACACTATTATATTTATTTTATTCAGGGTTATAAATTTTATCTGTTTCTTCAAGATGTTTAGCCATCATCAATCTTGTGGGCCTAGTTACACATTGGGAAATGTAACAGACAACAATTTTATAAAATAGACAGGATATAAGTAATACAGCTAGTAACGTTAATAAAGTCACGAGTAAGAATTTAATAGTCGAGAAGTTGTATTTTTGGGTTAAAATTTTGCTTGTGTTTCTGAGTTTGATCCTATGAGAAAGTTCATATTTATGGTCAGGGTCAGAGCAGGTATTAATTGGCCAGTTGAAATCTCCCACCTTGTAAGATCAACAGTGGCCTAAACAGAACTATAAATTCTTTTTAGAATAACGTTTCTGAGGGCTATCTAATTAGAGCCTTGGAGTAGGGAAACCCACCAAGGTAACACAGAAGTACTAGACATAGGTAATTTATCATAAACTTAACAAGTGGAGTAGATCATAATCAAAGGTTGGAGAAATTATCAAAGTAATTGGTATACAGTCCTGGTCCGGTGTCTTGGGTCAGCTATCTAGCTCAGATGTCGTCTTCTTCTCATCCTGGTCTGGTAGCTTTTTCTCCATTTGGGCATTGTTTTAAGGTGAGCAGCACTCGTTAGGCCAGTGCACTGCAGGGGATGTTTCAGATAGGAAATGAACCCGAGACTCCGTTTCCTTCAGCTTTGGTGTGTATGGTCTGGTAAAGAGTACCTGAAAAAGGGTCCTTCCATTCAGGTTGGAGACAGTTCTTTAAGTCATGCCTGTTGCAGTATGTATAATCCCCTGGCTGCAGGTCATGGGGCATTGGAACTTTACCCAAGGATAGATTTCTGAGCTTCAGAAACAAACCTAGAGTATCCTTTTCATAATTCAATTAAACCGTACAGTAATGTGACATAACAGCAAGGAATGATCTGGGAAGTGTCTTAGTAAATATGGACCTCAATTAACAAAACTAGAATTTAATATCCACTAAAATATAATTTATTTTCTCTCTTAAGTTACCCTCAGTTTTCTCAAATATAGCCAAATCAAGATTAATTTTTTACAAGTTAAGTCTGATTATTTGATCATATAGGCTTTTTTAAATTGGCTGTGTTGGAAGTTTTAATACGGAGTCTCAGGGTAGAATGTTAAGGTTTGCTAAGGCCAAGAAAGACACGTCAAGGCTTTTCATGGGTTTCTGCCTTACAGATTTAGGTAAATTCTTTTCTCTTTAAAATCCTTAAAATATCTTTATACTCCTATATCTGTTAGGAGATGATCTCCCTAATTTGTTTGATAGAGCCACTGGGGACCTAAGTGTTTTTAGTCTCTTGAGGGATCAGATAGAGAGAAAAGATAAGTGTTCCAAGTGTGATTACATAGGTATAATTTATCAAATTGCTGTGAACCATAACTAGCTTAAGGAGAAGAGATTCTTTACGTCTGGGAAACAGGTTAAAAGCCAGTAGTATTTCAAACAATATCAAAAATTATAACCATATTCAGCAGGTTAATCAGTCCCATGTAACTAATTCTTTTAATGAGAGTTTTCATTAGAACTTTAAAATGTCTTACCCAGTTTAGTTCAGTGCTATAGTGTGAAATTTATTAGGAATCAGTAAATCTCCTTGAAGAGAAATCATTTTGCAAAACCATCAGAAGAAAACAATTAACTGTCTATAAATGACAAAAGATTTAAAAGCATGGTTAAACACCGTTACACTATAATCAATAAAGAAATCTGTTCACTATACCCATAATTATCACTGGTAACATTTCAGATATACCAGAATTTTAGGGAGTCCATATAATTTCTACAATATCTATATTAATAATATTGTCTCATTCAATATAACCTTAGAAGTTTTATGATTCATTTGACAATTCCATGTTATTTAAAATGCCAGATGAAACTTTATAGTTAAAAATCTCTCTTTGGGATGTTTCAGGGGCCTTCTGTAGCATCCCAAACTTAACTGGAGATTAAAAGAATTTTAATTAATTAAATTAATTTTTATTTAATTAATTAGAATTTTATATTTGGGGAGCTTTTTGAAAGATTTCAGAACACTTGATCAGATAAACATATAGATCACTGTAAAGTAGTACTAATTCATTAACAAGAAAATACGTCAAAGGTAAAGGCAGAACAGATCAGCTAAGTGGTATAAGAAGTTTTACAATCTGTTACTGAAGGAGGATTAACATTTTAAGAAAATTTTTTCCTCTTAACAGAGAGAAAAACAATTCTAATCTTGTACCAGCTTACTTCTAAGATTCATTTACGTTGCCCAATTTGATTCTAAACTTAGCCAATTCTGACCATGTACAAAACTCTTCCCTCAGGGTTCCTTTTCCACAAGCCTTCCACAGCTTTCTATACTTATATTAGTGTGTCCCTTATTTTTCTTCTATTCAGAAGTAACCAGGTTCAGGAGAAAGTCACTATTTTTCATTAACAAAATATAACTCCATTCTTATATCTTCCTTTACGCATTTATATTACTTTCCTAGGATACTGAGATCATTCCCTTACTAATAGAGACTATTTCAGTGTGGCACCAACCATTTATTAATATTTCTATATACCTTTAGTTTCACTGTAAGAGGAAGTTAAATGTTAAGTAATTCGTATTTCAATGTTATTTTATCTGAAAATGGCATAGCTATTTAATAAAATCTTGTCATTTAACTTAATTTAGCACAACACTAGAATTTAAAGATACCAAACACTTAGAGATTATCTTAAACATACATTTTAAACATATATTTTAAATATTTACCCAAAGCTCTCATCTCATTTGCATTTAATTTACTTAAAATTTTACCACAGCACATTACTTTTATTTTTTTTTTGACAAATCTGCAACAGATATAACAGGATCTTATTTGACTTTCATTAAACCTAGGTACAGTAAAGGTATTATACATAATATTGATGACTTTAAAGATGTCTATATTAATTAGAACATACTTAAACTAAACAATATCAAATATTATCTTAATATTGAATATTTTCCATTTCACATGACGCTGAAAGTCAATTTGTTCAGTTGTTATTTTAAAAATACTTAATGTTTAAGCTCTTATATTTTTACGTCAATTAAGCAGAGCTCTATGACTTTGAATTTTTTTTCTTTAGCAGTAGAAATATCTCACTTCTATAATGTGTACACAGGCTTATAATCAGAAAAAAGCTAGAGATCTCATAGCTTCACTTTAAAACTTACTTATAAGATAGGTATAATAATAGTTGGAGTAAGCTGAATTTGCTTGTTCAAATCATTAAGGCTTACTATTTATGAAACAGACAGTTAAAATTTCTTCACAATGTCTGAAGGACCCTTCAGAGTTCTGAGTTCTAATATGCCAAAAATTTCTTGGCCTTAAGGTTTATTTCGTTGAGCTAATTAGACTCAGTCCTAGGTCACTGTTTGTTGTATTTATATTTCTGATGTGCAAGACAAAGACACTGTCTTCCAGGTCCCCAGAGAACTGCTCTCTCACCCAGGCCGTATTTTATCTCCTTAAATGGCATTTTTGTATCAGTGAGAAGAGCTGTAAACAAAGAATTCCATGTTTTAAAACTTTAAGGCTTACTTAAATATGTCTTCCAAAACTTGCATAAGGCATTTAGTAAGATCTCTTTTCCTTGTGTTATAAGTTAAACCCAGGGTAAACCTGTATTTTTTTATTAGCCACTCAAATTAGTTTTTAGTTTTACATTATATTGGACGGCTTATGTAACTATATTGGTTTATTTTAATTTGTTCAATTAATATTTTCAGAGGGACAGATATGTGCCTAGCCTTATAATACCAAGAAGGGGAAGTGTTTTTCCTCTTAAACATATGTATCCCACAACACAAGCAAAAGTTTTGTATAAAGACCACTTAAATATACCAATTTCACAAACTTTTATCTCAATTTTATTAAATCTTATACCTTTAATTTTTATATTTATTAAGTTTAATCAATAATTCTTATTTCTAGAAGGAGTGCCAGAAACCTTTTTTTGTGTGTGTGTGCATTGTATATAATTTTATAGAAGTCTCTAGGATGCCCAAGATTCAGCCAAAGAGCTTAGGCACTTCTCAGTTTTTAATTTCATTAATTGGTCTGTTATCCCAATTATTGATCAAGTATTTCAGTCTATATATACATATATTTCAAACTGTGGTAAGTAAAATGGGCTTGTTTGAACTTTAATCTTGGGGGGGAGTAGGTGAACTCTTTGGCCCTTTTTTTTTTAACTTTACGTTGTGTAGTATCAAAACCCTGTATGTAAATCCAAAAATGTCCATTTTATTTATTTGATTCAAAATAACCATATAAAAATATTTATCCTTTTGGGATAAGCCACTTATTTTTTTTCGACATTTTTACAATCATTTTTCCAGTTATTCAACCTAATTAACATTAATTATTCTAAGTTTTTATTAGCATATCTAGAAACATTTATCAGAAAGGAAAACACAAACGTAGCTTTTCAAACCAGTTTTATTTTTTTTAACTAAGTTCTTAGGTTAACCATTAGATATATTTTTCTACATTTAAACTTGATTTTAATAGAAACCATAAAACAACTGTTTATAATGAGATCTCTTTAAACTTTCACCAATTAAAAAGTTTTTCCAAATTAAAAAATCCATCATATGGCCGTCAATTTATATACAAATATAATTATATATACTGATTTTAAACCAATAAGATGAAGAGGCACTTCCACATGAGAGTCGGGGTGTTGCCTAAATAAAATTCAAAGGTTTACTCTCCAAAAGCTAAAAGCCTTTGTGTTCCAGGCTGATGCAGCCAAGTTTAAGATGGCAAAATATCTGAAAATTGGTACAATCAAAGAATTGCTTAGAATCCCAATTTATTTGCGTGGCCACCATATGTACACAATACTTGAAACTTTTGTATGGTGGAGTCCAAGGTTTCCTTTAAAAAATAAACTAAACATACATATACATACATACACACATTTAAAACACCCAGAGAAAGATAAAACATTTACATTTCAAGGACACAGGAAGAGAAATCCAAGTTACCCCTAAAGGGGATTTTGTTTTTATAAGTTCAGAATTCCAAAAAATGTTTTTATCAGGCCTGGTTAGTTATTTTCAGGGTGAGTTTTTTTTTTTTCTTATTCCCAATTAATGTTGTAAATTTTGTATGTACATAAACCTGGCTGGGGTAATAGTTGGAGACTGGCAATCTGTCATTTCTTTTTCTTTTCTTTTCTGTTCTTTATTTTTTTTTTTGAAAGTTCTATTCCCCATTGTAAGGTCGGGTTCTCAGAATAAATTTGCTAGTAAGATTTCCCACAGGGACAACTCTGTGTCATGAAGTCTTTGTGTCTACCACTCCTGGAAGATTCTCTGTCACCCGAGAAAGCTGTTACCAGCCAGGAGGCTGGTCCGAATTTTGGAGTTGAAAGTTTCCTCATAAGAGTTTTACTTTTATCCTGAAAAATTCAATGGAGGTAACCAAATTGAGGAAAATATTAGACCAGACTCTTACCTAACCACTCAGTCCTGAACCCAGTGTCTTTCAACTTGGACTCACTCAGGATGTCTCCACTGGGTGAGTATTTTCCTCATATGTTTCCACCAGCCCCACTTTGGACATATCCTCAAGGTGGATATTTCCTGTTATCTTTCAACCAGGCCCCACTCAATATGTCTCCACTAGGTGGGTAATTCACCTCAGTTTCTTTCAACTGGAGGGCCACGTACCTGGATACACCGCCAGATAAAACTTAGGATCATCAACCAATATGTGAGATCCGAGAACCTAGAGAGACTCACCCAAATTCATCTGGACTCCCCGAGGAGGTGGATGGGCACAAAGGGCCACTGCTGGTACCAAGGCTCCGGTTACTTGGAGAGTTCAGGTGGAGAGAAATCTGCTGTGGTGCTTCATGGTGTCCAAAACTGTTGACTGAAATACATGTGCAGCCTAAAAGTTAAGAGTTATGTTTCATTTGGCGGGAGGACTCGAGCCAGGATGACAGCCTGTCAGAACTCTCTGAGGGACTGCTCCCAAGAGGTTGAGGCAGAGCTACGATATATAGGAGCTTTACAACAAAGACCAGGTTGTTGGAACAATAAAAGATTGCTTGTTATCTAAAGAAAGCCAGGTATCTCAAGTTCAAGAATTTAGTACTTTTGTATGTGTGAGAGGAAGCAAATATTTGGACTCACTGAATTCATTTTTTAGACAAGCACCTAGCTATCTCGGTCCAGTAGCCTGTCCTTTCTTATTCTGAGTCTGCTCAGATGACACCATTGTGAGTTGCTGTAGCAGCTGAGCTGCAGGCCTGTCCTAGCTGGGGGGTGGCGGCAGCCTTTAATGACTTGGTTTCAGTATTCTTTGTTTACTGTCATGGTTGCAGTATTCTCATTCACATTGTAGTATTTTCGTTCACAGACTGATTATGGATAATCTGCAACCTTGGAAAGCAACCGAGATGGAATTACTGCAGGTACCTTCTGCTTTAATAAGCCGTGTGCAAACATAAACAGGGAGGAAACATACACTTGGATTTGGAGGTGTAGGAAAGGGATCCTGCACATTGCAGGAGAACGCAATGCAGAATTCCTTACATCCACCTTTCTTTACTGTAGTGGTTTCTGAGAACAGTTTATGGTAATTAACCAACATTGACAAACTGCACAAATTGCATTTAAGAGCTGGCCGGCTGAAACTTGTGTATTGGAGAGGTGGAATTCAAAGGCAAGTGGTCAGGTGGATTGGAGAGAGATGGAGCCAAGGCCTGGGCCCAGATTCCGGTTTAAATTGCCATTTCTTCACCATAGGGCCTTGGAATAGAATTCAAAATCTCTTAACCTGTTGGTGAATCTGTGAAATGGGCATAATATTCGTTTCACCCTGGGATTGTTGTAAGATCTAAAGAGTATTATAGCACACATGAAGCACTTAACCCACTGGCACTTAGCAGTGTTCACTGTGTGGGGCCGCCCCGCTTAGCATGTGTCAGAGCCGTAAAGGCAGCATTTGTCTGTTGAGGATGCACTTGCAGCCCCTTGGCTAGGTTATGAATTTGGTGATTTCCTATAATCCTTGTAATTCTATGTGCCATGGACAGTTATTTTCATGGACAGATGAGGAATCTCATGGTAAAAAGACTGTATAATTTGCCCAAAATCAGACCATAATTTTGGGTGCAGAGGCCTCGGTTCAGCATGGGCCCCTGGGCCTTCTGCCCTCTCTGTTCAGCACCAGAGCCAGATATGGAGTCGGCTGTTTCCCTGCCCAGAGTATCCGGCAGGCCGCAAGACACATCTGGCCCTGTGCTGCTTGAGCAAAAACTCCGAAGGAGAGACAGTTACAAAAGGGATAAACATAAAAACAGATGACAGTAAATTGTGATCAGCTCTGAGAAGGAAAGGAACATGTCTCGCCGTGCAGAGCTGGGAGCTTTCCCGTCTGGGCTGCTCTGGGGGTGTTCATCTCAGCTAAACAAGTTCTGCTGCTGCACCAAGGCAGGAAGGCAGGGCGCGTGTGGCCAGGTAGCAGGGCCTCGTTGATCTTACTCATTCCCCATTAAGCGACAGTTGTCTCGGGCACTTAACTAATAAACAGATGTTGGCCATAATCATCACGCACTTTGCTTGGTAGTTTTATTGGCCCCAGCATTGAGATGAGGTCATTGAAGCTGGGGAGTTTGCTGCATGCCCGTGATTACCTTGCAAATACCCCGACTGTTCTTTCAATCTAGACTGGTGTGGCTGTCATGTCCCAGCCCTGTGAATGGCATCGTGTAGCTTCTCCCAAGTGGCCCAAATGACTGACATTGATATGCTTAATTCGTTGGAAATAGTATGTGACAATAATAGAAAAAGGTAGTAAGAAATTGTTTGGAAAACTGGAAAAAACCTTTTCATCCCCAGCTGGGGGAGCGTAACCTGTATCACTCACCCTACTCACTGCCTGTCACCTCCTCCCCGCCGACTCCGTGTTCATAAGCCACACTGAGTCTTGGGAGAACATTTTGCCTCATGACACTTTTGACTAGGACCTGCAACTTCTTTGTCCCTGGTTAACTCTCTCTTCAAAGCCATTCAACTTTTTTGCAGGCTCCTCCACTCAGATGTAAGAATAGCCTCTTTAAACTTCTTGATGCAGCTCCTTAATGAAGATCTTGTGATGGAAACCTAGCCAAAACTGGGATGTATGCATATAGTGACTGCAAACTCAGCACTTTGTTAGTTCAGAATCAGAGGGGTGAGTGACTCAGGAAATGCTTTTTTAAGGTAACAAGGGGAAAGTGAAAGGACGCTTGCTGTGTGAGAAAGAAACATCTCAATCACAGCCAGTAAGGCACCTGTGTTCAGGATGGGGTGTGGCGAGTGCAGAGTTCTCACAAAGAAAATAGTGGTGTGATGGGAGCGAGGACAGTTGGGTACTTTATTGGGGAGGAAAAAAGTGGGCTGAACATTTCCTTGTTGAACAAGAGGATTGTGACATGATGTGCTTGTATTTTGGAGAGAAGGGTTTTGTGGGGACAAGCCTAGGAGTACGCTGTATGTCTGGGGAGTCAGCACAACAGAGAAACACAGAGAACCGGGCAGACCCCAAGACCCATGCTGGGGGAGAGACTGCCCACCAATTGGAGACCTGGAGGCTGCTTCTGTCCCTTAGCTGTGGCCTCAGACCTCCCTTCACAGCCCAGTCCTGTTGATACAAGAATAAAAAACGTTGGGCATGAGAAGGGCTGTGTCCCAGGCTTTCATTGAGCCCCTGGGATGTGCCCCACCAGATTTTGTTCCTTAACTTCATGCAGTAAAGAATTCAAGAGCAAGCCAGTGTTGAGTAAAAGTAGATTTATTCAGAGAGATACATTGATAGGCAAGAGAAACTTCACGAGGTGTGGGGGTTTGATGCTCATATTAGAAGTAGGTACACACTCCACACATTGTGGGCCTTCCCCAAAGAGGGAGAGAGAGTGGTGACCGCGAGGTGGCGCTGTGTTGCTTGTTTTCTTGGGCTTGGTGGTTTCATATGCTAATAAGTAGAAGGACCAGCCTTAGGGCAAGGGGCTAGGATTCCCAGGGAGTTGGCCATTTCCCACCCTTTGACCTTTTGTGGCTAGCTTTGGGACTGCCATGTTGCCTGGGGCATGTTATTCACCAAGTTACTATTACAATGGATGTTTACTGAAGCTCAAGATCTGCTAGAAGTTAAATCTCTTCATCCTGAGCCTCAAGGCCTATTGGGGTTTGAATCCTTTAACATTTTGATGTTAATTGCTGTGGCCTTCCTTGAATGGCTGTGCTCTTCCCCCTTCCATCCTGTCTCACTGTGATGACACAGAGACAGCAAAGGTCGGGCCCTACCTGTGCTCCTGCATTTAAAGGTGGGAGGTGTGAGGTGGGCTTATGATGACCCTGAATGGTAAGAAAAATGTTTCAGATTTTCCTACGTGAGACATGGGGACCTGACAGCAACCTCCGCAGATTTATCTCACGGGCATTATCGCTTGTGTTGTTATAGAAACAACAGGCAAGCCAAGAAACAAGTATAACTCACAAGGTTGTAGTACTGAGATTTATTTCGCTGGCACGCTCAGAGGGGCTTCATTTCCAAAGCTCTGAGCACCTCCAAGACGTGCACATGAGGTTTTATAGGGTTAATTACAAGTATGGGGCTATTAGCCAATAAGGCTCAAACAACAAAAATCAAGGAATCAGTACACTGAAGCTTATCATTTGGGAACAGATCCCGTTACTGACAATTGTTGTCCTTGGATTTACGTGTTAGCTTATTAGCCCATTAAACTGACACTAAACTTCAGGTTTACCAGGTAGCTCAGCAAAACTTAGATCAGTAAACCGACACTTATCACACTTAGATTTGTGACTTAGCTTGTTAGCCCAGCTGGGGTTTTCCTTCACAGTGTCACTTATATTTTTTATTTTTCTTTTTATCTTTTTTTAAGTATTTAACCCAAATTTAATATCAGGGTTTTTTGGGAAAGAAATTTCTCTTTATCTTTTCTTTGGGGTTCTTTTGGGGGGGAGGTAATTAGATGTATTTATCTGTTAGTGGAGGCCCTGGGGCTTGAACCCAGGACCCCGTGCACGCTAAGCACATGCTCTACCACCCGCCCATTCATCATTTTCTTTTTGCTTTAGCTGCCAAGAATCTTACAGCTGAATTTGTAGTCGGCCTTTAACACTTGCCCTGACTTCATGGAATCCATTTTTATGAGTTTATCTCCCCCTGGTTTCATTTAAGTATTGAATCTCCTTTTTCTCTTCACTCTCCGTTTTGCATTTTTGTTGTTATGGTTGTTAAGCTGTGTTTAACAGAATTGTTTAAATTCTCTTTTAGCAAGAGGCTGAATGTAAATAAATATGTAAGCAAACAGCACAATTAAATGCTTTTATACATTCTGAGCTGTTTAGTAGTAACTTAAAAACCGAATTGAATATTAAAGTGATAGCATTTTAAAAATATTTTTTAATTTTTCATAAAAATATAGCTGATTTAAAATATGATATTAGTTTCAGGTGTACAATAGATGCTCCATTTATAGTTACTGTAAAACATTGTCTGTATTCCCTGTGTTGTAAGATACATCCCTCTAGCGTGTTTACATTACATGTTGCAGTTTGTATAAGAAAGTTGGGTAACGCAGAGTCTGGAACGTGGCTGTGTATGACTCAGGTTCACGCTCACCCTGCCTGGCAGAGCTCAGGCCTTCACTCCTTTCTGCAGGGGAGCGAGTGGAGGCAGCTCTCATCAGCGCTGTCACCACCCTCTGAGTGGCAGTGACAGCAGTGACTGTGTGTGGACGTGCAAATTGTTTTTCCAAGAGCTTTATATGCGTTTCTGCATTTAATAATTAAAGCCCTCCTGTGAGGAAGCGTTTTAAGTTTTTAATGCATAATTCATTTTATTTTGATATTGATAGATTTCAAACCTCTGGAAAATTTACAGGAGTAGTACAATAAACGCTTAGATACAGTTCACTTTAAAGGGCACTAATTGGCTTTTTGTGTCTGGCTTATTTTAGCATAAAATTTCAAGGTTCATCCATAATTGTAGCCTGAATCAGTACTTTATTCTTTTTGCTTGATAATATCCTTTTCCTTTTTTTTTCGTTTTTGGTCTATTTAAAAATATTTTCATTGAAGTCTTGTTAGTTTATAATTTTGTGTTAGTTTCTTGTGTACAGCACAACACTTCAGCTAAATAGGAACCTACCTGTATTCATTTTCATCCTCTTTTGAAACATAAGTTACTATAAGATATTAAATATATTCTCCTGTGCTATACAGTATAAACTTGCTGTTTATTCTTTACATACTCAGTATCTGCAAATCTTGAACTCCCAGTTTATTCCTTCCCACACCCTCTCCCCACTGGTAACCATAGTTTGGTTTCTATGTCTCTGTGTCTGTTTCTGTTCTGTAGATAAGTTTATTTTTTTGTTTCTTTCTATTTTTTTTTTTAGAGTCCACATGTGAGCAATCTCATATGGTATTTTCCTTTCTCTTTCTGGCTTACTTCACTTAGAATGACATTCTCCATGTCCATTGATGTTGCTGCCAATGTCATTATTTTATTATTATTTTATGGCTGAATAGTAGTCTATTGGACAAATATGCTACAACCTTTTTATCCAGTCATCTCTCAGTGGACATTTCGGTTGCTTCCATGTCTTGATATTGTAAATAGTGCTGCTGTGTACATTGGGTTGTAGGTGTCTTTTTCTATTAGGGTTCCTTCTGGATATATGCCCAGGAGTGGGATTGCTGGGTCATCTGGGAGGTCAATTTTATGTCTTTAGAGGAACATCTATACACTTTTCCACAATGGCTCCACCAAACTGTATCCCCACCACAGTGTAGGTGTGTTCCCAATTCTCCGCAGACTTTCCAGTATTTATTGTCATTTAACTTCTGAATGATGGCTATTCTGACTGGTGAGAGGTGATACTTGATTGCAGTTTTGATTTGCATTTCTCTGATAATGATATTGAATATTTTTTCATGTGGCTACTGGCCATTTGTACGTCTTCATTGGAGAAATGTTTCTTTAGGACTTCTGCCAATATTTGAATTGAATTGTTTGTTTTCTTTCTTAATAAGTGTAAAAGCTGTTTACATATTCTGGGAATTAAGCCCCTAGCAGTTTCATTTATTGTAAATATTTTCTCCCATTCCATAGGTTGGTTGTCTTTTTGTTTTGCTTACTGTTTCCATAGCTGTGCAAAAGCTTGTAAGTTTAATTAGATCCCTCTTGTATATTTTTGGTTGTTTTTCTATTGCTTGAGTAGACTGCTCTAGGAAAACATTGCTGAGATGTATGTCAGATGTTTTGCCTATGGTTGCTTCTAAGAGGTTTATAGTGTCTTGTCTACATGTTTAAGTCTTTAACACATTTTGTATTCATTTTTGTATATTCTGTGAGGGAGTAGTCTAACTTCAATGATTTACATGCAGCTGTTAAGTTTTCCCTACACCATTTGCTGAAGAGGCTGTCTTTACTCCATTGTATGTTGTCACCTCCTTTGTCAAAGTTTCAATGACCAAAAGTTTGTGGGCCTATTCTTGGTAATTTTGTTTATCCGTTCATTGATGGATGGATATTGTTAGTAACTTTTGGCTACTCTGAATGATACTGCTATGAATATTGATGTGAAATTTTTTATGAGAATATGTTTTCATTCTGTTGGCTGTACATTTGCCCCGCCATATCTGTAGTTTCCACTACATGAATCCAGATGGTTGATTGTAAAGGGACTCGAACATCCTTGGATTATGGTATCCAGGGTGTGGGGTTCCTGAAACCAACCCCCCAAGGATATTGAGAGATGACTCTATATGTAGGAGTGGAATTGCTGAGACATATAACTCTAAGCTTTTGAGGAAATACCAGACTTCTCCAAAGAAGCTGCAACATTGTTCCTTTCCCCTGGCCACATATGAGGTTTCTCTGCCTCCTGAACGACATTTGTTATTGTCCATGTTTTGGTTATAACCATCCTAGTGGGTGTAAAATGAGATCTCATTTTGTTTTTGACTTCCCTAGTGATGCTGAGCATCTTTTCATATGGTTATTGGCCATTTGTATATCTATTTAAATTCGTGGTAAATTTAAAAATTGGGTGTATTTTTTTGTATTGTTCAGTTGTAAGCATTCGTTATATATCCTGGATACTACTCTCTTATTAGATACATGCTTTGCAAAATTTTTCTTCTATTCTGCACATTGTCTTTAACTATATTTTTTTTAAACATTAAAACAATTTCTTTACAAGGGAGGTAGTTAGATGTAAAGTTTTATTTTATTTTTTTGCAAAGCACGCACTCTCTGACTTGAGATACCCTTTTCCCCTGTCATTTCACTTTCTTGATGATGTCCTTTGTAAGAAAAAGGTTTTAGTTTTGATGAAGTCCAGTTTATCTGCTTTTTCCTTCTATCACTTGTGCTCTTGGTTTTGTATCTAGGAAACCAAAGCCTATCCTAGGCCCACAAAGATTTATACTGTGTCTTCTTTTAGAAAGTTTATAGGTTTAATTTTTACATTTCTGTCTGTGATCTATTTTCAATTAATTTTATTTGTTATATAAAATATGGGTGTTCAGATTCCAGATTGATTCTTTTGCCTGCAGATACCCAGCTGTCCCTGAACCATTAGTTGAATAGACTATTCTTTCAAGGGAGTGTTTTTGGCCCCCTAGTGGAAAAGTGTCTGTAAATGTAAGTTTTTCCCCGTGGGTTTTTATTGTGTCTTTTAGATTTATTTATCCAAACTTATGCCAGTATCATACTGACTTAGTACTATAGCATTTTAGTACACTTTAAAGTGAGTCCTCCAACTTTACTCTTCTTTTTCAAGGTTGTTTTTGCTGTCCTGGGCCCCTTGCACGTCCATGTGAATTTTGGGATCAGTTTTTCAATTTTGCATAGAAGTCAGCTGGAATTTTGATAGGGATTCCACTGAATATATAGTTCACTTTGAGGATTCTTAACATTTTTAATAATATTGTCAATCATTCCATGAAAATGGGATGCCTTCCATATATGTAGATCTTTTAAAATTTATTCTGGTGATACTTCAAAAAGTTCAATGTACAAATCTTGTAAATTTTTGTTAAATGTATCTCTCACTTTATTTTTAATGCTGTTGTAAATGGAAACGCTGAATTTCTTATGGGTGGGACTATGTATCAATCTTCTTATTTGTAGAATTCCTTCACAACAAATACCCTTGGTATATATTTGCTACATAAATCTATCCACAACTATTCCCTGCCCCGTGTTATAAGAAACCAAGACCCAAGGTAAGCTACTTGAAAACACCTATGTGGAAGTGAGAAATGAGACCCTTGGGTGGGTCTTTGTGCAGATGATACTGAGAGCTTATTCTGAATGGCTTCTTCTTAATTACTTTTAAACAACCCTTTCAGTGTATTTAGTCAGATACATTAAGATTATGCCCTTTTGATGTGTGGAGTAGCTAAGACTATAATTTTCAAATAAATTCTAGTGAGAGTGTTGTACTTGAAACCTAATTTGCATCAATCTTTGAAGATTTATGTTTCAGGAGCTTTGACTAAAGAACAACTGTCTTTATTCTATAATGAGAACTAAATGCTCAAGCAACATGTAAGAGTTTGAGCAAACTGCCCCCGCCCCGTAGTGCTGGGTGGCTGCAGCTGTAACTGGAGTCAGCACTTACCTCTCCCAGTATGCTTGTGCTGATCTGCTCAAAGTGGTTCGTCCAACAGTTTGTCAGTACTCTGTTGGACAAAGTCATAAAACATTGATTGAAGGTTGCTAGAATGCAATATATTCTTATTAATATTAAGTAAGCACATATTGAATGCTTACTGTATGATGGAATTGCCCCTCAGCCTCACATGAATATTATTTCTCTTGAAACCTCACATATTTCCTTGTTATTCTCACTTTACAGATAAGGAGACTGAGAATTATGTCTTCTCTCTTTTGGGGTAGCTCATTATTAATGATGGGCAGTTGTAAGGAAAAGATATTGATTCATCATGAGAAAACATTTTTGTGAGAGTCAGCAATGAAGAAGATGAACACTGAAGAAGGTGATCATTGTTCGAGTGAGACAAGCCCTGGGTTGTGCGGAGTCAGCATCCCTGTCCTAGACACGGCACGTGTAGAGCTGCGTGGTGGGTGAGGCGGCGCGGCCGTGCAGGGAAAGCGGATGCTGGGGCCTTAGGCTGTGCTCAGGCCTGGTTGGGCTTTCTCCTAAGGGGAGTGAACCATCATTGACAGATTTTAAGTAGGAGAGTGGGGTGCTCTCATAGTTCATATTTGTCTTCTAGAATGTTTGGAAACATTTAGAAGGCTTGGCAGGAGATGATGTGATGAGTCAGAGTAGGGTGGCTGCGAGGTGTAGCAGTGTTCAATTTTCAAGTGGTTTTCAGGCCCAGGCTTGTGGCTTAGTAGCCGTGTCAGTTTGAAGGACGCACGCAAGGAAGTGAAACAATTTATCTAATCAATTGAAGCAGTGATGTACCCAATTCCCAGGACTATTGTGGAGATCCAGTGAGATACACTGTGCAGTGTGCAGCGTGGTCTCCAGCAGAGAGTCAGTGCTGAGTGAGTGCCAGTGAGTATCTGGTAGGTCAGTTGAGGGTAGTGGGACTCGGTGTCTGAGGATATCTGGTCCCTGAAGGAGGGGTCCATTCACATCTGTGAGTGATGGGCCTGAGTTGGGAGACGCAGGGAGACCTTACCCTCCGACCAGGGGCCCTGGTAAGGACGGCTATGGGAGGAACACCGTGAAGTCAGCTCTTTGCTTGTGGAGTTGGAGCTGCCTTTGAGACAACTAACTGCAGTGTCACGAGCTTAAAGAGGAGATCTGGGCCCGGGTTGTGCATTTTCCTAAAATCTCAACTCCTAAGGACGCCGAAGTATTGATCACTGAACGTGAAGTCATACTTTAAAGGACAAACGAATAGTAGTATTATCTCTGTCATCAAAGCTCACGTCTATTTATTCATCACTCACTTTGCTAATTGGGTACTTACAGAGCTCACTTCACCGTCCTCCCGTGGGCTCAGGCTCCACAGAAAAGAGCTGGTGAGACTCCCTCTTTTCTAGAATAAGACACATTTAGCTTGTAGACTTCTGTACCTCGCCAGACTTAGGAAATTAGTTTGTTGATTTAATTGTATTTTCTGTTGGCCATGTCCTGACAGGAGAGAAATTTTACCTCATGGTCATGTTTCAATTAGCTGTTACTGAGAATTGCTGATCTGATACATAGTGTATGTATTACATTAACTTTGTAGAGTAGTTATCATTTTTCTGTCTTTGCCCTTTAATTTTGTTTGCCCCTTCAGTGTTCTATTCTTTTGGGGGCCTTATTTTTTTTTAATTAAAAAATGTCTGTTAGCAGTTAAGAAAAAAAAAGCAAAGAAAAAATGCACATGAGAACTAAATTTAGAAAATGTCTAGTGTGTTTTCTGTCTCGGCAATGGAGGGTACTAGAAACTCCTGAAAACCTTCATTACACAAGTTCCTTAAAATGCTGATTGAGAAATAAAACCTTCCTTACTCATCTTTCAAGCTGCACAACTCATTGTCAAGAAAGTGAGGGAAAATTCTCAGAAGCCAAGACAAACGAGAAAGCAGGGTTTCTGAGAGATACGTGAGCGTTAGAAGCCGTGGTGTGCTGGTTGGCTCCTGAACTGATTTTCAGTTGCCTTGACAGGAGGGAAGGATGTGAGCCCCAGACCTCTCACACTAGGAGTTGGATGGGTGATCATATAATGGGCCAAGCCCATCCTGAGAATCTTGCTTTACTAAAGGGTGAAATAGGAAAAAAAAATTCCTCAAGACAAGAAAGTAAGAAAAGTCAATTTTGTTGGAAGAGGGGAAAAATAACAAATCCAAAGTAAGGATATAGTTTAAAGCTGTTCTGGCATGAGAGTGACCACAAACTCCTGGCAGAAAAGCACAGCTACTCCTTGATTGATAAGTTGTATTTTGAATGAATCAGTGAACAGCTATTCCGAAAAAGGCCTCCAGAGTCTTGTGGATCAAGATACTGGACAGCAAACACCTCTCTTCCAAGGTCTCATTCAAATAACCAGAAAGGTTTTAAAGGAGACTAACAATAATCTGAGTTGTATTTATTGACATTACTATATGCTAAGAATTCAGAGGTGACTATGGAGTTGTCTCCTCTTTTATGGACCTTATTTTCTCTTTGGGGAGAAAAATGACATAGTTGGGTATCTTGGTGGAGGGAGGTGTTAGTCTGTTGCAATTAGCCAGGAGAGGAGATTAAGAAAACAGTGAAAGATGGGTGAACTTTTTAGCTGAGGACAGTCTTGTTCACTTGGCTTTTAATTGCAGGCTCAATGAGCTGTCACTGGAGGGACTAGATCTTACGGAGGATGGACTTAGCTCAGGCCTCTTTTGAATGGATAAGTGAACCTGGAAAAAGACAGTCAAATCTGTGCAGACATTAAAGTTCACTTGAACGTGCTGCATCCCTGAGCCAAAGATAGGGCAAATATGCAGCAATTCTTGAGGACAGAAGAGTGGTTTTTAAGGTTCTCCAAGAATGAATCCCATGGAACCGAGATGGCCAGTTGTCAAACTGAGACATTGTTCTTTGGACGGTGTACCCAGCAAGGGTATTGGCCTTTTATATGTTTCCATTTGTCTTTAATACATGTCTGTTGATGAGGACATGGGCAAAATTGTTTGACACCTTGTCGAGGTGATTTTGGATACCTGCCTAGAAGCACGGGCACAGTTGTGGCTGCTTCATACATCTTGCAGCCCATCCCTTTCCCCGGCTCCGTGATCACGGCAGAGTGGTTCCTTGTTGACCTGTCCGTTTCCTCTGTGACATCATAACCCATGAAAAGACCGGAGCATATTAACTTGGCTTTGTTAAAGTCAAAGAAACAGATCAAATATGGAGTCAGATTTGTTCTTTCCTATTTCAGTAGTACCATGGAGATGGCAGTTTGGGCAGCTTTTTGTAGTGTCCTGGAGGCTTTCTCTCTCAGCTTCTGGGTGCCTCTATTGAAAACCCTTCATTGCTGTCTGGCCTGCTGGTAATGTACACTGCCTGTTTTGCCCTGAAGATGTGTTCTGTTTATAAACTCATCTCTACTCCTTGGAAAACAACTCAAGAAAAACTCAGTTGGTTTTCCACCAGCCATGGGCAGGGGTGAGGTAAACCGTGTTATTATTTCATAAAATAATAGTAATAATAGTAATAGTCATAGTAGTAGTACTTGTAGTAATAGTAATAATAATAATAATAATAATAATAATAATTAATAATAATAATAATAATAATAATATTAATAGAAGTCTTAAAACAGGACAGAGCACATTGGAGAGAGTCAAAAAATGCTTTCTGGCTTAAATCAAAAGTGATGACTAGTGATTCCATGGCTGCTGTATTTGCTAAGCTAATTACTCCTTTGCTCCATTACACATTTCTTTTATCTGAAAAAGAAATACAAGGAAATGGTTTAAAAAAAACTCAAACAGAGCACAAAAATACACAAGTGAAAGAAGTTTTCCCTCATCCTCTGTTCTTTCAGCCCTCTCTGGAGATGCCTCTGTTTACTATCCTTTGGGTGCTTTTCCAGATATGCTTTGCACATTCCCACCTATGTATGTAAATTCCTTTAAAATTTTAGTTATTTTTAACTTAAAGGGATTTAAATCCTCAAGTTGCTTCTGGCCGGGTATTATAACAGAACAAACCTGACTCCATATTAGATTTGTTCCTTTGAATTTAGCCCTGTGCTCTGTCACCTAGGCTTCATCTTGCTTGTAAAACAATGTTGCCTAGAGCCTGAAATAAACAGGAGACCCTATTCTGAAGGCTCTGACCTTTAAGGATATATAACACTTTTTCATTCATTAAAAGATAGCAAATTGCAGAATAGAAAATAACGTTTCTTTTGTTGAAGGTTTACAGGGATCTGACCCACGCAGATAGCTGCAAGAAGAAAGGATTCTAACAAGAAGGAATTCCTACACTAAGAAGTTTGCACTAACCAACCACATAGGAAAGGAGCCTGAATTGTGACTTGGGGAGATGGTTTTCCAGGACATTAGTTTGCCATCTAGGTCTACAGAAACTTGCTATTCCATGCCCCAACATCTGGTCTCCCAACTTATTGTCCTGTCCTGCACTGAGGAGAATGAATTTGGACTTGGTAACACTCCTATCTACCTAGAAAGCTGGGCACTGGAGCTGAGTGTTATGGAAATAGGCCAGCCAAGAGAAAAGCACCAATCGGAGTGTTGGAGTACTCAGAATTATTATGCCGGTGGGCTCAGAGGGGCTTCGGCTCCGAAGTTTTGAGTACCTCCAAGATGTGCACATGAGGTTTTAAAGGCTTAATTACAAGTAAGGGGGGATTAGCCAATAAGGCTCAAAGAACAAAAAGCAAGGAATAAGTACACTGGAGCTTATCAATTTGTAACAGATCACATTACTGACACTTGTTGAGCTTGGAATTACGAGTTAGGTTGTTAGGCCAATAAACTGACACTAAACTTCAGATTTACGAGATAGCCCAGCAGAATTTAGATCAGTAAACTGACACTTATCACACTTAGATTTGTGACTTAGCTTGTTAGCCCAGCTGGACTTTTCCTTCACATGAGGACAGCTCTCCCACACCCAGGGAACTACTGTGAGCCCTTGATGTTTCCACTAGGGTGGTGTATGGTTTACCCAGGCGGGATGGGGACTATGCACCAACACTCAGGCAGTCTGCTCTGTCTGGGGCTCTGATCTTGTACCACACCACTCCCCGCCAGCCCAACACCTGGGACAGTGGAGCTAAGGCAGAGATCCTGCCTGCCTGTTTCCCAGCGTGTAAAAGGGGAATATGTACTCTTCCCAAGGTAGTTCTGAGCGACAACACCTGCGGGTGCTTGGTTCTCAGAGCAACAGAAAACCCAGCTCCGCGTGGGGGCAACGGGTGTGATCTCCCTAGGGTTTCTGCAGAAGCATCGGACGGAGGGTTGGATCACGGTGGTAAAATTGAGCTGCGGGGCTTGAAGGGTAACAGAAGGGTACAGAGGCAGGTCTGCCGCCTAGGGGTGCCCCAGAGGTAAAGCTTTTTTTCTCCAACTCCGCTAAGACCCTCCCTTCTCCAGAGCCCTTCCTTCTCTCTGCTCATCCTGTCCATCTGTATCCCTCCAATTTTCCCGTCCTCTCCACCCGCTCCCATCTTCTCCCTCCCTCGCTGTCCCACCTTCTCTCACAGAACCCAGAGAGGATCGCTGGCCCTCCTGCGCATGCGCAGTCAGTGCCAAGTGGTCCGCTGGTTGGGAGCTCCATATCCGAGCCGGGGATCGGGCCCAAAGGCTTCTCAACTACGTCGCCCGGTAGGCCTTTGGTTCCTGCCTGGGGCCGGGGCCTCTGACTGTGGAAGTGCAAGGTCGGGGGCTCCCAGGAAAGGGGTCAGGCGGCTGCGGGAGGGCGGTCCGCCTGTCACAGACCCCAAGGGCGCTAGTCAGCCCGTGTTCAGATGAATTGCTCAGGCCAGACCCCTCTGCCAGCGCCACCTGCCCCGGCGCCCCGGCCACAGTGTCCAGGGCCTGGTGTGCACCTGCCACCTCTCACCCAGCCGGGATCCCCTCAGTCCGCGGCTGGCGTCCCCTTCCCCTCTCCCTCCCGCTAGTCCTCTCCTCCCGGGCTTCCTCTCCTCGTCCGCCGGCCCGTCCCCGCCCCTGGGCGGGCTGTGTCCCGGGCGGGCGGGGTCTGCGGACCCGGCCGGGGGCGGGCGCCTGGGACTGGGGCTGGGGCTGTCCTCCGAGCGAGGCTGCAGCCCGCGTCCCCCTCCCCGCTTTCCCTGCCCCGCGACCCCGGGGCTGCCCTGCTCTCCCTTTCCTGCTGCCTGAGGACCAGCTCTGTGGCGTGGGCGCTGCTACCTGGGCTGAAAGCCTCTGGCTCTAACGCCCAGCTTCTCCTGGTGGAGTTGGGAAAAGGGAGCGTCACTGCTAAGCGAGGTTCTGTCTCCCCCCTCCATGTTTCTGCCTCAGGTAAGTACCTTGAACACTTTCAGGTGTTATGATGGAGGTGCTTGTTGATGTCACGTGTTTTTATAGTGAGAGGAATTGCAGTGGTGAAAGCAGGGCTTGGTTCTGTTAAAAATGTGCTGAAGGCATGAGGCTGTGACATCCTCCTTCCTTCCCTCTCCCAGGGTGAAAGGAGTGATCCTCGATTTTCAAAAGATAGTTACAGTCCCTAACTAGCCCAGCCCAGCTAGTGTGTGTTAACAGGAACAGCACCACCAGAGGCCTTGGAGACCCAGGGATATTGCAGTCCTAAAGTGCTCCTGGCATAGTTTGGCTTGTTTAGGTTTTTTGTTTTTCTTAAATTGTGGGACAGACTAGTGTATAAACTGAAAAATAATTGTCAAGAAATAATTTTCATAGGACAGTTTTATTGTGATATAGTTCATACACCATGAATTCCATCCATTTAAATGGTACAATTCAGCAGCTTTTTGCATAATCACAGTGGTGCATGCATTATTATTCCAGAACGTTTTCATCACTTCAGAAAGAGCAGTGGAAATGAATGACCTATCCACCCCTCCCAAGTGGTGGTTCTAAAGAAATTTCTTGGCTATTCCTGACCATAAATTAACTTGTTATATTCCAAGAAAAATCTGGTAGGAATTCTAACCAGAATTGAAATGAATCTGTCTATCAAAACAGGAAGAATTTATACCTTTATGGCATAAACTTCTTCTACCCATGAATATATCTGGGACCCTATCTTTTCATCTGACCAGAGCTTGGCCCATGTGAAGTCCTCACTACTTTTTGGGCTTGTGAATGATGAGATTCTATACATCGTTAGTTGCAACTGTAGCCTTTCACAGAAGAGAAAAGTAACCTCAGTGAAGCAAGTGACTCTCTGATGGTCAGAAAGAGTGACAGCCAGTGCTGGAGTGATCCAGTGGACTTGGTGTTTGCAGCTAGATTTCTCGACCACCTACAGTTAAGGGGATTAGAGAGTTCTTTTATTTTTTCTTAATGGCATTGCATTTATTTTTACTTATTTTTTAAAATTATTTTTTATTTAAGTGTAGTCAATTTACAATGTTAGTTTCAAGTGTACAGCAGAGATTCAGTTATAAACATATGCATATGTATATATATATATGTTTTAGATTGTTTTTAGTATAAATCACTACAAGAAATTGAATATAGTTCCCTGTGTTATGTAGCAGGTCCTTGTCATTTATTTTATATTTACTAATTTGTATCTGTTAATCCCCCCTTTCCTGCCTGCTAAACACAGTTTGCTTTCTATGTCCATGAGTCCATTACTAGGAGCACCGTTTTTCCTAGTAATATATGCTCTTTTGCTGCTTTCAGTTTCAGTAATTCCATCTTATCTGTGGGCGCTTTTCTTCTGGTGGCCTTAATGTGGTTTGCACACGTGGTAATAGAGATCTGTATTTGGGAGAACCCCAGGCCTCGTGTAGTCCCTGGTACAGAGTGCCCACTGAATTGATGCTTGAACTGGGAAAAAAGCACAGTAAATGTTGGAATTTCCACTATGGTTGAGAATTCTATAACCTCTTTTGACAAACTTAATATTGGCTGCACCCATTCTGGGTAATTTGGTGGAAATTCATGTTATGGTGGTGAAGAGACGGGGCCTTGTATGCTTCTTCTCTTTCTGTTTTCTAACACTCATTCTCCTGGGCCTTCCAGATCCTCCCCTAGAAGTGCCAGGTCTGGCTTGGTGCTGCGCTGAGGCAATATTTGTTAATAAGGCCCTTTCCTCATCTCTTCTGAGCCTCTGGTTCTTTCTCTGCACAATGAGGGCTTAGACTAGATAACTACTTTTCAGTTTCTTTTAAAGCCATGTTTCCTTTGAGAAACAGAAAATGCAAATCTCTCCTCTCAAACCAACCCTTTAGATTTTGAAAAGTCCTCCAAGGAGTGACATAGCTCTTTGTGGAAAATGAATGTGATTGTGATTCCAGGTGACACAGAAAAGACTATTCAGAGATTGATTGCAGGGAGAGGGCAGGAAAGGGGCAGTATGTCACACTTTCTAGTGTGAGCACTGGAGCAGGGGCTTGGATTTAAATTCGGTGTCTGACGTGGCCTCTCTCTAATCTTGTAGAATGTGATAAACTTCTCTACCTCAGTTTCTTGATGTGTCAAGTTGGGGTGATAATATTTTAAGGCTTTTGTGAAACATTATGCACATAAGCCATTTGTGTATGGGTAGAAACAAGACCTGCTAGGGATTCAGGGATTTGTTTAAAAAAAAAAATCTTGTCCATAGCACTCTGTCTGTGTGTATTTAGTAGTTCCTGAAGGGTGAGGGTGAGTCTAAAGTCCATCGTGGGACAGGTGGCCCATGATTCTCTGTGCCCCTGAATGCCCCCTCCTCCCCAGTCCTCTTCCTCAGACCAGGATGAAGTTCCCTAGTAGATTTACTCAGAGGTCTTGTGAAAATGGCTATTCATTTTATTGTTTCACCAAGAAGGGCTGCCATCATGATCTCTGTGGTCAGGTTTTGAAGGGCTGCCATCATGATATCTGGTAAGAATTCTATGGAATTGGGTGTTTCTATTTAATGAAAAGAAAAAAATTACAAATAGAAAATTAGAACAAGGATGGTCACATGGGCTCTTGGAAGTGGACACCATTAGAATTTGGAGGGACTAGTGGGCTCAGTGGGAATGTTAACTGAGTGTATCTCATGGGCTGGGCATTGTCCTATTTGTACTGTGTGTTCCTTATTTGAGACAGTGAGCTCACCTAACCTCGAAAACCTCTTTAAAAAATTAGACTTTTTATTTTGAGATGTAATGTAGATTCCCATGTGGTAGTAAGAGATAGTATGGAGAGGGCCTATGGACTCTTTGCCCAGTTTTCCTTAATGGTTCCATCTTGCAATATTGGGGTACAATTCATTACTGACTCACTAACAATTTGAGGTTTGTGTTATTGCCCTCATTTCTATCCACGATTAAATTGGGGCTTAGAGAAGCACACAGGCCTGCCCAGGTCACCCACATTGTTAGTGCAGAGTCTGGTGAACGTGGGCTTGGGATTTCCAGGAAGTATCATTATGATGGTCTTTGGCAGGGAGCAGCATTCACTTTGCTTGTTTATTCATTCATTCAAAAAACATTTATTGAGTAAATTCTGTGGGTCAGATGCTTTCTTAGGGTTATCTGATTCTTCAGCAGTACTGAGAACCAGGTAATGTTTATATTTTTTAAACTGAGAAAATTAGCTCTGAGAGGTTATAACTCCCCCAAAGGAAGAATAGCTCATAAAGGGGGGATAGTACATTTGTACAGTCACCACTTTCTATGCAGGTGGTACCCTAGGCATTTTACATTTGCAAACATCCGTAATCCAGATATATTCTTGAAAGGCAAGGATTTTTTTTAATTGATGTATAGTCCAGTTTACAATGTTGTGTCAATTGCAAGGTGTTTTTTGACTTTTGAATTAAAAAATACTTTTTCAGGAGGGAAATTAGGTGTATTTATTTGTTTGATTTTTTAAAATGAGGTACTGGGGTTTGAACCCAGGACCTCGTACATGCTAAGCATGTGCTCCACCAATGAACAGTACCCTCTACCCCAAGGCAAGTTTTCTTATCCATTACTATGAAGCTAAGGGGTTCAAATAAATTGAATAGAATTCCAGATCTTTTGATCCTACTGTGGTCCTTTTCTTTATATTCTGCTGAAGGGGTTTGGGGAAAGCATATCCTTTGTTCATTTCTTTATTCAGCATTTTTGAGTAGTGGCTTTATATCAGAGCCTTGCTAGGTGCTTGGAAATATAAAATAAGAAATGACACTTCTCTGCAGGGGCAGGAAGCCTAGACCAAAAACTGGGTAATGTGATCCGAGCTACAGTAGCCATGTGCAGACTCTGAGGACAAACTGTACCCCCGGATTTGCTTTGGCTTCCCTTGCCTTCTGTCTGGTACACACCAGGTCACCGCAACCCAGATGGGCCCATAACACACAGCAGAGTATGTACCTCGATCTCCTCTCCTGTCTCGGCAGGGCCTGCAACATGAGCATCCCTGACTACGTGTAGTGTGCTGAGGACCACCAGACTCTTCCCGTTGTAGTCCAAACCAATGAGATCATCTCAGAGGAGAATTTCTTTTGCATCTATCAGCTACTCACCTCGGTGAGCCATATCAGCCCATGTGGCTCCCAGTGGACACTCTGTATCCACTACAGGCACCGCTATGTGCCTGAGAATGGGTGGAGCGTCTTCCAGAAACACTGCAAGGTCGTGGGCCTTGTCACCATTACCGACTGTATCTCTGCCAAGGCCTTGGAGAAGCTCCACGTGCAGAGGAGCTGTATGGCACCTCGATAATGACTCTCAGCTCTTTGTCTTTGTACTGCATGTGGAGGAAGACGAGCAGCCACGCACCGACGTTGCCTTCAAATTTAGAGGACTGCAGGGTGGTGGAGAAGAGGATCGAGGACTTCACTGAGTCACTCTTCATCTTGCTCAAGTCCAAGTGGCTGGATGGTGGCCCCAAGAATTCTGGGGACAAGATCCCCCTCCCCTGCATCCCGTTTGAGAAGGAGGACTTCATGGGACTGGACACAGACAGCAGGTAAGTTTACGTGGAGGCCAGCCCACCCTGGCTTTGTGCCGGATTGCTTCCCTACATCCAGAAAGGGATCAGCAAGGAAGAAGTCTGTCTTGTAGCCAAGGGGGGATGGAGATGTAGCCCGCCGGTTTCCAGACATTTCAAAGTGAATCCGCCTTTGTTTCAGAGAGATCCTTTTAGGGTTAGTGTGGACACTTACTCCCGCTTTACAGCCATGACCATGGTGGGAACCCTGGGGTTGCTGTCCAATAAAGTAGCCAAAGCCACTGATGCTAGGAGCACTGGGGAGGAGGCTGGACTGAGCTGAGATGTGCTGTAAGTCAAATGCACATCAGACACTGAGGCTTGTCTAGTAAAAGTATATAAACTATCTCTTTACTTCCTATATTGATTACATGTCAAAATGATAGTATTTTACATACAGTTGATTAAGTAAGATCTGTTCTTAAAATCAGTTTCTAGTATTTGTTTTTTGTTTGTTGGTTTGTTTCTTTGTTTACCATTTTAAACGTGGCAAATGGGAAACATTATTTACATGGCTCTCATTTCATTTCTGTTGGGCAGCCTGTCCTGGGACAGTCTCATCCCTTTGCTTATAGATGAGATGCTGAACCCCGAGAGGTGGAACGAGGAGCTGGTTGAGCTGGGGCTGGAGCCGGTGTCTCCTGCCTCCCAGGCCCAGCACCTATTCTGCTCAGGCCCTCTCTTCTTGCCCGACAGCCTCCATGCCAAGTTAGGACATCAGAAACACCGCCGGGGACTTCCGAATGAACTCCTTATGCAGGGAAAGGCGTATCACGGTGTATGGGACAGAGCAGGGAAATGTTCATTCTCACTTTTTCCCTGTGATTAAGTCAACGGCCCCACATTGCCTCGGAAGTACAGACAAGCTCTTCTGGGCTGCCTAACCCCCAACTTCAGCTCTGTTTCCCGGTGTATCTGTTGTGCTGTCCCTCAGGCAGAAGAGGGTGAGATGCCTTTTCCGAGACGTGGAAACCTTTGCTGGGGAGAGTGAGGGAAGCTGTGTTCCCCCGGCCTACGGCCTCTGTCCTTGAGTCTGGAGAGGGCTCATGGTGGTCCCACAGGTGACGGTCCGAGAACCTGGCACATGTTTCTGGGCCCGCTGTGAAGGAAGTGCTCTGTGACTCTTGAACTTAGCTAAGATCAGATCCTACTCTCTGGTTGTTGGTAAGTGGGAGGGGAAGATGCTAGAGAATTGATAAAAAGAATGTCTAGACCAGCCCTGTGGGTGAGAAGCACAGGGGACACGAGTCCCACCTGCGAGAGACAATGTAGCAGGTTCTGGATGAATTTTCTGTTCCTCCCAGACATACCTCTATGACTTAAGGAAGGGGAGAGGCATGCTGTAGCCATGATCTGTACTTGTCCTCTCAGGGCCCTGTGATCTACATGCCCGCACTCCCCATCTGCTTCTTAAGATGAGCTGGCATGTATAGGAGCCTGGGCACTGCTGAGGGCATAGCTGCCAGCACCGTGCTACACCAAGTCTGGCTCCATTCACCTCTCCTGTCAACACCTGCTGAGGCCCCAGGCATTTGTCAAGGTAGGTGCATCGGTGCAACATAAGCAGGGACCACTTCTCCCCCTGGACAGACTGGTGAGTGAGCAGTGGAAGCCTGGAGCCCTGCCCCAGCCCCCACGCCAGTGCCTCCTCTTTTGTCATAGGAGGCACTGGTGATATTTTTGCTCAACAAATGCTTGTCTCTGAGTCTGCAGCCCCACCAGAGAATGCCAGATTGTTTTTGTCTTTTGAAGTCTGCCCTTGGGACTTGGCGGAGTATCCGGATGTGTAATTAGCCCACAGTGGTTGACACTGTCCCCATTGTTTACCCAGAACCTCGTGTACCAGGCATGGCTCCCAGTATCGAAATACAGCAGCGCATTAAACCTCCCTCCTTTTGGGTCTGTCTGTTCTGGTACCATAAGGGCTCAGCCAGCTTCTGAACGTCAGTGAGATAACGCGGCCAGTGAGCTCGGGTCAAGCACATTCTCCTCCACTCACTTTTACCCCATTGTTGCTTTTAGTATTCCACAGTCATTAATTATTTAAACAATTCTTTGGTACAGGAGCAGAGCCTAATTCTCTCCTGCTACTCTTGGTGGAAGTGAGTAAAACGGTCCAGACTGAAATGCGACCACAATTTGTAGCTCAAAAGCTGCCTTGAAGCTTGTAGGTGGAATTTTGGTTAGGGGCGCTGACCACGTTGGGGTCCCCCGGCAGCGCCGCTCCCCTCAGGTCCCTGCTTTCCCTGGAGCAGGGGGTGAGGGTGGGTCTCACCATCCCCTCGTCCCTGGCCTCACACACTCACGTAAATTCTTGTACATGCTGTCAAAATCATTTTTGTTCTTGTGTGTTTCTAATTTTCTCTTGTTCCTCTTTTCCTTTTTCTTTATTCCTTTTTCAATTGTACTGCCCAGTGAGCATGTTGTTGCATCTGAAAATGTGGGCTGTGCACACCCTGCATTGGAAATAGCCAGATTGCCCTCCATACTGTCTCCATCGCTTTAAAAAGCAAAATCTTAATATCTGTCTTGATCCATGTATTATCCTAGTCATTTTGTATTTTCTAATGTTTTGGAATATTTGCTTTGTTAGCACATTACCCACTGGTGTTAGATACCTGTTAAAATCCTTGCTTTGAGGGACCTGTTTGGTCCTCCTTTTATTTGGTGACAAATGCGCCCTTATTAAATTTGTTTGATTGTTTTGAAGAAGTAAGATGCGAATTGATTTAGTCGGCTGCTCAGGGATTCTTTTCATGGAGTATTTAAACTTGTAAGGTCAAACTCTGCAGCATTTTGCTCGATTCCTGCTTTTACACAAACGTGCTCGGCACGCGGTTCCTGGCTGTCGCTGTGTGACGTGCGTGACGGCGCTTCATGGCCGGCGGTCACTGGTGAGGAAGTGGCCGCCACGGAGGTGACAGCTGCAGGGGACGCTGTTGGAGGAAGCGGTCACCGTTTGGTTCTTTAAATTTTTTTTTTGCATTCAACTTCCCCGTGCCATTTACTTTACTTTGCCTTCATAAAGGGGCCGAATTGGGTCTAAAATCCATGACACTATTTGTTCCCTTTACGAGGCTGGTTTTTCTGGGTATCAGGACAACATGACCTTCTCCTAAGTAGCTGGCTCACCTGGATCTGTTGGACACAGGGACAGCTAAAAGGGCCGTAGCTTCCTCTCTGCTCCAGCCAGTGGGCATTCAGAGCTGGGTCTGTGGTTTGCCTCAGCAGCCGTGCAGAACTCCCTGCCCCGGCCTTTACTTTTAACCCATGTTGGCAGTAAAGAGTTGAATCCGTTTCTGTTGCAGCTGACATCCACCACTGACAGCCGTGTCGTTAGTTTGTGGTAGTCAGTCTCCAACACCCCAGACAACCGTGAAGGAAGATGATTTGGCCGACCTAGGACCCTGGATTCTCACCCTCACCATGGTTCATCTCACCCGGTGGAAGGGTGTGGCCACCACCATCATGCTGACCATGAGGCCTTGTTTCTCCTTTCATGCTCTGGTCCAAATGTGGACACTTCATTTTTCACTGAATTTGTCTCGCTTGAGACAGGCCAGAATATCTGAATGAGTCCATCACATTCTGGGTGGGGAACAGAACAGAAGTAAGTGTCGCAAGTAGATGGAGTCTAGGCTGTCCGGGTTGGCAATTGCAGGCTGGGATCTGTGATGGCTGGGCTGTACACTGGACACAGGTCTTTCCCGTGGCTCCCGAGAGCCCAGGAGTTGGAGTGATAACAGCCTTGCGTGGGTTCCCCCATCCTCATCTGCTCACTGGCAAGTGTGTCTGCTAATTAGGAGCTCCCCCAGACCTCGGGCCCTTCAAAGCTCAGACCACGGGAAAATCTTGAGTCCCTTCTCCTGGGCCTCCTGTGTGAGAATCCAGTGCCTTCTGAGGTGACCAGCGGCAGGAGATGCCTCCCCCTCCAGGGAGCACCCTACGGCGGACTGTTAGTGAACCATGCTGTGAGCTTGTGTGTTTCCGGCCATGGTCCCTGCAAAACCACACTTGAGATCAGCTTATTGGCGAAAATAACAGGACTGATTCCAGGGCAGGGCCGGGGGGAGGGAACAGTGGAAATTGAATGTGACCTGAGACAACTAGGTGGGTGCTGAGGCTGTTACTAAAATGGGGAGTCTGGGAGGTACCTGCCAGGAATCGAATTCCAGAGTAAATGGTGGACATGAGGCATTTTTAAGATGCCATTTTTCATCCAAGTTAGGACTTCAAAGAGGCACTCGGCTCTATGGGACTGGGGCTCAGGTGAAGGAGCTGGACTAGAGATACAAGTTGGGAGTCGTCATTCTTAGCTGGTGTTCACAGCCTTGCATGTGAATTAGATCATCTCGAGAGCTGCAGACTGAGGCTGAGGGAGGGGAGGGCTGTTCCTCGGTTGGAGGAAAGCCCAGACCATGCAGCTTTGGTGTGTCAGCCAGCGGCGTTTGTCATTTTCAGAGCAATCCCATTTATCCTTAAGGGGCCTGGGGGTCAGCAGGGCCAGCCAGAAAGAAATCCAAAGGGAGAGTCTTGGCCACGTGTGCGTCTTAGGATGGGGCAGAGGCTGCAGGATACGGAAGGTTAGAATCCTCAGAAGCTGGAGTTGGAGTGGGGAGAAGGTATTCACAGTCACCTGTGAGGGAGGGAGGGAGGCCTAGGGAGTCCCCACCCTACCGGACTCGCTTTCCCATGAACAGGAGGCAGTCAGACAGAGGATCTGAGGTAAGAAGGATGGGCACTGGGAGGGGAGCCAACCTGGAGAATGGTGCTTGGAAAGTTCTGGAATAGTCTCCCTGAAAAATAGAGTTAAAAATACCCAGACTCTTAAGAATATTGTTAGTGACTTGGGAGGAGGCAGTTGTTTTTCTGGCCTCCTAAGTGTAAGTCATGTATCCAGGGATACACAGAAGATACGGGCAGTCTGTTCCGGGGGCTTGATCCTTACCAGGGGGATCAGTGCAAGTTTAAAGGGGCAGAAGGGCAGCGGAGGGAAACTAGCCAGGCCCCGTTTCAGGTAGCAGTCGGCCGCCCTACTTGTGTGTTTCATTCAAATCCATGACTCCCAGGTGGGCGCTGACAGCCCCCTTTTGGGGATTGGGAAGCCTTCTCAGAGGGGTTAAGGAATTGGTTTGTTTAGCGGTTGATAAATGCTGTAGCAGGATTCAAGCAGAGCCTTGTCAGACTTCAAGGGCATGTTCTCTCTACTGTTTCCAGTACTTCCCTGTTATACCTGGAATGGTGAAGTGGGTCAGATTTGGAGCCTTTCAGAAAAAGTATGATTTAAGTGCCTCAGGACTGTTTCACAAAGTTCAGCGTTCTTGGATGGTTCTGAAGCATGCAGTGCTTTTCGCCACACAGAGGTAACGTCTAACTCCATTGTCGATGATGTGGTTGCAAATGATATACAGGTGTAAAACCACACTTCGCAGCTTCTAAAGGGAAACTCTCCAATTCTCCCTTGGTCGGCTTTCTTCCACGGGGTGTAACTGTGCTGCAGCATAGGCCTGAGCTTCCGTATGGAGTGAGGATTTAATATCCGATGTTAGCATAAAATGGTCAGATGAAGAAAACCGACATTGACAATTTATTTTTGGGTTTCATTAGTCAAGATATACTATCAGTTAATGGCCCATATAGCAAATGAAATTGAGTACAGGACATTGCATTTCTTACTTTCTATTTAGAGTTCTCTTACCGAATAAGGTTGCCTGCTTTGGAACATCAGTTTCACCACCACGGCACCTATCAGTGTGTTGGTGTGATTGCATTTACAGAGTGAATCTAATCTGGTCTTCCTCAGCCCCAAACACTCCAGTGCAGAATCACGGGCTGTAGCCATTTGTTAGTCACGCAAATACTTCTAAAATTATATGATGCCAGAAAAGAAAGAAGACAGAGAGGGAGAGATTGCCTTTATCAAAGTTCCTTTCAGTTCTAACTGCAAACTGTTGTTGAGCAGCTCTGGTTTCCTTTGGATATGAATATATACATTTCTTTGCATGTAACCTAGGTTTTGGACTAGAACACCAAGTTCTTGCTGTCCCCAAGCCACAAAAATACTAGCCAAATTGCACACGTGTGAAATAGTTTATACTTTTTTCTGAGAAAGTATCCTTGAATTTGGGACTTGGACTGTGATTTCTGCTTTTTGCTTCCCTCAACCGTCTTGTAATCTCTCACTCCTTCCCACGTGGTTCCCAAGTGTTCGTGGTCTCAAAGGAGCGGGCAAACACCCAGTTGGTCACCATGTACTGCTGCTATAGATAGAGACCAGACAAGACCTAAAGGACATTATCGGAGAGGAATTCCTGGAAGAAATGGGCTCTACATTCAGTTGTGAGGACAGAGTAAGAGTCAGCCAGGAGAAGGAGTCAAGAATGTGTCTCAGATCGCAGGTGCAGCCCGGGCAGAGGCCTGGAGGCTTTTGGCGTGGGCACCCGTGGAGAGTGCCCTGTGCAGTCCAGGGTGGAGGGAGCCCCTGCTGGGGAGGACACTGGAGAGAGTCCGGGATGTAGGGCTTTGGAAGAAGTTGAGTTTTACTAGAACTGACACAGTAGGCAGTGAAGGGTGTCAACAGAAGTGACCCTCAGGAAAGGTACTTCTGGTTTTGCTTCTGATATTCTACAGACCGAAGGATCGGGACGGGCGAGAGCAGGTATGTCTGTCCCTTTGAGACCCAACCGGTCATTCATTTATACATTACACGTGCACTTCTGTGAGTCTAGGGGAGAGAGCGTGTAGCCACATTAGTAAGCAAAATGTATTTGCTTCTTGAGAGCTTAGCATTGTCAGAAGTTGACTTAGCCTAGAATGTTCTAGGAAGAGAGGAACAAATTGTGGAGGTTGGAGGGAGGGAAGGCTTCCTTGGGAAACAGTCAAAATGAGACTGGAGCAAGTGGGAAGTAGGAGCAGGTCAGGGGCCCCTGTGGTCACTGGGGACCTGTGTACTTAGGTGAGGATGGGCGAGCAGGGTCTGGGGTGGGGCTAGAACTCTAACAGGGAGCCTCTAAAGGGTTTGAAGTGGGGGTTGATGTAATCAAATTTGTGATTTGGGAAGGCTGCCGTGGCTCTCTGTGTTTGTATAGCGGGGAAGAGGGGGTGGGTGCCACCAACTGGGGGATCATTAGAAGACCATTCACAGGCTGGGATATGGGCATCGGGGCTACTTGGGGATGGCAGGGGCAGTGTGGATGCCGGCTTTCCTTATTGGGGGACTTGTTAGCGGGCCGACCTAGAGGCATTTTGTGGCTGGAAGAAAACTGATGGAGGCCGCCAGGTGGATTTTCCTCTTCTCTCCTTCCCTGCCTAGTGTGATGATCTTAGCTCAGCCAACATTTGGAACAAAAGAGCTAATTTCCAGGGTTGCCCAGGACTTTGTAGAGCTCGTTCGAATGAGATCTGATCGGATTTAGGTTTGTGTTCAGATCTGGATGTTCACTTAGCTAGAAACGTCCTGTCATTTCGATTTCCATAGGGGTTTTTTACTTCATAAAGATTGCTTTCTTGGTGAGAGGAAATTTAATACAGCTGTTGTCTTTTTCAAAAAAATCATATCATTTAAGAACTTTAATATTCAAAAGAATAGAAATATATAAAATATTTAAGGAAGTCTTTGGTGTAGTTTCTTTGCTTTCTGAGCTAATGTGGAGTTAGAGCCTTTGCATTACTTAATAGCACATCCTTGTCAGTATTTAAAGAGCTGATAGTGGGCGCCCCAGGCCCCACCTCTCAAAGAATCGTTAAAGTTTTCTCTGAAATAGTGAGGTCATAAAGGTCTTGTTTTCAGAAATCAAACGGTTTATAATACGCAGCATAGCCACATTTATAAAATAATAATTAGTTCAAAATTAAGAAAGTGGAGGATAATTGATTTTTTTAAAGCCTATACATAAACTTTCTTGTGCTAATGTTGCAACTGGAAATTTTGAAAAGAAAAATCCTACTGCAATATCATCTACGTGGAATACATATATGAGTTTTACGCTTGAAAAGTAACTGCGCAGTGGTTTTCAAAGTCAGGAGCATTCCAGCTCAGATACTGGCAGTGATGGTTGCTGGTTTTCAATGAAAGAGCCTAAATTTGCCTTCTTAGCTTTTTTATTTTTGTATTGAGAGGGTTGATTAGTGCTTTGCGAGCATGATTTTGGGGCAAATTGAGGGCAGATGTCGTGTAAAAACAGTGAGATATTTCCATGCATTTTATTTTCTGGACATCACCAGGGCACATGTGGGGTTTGTGCCTGCAGGCTGGAATGCTGCAGGACTCCCTAATCCATCACCATTATGTCCTGGAGCTGCTCAGGTCATTGAATGCTTTTCTGTTGCTTGGAGGAAAGGTGGTCTGATGGAGATGATCAGATGTGCAGTTAAAGTGCTATTACTTGAAATAAGAGTAACCTAGAAACATTGCTCTAACAATACAGGATGAGGGAGGAGAATTGTCTGAGCTACTTGCAGTGGGGAGTCTTCTCAGGTTTCTCCCACACCGTGACTCCTGCCAATATCCGCCACAGTCCTGCACGGTAGTCCTGCCGAAGCAAGCAAGCACTTTGCTCAGAAACGCACTGAATTTCCTTGTGCCTCTGTTTGTTGGCTTTTTTTTGAACGCACATTTTGCCCTTTGCTTAAATGCCATCCATGCTAGTCAACTCTTACACTCATTTTTCTGGAACTCGTCCATAAATAGCTGCTGAATGGATGAACAGAATGTAGTATCTCCATGTAGTGGAAGATTATTCACACGTAAGAGTGAATAAAAAAGAAAAAAAAAAGAGGAAAATGAAAAAGGCCACCTGTTTTTGGAAGTCCACCCTGACTGTTCAACCCACACTTTTCCCTTTGAAACCCAATCACTTATGCTCCACTCTACTCTTTTTGATAGTGCTTACCACCTTCTAATAATCTTTAACGTTCTCAAAAAAAAAAAGAAAGAGATGCTGATACCACTTCAAAATATACAAGCCTTGATAACAGCTTGTTAATTGAAAGGAAGCAGATACAAACGGTCAAATATTGTTGATTTCAGTGATCTGAAATGCCCAGAAAAGGCACATGCAGAGGCAGAGAGCAGGTGATGGCTGGAAGGGGCTGGTTGGAGGGGGATTAGGGAGTGACTGCTAGTGATAGGCGGATTCTTTAGGGGTGATGAAGTGTTCTGGAAATAGAAGGTGATGAGTGCTACACAACCGTGAGTTTGCAGAAGACTGCTGAGCGCTGTGTCTGGGAGTGCCTGTTGTTGGGGCATCTTTATTTTGTTCTCATCCTGCAATGTGAAGAGCCATCTTCTGCTGTGGCTGTTCTACTCCTGTGAGTGGTGAGGGTCAGAGACTTTGCAGAGTCATGTTTCTTTTTTCCCCCTGGGTGAGTGTAGGCAAAAAAAGATTTAAGCCTAAGAAAGTGCTCCATCTGCAGAAATGTCTTTCAGCTTTGCCTGGTGTAAAAACCTTGAGAGCTTTTAATCGTTGAGGCCAGTCTGTGGGAGGAAATAGCCCGTGAAGCCTGTTTGAGCCCGGGAAGCACCGTGCATCTCTCCCAGACACGGGTGGGGATTTCACCCCCGTTCAGGCAGTGAAGGGCCCAGACCCGTGAGCAGACTTGACAATCGTGAATATTTACGTGTATCCGCTGCTTCATCTTGGATATTAATTTCAAGCTGAGTCAGTTTGTGGCGGCAGCCTCATCCTACATCAGGAATTTATAGTATCTGCTCTTTGAGGTGAAGACCTGACAGACTTGATTATTTAACAGTCTGCCTTGAATTGATATCTCAGATTCCTTTGTCAAAAGCAAAACAGCAGAAATACAGACGTCCTTTAATGCCGATGTGACCTGGAGCAGGTTTAGTTTCTGTACCTCAGTGACCTTATCTGTGAGTGGGTAAGATGATAACAGTGCTTCCCTCAGAGGAGCTGGTGAGGGGAGAGTCAGAAGCACAAATGGAGGACTTACACGAGGTGCTCATGAATGACCTAGTTTAGTGCTGTCAGTCTGGTGAGGCCTCAGGGGCAGAGATGTCAGAACAGAGCAGTCCTAGCCGGAGCTCGATCCGTGATGGCAGCTGTTATGATCAGTATCACCACTGTTGATTATCAGGTAGTTTATGACTTGGTAATATGAATTCATGAATAATGTTAAAGAACTAGATATCTCAGATCCAGTTTACATAAATTTCCTCTGAGAAATAGATGGTATCTTCCCCATCTTAAATCTGAGATGAGTCTCTAAAAAAGTCTGTATTCCTCCATCTTTTTGCTTTAATTCCCCATTTCTTAAAAAACAAAGTTTTTAAATGGAGTTACTGGGGACTGAACTGAGTGCCTCATGCATGCTAAGCACATACTCTCCCACATGAGGTATAACCTCCTCCCTGATTTTTTTTTAATTTACTTTCTTAATTTACGGAGTTTAGAGGCCTCTAATTCTTTTTCTGGAGACTTGTCCATGAACCTGTAAATCTATAATTAATGGACAAAATTTGGTTTATTAAAAAAATCAATAGAATATTGTGCAATCCATCCAAAAAGAAATGCTCATTGACTTAAAATGTTTCTCCTTTAAGGTGATTTCTCCTTTGTGGTCTAGCTTAATTTATTAACAGGCATCCTCATCATCATAATGACCAAACTCACTGTGAGTGGACACCTACCTAAGGCTAAAATGCTTTCCTCATGTTTTAGTTCATAGCAGGTGTTTGATTGTAGGTATCAGTGTCTCCTTTTTTGCAGCTGAGGGATTGAGAGATGGAGCAGCTTGTCCCAAATTACACGCAGCAGGCTGTGGCTAGCTCGGTGCTGGAACCCAGGCTGCACAGAATGCATTCTTAATTGCTCCTCTAATCAGCCTCCCGTTAAGTGGTTACCCAAACACCTGTGACTCCATTAATGGCCGAGTTTAGTGATCTCAGCTTGATGATGCCTTCAAAGGAGAGACACCATTGAGAAGGTGAGACAGAGTGGCAGAAATTACAATTGTTTATTTTCACAAATTTATAATTCTCAGGTAATTACTTAAAAAGTTAATTTTATATTTTAGTGCTCTGTAAGCACTAAAAACATAACATTAAAAATAATTATAGTGCAAAAGAGAAGTGGGCTCTGAAAGTCCAACCACTGCTATTGATGTTACTTGTTTTTCTCTAGTGGCCCTTATTGACAGAAATACTTACAAAGACTGAATTGGTTTTATGTAGTCTTAATATGGAAGAAAAGATTGTCAGTGAATATTGTAAGTAAAGTCTTTACTCTTTTCTTTCCTGTTGATGAATATGTAAGTTGTTTTCATGGCTTAAGTACATTTCCTCATTTGTGAAATTTTAGTAATATTGTTTAATTTGTCTGACTGTGAGAGTTAGACGCCTTGTATACAAAGAACACAAGAGGTGCTTAATAAAAGTGCTGTCACAATGACAGATATGTTAGATTGATCAACTCTGAATACTAAAGAGTGTCGCTTATTTCTGATGCATATTTAATATGTATATGTATGATATATTTGAATATGGTTTAAAGTAACAAGGATTCATTTTTTTTTTTGGTGTAGTATGAAGTTTTAATGAAATCTGTATCATTCTAGTGAGACAGGGACTAGTTAAATTGCCTTAATCAGATGACCTTGAAGATTATTTACACAGAATATGTATTGTTACAAATCAGAATTTATGTTGCCGTGTAACCATCCACTCAGATATTTAAATTCATGGGATTCTGACCAGATCAATTAAGTTTAGTAAAATCCACATTGATCATTTTCAGGGAATAAGCTCCTCTCTTTTGTGATTAAAGAAAATTTTGATTTTTTTCTATACTCTTAACAGGTTTAAAATATCAAAACATTGATTTGACACATTACTTTTTTAATAGAGAGAATAAAGCTCATGCTCTTTTATTATGTAAATTAATATTTTTGTATGTCGACAAACTTGTATGATATCCTGGATCTTTGAGAAGTATTTTGCAAGATATTAGATAACCTACTGTTGGAAAAATACAAACGTGACTTTTATGAACATAGGCATAGTACAGATCTGTTGGTTTTTGCTACAGTGCAAGACATGAGGCCTAGGATGCCTTTGCTGCCGATTGCCAGGAGGACACATTCCATGTCTCAGTTTCCCCTCCTGTAAAATGAAGTGGCTGAACTGGATTCTTTCCTCTTCTAAGATGAGTTTCCATGAGCCTATGTCTTCTGTTTATATTCAGGAGTATTAGCAGTATCAAATTAAATACTGAATATCCCTCCCTTCCCCCGAATCAAAGTGCAGTATATGCTACATAAGCTTTTAGTTATCTGATTCTCCTTTCTGATCCTACAGGCAATTTTTGTGTTGCATCTTTCCCGGCAACCTGGAAGGTCATTTTAGCCATAGGTGGCACTGTTGCACCTTCTTACAGTCTTAACATTCCTGTTTGTAAAAGAAGGCTTAAATAACTTTATTTTATTTTGATTCCTTTACTTAATGCTTCAGAAGAGCCCAATGTCTTTTATGTGTGTCTACCTGGAAAAGTTATTCTGCTTATATCTTAGATTTATTCTGTCATCTCACTGTGAACATTTCAGACTTGCTGTGCAAGCAATGGGAAAATCGGGCTTTTCTTCTAGTGTTAGAAACCAGTGAGCCGGGATTTTATAAAACAGCTAGAAGCGGCATCTGGACGACCTTAAAGGTGAAAAGTGTATTGAGTTCCCTGAGTTTTGACCCCGCAGCTGTGTGTTAATTGGTGGTAGGAGATTTGGTACATATACGAAGGGGTGTAGTTTTTTGACTTGGGTTTGGTTGCACGTGCTGCCACTGAGCCACGTGAGCCTGAGACAGTTCGTTTTGAGTTTTTTCCTCGTCTGTGAGATGGGGACATTCATATATGAATTGTAGAATTGTGAGAATTAGAAATTATGTGCAGTGTTTACCACAGTGAGTATGTCAAGAGGGCTCTTAAACTTTAGCTGCTGTTTTGTGTGAAGCCATCATTTGGGAGTCTTTGGCAATTACTAAGAAACAGGAAAATAAGAAGAGCTGTTTTTATGATGAAAGATATTTGAGGAGGTTCCATAGTTCCTATACCCATAATTTAGCATCAGCAGAGTCAGGACAGTTACACAGTCGCCCTGAACCAATGTTAAGCCACAGAATTATTTGTTGCTTCATATATTTTGGGGCTTAAGGAGATCCAATACTTATACACATGTTGTCTCCAGCAGCCAACTGAGAGATGACACAAAAGAGTAGACAGGCGATAAATGCCTTCTTTGTTACTGATGAAGCCACGTTCTTCATGAACTTCAAGGCTGTGGGAAAATGCGTGTCATGATACTGTGTCCCAGAAATACAGACTCACCCTGTCCCATGTAGCTCTGGGCCACAGCGAGCCTTCCCTTGAGAGGACCTGCCCCTTCATGCACAGGGCTTTCCTGACATGGAGCTGAGCATCCCAGGTGCTTCCCAATGGTGACCAACACTGGAGTTAAAGGAAGGGTTTCACATGCCCTGCTTGTCTCCCCGGACTCACACCTCACTCTGTTAGTGTGATGAGTGCTAGCTGTGGGCCAGGGGCCAGGGGTGTGAAGGGAGAAGCACTCTCCATGGCCCAAAAGAGTGGTTAGGAGGCATCCCCTCCCTCAGTTTAAACAGGTGGTGGGATGGAACATAAGGGTACTCCCCAATTGTTTATAAAAGGAGAAATAAGGATGTTCTTTGGGACTTAGGCTAGCCAGGAAACACATAAGATGATTAGAGGGGAGACTTGTAGATCACTTTGATATTAAGTTGACATTTGTTGAACACCCAAAATGTGCTACATTCTTTTCTGAGCATTTTACAGAAATGAATCCTTCAATCTTCTCAACAAGCGAGTAAGGAAGGTTTGATTGTTATCCCAGTTTTACAGTGTGGAAATTGAGGCACACAGAGGGTAATTAAGTTGGCAAAATCACAGAACTAGTAATTGGCAGAGCTGGTATTTAAACCCTGGCTGTCTGGTTTTGAGGCTCCCAGAGATGGGCTTTTTGTGTTTAGCGTTATCAGCATCCCTGAATCTTTGTACCTCTGTGCATCAGTTAGCCTAGAAAGGACAGGGAAAGGAGAGTTACATGGGTGCTCATAGTCATGTCTTGCCGCTGTCCACGGAGAGTGCACCGTGATTGGCGTTAATTGTCTTCTGGGCAGTAGATCTGTTCGTATAATAGAAATTTAGTTCATTGAGTTAATCTAGAAACCCTTCCTGCTCCGTTTCTGTCCATGCTTGCCATGTGACTGCCTGCCCGTTATTGGGCAGTGGAGGAGAAAATGTACTCATGGTTGAACTCTGATATTTCAGTCTGGTTCATAGATTCACGTCTTCTGTTACATTAATAAGCTAAGTTTCTGGTTTTCTTGCATCAGTGTCTCATGACTTTGGTTAATGTGAAACCAGTCCATGGGAGCCCAGGGGTGATGACGGTATAATTTCTGAGCACGCTGTGGCACTTCTACCCATGCAGACGTGGCTGAAGGATGTCCACCTTCCTCACTGATTTCCCCCAACAGCAGGGTCCTCTCCCACCCCTGGATGTGAGGTTGGGAGCTCTCTGAGTAGGCCAGTCAGAGGCCCAGTTAACCAATCAGAAAATGATGGAGTACCTGGAAGTGGGTTTAATAGAAGAAAAGGGCTTCCAGGTAGTCAGATGGGCTGTTCGAGTCCATTTGGTGAAAAGCTGTCCACTGTCTGTGGTTTAGCTGCTTCTTTGCTATTGAAAAGTCTGGAGTAGATGAAGGGATTTTAAAAAGCAGAAAGGAATGATTTCAGGCGGTACGTCCACACTGGTTAGAAGTGATGGATGACCACCAGTGTGAGGCATAGACAGAGTCTTACAAACTTCATAAAACAGCATTAAAAGCTCTGCCATCTGAGTGCACTTCATATGGGGTCCAGATCATCACTGGTGACGCAGTGAGGGCAAGTAACTGATGATGGCAGAAAGAACATGGACGCATCAAAAAGGTCTCGTTCACGTTCCCTGTTTAAGGGATGCGGCACAGTGTAATATATTTGAGCTGGTTTTTCACTGAAAAATTTTTAGTGTTTTCTGGGACTCCCCAGTACCCCAAGGGTCCATGCAGCTGGGTGTCCCCTCAGTGCAGCACTGTCAGCGCTTGCCCTGGGCTGACGCGGTGTCACACGGAGTAGGACGGTCAGCGTCCCCGGCTCCTCTGAGCTCCGTCTCCTCATCCGCAGAGCCGGGTTTCTCATCCGTGTCTACTTAGTAGGGTTGTTGAGAATCACACGTGAAGCTTCAGGGGTGACTTGTGGTTGTCTCTGTGATTGGCATATAGTGAATATTTGATAGAAACACTTGTTTTTTTAGTATAATTGTAGTACCTAGGTTGCAGTGGTTTTTAGTCTGCGTTTTTTTATAACTTTATTCTTATTTTTTTTGTTTTGCAACTTTGTTTATTTATTTTTATTTTTATTTTTTAACATTTTTTATTGATTTATAATCATTTTACAGTGTTGTGTCAAATTCCAGTGTTCAGCACAATTTTTCAGTCATTCATGGAAATATACACACTCATTGTCACATTTTTTTCTCTGTGATTTATCATAACATTTTGTGTATATTTCCCTGTGTTTATTCTTTTTTTTTTACATTTTTTATTGATTCATAATCATTTTACAGTGCTGTGTCAAATTCCATTGTTCAGCACAATTTTTCAGTCATTCATGGACATATACACACTCATTGTCACATTTTTTTCTCTGTGATTTATCATAACATTTTGTGTATATTTCCCAGTGCTATACAGTGTAATCTTGTTTATTTATTCTACAATTTTGAAATCCCAGTCTATCCCTTCCCACCCTCTACCCCCCCCCCCCGGTAACCACAAGTCTGTATTCTCGGTCCATGAGTCTATTTCTGTCCTGTATTTATGCTTTGTTTTTGTTTGTTTTTGTTTTTTAGATTCCGCATATGAGCGATCTCATATGGTATTTTTATTTCTCTTTCTGGCTTACTTCACTTAGAATGACATTCTCTAGGAGCATCCATGTTGCTGCAAATGGCATTATGTTGTCGGTTTTTATGGCTGAGAAGTATTCCATTGTATAAATATACCACATCTTCTTTATCCAGTCACCTGTTGATGGACATTTAGGTAGTTTCCATGTTTTGGCTATTGTAAATAGTGCTGCTATGAACATTGGGGTGCAGGTGTCATCCTGAAGTAGTTTTCCTTCTGGGTACAAGCCCAGGAGTGGGATTCCTGGGTCATATGGTAAGTCTATTCCTAGTCTTTTGAGGAATCTCCACACTGTCTTCCATAGTGGCTGCACTATTCTTATTTTTAAATATGCACTTAGTTTATTTATTTTTTTGGAGGTACTGGGGACTGAAGCCAGGACATTGTGCATGCTATGCAGGTGCTCTACAACTGAGTAAAACACACCCTCCTTTTCTGCACTTGAATATAAATATTGCTATACACAAAATAGCTCTTAAACACCATCATGGGACCTAGTCACTGTATAGACAATTGAACACGTATGCTAATTCAATAGGAATAAATGTTGATGAGACATACATTTCTGAATCTGTTAATGTGCTTAAAAACGATCATAGGTAGTGATAAACACGAATCTTTGATCCAGTACTTCTTAGGGTCTGTTTTGCCATCAAGGGAAATTACATTCTACAGAGAAGGCTAATTGGGTCTCTTTGATATTTGGATGGTTTAGCAGATGATGAAGACTTTCAAAAGCTGAAAGTTTTGTATTTTAAATTAACTACAAAGTTATCTTCTACAAGTTGTAAGTACTAAGTTTGTGAAGTGCTCAGTAATCCAGGGGGTATGTGTCTGTGTCTGTGTGAACGTTTGTGTGTGTGATATCAGGAAGATAGAAAGAAGTTCCATATAGACTTCTGATAACTTTCTCCTCCATTTCAAGGTGTAGGCATATATTTACATAAATAAATTGATATTCTTTTGTCATTTGGCATGTTGGGAATAAGACTTTCTCATACTTGTTTCAGAAGTGTTAGGGAGGTTGAGCTTAGGAAATGGGAGGATATAGAGACAGGGAGGTTCTTTAAACTGTGCAGAATGAGAAATAGTAACTTTTCTCTTTTCTTCTAGAGCAAACTGGCACTGAATTGTAACATAATATTACTCCGAATTGCTTTTCTGATCAGATACAAGTACCTCAGATTTTTTAAGGCAACATGAAGGATGAAATATGTTTTAGCATTTATCTTTAAAAGAAGTTTTATTTTTCAAGTAAAAGGTTATAGCCTGTTCTTTCTTCCAGCGGTACAAGAAATTCTCATTGATCTATCTAAATGACCTCTGTGCTTAGATTCTTTGTGTTTTTTTTTTCTTTAAGTGCTTGTTTCATTGTGGTTTGAATGAATGTTTAAAATTTCTGGATTTTGATCTTTAGAACATGCTGATTTATCAAAACTGTTAAAAACCTGATTGTTCTCTGCTCCTGGTTTGGTGGGACAACCTACAGATTTCTGTTGTCTGTTCAAGAGGGAAATTCTTCCTCTAGCCTGCAGATCATTAAGTGAATGCTTTGCAGTGTGCCTTTAAAATTATTTGTATGCATTGAGCATGTTTGTCCAGTGAAATTTAAATTGACTCATTGTAATGACTTTGCTTTGATTCTGTGGTTTTGATCCTCTCCACAAGAATTTGAATTCTCTGTTGCATTTTGTATACGTGTTCTTAACAGGGGAAGAAATTTTACATTTTTTACAGAGGTGGGTTTTCCTATCCCCTCTGAATGCCTTCTAAAATTGATACATTAAAAATCTGTTATTGCATTGCATAATTATTTCATAAACTATTTTTTGGCATAATCAGAAACAATGACCAAGAATGATAATAAAAAATACGAAAACCTTCCTTCCTTTGAAGAATAGAAATCAGGTAGTCAGGCTCCCTCATGCTTTGTGCCTGACACAATTACTCTCATGTCATTGTGTATCATGATTCGGAGATGGAGTTGCTTCAGGTTTATAGATTTTTGTTTTAAAATTTGTGTTGAAAACTTTCTCCAGACTGATGTTTCCTGTTGTGTTTGTGGAAAGAGTAGAAGGGAAAAAATACTTTGTTTTGTTTTCAGGAGGCCTGAGTTGATGAGAAAATTCTTGAGGGTGGGCTGAGGAAAAGAGTGACACTCCCTCTCCTCCTGGCTGAAATTGATGAACAAAGAAATCAATTAACTATATCGATATTTGACCAATAGAATTTAGCGAGCCCAAACTGGCTAGAAATGCACAACGGAAATTACTGAATTCAGCTGCAGAATGAGGTGCTTTACCAAGTAGAAGCAGCAGAGAGCAATCAGAAAAATCAGTAATATGATGAGATATAAAAGGAATATTATATCTTTTATTTCTGAAACTTTTCTACGGAAAGTTGTGTAGAGCTAAAATTAAGTTTCAAGCATCAGGAGTTAAGAGAGTGGGTGGTTCCGTAGGATCGTTATTCTCGGATGTGCGTAGACCCTGCTAGAGTGGCTGAAGATGGCAGGAAGAGACCCACATCCAGGATTAGTCATCCTAGGGTGCCCTCCATAATGGTTCCATGTGGGAGCCCATGATTGGGTTAACAAATTATAACACAGCACAGTCGCCTCTGAACTTTAAGAAGAAAAAATATGCTTTGGTACTGCTTTGCAAGCAAGTTCCTGTGCATCTTCACTCCAGTCTCCTTTCCTTAAAAAGCAGAGACAATGCTTTGCTTGTGTAGTTGAGGTTTTAGGTAGCACTCTGCTGGTTGCAAAGCAAGGACCGAGAACCTCAGCTATAAACGCTGGGCTTGTGTGTTGTTAGTCTATTATCCCCAAAATAAAGACCTGGCTGGTCTGGTGGTGTGCTTTGTAATGAACATATCTAAAAGTGTATCTTGTTCCCCTCACCCCATGACTTCCCTAAACATACACTAATCCTTTGTACTCATTGTATATTCTACAATCTCTGCCTCATCCTGTCTTTCCCGAATTTCCTCCTTACTATCTCACAACTGTTAACGAATTTTTCCTTTGATTATACACAATAAATATGGGAACATTTGAGAGGCTCATGGAGATGGCTCCCTACTCCCTCTCGATTTCTTGACTTTTTCCACAGAGTCTTGAATAATCATTCCGTGTCGGTAAGACTTCCGCCAGCCAGAACCCACAGTTCCAGGTGAGAAGGATGCAGGCTTTATCTCTCCTACCGGAGGGAGAGACAGAAGAGAATTGAGATATGCTCCCCCGTGATCCCTTCCTGCCCCAGGTCTACTGCAGTTCACCTGCAGCCTTCTGGCCTCTGCTCAGAGTGCCTCTGTCCCAGGACTTAACTCATCCTTTTCTTCCCTTGTCAACATTTCCGGTACCTTTCAGAACTTGGTCTCTTCCCTGCAATTCAAACCTGGCAGATGTGATGGTGGTCAGCGTGCTGGTGGGCAGTCCTTTGGGGACCCCCAGGAGCCATGCTGATTCTCCTGAGTCTATCAATCTGGGTTACAGAACAGTCGAGCACCGAAGGAAGCCCATTCACGTGATGTCAACACAGCATTTCATCACTTTCATTTTATTTTTAAATTTTCGGTGGAGAAAATATTTGTAGCAAACTCTTCCAGATATTCGCCGCCTGCTTTCCTCACCACCATTTCCTTGTTGGCTCTGGTGCTAGTTTTATGAATCAGGATTCTTCTCTGCTCATTTCTGGCAGCAGGGCTTGCCGAATCCTTGATCTGCATTTGAAGCAGAATGCTTCTTCGTGATGTCAAGGTGATTCTCCTATTTCTGAATATTTCGTGTACACTCAGCAACTGTTTCAAGTGAAATGCTCTTGTCCAATTTCGGTTAACTCACATTTGCTGATCTCCTGCTTTCATGCTGAGGGCAGTTTCTTTTTCCTCTAATAAAAGTTAGCAATTTGCATTTACTCTGGAAGGTACTGCCCCGAGATGCTTTTGTTCTTAACAGTTTTAATACAATTCACCCATTAAAATGTACATCGGTTTTTACTCTATGCCCAGAATTGTGCATCCCATTCAATCTTAGAACATTTTCATCCCCCCAACAGGATGCCCCGTATGCATAAGCAGACATTCCCATCTTCCCCATCCTCCCCCAGCCCCAAGGAGCCACTTTTCTCTCTGTGGATTTGCCTGTGCTGGACATTTCATGTAAATCGAGTCACTTCATGTAAGTGGAACCGTCTATTGTGACTGACTACTTTCACACTGAGTAACGTTTTCAATGTTTGTCCATGTTGTGGCCTGAGTCACTATTCTATGCTTTGCTATTGCTGTATAACATTCCACTGTATGGCTGGGCCCCTCTGTTTACCCATTCACCAGGTGATAGGCATTTGGGTTGTTTCTGCTTTTTGGCTGTGATGAGTAATGTCGCCGTGGACACTCATGTGGGATTTTTTATGTGGATATCTGTTTTCAGTTCTCTTTCGTGTGTGCCCAGAGAGCAGAATTGCTGGGTAAGTCAGAAACGAAATGTTCAACTCTCTGAGGCCCTGCCAGGCTGTTTTCCAAAGTGGCCACGCTGTGTTACGTCCTCACCAGCAAGGGCTGTGCGCTCCACTTCCTCTGTGTCCTCATTAGTGCTTGTTACCATTTTTTTTATTATAACCTATTGTTGTGAGTGTGAAGCGGCTTCTCCTAGTGGTTTTGACTTGATTTTCCTTACAGCTAATGCTATTGAACATCATTTCATTGTGCTTATTGGACATTTCTATGTTTTTCTTGAAAAATACCTTTTCAGAACATTTATTAATTTTTTAATTGAGTTGCCTTTTTATTGTTGAGTTGTAGGGGTTTTTTTTCTTCATTTGGAGATACAAATTCCTTATGAGATAAATGATTTGAAAAAATTTTCTCTAGTGTGTTGTTTTTTCACTTTCTGAATGGTGCCCTTTGAAGCAAAGTTTTAAATTTTGATGAACTCCAATTTATCTCTGTTTTCTTTGTTCCATGTGTTTTGGGGTATTATTTTAAATCTGAAGTATTTTATTTAAGCTTTTATGTATAAAATATCTAAATTTGTAGAAACAGTCTAGGAGATGGGTGCGGTTGTTTTCCCCCGTCTTTGGATAGGAGACTGAGGTGCAGAAAATTTCACTGAAATATCAGTGTCACAGCTACCCAGTGCTGTGGGAGTTGAGACCCTCATGTTTGTCCCCAGCATTTGTGATCTTCACCACCATGCTCCACTACTGCCTGGAATCATTAATGAAAACATCTTTCCTTTTTTGATTTCTTGTTAGTTTGTTTTCTCATTGGGGACCTCATCTCCTTATTTTCCTTTCGGATGTCAGTGTAGATTTATTATAGGGCTCATGTAGGCAGAAGCATTGCTATCAGTTAACTTCTATATTACTCACTCTCCAGTGATGATTGTTGCTAGTTGACCTAATCAAGTCATGCTTAAGTCTTTCCTGCTCATGACACTAAAAACAGTCATGACTTACAGAACGCTCAAAGAAGAAAGCACTTGATTGATTTTATTTTGCTACCCAATCAAACCAATCAAGTAAAAACCCCAGTGTTGACACAGACTATAAGCCCTCCAGAATAGGGTCACTGTCTTCCTTGTGTTTCATTTATTTGGTCACAGTGTCTGGATAGTGCTTTGCTGTCCAGCAGTTTTGTGAGGATACTGTGCTCGTGAATATTTGTAAGCACAGAATTTTGACAACAGACTGTGTTGTTCATTTCACAAGGGAAAAGATAATATAGAAATACTGCTCAGATCTATTTTAAAATTAAGCTTGGAAATTTGAGAAGAATTCAAGAAGCCATACAAAGCTCTTTTTCACTAATTTTAGATCTATCTTAGACACTTTATGGTTACATAGCAGAGTAACTTATCAAGTAGATTTGACAAGAGGAGTGTTATATTGATTATTTGATTTAGTTGAAATATTCTACCAGGGATAAAGTCATAAGTGCCCATAAATGAACAAATATGTTTGTATTTCTATGCAACATGGGAGCAGACTACATATGTTTCTATATAATATATATGACTGTGTGTTTTAATCTGCCTGTCAGTGTTTTTTATAGTTTTTCATCAATGTTATAACTTCAGAATTCTTCTAAGTTATTCACTCCCGATATTACTGCAGTTTGTACTGTGTATTCTATCTTATGGATGGGATTCCACTGTCCCCTCAGTGAGGAATTTCCTCTCCTATTCCGTTAGTAGCAGAGTTAAAGGAACTGTGATTTCTAGGCCTTTGCTCTCCATGTGTTTGCAGCTGGCTGTAAATCACGAATTTCCCTTTCTTGAGTTTTCATTTTTCAATAAGAATTTTTAAAATAATTGTTAATATGTTTCACCAGTCTCCCTAGAAACTTGATGTGTTTGTGCTTTTCAGTTTTCAATTTATGAAAATTGTAAATGCACACTTGTTTTTAAGTAGTCCTTTTTCACTAGATATTTGTTTACTTCTTTAGAGTTAAAATAATTTTTTCCCAATGAATGAATCGGTGTTCATGTTTTAAAAGATAACTTACTTTTTATTTTTCTTATTCTAACAGGTATATTTGTTGTACAGAATTTAGAAAATAAGGATAAACAAAATAATAACTTAAAAATGGCCTCTAATCTCACTTGGAGATACACATGTAAGGTTTGAAATTGAGAATTACAAGTCCTCTCACGTTGTACTTCTCTTTCAAGTACGTTTTGGTTACTGAGACCCTCGAATTCCCATATGAATTGTAGCAGCAGCTAGTCAGTTACTGCAGAGGAGCCCGCTGGGATTGTGATCGAGACCACGTTGTATGTATGCATCGCTCTGGAGAGCACTGCCATCCCAAGAATGCTGTCATCTGATCCAGGAATCTGCGTGGTGTGTCTTTCCAGGTATTTAGGTATTCTTTAATTTTTTTCAGCAATGTGTATGGTTTACATAGTATTATTTTATTTATTTTTTGCCTTTATACTGAGGACAGGTGTGCAAGGTACCAGGATTAGAATTGTATTATAGCCCCGCAACTTGCTGCCACCATGGACGCTGCGGTCTCTCTTTGCCCTTTGTAAAATCTCGCACAAAATAGGACCTAAGTAACTCTCTCTTGAAAGAATGATTATATGATTGCTGGATGATGCTTGAGAGTCCTTGTGATGATGTCTTTTTCCCAGACTTTCCTCTCTTCTTAACTATGCCCTTTCACTTCCTTTCTTCCAGCCTGGGTTTCAGCGTGCCTGTGGCATTGATTTTTCTTGTCTGTGGACTCATCCTTTCACTAGTTCATGATAATGTTACATGTGGGCTGTGAAAACTTGCTAGATGTCAAGAAAGAGCAAATCCATTGCATGCTAGATTTTTTAGAGTGTGTTATTGTATTATCGATTGAAATTAAATCAGGCTGACCCATTGAGTCATCCCCTGAGCTCTTTTCGCCTTCCTACAGGTGATACTGCTCTCGTTGCTGCATGTGCCCTTCCCACAGACTCGGTTTTGGAGTTGAGTAAGTCACCATCACTGGAGCCCTCTCATTAAAAGATGAAGAAAACCTTTGCTCCTTCTCCCTGGTTGGGGACTTGGATGAGATGAGGTAACAGATAAAGAATGGAGCCCCACCTCATTCTGACCACCGCTCTTTCCGTTCATTTCTCCAGGGGAAGGGTACAATTCAAAAATATAAAGATTGTGTGCTAATGAGATAGACAAGACAACCGATCATTTATTAAATATCCTTTCATGCCAGAAACAAATGTATTATACACACAAAAAGCACATAAATTACGGTAGTACTGTGGTTACAAACGTGGGTCCGAGTTTGATTCCTGCTCTGGAGTGACAAGTCCTGTGAGATGGAGAAATGGTAGATCGGCTTAGCCCCTCTTGGACTTGTTTACTGTCCTGCAGAGATGGGGTTCGCTAGGCATCCCTACCCCGTAGAGGTGCTGTGGGGTGTAAATGGCATGAGTGGGCAGCCCGAGCACACCTGCTCGTTCCTCGTAAGTGCAGGATAGCACAGCTTTTGCGGTGATGCCTTTATGACCACACCGTGTAGACTCTCAGTGCTCCGAAGGGATGCCTTGTGGATTGGAGATGGGATTCTCACTTCTGTAAATACCCAAGAATTGGGTTATTGGGCCTTGCTGATTTGAATCTATTCTTTAGAAAGTACATAATGTAGATATATTTTTCAAACATGCATGCTTTTTTTCTTTTATTATTTATACTTCTACCCTCTCATCTCTTGGTGTGACATTTCATGGAATCCAGGAAACAGTCCTAAGCCACCTGCCTCTTCACACTTCTTTGTGGTGGTTTTCTTCCCTGACTAGAAGAGGGTTTTGCATAGGAAATTTTGTTTGCTCCCCTTCTCTTGGAGTCTCCCTGTTTGTCTGCCCATCTCTCACCTGTCCATCTGTCCATTTCTCTACCCACTCATTCTTCTGACTTGTTCCAAGAAGCATTTCAGGCAGCTTACAGAAGAACAGATACCAAATAAACAGGTGAGAAAATGGGGCCAATTTCAGACAGTGAGGCTTGCAGTTGAGCCTGTGTGAGATTTGCAGGCGTGAGACACACGCCTCTGCCTTGTGCCTTTTAAGATAGGCAGCATCAATATGCCTGAGGCTCCCAGCAGACACAGGGAAACAGGGTTTGTGGGAGATGCTTACTGTCTGTGAAATAAATAAGTGGCTTAGGAGAAGCCCAGACTTTCCAACTACTAAGGCTTAGGAGAATATATTGAGTGTCTTCCAAAATCTGAGTATTGCATCTTTTCTTTTTCAAAGTTTTATGTATAGTTGGTTTACATTCTATACCTGGAAATTTCTCCAAAACTGCTGCCCACGTGAGTCCCATGACTCGGGAATGGGGTGGTTCTGCTCATTGACGGGTGTTGGCCAGAAACAGAAAATGACAGCCTCAAAGGAGCCTGGGATTAAGCAGTTATGTTTTGTCAGTGCTGTAGATTTCAGAAAATACTTTTAGCGTTTCTCTCCGCCTGAGGAAGCAGCGTGCTCTCTTCCCAGCATCAGGAGCTCAGGGCCACGTGATGGTGGGGGCTGACTGCACTGCCGTCAAAACAGCTGTGGTAGTCACTGCAGGTGTGGTGCTTTCACGTAGTGCATTTCATGTTCTTTAATAGGTTTCAACAGGTAGTTAATTAACTGAGTTAATTAACATTTAATAAATATAATGCTTTGTTGAAAAGACAGTTATAGGCAGAATATAAGTTGTGAACAATATAAAAACTGTTTCAATACTGAAATTTCAGTAGGGAAGATTCAGTTTATCTTATTTCCGCCTCTCTTTAAAAGAGAAAGGAAACAAGACAGAAAAAGCAGAGGATGATTTCTGTTCTTCCTCTCGGCTTGCAGGTGCCTTCACCTCCAGTGGCATCCATCCAGACACCAGCACTGACACTGGCCGTGCTCAGAACTGCCTCAGCCCTGAAGACACAACTGACAAATGGAAGGGGGACGCGCCCTGTTACAGCGGGTGCTTTCAATTTTTGGGTCCTTATGTAACTGCGCGGTGTTATTCAGGATCACCCATTCTGCACTGTGTGACGGTGCTTCAGTGTCTCCTAGTTATTTGTTTCTGTAAGTACTCATGTATTTTTTCCAATGTGTGTTACTAGACATCTAAAAATGCATTTTTCAGATGAAAAATAATGTGTATTTAATATAAAATACTGAAAAAAGGGTCAAAAGGGTCTATCCTGTTCCCAGTATTCAGAGATAATAATTAACACTTTAAAATCTATTTTCTGTTCTTTTCATCAGTGTGTATTACCTCTGTCATAAAAACCAGCAAGCACTGTGTGCCTGTTTGCTGTGTGGAGACCTCCATTTTCCATTCAGCTTATGACAATTTTTTTTACAGTATTCTATCTCCGCTGGCATGATTTTTAATGACCATTATAGCATTCTGTCTTGTGGAGTCCTCGTCCATTTTACTTTGGACTTAAGTAAACTTTTAAATTCCAAGTAAACTTAACTGAAATACTGAAAAGAGAACTGTGGTGGTACCGAAAGTCCCCTACTTCCTTCCCCTTTTTTCCTGAGAGTAAAAACTGCTGACAATGTGGAGTATATATTTCATGACCTTTATGCCTATGTCATATATATATACACATACATAAACGTATATGAGAAATCTATGTATATGTGTGTGTATATATGCTTTATTGAAAAATAAGGCCATACTATATGTTTTCTGCAGCTCGGTTTATTCACTCAGGTATATATCACAGACGTCCTCTCCCTCCAGACTCACCCGGTCCTTTCAGATAGAGTAGAGTGGTCTCCTGATGTGCAGGTTTGGTCTCTTGTGTAAGGACACATTTCGTGGGAGAGAACTGTGGACAAGGCCTTGGACCACGCCGAAACACCGGAACTTTAGTGGCCACAGCTCACCGTGATTTACCGCATCATTGTCTTGATGGTGGACACTTAAGTTTTCTCCATTTTCCACTGTCAGAAAGGGTGTCTGACTGGCATCCTTCTTGTACAAACATTCCTGTGATCTTGTATAAGTATTCCTTTAGTTAAGGTTTCTGGAAATTTAGTCCTTGGATGTGACAACTACATAAATCACAGGCTCCTTTCAAGTGAATCTAGAACTTCCTTCTCCTGTGGGGAATGAAAAGATGTAGAATAACTTATGTAACCAATTCTCTATCCCTGGGTATGATTCCACTTCAGCTTTTCTTCCCACCAATTTAAACAGTGCTGTGTAAATTCTCTGATGAGTACATCTATTTGAACTGATTCTTTTTGTAAATGAAACGATTCCTAAAAGTGAAGTTCAGCCTGTGTGTACACACGTTTTCCAGGGTTTACATATCCATTGACATGTCGTCCTCCAAAAGATCGCTCACAGTTTGTTGTCTCAAAGATGGACACTAGCTAGAATATCTTTTAAAAATATTTGCCAATATGATGAGCAAAATGATTTTCATTATTTTAGTTTGCACTTTATGACCAGTGTGGTATTGAGCATTTTTCACTCATTAGCCATCTGACTTTTAAAAAGTGAATGATCCCTTTTGTCCTTTGCAAATATTTAAGTGAGGGAGCTTCTTGTTGCTTTGTGACAGCTCTATGTATATTATGAACATTAGCCCCTTGTCTTCATCAACATGTATCAGAGAGCTTTTACTTGTCATTTCTTGCCTTTCATTTTGTTCAATAGGTTCATTTTTGTTATGGCCCAAAATAAACTTTAGATAGTAAATGTCTTCTTTTTCGGTTTTATTCTTGATATTATTCTTAGAAATGCTTTCTTATAATGATATAAATTTCTTCTGTAGGTTTTCTTAATCTCTAAGATGGAGATGATAATAGTGCTTGTCATAGTGAGGAGAAGCTAAATTGATATGAGCAAAGAGTTGTATTTGCTCTTATTAGTACTTTCTAATATTTACATCATTTTCTGTAATTTTTCTTGCGGTCATTTTGACCGGAATAGAATTTGTTTTTTCAAGGGGATTCTGTGATTGTCCCAAGACAATTATTGAATTCCTACTTTGCTCTTTAATTTGAAATCCCACCTGTAAAAATACTTATGTACACTAGAGTCTCTTTTTGAGCTCATGATTTATTTCTGTCAATCTTACTTTCCTACACTAGCACTATATCTTACATATTGTAAAAATTTATTTAATATCTGACAGTGCAAATTTTTTGATTTGCTTTTCGATCCCTATTTTGCTTTGCTAGTATTATGACTTCATTTTTCCTGAAGAATTCTAATATAATTTTTTCAAGTTAAAAAAAAGGATAAGTGTTGTCATGGGATTTTTTAGTAATTTTGAATTATCTTTAGGAGAACGTACATCTTTACAAAACTGTTTTCCTCCATACAAAGGTTGATGTCTCTACTTTCACACTTCTTACTTTACCCCTCAGTACAGTCCTGTACTTCCTCCATATACAACATGGGCATTGTTTTTGAGTTTATTCCAGATTATTGTTGATGTTTTTGTTAATTTTTTAAGTGAGAAATTTTTGCTATTATATTTTTTAACTGTTAAAACTGACACCTAGGAAGGCAGATTCGGTTTGTAAATACTCACTTTGTAACTTCTCATTTAAAATTGTAAGTATTAAGTACTCGATACAGAATCCTTTCTTTTCTGTTTTTAAAAATTTGTTTCCAAGATTCTCAAAATGGTCATAGCTAAGTAGTATAGGTGGGGAGAGAGATGGAGAGAGGTAGTGTGGCTCATGTACACACTGTGAGCACTTTCATGGCTGCCTTTATGCTGGAAAAGCTGCTGAAGAGTCCAGGTTAGACCAGGGGTGGCTTTGTATGCACTTGAAAGCCAGCTTTCCTGCCTGTATGGTGAAGCCTGGTGGGCGTGGCAGGTAGATGATCAAGGTCGAATGGAGGTTATTGGCTGCACAGAGCACTGTGTCTGAGAACTGGAGACCATCGCCATGGGAAATGCTTGGTGCCAGGAACAATGCAGAGGAGCTGGGGACCCTGTGTGTTAAGGATTTTCCAGCCCTCGGAGTGGGAAGTTCAGACTCTGCATTCAGATCTGAGTTTGAATTCATCCTCTTTAGTTTACTTGTCCTCTGACTTTGGTCAAGCTATATACCCTCTTTCACTTCCTGTTTCCTTGTCTCTCAAAGTAGGAGAATTACAGCCTGCTGCTAGAGTGTTTGATCAGGTTAAATAATTTGTGTCTATAAGATGTCACGTACAGTCACAAGCTCAGTGAGAAAAGGGCTGTTGCCTGTTCTTCTGCAACTCAGTGCTTGACAAGACATGGGGGAAAGCCAGTCCATAATTTGTGTGTGATGCAAGTAGGAACAAAAATAATGTCTTGCCTTTCCCTAGCAGTACTCTTACAGCTTTGCTTCATTTACTTCTTTCCTCCTTTCCTTTCCTCTTTCCCATCCTCCACCAAAAGAGCCTGAGACTCTCTCAGAATAATAGATTCAAATTAATTTAAAGGTAGGCTCATTCTCACGAAATAATAGTAACATAAAAAAAAATCTGTGCACATCCCAGAATACGTTGTATTTGATTTACACACACACACGTGTGCACACACACACACACACACACACACAATCAGGCTACCTCCCACTTGCAGAGGGAGAAGGACCACTTTTTCTGAGTTTTCACTCACTGAGCGTGAGAACAATGTCTCTTACACAGACTTTCACCAGGCTTCGTGCATGGTGTTTTTAATTGAATTTCGGCTTTGTAGCCATAGATATAGTCTCCTAATAGAAGAGAGAAAGTGGAGACATAGACATTCTGCTGAGATATTGGTGTTATCATATTTTAGTTGGAACGGACTTAAGACAGCATAGAGTCATAACATTTCATGGGTGAGAATCCATTATGTTGTCACTTGGACAAGAACCTGGATCTTCTGCCATCTTGTCCACGTGGGTGAAGAGGCAACTGGGCAGGGGATGGCAGGCATCCTTCTTGCTTGAGTTCCATGTTCTTGCTAGTTTTCATTGCTCAGCTGCCTTTAGTTTATGTACATGAGGCCTCACATGGGAAGGTCACTCTGTCCTGATAGAATGAGTTTCTTATCAGCAAAAAGCTCTGGACCCACTCATATTTCCCAGAGTTTTCTGCTGATCTGCTGACACTTTATATAATTGAGACTTAAGAAAATACTGAATATAAAATCCTTATTGTTATTGTTTGCCCTCGAGTTCCATAGGAATGAGGTGCTGTCTCAGGCTGTCTAAAGTTAGATCTGAACAATGATAGGGTGATAGGTTGTGCTGCTTTACCTCCAAAGTCAAAGGGGATTTCCACCTTAGCTTTTAGAATCAGGCAGATTAGTTCAAATCTTGCCTTTACCAATTATTATCTTTGTGTCTTGGGGGAGAAACTGTACTTTTTTGTGTCCAAATTTGTTTATCTGTAAATAAGTTCAGTATTTATTTTAAGGTTTCTGTTTCAGAATTGAATGAGCTAATACTCTCATTTATACCTAAAATAGTGATTGCATGGTTCTATGCTGGTGCCTTGGTAGTTGATTACTAAGGGACTCCGCAGTGAGAATGGGGGTGGGGGACTCCGGGGTAATAGAGCTTATATTCCAGGATATGCTTGTAAAGGACTGGATGTGCAGTGGATTTTTAGTAAATATCTACTCCTTTCCTAATCTGCATTGATTGTGTATATATCTTTATACTAATATATGAACAATTTTTATTGCAATTTAAATATCTTTGTAGTACTTACAATATGTAGCTTTAAAAAATACGTGAAATAAAATGATTTGACTTTTATTTTCTTTTCAATAAGCATAACAAAACAAAATAAAAAGAAGAAAATGTTTGAAGGAGTAGAAATAATTTTATTTCTTGGAATCAGTTCCGTATAATAGGTTTTTTGTTCGTGTTGTTAAACAGCATATAAAACTGATAAGTTGTGACATTCTGGAAATGAGGAAACAGTGGAGACATACTACCTCTAATGCAGTCACTTTGTTACCAAGTCCAAACTCGTTCTGCTTGCTGCATGACAGGCCAATAAATCGGGAGATGAGATGTTGGAGTAAGGAATAGTGACTTTATTTGAAAAGACGGCAGACCCAGAAAATGGCATATTGATATCCAGTAGAACTCTCTTCCCCAAGGCAGAATTCAGTCTCCTTTTATACTAAAAAGCGGCGGGGATGTGGCTGGTTGTTGCAAACTTCTTGCTGTACGAATTGTTTCTATTTGAAACCCTTTGTTCCTGCAGCTGTTCATGTGGGTCAAATTATGGTGCCCCTGTAAAAGCTCCAAAAAAAAGAATTTTTTTGCAACTTGCCATCTGTACATAAGTGTAGAAGAGCTAATATCCTTAAAGATCAGAGCCCGGAGAATAGGCCCTCCTGGGTATTTCAGGCTAAAGGCAACATTCTTTTACAAAAGGTGCAGAAACAGCAAGTCTGAGCCTAGAAAACAAGGTACAGGCTTAAAGTCAGACGAACACATCTAACATGGAGTGAAATTTGTTCTTTTCTATTAGAATTACTTTTTCTACCTCATAAATAATTTTAGTAAGAAACATGAGCAATTTTTTTATTTTTGCTTCTTAATAAAGGACTAAAACTACACTTTAGTGAGCAGGGATGCTGTGCGTGCTTTGGGGTCACAGCAAACTCTTGTTGGGGTGCTCGACCCTGCAACATGTCTGATGCCCCGTGAGTGTTGGTGAGGGTCCCCCTAAACAGGGGCTCTCTTCAGGAACCACCATATGGGCATTGACCTCTGGAGACCTGTTTTTCAGCTGCAGGAAAATTTTTCAGAATCTGTGATGGGAAAATCACTCCAGCTGGGGATAATCAGGGAATAAAGGAAGAGGAAAAGGGCTTGAATTAGAGTAGAAGAGAAAGACAGAAGATCAGGGAGCCTGGGGGCTTGGCAGCGGGGCCTCGGGAGAGAGAGTAGCAGAGAAATGGAAGTGACCGTCTACGGAACCAGCTCCTGCACCTTTCCCCGCACCCAAGCCACACAGCTCTCAATTGGACCCAGGAATCTCTCCTGTCTGGATGTCACCCTGGGCAGAACCTTGAGAATCGAAGGTAAGGGGTGGGCAGCACTCACCTAGCGAGTCACTGAAGACTTTGATCAAGTCCACATTGACATTCCCAGTCATATGCCTTCACCTGTTCTTTATCTCAGGATCTGAGAAGCAGGAGCAAGGAACACAGGGAGAGATCCAGGAAGACATCTGACTGTGTTAAGAGACGACAGTCACAGCGACACTGGGAGTGAAAACACTTGTAGCAAAATAAAATAAATTCAGAACTATTGCATCAGAGCTGCATGTGTGAGAGAGCCTAAGCCTGTCTCAGAGTGCAGGGGACAAGAGGAAAGGAATGGTAAAATTAACACTGATAATTGAAATTTTGTTAAATAGCCTGCTACAGTTAATTTTATCACGTGAATGTATGCAGGTTTATTTCTATGAGCATTTATAGGTTCACACAACCCCGCCAGCCCGTCTTGCCCCCATCGGGGATGGGATTTCTCAAGCACAGTGCCCCTCCTGCTTGCGTGGACCACGCTGCGGGTCCTCGCCTGGGGCCGCACTGCTACAGCACACTGAGTCCCCGAGGCACGATCTGGGATACATGACAGGAACATCTGTGCTCTTGGCTGAGGGCCTCCGTTTCACCCTGCTGTGTAAGAATGCCGGTGACTCAGTTAGAAGCATGCATCCAAGCCGTCCTTCCGTGTCATCACCATGTAGAAGCAGTGTCTGAATCTTCTGAATTTCTGCAGAATGCGGTTTACAGTCACCTTCAAGAAGTGAGTGTGTGTCCTCTTTCAAGTGGAGGAATTACTGCCGTTTTCCTGGAACTTACTCACCACTAGTCCATCTGATTTTTCTGTGCTAGGATTCAGTATGGCCTGCTAATAACTCTGCAGTCAGATCTAGAAACCCTGATGAAGAGGATTATTTATTTTCTTTCTTTAGATGATAGAATTTTATTTTCAAAATTGTGAGTTTTCTGTTCTTGGAGGAATTTTTTCGGGGGTTGGATAAACAACTTTGCTCTTACCATCTTTGTGACCTGTTGCTATATGCGTCTCACCTGTCTTCTGTCACTTGTGAGGCGGTTCCATTTGTGACCCTGTCCTGGTTGTTCATGTAATAAAACATAAAATCTGTAAAAGTACAGTCCCTTTTACTCCGAAGACATTCCACAAATACTCCTTTAATCTGTGTGTGCTTTTAACAAGACACAATCATTAGAACATATACTTGCAGGTTGCCAGTGCAAAATCCCCAAATCAATTGTCTAGCTCAACATCTAAAATCTTTCTAATCTACGTTGGATTTGTATGGATAAGTGAAGTTGTTTGCTAAGAACTCAAGACCAGGTTTATAATACAGGCTGATTTAGCTCAGCAGGTCCTCCCAAGCTGAAGCTCTGCCAGAGGGCGGGGCCAAGGGGAGAGGGCGGGTCCTGCCCTCCCTGAGCTGACAGTTTCATGGCAAAGACCTTCACCAGGTGAAGAAATTGAAGTTTCTTCTAAGAAAATTGGGTCTGAAGAGTCCAAAAAGCGCGGGAGTGACACAATCCCATTTGTCTAAAGTAGGGAAGAGTGGCTGTGGGGCCACTTGGGAGACTCATGAGTCCAGGTGCGCAGTGTTGGTGGCTTCCACTTGAGTGGTAGCACAGTCAGTGGGTAAAAGCGAACAGATTGAAGGCATGTTTTGATGGTTAAAATGAAAGGATCAATGCTGTCTGTGAAGGTAGGATGGAGTAAGGCCCAGGTTTCTGGGTGGATTAATGAGTTAAATAATGGTCCTGCTGTGTTCTGAGGACGGAAAGCTGCAGAGGGAGTTCTGGGGGAAAACTGATGAGTTCAGCTGTGGGTAAAGTGAAAAGGTATTAGATGTGTGATCTGGGAGCTCTGGTGAGAGCCAGTAGTGAGTAGGGGGCGGGGAGAGAGACTTTCAAATCATTTTGTCTTCTGAACATACATATAAGAATGAGTAATGACATAACCCCTCTATATTCTGGATTTAAAACCCAGTAACATTTTGCTATATAGGCTGCAGGGGTTCTCAATTTTTTAATAGAAATAAAATAAATTGAAACAAAACAGTGGAGTTAATGAACATCTTAGAGTTGATGTGTGTCCTTGTATGTATTTTGATTTCTCTTCTGTTTATAAACATAATCTACAAAAAGTTAACTTGCTTAGCATAACTGTTAAATAGAGGGACGTGACACACTCTGTTGGTGGCTCAAGGTGATTTCTTGGGCAAATTATGTAGCCTCTCTGTGCCTTAGTTGCATCTTCTGTGACTGCCCCCGGGCCCCTCATCACAGCTGATTCCCTAGAATAGATGTTGGGAGGGAGGCTGCTGAAGGGAGTAAGAGGTGGCAACTGCTAGGGACACTGAAGAGAGAGACAAAAACAGATTAAAGCCAAGAAACTGAGTGCTAATACACTCAAAGGAGAAAGAATCCCGCAGTGTTTTGAGCCCCTTAGCATAAGGGAAACAAAATCACGTGGATCCAAACTCTTGAGCATATGAGTATTGTGGGTGGGAGGGTGTTATCAGAAAAGGGTTGAAAGAGGCCTTTTGGTTTCCCTTAACGTTTCCAGTAAGGATGGGGCACAGAAGCGAAAACCACCCACTTCACAGTAGAAGGTGCTGTTTTGTGCAAAACTGACGAAGGTTGGAGACCAGTGATCAGTTGTGCTGGCAAATGAAGAGACTTCTGGATTGGGGCACTTGCTGTGACTTCCAGGTGACCTGCTGGCTGGGGTCTGTGAGGCGGGCAGTAGGTTTGCAGTGTGACCTGGGCATAATCCCTGGCTCTGAGGCCCCTGCAAGTTTCTGCAGCAGCTGCTCTTGCCCTGCGATGGGAGGGCATAAAAGGGCATTGTAGCACACGAGGGCAGGAAGGGGCTGCTTTAAAAGCAGACATGTAGCCTCCTGCAGCTGCAGACCTGCAGGCAGCTTGGTTCATTGTCGTGGAGTGGACTTTGGAGGCCTTAGTGTCGTCTTAAGACTTGTTTTCCCTTGGGGACCGGGTTTGCCTTTGCATATTAATATTGAAGGTTTGGGCTTCTGGCAAAGCTGTTTTCACAGATGGGTATATACGTAACATATCGTATAATATAAAATGTTTTTATTTAATATGTGGGACTTTGCAGTTTTTGGGAACAGCTCTTTTGACCTGGTCTCCACGGAGGGCACTAGCGGTCGGCAGAGCGTGCGGGAGGGCAGGCAGCCTGCAGTGCTGCTGCGGGGGGTTCTCCCCAGCATGGTGCTCTGCTGAGTTCACTCTTCTATGAGTTTGGTTGCCAGAGGAGCAGACAGCATAGTAATGAGTTCTGGTGGGATTGTATAATGACAGGAAGAAAGAGGGAGCCGTAGTTCTTCGGGACTACTACACTCTTTTGGTTCCTGATCCAGTGTGTCCCATTACAGAATTGATGAGTTGTGTCTATTTTGGGACTTGACTGAAATAAACGTGCAGCCTGAATGTTAAGAGTTATGTTTTATTTGTCAGGAGGACTCGAGCCAGGATGACCGCCTCTCGGAACATTCTGAGGGACTGCTCCCAAGAGTAGGGGAGAAGCTAGGATTATATAGGAGCTTTACAACAAAGACCAGGTAGTTAGAACAATAAAACATTGCTTGTTATCTAAAGAAAGCCAGGTATCTCACGTTCAAGAATTTAGTGCTTTTCAATATATGGGAGGAAGCCAACATTTGGGCTCACTGAATATATTCTTTAGACAAGCACCTAGCTATCTAGGGCCAGTAATCTGTCCTTTCTTATTCTGAGTCTGCTCAGAGGGCACCGTTGTGAGTGGCTGCAGGCCTGTTTTCACTGGGGTGCGGCAGCAGTCGCTGATGACTTGTTTTCAGCATTCTTTGTTTAGTTACATGGTTGCAGTATTTTCATTCACATTGTAGTATTTTCGTTCACAGAAAATTATGATATTACCCTGATTATGGATAATCTGGAACCTTGGAAAGGAACCGAGTTGGAATTACTGCAGGTAACTTCTACTTTAATAAGCCGTGTGCAAACATGAACACGGAGGAAGCATACAAAAGGATTCGGTGGTGAATGGGAAGGGTTTCTGCACGTTACAGGAGAAGGCAAGGCAGAATTCCTCTTCTTTGTGGGCAGGGACGTGAGTCCAACTTTCCTTTCTGAAGTGCTTTCTGAGAACAGTTTATGGTAATTAAGGAACATAGACAAACGGTGGCACACATTGCATTTAAGAGCTGGCCGGTTTCAAACTTGGGTATTGGACAGGTGGATTTCATAGACAAGTGGTCAGGTGGATGGGACAGAGATGGAGCCCAGGCCTGGGGCCATATTCACGTTGAAATCGCCATTACCTCACCATAGCACCTTGGACTAGAATGTAACCACTCTTAACCTGTTGGTGAATCTGTGAAATGGGCATGATAATATTCGTTACTTTCTGGGATTGTTGTAAGTTCTAAAGGGTATTATAGCACACATGAAACACTTAACACACTGGCACTTAGCAGTTTACACTTTGTGCGGCCATCAAGCTTGGCGTGTGTCAGAGCCATAAAGGCAGCATGTGTCTGTTTAGGATGCACTGGTAGCCCCTTGGCTAGGTTGTGAATTTGGTGATTTCCTTTAATACTTGTAACTCTGTGTTCCATGGGCAGTTATTTTCATAGACAGATGAGGAATCTCAGGGTAAAAAAGACTGTAATTTGCCCAAAGTCAGACCATAATTTTGGGTGCAGGGGCCTCGGTTCAGCATGGGCCCCTGGAACTTGTGCCTTCTCCGTTCAGCACCAGAGCCAGATGTGGGCTCGGCTGTTTCCCTGCCCAAAATATCAGGCAGGCCGCAAGACACAACTGGCCCCGTGCTGCTTGAGCAAAATCTCCGGAGGAGAGGCAGTTACAAAAGGGATAAACATAAAAACAGACGACAGCAAACTGTGATCAGCTCTGAGAAGGAATGGAACACGTCTCGCCGTGCAGAGCTGGGAGCTTTCCCGTCGGGCTGCTCTGGGGGCGTTCATCTCAGCTTAACAAACTCTGCTGCTGCACCAAGGCAGGAAGGCAGGGCGCGTGTGGCCAGGTAGACAGGGCCTCATTGATCGTACTCATTCCCCATTAAGCGACAGCTCTCACGGGCACTTAACTAATAAACAGATGTTGGCCATAATCGTCACGCATTTTGACTGGTAGCTTTATTGGCGCCAACTTTGAGAGGAGGTCATTGAAGCTGGGGAGTTTGCTGCATGCCCGTGATTACCATGGAAATATTCCCACTGGTCTTTCAACCTAGACTGGTGTGGCTGTCATGTCCCGGCCCTGTGAATGGCATCGTGTAGCTTCTCCCAATTGCCCCAAATGACTTACATTGATATGCTTAATTCGTAGGAAATGGTATGTGGTAATAAGGGAAAAAAGGCAGTAAGAAATTGTTTGGAAAACTAGAAAAATACCTATTCTTTCCCGGCTGGGGGAGCGTACCCTGTATCACCCACCCTAATCACTGCCTGTCACCTCCTTCCTGCCGACTCCATGTTCAGAAGCCACTCTGAGCCTTGGGAGAACATTTTGCCTCATGAAACTTTTGACTAGGACCCGTGACTTCTCTGTCCCTGGTTAACTCTCTCTTCAAAGCCATGTAAATTTTTTGCAGGCCCCTCCACTCAGATGTAAGAATAGCCTCTTTAAACTTCTTGATGCAGCTCCTTAATGAAGATCTTGCGATGGAAAACTAGCCAAAACCTGGGAGGTATGCACATAGTGACTGCAACCACAGCACTTTGTGTGTTCAGAATCAGTGGGGTGGGTGACTCAGGAACGGCTTTTTTAAGGTAATAAGGGGAAAGAGAAAGGACGCAGGCTATGTGAGAAAGAAACATCTCGGTCACAGCCAGCAAGACACCTGTGTTCAGGATGGGGTGTGGCGAGTGCAGAGTTCTCACAAAAAAAGAACTGATGTGATGGGAGGGAGGACAGTTGGGTACTTTATTGGGGAGGAAAAAAGTGGGCTGAACATTTCCTGGTTGAACAAGAGGATTGTGACATGATGTGCTTGTATTTTGGAGAGAAGGGTTTTGTGGGGACAGGCTAAGGAGTACGCTGTCTGGCTGGGGAGTCAGCACAACAGAGAAACACAGAGAACCGGGCAGACCCCAAGACCCATGCTGGGGGAGAGGCTGCCTGCAAGCTGAAGCCCTGGAGGCTGCTTCTGTCCCTTAGCTGGTGTCTCAGACCTCCCTTCACAGACCAGTCCTGTTGATAGAAGAATAAAAAAACGTTGGGCATGAGAAGGGCTGTGTCCCAGGCTTTTGTTGAGTCCCTGGGATGTGCCCCACCAGATTTTGTTCCTTGACTTCATGCAGTAAAGAATTCAAGAGCAAGCCAGTGTTGAGTAAAGGTATATTTATTCAGAGAGATACATTGATAGGCAAGAGAAACTTCACGAGGTGTGGGGGTTTGATGCTCAGATTAGAAGTAGGTACACACTTCACAGACAGAGTGTGGGCCTTCACCAGAGAGGGAAAGAGTGGTGACCGCGAGGTGGCGCTGTGTTGCTTGTTTTCTTGGGCTTGGTGGTTTCATATGCTAATAAGTAGAAGGACCAGCCTTAGGGCAAGGGGCTGGGGTTTCCAAGGAGTTGGGCATTTCCCACCCTTTGACCTTTTGTGGCTATCATTGGGACTGCCATGGTGCCTGGGGCATGTTATTCACCACATTACTATTACAATGGGTGTTTACTGAATCTCAAGATCTGCTAGAAGTTAAATCTCTTCATCCTGAGCCTCAAGACCTATTGGGGGTTGAATCCTTCACCATTTCTATGTTAATTGCAGTGGCCTTCCTTGAATGGCTGTGCTCTTCCCCCTTCCATCCTGTCTCACTGTGATGACACAGAGACAGCAAAGGTCGGGCCCTACCTGTGCTCCTGCATTTAAAGGCTGCAGGTTTGGGGTGGGCTTATGATGACTCTGAGTGTTGAGAAGGATGTTTCAGATTTTCCCACGTGAGACATGGGGACCTGCCAGCAGCCACTGCAGATTTATCCCACGGGCATTATCCCTTGTGTTGTTATGGAAACAACAGGCCAGCCAAGAAACAAGAATCACTCAGAGGGTTGGAGTATTGAGATTTATTACGTTGGCGGGCTCTGAGGGGCTTCTTTTCCAAAGCTCTGAGCCCCTCCAAGATGTGCACATGATGTTTTATACGGTTAATTACAAGTATGGGACTATTTGCCAATAAGGCTCAAACAACAAAAAGCAAGGAATCAGTACACTGAAGCTTATCAATTTGGAACAGATCCCGTTACTGACAATTGTTGTCCTTGGATTTACGTGTTAGCTTATTAGCCCATTAAACTGACACTAAACTTCAGGTTTACCAGGTAGCTCAGCAAAACTTAGATCAGTAAACCGACACTTATCACACTTAGATTTGTGACTTAGCTTGTTAGACCAGCTGTGGTTTTCCTTCACAGTGTCACTTATCTTTTCTATTTTTCTTTTTTGCTTTTTTTAAGTATTTAATCCAAATTTAATATCAGGGTTTTTTGGGAAAGAAATTTCTCTTTTTCTTTTCTTTGGTGATCTTTTATTGGGCAGGTCATTAGACGTATTTATCTGTTAGTGGAAGCCCTGGTGCTTGAACCCAGGACCCCGTGCACGCTAAGCACACGCTCTACCACCCGCCCCATCATCTTTTCTTTTTGGTTTAGCTGCCAAGAATCCTACAGCTGAATTTCTAGTCAGCCTTAAACACTTGCTCTGACTTCATGGAATCCATTTTTATGAGTTTATCTCCCCCTGGTTTCATTTAAGTATTGAATCTCCATTTTCTCTTCATTCTCAGGTTTGCCTTTTTGTTGTTAAGGTTGTTAAGCTGTTTTTAAAAGAATTGTTTAAATTCTGTTTAGCAAGAGGCTGAATGTGAATAAATATGTAAACAAAGAGCACAATTAAATGCTTTTATACATTCTAAACTATTTAGTAGTTACTTAAAAACCGAATTGAATATTAAAGTGATAACATTTTAGAAATATTTTTTAATTTTTTAGAAAGATATAGCTGATTTAAAATATGATATTAGTTTCAGGTGTACAATAGATGCTCCATTTATAGTTACTGTAAAACATTGTCTGTATTCCCTGGGTTGTAAGATACATCCCTCTAGCGTGTTTACATTACATGTTGCAGTTTGTGTAAGAAAGTTGGGTAATGCAGAGTCTGGGACGTGGCTGTGTCTGACCCAGGTTCACGCTCACCCTGCCTGTCAGAGCTCAGGCCTTCACTCCTTTCTGCAGGGGAGCGAGTGGAGGCAGCTCTCATCAGTGCTGGCACCACCCTCTGAGTGGCAGTGACAGCAGTCACTGTGTGTGGACGTGCAAAGTGTTTTTCCAAGAGCTTTATATGCATTTCTGAATTTAATAATAAAAGCCCTCCTGTGAGGAAGCGTTTTAAGTTTTTAATGCATAATACATCTTATTTTGATATTGATAGATTTCAAACCACCAGAAAATTTAAAGGAGTAGTAAAATAAAACCTTAAATACAGTTCACCTTAAAGGGCACTATTTGACTTTTTGTGTCTGGCTTTTTAGCATAAAGTTTCAAGGTTCATCCATATTGTAGCCTGAATTAGTACTTTATTCTTTTTGTTTGATAATATCATTTTCCTTTTTTTCGTTTTTGGTCTATTTAAAAATATTTTCATTGAAGTCTAGTCAGTTTATAATTTTGTGTCAGTTTCTTGTGTGCAGCACAACATTTCAGTTAATTAGGAACATACCTGTATTCATTTTCATACTGTTTTTAAACACAAGATACTATGAGATATTAAATATATTCTCCTGTGCTATACAGTATAAACTTGCTGTTTATTTGTTACATACTCAGTATCTGCAAATCTTGAACTCCCAATTTATTCCTTCCCACACCCTCTCCCCTCTGGTAACCATAGTTTGGTTTCTATGACTCTGTGTCTGTTTCTGTTCTGTAGATAAGTTTATCTTTTTGTTTCTTTCTTTTTTTTTTTAGATTCCACCTGTGAGCAATCTCATATGGTATTTTCCTTTCTCTTTATAGCTTACTTCACTTAGAATGACATTCTCCACGTCCATTGATGTTGCTACAAATTGCATTATTTTATTATTATTTTATGGCTGAATAGTAGTCTATTGGACAAATATGCTACAACCTTTTTATCCAGTCATCTCTCAGTGGACATTTCGGTTGTTTCCATGTCTTGCTATTGTAAAGAGTGCTGCTGTGAACATTGGGGTGTAGGTGTCTTTTTCAATTAGGGTTCCTTCTGGATATATGCCCAGGAGTGGCATTGCTAGTTCATATGGGAGGTCAATTTTTTGTCTTTAGAGGAACATCTATACACTTTTCCACAATGGCTCCACCAAAATGAATTCCCTCCACAGTGTAGGAGTGTTCCCAATTCTCCGCAGCCTCTCCAGTATTTATTGTCAGTGAACTTCTGAATGATGGCTATTCTGACTGGTGAGAGGTGATACTTGATTGCAGTTTTGATTTGCATTTCTCTGATAATGATATTGAACATTTTTTCATGTGGCTACTGGCCATTTGTACGTCTTCATTGGAGAAATGTTTCTTTAGGACTTCTGCCAATTTTTGAATTGTTTGTTTGTTTTTTTTCATATTAACTGTAAAAGCTGCTTACATATTCTGGGAATTAAGCCCCTAGCAGTTTCATTTATTGCAAATATTTTCTCCCATTCCATAGGTTGGTTGTCTTTTTGTTTTGCTTACTGTTTCCATAGCTGTGCAAAAGCTTGTAAGTTTAATTAGATCCCTCTTGTATATTTTTGGTTGTTTTTCTATTGCTTGAGTAGACTGATCTAGGAGAACATTGCTGAGATGTATGTCAGATGTTTTGCCTATGGTTGCTTCTAAGAGGTTTATAGTGTCTTGTTTACATGTTTAAGTCTTTAACAGATTTTAATTCTTTTTTGTGTATGCTGTGTGGCAGTAGTCTAGCTTCAATGATTTACATGCAGCTGTTCAGTTTTCCCTACACCATTTGCTGAAGAGGCTGTCTTTACTCCATTGTATGTTGTCACCTCCTTTGTCAAAGTTTCAATGACCAAAAGTTTGTGGGCCTATTCTTGGTAATTTTGTATATCCGTTCATTGATGGATGGATATTGTTAGTAACTTTTGGCTACTCTGAATGATACTGCTATGAATATTGATGTGAAAGTTTTTATGAGAAGATGTTTTCATTCTTTTGGCTGTACATTTGGCCCGCCATATCTGTAGTTTCCACTACATGGATCTAGATGGCTGATTGTAAAGGGACTCGAACATCCTTGGATTATGGTATCCAGGGTGTGGGGTTCCTGAAACCAACCACCCAAGGGTATTGAGGGATGACTCTACATATAGGAGTGGAATTGCTGAGCCATACAACTCTAACCTTTTGAGGAAATAACAGACTTCTCCAAAGAAGCTGCAGCATTGTCCCTTTCCCCTGGCCGCATATGAGGTTTCTCTGCCTCCTGAATGACATTTGTTATTGTCCATGTTTTGGTTATAACCATCCTAGTGGGTGTAAAATGAGATCTCATTTTGTTCTTGATTTCGCTAGTGATGCTGAGCATCGTTTCATATGCTTATTGGCCATTTGTATATCTATTTAAATTCATGGTAAATTTAAAAATTGTGTCTATTTTCTTGTATTGCTCAGTTGAAAGCATTCGTTATATATCCTGGATACTACTCCCTTATTAGATACATGCTTTGCAAAATTTTTCTTCTATTCTGCAAACTGTCTTTTCACTATATTTTTTTAAACATTAAAACAATTTCTTTACAGGGGAGGTAGATAGATGAAATGATTTATTTTATTTTTCTTACTAAGCACGCCCTCTCTGACTTGAGATAACCATTTCCCCTGTCATTTCACTTTCTTGATGATGTCCTTTGTAATAAAAAGATTTTAATTTTGGTGAAGTCCAGTTTATCTGCTTTTTTCTTCTATCACTTGTGCTCTTGGTTTTGTATCTAGGAAACCAAAGCCTATCCTAGGCCCACAAAGATTTATACTGTGTCTTCTTTTAGAAATTTTATAAGTTTAATTTTTACATTTCTGTCTGTGATCTATTTTGAATTAATTTTATTTGTTATATAAAATATGGGTGTTCAGATTCCAGATTGATTCTTTTGCCTGCAGATACCCAGCTGTCCCTGCACCATTTGTTGAATAGGCTATTCTTTCAATGGAGTGTTTTTGGCCCCCAGGTGGAAAACTGTCTGTAAATGAAAGTTTTCCCCGTGGGTTTTTATTGATTCTCTTAAATTTATTTATCCAAACTTATGCCAGTTTCATACTGACTTAGTGCTATAGCATTTTAGTACACTTTAAAGTGAGTCCTCCAACTTTACTCTTCTTTTTCAAGGTTGTTTTTGCTGTCCTGGGCCCCTTGCACGTCCATATGAATTTTGGGTTCAGTTTTTCAATTTTTGCAATGAAGTTGGCTGGAATTTTGATAGGGATTCCACTGAATATATAGATTACTTTGAGGAGTCTTAACATTTTTAATAATATTGTCAATCATTCCATGAAAATGGAATGTCTTCCATATATGTAGATCTTTTAAAATTTATTTTGTTGATACTTCAAAAAGTTCAATGTACAAATCTTGTAAATTTTTGTTAAATGTATCTCTCACTTTATTCTTAATGCTGTTGTAAAAGGAAAGGCTGAGTTTCTTATGGGTGGTACTATATATCAATCTTCTTATTTCTTGAATTCCTTCACAGCAAATACCCTAGGTATATATTTGCTACATAAATCTATCCACAACTATTCCCCGCCCCGTGTTATAAGAAACCAAGACCCAAGGTAAGCTACTTGAAAACACCTATGTGGAAGTGAGAAATGAGACCCATGGTTGGGGCTTTGTGCAGATGATACTGAGAGCTTATTCAGAATGGCTTCTTCTTAATTACTTTTAAACAACCCTTTCAGTGTATTTAGTCAGATACATTAAGATTATGCCCTTTTGATGTGCGGAGTAGCTAAGACTATAATTTTCAAATAAATTCTAGTGAGAGTGTTGTACTTGAAACCTAATTTGCATCAATCTTTGAAGAATTATGTTTCAGGAGATTTGACTAAAGAACACCTATCTTTATTCTATAACGAGGACTAAATGCTCAAGCAACATGTAAGAGTTTGAGCAAACTGCCCCCGCCCCGTAGTGCTGGGTGGCTGCAGCTGTACCTGGAGTCAGTGCTTACCTCTCCCAGTACGCTAGTGCTGATCTGCTCAAAGTGGTTCATCCAACAGTTTGTCAGTAGCCTGTTGGACAAAGTCATAAAACATTGATTGAAGATTGCTAGAATGCAATATATTCTTACTAATATTAAGTAAGCACACATTGAGTGCTTACTGTATGATGGAATTGTCCCTCAGCCTCACATGAATATTATTTCTCTTAAAACCTCATATATTTCCTTGTTATTCTCACTTTACAGATAAGGAGACTGAGAATTAGGTTTTCTCTCTTTTGGGGGGAGCTCATTATCAATGATGGGAAGTTGTAAGGAAAAAGATATTGATTCATCATGAGAAAACATTTTTGTGAGTGTCAGCAATGAAGATGAACACTGAAGAATGTGATCATTGTTCGAGTGAGACAAGCCCTGGGTTGTGTGGAGTCAGCATCCCTGTCCTGGACACGGCACGTGTAGAGCTGCGTGCTGGGTGAGGCAGCGCGGCCACGCAGGGAACGCGGATGCTGGGGTCTTAGGCTGTGCTCAAGCCCGGTGGGGCTTTCTCCTAAGGGCAGTGCACCATCATTGACAGATTTTAAGTAGGAGAATAGGCTGCTCTCGTAGTTCACATTTGTCTTGTAGAATGCTTGGAAAAGTTTAGAAGGCTTGGCAGGAGGTGATGTGCTGAGTCAGAGTAGGGTGGCTGCGAGGTGTAGCAGTGTTCAATTTTCAAGTTGTTTTCAGGCCCAGGCTTGTGGCTTAGTAGCCGTGTCAGTTTGAATGACACACACAAGGAATTGAAACAATTTATCTAATCAATTGAAGCAGTTGTGTACCCAATTCCCAGGACTGTTGTGGAGATCCAGTGAGATACACTGTGCAGTGTGCAGCGTGGTCTCCAGCACAGAGCCAGTGCTGAGTGAGTGCCAGTGAGTATCTGGTAGGTCAGTTGAGGGTGGTGGTACTCTGTGACTGAGGATATCTGGTCCCTGAAGGAGGGGTCCATTCACATCTGTGAGTAATGGGCCTGAGTTGGGAGACGCAGGGAGACCTTACCTCCGACCAGGAGCCCTGGGCAGGACGGCTATGGGAGGAGCACCGTGAAGTCAGCTCTTTGCAGGTTGAGTTGCGAGTGCCCTTGAGATATCTACGCAGAGTCACGAGCTTAAAGAGGAGTTCTGGGCCCAGGCTGTGCATTTTCCTAAAATCTCAACCCCTGAGGACACCGATGTATTGATCACTGAAAGTGAAGTCATACTTTAAAGGACAAATGAATAGTAGTATCATCACTGTCAACAAAGCTCACGTCTATTTATTCATCACTCACTTTGCTAATTGGGTACTTACAGAGCTCACTTCACCGTCCTCCCGTGGGCTCAGGCTCCACAGAGAAGAGCTTGTGTGTCTCCTTCTTTTCCAGAAGAAGACACATTTAGCTTGTAGCCTTCTGTACCTTGCCAGACTTAGGATATTAGTTTGTTGGTTTAATTGTATTTTCTGTTGGCCATGTCCTGACAGGAGAGAAATTTTACCTCATGGTCATGTTTCAATTAGCTGTTACTGAGAATTGCTGATCTGATACATAGTGTATGTATTATATTAACTTTGTAGAGTAGTTATCATTTTTCTGTCTTTGCCCTTTAATTTTGTTTGCCCCTTCAGTGTTCTATCCTTTTTGGGGCCTTATTTTTTTTTAATTAAATAATGTCTGTTAGCAGTTAAGAAAACAAAAGCAAAGAAAAAATGCACATGAGAGCTAAATTTAGAAAATGTCTAGTGTGTTTTCTGTCTCGGCAATGGAGGGTTGTATAACCTCTTGGAAACCTTCATTAGACAAGTTTCTTAAAATGCTGATTGAGAAATAAAACCTTCCTTCCTCATCTTTCAAGCTGCACAACTCATTGTCAAGAAAGGGGAAATCCTCAGAAGCCAAGACAAACGAGAAAACAGGGATTCTGGGAGATAAGTGAGCGTTAGAATCCGTGGTGTGCTGGTTGGCTCCTGAACTGATTTTCAGTTGCCTTGACAGGAGGGCAGGAGTTTAGCCCCAGGCCTCTCACACTAGGAGTTGGATGGGTGATCATATAATGGGCCTTGCCCATCCTGAGAATCTTGGTTTACTAAAGGGTGAAAGAGGAAAAAGAAAATTCCTCAAGACAAGAAAGTAAGGAAAGTCAATTTTTTGGAAGAGGGGGAAAATAACAAATCCAAAGTAAGGATATAGTTTAAAGCTGTTCTGGCATGAGAGTGACCACAAACTCCTGGCAGAAAAGCACAGCTACTCCTTGATTGATAAGTTGTGTTTGGAATGAATCAGTGAACAGCTATTCCGAAAAAGGCCTCCAGAGTCTTGTGGATCAATATACTGGACAGCAAACACCTCTCTTCCAAGGTCTCATTCAAATAACCAGAAAGGTTTTAAAGGAAAGTAGCAATAATCTGAGTTCTATTTATTGACATTACTATATGCTAAGAATTCAGAGGTGACTATGGAGTTGTCTCCTCTTTTATGGACCTTACTTTCTCTTTGGGGAGACAAAATGACATAGTTGGGTATCTTGGTGGAGGGAGGTGTTAGTCTGTTGCAATTAGCCAGGAGAGGAGATTAAGAAAACAGTGAAGGGTGGGTGAACTTTTTAGCTGAGGACAGTCTTGTTCACTTGGCTTTTAATTGCAGGCTCAATGAGCTGTCACTGGAGGGAATAGATCTTACGGAGGATGGGCTTAGCTCAGGCCTCTTTGGAATGGACAAGTGAACCTGGAGAAAGACAGTCAAATCTGTGCAGACATTAAAGTTCACTTGAACGTGTTCCATCCCTGAGCCAAAGATAGGACAAATATGGAGCACTTCTTGAGGGCAGAGGAGTGGTTTTTAAGGTTCTTCAAGAATGAATCCCAGGGAACCGAGATGGCCAGTTGTCAAATTGAGACTTTGTTCTTTGGACGGTGTACCCAGCAAGGGTATTGGCCTTTTATATGGTTCCATTTGTCTTTAATACATGTCTTTTGATGAGGACGTGGGCACAAGTGTTTGACACCTTGTCGAGGCGATTTTGGATACCTGCCTAGAAGCACGGGCCCAGTTGCGGCTGCGTCATACATCTTGCAGCCCATCCCTTTCTCCGGCTCTGTAATCACGGCAGAGTGGTTCCTTGTTGACCTGTCCATCTCCTCTGTCACATCATAACCCATGAAAAGACCGGAGCATATTAACTTGGCTTTGTTAAAGGCAAAGGTACAGATCAAATATGGAGTCAGATTTGTTCTTTCCTATTTCAGTAGTGCCATGGAGAAGGCAGTTTGGGCAGCTTTTTGTAGTGTCCTGGAGGCTTTCTCTCTCAGCTTCTGGGCGCCTCTGTTGAAAACCCTTCATAGCTGTCTGGCCTGCTGGAAAAGCACTCTGCCTGTTTTACCCTGAAGATGTGTTCTGTTTATAAACTTATCTCTACTCCTTGGAAAACAACTCAAGAAAAACTCAGTTGGTTTTTCACCAGCCATGGGCAGGGGTGAGATAAACCATGTTATTATTTCATAAAATAATAGTAATAATAGTAATATTAATAGTAGTAGCAGTAGTAGTAGTAGTAATAATAATAATAGTAATAATTATATTAAAAGAATTCTTAAAACACGACTGCACATTGGAGAGAGTCAATAAATGCTTTCTGGCTTAAACCAAAAGTGATGACTCAGTGATTCCATGGCTGCTGTATTTGCTATGCTAGTTACTCCTTTGTTCCATTACACAGTTTTTTTAACTGAAAAAGAAATACAAGCAAATGGTTAAAAAAAAAACTCAAACAGAGCACAAAAATACACAAGTGAAAGAAGTTTTCCCTCATCTTCTGTTCTTTCAGCCCTCTCTGGAGATGCCACTGTTTGCTATCCTTTGGGTGCTGTTCCAGATATGCTTTGCACATTCCCACCTATGTATGTAAATTCCTTTAAAATTTTAGTTATTTTTAACTTAAACGGATTTAAATCCTCAAGTGGCTTCTGGCCGGGTAATAGAACAGAACAAATCTGACTCCATATTAGATCTGTTCCTTTGAATTTAACCCTATGCTCTGTCTCCTAGGCTTCATCTTGCTTGTAATCAATGTCGCCTGGAGCCTGAAATATACAGGAGAGCCTATTCTGAAGCCTCTGACCTTTAAGGATATTTAACACTTTTTCATTCATTTAAAGATAGCAAATTGCAGAATAGAAAATAACGTTTGTTTTGTTGGAGGTTTGCAGGGATCTGACCCACGCAGATAGCTGCAAGAAGAAATGATTCTAACAAGAAGGAATTCCTACACTAAGAAGTTTGCAACAACCAAGCACATAGGAAAGGATCCTGAATTGTGACTTGGGGAGATGGTTTTCCAGGACATTAGTTTGCCATCTAGGTCTACAGAAACTTGCTATTCCATGCCCCAACATCTGGTCTCCCAACTTATTGTCCTGTCCTGCACTGAGGAGAAAGAATTTCGACTTGGTAACACTCCTATCTACCTAGAAAGCTGGGCACTGGAGCTGAGTGTTATGGAAACAGGCCAGCCAAGAAAAGCACCAATCGGGGTGTTGGTGTACTCAGAACTATTATGCCGGTGGGCTCAGTGGGACTCCTGCTCTGAAGTTCTGAGCACCTCCAAGACGTGCACATGAGGTTTCAAAGGCTTAATTACAAGTAAGGGGGAATTAGCCTATAAGGCTCAAACAACAAAAAGCAAGGAATCAGTACACTGGAGCTTATCAATTTGTAGCAGATCACATTACTGACACTTGTTGAGCTTGGAATTACGAGTTAGGTTGTTAGCCCAATAAACTGACACTAAACTTCATATATATGAGATAGCCCAGCAGAATTTAGATCATTAAACCGACACTTATCACACTTAGATTTGTGACTTAGCTTGTTAGCCCAGCTGGACTTTTCCTTCACATGAGGACAGCTCTCCCACACCCAGGGAACTACTGTGAGCCCTTGATGTTTCCACTAGGGTTGGGTATGGTTTACCCAGGAGGGATGGGGACTATGCACCAACACTCAGGCAGTCTGCTCTGTCTGGGGCTCTGATCTTGTACCATCCCGCTCACCGCCAGCCCAACACCTGGGACAGTGGAGCTAAGGCAGTGATCCTGCCTGCCTGTTTCCCAGCGTGTAAAAGGGGATTATGTACCTTTCCAAGGTAGTTCTGAGCGACAACACCTGCGGGTGCTTGGTTCTTAGAGCAAGAGAAAACCCAGGTCCGCGTGGGGGCAATGGGTGTGATCCCCATAGAGTTTCTGCAGAAGCATCCCATGGAGGGCTGGATCAGGGAGGTACAATTTGAGCTGCGGAACTTGAAGGGTTACAGAAGGGTACAGAGGCAGGTCTGCCGCCTAGGGGTGCCCCAGAGGTAAAGCTTTTTCTCTCCAACTCCGCTAAGACCCTCCCCTCTCCAGATCCCTCCCTACTCTATGCTCATCGTGTCCATCTGTATCTCTCCAATTTTCCCGTCCTCTCCACCCGCTCCCATCTTCTCCCTCCCTCCCTCCCTGTCCCACCTTCTCTCACAGAACCCAGAGAGGATCGCTGGCCCTCCTGCGCATGCGCAGTCAGTGCCAAATGGTCCGCTGGTTGGAAGCTCTATATCCTAGCCGGGGATCGGGCCGAAAGGTTTCTCAACTCTGTCGCCCGGTAGGACTTTGGTTCCTGTCTGGGGCCGGGGCCTCTGGCTGTGGAAGTGCAAGGTGGGGGGCTCCCGGGAAAGTGGTCAGGCGGTTGCGGGAGGGCGGTCCGCCTGTCACAGTCCCCAAGGGCGCCAGGCAGCCCGTGTTCAGATGAATTGCTCAGGCCAGACCCCTCTACCCGCGCCACCTGCCCCGGCGCCCCGGCCACAGCTGCCAAGGGCCAGGTGTGCCCCTGCCACCTCTCACCCAGCCGGGATCCCCTCAGTCCGCGGCTGGCGTCCCCTTCCCCTCTCCCGCCCGCGAGTCCTCTCCTCCCTGGCTTCCTCTCCTTGGCCGCCGGCCCGTTCACGCCCCTGGGAGGGCTGTGTCCGGGCGGGCGGGGACTGCGGACCCGGACGGGGCGGGGGGCTGGGGCTGGGGCTGACCTCCGAGCAGGGCTGCAGCCCGCGTCCCTCCCCTTTCCCTCCCCCCCGGGGCAGCCCTCCTCTCCCTTTCCCGCTCCCGGAGGACCAGCTCAGTGGCCTGGGCACTGCTCCCTGGGCTGAGAACCTCCGGCTGTAACGCCCTGCTTCTCCAGTTGGAGTCGGAAAAAGGGAGCCTCAGTGCTGAGCGAGCTTCTGTCTCCTCCCTCAGTTTTTCTGCTGCAGGTAAGTACTTTTAACACTTTCAGGTGTTATCATGGCTGTGCTTGTTGATGTCACGTGTTTTTATAGTGAGAGTGATTACAGTGGTGAAAGCAGGGCTTGGTTCTGTTAAAAATGAGCTGAAGGCATGAGGCTGTGACATCCTCCTTCCTTCCCTCTCCGAGGGTGAAAGGAGTGATCCTCGATTTTCAAAAGATAGTTACAGTCCCTAACTAGCACAGCCCAGCTAGTATGTGTTAAGAGGAACAGCACCACCAGAGGCCTTGGAGACCCAGGGATATTGCAGTCCTAAAGAGCTCCTGGCACAGTTTGGTTTGTTTTGGTTTTTTGTTTTTCTTAAATTGTGTGATAGACTAGTGGTATAAACAGAAAAATAATTGTCAAGAAATATTTCTTCATGTAACAGTGTTATTGTGATATAGTTCACACACCATGAATTCCATCCATTTAAATGGTACAATTCAGCAGCTTTTAGCATATTCACAGTTGTGCAACCATTATTATTCCAGAACGTTTTCATCACTTCAGAAAGACCAGTGGAAATGAATGACCTATCCACCCCTCCGAAGTGGTGGTTCTAAAGAAATTTCTTGGCTATTCCTGATCATAAATTAACTTGTTACATTCCAAGAAAAATCTGGTAGGAATTCTAATCAGAATTGCAATGAATCTGTCTATCAAAACTGGAAGAATTAATGTCTTTATGGCATAAACTTCTTCTACCCATGAATATATCTGGGACCCTATCTTTTCATCTGTCCAGTGACTGGCCCATGGGAATCCTCACTACTTGTTGTACTTGTGAATGATGAGATTCTATACATTGTTAGTTGCAACTGTAGTCTTTCACAGAAGAGAAAAGTAACCTCAGTGAAGCAAGTGACTCTCTGATGGTCAGAAAGAGTGACAGCCAGTGCTGGAGTGATCCAGTGGACTTGGTGCTTGTAACCAGAATTCTCCACCACATACAGTTAAGGGGATTAGAGTGTTCTTTTATTTTTTCTTAATGGCGTTGCTTTTATTTTTACTTATTTTTTTAAATTCTTTTTTATTTAAGTTTAGTCAATTTACAATGTTAGTTTCAGGTGTACAGAAGAGATTCAGTTATAAACATATGCATATGTATATATATGTTTTAGATTGTTTTTAGTATAACTCATTACAAGAAATTGAATATAGTTCCCTGTGTTATACAGCAGGTCCTTGTCATTTATTTTATATTTACTAATTTGTATCTGTTAATCCCCCCTTCCCTGCCTGCTAAACACAGTTTACTTTCTATGTTCATGAGTCCATTTATAGGAGCACCGTTTTTCCTAGTAATATATGCTCTTTGGCTGCTTTCAGTTTCAGTAATTTCATCTTATCTGTGGGTGCTTTTATTCTGGTGGCCTTTATGTGGTTTGCACACGTGGTAATAGAGATCTGTATTTGGGACAAATTCAGGCCTCTGTAGTCCCTGGTACAGAGTGCCCACTGAATTGATGCTTGAACTGGGAAAAAGGCACAGTAAATTTTGGAATTTCAAGTATGGTTGAGAATTCCAGGGTTCTATAACCTGTTTAGACAACCTTAATATTGGCTGCACCCATACTGGGTAATTTGGTGGAAATTCATGGTATGGTGGTGTAGAGACAGGGAATTGTATGCTTCTTCTCTTTCTGTTTTATTACACTCATTCTCCTGGGCCTTCCAGATCCTCCCCCAGAAGGGCCCAGGGCTGGCTTGGTGCTGCGCTGAGGCAATATTTGTTAATAAGGCCCTTTCCTCTACTCATCTGAGCCTCCAGTTCTTTCTCTGCACAATGAGGGCTTAGACTTGATAAGTACTTTTCAGTTTCTTTTAAAGCCATGTTTCCTTTGAGAAACAGAAAATGCAAATCTCTCCTCTCAGCCCAACCCTTTAGATTTTGATAAGTCCTCCAAGGAGTGACATAGCTCTTTGTGGAATATGAATGTGATTGTGATCCCAGGTGAAACAGAAAAGACTCTTCAGAGATTGATTGCAGGGAGAGGGCAGGAAAGGGGCAGTATGTCACACTTTCTAGTGTGAGCACTGGAGCAGGGGCTTGGATTTAAATATGGTGACTGACGTGGCCTCTCTCTAATCTTGTAGAATGTGATAAACTTCTCTACCTCAGTTTCTTGATGTGTCAAGTTGGGGTGATAATATTTTAAGGCTTTTGTGAAACATTATACACATAAGCCATTTGTGTCTCGGTAGAAACAAGACCTGCTAGGGATTCAGGGATTTGTTTAAAAAAAAATCTTGTCCATAGCAGACTGTCTGTGTGTATTTTAAGTTCCTGGAGGGTGAGGGTGAGTCTGAAGCCCATTGTGGGACAGGTGGGCCATAGTTCTCTGTGCCCCAGTTTACCCCCTCCTCCCCAGTCCTCTTCCTCAGTCCAGGATGAAGTTCCCTTGTAGATTTTCTCAGAGGTCTTGTGGAAATAGCTTTTCATTTTATTGTTTCACCAAGAAGTTCTGCCATCATGATCTCTTTGGTCAGGCTTTGAAGGGCTGCCATCATGATATCTGGTAAGAATTCTATGGAATTGGGAGTTTCTATTTAATGAAAAGAAATAAAAATTACAAATAGAAAATTAGAACAAGGGTGGTTTCAGGGGCTCTTTGAAATGGACACCATTAGCTTTGTTAGCTTCAGGTGCTGTGGCCTGTTGCCACGAGGACCCATTCTCTTGCTCTGAAGTTGGAGGTACCAGTGGGTCCAGTGGGAATGATAACTGAGTGTATCTCATGGGCTGGGCATTGACCTATTTGTACTGTGTGTTCCTAATTTGAGACAGTGAGCTCACCTAACCTCAATAACCTCTTTAAAAAATTAGACTTTTTATTTTGAGATGTAATGTTGATTCCCATGTGGTAGTAAGAGATTATATGGAGAGGGCTTATGGATCCTTTTGCCCAGTTTTCCTTCATGGTTCCATCTTGCAATGGTGAGGTACAATTCATTACTGACTCACTAACAATTTGAGGTTTGTGTTATTGCCCTCATTTCTATTCATGATTAAACTGGGGCTTAGAGAAGCACACAGGCCTACCCAGGTCACCCACTTTGTTAGTGCAGAGTCGGGTGAACGTCGGCTTGGGATTTCCAGGCAGTACCATTATGATGGTCTGTGGCAGGGAGCAGCATTCACTTGCTTGTTTATTCATTCATTCATTCAACAAACATTTATTGAGTAAACTCTGTGGGTCAGATGCTTTCTTTGGCTTATCTGATTATTCATCACTACTGAGAATCAGGCAATGTTTATATTTTTTAATCTGAGAAAATTAGCTCTGAGAGGTTATAACCCTCCGAAAGGAAGTATAGCTCATTAAGGAGGGATAGTACATTTGTACAGTCACCTCTTTTTATGCAGGTGGTACCCTAGACATTTTACATTTGCAAACATCCGTAATTCAGATATATTCTTGTAAGGCAAGGATTTTTTTTTTAATTGAAGTATAGTCAAGTTTACAATGTTGTGTCAATTGCAAGGTGTTTTTTGACTTTTGAATTAAAAATACTTTTTCAGGAGGGTAATTACGTGTATTTATTTGTTTCATTTTTTAAAATGAGTTACTGGGTTTTGAACCCAGGACCTCGTACATGGTAAAAATGTGCTGTACCACTGAACTGTATCCTCTTCCCCTAGGCAAGTTTTCTTATCCATTATTATGAAGCTTAGGGGATCAAATAATTTGGATACAAATCCAGATCTTTTAATCCTACTGTGGTCCTTTTCTTTATATTCTGCTGAAGGGGTTTGGGGAAAGCATTTTCTTTGTTCATTTTTTATTCAGCATTTTTGAGCAGTGACTTTGCATCAGGGCCTTGCTAGGTGCTTGGAAATAGAAAATAAGAAATGACCCTTCTCTGCAGAGGCAGGAAGCCTAGACCAAAAGCTGGGTAATGTGATCGAGCTACAGTAGCCATATGCAGACTCTGAGGACAAACTGTACCCTTGGATTTGCTTTGGCTTCCCTTGCCTTCTGGCTGGTACACACCAGGTCACAGCAACCCAGATGGGCCCGTAGCACACAGCAGATTATGTACCTCGATCTCCTCACCCCTCTCGGCAGGGCCAGCAACATGAGCATCCCTGACTATGTGCAGTGTGCTGAGGACCACCAGACTCGTCCCGTTGTGGTCCAACCAATGGAGATCATCTCAGAGGAGAATTTCTTTTGCATCTATCAGCTACTCACCTCGGTGTGCCATATCAGCCCATGCGGCTCCCAGTGGACATTCTGTATCCACTACAGGCACCACTATGTGCCCGAGAATGGGTGGAGCGTCTTCCAGACACACCGCAAAGTCGTGGGCCTTGTCACCATTACCAACTGTCTCTCTGCCAAGGCCTTGGAGAAGCTGCACGTGCAGAGGGGCTGTATGGCACCGCGCTTAATGACTCTCAGCTCTTTGTCTTTGTGCTGCATGGGGAGGTAGCCGAGCAGCCGTTCACCGACGTGTCCTTCAATCTACGAGGACTGCAGGGTGGTGGAGAAGAGGATCGAGGACTTCACTGAGTCACTCTTCATCTTGCTCAAGTCCAAGTGGCTGGATGGTGGCCACAAGAATTTTGGGGCAAGATTCCCCTCCTCTGCATCCTGTTTGAGAAGGAGGACTTCATGGGACTGGACACAGACAGCAGGTAAGTTTACCTGGAGGCCAGCCCACCCTGGCTTTGTGCCGGATTGCTTCCCTACATCCAGAAAGGGATCAGCAAGGAAGAAGTCTGTCTTGTACCCAAGGGGGGAGGGAGGTGCAGCCCGCTGGTTTACAGACATTTCAAAGTGAATCCGCCTTTGTTTCAGAGAGATCCTTTTAGGGTTAGTGTGGACACTTACTCCCGCTTTACAGCCAGGACCATGGTGGGAACCCTGGAGTTGCTGTCCAATAAATTAGCCAAAGCCACTGATGCTAGGAGCACTGGGGAGGAGGCTGGACTGAGCTGAGATATGCTGTAGGTCAAATGCACATCAGACGCTGAGGCTTGTCTAGCAAATGTATATAAACTATCTCCTTACTTCCTACATTGATTACATGTCAAAATGATAGTATTTTACATACAGTTGATTAAGTAAGATCTGTTCTTAAAATCAGTTTCTAGTATTTGTTTTTTGTTTGTTGGTTTGTTTCTTTGTTTACCATTTTAAACGTGGCAACTGGGAAACTTTCTTTACATGGCTCTCATTTCATTTCTGTTGGGAAGCCTGTCCTGGGACAGTCTCATTCCTTTGCTTTTGGATGAGATGCTTAACCCCGAGAGGCGGAACGGGGCACTGGTTGAGCTGGGGCTGGAGCCGGTGTCTCCTGCCTCTCAGGCCCAGCACCTGTTCGGCTCAGGCCCTCTCTTCTTGCCCGACAGCCACCATGCCAAGTTAGGACATCAGAAACACCGCCAGGGACTCCCGAATGAACTCCTTATGCAGGGAAAGGCGTATCACGGTGTATGGGACAGAGCAGGGAAATGTTCATTCTCAGTTTGTCCCTGTGATTAAGTCAAAGTCCCCACTTTGCCTCGGAAGTACAGACGAGCTCTTTTGGGCTGCCTACCCCCCCACCTTCTGCTCTGTTCCCGGTGTATCTATCGTGCTGTCCCTCGGGCAGAAGAGGGTGAGATGTCTTTGCCGAGAAGTGGTCCCCCTTTGCTGGGTAGAGTAAGGGAAGCTGTGTCCCCCCGTCCTATGGCCTCTGTCCTTGTGTCTGGAGAGGGCTCATGGTGGTCCCACAGGTGACGGTCCGAGAACCTGGCACATGCTGCTGGGCCCGCCATGAAGGCAGTGCTCTGTGATTCTTGAACTTACCTAAGATCAGATCCTACTTTCTGGTTGTTGGTAAGTTGGAGGAGAAGATGCTAGAGAATTGATAAAAAGAATATCTAGACCAGCCCTGTGAGTGAGAAGAGAAGTGGACCCGAGTCCCACCTGCGAGAGCCCACTTAGCGGTCTCTGGATGAATTTTCTGTTCCTCCCAGATATACCTGTATGGCTTAAGGAAGGGGAGAGGCTTGTCGTGGCCATGATCTGTGCTTGTCCTCACAGGGCCCTGTGATCTACATGCCCGCACTCCCCTTCTGCTTCTTGGGGATGTGCTGGTATGTTTAGGAGCCTGGGCACTGCTGAGGGCATAGCTCCCAGCACCGTGCTACACCGAGTCTGGCTCTGTTCACCTCACCTGTCAACACCTGCTGAGGCCCCAGGCATTAGTCAAGATAGGTGCATCGGTGCAACGTAAGCAGGGACCACCTTCTCCCCCTGGACAGACTGGTGAGTGAGCAGTTGAAGCCTTGAGCCCTGCCCCAGCCCCCACGCCAGTGCCTCCTCTTTTGTCATAGGAGTCACTGGTGACAGTTTTACTCAACAAATGCTTGTCTCTGAGTCTGCAGAGCCACCAAAGAATGCCAGCTTGTTTTTGTCTTTTGAAGTCTGCCCTTGGGACTTGGCGGAGTAGCCGAATGTGTACTTAGCCCACAGTGTTTGACACTGTCACCATTGATTACCCAGAACCTCATGTACCAGGCATGGCTCCCGGCATCAAAATACAGCAGCGCATTAAATCTCCCTCCTTGTGGGTCTGTCTGTCCTGGTACCATAAGAGCTCAGCCAGCTTCTGAACGTCAGTGAGATAACGCGGCCAGTGAGCTCAGGTCAAGCACATTCTCCTCCAGTCACTTTTACCACATTGTTGCTTTTAGTATTCCACAGTCATTAGTTTTTTAAACAATGCTTTGGTGAAGGAGCAGAACCTAATTCTCTCCTGCTACTCTTGGTGGAAGTGAGTAAAACGGTCCAGAATGAAATGCGACCACAATTTGTAGCTCAAAATCTGCCTAGACGCTTGTAGGTGGAATTTGGGTTAGGGGCGCTGACCACGTTGGGGTCGTCCGGCAGCACCGCTCCCCTCAGGCCCCTGCTTTCCCTGGAGCAAGAGGTGAGGGTGGGTTTCACCATCCCCGCGTCCCTGGCCTCACACACTCACGTAAATTCTTGTACATGCTGTCAAAATCATTTTTGTTCTTGTGTGTTTCTAATTTTCTCGTCTTCATCTTTTCCTTTTTCTTTATTCCTTTTTCACTTGTACTGCCCAGTGAGCATGTTGTTGCATCTGAAAATGTGGGCTGTGCACATCCTGCATTGGAAATAGCCAGATTGCCATCCGTGCTGTCTCAATCATTTTAAAAAGCAAAAACTTAACAGCTGTCTTGATCCATGTATTATCCTCGTCATTTTGTATTTTCTTAATTTTTGGAATATTTACTTTGTTTGCACATTACCCACTGGTTTTTGATACCTGTTAAAATCCTTGCTTTGAGGAACCTGTTTGGTCCTCTTTTTATTTGGTGACAAATGCGCCCTTATTAAATTTGTTTCATTGTTTTGAAGAAGTGAGATGCGAATTGATTTAGGCGGCTGCTGAGGGATTCTTTTCATGGAGTATTTAAACTTGTAAAGTCAAATTCTGCGGCAACTTGCACGATTCCTGCTTTTATACAAACGTGCTCGGCACGAGGTTCCTGGCTGTCGCTGTGTGACGTGCATGACGGCGCTTCCTGGCCGGTGGTCACTGGTGAGGAAGTGGCCGGCTCGGGGGTGAGCATCTGCAGGGGACGCTGTTGGAGGAAGCAGTCACCGTTTGGTTCCTTAATTTTTTTTTTTTTTGCATTCAACTTCCCCGTGCCATTTACTTTACTTTGCCTTCATAAAGGGGCCGAATTGGGTCTAAAATCCATGCCACTATTTTGTTCCCTTTACGAGGCTGGTTTTTCTGAGTATCAGGACAACATGGCCTTCTCCTAAGTAGCTGGCTCACCTGGATCTGTTGGACACAGGGACAGCTAAAAGGGCCATAGCTTCCTCTCTGCTTCAGCCAGTGGGCATTCAGAGCTGGGTCTGTGGTTTGCCTCAGCAGCCGTGCAGACCTTCCTACCCAGGGATTTACTTTTAACCCATGTTGGTAGTAAATAGCTGAATCCGTTTCTGTTGCAGCTGACGTTCACCACTGACGGCTGTGTCATTAGTTTGTGGTAGTCAGTCTCCAACACCCCAGACAACCGTGAAGGAAGATGATTTGGCCGACCTAGGACCTTGGATTCTCACCCTCACCATGGTTCATCTCACCCGGTGGAAGGGTTTGGCCACCACCATCATGCTGACCATGAGGCCTTGTTTCTCCTTTCATGCTCTGGTCCAAGTGTGGACACTTCATTTTTCACTGAATTTGTCTCACTTGAGACAGGCCAGAATATCTGAATGAGTCCATCACATTCTGGGTGGGGAACAGAACAGAAGTAAGTGTCGCAAGTAGATGGAGTCTAGGCTGTCCGGGTTGGCAATTGCAGGCTGGGATCTGTGATGGCCGGGCTGTACCCTGGACACAGGCCTTTCCCGTGGCTCCCATGAGCCCAGGAGTTGGAGTGAGAACAGCCTTGCCTGGGTTCCCACATCCTCATCTGCTCACTTTCAAGTGTGTCTGCTAATTAGGAGCTCCCCCAGACCTCGGGCCCTTCAAAGCTCAGACCACGGGAGAACCTTGAGTCCCTTCTCCTGGGCCTCCTGTGTGAGAATCCAGTGCCTTCTGAGGTGGCCAGTGGCAGGAGATGCCTCCCCCGCCGGGGAGCCCCCTACGGAGGACTGTTATTCAGTGCACCATGCTGTGAGCTTGTGGGGTTCCGAACATGGTCCCTGCAGAACCACGCTTGAGATGGACTTATTGTCATAAATAACAGGACTGATTGCAGGGCAGGGCCGGGGGGAGGGAAGAGTGGAAATTGAATGTGACCTCAGACAACTAGGTGGGTGCTGGGGCTGTTACTAAAATGGGGAGTCTGGGAGATACCTGCCAGGAATCGAATTCCAGAGTAAATGGTGGACATGAGGCATTTTTAAGATGCCATTTTTCATCCAAGTTAGGACTTCAAAGAGGCACTCGGTTCGATGAGCCTGGGGCTCAAGTGAAGGAGCCGGACTAGAGATACACGTTGGGAGTCGTCATTCTTAGCTGGTGTTCACAGCCTTGCATGTGAATTAGATCTTCTCGAGGGCTGCAGACTGAGGCTGAGGGGGGGCAGGGCTGTGCCTGGGTTGGAGGAAAGCCCAGACCATGCAGCTTTGGTGTGTCAGTTAGCTGCATTTGCCATTTTCAGAGCAATGCTATTTATCCTTAAGGGGCCAGGGGGTGGGCAGGGCCAACCAGGAAGAAATCTGCAGGGAGGGTCGTGGCCACATGTGCGTCTTGGGAAGGTGCAGAGGCTGCAGGGTCTGGGAGGGTAGAGTCCTCAGAAGCTGAAGTTGGAGTGGGGAGTGGGGAGAATGTAGTCACAGTCACCTGTGAGGGAGGGAGGGAGGCCTAGGGAGTCCCCACCTTACCGGACTCTCTTTCCCATGAACAGAAGGCAGTCAGACAGAGGATCTGAGGTGAGAAGGGATGGGCAAAGGGAGGGGAGCCAACCTGGAGAATGGTGCTTGGAAATTTCTGGAGTAGTCTCCCTGAAAAATAGAGTTAAATATACCCAGACTCTTAAGAACATTGTTAGTGACTTGGGAGGAGGCAGTTGTTTTTCTGGCCTCCTAAGGGTAAGGCATGTATCCAGGGATACACAGAAGATACGGGCAGTCTGTTCCGGGGGCTTGATCGTTACCGGGGGAACAGTGCAAGTTTAAAGGGGCAGAAGGGCAGCGGAGGGAAACTAGCCAGGCCCCGTGTCAGGTACCAGTCGGCCACCCTACTTGCGTGTTGCATTCACATCCATGCCTCCCAGGTGGGCAGTGGCAGCCCCCTTTTGCAGAATGGGAAGCCTTCTCAGAGGGGTTAAGGAATTGGTCTGTTTAGCGGCTAGTAAATGCTGTAGCAGGATTCAAGCAGGGCCTTGTCAGACTTCAAGGTCATTTTCTCTCTACTGTTTCCAGTACTTCCCTGTTATACCTGGAATGGTGAAGTGGGTCAGTTTTGGAGCCTTTCAGAAAAAGTATGATTTAAGTGCCTCAGGACTGTTTCACAAAGCTCAGCGTTCTTTGATGATTCTGAAGCACGCAGTGCTTTTCGCCCCACAGAGGTAACGTCTAACTCCTTTGAAGATGACGTGGTTGCAAATGATGTACAGGTGCAAAACCAGACTCTGCAGCTTCTGAACGGAAACTCTCCAGTTCTCCCTTGGTCAGCTTTCTTCCGCGGGATGTAACTGTGCTGCAGCGTAAACCTGAGCTTTCCGTATGGAGTGAGTGTTTAATATCCAAATTTAGCATAAAATGGTCAGATGAAGAAAACCGACGTTGACAATTTATTTTTGGGTTCCATTAGTCAAGATATACTATCAATTAATGACCCATATAGCAAATGAAATTCAGTATAGGACATTGCATTTCTTGCTTTCTATTTAGAGTTCTCTTACAGAATAAGGTTGCCTGCTTTGGAACATCAGCTTCACCACCACGGCACCTATCAGTGTGTTGGTGTGATTGCATTTACAGAGTGAATCTAATCTGGGCTTCCTAAGCCCCAAACACTCCTGTGCAAAATCACGGGCTGTAGCCATCTGTTAGTCACGCAAATACTTCTAAAATTATATGATTCCAGTAAAGAAAGAAGAGAGAGAGAGAGATTGCCTTTATCAAATTTCCTTTCAGTTCTAAATGAAAACTGTTGTTGAGCAGCTCTGGTTTCCTTTGGATAAGAATATATACATTTCTTTGCATGTAACCTGGGTTTTGGGCTAGAACACCAAGTTCTTGCTGTCCACAAGCCACAAAAATAGTAGCCAAATTGGACCCGTGTGAAATAGTTTATACTTTTTTCTGAGAAAGTATCCTTGAATTTGGGACTTGGGCTGTGATTTTTGCCTTTTGATTCCCCCACCCGTCTTGTAATCTCTCACTCCTTCCCACGTGGCCCCCAAGGGTTCGTGGTCTTATTAGGAGCAGGCACCCAGTTGGTCTCCATATATTGCCGCTGTAGATAGAGCCCAGACAAGACTTAAGGACATTATCAGAGAGGACTTCCTGGAAGAAATGGGCTCTAAATTCAGTTGTGAGGACAGAGTAAGAGTCAGCCAGGAGAAGGAGTCAAGAATGTGGCTCAGGTCGCAGGTGCAGCCCGGGCAGAGGCCTGGAGGCTTTTGGCGTGGGGACCCGGGGAGAGTGCCCTGTGCAGTCCAGGGTGGAGGGAGCCCCTGCTCGGGAGGACACTGGAGACAGTCCGTGGTGTAGGGCTTTGGAAGAAGTTGAGTTTTACTAGAACTGACACAGTAGGCAGTGAAGGGTGTCAACAGAAAGTGACCCTCAGGAAAGGTACTTCAGGTTTTGCTTCTGATATTCTACAGACAGAAGGATCGGGATGGGCGAGAGCAGGTATGTCTGTCCCTTTGAGATCCAACCTGTCATTCATTTATTCATAACACGTGCACTTCTGTGAGTATAGGGGAGAGAGGGTGTAGCCACGATAATAAGCAAAATGTATTTGCTTCTTGAGAGCTTAGCATTGTCAGAAGTTGACTTAGCCTAGAAAGCTCTAGGAAGAGAGGAACAAATTGTGGAGGTTGGAGGGAGGGAAGGCTTCCTTGGGAAACAGTCAAAATGAGCCTGGAGGCAAGTGAGAGGTAGGAGCATGTCAGGGGACCCCTGAGGTCACTGGGAACCTGTGTACTGAGGTGAGGCTGGGCAAGCAGGGTCTGGGGTGGAGCTAGAACTCTAACAGGGAGCCTCTGAAGCATTCGAAGTGGGGTTGATGTAATCAAATTTGTGATTTGGGAAGGCTGCCGTGGCTCTGTGTGTGTAGCGGGGATGAGGGGGTGGGTGCCACCAACTGGGGGATCATAAGAATACCATTCACAGGCTGGAATATGGGCATCGGGGCTACTTGGGGACGGCAGGGGCAGTGTGGATGCCGGCTTTCTTTATGGGGGGCTTGTTAGCGGGGCCGCCCTTGAGGCACCTTGTGGCTGTAAGAAAACTAATGGAGGCTACCAGGTGGACTTTCGTCTTCTCTCTTTCCCTTCCTTGTTTGATGATCTTAGCTCAGCCAACATTTGGAACAAAAGAGCTAATTTCCAGGGTTGCCCAGGACTTTGTTGAGCTCGTTCGAGTGAGATCTGATTGGATTTAGGTTTGTGTTCAGATCTGGATGTTCACTTAGCTAGAAACGTCCTGTCATTTCGATTTCCATAGGGGTTTTTATTCTTGAGAAAGATTGCTTTCTTGGTGAGCGGAAATTTAAAACAGCTGTTGTCTTTTTCAAAAAATCCTCTTTTAAGAATTTTAATATTCAAAAGAATACGAATATATAAAATATTTAAGGAAGTCTTTGGTGTGGTTTCTTTGCTTTCTGAGCTAATGTGAAGTTAGAGCCTTTGCATTACTTAATAGCACATCCTTGTCAGTATTTAAAGAGCTGTTAGTGAGCGCCCCAGGTCCCACCTCTCAAAGAATCGTTAAAGTTTTCTCTGAAATAGTGAGGTCATAAAGGTCTTGTTTTCAGAAATCAAACGGTTTATAATACACAGCATAACTCCATTTATAAAATAATAATAAGTTCAAAACTAAGAAAGTGGAGGATAAATGATTTTTTTAAAGCCTAAACATAAATTTTCTTGCGCTAATGTTGCAAGTGGAAATTTTGAAAAGAAAAATCCTACTGCAATATCATCTATTTGGAATACATATATGAGTTTCACGTTTGAAAAGTATCTGCGCAGTGGTTTTCGAAGTCAGGAGCATTCCTGCTCAGATACTGGCAGTGATGGTTGCTGGTTTTCAATGGGAGAGCCTAAATTTGCCTTCTTAGCTTTTTGGTTTTTTTTATAGTGAGAGGGTTGAGTAGTGCTTTGCCAGCATGATTTGGGGGCAATTTGAGGGCAGATGTCGTGTGCCAGCAGTGAGAAATTTCCATGCATTTTATTTTCTGGACATCACCAGGGCACATGTGGGGTTTGTGCCTGCAGGCTGGAATGCTGCAGGACTCCCTGATCATTCACCTTTATGTCCTGGAGCTGCTCCGGTCAGTGAATGATTTTCTGTGGCTTGGAGATAATGTGGTCTGATGGAGATGATCAGATGTGCAGTTAAAATGCTATTACTTGAAATAAGAGCAACCTAGAAACATTTCTCTAACAATACAGCATGAGGGAGGAGGATTGGCTGAGCTGCTTGCAGTGGGGAGTCTTAGTTGACTCCCTCACCGTGACTCCTGCCAATATCCACCCCAGCCCTGCACGGTAGTCCTGCCGAAGCAAGCAAGCACTTTGCTCAGAAACAGACTGAATTTCCTTGTGCCTCTCTTTGTTGGATTTTTTTGAAAGCACATTTTGCCCTTTGCTTCAATGCCATACATGCTAGTCACCTCTTACACTCATTTTTCTGGCCTCGTCCATAAATACCTGCTGAATGGATGAACAGAATGTAGTATCTCCATATAGTGGAACATTATTCACATGTAAGAGTGAATAAAAAAGACAAAAAAGAAGAGGAAAATGAAAAATGCCACCTGTTTTGGGAAGTCCACTTTGACTGTTCAACCCACACTTTTCCCTTTGAAACCCAATCACTTATGCTCCACTCTACTCTTTTTGATAGTACTTACCACCTTCTAATAATCTTTAACGTTTTCAAAAAAAAAAAAAAAGAAAGAGATGCTGATACCACTTCAAAATGTACAAGACTTGATAACAGCATGTTAATTGAAAGGAAGCAGACACAAATGCCCACAAATTGTTGATTTCAGTGATATGAAAAGCCCAGAATAGGCACATGCAGAGGCAGAGAGCAGGTGATGGTTGGAAGGAGCTGGTTGGAGGGGGATTAGGGAGTGACTGCTAGTGACAGGGGGATTCTTTTGGGGTGATGAAGTGTTCTGGAAATAGAAGGTGATGAGGGCTGCACAACCGTGAGTGTGCAGAAGACTTCTGAGCACTGTCTCTGGGAGTGCCTGTTGTCGGGGCATCTTTATTTTTTTCTCATCCTGCAATGTGAAGAATCATCTTCTGCTCTGGCCATTCTACTCCTGTGAGTGGTGCGGGTCAGAGACTTTGTAGAGTCATGTTTCTTTTTTCCCCCTGGCTGAGTGTAGGCAAAAAAGTTTTAAGCCTGAGAAAGTGCTCCATCTGCAGAAATGTCTTTTAGATTTGCATGGTGTAAAAATCTTGAGATCTTTTAATCATTGAGGCCAGTCTGTGGGGGGAAATACCCCGTGAAGCCTGGGTGAGCCGGGGAAGAGCCGCGCTTCTCTCCCAGACACGGGTGGGGATTGCACCCCCGTTCAGGCAGTGAAGGGCCCAGACCCGTGAGCAGAGTTGACAATCGTGAATATTTACGTGTATCCGCTGCTTCATCTTGGATATTAATTTCAAGCTGAGTCAGTTTGTGGCGGCAGCCTCATCCTACATCAGGAATTTATAGTATCTGCTCTTTGAGGTGAAGACCTGACAGACTTGATTATTTAACAGTCTGCCTTGAATTGATATCTCAGATTCCTTTGTCAAAAGCAAACAGCAGAAATACAGAATTCCTTTAATGCCAATGTGACCTGGAACGAGTTTAGTCTCTGTGCCTCAGTGGCCTTATCTGTGAGTGGGAAAGATGATAACAGTGCTTCCCTCAGAGGAGCTGGTGAGGGGAGAGTCAGAAGCACAAATGGAGGACTTACAAAAGATGCTCTTGAATGACCGAATTTAGTGCTCTCAGCCTGGTGAGGCCTGAGGGGCAGAGATGTCAGAACAGAGCAGTCCTAGCCAGAGCTCGATCCGTGATGGAAGCTGTTATGGTCAGTATCACCACTGTGCATTATCAGGTAATTTTAAGACTTGGTAATATGAATTCTTGAATAATGTTAAAGGACTAGACATCTCAGATCCAGTTTACATAGTCCTCAAGATTTCTTCTGAGAAATGGATGGTTCCTTCCCCATCTTAAATCTGAGATGAGTCTCTAAAAAATTCTGTATTCCTCCATCTTTTTGCTTTAATTTTCCATTTCCTACAAAACCATGTTTTTAAATGGAGTTAATGGGGACTGAACTGTGTGCCTCATGCATGTTAAGCACTTACTCTCCCAAATGAGGTATAATCTCCTCCGTGATTTTTGTTAAAATTTACTTTCTTAGTTTACAGAGGTAAGAGGCCTCTAATTCTTTTTCTGGAGACTTGTCCATGAACCTGTAAATCTATAATTAATGGACAAAATTTGGTTTATTAAAAAATCATTAGAATATTCTACAATTCATCCAAAAAGAAATGCTCATTGACTTAAAATGTTTCTCCTTTAAGGGGATTTCTCCTGTTTGGTCTAGCTTAATTTGTTAACAGCCATCCTCATCATCATAATGACCAAACTCACTGTGAGTGGACACCTACCTAAGGCTAAAATGTTTTCCTCATGTTTTAATTCATAGCAGGTGTTTGATTGTAGGTATCAGTGTCTCCTTTTTTGCAGCTGAGGGATTGAGAGATGGAGCAGCTTGTCCCAAATTACACGCAGCAGGCTGTGGCTAGCTCGGTGCTGGAACCCAGGCTGCACAGAATGCATTCTTAATTGCTCCTCTTATCAGCCTCCCGTTAAGTGGTTACCCGAACACCTGTGACTCCATAAACGGCCGAGTTTAGTGATCTCAGACTGATGAGGCCTTGAAAGAAGAGACACCATTGAGAAGTTGAGACAGAGTGGCAGAAATTAAAATTGTTCATTTTCACAAATTTTTAATTCTCAGGTAATTACATAAAAAGTTATTTTTTTTATTTTAGTGCTCTGTAAGCACTAAAAACAAAACATTAAAAATAATTATAGTGCAAAAGAGAAGTGAGCTCTTAAAGTCCAACCACTGCTAATGATGTTGCTTGTTTTTCTCTTGTGGCCCTTTTTGACAGAAATACTTACAAAGACTGAATTGGTTTTATGTAGTTTTAATATGGAAGAAAAGATTGTCAGTGAATATTGTAAGAAAAGTCTTTACTCTTTTCTTTCCTGTTGATGAATATGTACTTTATTTTCATGGCTTAAGTACATTTCCTCATTTGTGAAATTTGAGTAATATCGTTTAATTTGTCTGACTGTGAGAGGTAGATGCCTTGTATACAAAGAACCCAAGAGGTGCTTAATAAAAGTGTGCTGTCACAATGACAGATATTTTAGAAGGATCAACTCTGAATACTAAAGAGTGTCGCTTATTTCTGATACATATTCAATATGTATTTGTATGATATATTTGAATATGGTTTAAAGTAACAAGGATTCATTTTTTTTTTTGGTGTAGTATGAAGTTTTAATGAAATCTGTATCATTCTAGTGAGACAGGGACTAGTTAAATTGCCTTAATCAGATGACCTTGAAGATTATTTACACAGAATATGTATTGTTACAAATCAGAATTTATGTTGCCGTGTAACCATCCACTCAGACATTTAAATTCGTGGGATTCTGACCAGATCCGTTAAGTTTAGTAAAATCCATATTGATCATTTTCAGGGAATAAGCTCCTCTATTTTGTGATTAAAGAAAATTTTGATTTTTTTCTACATTCTTAACAGGTTTAAAATATCAAAACATTGATTTGACATGTCACTTTTTTAATAGAGAGAATAAAGCTCATGCTGTTTTATTATGTAAATAAATGTTTTTGTATGGCAACAAAATTGTATGATATCCTGGCTCTTTTAGTATTTTGCAAGATACTTAGATAACCTACTGTTGGAAAAATACAAATGTGAATTTTATGAATATAGGCCTAGTACAGATCTGTTGGTTTTTGCTACAGTGCAAGACATGAGGCATAGGAGAACTTTGCTGCTGATTGCCAGGAGGACAGATCCCATGTCTCAGTTTCCCCTCCTGTAAAATGAAGTGGCTGAACTGGATTCTTTCCTCTTCTAAGATGAGTTTCCATGAGCCTATATCTTCTGTTTATATTCAGGAGTATTAGCAATATCAGATTAAATACTGAATATCCCTCCTTTCCCCCGAATCAAAGTGCAGCATGTGCTATATAAGTTTTATTTATCTGATTCTCGTTACTGATCCTACAGGCAATTTTTGTGTTGCATCTTTCCTGGTAACCTGGAAGGTCATTTTACCCATAGGTGGCACTGTTGCACCTACTTACAGTCTTAACTTTCCTGTTTGTAAAAGGAGGCTTAAACAACGTTATTTTATTTTGATTACTTTACTTAATGCTTCAGAATAGCCCAATGTCCATTATGTCTGTCTAACTGGAAAAGTTATTCTGCTTATATCTTAGATTTATTCTGTCATCTCACTGTGAACATTTCAGACTTGCTGTGCAAACAATAGCAAAATCGGGCTTTTCTTCTAGTGTTAGAAACCAGTGAGCCGGGATTTTATAAAACAGCTAGAAGCGGCATCTGGAGGACCTTAAAGGTGAAAAGTGTATTGAGTTCCCTGAGTTTTGACCCCGCCGCTGTGTGTTAATTGGTGGTAGGAGATTTGGTACATATACGAAGGGGTGTAGTTTTTGATATGGTTTGCCTGCACGCGCTGCCACTGAGCCACTTGAGCCTGAGTCAGTTCGTTTTGAGTTTTTCCCTCGTCTGTGAGATGGGGACATTCGTATCTGATTTGTAGAATTGTGAGAATTAGAAATTATGTGCAGTGTTTACCACAGTGTGTATGTCAAGAGGGCTCTTAAACTTTAGCTGCTGTTTTGTGTGAAGCCATCATTTGAGAGTCTTTGGCAATTACTAAGAAACAGGAAAATAAGAAGAGATGGTTTTATGATGAAAGATATTTGAGGAGGTTCCATAGTTCCTATACCCATAATTTAGCATCAGCAGAGTCAGAACTGTTACACAGTCACCCTAAACCAACGTTAAGCCACAGAATTATTTGTTACTTCATATATTTTGGGGTTTAAGGAGATCCAATACTTATACATATGTTGTCTCCAGCAGCCTACTGAGAGATGACACAAAAGAGTATACAGGCAATAAATGTCTTCTTTGTTACTGATGAAGCCACGTTCTCCATGAACTTCAAGGCTGTGGGAAAATGCGTGTCATGATACTGTGTCCCAGAAATACAGACTCACCCTGTCCCATGTAGCTCTGGGCCACAGCGAGCCTTCCCTTGAGAAGACCTGCCCTTTCATGCACAGGGCTTTCCTGACATGGAGCTGAGCATCCCGCGTGCTTCCCAATGGTGACCAACACTGGAGTGAAAGGAAGGGTTTCACATGCCCTGCTTGTCTCCCCGGACTCACACCTCACTCTGTTAGTGTAATGAGTGCTAGCTGTGGGCCAGGGGCCAGGGGTGTGAAGGGAGAAGCACCCTCCATGGCCCAGAGGAGTGGTTAGGAGACATCCACTCCCTCAGTTTAAACAGGTGGTTGGATGGAACATAAGGGTGCTCCCCAAGAGTGTGTAAAAGGAGAAATAAGGATTTTATTTGGGACTTAGGCTAGCCAGGAAACAGATAAGATGATTAGAGGGGAGACTTGTAAAACAATTTGATATTAAGTTGACATTTGTTGAACACCCAAAATGTGCTACATTCTTTTCTGAGCATTTTACAGAAATGAATCCTTCAATCTTCTCAACAAGCGAGTAAGGAAGGTTTGATTGTTATCCCAGTTTTACAGTGTGGAAATTGAGGCACACAGAGGGTAATTAAGTTGGCAAAATCACAGAACTAGTAATTGGCAGAGCTGGTATTTAAACCCTGGCTGTCTGGTTTTGAGGCTCCCAGAGATGGGCTTTGGGTGTTTAGCATTATCGACATCCCTGAATCTTTATACCTCTGTGCATCAGTTAGCCTAGAAAGGACAGGGAAAGGAGTGTTACACAGGAGCTCATAGTCATGTCTTGCCGCTGTCCACGGAGAGTGCACCGTGATTGGCGTTAATTGACTTCTGGGCAGTAGATCTGTTCGTATAATAGAAATATAGTCCATTGAATTAATCTAGAAACCCTTCCTGCTCCGTTTCTGTCCATGCTTGCCATGTGACTGCCTGCCCGTGATTGGGCCGTGGAGGAGAAAATGTACTCATGGTTGAACTCTGATATTTCAGTCTGGTTCATAGATTCACGTCTTCTGTTACATTAAAAATTTAAGTTTCTGGTTTTCTTGCATCAGTGTCTCATGAGCTTGGTTAATGTGAAACCAGTCCATGGGAGCCCAGGGATGATGACGGTATAATTTCTGAGCACGTTGAGGCACTTCTACCCGTGCAGACGTGGCTGGAGGATGTCCAGCTTCCTCACTGATTTCCCCCAACAGCATGGTCCTCTCCCACCCCTGGATGTGAGGTTGGGAGCTCTCTGAGTAGGCCAGTCAGAGGCCGAGTCCACCAATCAGAAAATGATGAAGTACCTGGAAGTGGGTTTAATAGAAGACAAGGGCTTCCAGGTTGTCAGATGGGCTGTTCGAGTCCATTTGGTGAAAAGCTGTCCACTGTCTGTGGTTGAGCTACTTCTTTGCTGTTGAAAAGTCTGGAGTAGATGAAGGGATTTTAAAAAGCAGAAAGGAGTGATTTCAGGTGGTACGTCCACACCGGTGAGAAGTGATGAATGACCGCCTTTGTGAGTCATAGACAGTCTTACAAACTTCATAAACCAGCTTTAAATGCTCTTCCATCTGAGTGCACTTCATATGGGGTCCAGATCATCACTGGTCGCACTGTGAGGGCAAGTAACTGATAATGGCAGAAAGGACACGGAGGCATCAAAAAGGTCTCAGTCACTTTCCCTGTTTAAAGGATGCAGCACAGTGTAATATATTTTAGCTGGTTTTTCACTGAAAAGTTTTTAGTGTTTTCTGGGACTCCCCAGTGCCCCAAGGTTCCATGCAGCTGGGTGTCCCCTCAGTGCAGCTCTGTCAGCGCTTGCCCTGGGCTGACGCGGTGTCACGGGGAGCAGGACAGTCAGCGTCCCCGGCTCCTCCGAGCTCCGTCTCCTCATCCGCAGAGCCGGGTTTCTCATCCGTGTCTACTTAGTAGGGTTGCTGAGAATCACACATGATGCTTCAGGTGTGACTTTTGGTTGTCTCTGTGATTGGCATATAGTTAATATTTGATAGAAACACTTGTTTTTTTAGTATAATTGTAGCACCTAGATTGCAGTGGTTTTTAGTCTGCATTTTTTATAACTTTATTCTTATTTTTAAATATGCACTTATTTTTATTTATTTTTTTTGGAGGTACTGGGGACTGAAGCCAGGACATTTTGCATGCTATGCAGGTGCTCTACAACTGAGTAATACACACCCTCCTTTTCTGCACTTGAAGGTAAATATTGCTATACACAAAATAGCTCTTAAACACCATCATGGGACCTAGTCACTGTATAGACAATTGAACACGTATACTATTTCAATAGGAATAAATGTTTTTGAGACATACATTTCTGAATCTGTTAATGTGCTTAAAAACGATCATAGATAGTGATAAACACGAATCTTTGATCCAGTACTTCTTAGAGACTGTTTTGCCATCAAGGGAAATTACATTCTACAGAGAAGGCTAATTGGGTCTCTTTGATATTTAGATGGTTTAGCAGATGATGAAGGCTTTCAAAAGCTGACAGTTTTGTATTTTAAAGTAACTACAAAGTTACCTTCTACAAGTTGTAAGTACTAAGCTTGTGAAGTGCCCAGTAATCCAGGGGGTATGTGTCTGTGTCTGTGTCTGTGTCTGTGTGAACGTTGGTGTCTGTGTGAACGTTGGTGTGTGTGATTTCAGGAAGGTAGAAAGAAATTCCATATAGACTTCTGATACCTTTCTCCTCCATTTCAAGGTGTTGGCATATATTTACACTAATAAATTGATATTCAGTTGTCATTTGGCATGTTGGGAATAAGACTTTCTCATACTTGTTTCAGAAGGATTAGGGAGCATGAGCTTAGGAAATGGGAGGAGATAGAGGCAGGGAGGTTCTTTAAACTTTGTGCAGAATTAGAAACAGTAACTTTTCTCTTTTCTTCTAAAGCAAACTGGCACTGAATTGTAACATACTATTACTCAGAATTGCTTTTCTGATCAGATACATGTACCTCAGATTTTTAAATGCAACATGAATGATGAAATGTGTTTTAGCAGTTATTTTTAAAAGTAGTCTCTTTTCAAGTAAAAGGCTATATCCTGTTCTTTCTTCTAGCGGTACAAGAAATTCTCATTGTTCTGTTGCAATGATCTATGTGCTTACTTTCTTTTTGTTTTTCTTTAAGTGCTTTTTTCATTGTGGTTTGAATGAATGTTTAAAATTTCTGGATTTTGATCTTTAGAACATGCTGATTTCTCAGAACTGTTAAAAACCTGATTGTTCACTGCTCCTTGTTTGGTGGGGCACCCTATTGATTTCTGTTGTCTGTTAAAGAGTGAAATTCTTCCTCTAGCCTGCAGATCATTAAGTGAATGGTTTGCAGTGTGCCTTTAAAATTATTTGTATGCATTGAGCATGTTTGTCCAGTGAATTTTAAATTGACTCATTGTAATGACTTTGATTTGATTCTGTGTCTTTTGCTCCTCTCCACAAGAATTTGAATTCTCTGTTGCATTTTGTATACGTGTTCTTAACAGGGGAAGAAATTTTGCATTTTTTACAGAGGTGGGTTTTCCTATCCCCTCTGAATGCCTTCTAAAATTGATACAATAAAAATCAGTTATTGCAGTGCATAAATATTTCATAAATTATTTTTTGGCATAATCAGAAACAATGACCAAGAATGATAATAAAAAATACGAAAACCTTCCTTCCTTTGAAGAATAGAAATCAGGTAGTCAGGCTCCCTCATGCTTTGTGCCTGACACACTTAATCTCATGTCATTGTGTATCATGATTCGGAGATGGTATTGTTTCAGGTTTATAGATTTTTGTTTTAACATTTGTGTTGAATTCTTTCTCCAGGCTGATGTTTCCTGTTGTGTTTGTGGAAAGAGTAGAAGGGGAAAAAATACTTTGTTTTGTTTTCAGGAGGCCTGAGTTGATGGGAAAAGAGTTGAGGGTGGGCTGAGGAAAAGAGTGACACTCCCTCTCCTCCTGGTTGAAATTGATAAACAAAGAAATCAATTAAGTATATCGATATTTGACCAAAAGAAGTTAGCGAGCCCAAACTGGCTAGAAATGCACAATGGAAATTACTGAATTCAGCTTCAGAATGAGGTGCTTTACCAAGTAGAAGCAGCTTAGAGCAATCAGAAAATCAGTAATATGATGAGATATAAATGGAATATTATATCTTTTATTGCTGAAACTTTTCTACGTTAAGTTGTGTAGAGCTAAAATTAAGTTTCAATCACCAGGAGTTAAGAGAGTGAGTGGTACTGTAGGATCGTTATTCACGGATGTGCCTAGACCCTGATAGAGTGGCTGAAGATGGCAGGAAAAGACCCACATCCAGGATTTTCATCCTAGGGTGTCCTCCATAATAGTTCCATGTGGAAGCAGATGATTGGGTTAACAAATTGTAACACACCCCAGTCGCCTCTGAATTTTAAGAAGAAAAAATATGCTTTGATACTGCTTTACAAGCAAGTTCCTGTGCATCCTCACTCCAGACTCCTTGCCTTAAAAAGCAGAGACAATGCTTTGCTTGTGTAGTTGAGGTTTTAGATAGCACTCTGCTGGTTGTAAAGCAAGGACCGAGACCCTCAGCTATAAACGCTGGGCTTGTGTGTTGTTAGATAATGTATTATCCCCAAAACAAGGACCTGGCTGGTCTGGTGGTCTGCTTTTTAATGAACATATCTAAAAATGTATCTTGTTCCCCTCACCCCATGACTTCCCTAAAGATACACTAATCCTTTGTACTCATTGTGTATTCTACAATCTCTGCCTCATCCTGTCTTTCCCGAATTCCCTCCTTACTATCTCACAACTGTTAACGAAGTTTTCCTTTGATTATACCCTATAAATATGGGAGCATTTGAGAGGCTCATGGAGATGGCTCCCTAATCCCTCTCGATTTCTTGACTTTTTCCACAGAGTCTTGAATAATCATTCCTTGTCGGTAAGACGTCTTCCAGCCAGAACCCACAGTTCCAGGTGAGAAGGATGCAGGCTTTATCTCTCCTACCGGAGGCAGAGACAGAAGAGAATTGAGATATGCTCCCCCGTGATCCCTTCCTGCCCCAGGTCAACTGCAGTTCACCTGCAGCCTTCTGGCCTCTGCTCAGAGGGCCTCTGTCCCAGGACTGACCTCAGCGTTTTCTTCCCTTGTCAATATTTCCTGTGCCTTTCAGAACTTGGTCTCTTCTCTGCAATTCAAACCTGGCAGATGTGATGGTGGTCAGCGTGCTGGTGGGCAGTCACTTGGGGACCCCCAGGAGCCATGCTGATTCTCCTTAGTCTCTCAATCGGGGTTACAGAACAGTCGAGCACCGAAGGAAGCCCATTCTCGAGATGTCAACAGAGCATTTCATCACTTTCATTTTATTTTTCAATTTTTGGTGGAGAAATTATTTATAGTGAACTGTTCCAGATATTTGCCGCCTGCTTTCCTCATCACCATTCCTTGTTGTCTCTGGTGCTAGTTTTATAAACCAAGTTTCTTCTCTGGTCATTTCTGGCAGCTGGGCTTGCCGAATCCTTGATCTGTATTTGAAACAGAATGCTTCCTCGTGATGTCAAGGTGATTTTCCTATTTCTGAATATTTCGTGTACACTCAGCAACTGTTTCAAGTGAAATGCTCTTGTCCAATTTCGGTTAACTCACATTTGCTGATCTCCTGCTTTCATGCTGAGAGCAGTTTCTTTTTCCTCTAATAAAAGTTAGCAATTTGCATTTACTATGGAAGATACTGGCCCAAGGTCCTTTTGTTCTTAAGAGTTTTAATACAATTCACCCATTAAAATGTACATCGGTTTTTACTCTATGCCCAGAATTGTGCATCCCATTCAATCTTAGAATATTTTCATCCCCCCAACAGGAAGCCCTGTACGCATAAACAGACATTCCCATCTTCCCCATCCTCCCCAGCCCCAAGGAGCCACTTTTCTCTCTGTGGATTTGCCTGTGCTGGACATTTCATGTAAATCGAGTCACTTCATATAAGTGGAAACGTCTATTGTGACTGACTTCTTTCACACTGAGTAACGTTTTCAATATTTGCTCATGTTGTGGCCTTAGTCACTATTCTATGCTATGCTATTGCTGAATAACATTCCACTCTATGGCTGGGCCCCACTGTTTACCCATTCATCAGGTGATACGCATTTGGGTTGTTTCTGTTTTTGGCTGTGATGAGTAATGTCGCCGTGAACACTCATGTGGTATTATTTATGTGGATATTTGTTTTCAGTTCTCTTACGTGTGTGCCCAGAGAGCAGAATTGCTGGGTAAGTCAGAAACGAAATGTTCAACTCTCTGAGGCCCTGCCAGGCTGTTTTCCAAAGTGGCCACGCTGTGTTACATCCTCACCAGCAAGGGCTGCGTGCTCCGCTTCCCCTGTGTCCCCTTTAGTGCTTGTTACGCTTTTTTTTTTATTATACCCTATTGTAGTGAGTGTGAAGTGGTTTCTCCTAGTGGTTTTGACTTGATTTCCCTTACAGCTAATGCTATTGAACATCATTACATTGTGCTTTATGGACATTTGTATATTTTCCTTGAAAAATACCTTTTCAGATACTTTATTAACCTTTTAATTGAGTTGCCTTTTTATTGTTGAGTTGTAGGGTTTTTTTTTTCTTCATTTTGAGATACAAATTCCTTACCAGATAAGTGATTTGAAAAAATTTTCTCCTCTGTGTTGTTGTTTCACTTTCTGGATGGTGCCCTTTGAAGCAAAGTTTTAAATTTTGATGAACTGCAATTTGTCTCTGTTTTCTTTGTTTCTTGTGCTTTTGGGGTATTATTTAAACTCTGAGTTATTTTATTTAAGCTTTTATATATAAAATAACTTAATTCTTAGGACCGTTATAGGAGATGGGTGCAGTTGTTGTCCCCAGTCTATGGATAGGAGACTGAGATGCAGAAAATTTCACTGAAATGTCAGTGTCACATCTACCTAGTGCTGTGGGATTTCAGACCCTCATGTTTGTCCCCAGCATTTGTGATCTTCACCACCATGCTCCACTACTGCCTGGAATCGTTAATGAAAATGACTTTCATTTTTTGATTTCTTGTTAGTTTGTTTTCTCATTGGGGACCTCATCTCCTTATTTTCCTTTCGGATATCAGTGTAGATTTATTTTAGGTCTCATGTAGGCAGAAGCATTGCTATCAGTTAACTTCTTTATTACTCACTCTCCAGTGATGATTGTTGCTAGTTGACCTAACCAAGTCATGCTTAAGTCTTTCCTGCTAATGACACTAAAAACAGTCATGACTTATAGAATGCTCAAAGAAAGTACTTGATTGATTTTATTTTGCTACCCAATCAAACCAATCAAGTAAAAACCCCAGTGTTGACACAGACTATAAGCCCTCCAGAATAGTATCACTGTCTTCCTTCTGTTTCATTTATTTGGTCACAGTGTCTGGATAGTGACTTGCTGTCCAGCAGTTTTGTGAGGATATGGTGCTCGTGAATCATTGTAAGCACAGAATTTTGACAACAGACTGTGTTGTTCATTTCACAAGGGAAAAGATAATATAGAAATACTGCTCAGATCTATTTTAAAATTAAGCTTGGAATTTTGAGAAGAATTCAAGAAACCATACAAAGCTCTTTTTCACTAATTTTAGATCTATCTTAGACACATATGGTTACATAGCAGAGTAAGTTATCAAGTACATTTGACAATAGGAGTGTAATATTGATTATTTGTTTTAGTTGAAATATTCTACCTGGGATAAAGTAATCAGTGCCCATAAATGAACAAATATGTTTGTATTTCTATGCAACATGGGAGCAGAGTTCATGTTTCTATATAATATGTATGACTGTGTGTTTTAATCTGTCTGTCAGTGTTTTTATAGTTTTTCAGCAATGTTGTAACTTCAGAATTCTTCTAACATATTCACTCCCCATACTACTGCAGTTTGTACTGTGTATCCTATCTTATGCATGGGATTCCACTGTCCCCTCAGTGAGGAATTTCCTCTCCTATTGAGCTAGTAGCAGAGTTAAAGGAACAGTGATTTCAAGGCCTTTGCTCTCCACGTGTTCGCAGTTTCCTGTCAATCACGATTTTCTCTTTCTTGTGTTTTCATTGTGCAATTAGAATTTTTGAAAATAATTATTAATATGTTTCACCAGTCTCCCTAGAAATTTGATGTGTTTGTGCTTTTCAGTTTTCAATTTATGAAAATTGTAAATGCACACTTGTTTTTAAGTAGTCCTTTTTCACTAGATATTTGTTTACCTCTTTATAGTTAAAATAATTTTCCCCAATGAATGAATCGGTGTGCATGTTTTAAAAGATACTTTAGTTTTTATTTTTCTTATTGTAACAGGTATATTCGTTGTACAGAATTTAGAAAATAAGGATAAACACAATAATACCTTAAAAATGGCCTCTAATCTCACTTGTAGATACAGTTGTAATGTTTGAAATTGAGAATTTCAAGTCCTCTCACTTTGTTCTACTCTTTCAGGTACGTTTTGGTTACTGAGACCCTCGAATTCCCATATGAATTGTAGCAGAAGCTAGTCAGTTATTGCTGAGGAGCCTGCTGGGATTGTGATCAAGACCACGTTGTATGTGTGCTTCACTCTGGGGAGCACTGCCATCCCAAGAATATTGTCATGTGATCCAGGAATTTGTGTGGTTTGTCTTTCCAGGTATTTAGGTCTTCTTTAATTTATTTCAGCAATGTGTATGGTTTACATAGTATTATTTTACTTTAATTTTTGCCTTTATACTGAGGACAATTGTGCAAGGTACCAGGATTAGAATTGTATTATAGCCCCGCAACTTGCTGCCACCATGGACGCTGTGGTCTCTCTTTGCCCTTTGTAAAATCTCGCACAAAATAGGACCTAAGTAACTCTCTCTTGAAAGAATGATTATATGATTGCTGGATGACGCTTTAGAGTCCTTGTGATGATGTCTTTTTCCCAGACTTTCCCCTCTTCTTAAATATGCCCTTTCTCTTCCTTTCCTCCAGCCTGGGTTTCAGCCTGCCTGTGGCATTGATTTTCCTTGTCTGTGGACTCTTCTTTTCACTAGTTCATGATAATGTTACATGTCGGCTGTGGAAACTTGCTAGATGTCAAGAAAGAGCAAATCCATTGCATGCTAGTATTTTTAGAGTGTGTTATTGAATTATCAATTGAAATTAAATCAGGCTGACCCATTGAGCCATCCCCTGAGCTCTTTTTGCCTTCCTACAGGTGATACTGCTCTCGTTGCTGCATGTGCCCTTCCCCCAGACTTAGTTTTGGAGTTGAGTAAATCACCATCACTGGAGCCCTCTCTTTAAAAGATGAAGAGAACATTTGCTCCTTCTCCCTGCTTGGGGACTTGGATGAGATGAGGTAACAGATAAAGAATGAAGCCCCACCTCATTCTGACCACTGCTCTTTCCGTTCATTTCTCCAGGGGAAGAGTACAATTCAAAAATATAAAGATTGTGAGCTAATGAAGTATACAAGACAACCGATCATTTATTAAATACACTTTCATGCCAGAAACAAATGTATTATACACACAAAAAGCACATAAATTACGGTAGTACTGTGGTTACAAACGTGGGCCGAGTTCGAGTCCTGCTCTGGAGTGACAAGTCCTGTGAAATGGAGAACTTATAGGTCGGCTTAGCCTCTCCCGGACTTTTTTCTTTCCTGCAGAGACAGGGCTCACTAGTCATCCCTCCCCCGTAGAGGTGCTGTGGGTTGTAAACGACGCGCGTGGGCAGGCCAAGCACAGCTGCTCATTCCTCGTAAGTGCAGGATAGCACAGCTTTTGCGGTTACGGCTTTATGATCCCACCGTGTAGACCCTCAGTGCTCCGAAGGGATGTCTTGCGGATTGGAGATGGGATTCTCACTTCTGTAAATACCCAAAGATTGTGTTATTGAGCCTTGCTGATATAAATCTATTCTTTAGAAAGTACATAATATGGATATATTTTTCAAACATGCATGCTTTTTTTCTTTTATTATTTATACTTCTACCCTCTCATCACGTGGTGTGACTTTTGATGGAATCCAGGAAACAGTCCTAAGCCACCTGCCTCTTCACACTTCTTCGTGATGGTTTTCTTCCTTCACTAGAAGAGGGTTTTGCATAGGAAATTTTGTTTGCTCCCCTTCTCTTGGAGTCTCCCTTTTTGTCTGCCCATCTCTCACCTGTCCATCTGTCCATTTCTCTACCCACTCATTCTTCTGACTTGTTCCAAGAAGCACTTCAGGCAGCTTACAGAAGAACAGATACCAAATAAACAGGTGAGAAAATGGGGCCAAGTTCACAAATTGAGGCTCGGAGTTGAGCCTGTGTGAGAGTTGCAGGCGTGAGACACACACCTCTGCCTTTTGACTTATAAGATAGACAGCATCAATGTGCCTGAGGCTCCCAGCACACACAGGGAAGCAGGGTTTGTGGGAGATGCTCACTGGCTGTGAAATAAATAAGTGGCTTAGGAGAAGCCCAGCCTTTCCAAATACTAAGACTTAGGAGAATATATTGAGTGTCTTCCAAAATCTGAGTATTGCATCTTTTCTTTTTCAGAGTTTTATGTATAGTTGGTTAACATTCTATAACTGGAAATTTCTCCAAAACTGCTGCCCACGTGAGTCCCATGACTCGGGAATGGGGTGGTTCTGCTCATTGACGGGTGTTGGCCAGAAACGGAAAATGACAGCCTCAAAGGAGCCTGGGATTAAGCAGTTATGTTTTGTCAGTGCTGTAGATTTCAGAAAATGCTTTTACCGTTTCTCTCCATCTGAGGAAGCAGCGTGCTCTCTTCCCAGCATCAGGAGTTCAGCGTCTCGGGATGGTGGGGGCTGACTGCACTGCCGTAAAGACAGCTGAGCTAGTCACTGCATGTGTGGTGCTTTCACGTAGTGCATTTCATGTTTTTTAAAAGGTTTCAACATGTAGTTAATTAACTGAGTTAATTAACATTTAATAAATATGAGGCTTTTTTGAAAAGACAGTTATAGGCAGAATATAAGTTGTGAACACTTTAAAAATGGCTTCATTACTGAAATTTCAGTAAGGAAGATTCAGTTTATCTTATTTACGACTCTCTTTAAAAGTAACAAAGAAACAAGACAGAAAAAGCAGAGGATTACTTCTGTTCTTCCTCTCGGCTTGCAGGTGCCCTCACCTCCAGTGGCATCCATCCAGACACCAGCACTGACACTGGCCGTGCTCAGAAATGCCTCAGCCCTGAAGACACAACTGACAAATGGAAGGGAGCCACGTCCTGTTACAGCGGGTGCTCTCACTTTGTGGGTCCTTATGTAACTGCGTGGTGTTATTCAGGATCGCCCTTTCTACACTGTGTGACGGTGCTGCGGTGTCTCCTAGTTATTTGTTTCTGTAACTACTCATGTATTTTTTCCAATGTGTGGTACTAGACATCTAAAAATGCATTTTTCAGATGAAAAATAATGTGTATTTAATATAAAAGTCTGAAAAAAGAGTCAAAAGGGTCTATCCTGGTCCCAGTACTCAAAGATAATAATTAACACTTTAACATCTATTTTCTGTTCTTTTCATCAGTGTGTATCAGCTCTGTCATAAAAACCAGCGAGCACTGTGTGCCTGTTTACTGTGTGGAGACCTCCATTTTCCATTCGGCTTATTACACATTTTTCTACAATATTCTATCTCCCCTGACATGATTTTTAATGACCAGTATAGCATTCTGTTTTGTGGAGGCATCGTCCATTTTACTTTGTACTTAAGTAAACTTTTAAATTCCAAGTATACTTAATTGAAATTCTGAAAAGAGAACTGTGGTGGTACCGAAAGTCCCCTACTTCCCTTCCCCTTTTTTCCTGAGAGTAAAAGCTGCTGACAATGTGGAGTATATATTTCATGACCTTTATGCCTTTGTCATATATATATACACACATACATACACGTATATGAGAAATCTATGTATATGTGTGTGTATATATGCTTTATTGAAAAATAAGGCCATACTATATGTTTTCTGTAGCTCAGTTTATTCACTAACGTATATATCATAGACCTCCTCCCACTCCAGACTCACCCGGTCCTTTCAGATAGAGTAAAGGGGTCTCCTGATGTGCAGGTTTGGTCTCTTGTGTAACGACACCTTTCGTGGGAGAGTACTGTGGACAAGGCCTTGGACCACGCTGAAACGCTGCAACTTTAGTGCCCACAGCTCTCCGTGATTTACCGCATCATTGTCTTGATGGTGAACACTTAAGTTTTCTCCATTTTCCACTGTCAGAAAGGGTGTTTGACTGGCATCCTTCTTGTACAAACATTCCTGTGATCTTGTATGAGTATTCCTTTAGCTAAGGTTTCTGGAAATTTAGTCCTTGGATGTGACAACTTCATACATCACAGGATGCTTTCAAGTGAATCTTGAAATTCCTTCTCCTGTGGGGAATGAAAAGATGTAGAATAACTTATGTAACCAATTCTCTATCGCTGGATATGATTTCACTTCAGCATTTCTTCCCACCATTGTAAACAGTGCTGTGCAAATGTTCTGATGAGTACATCTTTTTGAACTGATTTTTTCTAAATGTAACGATTCCTAAAAGTGGAGTTCAGCCTGTGTGCACACACGTTTTTCAGAGTTTACATATCCATTGACATGTCATCCTCCAAAAGATCGCTCACAGTTTGTTGTCTCAAAGATGGACACTACCTAGAATATCTTTTAAACATATTTGCCAATATGACGAGCAAAATGATTTTCATTATTTTAGTTTGCACTTGATGACCAGTGAGGTTTTGAGCATTTTTCACTCATTAGCCATCTGACTTTTAAAAAGTGAATGATCCCTTTTGTCCTTTGCAAACATTTAAGTGGGGGAGCTTCTTGCTGCTTTGTGACAGCTCAATGTGTATTATGAACATTAACCCCTTGTCTTCATCAACATGTATCAGAGAGCTTTTACTTGTCATTTCTTGCCTTTCATTTTGTTCAGTAGGTTCATTATTGTTGTGGCCCAAAATAATCTTAAGATAGTAAATGTCTTCTTTTTGGGTTTTATTCTTAGAAATGCTTTCTTATAATGGTATAAATTTCTTCTGTAGGTTTTTTTAATCTCTAAGATGGAGATGATAATGGTACTTGTTACAGTGAGGAGAAGCTGAATTGATATGAGCAAAGAGTTGTATTTGCTCTTATTAGTACTTTCTAATATTTACATCATTTTCTGTAATTTTTCTTGTGGTCATTTTGACGGGAATAGAATTTGTTTTTTCCAGGTATTCTCTGATTGTAACAAGACAATTATTAAATTCATACTTTGCTTTTTAATTTGAAATCCCACCTGTAAAAAATACTTATGTATACTAGAGTCTATTTTTGAGCTCATGATTTATTTCTGTCAATCTTACTTTCTTACTCTAGCACTATATCTTACATATTGTAAAAATTTATTTAATATATTACAGTGCGAATTTTTTGATTCTTTTTTCGATCCCTAAATTTCTTGGCTTGTATTATGACTTTATTATTCCTGAAGAATTCTAATATAATTTTTTCAAGTTAAAAAAAACAGATAAGTGTTGTCATGGGATTTTTTAGTAATTTTGAATTATCTTTAGGAGAACGTACATCTTTAAAACTGCTTTCCTCCATACAAAAGGTTGATGTCTCTACTTTCACACTTTTATTTTACCCCTCAGTACAGTCCTGTACTTTCTCCATGTACAACATGGGCATTGTTTTTGAGTTTATTCCAGATTATTGTTGATGTTTTTGTTAATTTTTTAAGTGAGAAATTTTTGCTATTATATTTTTTAACTGTTAAAACTGACACCTAGGAAGGCAGATTCGGTTTGTAAATACTCACTTTGTAACTTCTCATTTAAAATTGTAAGTATTAAGTACTTGTTACAGAATCCTTTCTTTTCTGTTTTTAAAAATTTGTTTCCAAGATTCTCAAAATGGTCATAGCTAAGTAGTATAGGTGGGGAGACAGATGGAGAGAGGTAGTGTGGCTCATGTACAAACTGTGAGCACTTTCATGGCTGCCTTTATGCTGGAAAAGCTGATAAACAGTCCAGCTTAAACCAGGGTGGCTTTGTATGCACTTGAAATCCAGCTTTCCTGCCTGTATGGTGAAGCCTGGTAGGCGTGGCAGGTAGATGATCAAGGTCGAATGGAGGTTATTGGCTGCACAGAGCACTGTGTCTGAGAATTGGAGACCATCGCCATGGGAAATGCTTGGTGCCAGGAACAATGCAGAGGAGCTGGGGAACCTTGTGTTAAGGATTTTCCAGCCCTGGGAGTGGGAATATCAGTCTCTGCATTCAGATCTGAGTTTGAATTCATCCTCTTTAGTTTACTTGTCCTCTGACTTTTGTCAAGCTATATACCGTCTTTCACTTCCTGTTTTCTTGTCTCTCAAATTAGGAGAATTACATCCTGCTGCTAGAGTGTTTGATCAGGTTAAATAATTTGTGTCTATAAGATGTCACATACAGTCACAAGCTCAGTGAGAAATGGGCTGTCGCCTGTTCTTCTGCAGCTCAGTGCTTGACAAGGCATGGGGGAAAGCCAGTCCCTAATTTGTGTGTGATGCAAGTAGGTACAAAATTAATGTCTTGCCTTTCCCTAGCAGTATTCTTACAGCTTTGCTTCATTTACTTCTTTCCTCCTTTCCTTTCCCCTTTCCCATCCTCCACCAAAAGAGCCTCTCAGAAAAATAGATTCAAATTACTTTAAAGGTTGGCTCATCCTCATGAAATGATAGTATCATAAAAAAAAACTCTGCAAATCCCAGAATATATTTTATATGATTTACACACACACATGTGCGTGCAAACACACACACACACAAAATCAGTCTACCTCCCACTTACAGAGGGAGAAGGTCCACTTTTTCTGAGTTTTCATTCACAGAGAGTGAGAACAATGTCTCTTACACAGACTTTCACCAGGCTTCGTGCATGGTGTTTTTAATTGAATTTCTGTTTGTGGCCATAGATATAGTCTCCTAATAGAAGAGAGAAAGTGGAGACATAGACATTCCGCTGAGATATTGGTGTCATCATATTTTAGTTGTAAAGGACTTAAGACAGCATAGAGTCGCAACATTTTATGGGTGAGAATCCATGATGTTGTAACTTAGACAAGAACCTGGGTCTTCTGCCATCTTGTCCACGCGGGTGAAGAGGCAACTGGGCAGGGGATAGTAGGGATCCTTCCTGCTTCACTTCCATGTTCTTGCTAGTTTTCATTTCAGCTGCCTTTAGTTTATGTTCATGAGGCCACTCATGGGAAGGTCACTCTGTCCTGATAGATTGAGTTTCTTATCAGCGAAAAGCTCTGGACCCACTCATATTTCCCAGAGTTTTCTGCTGACCTGCTGACACTTTATATAATTGAGACCTAAGAAACTACTGAATATAAAATCCTTATTGTTATCATTTCCCCTCGAGTTCCATAGGAATGGGGTGCTGTCTCAGGCTGTCTAAAGCCAGATCTGAACAAAGATAGGGTGATGGGCTGTGCTGCTGGACCTACACAGTCGAAGGGGATTTCCACCTTAGCTTTATAATCAGGCAGATTAGTTCAAATCTTGCCTTTACCAATTATTATCTTTGTGTCTTGGGGGAGAAACTGTACTTTTTTGTGTCCAAATTTGTTTATCTGTAAATAAGTTCAGTATTTATTTTAAGGTTTCTGTTTTAGAATTGAATGAGCTAATTCATTCATTTATACCTAAAATAGCGATCGCATGGTTCTATGCTGGTGCCTTGGTAGTTGATTACTAAGGGAATCGGCAGTGAGAATGGGGGTGGGGGACCCCTGGATAATAGAGCTTATATTCCAGGATATGCTTGTAAAAGACTGGATGTGCAGTAGATTTTTAGTAAATATCTACTCCTTTCCTAATCTGCATTGATTGTTTATATATCTTTATACAAATATATTAACAATTTTTATTGCAATTTAAATATTTTTGTAGTATTTACATTATGTAGCTATATAAATACATGGAATAAAATGATTTGACTTTTATTTTCTTTTCAATAAGCAAAACAAAATAAAATAGAAAAGAAAAAAGTCTTGAGGGAGTAGAAATAATTTTATTTCTGTGGAATCAATTCCGTATAATAGGTCTTTGTCATGTTGTTAAACAGCATATAAAATTGATAGGTTGTGACATACTGGAAATGAGGAAACAGTGGAGACATACTACCTCTAATGCAGTCATTTTGTTACCAAGTCCAAACTCGTTCTGCTTGCTGCATGACAGGCCAATAAATGGGGAGATGAGATGTTGGAGTAAGGAATAGTGACTTCATTTGAAAATCTGGCAGACCCAGAAAATGGCATATTGATATCCAGTAGAACTCTCTTCCCCAAAGCAGAATTCAGTCTCCTTTTATACTAAAAAGCGGCGGGGATGTGGTTGGTTGTTGCAAACTTCTCGCTGTACGAATTCTTTGTCCTTGGAATCCTTTGTTCCTGCAGCTGTCCATGGTGGGTCAAATTAAGGTGCCCCCGTAAAACCTCCAAATAAAAGAAAGGTTATTATCTATTTTGCAACTTGCCATCTGTACATAAGTGTAGAAGAGCTAATATCCTTAAAGATCAGAGCCCGGAGAATAGGCTGTCCTGGATATTTCAGGCTAAAGGCAACTTTTTTTTACAAAAGGTGCAGAGATAGCAAGTCGGAGCCTAGAAAACAAGGTACAGGTTTAAAGCCAAACGAACACATCTAACATGGAGTCAAATTTGTTCTTTTCTTTTACAATTTCTTTTTCTAACTCATAAATAATTTTAGTAAGAAACATGAGAAATTTTTTTTTATTTTTGCTTCTTAATAACGGATTACAACTACACTTTAGTGAGCAGGGATGCTGTGCGTGCCTTGGGGTCACAGCAAACTCTTGTTGGGGGTGGTCGACCCTGTAACATACCTGATGTCCCGTGAGTGTTGGTGAGGGTCCCCCTAACCAGGGGCTCTCTTCAGGAACCACCATATGGGCATTGACCTCTGGAGACCTCTTTTTCAGCTGCAGGAAATTTTTTCAGATTTTGTGATGCAAAAATCTCTCCAGTTGCAGATAATCAGGGAATAAAGGAAGAGGAAAAGGGCTTGAAGTAGAGTAGAAGAGAAGGACAGAATATCAGGGAGCGTGGGGGCTTGGCAGCGGGGCCTCGGGAGAGAGAGGAGCAGAGGTGTGGGGGGTCCCGGCTACGGAACTAGCTCCTGCACCTTTCCCCGCACCCAAGCCACACAGCTTTTAATTGGGCCCAGGACTCCCTCCTGTCTGGATGTCACCCTGGGCAGAACTTTGAGAATCGAAGCTAAGGGGTGGTCAACACTCACCTAGGGGGTCACTGAGGACTTTGCTCAAGTCCACATTGACTTTTCCAGTCATGTGCCTTCACCTGTTCTTTATCTCAGGATCTGAGAAGCAGGAGCAAGGAACTCATGGAGAGATCCAGGAAGATATCTGACTGTGTTAAGAGACGACAGTCACAGTGACACGTGGAGCGAAGACACTTGCAGTAAAGTAAAATAACTTCACAACTATTGCATCAGAGCTGCAAGTGTGAGAGAACCTAAGCCTGTCTCAGAGTGCAGGGGACAAGAGAAAAGGAATGGTAAAATTACCACTGACATTTGAAATTTTGTTAAAAAGAATGCTACTGTTAATTGTATCACTTGAATGTATGCAGGTGTTTTTGTATGAGCATTCATAGGTTCACAAAACCCCACCAGCCACTCTTGCTCCCATCTGGTGTGGGCTTTCTCAAGCACAGTGCCCTTCCTGCTTGGGTGGGCCACGCTGCTGGTCCTCGCCTGGGGCCGGACTGCTACAGGACACTGAGTCCCCGAGGCACGACCTGGGATACATGACAGGAACATCTCTGCTCTTGGCTGAGGGCCTCCGTTTCCCCCTGCAGTGTAAGAATGCCGGTGACTCATTTAGAAGCATGCATCCAAGCCATCCTTCCGTGTCATCACCATCTAGAAGCGGTGCCTGAATATTCTGAATTTCTGCAGAATATTGTTTACAATCACCTTGAACAAGTGAGTGTGTGTCCTCTTTCAAGTGGAGGAATTACTGCCGTTTTCCTGGAACTTACTCACCAGTAGTCCATCTGATTTTTCTGTGCTAGGATTCAGTATAGCCTGCTAATAACTCTGCAGTCAGATCTTGAAACCCTGATGAAGAGGATTATTTATTTTCTTTCCTTATATGATAGTATTTTACTTTCAAAATTCTGAGTTTTCTGTTCTTGGAGGAATTTTTTTGGGGTTTGGAGAAACAACTTTGCTCTTACCATCTTTGTGACCTGTTGCTATATGCATCTCACCTGTCTTCTGTCACTTGTGAGGCGGTTCCATTTGTGACCCTGTCCGGGTTATTCATGTTATAAAACATAAAATCTGTAAAAGTACAGAACCCTTTTACTCCGAAGACATTCCACAAATACTCCTTTAATCTGGGTGTGGTTTTAACAAGACACAAACATTAGAACATATACTTGCAGGTTGCCAGTGCAAAATCCCCTAATGAATAGTCTAGCTCAACATCTAAAATCTTTCTTATCTACCTTGGATATGTATGGATAAGTGAAGCAGTTTGCTAAGAACCCAAGACCAGGTTTAGGATACAGGCTGATGTAGCTCAGCGGGTCCTCCCAAGCTGATGCTCTGCCAGAGAGTGGGGTTGAGGGGAGAGGGCGTGCCCTGCCCTCCATGAGCTGACAGTTTCATGGCAAACACCTTCACAAGGTGAAGAAATTGGAGTTTCTCCTATGAACAGTGGGTCTGAAAAGAGCCCAAAAAGCGTGGGAGTGACACAATCCCATTTGTCTCAAGTAGGGGAGAGTGGCTGTGGGGCCACTTGGGAGACTCGTGAGTCCAGGTGGGCAGTGTTGGTGGCTTCCACTTGAGCGGTAGGATAGTGGGTAAAAGCGAACAGATTGAAGGCATGTTTAGATGGTAAAAAGAAAGATTTAAAGCTGTCTGTGAAGGTAGGATGGAGTAAGGCCCAGGTTTCTGGGTGGATTAATGAGTTAAATGATGGTCCTGCTGTGTTCTGAGGAGGGAAAGCTGCAGAGGGAGTTCTGGGGGAAAACTGATGAGTTCAGCTGTGGGTAAAGTGAAAGGTTGTTAGATGTGTGGTCTGGGATCTCAGGTGAGAGCCAGTAGTGAGTAGGGAGAGGGGAGAGAGACTTTCAAATAATTTTATCTTGTGAACATACATATAAGGATGAGTAATGACACACTTAACCCCTCTATATTCTGTATTTAAAACCCAGTAACATTTTGCTATATTGGTTGCAGGGGTTCTTAATTTTTTAATACAAATAAAATAAATAGAAACAAAATAGTGGAGTTAATGAATATCTTAGAGTTGATGTGTGTCCTTGTATGTATTTTGATTTCTCATCTGTTTATAAACATAATCTACAAAAAGTTAACTTGCTTAGAATAAGAGTTAAACACAGGGACATGACACACTCTGTTGGGGGTTGAAGGTGATATCTTTGGCAAATTATATAGCCTCTCTTTGCCTTTGTTGCATCTTCTGTGAATGCCCCCGTGCCCCTCATCACAGCTGATTTCCTAGACTAGAAGTTGGGAGGGAGGCTGCTGAAGGGAGTAAGAGGTGGCAACTGCTAGGAACAAAGAAGACAAAGACAAAAACAGATTAAAGCCGAGAAACTGAGTCCTAATACCCTCAAAGGAAAAATAATCCCGCAGTGTTTTGAGCCACTTATCGTAAGGGAAACAAAATCACGTGGATCCAAATCTCTTGAGCATATGTATATTGTGGGTGGGAGGGTATCATCAGAAAAGGGTTGAGAAGAGGCTTTTTGGTTTCCCTTAACGTTTTCAGTAAGAATGGGGTGCAGAAGCAAAAACCACCCGCTACACAGTAGAAGGTGTTGTTTTGTGTGAAACTGACCAAAGTTTGGAAACCAGTCATCAGTGGTGCTGGGAAATGAAGAGGCTTCTGGATTGGGTGGGGCACTTGCTGTGACTTCCAGGTGACCTGCTGGCTGGGGTCTGTGAGGCGGGCAGTAGGTTTGCAGTGTGACCTGGGCATAATCCCTGGCTCTGAGGCTGCTGGTCTGACTAGCAGACCTGGGCAGATGCAGTCCTATTGGGGCATCTCGTGATGTGGCCTGGGACACCTGCCATGCTGAGGGCGAGAGGAGGGATCCCCTAAGGGGGTGTCCCTGTGAAGAGTAGAAACGTCCTCCTGCAGGGGAGGAAGAGCCTCTGAGCAGCGGGCCGGATGCACAGGCAAGAGCAGCCTGAGCACGGAGATTTCAGGGACCTGGAAGTCATAAAGTGGCCCGAACAGCCTTGTTCCTGAGAAACTGGAGGGAAAAGATGCTGCAAATGCAGGCTAATTTCAGACCCTGTGGTGGGTCATGAGTGATAGGAAAGAACTGGTCAGGCAGGCACGAAAGAACCCTGTGGTTGTCCCAGTTGGGGCGTCACACCAGAGGGAGGAGCAGAGTTATAGACTTTGTCACTTTTTATCTGTGTGACTTTGAACAATAACACCCCACCTCTCTCTATATATATCTTCATCTGTAAAGTGACAGAGTGACAACTCGTGTCATCAGAAGGCTTAGTTTAGCTCTGATCCTCATTGTCCAGTCCTGTCAGTGCTGCCCTGCAAGGTTCTGCAGTGGGTGCTCTTACCCTGAGATGGGAGGGCGTAGAAGGGCATTGTAGCACCCGAGGGCAGGAAGGGGTTGCTTTAAAAGCAGACATGTAGCCTCCTGCAGCTGCAGACCTACAGGCAGTTTGGTTTATGGTCGTGGAGAGGACTTTGGAGGTCTTAGCATCGTCTTAAGACTTGTTTTCCCTTGGGGACCTGATTTGCCTTTGCAGATTAATGTTGAAGATTTGGGCTTCTGGCAAAGCTGTTTTCAGAGATGGGTATATATGTAACATATAGTATAAAATGAAAGGTTTTATTTAATATTTGGGACTTTGTAGCTGTAGGGAACAGCTCTGTTGGCCTGGTTTCCACGGAGGACACTAGCAGTCGTCAGAGCGTGCGGGAGGGCAGGCAGCCTGCAGTGCTGCTGCGGGGGTTCTCCCCAGCAGGACGCTCTGCTGAGTTGACTCTTCTCTGAGTTTGGTTGCCAGAGGAGCAGACAGCAAAGTAATGAGTTCTGGTGGGATTGTATAATGACAGGAAGAAAGAGGGAGCCGTAGTTCTTAGGGACTACTACACTCTTTTGGTTCCTGATCCAGTGTGTCCCATTACACAATTGATGAGTTGTGTCTATTCTGGGACTTGATTGAAATAAACGTGCAGCCTGAATATTAAGAGTTATGTTTTATTTGTCAGATGGACTCGAGCCAGGATGACCGCCTCTCAGAACACTCTGAGGGACTGCTCGCAAGAGTAGGGGAGAAGCTAGGATTATATAGGAGCTTTACAACAAAGACCAGGTAGTCAGAACAATAAAACATTGCTTGTTATCTAAAGAAAGCCAGGTATCTCAAGTTCATGAATTTAATGCTTTTCAATATATGGGAGGAAGCCAACATTTGGGCTGACTGAATATATACATTAGACAAGCACCTAGCTATCTAGGGCCAGTAATCTGTCCTTTCTTATTCTGAGTCTGCTCAGAGGGCACCATTGTGAATGGCTGCAGGCCTGTCTTCACTGGGGGGTGGCGGCAGCCGCTGATGACTTGTTTTCAGCATTCTTTGTTTAGTGACATGGTTGCAATATTTTCATTCAATTTGTAGTGTTTTCATTCACAGAAAATTATGGTATTACCCTGATTATGGATAATCTGGAAGCTTGGAATGGAACCGAGATGGAATTACTGCAGGTAACTTCTACTTTAATAAGCCATGTGTAAACATGAACACGGAGGAAGCATACAAAAGGATTCGGTGGTGAATGGGAAGGGTGTCTGCACGTTACAGGAGAAGGCAAGGCAGAATTCTTCTTCTTTGTGGGCAGGTATGTGAGTCCAACTTTCCTTTCTGAAGTGCTTTCTGACAACTGTTTATGGTAATGAACCAACATTGACAAACAGTGACACACATTGCATTTAAGAGCTGGCTGGCTTCAACTTGGGTATTGGACAGGTGGAATTCATAGGCAGTGGTCAGGTGGATGGGACAGAGATGGAGCCCAGGCCTGGGCCCATATTCAGGTTGAAATCGCCATTTACTCACCATAGCGCCTTGGACTTGAATGTAACCTCTCTTAAACTGATGGTGAGTCTGTGAAATGGGCATGATAATATTCGTTACTTCCTGGGCTTGTTGTAAGTTCTGAAGATTATTATAGCACACATGAAGCACTTAACACACTGACACTTAGCAGTGTACACTTTGTTCGACCACCACGCTTGGTGTGTGTCAGAGCCTTAAAGGCAGCATGTGTCTGTTTAGGATGCACTGGTAGCCCCTTGGCTACTTTGTGAATTTGGTGATTTCCTTTAATACTTGTAACTCTGTGTGCCATGGGCAGTTATTTTTATGGACAGATGAGGAATCTCAGGGTAAAAAAGACTGTAATTTGCCCAAAGTCAGACCATAATTTTGTGTGCAGGGGACTCGGTTCAGCATGGGCTCCTGGGCCTTCTGCTCTCTCCGTTCAGCACCAGAGCCAGATGTGGGCTCGGCTGTTTCCCAGCCCAGAATATCCGGCAGGCCACAAGACACACCTGGTCCTGTGCTGCTTGAGCAAAATCTCCGGAGGAGAGGCAGTTACAAAAGGGATAAACATAAAAACAGACGACAGCAAATTGTGATCAGCTCTGAGAAGGAAAGGAACATGTCTGGCCGTGCAGAGCTGGGAGCTTTCCCGTCGGGGCTGCTCTGGGGGCGCTCATCTCAGCTAAACAAGCTGTGCTGCTGCACCAAGGCAGGAAGGCAGGGCGCGTGTGGCCAGGTAGACAGGGCCTCGTTGATCGTACTCATTCCCTATTAAGTGGCAGGTGTCACAGGCACTTAACTAATAAACAGATGTTGGCCAGAATCATCACGCATTTTGCTTGGTAGTTTTATTGGCTCCAACTTTGAGAGGAGGTCATTGAAGCTGGGGAGTTTGCTGCATGCCCGTGATTACCATGGAAATACCCCCACTGGTCTTTCAACCTAGACTGGTGTGGCTGTCATGTCCCAGCCCTGTGAATGGCATCGTGCAGCTTCTCCCAAGTGGCCCAAATGACTGACATTGATATGCTTAATTCGTAGGAAATGGTATGTGGCAATAAGAGAAAAAGGTAGTAAGAAATTGGAAAACTAGAAAATAACCAATTCTTCCCCTGCTGGGGGACCGTACCCTGTGTCTCTCACCCCACTCACTGCCTGTCACCTCCTCCCTGCCGACTCCGTGTTCAGAAGCCACTCTGAGCCTTTGAAGAACATTTTGCCTCATGACACTGTTGACTAGGACCTGCGACCTCTCTGTCCCTGGTTAACTCTCTCTTCAAAGCCATTTAAATTTCTTGCAGGCTCCTCCACTCAAATGTAAGAATAGCCCCTTTAAACTTCTTGATGCAGCTCCTTAATGAAGATCTTGGGAAGGAAACCTAGCCAAAACCTGGGAGGTATTCACAGAGTGAATGTAACCTGAGCATTTTTTGACGTTCAGAATCAGAGCGGTGGGAGACACAGGAAGGCCTTTTTAAGTTAGAAAGTGGAAAGAGAAAGGACTCAGGATGTTTGAGACTGAAACATCTCGGTCCCAGCCAGCAAGGCACCTGCGTTCAGGATGGTGTGTGGGGAGTGCAGAGTTCTCAAAAAGAAAGAAGTGGTGGGATGGCAGGGAGGACATTTATGTACTTAACTGGGGAAGGAAAAAGTTGGCTGAACAATTCATGGTTGAACAAGAGGATTGTGACATAATGTGCTTGTATTTTGGAGAGAAGGGTTTTGTGGAGCCAGGCCTAAGGAGAAATCTCTCTGACTGGGGAGTCAGCACAACAAAAAAACACAGAGAACCAGGCAGACCCCATGGCCCCGGATGGGGGAGAGGCTGCCCACCAATTGGAGACCTGGAGGCTGCTTCTGTCCCTTAGCTGGGGTCTCAGACCTCACTTCACATCCCAGTCCTGTTGATACAAGAAAAAATATGTGGGGCATGAGAAGGGCTGTGTCCCAGGCTTCCGTTGAGCCCCTGGGATGTGCCCCACCAGATTTTGTTCCTTGGCTTCATGCAGTAAAGAATTCAAGAACAAGCCAGTGTTGAGTAAAGGTAGATTTATTCAGAGAGATACATTGACAGGCATGAGAAACGTCACGAAGTATGGGGGTTTGATGCTCAGATTAAAAGTAGGCACACACTCCACAGAAATAGTGTGGGCCTTCTCCGAAGAGGTAGAGAGAGGGGTTCCTGGGATGTGGCTCTGTGTTGCTCCTTTTCTTGGGCTTCGTGGTTTCATATACTAATAAGTAGAAGGACCAGCCTTAGGGCAAGGGGCTGGGATTCCAGGGAGTTGGCCATTTTCCACCCTTTGACCTTTTGTGGCTAGCCTTGTGACTGCCATGGTGCCTGGGGCCGTGTTATTCACCATGTTACTATTACAATGGGTGTATAATGAAGCTCAGGATCTACTAGAAGTTAAATCTCTTCATCCTGAGCCTCAAGACCTATTGGGGGTTGAATTCTTCACCATTTTGATGTTAATTGCTGTGGTCTTTCTTGAATGGCTTGCTCTGCCCCCTTCCATCCTGTCTCACTGTGATGACACAGAGAGAGCAAAGGCCGGGCCCTGCCTGTGTTCCTGCATTTAACAGCGGGAGATGTGGGGTGGGCTGAGGATGACTCTGAGTGGTGAGAAATATGTTTCAGATTTTCCCACATGAGACATGGGGACCTGCCAGCAGCCATCGCAGATTTATCTCACGGGCATTATCGCTTGTGTTGTTACGGAAACAACAGGCCAGCCAAGAAATAAGCAGCACTCAGAGGGTGGGAGTACTGAGATTTATTATGCCAGCGGGCTCAGAGGGGCTTCTGTTCCCAAGCCCTGAGCACATCCAAGACGTGCACATGAGGTTTTATAGGGTTAATTACAAGTATGGGGCTTTTAGCCAATAAGGCTCAAACAACAAAAAGCAAGGAATCAGTACACTGAAGCTTATCAATTTGGAACAGATCACGTTACTGACAATTGTTGACCTTGGATTTACGAGTTAGCTTGTTAGCCCAGTAAACTGACACTGAACTTCAGATTTACGAGTTAGCCCAGCAAAACTTAGATCAGGAAACCGACACTTATCACACTTAGATTTGTGACTTAGCTTGTTAGCCCAGCTGGGGTTTTTGTTCACAGTGTCACTCATCTTTTCTATTTTCCTTTTATTTTTAAAGTATTTAATCCAAATTTAATATCAGGATTTTTTTGGAAAGAAATTTCTCTTTTTCTTTTCTTTGGGGCTCTTTTGGGGGGTAGGTAATTAGGTATATTTATCTGTTAGTGGAGGCCCTGGGGCTTGAACCCAGGACCCTGTTCACACTAAGCACACGCTCTACCACCTGCCCCATCATCTTTTTCTTTTTGCTTTAGCTGCCAAGAATCTTACAGCTGAATTTCTAGTCGGCCTTTAACACTTGCCCTGACTTCATGGAATCCATTTTTATGAGTTTACCTCCCCCTGGTTTCATTTAAGTATTGAATCTCCATTTTCTCTTCACTCTCAGTTTTGCCTTTTTGTTGTTATGGTTGTTAAGCTGTGTTTAAAAAATTGTTTAGTTTCTCTTTTAGCAGGAGGCTGAAGTAAATAAATATGTAAACAAACATCACACTTAAATGCTTTTATATATTCTAAGCTGTTTAGTAGTTAATTAAAAACCAAATTGAATATTAAAGGGATAACATTTTTAAATTATTTTTTAATTTTTTATAAAGACATAGCTGATTTAAAATATATGTTTCAGGTGTACAATAGATGCTCCATTTATAGTTACTGTAAAACATTGTCTGTATTCCCTGTGTTGTAAGATACATCCCTCTAGCGTGTTTACATTACATGTTGCAGTTTGTATAAGAAATTTGGGTAACGCAGAGTCTGGGACGTGGCTGTGGCTGACCCAGGTTCACGCAAACCCTGCCTGTCAAAGCTCAGGCCTTCACTCCTGTCTGCAGGGGAGCGAGTGGAGGCAGCTCTCATCAGCGCTGGCACCACACTCTGAGTGGCAGTGACAGCAGTGACTGTGTGTGGACGTGAAAATTGTTGTTCCAAGAGTTTTACATGCTTTTCTGCATTTAATAATTAAAGCCCTCCTGTGAGGAAGGGTTTTAAGTTTTTAATGAATAATACATTTTATTTTGATATTGATAGACTTCAAAACTCCGGAAAATTTACAGGAGTAGTACAATAAATGCTTAGATACAGTTCACCTTAAAGGGCACTATTTGCCCTTTTGTGACGGGCTTATTTTAGCATAAATTTTCAAAGTTCATTCATATTGTAGCCTGAATCAGTACATTATTCTTTTTGTTTGATAATATCCTTTTCCTTTTTTTTCGTTTTTGGTCTATTTAAAAATATTTTCATTGAAGTCTAGTCAGTTTATAGTGTTGCGTCAGTTTCTTGTGTACAGCACAAAACTTCAGTTAAATAGGAACATACCTGCATTCATTTTCATATTCTTTTTAAACATAAGTTACTATAAGTTATTAAATATATTCTCCTGTGCTATACAGTATATACTTGCTGTTTATTGTATACATACTCAGCATCTGCAAATCTTGAACTCCCAATTTATTCATTCCACACCCTCTCCCCTCTGGTAACCATAGTTTGGTTTCTATGTCTCTGTGTCTGTTTCTGTTCTGTAGATAAGTTTATCTTTTTGTTCCTTTGTTTTTGTTTTTTTTTTTGTTTGTTTTAGATTCCACATGTGAGCGATCTCATATGGTATTTTTCTTTCTCTTTCTGGCTTATTTCACTTAGAATGTCATTCTCCTGGTCCATTCATATTGCTGCAAATGGCATTATTTTATTATTATTTTATTGCTGAATAGTAGTCTATTGGACATATATACTACAACCTCTTTATCCAGTCGTCTGTCAGTGGACATTTAGGTTGTTTCCATGTCTTGATATTGTAAATAATGCTGCTGTGAACATTGGGGTGAAAGTGTCTTTTTGAATTACGTTTCCTTTCGGATATATGCCCTGGAGTGGGATTGCTGTGTCATCTGGGCCCCCAAGGTTTTGTCTTTTGAGGAACCTCTATACAGTTTTCCACAATGGCTCCACCAAACTGCATTCCCACCACAGTGTAGGAGTGTTCCCAATTCTCCACAGCCTCTCCAGCATTTAGTGTCTATGAACTTCTGAATGATGGCTATTCTGACTGGTGAAAGGTGATACTTGTTTGCAGTTTTGATTTGCATTTCTCTGATAATGTTATTGAGCATTTTTTCATGTGCCTATTGGCCATTTGTATGTCTTCATTGGAGAAATGTTTCTTTAGGTCTTCTGCCCATTTTTGGATTGAATTGTTTGTTTTTCTTTTTTATCAAGTGTAAAAGCTGTTTACATTTTCTGGGAATTAAGCCCTTGTCACTTTCATTTAATGCAACTATTTTCTCCCACTCCATAGGTTGTCTTTTTGCTTTAATTTTTGTTTTCTTTTCTGTGCAAAAGCTTGTAAGTTTAATTAGAACCCACTTGTATATTTTTGCTTGTATTTCTATTGCTTGAGTAGACTGCTCTTGGAAAATATTTTTGAGATATATGTCAGATGTTTTGCCTATGTCTTCTTCTAAGAGGTTTATAGTGTCTTGTCTACAATTTTAAGTCTTTAAGCCATTTTGAATTCATTTTTTTGTATGTTGTGAGGGGGTAGTCTAACTTCATTGATTTACATGCAGCTGTGCAGTTTTCCCTGCACCATTTGCTGAAGAGGCTGTCTTTGCTCAATTGTATGTTCTCACCTCCTTTGTCAAAGATTCAATTACCAAAAGTTTGTGGGACTATTCTTGGTAATTTTGTTTATCCATTCATTGATGGATGGATATTTTTAGTGACTTTTAGCTACTCTGAATGATACTGCTATGAATATTGATGTGCAAGTTTTTGTGAGAATACATTTCCATTCTGTTGGCTGTACAGTTGGCCCACCATATCTGTAGTTTCCACTTCATGGATCCAGATGGCTGATTGCAAAGGGACTTGATCATCCTTGGATTATGGTATCCAGGGTGGGGGGTTCCTGAAACCAACCCCCCGAGGACACTGAAGGATGACTCTACATGTAGGAGTGGAATTGCTCAGCCACATAACTCTAACCTTTTGAGGAAACATCGGGCTCTTCCAAAGAAGCTGCACCATTGCCCCTTTCCAACGGCTGCATATTGAGGGTATCCATTTCTCTGCCTCCTGATTGACACTTGTTATTGTCCATGTTTTGATTATAACCATCCTAGTGAGTTTAAAATGAGATCTCATTTTGATTATGATTTCGCTAGTGATGCTGACCATCTTTTCAGATGCTTATTGGCCAATTGTGTATCTATTTAAATCCTTGGCAAATTAAAAAATTGGGTCGATTTTCTTTGTATTGTTCAGTTGTAAGCATTTGTTTTATATCCTGGATACTAGTCTCTTATTAGATATATGCTTTGCAAGATTTTTCTCCTATTCTGCAGATTGTCATTTCACTTTAATTTTTTTAAACATTAAAACAATTTCTTTATAGGGGAGGTAATTAGATTTATTCATTTTGTTTTTCTTCCTTAGCACGCACTCTATCATTTGAGCTACCCCTTTCCCCTTTCATTTCACACTCTTGATGTTGTCCTTTGTAACAAATGATTTTAATTTGATGAAGTCCATTTTATCTATTTTGTTTTATCACTTGTGCTCTTGGTATTGTATCTAGGAAGCCATAGCCTATCCTATGACCACAAAGATTCATACTATGTCTTCTTTTAGAAAGTTCATATATTTAGTTTTTACGTTTCTGTCTGTGATCCATTTTGAATTAATATTTGTTATATAAAATACGGGGTCCAGATTCCAGATTCATTCTTTTGCCTTCAGATACCCAGGTGTCTCTGCTCCATTTGTTGGATAGACTATACTTTCAATGGAGTGTTGTTGGCACATTTCTGGAAAACTGACTGTAAATGTAAGTTTCCCCCCAGCATTTTTTATTGTGTCTCATAGATTTCTGCATCCAAACTTATGACAGAAGCATAATGACTTGAGTGCTATAGATTTGCTGTAACCTTTGAGTGAGTCCTCCAAATTTGCTCTTCTTTTTCAAGATTGTTTTGGCTGACCTGGGTCCCTTGCTTTCAATATGAATTTTGGGATCAGTTTTTCAATTTTTGCAAAGAAGTCAGCTGGAATTTTGATAGGGATTCCATTAAATATGTAGATTACTTTGGGAAGTCTTAACATTTTTAACAATATTTTCTACCATTGCATGATCATGGGATGCCTTCCATATATGAAGATATTTTAAATTTTTTTTGGTGATACTTCAAAATATTCAATGTACAAATCTTGTAAACTTTTGTTAAATGTATCTCTCATTTTATTTTTTATGCAGTTGTAAATGGAACGGCTTAGCTTCATAAGGGTGGGACTATATATATCAATTTATTTATTTCTAGGATTCCTACATAGCAAATACCCTAGGTTTATATTTGCTACATTGATCTATCCACAATTCTTCCCACCCCCGTGTCATAAGAAACCAAGACCCAGCTTAAGCCATCTGAACACCTATGTGGAAGTGAGAAATGAGACCTTTGGGTGGGGTTTGTGTAGATGATACTGAGATCTTATTCAGGATGGCTTCATCTTAATTTCTTTTAAACAATCCTTTCAGAGTACATAGTCAGATACATTAGGAAAATGCTGTTTTGATGTGCGGAGGAGCTAAGACTATAATTTTCAAGTAATTTCTAGTGAGAGTGTTGTACTTGAAACATAATTTGCATCAATCTTTGAAGATTTATGTTTCAGGAGCTTTGAGTCAATAATACCTGTCTTTATTCAATAACTACAACTAAATGCTCAAGCAACATGTAAGAGTTTGAGCAAACTGCTCCCGCCCCGTAGTGCTGGTTGGTTGCAGCTGTAACTGGAGTCAGCGCTTACCTCGCCCAGTACACTTGTGCTGATCTGCTCAAAACAGTTCGTCCAACAGTTTGTCGGTAGTCTTTTAGACAAAGCCATAAAGCATTGATTTAAGGTTGCTGGAATGTAATCTATTCTTATTAATATTAAGTAAGCACATATTGAGTACTTACTGTATGTTGGGAATTGTCCCTCAGCCTCACATGAATATTACTTCTAATAAAACCTCTCATATTTCCCTGTTATTTGCACTTTACAGATAAGGAGACTGAGGATTAGGTCTTCTCTCTTTTGGGGGGAGCTCATTATCAATGATGGGAAGTTGTAAGGAAAAAGATATTGATTCATCCAGAGAAAATATTTTTCTGAGATTCAGTATTGAAGAAGGTAACCACTGAAGAGGGTGATCATTGTTTGAGTGAGACGAGCCCCGGGTTGTACGGAGTCAGCATCCCTGTCCTGGACGCTGCACGTGTAGAGCTGCATGGTGGGTGAGGCGGCGCGGCCGCGCAGGGAAAGCAGATGCCGGGCAGTTGGGCTGTGCTCAGGCCCGGTGGGGCTTTCTCCTAAGAGCAGTGGACCGTCATTGACAGATTTTAAGTAGGCTAGTGCGATGCTCTCGTAGATCACTTTTGTCTTGTAGAATGCTTAGAAACATTTAGAAGGCTCGGCAGGAGGTGATGTGATGAGTCAGAGTAGGGTGGCTGCGAGGTGTAGCAGTGTTCAATTTTCAAGTGATTTTCAGTCCCAGGTTTGTGGCTCAGTAGCCGTGTCACTTTGGATGACACACCCAAGGAAGTGAAACAATTTATCTAATCAATAGAAGCAGTGATGTACCGAACTCCCAGGACTGCTGTGTAGATCCAGTGAGATAACGTGTGCACAGTGTGCAGCATGGTCCCCAGCACAGAGTGAGTGCTGAGGGAGTGCCAGTGAGTACCTGGTAGGACAGGTGTGGGTGGTGGATCTCGTTGACTGAGGAAATTTGCCCCTGAAGGAGGGGTCTTGTCACATCTGTGAGTGATTGGCCTGAGCTGGGAGAGGCAGGGAGACCTTGCCCCCGACCAAGGGCCCTGGGCAGGATGGCTATGGGAGGAACACCGTGAAGTTAGCTCTTTGCAGGTGGAGTTGGAGGTGCCCTTGAGACATCTAAGTGCAGTGTCACAATCACAGAAGTGGTCTGGTCCCGGGCTGTGCATTTTCCTGCTGAGATATTGATCTCTGAACGCGAAGACATACTTTACAGGACAAGTGAATAGTAGTATCATCTCTCATCAAAGCTCACATCTCTTTATTCATCACTCACTTTGCTAACTGGGTACTTACAGAACACACTTCACTGTCCTCCCCTGGGCTCAGGCTCCACAGAAAAGAGCTGGTGAGTCTCCCTCTTTTCCAGAAGAAGACATACTTAGCTGGTAGACTTCTATACCCCGCCAGACTTAGAATTTTAGGTTGTTGATTTAATTCTATTTTCTGTTGGTCATCTCCTGACAGGAGAGACGTTTTACCTCATGGTCAGGTTTCAATTAGCTGTTACTGAGAATTGCTGGTCTGATCCATAGTGTATTTATTCTATTAACTTTGTAGAGTACTTATCATTTTTCTGTCTTTGCTCTTTAATTTTGTTTGCCCCTTCAATTTTCTATCTTATTTGGGACCTTATTTTATTTTTTAATTAAAAAATGTCTATTAGCAGTTAACAAAACAAAAGCAAAGAAAAAATGCACATGATAGCTAAATTTAGAAAATATCTTGTGTGTTTTCTGTCTCAGCAATGGAGGGATCTAGAAACTCGTGAAAAGCTTCATTACATAAGTTCCTTTAAATTCTGATTAAGAAATAAAACCTTCCTTCCTCATCTTTCAAGCTGCACAGCTAATTGTCAAGAAAGTGAGGGGAAATTCTCAGAAGCCAAGACAAACCAGAAAGCAGGGATTCTGGGAGATACGTGAGCCTCAGAAGCCCTGGGGTGCCGGTTGGCTCCTGAACTGAGTTTCAGTTGCCCTGGCAGGAGGGCAGGAGGTGAGCCTGTGGCCTCTCACACTGGGAGTTGGATGGCTGTTCTTATATAAGGCCAAGCACATCCTGAGAATCCTGCTTTATAAAAGGTTGAATTAGAAAGAAAAGAATAAAAGCATTCCTCAAGGCAAGGAAGTAAGGAAAGTAAAATTTTTTGGAAGCGGGAAAAAATAACATATCCAAAGTAAGGATTTAGTTTAAAGCTGTTCTGGCATGAGAGTGACCACAAACCCATGGCAGAAAATCACAGCTCCTCCCGGAAAGAGAAGGTGTGTTTTGAATGAATCAGTGGACAGCCATTCTGAAAAAGGCCTCCAGAGTCTTCTGGATCAAGATACTGGACTCAAATACCTCCCTTCCATGGTCTCATTTAAATAACCAGAAAGGTTTTAAAGGAAAGAAGCCATAATCATAGTTCTATTTATTGACATTACTTTATGCTAGGAATTCAAAGGTGACTATGGAGTTGTCTCCTCTTTTATGGACCTTACTTTCTATTTGACATAGTTGGGGAACTTGGTGGAGGGTGGTGTTAGTATGTTGCAATTAACCAGGAGAGGAGTTTAAGAAAGCAGTGAAGGGTTGGTGACATTTTTCGCTGAGGACAGTCCTGTTCAGTTGGCTTGTAATTACAGGCTCGTTGAGTTGTCACTGGAGGGAATTAATCTTAAGGAATTTGGACTTAACTCAGGCCTCTTCAGAATGGACAAGTGAACCTGGAGAAAGACAGTCAAATCTGTGCAGACATTGAAGTTCACTTCAACATGTGGTATCCATGAGCCAAAGATAGGACTAGTAGGCAGCACTTCTTGAGGACAGAGGAGTGGTTTTTAAGGTTCTTCAAGAATGAATCCCAAGGTACCAGGATGGCCAGTTGTCAAACTGTGACTTTGCTCTTTGGACGGTGTATCCACCAAGGGTATTGGCTGTTTATAAGTTTCCATTTCTCCTTAATACATGTCAGGTTATGAGGACGTGGGCATAAACGTTTCACACCTTGTCAAGGTGACTTTGGGTACCTGCCTAGAATCATGGGCACAGTTGCGGCTGCGTCATACATCTTGCCGCACATCCCGCTCCCCGGCTCCGTGATCACGGCAGAGTGGTTCCTTATTGAGCTGTCCATCTCCTCTGTGACATCGTAACCAAACAAAAGATTGGAGAGTATTAGCTTGGCTTTTTTCTTTTCTAACATTCCCTTCAAATTATGATGACTGATAGTGGACCCAGTTACGTTTGCAGATGATTTACAAGTAGGGCTGTCAGTACAAACCTTGTAATCCCCGCTGTGTGATCTAGAGAAGAAAGTTACACTCTTTCCAAATTGTTTTGATGCACTTATGTGGGAAAATGATGTATGTTTGAATATGTATTTCCTCTCTTAATCATCATGGCTAGAGATGAATATTTGTAGACATGGAATGAGTACTCTGTATTTGAACTGTATGGTCCCCTAAATTCTCCCCAGCTTTTTAAAGTCATCACTGGAGTGCTACCTCCAGAGTGCCGCAAAGCATCCAACACTGCCTGCTCTTCGGACACTGTAAGTTTCCAAGTTGGAGAAGGCTGCTGGCTGGTGAGGCATTCTCTCGCACATCTCTGGTTGGGTGATGTGAGCTGAGAACACAAGAATTGGCAGACAGTAACTAACCACGATCACGTCCATTTCTGGAACACTCATGGAGGATTTTACACCTATGCTAGTGGAATACGTTATTTCATTTAGTTTTCCCAAAAATCATAATTAGATTTTATCACCTGTATTAAAAAGGAAACTGTCAAAGCGAGTGACGTGCAGACTTTGGACTGGAACACGGGTCTTTCTGATCCCTGTCTCTGTTCCCTCCCCGGCCTATCCTTGCAAATGACCAGGAGACTCTTCCTCAGTCTTGAGTTTCCCTCTGATGTTACCGCTCTCTTTGTTTCTAAGAGAGGAAAACAAGTCTAAACTTACTTTCCAGTTGGAAATGGAATGGAGAGTTAACGTTGGAAGCCGGGAGAATCTGTCCTGTGATGAAGTGGTCTCCGAGCCACTTCCACTGGGATGTCACATCACTGTCTGGGCCCCTTGCTCAGCCTGTGCACAGGTGACAGCGCAGTTGTGCCGAGCAGTCCTCCCGGACAGGGCAGTGGGTTGGAAATGAGTTTGGGGATTTGGTTTCATTACACAAGTTCCTGAGGGCCTTGACCTGGCACTTCGAGTGGGAGCATTCCCTGTCCCACAGACTGTGCTCTGGGCCCGTGCAGACCTGACGTGGCCTCAGCCTGAGTCTCAGGGCCCGTGGTGATGAGGAGCATTTTAGCCCAGGGTCTGCCGGAGGCTCTGAGACTACTGGGCTGTGGGACTTTGTCCAGGATGATAATAATTCCTCCCCGAGTTTCAGATTTCCTTGCCTGTGAGCCGGGGTAGTAGTTGTTTCTGAGATGATTGTAATGATTCAGTAATGGGCGCAGCGTGTGCTGACAGGTAGCTGGGTGCTTTAGGAGCAGAAGTCGCAGTCACTCTGTCAGCCTCTCCCTGTGCGCTCTGTGCTTTGAGAAGTTGTGTGTTTGGTGAAAGTCCCGCCCAGACCCTAGGGTCTAGATGAACTGTTGTTCCTTTACTTTCCCTTCCTTTTCCTCTTTCCCTTCTCTGTGTCCCATGTTTAGGTAGCAGATTCCTCTATTTCAGGGAATACGGGCTTTTCTAGTAAAGGGACAGGTGGAATGCGGAGAGGTGGGGCCCAGAGGGGGTCTGGAGTGTCTGCACAGTGCTGCTTCCCTGCGTTTCTGCATCCGGTCCCATCAGTGCACTAAGTCAGCCTTCCTCTTCCTTCCTGTGTCATCGGGTCTCTGTTTTAAGGGAAAACCATTTTTATGGGTCTTTTTTCACTTACGTGTTTCATTCAGATGCTTGTTGCTTTTCTCCCTGTGCTTCAGCGTTCTGAGGAGAAAATTCAGCCGTGCAGCATCCTCTGCGAGCTCTACGAGTTGATCGGCTTCCACTGCAAGTCCACCTTCTTCAAGCGGGTGGCCCCCGTGCGGCACGCGGCCCCCGGCATCCCGGAGCCTGGCGGGAAGGCCTGCTCCCGACTCCTCCTGCAGACGCTTCCTGGCTACAGTCTGTCACTGGACTTGCAGGACTTCAGCAAATGTGTTGGAACTAAAACATTGCTTCAGCCCCATTAACCATGCCTGGTTTGGGCCCTGCTGTCCTGCCTCATCAGGGTGAATCTTGATTCATTTAGAACAGGGCTCAGCAGACTTTTCCTTTCAAGGGCTTGGGGGTAAATATTTCAGGGTCTGAAAACCTCCTGATCTCTGGTGCAGCTGCTCAGCTCTACTGTTTAGATGCCAGAACAGCCAGATAGTCCACACACCCATAGAGCTTTATTAACAGCGGTGGCTGGGGCTGGATTGGGTGTATGAACTGCAGTTTGCCCCCACAGCCTCCTCAATATTGACACCTGCACCAGAGTGTACATTTGTGACAATGGGTGAACCTACACTGACATGTCATCATCACCCATAGCCCATAGTTGACACTAGGATTTACACATTGTGTTGTGCACTCTGTGGTTTTGGACAGATGTACAATGACATGTATCCACCATCACAGCATCATACAGAGTCGTGTGTCTTAGTGACCTTAAAATGCTCCGTGCTGCACCTCATTCATTGCTCTTTCCCCTCTAGCCTCTGGCAGCCACTGATCTTTCAGTCTCTGTGTTTTTCCCTTTCCCAGAACACCATACAGTTGGAATCAGACAGTTGCTGAAACTTCCCAGATTGGCTTCTTTCACTTGGTAATATGCATTTAAGGTTCCTCCATGTCTTTCCATTCCTTGATAACTCATTTCATTTTAGCACCAAATAATAGTCCATTTTCTGGCGGGACCACAGTTTATTTATCCATTCACCTACTGAAGAAGAGCTTAGTTGCTTCTGAATCCTGTTGAGTATGAATAAAGCTGCTATTAACATCTGTATGCAGATTTGTGTGTGAACATAAGTTTCCATTTCATCGAGTAAACACCAAGGAGCACAGTTGACGGATCATATGTTAGAATTACGTCTAGCTCTGTAAAAAATTGCCAGAACGTCTTCCAAAGTACCTGGGCCATTTTTCATTCCCACCAACAATGCATTATAATTTCTGGTGCTCCACATCCTCACCAGCATTCGGTGCTGTCAGTGTTCTGCATTTTGGCAGTTCTGACAGGTGTGCAGTGGTATCTCGCTGTTTCAGTCTGCATCCCCTTGATGACAGGTGCTGTGGAGCATCTTTCCAAAGGCTTCTTTGGCATCCAGATTTCTTCTTTGATGAGGTGTGTGTTCAGGCATTTTGCTCATTTTTTAATCAGGTTATTCATCCTTCTTGTTGAGTGTAAAGAAATTTTGGTATATTCTGGATTTCAGCCCTTTATCAGTGTGTCCCTGCCCTTCACCTTCAGTGCCAGAGTTGTCCTTTGGGTCTCAGTGGAGTGTCAGATCTTCAAAGAGATTCCCTGTCTTCCCTCAGCCTAAATACTGTCCTTGTATTTTTCACTTTCATTGACTCATTTTGTTCTTTTTAAATAGCATTTCCCATAATTTGTAAGTATATTAAAGAGAAAAGGGCAATGATTGAACACCGACTGCCCCACCAGGCTGTGTGCCCTGTGAGAGCAGAGGCCCTGTCCCCACTCACCGTTTCCCATGACAGCACATGGCACATGTCCATGTAAAAGTGTGTAACGTGGGGCCAAACCTGATGAGCAGCTATGACGACATGTGTTGTCTACCATTTATTGAGTAGACTTTGTTTCTGATCTTAATTATTAAATCATATGAATGAAACTTGGTTGTTTTGAAAAATAAAACAACAAAGCACACCTCAATGTGATTGGTAATTTCTACTTAGATTTCTGACCCAGGAGGGGATGTTCACCATCATTTTGTGGAGGAGGTTGGGAAGGTAAAGTAAGAGAGTGAGATCAAATAAAGTAAAAATGATAACAGTCAGTTGGCTATATTTTCACTGAAATAAAAGTTATTTTAAAACCTATCTCAGCTGTTGTTCTGTTGTTTTAAACATTTCTCATAGAATTAAATGGAAGCACACTAAACCCTGAAAGGGAAACTGTGTGCTGAGGTCCTGAAAATAGTTTATGTCTATTTCTTGAGATACAAATTTTCCTGCTGGTTACAGAAATTCGAGGCGGGAACACAACAGTGCACTGCATGTGTCTGCCGGCTTCACGGGCTGCTCAGTGTCAATTTCATTTTCTTGGGTTGCAGTTTAGGACGGATTTCCATGAGAAATATTGCTCAGCATTTTCCTGAATGAAGGATTGAATTTTCCACAGGAAATATTATGAAAGACAGTGACAAGGCACAAGGGATTCCCATAAAGGAATAGTTGATGTAATAAACTCTCACTATGGTGAATATTTTTAATAAAAGCCAGTTGAAAATTTTATCACTAGGTCAAATGGCAAAAATCCGTCTGAAGAAAAAAGATTCAAATTTTATAGAAGAAGTGGTTTGAATCAAGTAGAAATAATGATTTCTACACTATTTGTTGTAAGAAATTATAATCAGTATTATCATAATAGCCGGTGGTAGGAAGTGGATCATTATTTATTTATTAAAAAAAAATCCACAAGGTACTATTTGCCCCATTCTTGATGCGGCAACCTGTGGTTAGTTAAGTTGGGACATTTAGGAAACTTAGCTAGGTTTTACGGACATTGATTTCAGCCACTTCATCTTTACTACAATCTCTTCTTTTGTGTCGGCATATTGTCCATACATATATATGGGGAGGAACAACCTCCAACTCGGTTTTACAGTGAAAACGGCAGGCACTTCAAACCGGCACTAGGAAACAGACTGAGAAACCAGAGTCAGTGTTTCTCCTGCAACCCGTTCCCTTTGTGCTGGATGAACGAAAGTATCTCCACATGCTCAGTTCTGAGAGATAAGTGTGTGTGAAAGCCGTCCTGCACCTAGCTTGAAGGGAACACAAAGTTTCTTTTCAGTTGCAAACTCCTCTCCATACATATATATGGGGAGGTACAAGCTCCAACTCGGTTTTACAGTGAAAACGGCAGGCACTTCAAACCGGCACTAGGAAACAGACTGAGAAACCAGAGTAAGGGTTTCTCCTGCAACCCGTTCCCTTTGTGCTGGATGAACGAACGTCTCTCCACATGCTCAGTTCTGAGAGATTAGTGTGTGTGGAAGCCGTCCTTCACCTAGCTTGAAGGGAACACAAAGTTTCTTTTCAGTTGCCAACTCCACTCCATACATATATATGGGGAGGTACAAGCTCCAACTCGGTTTTACAGTGAAAACGGCAGGCACTTCAACCCGGCACTAGGAAACAGACTGAGAAACCAGAGTAAGGGTTTCTCCTGCAACCCGTTCCCTTTGTGCTGGATGAACGAACGTCTCTCCACATGCTCAGTTCTGAGAGATAAGTGTGTGTGAAAGCCGTCCTTCACCTAGCTTGAAGGGAACACAATGTTTCTTTTCAAATGCAAACTCCACTCCATACATATATATGGGGAGGTACAAGCTCCAACTCGGTTTTACAGTGAAAACGGCAGGCACTTCAAACCGGCACTAGGAAACAGACTGAGAAACCAGAGAAAGGGTTTCTCCTGCAACCCGTTCCCTTTGTGCTGGATGAACGAACGTCTCTCCAGTTGCTCAGTTCTGAGAGATAAGTGTGTGTGAAAGCCGTCCTTCACCTAGCTTGAAGGGAACACAAAGTTTCTTTTCAGTTGCAAACTCCACTCCATACATATATATGGGGAGGTACAAGTCTAACTCGGTTTTACAGTGAAAACGGCAGGCACTTCAAACCGGCACTAGGAAACAGACTGAGAAACCAGAGTAAGGGTTTCTCCTGCAACCCGTTCCCTTTGTGCTGGATGAACGAACGTCTCTCCACATGCTCAGTTCTGAGAGATAAGTGTGTGTGAAAGCTGTCCTTCACCTAGCTTGAAGGGAACACAAAGTTTCTTTTCAGTTGCCAACTCCACTCCATACATATATATGGGGAGGTCCAAGCTCCAACTCGGTTTTACAGTGAAACCGGAGGGACTTCAAACCGGCACTAGGAAACAGACTGAGAAACCAGAGTAAGGGTTTCTCCTGCAACCCGTTCCCTTTGTGCTGAATGAACGAACGTCTCTCCACATGCTCAGTTCTGAGAGATAAGTGTGTGTGAAAGCCGTCCTTCACCTAGCTTGCCGGGAACACAAAGTTTCTTTTCAGTTGCCAACTCCACTCCATACATATATATGGGGAGGTACAAGCTCCAACTCGGTTTTACAGTGAAAACGGCAGGCACGTCAAACCGGCACTAGGAAACAGACTGAGAAACCAGAGTAAGGGTTTCTCCTGCAATCCGTTCCCTTTGTGCTGGATGAACGAAAGTCTCTCCACATGCTCAGTTCTGAGAGATAAATGTGTGTGAAAGCCGTCCTTCACCTAGTTTGAAGGGAACACAAAGTTTCTTTTCAGTTGCAAATTCCACTCCATACATATATATGGGGAGGTACAAGATCCAACTCGGTTTTACAGTGAAAACAGAGGGACTTCAAACCGGCACTAGGAAACAGACTGAGAAACCTGAGTAAGGGTTTCTCCTGCAACCCGTTCCCTTTGTGCTGGATGAACGAACGTTTCTCCACATGCTCAGTTCTGAGAGATAAGTGTGTGTGAAAGCCGTACTTCACCTATCTTGAAGGGAACACATAGTTTCTCTTCAGTTGCAAACTCCACTCCATACATATGTATGGGGAGGAACAAGCTCCAACTCGGTTTTACAGTGAAAACGGCAGGCACTTCAAACCGGCACTAGGAAACAGACTGAGAAACCAGAGTAAGGGTTTCTCCTGCAACCCGTTCCCTTTGTGCTGGATGAACGAACGTCTCTCCACATGCTCAGTTCTGAGAGATAAGTGTGTGTGAAAGCCGTCCTTCACCTAGCTTGAAGGGAACACAAAGTTTCTTTTCAGTTGCAAACTCCACTCCATACATATATATGGGGTGGTACAAGCTCCAACCCGGGTTTATAGTGAAAAAGGCAGGTACTTCAAACCGGGACTAGGAAACAGACTGAGAAACCAGAGTAAGGGTTTCTCCTGCAACCCGTTCCTTTGAGCTGGATGAACGAACGTCTCTCCACATGCTCAGTTCTGAGAGATATGTGTGTGTGAAAGCCGTCCTTCACCTAGCTTGAAGGGAACACAAAGTTTCTTTTCAGTTGCCAACACCACTCCATACCTTTATATGGGGAGGTACAAGCTCCAACTCGGTTTTACAGTGAAAACGGCAGGCACTTCAAACCGGCACTAGGAAACAGACTGAGAAACCAGAGTAAAGGTTTCTCATGCAACCCGTTCCCTTTGTGCTGGATGAATGAACGTCTCTCCACATGCTCAGTTCTGAGAGATAAGTGTGTGTGAAAGCCGTCCTTCACCTAGCTTGAAGGGAACACAAAGTTTCTTTTCAGTTGCAAACTCCACTCCATACATATATATGGGGAGGTACAAGCTCCAACTCGATTTTACGGTGAAAACGGCAGGCACTTCAAACCGGCACTAGGAAACAGACTGAGAAACCAGAGTAAGGGTTTCTCCTGCAACCCGTTCCCTTTGTGCTGGATGAACGAACGTCTCTCCTCATGCTCAGTTCTGAGAGATAAGTGTGTGTGAAAGCCGTCCTTCACCTAGCTTGAAGGAAACACAAAGTTTCTTTTCAGTTGCCAACTCCACTCCATACATATATATGGGGAGGTACAAGCTCCAACTCGGTTTTACAGTGAAAACGGCAGGCACTTCAAACCGGCACAAGGAAACACACTGAGAAACCAGAGTAACGGTTTCTCCTGCAACCCGTTCCCTTTGTGCTGGATGAACGAACGTCTCTCCACATGCTCATTTCTGAGAGATAAAAGTGTGTGAAAGCCGTCCTTCACCTAGCTTGAAGGGAACACAAAGTTTCTTTTCAGTTGCAAACTCCACACCATACATATATATTGGGAGGTACAAGCTCCAACTCGGTTTTACAGTGAAAACGGCAGGCACTTCAAACCGGCACTAGGAAACAGACTGAGAAACCAGAATAAGGGTTTCTCCTGCAACCCGTTCCCTTTGTGCTGGATGAACGAACGTCTCTCCACATGCTCAGTTCTGAGAAATAAGTGTGTGTGAAAGCCGTCCTTCACCTAGCTTGAAGGGAACACAAAGTTTCTTTTCAGTTGCCAACTCCACTCCATACATATATATGGGGAGGTACAAGCTCCAACTCGGTTTTACAGTGAAACCGGAGGGACTTCAAACCGGCACTAGGAAACAGACTGAGAAACCAGAGTAAGGGTTTCTCCTGCAACCCGTTCCCTTTGTGCTGAATGAACGAACGTCTCTCCACATGCTCAGTTCTGAGAGATAAGTGTGTGTGAAAGCCGTCCTTCACCTAGCTTGCCGGGAACACAAAGTTTCTTTTCAGTTGCCAACTCCACTCCATACATATATATGGGGAGGTACAAGCTCCAACTTGGTTTTACAGTGAAAACGGCAGGCACTTCAAACCGGCACTAGGAAACAGACTGAGAAACCAGAGTAAGGGTTTCTCCTGCAACCCGTTCCCTTTGTGCTTGATGAACGAACGTCTCTCCACATGCTCAGTTCTGAGAGATAAGTGTGTGTGAAAGCCGTTCTTCACCTAGCTTGAAGGGAACACAAAGTTTCTTTTCAGTTGCAAATTCCACTCCATACATATATATGGGGAGGTACAAGCTCCAACTCGGTTTTACAGTAAAAACGGCAGGCACTACAAACCGGCACTAGCAAACAGACTGAGAAACCAGAGTAAGGGTTTCTCCTGCAATCCGTTCCCTTTGTGCTGGATGAACGAACGTCTCTACACATGCACAGTTCTGAGAGATAAGTGTGTGTGAAAGCCGTCCTTCACATAGCTTGAAGGAAACACAAAGTTTCTCTTCAGTTGCAAACTCCACTCCATATATATATATGGGGAGGTACAAGCTTCAACTCGGTTTTACAGTGAAAACGGAGGGATTCAAACCGGCACTAGGAAACAGACTGAGAAACCAGAGTAAGGGTTTTTCTGCAACCCGTTCCTTTGTGCTGGATGAACGAACGTCTCTTCACATACTCAGTTCTGAGAGATAAGTGTGTGTGAAAGCCGTTCTTCACCTAGCTTGAAGGGAACACAAAGTTTCTTTTCAGTTGCAAATTCCACTCCATACATATATATGGGGAGGTACAAGCTCCAACTCTGTTTTACAGTAAAACGGCAGGCACTACAAACTGGCCCTAGCAAACAGACTGAGAAACCAGAGTATGGGTTTCTCCTGCAATCCGTTCCCTTTGTGCTGGATGAACGAACGTCTCTCCACATGCACAGTTCGGAGAGATAAGTGTGTGTGAAAGCCGTCCTTCACCAAGCTTGAAGGAAACACAAAGTTTCTTTTCAGTTGCCAACTCCACTCCATACATATATATGGGGAGGTACAAGCTCCAACTCGGTTTTACAGTGAAAACTGCAGGCACTTCAAACCGGCACAAGGAAACAGACTGAGAAACTAGAGTAACGGTTTCCCCTGCAACCCGTTCCCATTGTGCTGGATGAACGAACGTCTCTCCACATGCTCAGTTCTGAGAGATAACTGTGTGTGAAAGCCGTCCTTCACCTAGCTTGAAGGGAACACAAAGTTTCTTTTCAGTTGCAAACTCCACACCATACATATATATGGGGAGGTACAAGCTCCAACTCGGTTTTACAGTGAAAACGGCAGGCACTTCAAACCGGCCCTAGGAAACATACTGAGAAACCAGAGTCAGGGTTTCTCCTGCAACCCTTTCCCATTGTGCTGGATGAACGAACGTCTCTCCACATGCTCAGTTCTGAGAGATAAGTGTGTGTGAAAGCCGTACTTCACCTATCTTGAAGGGAACACAAAGTTTCTCTTCAGTTGCAAACTCCACTCCATACATATATATGGGGAGGAACAAGCTCCAACTCGGTTTTACAGTGAAAACGGCAGGCACTTCAAACCGGCACTAGGAAACAGACTGAGAAACCAGAGTAAGGGTTTCTCCTGCAACCCGTTCCCTTTGTGCTGGATGAACGAACGTCTCTCCACATGCTCATTTCTGAGAGATAAAAGTGTGTGAAAGCCGTCCTTCACCTAGCTTGAAGGGAACACAAAGTTTCTTTTCAGTTGCCAACTCCACTCCATACATATATATGGGGAGGTACAAGCTCCAACTCGGTTTTACAGTGAAAACGGCAGGCACTTCAAACCGGCACTAGGAAACAGACTGAGAAAGCAGAGTAAGGGTTTCTCCTGCAACCCGTTCCCTTTGTGCTGGATGAAAGAACGTCTCTCCACATGCTCAGTTCTGAGAGATAAGTGTGTGTGAAAGCCGTCCTTCACCTAGCTTGAAGGGAACACAAAGTTTCTTTTCAGTTGCCAACTCCACTCCATACATATATATGGGGAGGTACAAGCTCCAACTCGGTTTTACAGTGAAACCGGAGGGACTTCAAACCGGCACTAGGAAACAGACTGAGAAACCAGAGTAAGGGTTTCTCCTGCAACCCGTTCCCTTTGTGCTGAATGAACGAACTTCTCTCCACATGCTCAGTTCTGAGAGATAAGTGTGTGTGAAAGCCGTCCTTCACCTAGCTTGCCGGGAACACAAAGTTTCTTTTCAGTTGCCAACTCCACTCCATACATATATATGGGGAGGTACAAGCTCCAACTCGGTTTTACAGTGAAAACGGCAGGCACGTCAAACCGGCACTAGGAAACAGACTGAGAAACCAGAGTAAGGGTTTCTCCTGCAACCCGTTCCGTTTGTGCTGGATGAACGAATGTCTCTCCACATGCTCAGTTCTGAGAGATAAATGTGTGTGAAAGCCGTCCTTCACCTAGCTTGAAGGGAACACAAAGTTTCTTTTCAGTTGCAAATTCCACTCCATACATATATATGGGGAGGTCCAAGCTCCAACTCGGTTTTACAGTGAAAACGGAGGGACTTCAAACCGGCACTAGGAAACGGACTGAGAAACCAGAGTAAGGGTTTCTCCTGCAACCCGTTCCCTTTGTGCTTGATGAACGAACGTCTCTCCACATGCTCAGTTCTGAGAGATAAGTGTGTGTGAAAGCCGTTCTTCACCTAGCTTGAAGGGAACACAAAGTTTCTTTTCAGTTGCAAATTCCACTCCATACATATATATGGGGAGGTACAAGCTCCAACTCGGTTTTACAGTAAAAACGGCAGGCACTACAAACCGGCACTAGCAAACAGACTGAGAAACCAGAGTAAGGGTTTCTCCTGCAATCCGTTCCCTTTGTGCTGGATGAACGAAAGTCTCTCCACATGCACAGTTCTGAGAGATAAGTGTGTGTGAAAGCCGTCCTTCACCTAGCTTGAAGGAAACACAAAGTTTCTCTTCAGTTGCAAACTCCACTCCATATATATATATGGGGAGGTACAAGCTCCAACTCGGTTTTACAGTGAAAACGGAGGGATTCAAACCGGCACTAGGAAACAGACTGAGAAACCAGAGTAAGGGTTTCTTCTGCAACCCGTTCCTTTGTGCTGGATGAACGAACGTCTCTTCACATACTCAGTTCTGAGAGATAAGTGTGTGTGAAAGCCGTTCTTCACCTAGCTTGAAGGGAACACAAAGTTTCTTTTCAGTTGCAAATTCCACTCCATACATATATATGGGGTGGTACAAGCTCCAACTCTGTTTTACAGTAAAAACGGCAGGCACTACAAACTGGCCCTAGCAAACAGACTGAGAAACCAGAGTATGGGTTTCTCCTGCAATCCGTTCCCTTTGTGCTGGATGAACGAAAGTCTCTCCACATGCTCAGTTCTGAGAGATAAGTGTGTGTGAAAGCGGTCCTTCACCAAGCTTGAAGGAAACACAAAGTTTCTTTTCAGTTGCCAACTCCACTCCATACATATATATGGGGAGGTACAAGCTCCAACTCGGTTTTACAGTGAAAACTGCAGGCACTTCAAACCGGCACAAGGAAACAGACTGAGAAACTAGAGTAACGGTTTCTCCTGCAACCCGTTCCCTTTGTGCTGGATGAACGAACGTCTCTCCACATGCTCAGTTCTGAGAGATAACTGTGTGTGAAAGCCGTCCTTCACCTAGCTTGAAGGGAACACAAAGTTCCTTTTCAGTTGCAAACTCCACTCCATACATATATATGGGGAGGTACAAGCACCAACTCGGTTTTACAGTGAAAACGGCAGGCAATTCAAACCGGCACTAGGAAACAGACTGAGAAACCAGAGTAAGGGTTTCTCATGCAACCCGTTCCCTTTGTGCTGGATGAACGAACGTCTGTCCACATGCTCAGTTCTGAGAGATAAGTGTGTGTGAAAGCCGTCCTTCACCTAGCTTGAAGGGAACACAAAGTTTCTTTTCAGTTGCAAACTCCACACCATACATATATATGGGGAGGTACAAGCTCCAACTCGGTTTTACAGTGAAAACGGCAGGCACTTCAAACCGGCACTAGGAAACATACTGAGAAACCAGAGTCAGGGTTTCTCCTGCAACCCGTTCCCATTTTGCTGGATGAACGAACGTCTCTCCACATGCTCAGTTCTGAGAGATAAGTGTGTGTGAAAGCCGTACTTCACCTATCTTGAAGGGAACACAAAGTTTCTCTTCAGTTGCAAACTCCACTCCATACATATATATGGGGAGGAACAAGCTCCAACTCGGTTTTACAGTGAAAAAGGCAGGCACTTCAAACCGGCACTAGGAAACAGACTGAGAAACCAGAGTAAGGGTTTCTCCTGCAACCCGTTCCCTTTGTGCTGGATGAACGAACGTCTCTCCACATGCTCATTTCTGAGAGATAAAAGTGTGTGAAAGCCGTCCTTCACCTAGCTTGAAGGGAACACAAAGTTTCTTTTCAGTTGCCAACTCCACTCCATACATATATATGGGGAGGTACAAGCTCCAACTCGGTTTTACAGTGAAAACGGCAGGCACTTCAAACCGGCACTAGGAAACAGACAGAGAAAGCAGAGTAAGGGTTTCTCCTGCAACCCGTTCCCTTTGTGCTGGATGAACGAACGTCTCTCCACATGCTCAGTTCTGAGAGATAAGTGTGTGTGAAAGCCGTCCTTCACCTAGCTTGAAGGGAACACAAAGTTTCTTTTCAGTTGCCAACTCCACTCCATACATATATATGGGGAGGTACAAGCTCCAACTCGGTTTTACAGTGAAAACGGCAGGCACGTCAAACCGGCACTAGGAAACAGACTGAGAAACCAGAGTAAGGGTTTCTCCTGCAACCCGTTCCCTTTGTGCTGGATGAACGAATGTCTCTCCACATGCTCAGTTCTGAGAGATAAATGTGTGTGAAAGCCGTCCTTCACCTAGCTTGAAGGGAACACAAAGTTTCTTTTCAGTTGCAAATTCCACTCCATACATATATATGGGGAGGTACAAGATCCAACTCGGTTTTAAAGTGAAAACGGAGGGACTTCAAACCGGCACTAGGAAACAGACTGAGAAACCTGAGTAAGGGTTTCTCCTGCAACCAGTTCCCTTTGTGCTGGATGAACGAACGTCTCTCCACATGCTCATTTCTGAGAGATAAGTGTGTGTGAAAGCCGTACTTCACCTATCTTGAATGGAACACAAAGTTTCTCTTCAGTTGCAAACTCCACTCCATACATATATATGGGGAGGAACAAGCTCCAACTCGGTTTTACAGTGAAAACGGCAGGCACGTCCAACCGGCACTAGGAAACAGACTGAGAAACCAGAGTAAGGGTTTCTCCTGCAACCCGTTCCCTTTGTGCTGGATGAACGAACGTCTCTCCACATGCTCATTTCTGAGAGATAAAAGTGTGTGAAAGCCGTCCTTCACCTAGCTTGAAGGGAACACAAAGTTTCTTTTCAGTTGCCAACTCCACTCCATACATATATATGGGGAGGTACAAGCTCCAACTCGGTTTTACAGTGAAAACGGCAGGCACTTCAAACCGGCACTAGGAAACAGACTGAGAAAGCAGAGTAAGGGTTTCTCCTGCAACCCGTTCCCTTTGTGCTGGATGAACGAACGTCTCTCCACATGCTCAGTTCTGAGAGATAAGTGTGTGTGAAAGCCGTCCTTCACCTAGCTTGAAGGGAACACAAAGTTTCTTTTCAGTTGCCAACTCCACTCCATACATATATATGGGGAGGTACAAGCTCCAACTCGGTTTTACAGTGAAACCGGAGGGACTTCAAACCGGCACTAGGAAACAGACTGAGAAACCAGAGTAAGGGTTTCTCCTGCAACCCGTTCCCTTTGTGCTGAATGAACGAACGTCTCTCCACATGCTCAGTTCTGAGAGATAAGTGTGTGTGAAAGCCGTCCTTCACCTAGCTTGCCGGGAACACAAAGTTTCTTTTCAGTTGCCAACTCCACTCCATACATATATATGGGGAGGTACAAGCTCCAACTCGGTTTTACAGTGAAAACGGCAGGCACGTCAAACCGGCACTAGGAAACAGACTGAGAAACCAGAGTAAGGGTTTCTCCTGCAACCCGTTCCCTTTGTGCTGGATGAACGAAAGTCTCTCCACATGCTCAGTTCTGAGAGATAAATGTGTGTGAAAGCCGTCCTTCACCTAGTTTGAAGGGAACACAAAGTTTCTTTTCAGTTGCAAATTCCACTCCATACATATATATGGGGAGGTACAAGATCCAACTCGGTTTTACAGTGAAAACGGAGGGACTTCAAACCGGCACTAGGAAACAGACTGAGAAACCTGAGTAAGGGTTTCTCCTGCAACCCGTTCCCTTTGTGCTGGATGAACGAACGTCTCTCCACATGCTCAGTTCTGAGAGATAAGTGTGTGTGAAAGCCGTACTTCACCTATCTTGAAGGGAACACAAAGTTTCTCTTCAGTTGCAAACTCCACTCCATACATATATATGGGGAGGAACAAGCTCCAACTCGGTTTTACAGTGAAAACGGCAGGCACTTCCAACCGGCACTAGGAAACAGACTGAGAAAGCAGAGTAAGGGTTTCTCCTGCAACCCGTTCCCTTTGTGCTGGATGAACGAATGTCTCTCCACATGCTCAGTTCTGAGAGAAAAATGTGTGTGAAAGCCGTCCTTCACCTAGCTTGAAGGGAACACAAAGTTTCTTTTCAGTTGCAAATTCCACTCCATACATTTATATGGGGAGGTACAAGATCCAACTCGGTTTTACAGTGAAAACGGAGGGACTTCAAACCGGCACTAGGAAACAGACTGAGAAACCTGAGTAAGGGTTTCTCCTGCAACCAGTTCCCTTTGTGCTGGATGAACGAACGTCTCTCCACATGCTCATTTCTGAGAGATAAGTGTGTGTGAAAGCCGTACTTCACCTATCTTGAATGGAACACAAAGTTTCTCTTCAGTTGCAAACTCCACTCCATACATATATATGGGGAGGAACAAGCTCCAACTCGGTTTTACAGTGAAAACGGCAGGCATTTCAAACCGGCACTAGGAAACAGACTGAGAAACCAGAGTAAGGGTTTCTCCTGCAACCCGTTCCCTTTGTGCTGGATGAACGAACGTCTCTCCACATGCTCATTTCTGAGAGATAAAAGTGTGTGAAAGCCGTCCTTCACCTAGCTTGAAGGGAACACAAAGTTTCTTTTCAGTTGCCAACTCCACTCCATACATATATATGGGGAGGTACAAGCTCCAACTCGGTTTTACAGTGAAAACGGCAGGCACTTCAAACCGGCACTAGGAAACAGACTGAGAAAGCAGAGTAAGGGTTTCTCCTGCAACCCGTTCCCTTTGTGCTGGATGAACGAACGTCTCTCCACGTGCTCAGTTCTGAGAGATAAGTGTGTGTGAAAGCCGTCCTTCACCTAGCTTGAAGGGAACACAAAGTTTCTTTTCAGTTGCCAACTCCACTCCATACATATATATGGGGAGGTACAAGCTCCAACTCGGTTTTACAGTGAAACCGGAGGGACTTCAAACCGGCACTAGGAAACAGACTGAGAAACCAGAGTAAGGGTTTCTCCTGCAACCCGTTCCCTTTGTGCTGAATGAACGAACGTCTCTCCACATGCTCAGTTCTGAGAGATAAGTGTGTGTGAAAGCCGTCCTTCACCTAGCTTGCCGGGAACACAAAGTTTCTTTTCAGTTGCCAACTCCACTCCATACATATATATGGGGAGGTACAAGCTCCAACTCGGTTTTACAGTGAAAACGGCAGGCACGTCAAACCGGCACTAGGAAACAGACTGAGAAACCAGAGTAAGGGTTTCTCCTGCAACCCGTTCCCTTTGTGCTGGATGAACGAAAGTCTCTCCACATGCTCAGTTCTGAGAGATAAATGTGTGTGAAACCCGTCCTTCACCTAGTTTGAAGGGAACACAAAGTTTCTTTTCAGTTGCAAATTCCACTCCATACATATATATGGGGAGGTACAAGATCCAACTCGGTTTTACAGTGAAAACGGAGGGACTTCAAACCGGCACTAGGAAACAGACTGAGAAACCTGAGTAAGGGTTTCTCCTGCAACCCGTTCCCTTTGTGCTGGATGAACGAACGTCTCTCCACATGCTCAGTTCTGAGAGATAAGTGTGTGTGAAAGCCGTACTTCACCTATCTTGAAGGGAACACAAAGTTTCTCTTCAGTTGCAAACTCCACTCCATACATATATATGGGGAGGAACAAGCTCCAACTCGGTTTTACAGTGAAAACGGCAGGCACTTCCAACCGGCACTAGGAAACAGACTGAGAAACCAGAGTAAGGGTTTCTCCTGCAACCCGTTCCCTTTGTGCTGCATGAACGAACGTCTCTCCACATGCTCATTTCTGAGAGATAAAAGTGTGTGAAAGCCGTCCTTCACCTAGCTTGAAGGGAACACAAAGTTTCTTTTCAGTTGCAAACTCCACTTCATACATATATATGGGGAGGTACAAGCTCCAACTCGGTTTTACAGTGAAAACGGCAGGCACTTCAAACCGGCACTAGGAAACAGACTGGGAAACCAGAGTAAGGGTTTCTCCTGCAACCCGTTCCCTTTGGGCTGGATGAACGAACGTCTCTCCACATGCTCAGTTCTCAGAGATAAGTGTGTGTGAAAGCCGTCCTTCACCTAGCTTAAAGGGAACACAAAGTTTCTTTTCAGATGCAAACTCCACTCCATACATATATATGGGGTGGTACAAGCTCCAACCCGGGTTTATAGTGAAAACGGCAGGTACTTCAAACCGGGACTAGGAAACAGACTGAGAAACCAGAGTAAGGGTTTCTCCTGCAACCCGTTCCTTTGAGCTGGATGAACGAACGTCTCTCCACATGCTCAGTTCTGAGAGATATGTGTGTGTGAAAGCCGTCCTTCACCTAGCTTGAAGGGAACACAAAGTTTCTTTTCAGTTGCCAACACCACTCCATACATATATATGGGGAGGTATAAGCTCCAACTCGGTTTTACAGTGAAAACGGCAGGCACTTCAAACCGGCACTAGGAAACAGACTGAGGAACCAGAGTAAAGGTTTCTCATGCAACCCGTTCCCTTTGTGCTGGATGAATGAACGTCTCTCCACATGCTCAGTTCTGAGAGATATGTGTGTGTGAAAGCCGTCCTTCACCTAGCTTGAAGGGAACACAAAGTTTCTTTTCAGTTGCCAACTCCACTCCATACATATATATGGGGAGGTACAAGCTCCAACTCGGTTTTACAGTGAATACGGCAGGCACTTCAAACCGGCACAAGGAAACAGACTGAGAAACTAGAGTAAGGGTTTCTCCTGCAACCCGTTCCCTTTGTGCTGAATGAACGAACGTCTCTCCACATGCTCAGTTCTGAGAGATAAGTGTGTGTGAAAGCCGTCCTTCACCTAGCTTGCCGGGAACACAAAGTTTCTTTTCAGTTGCCAACTCCACTCCATACATATATATGGGGAGGTACAAGCTCCAACTCGGTTTTACAGTGAAAACGGCAGGCACGTCAAACCGGCACTAGGAAACAGACTGAGAAACCAGAGTAAGGGTTTCTCCTGCAACCCGTTCCCTTTGTGCTGGATGAACGAAAGTCTCTCCACATGCTCAGTTCTGAGAGATAAATGTGTGTGAAAGCCGTCCTTCACCTAGTTTGAAGGGAACACAAAGTTTATTTTCAGTTGCAAATTCCACTCCATACATATATATGGGGAGGTACAAGATCCAACTCGGTTTTACAGTGAATACGGAGGGACTTCAAACCGGCACTAGGAAACAGACTGAGAAACCTGAGTAAGGGTTTCTCCTGCAACCCGTTCCCTTTGTGCTGGATGAACGAACGTCTCTCCACATGCTCAGTTCTGAGAGATAAGTGTGTGTGAAAGCCGTACTTCACCTATCTTGAAGGGAACACAAAGTTTCTCTTCAGTTGCAAACTCCACTCCATACATATATATGGGGAGGAACAAGCTCCAACTCGGTTTTACAGTGAAAACGGCAGGCAATTCCAACCGGCACTAGGAAACAGACTGAGAAACCAGAGTAAGGGTTTCTCCTGCAACCCGTTCCCTTTGTGCTGCATGAACGAACGTCTCTCCACATGCTCATTTCTGAGAGATAAAAGTGTGTGAAAGCCGTCCTTCACCTAGCTTGAAGGGAACACAAAGTTTCTTTTCAGTTGCAAACTCCACTTCATACATATATATGGGGAGGTACAAGCTCCAACTCGGTTTTACAGTGAAAACGGCAGGCACTTCAAACCGGCACTAGGAAACAGACTGGGAAACCAGAGTAAGGGTTTCTCCTGCAACCCGTTCCCTTTGTGCTGGATGAACGAACGTCTCTCCACATGCTCAGTTCTCAGAGATAAGTGTGTGTGAAAGCCGTCCTTCACCTAGCTTAAAGGGAACACAAAGTTTCTTTTCAGATGCAAACTCCACTCCATACATATATATGGGGTGGTACAAGCTCCAACCCGGGTTTATAGTGAAAACGGCAGGTACTTCAAACCGGGACTAGGAAACAGACTGAGAAACCAGAGTAAGGGTTTCTCCTGCAACCCGTTCCTTTGAGCTGGATGAACGAACGTCTCTCCACATGCTCAGTTCTGAGAGATATGTGTGTGTGAAAGCCGTCCTTCACCTAGCTTGAAGGGAACACAAAGTTTCTTTTCAGTTGCCAACACCACTCCATACATATATATGGGGAGGTACAAGCTCCAACTCGGTTTTACAGTGAAAACGGCAGGCACTTCAAACCGGCACTAGGAAACAGACTGAGGAACCAGAGTAAAGGTTTCTCATGCAACCCGTTCCCTTTGTGCTGGATGAATGAACGTCTCTCCACATGCTCAGTTCTGAGAGATATGTGTGTGTGAAAGCCGTCCTTCACCTAGCTTGAAGGGAACACAAAGATTCTTTTCAGTTGCCAACTCCACTCCATACATATATATGGGGAGGTACAAGCTCCAACTCGGTTTTACAGTGAATACGGCAGGCACTTCAAACCGGCACAAGGAAACAGACTGAGAAACTAGAGTAACGGATTCTCCTGCAAGCCGTTCCCTTTGTGCTGGATGAACGAACGTCTCTCCACATGCTCAGTTCTGAGAGATAAGTGTGTGTGAAAGCCGTCCTTCACCTAGCTTGAAGGGAACACAAAGTTTCTTTTCAGTTGCAAACTCCACTCCATACATATATATGGGGAAGTACAAGCACCAACTCGGTTTTACAGTGGAAACGGCAGGCAATTCAAAACGGCACTAGGAAACAGACTGAGAAACCAGAGTAAGGGTTTCTCATGCAACCCGTTCCCTTTGTGCTGGATGAACGAACGTCTGTCCACATGCTCAGTTCTGAGAGATAAGTGTGTGTGAAAGCCGTCCTTCACCTAGCTTGAAGGGAACACAAAGTTTCTTTTCAGTTGCAAAATCCACACCATACATATATATGGGGAGGTACAAGCTCCAACTCGGGTTTACAGTGAAAACGGCAGGCACTTCAAACCGGCACTAGGAAAAAGACTGAGAAACCAGAGTAAGGGTTTCTCCTGCAACCTGTTCCCTTTGTGCTGGATGAACGAACGTCTCTCCACATGCTCAGTTCTGAGAGATAAGTGTGTGTGAAAGCCGTCCTTCTCCTAGCTTGAAGGGAACACAAAGTTTCTTTTCAGTTGCAAACTCCACTCCATACATATATATGGGGTTGTACAAGCTCCAACCCGGGTTTATAGTGAAAACGGCAGGCACTTCAAACCGGCACTAGGAAACAGACTGAGAAACCAGAGTAAGGGTTTCTCCTGCAACCCGTTCCCTTTGTGCTGGATGAACGAACGTCTCTCCACATGCTCAGTTCTGAGAGATAAGTGTGTGTGAAACCTTCCTTCACCTAGCTTGAAGGGAACACAAAGTTTCTTTTCAGTTGCAAACTCCACTCCATACATATATATGGGTAGGTACAAGCTCCAACTCGGTTTTACGGTGAAAAAGGCAGGCACTTCAAACCGGCACTAGGAAACAGACTGAGAAACCAGAGTAAGGGTTTCTCCTGCAACCCGTTCCCTTTGTGCTGGATGAACGAACGTCTCTCCACATGCTCAGTTCTGAGAGATAAGTGTGTGTGAAAGCCGTCCTTCACCTAGCTTGAAGGGAACACAAAGTTTCTTTTCAGTTGCCAACTCCACTCCATACATATATATGGGGAGGTACAAGCTCCAACTCGGTTTTACAGTGAAAACGGCAGGCACTTCGAACGGGCACAAGGAAACAGACTGAGAAACTAGAGTAACGGTTTCTCCTGCAACGCGTTCCCTTTGTGCTGGATGAACGAACGTCTCTCCACATGCTCAGGTCTGAGAGATAAGTGTGTGTGAAAGCCGTCCTTCACCTAGCTTGAAGGGAACACAAAATTTCTTTTCAGTTGCAAACTCCACACCATACATATATATGGGGAGGTACAAGCTCCAACTCGGTTTTACAGTGAAAACGGCAGGCACTTCATACCGGCACTAGGAAACAGACTGAGAAACCAGAGTAAGGGTTTCTCCTGCAACCCGTTCCCTTTGTGCTGGATGAACGAACGTCTCTCCACATGCTCAGTTCTGAGAGATAAGTGTGTGTGAAAGCCGTCCTTCACCTAGCTTGAAGGGAACACAAAGTTTCTTTTCAGTTGCAAACTCCACTCCATACATATATATGGGGTTGTACAAGCTCCAACCCGGGTTTATAGTGAAAACGGCAGGCACTTCATACCGGCACTAGGAAACAGACTGAGAAACCAGAGTAAGGGTTTCTCCTGCAACCCGTTCCTTTGAGCTGGATGAACGAACGTATCTCCACATGCTCAGTTCTCAGAGATAAGTGTGTGTGAAAGCCGTCCTTCACCTAGCTTGAAGGGAACACAAAGTTTCTTTTCAGTTGCAAATTCCACTCCATACATATATATGGGGAGGTACAAGCTCCAACTCTGTTTTACAGTAAAATCGGCAGGCACAACAAACTGGCCCTAGCAAACAGACTGAGAAACCAGAGTAAGGGTTTCTCCTGCAATCCGTTCCCTTTGTGCTGGATGAACGAACGTCTCTCCACATGCACAGTTCTGAGAGATAAGTGTGTGTGAAAGCCGTCCTTCAACAAGCTTGAAGGAAACACAAAGTTTCTTTTCAGTTGCCAACTCCACTCCATACATATATATGGGGAGGTACAAGCCCCAACTCGGTTTTACAGTGAAAACTGCAGGCACTTCAAACTGGCACAAGGAAACAGACTGAGAAACTAGAGTAACGGTTTCTCCTGCAACCCGTTCCCTTTGTGCTGGATGAACGAACTTCTCTCCACATGCTCAGTTCTGAGAGATAACTGTGTGTGAAAGCCGTCCTTCACCTAGCTTGAAGGGAACACAAAGTTCCTTTTCAGTTGCAAACTCCACTCCATACATATATATGGGGAGGTACATGCACCAACTCGGTTTTACAGTGAAAACGGCAGGCACTTCAAACCGGCACTAGGAAACAGACTGAGAAACCAGAGTCAGGGTTTCTCCTGCAACCCGTTCCCATTGTGCTGGATGAAAGAACGTCTCTCCACATACTCAGTTCTGAGAGATAAGTGTGTGTGAAAGCCGTACTTCACCTATCTTGAAGGGAACACAAAGTTTCTCTTCAGTTGCAAACTCCACTCCATACATATATATGGGGAGGAACAAGCTCCAACTCGGTTTTACAGTGAAAACGGCAGGCACTTCAAACCGGCACTAGGAAACAGACTGAGAAACCAGAGTAAGCGTTTCCCCTGCAACCCGTTCCCTTTGTGCTGGATGAAAGAACGTCTCTCCACATGCTCATTTCTGAGAGATAAAAGTGTGTGAAAGCCGTCCTTCACCTAGCTTGAAGGGAACACAAAGTTTCTTTTCAGTTGCCAACTCCACTCCATACATATATATGGGGAGGTACAAGCTCCAACTCGGTTTTACAGTGAAAACGGCAGGCACTTCAAACCGGCACTAGGAAACAGACTGAGAAAGCAGAGTAAGGGTTTCTCCTGCAACCCGTTCCCTTTGTGCTGGATGAACGAACGTCTCTCCACATGCTCAGTTCTGAGAAATAAGTGTGTGTGAAAGCCGTCCTTCACCTAGCTTGAAGGGAACACAAAGTTTCTTTTCAGTTGCAAATTCCACTCCATACATATATATGGGGAGGTACAAGCTCCAACTCGGTTTTACAAGGAAAACGGAGGGACTTCAAACCGGCACTAGGAAACAGACTGAGAAACCTGAGTAAGGGTTTCTCCTGCAACCCGTTCCCTTTGTGCTGGATGAACGAACGTCTCTCCACATGCTCAGTTCTGAGAGATAAGTGTGTGTGAAAGCCGTACTTCACCTATCTTGAATGGAACACAAAGTTTCTCTTCAGTTGCAAACTCCACTCCATACATATATATGGGGAGGAACAAGCTCCAACTCGGTTTTACAGTGAAAACGGCAGGCACTTCAAACCGGCACTAGGAAACAGACTGAGAACCCAGAGTAAGGGTTTCTCCTGCAACCCGTTCCCTTTGTGCTGGATGAACGAACGTCTCTCCACATGCTAATTTCTGAGAGATAAAAGTGTGTGAAAGCCGTCCTTCACCTAGCTTGAAGGGAACACAAAGTTTCTTTTGAGTTGCAAACTCCACTTCATACATTTATATGGGGAGGTACATGCTCCAACTCGGTTTTACAGTGAAAACGGCAGGCACTTCAAACCGGCACTAGGAAACAGACTGGGAAACCAGAGTAAGGGTTTCTCCTGCAACCCGTTCCTTTGAGCTGGATGAACGAACGTCTCTCCACATGCTCAGTTCTGAGAGATAAGTGTGTGTGAAAGCCGTCCTTCAACTAGCTTGAAGGGAACACAAAGTTTCTTTTCAGTTGCAAACTCCACTCCATACATATATATGGGGTGGTACAAGCTCCAACCCGGGTTTATAGTGAAAAAGGCAGGTACTTCAAACCGGGAGTAGGAAACAGACGGAGAAACCAGAGTAAGGGTTTCTCCTGCAACCCGTTCCTTTGAGCTGGATGAACGAACGTCTCTCCGCATGTTCAGTTCTGAGAGATATGTGTGTGTGAAAGCCGTCCTTCACCTAGCTTGAAGGGAACACAAAGTTTCTTTTCAGTTGCCAACACCACTCCATACCTTTATATGGGGAGGTACAAGCTCCAACTCGGTTTTACAGTGAAAACGGCAGGCACTTCAAACCGGCACTAGGAAACAGACTGAGAAACCAGAGTAAAGGTTTCTCATGCAACCCGTTCCTTTGTGCTGGATGAATGAACGTCTCTCCACATGCTCAGTTCTGAGAGATAACTGTGTGTGAAAGCCGTCCTTCACCTAGCTTGAAGGGAACACAAAGTTTCTTTTCAGTTGCAAACTCCACTCCATACATATATATGGGGAGGTACAAGCTCCAACTCGATTTTACGGTGAAAACGGCAGGCACTTCAAACCGGCACTAGGAAACAGACTGAGAAACCAGAGTAAGGGTTTCTCCTGCAACCCGTTCCCTTTGTGCTGGATGAACGAACGTCTCTCCTCATGCTCAGTTCTGAGAGATAAGTGTGTGTGAAAGCCGTCCTTCACCTAGCTTGAAGGAAACACAAAGTTTCTTTTCAGTTGCCAACTCCACTCCATACATATATATGGGGAGGTACAAGCTCCAACTCGGTTTTACAGTGAAAACGGCAGGCACTTCAAACCGGCACAAGGAAACACACTGAGAAACCAGAATAAGGGTTTCTCCTGCAACCCGTTCCCTTTGTGCTGGATGAACGAACGTCTCTCCACATGCTCAGTTCTGAGAAATAAGTGTGTGTGAAAGCCGTCCTTCACCTAGCTTGAAGGGAACACAAAGTTTCTTTTCAGTTGCCAACTCCACTCCATACATATATATGGGGAGGTACAAGCTCCAACTCGGTTTTACAGTGAAACCGGAGGGACTTCAAACCGGCACTAGTAAACAGACTGAGAAACCAGAGTAAGGGTTTCTCCTGCAACCCGTTCCCTTTGTGCTGAATGAACGAACGTCTCTCCACATGCTCAGTTCTGAGAGATAAGTGTGTGTGAAAGCCATCCTTCACCTAGCTTGCCGGGAACACAAAGTTTCTTTTCAGTTGCCAACTCCACTCCATACATATATATGGGGAGGTACAAGCTCCAACTTGGTTTTACAGTGAAAACGGCAGGCACTTCAAACCGGCACTAGCAAACAGACTGAGAAACCAGAGTAAGGGTTTCTCCTGCAATCCGTTCCCTTTGTGCTGGATGAACGAACGTCTCTCCACATGCACAGTTCTGAGAGATAAGTGTGTGTGAAAGCCGTCCTTCACCTAGCTTGAAGGAAACACAAAGTTTCTCTTCAGTTGCAAACTCCACTCCATATATATATATGGGGAGGTACAAGCTCCAACTCGGTTTTACAGTGAAAACGGAGGGATTCAAAACGGCACTAGGAAACAGACTGAGAAACCAGAGTAAGGGTTTCTTCTGCAACCCGTTCCTTTGTGCTGGATGAACGAACGTCTCTTCACATACTCAGTTCTGAGAGATAAGTGTGTGTGAAAGCCGTTCTTCACCTAGCTTGAAGGGAACACAAAGTTTCTTTTCAGTTGCAAATTCCACTCCATACATATATATGGGGAGGTACAACCTCCAACTCTGTTTTACAGTAAAAACGGCAGGCACTACAAACTGGCCCTAGCAAACAGACTGAGAAACCAGAGTATGGGTTTCTCCTGCAATCCGTTCCCTTTGTGCTGGATGAACGAACGTCTCTCCACATGCACAGTTCTGAGAGATAAGTGTGTGTGAAAGCCGTCCTTCACCAAGCTTGAAGGAAACACAAAGTTTCTTTTCAGTTGCCAACTCCACTCCATACATATATATGGGGAGGTACAAGCTCCAACTCGGTTTTACAGTGAAAACTGCAGGCACTTCAAACCGGCACAAGGAAACAGACTGAGAAACTAGAGTAACGGTTTCTCCTGCAACCCGTTCCCTTTGTGCTGGATGAACGAACGTCTCTTCACATGCTCAGTTCTGAGAGATAACTGTGTGTGAAAGCCGTCCTTCACCTAGCTTGAAGGGAACACAAAGTTCCTTTTCAGTTGCAAACTCCACTCCATACATATATATGGGGAGGTACAAGCACCAACTCGGTTTTACAGTGAAAACGGCAGGCAATTCAAACCGGCACAAGGAAACAGACTGAGAAACCAGAGTAAGGGTTTCTCATGCAACCCGTTCCCTTTGTGCTGGATGAACGAACGTCTGTCCACATGCTCAGTTCTGAGAGATAAGTGTGTGTGAAAGCCGTCCTTCACCTAGCTTGAAGGGAACACAAAGTTTCTTTTCAGTTGCAAATTCCACTCCATACATATATATGGGGAGGTACAAGCTCCAACTCGGTTTTACAGTGAAAACGGAGGGACTTCAAACCGGCACTAGGAAATAGACTGAGAAACCTGAGTAAGGGTTTCTCCTGCAACCCGTTCCCTTTGTGCTGGATGAACGAACGTCTCTCCACATGCTCAGTTCTGAGAGATAAGTGTGTGTGAAAGCCGTACTTCACCTATCTTGAATGGAACACAAAGTTTCTCTTCAGTTGCAAACTCCACTCCATACATATATATGGGGAGGAACAAGCTCCAACTCGGTTTTACAGTGAAAAAGGCAGGCACTTCAAACCGGCACTAGGAAACAGACTGAGAACCCAGAGTAAGGGTTTCTCCTGCAACCCGTTCCCTTTGTGTTGGATGAACGAACGTCTCTCCACATGCTCATTTCTGAGAGATAAATGTGTGTGAAAGCCGTCCTTCACCTAGCTTGAAGGGAACACAAAGTTTCTATTCAGTTGCAAACTCCACTTCATACATATATATGGGGAGGTACAAGCTCCAACTCGGTTTTACAGTGAAAACGGCAGGCACTTCAAACCGGCACTAGGAAACAGACTGGGAAACCAGAGTAAGGGTTTCTCCTGCAACCCGTTCCTTTGAGCTGGATGAACGAACGTCTCTCCACATGCTCAGTTCTGAGAGATAAGTGTGTGTGAAAGCCGTCCTTCAACTAGCTTGAAGGGAACACAAAGTTTATTTTCTGTTGCAAACTCCACTCTATACATATATATGGGGTGGTACAAGCTCCAACCCGGGTTTATAGTGAAAAAGGCAGGTACTTCAAACCGGGACTAGGAAACAGACTGAGAAACCAGAGTAAGGGTTTCTCCTGCAACCCGTTCCTTTGAGCTGGATGAACGAACGTCTCTCCCCATGCTCATTTCTGAGAGATATGTGTGTGTGAAAGCCGTCCTTCACCTAGCTTGAAGGGAACACAAAGTTTCTTTTCAGTTGCCAACACCACTCCATACCTTTATATGGGGAGGTACAAGCTCCAACTCGGTTTTACAGTGAAAACGGCAGGCACTTCAAACCGGCACTAGGAAACAGACTGAGAAACCAGAGTAAAGGTTTCTCATGCAACCCGTTCCCTTTGTGCTGGATGAATGAACGTCTCTCCACATGCTCAGTTCTGAGAGATAAGTGTGTGTGAAAGCCGTCCTTCACCTAGCTTGAAGGGAACACAAAGTTTCTTTTCAGTTGCAAACTCCACTCCATACATACATATGGGGAGGTACAAGCTCCAACTCGATTTTACGGTGAAAACGGCAGGCACTTCAAACCGGCACTAGGAAACAGACTGAGAAACCAGAGTAAGGGTTTCTCCTGCAACCCGTTCCCTTTGTGCTGGATGAACGAACGTCTCTCCTCATGCTCAGTTCTGAGAGATAAGTGTGTGTGAAAGCCGTCCTTCACCTAGCTTGAAGGAAACACAAAGTTTCTTTTCAGTTGCCAACTCCACTCCATACATATATATGGGGAGGTACAAGCTCCAACTCGGTTTTACAGTGAAAACGGCAGGCACTTCAAACCGGCACAAGGAAACACACTGAGAAACTAGAGTAACGGTTTCCCCTGCAACCCGTTCCCTTTGTGCTGGATGAACGAACGTCTCTCCACATGCTCATTTCTGAGAGATAAAAGTGTGTGAAAGCCGTCCTTCACCTAGCTTGAAGGGAACACAAAGTTTCTTTTCAGTTGCAAACTCCACACCATACATATATATTGGGAGGTACAAGCTACAACTCGGTTTTACAGTGAAAACGGCAGGCACTTCAAACCGGCACTAGGAAACAGACTGAGAAACCAGAATAAGGGTTTCTCCTGCAACCCGTTCCCTTTGTGCTGGATGAACGAACGTCTCTCCACATGCTCAGTTCTGAGAAATAAGTGTGTGTGAAAGCCGTCCTTCACCTAGCTTGAAGGGAACACAAAGTTTCTTTTCAGTTGCCAACTCCACTCCATACATATATATGGGGAGGTACAAGCTCCAACTCGGTTTTACAGTGAAACCGGAGGGACTTCAAACCGGCACTAGGAAACAGACTGAGAAACCAGAGTAAGGGTTTCTCCTGCAAACCGTTCCCTTTGTGCTGAATGAACGAACGTCTCTCCACATGCTCAGTTCTGAGAGATAAGTGTGTCTGAAAGCCGTCCTTCACCTAGCTTGCCGGGAACACAAAGTTTCTTTTCAGTTGCCAACTCCACTCCATACATATATATGGGGAGGTACAAGCTCCAACTTGGTTTTACAGTGAAAACGGCAGGCAATTCAAACCGGCACTAGGAAACAGACTGAGAAACCAGAGTAAGGGTTTCTCCTGCAACCCGTTCCCTTTGTGCTGGATGAACGAACGTCTCTCCACATGCTCAGTTCTGAGAGATAAGTGTGTGTGAAAGCCGTTCTTCACCTAGCTTGAAGGGAACACAAAGTTTCTTTTCAGTTGCAAATTCCACTCCATACATATATATGGGGAGGTACAAGCTCCAACTCGGATTTACAGTAAAAACGGCAGGCACTACAAACCGGCACTAGCAAACAGACTGAGAAACCAGAGTAAGGGTTTCTCCTGCAATCCGTTCCCTTTGTGCTGGATGAACGAACGTCTCTCCACATGCACAGTTCTGAGTGATAAGTGTGTGTGAAAGCCGTCCTTCACCTAGCTTGAAGGAAACACAAAGTTTCTCTTCAGTTGCAAACTCCACTCCATATATATATATGGGGAGGTACAAGCTCCAACTCGGTTTTACAGTGAAAACGGAGGGATTCAAACCGGCACTAGGAAACAGACTGAGAAACCAGAGTAAGGGTTTCTTCTGCAACCCGTTCCTTTGTGCTGGATGAACGAACGTCTCTTCACATACTCAGTTCTGAGAGATAAGTGTGTGTGAAAGCCGTTCTTCACCTAGCTTGAAGGGAACACAAAGTTTCTTTTCAGTTGCAAATTCCACTCCATACATATATATGGGGAGGTACAAGCTCCAACTCTGTTTTACAGTAAAAACGGCAGGCACTACAAACTGGCCCTAGCAAACAGACTGAGAAACCAGAGTATGGGTTTCTCCTGCAATCCGTTCCCTTTGTGCTGGATGAACGAACGTCTCTCCTCATGCACAGTTCTGAGAGATAAGTGTGTGTGAAAGCCGTCCTTCACCAAGCTTGAAGGAAACACAAAGTTTCTTTTCAGTTGCCAACTCCACTCCATACATATATATGGGGAGGTACAAGCTCCAACTCGGTTTTACAGTGAAAACTGCAGGCACTTCAAACCGGCACAAGGAAACAGACTGAGAAACTAGAGTAACGGTTTCTCCTGCAATCCGTTCCTTTTGTGCTGGATGAACGAACGTCTCTCCACATGCTCAGTTCTGAGAGATAAGTGTGTGTGAAAGCCGTCCTTCACCTAGCTTGAAGGGAACACAAAGTTCCTTTTCAGTTGCAAACTCCACTCCATACATATATATGGGGAGGTACAAGCACCAACTCGGTTTTACAGTGAAAACGGCAGGCAATTCAAACCGGCACTAGGAAACAGACTGAGAAACCAGAGTAAGGGTTTCTCATGCAACCCGTTCCCTTTGTGCTGGATGAACGAACGTCTGTCCACATGCTCAGTTCTGAGAGATAAGTGTGTGTGAAAGCCGTCCTTCACCTAGCTTGAAGGGAACACAAAGTTTCTTTTCAGTTGCAAACTCCACACCATACATATATATGGGGAGGTACAAGCTCCAACTCGGTTTTACAGTGAAAACGGCAGGCACTTCAAACCGGCACTAGGAAACATACTGAGAAACCAGAGTCAGGGTTTCTCCTGCAACCCGTTCCCATTTTGCTGGATGAACGAACGTCTCTCCACATGCTCAGTTCTGAGAGATAAGTGTGTGTGAAAGCCGTACTTCACCTATCTTGAAGGGAACACAAAGTTTCTCTTCAGTTGCAAACTCCACTCCATACATATATATGGGGAGGAACAAGCTCCAACTCGGTTTTACAGTGAAAACGGCAGGCACTTCAAACCGGCACTAGGAAACAGACTGAGAAACCAGAGTAAGGGTTTCTCCTGCAACCCGTTCCCTTTGTGCTGAATGAACGAACGTCTCTCCACATGCTCAGTTCTGAGAGATAAGTGTGTGTGAAAGCCGTCCTTCACCTAGCTTGCCGGGAACACAAAGTTTCTTTTCAGTTGCCAACTCCACTCCATACATATATATGGGGAGGTACAAGCTCCAACTTGGTTTTACAGTGAAAACGGCAGGCACTTCAAACCGGCACTAGGAAACAGACTGAGAAACCAGAGTAAGGGTTTCTCCTGCAATCCGTTCCCTTTGTGCTGGATGAACGAACGTCTCTCCACATGCACAGTTCTGAGAAATAAGTGTGTGTGAAAGCCGTCCTTCACCTAGCTTGAAGGAAACACAAAGTTTCTCTTCAGTTGCAAACTCCACTCCATATATATATATGGGGAGGTACAAGCTCCAACTGGGTTTTACAGTGAAAACGGAGGGTTTCAAACCGGCACTAGGAAACAGACTGAGAAACCAGAGTAAGGGTTTCTTCTGCAACCCGTTCCTTTGTGCTGGATGAACGAACGTCTCTTCACATACTCATTTCTGAGAGATAAGTGTGTGTGAAAGCCGTTCTTCACCTAGCTTGAAGGGAACACAAAGTTTCTTTTCAGTTGCAAATTCCACTCCATACATATATATGGGGAGGTACAAGCTCCAACTCTGTTTTACAGTAAAAACGGCAGGCACTACAAACTGGCCCTAGCAAACAGACTGAGAAACCAGAGTATGGGTTTCTCCTGCAATCCGTTCCCTTTGTGCTGGATGAACGAACGTCTCTCCACATGCACAGTTCTGAGAGATAAGTGTGTGTGAAAGCCGTCCTTCACCTAGCTTGAAGGAAACACAAAGTTTCTTTTCAGTTGCCAACTCCACTCCATACATATATATGGGGAGGTACAAGCTCCAACTCGGTTTTACAGTGAAAACGGCAGGCACTTCAAACCGGCACTAGGAAACATACTGAGAAACCAGAGTCAGGGTTTCTCCTGCAACCCGTTCCCATTTTGCTGGATGAACGAACGTCTCTCCACATGCTCAGTTCTGAGAGATAAGTGTGTGTGAAAGCCGTACTTCACCTATCTTGAAGGGAACACAAAGTTTCTCTTCAGTTGCAAACTCCACTGCATACATATATATGGGGAGGAACAAGCTCCAACTCGGTTTTACAGTGAAAACGGCAGGCACTTCAAACCGGCACTAGGAAACAGACTGAGAAACCAGAGTAAGGGTTTCTCCTGCAACCCGTTCCCTTTGTGCTGGATGAACGAACGTCTCTCCACATGCTCATTTCTGAGAGATAAAAGAGTGTGAAAGCCGTCCTTCACCTAGCTTGAAGGGAACACAAAGTTTCTTTTCAGTTGCCAACTCCACTCCATACATATATATGGGGAGGTACAAGCTCCAACTCGGTTTTACAGTGAAAACGGCAGGCACTTCAAACCGGCACTAGGAAACAGACTGAGAAAGCAGAGTAAGGGTTTCTCCTGCAACCCGTTACCTTTGTGCTGGATGAACGAACGTCTCTCCACATGCTCAGTTCTGAGAGATAAGTGTGTGTGAAAGCCGTCCTTCACCTAGCTTGAAGGGAACACAAAGTTTCTTTTCAGTTGCCAACTCCACTCCATACATATATATGGGGAGGTACAAGCTCCAACTCGGTTTTACAGTGAAACCGGAGGGACTTCAAACCGGCACTAGGAAACAGACTGAGAAACCAGAGTAAGGGTTTCTCCTGCAACCCGTTCCCTTTGTGCTGAATGAACGAACGTCTCTCCACATGCTCAGTTCTGAGAGATAAGTGTGTGTGAAAGCCGTCCTTCACCTAACTTGCCGGGAACACAAAGTTTCTTTTCAGTTGCCAACTCCACTCCATACATATATATGGGGAGGTACAAGCTCCAACTCGGTTTTACAGTGAAAACGGCAGGCACGTCAAACCGGCACTAGGAAACAGACTGAGAAACCAGAGTAAGGTTTCTCCTGCAACCCGTTCCCTTTGTGCTGGATGAACGAAAGTCTCTCCACATGCTCAGTTCTGAGAGATAAGTGTGTGTGAAAGCCGTACTTCACCTATCTTGAATGGAACAGAAAGTTTCTCTTCAGTTGCAAACTCCACTCCATACATATATATGGGGAGGAACAAGCTCCAACTCGGTTTTACAGTGAAAACAGCAGGCACTTCAAACCGGCACTAGGAAACAGACTGAGAAACCAGAGTAAGGGTTTCTCCTGCAACCCGTTCCCTTTGTGCTGGATGAACGAACGTCTCTCCACATGCTCAGTTCTGAGAGATAAGTGTGTGTGAAAGCCGTCCTTCACCTAGCTTAAAGGGAACACAAAGTTTCTTTTCAGTTGCCAACTCCACTCCATACATATATATGGGGAGGTACAAGCTCCAACTCGGTTTTACAGTGAAACCGGAGGGACTTCAAACCGGCACTAGGAAACAGACTGAGAAACCAGAGTAAGGGCTTCTCCTGCAACCCGTTCCCTTTGTGCTGAATGAACGAACGTCTCTCCACATGCTCAGTTCTGAGAGATAACTGTGTGTGAAAGCCGTCCTTCACCTAGCTTGCCGGGAACACAAAGTTTCTTTTCAGTTGCCAACTCCACTCCATACATATATATGGGGAGGTACAAGCTCCAACTCGGTTTTACAGTGAAAACGGCAGGCACGTCAAACCGGCACTAGGAAACAGACTCAGAAACCAGAGTAAGGGTTTCTCCTGCAACCCGTTCCCTTTGTGCTGGATGAACGAAAGTCTCTCCACATGCTCAGTTCTGAGAGATAAATGTGTGTGAAAGCCGTCCTTCACATAGTTTGAAGGGAACACAAAGTTTCTTTTCAGTTGCAAATTCCACTCCATACATATATATGGGGAGGTACAAGATCCAACTCGGTTTTACAGTGAAAACGGAGGGACTTCAAACCGGCACTAGGAAACAGACTGAGAAACCTGAGTAAGGGTTTCTACTGCAACCCGTTCCCTTTGTGCTGGATGAACGAACGTCTCTCCACATGCTCAGTTCTGAGAGATAAGTGTGTGTGAAAGCCGTACTTCACCTATCTTGAAGGGAACACAAAGTTTCTCTTCAGTTGCAAACTCCACTCCATACATATATATGGGGAGGAACAAGCTCCAACTCGGTTTTACAGTGAAAACGGCAGGCACTTCAAACCGGCACTAGGAAACAGACTGAGAAACCAGAGTAAGGGTTTCTCCTGCAACCCGTTCCCTTTGTGCTGCATGAACGAACGTCTCTCCACATGCTCATTTCTGAGAGATAAAAGTGTGTGAAAGCCGTCCTTCACCTAGCTTGAAGGGAACACAAAGTTTCTTTTCAGTTGCAAACTCCACTTCATACATATATATGGGGAGGTACAAGCTCCAACTCGGTTTTACAGTGAAAACGGCAGGCACTTCAAACCGGCACTAGGAAACAGACTGGGAAACCAGAGTAAGGGTTTCTCCTGCAACCCGTTCCCTTTGTCCTGGATGAACGAACGTCTCTCCACATGCTCAGTTCTGAGAGATAAGTGTGTGTGAAAGCCGTCCTTCACCTAGCTTGAAGGGAACACAAAGTTTCTTTTCAGTTGCCAACTCCACTCCATACATATATATGGGGAGGTACAAGCTCCAACTCGGTTTTACAGTGAAACCGGAGGGACTTCAAACCGGCACTAGGAAACAGACTGAGAAACCAGAGTAAGGGTTTCTCCTGCAACCCGTTCCCTTTGTGCTGAATGAACGAACGTCTCTCCACATGCTCAGTTCTGAGAGATAAGTGTGTGTGAAAGCCGTCCTTCACCTAACTTGCCGGGAACACAAAGTTTCTTTTCAGTTGCCAACTCCACTCCATACATATATATGGGGAGGTACAAGCTCCAACTCGGTTTTACAGTGAAAACGGCAGGCACGTCAAACCGGCACTAGGAAACAGACTGAGAAACCAGAGTAAGGTTTCTCCTGCAACCCGTTCCCTTTGTGCTGGATGAACGAAAGTCTCTCCACATGCTCAGTTCTGAGAGATAAATGTGTGTGAAAGCCGTCCTTCACCTAGCTTGAAGGGAACACAAAGTTTCTTTTCAGTTGCAAATTCCACTCCATACATATATATGGGGAGGTACAAGATCCAACTCGGTTTTACAGTGAAAACGGAGGGACTTCAAACCGGCACTAGGAAACAGACTGAGAAACCTGAGTAAGGGTTTCTCCTGCAACCAGTTCCCTTTGTGCTGGATGAACGAACGTCTCTCCACATGCTCAGTTCTGAGAGATAAGTGTGTGTGAAAGCCGTACTTCACCTATCTTGAAGGGAACAGAAAGTTTCTCTTCAGTTGCAAACTCCACTCCATACATATATATGGGGAGGAACAAGCTCCAACTCGGTTTTACAGTGAAAACAGCAGGCACTTCAAACCGGCACTAGGAAACAGACTGAGAAACCAGAGTAAGGGTTTCACCTGCAACCCGTTCCCTTTGTGCTGGATGAACGAACGTCTCTCCACATGCTCATTTCTGAGAGATAAAAGTGTGTGAAAGCCGTCCTTCACCTAGCTTGAAGGGAACACAAAGTTTCTTTTCAGTTGCCAACTCCACTCCATACATATATATGGGGAGGTACAAGCTCCAACTCGGTTTTACAGTGAAAACGGCAGGCACTTCAAACCGGCACTAGGAAACAGACTGAGAAAGCAGAGTAAGGGTTTCTCCTGCAACCCGTTCCCTTTGTGCTGGATGAACGAACGTCTCTCCACATGCTCAGTTCTGAGAGATAAGTGTGTGTGAAAGCCGTCCTTCACCTAGCTTAAAGGGAACACAAAGTTTCTTTTCAGTTGCCAACTCCACTCCATACATATATATGGGGAGGTACAAGCTCCAACTCGGTTTTACAGTGAAAACGGAGGGACTTCAAACCGGCACTAGGAAACAGACTGAGAAACCAGAGTAAGGGCTTCTCCTGCAACCCGTTCCCTTTGTGCTGAATGAACGAACGTCTCTCCACATGCTCAGTTCTGAGAGATAACTGTGTGTGAAAGCCGTCCTTCACCTAGCTTGCCGGGAACACAAAGTTTCTTTTCAGTTGCCAACTCCACTCCATACATATATATGGGGAGGTACAAGCTCCAACTCGGTTTTACAGTGAAAACGGCAGGCACGTCAAACCGGCACTAGGAAACAGACTCAGAAACCAGAGTAAGGGTTTCTCCTGCAACCCGTTCCCTTTGTGCTGGATGAACGAAAGTCTCTCCACATGCTCAGTTCTGAGAGATAAATGTGTGTGAAAGCCGTCCTTCACATAGTTTGAAGGGAACACAAAGTTTCTTTTCAGTTGCAAATTCCACTCCATACATATATATGGGGAGGTACAAGATCCAACTCGGTTTTACAGTGAAAACGGAGGGACTTCAAACCGGCACTAGGAAACAGACTGAGAAACCTGAGTAAGGGTTTCTACTGCAACCCGTTCCCTTTGTGCTGGATGAACGAACGTCTCTCCACATGCTCAGTTCTGAGAGATAAGTGTGTGTGAAAGCCGTACTTCACCTATCTTGAAGGGAACACAAAGTTTCTCTTCAGTTGCAAACTCCACTCCATACATATATATGGGGAGGAACAAGCTCCAACTCGGTTTTACAGTGAAAACGGCAGGCACTTCAAACCGGCACTAGGAAACAGACTGAGAAACCAGAGTAAGGGTTTCTCCTGCAACCCGTTCCCTTTGTGCTGCATGAACGAACGTCTCTCCACATGCTCATTTCTGAGAGATAAAAGTGTGTGAAAGCCGTCCTTCACCTAGCTTGAAGGGAACACAAAGTTTCTTTTCAGTTGCAAACTCCACTTCATACATATATATGGGGAGGTACAAGCTCCAACTCGGTTTTACAGTGAAAACGGCAGGCACTTCAAACCGGCACTAGGAAACAGACTGGGAATCCAGAGTAAGGGTTTCTCCTGCAACCCGTTCCCTTTGTCCTGGATGAACGAACGTCTCTCCACATGCTCAGTTCTGAGAGATAAGTGTGTGTGAAAGCCGTCCTTCACCTAGCTTAAAGGGAACACAGAGTTTCTTTTCAGATGCAAACTCCAGTCCATACATATATATGGGGTGGTACAAGCTCCAACCCGGGTTTATAGTGAAAACGGCAGGTACTTCAAACCGGGACTAGGAAACAGACTGAGAAACCAGAGTAAGGGTTTCTCCTGCAACCCGTTCCTTTGAGCTGGATGAACGAACGTCTCTCCACATGCTCAGTTCTGAGAGATATGTGTGTGTGAAAGCCGTCCTTCACCTAGCTTGAAGGGAACACAAAGTTTCTTTTCAGTTGCCAACAGCACTACATACCTATATATGGGGAGGTACAAGCTCCAACTCGGTTTTACAGTGAAAACGGCAGGCACTTCAAACCGGCACTAGGAAACAGACTGAGGAACCAGAGTAAAGGTTTCTCATGCAACCCGTTCCCTTTGTGCTGGATGAACGAACGTCTCTCCACATGCTCAGTTCTGAGAGATAAGTGTGTGTGAAAGCCGTCCTTCACCTAGCTTGAAGGGAACACAAAGTTTCTTTTCAGTTGCAAACTCCACTCCATACATATATATGGGGAAGTACAAGCACCAACTCGGTTTTACAGTGAAAACGGCAGGCAATTCAAAACGGCACTAGGAAACAGACTGAGAAACCAGAGTAAGGGTTTCTCATGCAACCCGTTCCCTTTGTGCTGGATGAACGAACGTCTGTCCACATGCTCAGTTCTGAGAGATAAGTGTGTGTGAAAGCCGTCCTTCACCTAGCTTGAAGGGAACACAAAGTTTCTTTTCAGTTGCAAACTCCACACCATACATATATATGGGGAGGTACAAGCTCCAACTCGGGTTTACAGTGAAAACGGCAGGCACTTCAAACCGGCACTAGGAAACAGACTGAGAAACCAGAGTAAGGGATTCTCCTGCAACCTGTTCCCTTTGTGCTGGATGAACGAACGTCTCTCCACATGCTCAGTTCTGAGAGATAAGTGTGTGTGAAAGCCGTCCTTCTCCTAGCTTGAAGGGAACACAAAGTTTCTTTTCAGTTGCAAACTCCACTCCATACATATATATGGGGTTGTACAAGCTCCAACCCGGGTTTATAGTGAAAACGGCAGGCACTTCAAACCGGCACTAGGAAACAGACTGAGAAACCAGAGTAAGGGTTTCTCGTGCAACCCGTTCCCTTTGTGCTGGATGAACGAACGTCTCTCCACATGCTCAGTTCTGAGAGATAAGTGTGTGTGAAAGCCTTCCTTCACCTAGCTTGAAGGGAACACAAAGTTTCTTTTCAGTTGCAAACTCCACTCCATAAGTATATGTGGGTAGGTACAAGCTCCAACTCGGTTTTACGGTGAAAAAGGCAGGCACTTCAAACCGGCACTAGGAAACAGACTGAGAAACCAGAGTAAGGGTTTCTCCTGCAACCCGTTCCCTTTGTGCTGGATGAACGAACGTCTCTCCACATGCTCAGTTCTGAGAGATAAGTGTGTGTGAAAGCCGTCCTTCACCTAGCTTGAAGGGAACACAAAGTTTCTTTTCAGTTGCCAACTCCAATCCATACATATATATGGGGAGGTACAAGCTCCAACTCGGTTTTACAGTGAAAACGGCAGGCATTTCGAACGGGCACAAGGAAACAGACTGAGAAACTAGAGTAACGGTTTCTCCTGCAACGCGTTCCTTTGTGCTGGATGAACGAACGTCTCTCCACATGCTCAGTTCTGAGAGATAAGTGTGTGTGAAAGCCGTCCTTCACCTAGCTTGAAGGGAACACAAAGTTTCTTTTCAGTTGCAAACTCCACACCATACATATATATGGGGAGGTACAAGCTCCAACTCGGTTTTACAGTGAAAACGGCAGGCACTTCATACCGGCACTAGGAAACAGACTGAGAAACCAGAGTAAGGGTTTCTCCTGCAACCCGTTCCCTTTGTGCTGGATGAACGAACGTCTCTCCACATGCTCAGTTCTGAGAGATAAGTGTGTGTGAAAGCCGTCCTTCACCTAGCTTGAAGGGAACACAAAGTTTCTTTTCAGTTGCAAACTCCACTCCATACATATATATGGGGTTGTACAAGCTCCAACCCGGGTTTATAGTGAAAACGGCAGGCACTTCATACCGGCACTAGGAAACAGACTGAGAAACCAGAGTAAGGGTTTCTCCTGCAACCCGTTCCTTTGAGCTGGATGAACGAAAGTCTCTCCACATGCTCAGTTCTCAGAGATAAGTGTGTGTGAAAGCCGTCCTTCACCTAGCTTGAAGGGAACACAAAGTTTCTTTTCAGTTGCAAATTCCACTCCATACATATATATGGGGAGGTACAAGCTCCAACTCTGTTTTACAGTAAAAACGGCAGGCACTACAACCTGGCCCTAGCAAACAGACTGAGAAACCAGAGTAAGGGTTTCTCCTGCAATCCGTTCCCTTTGTGCTGGATGAACGAACGTCTCTCCACATGCACAGTTCTGAGAGATAAGTGTGTGTGAAAGCCGTCCTTCACCAATCTTGAAGGAAACACAAAGTTTCTTTTCAGTTGCCAACTCCACTCCATACATATATATGGGGAGGTACAAGCTCCAACTCGGTTTTACAGTGAAAACTGCAGGCACTTCAAACCGGCAGAAGGAAACAGACTGAGAAACTAGAGTAACGGTTTCTCCTGCAACCCGTTCCCTTTGTGCTGGATGAACGAACGTCTCTCCACATGCTCAGTTCTGAGAGATAACTGTGTGTGAAAGCCGTCCTTCACCTAGCTTGAAGGGAACAGAAAGTTCCTTTTCAGTTGCAAACTCCACTCCATACATATATATGGGGAGGTACAAGCACCAACTCGGTTGTACAGTGAAAACGGCAGGCAATTCAAACCGGCACTAGGAAACAGACTGAGAAACCAGAGTAAGGGTTTCTCATGCAACCCGTTCCCTTTGTGCTGGATGAACGAACGTCTGTCCACATGCTCAGTTCTGAGAGATAAGTGTGTGTGAAAGCCGTCCTTCACCTAGCTTGAAGGGAACACAAAGTTTCTTTTCAGTTGCAAACTGCACACCATACATATATATGGGGAGGTACAAGCTCCAACTCGGTTTTACAGTGAAAACGGCAGGCACTTCAAACCGGCACTAGGAAACATACTGAGAAACCAGAGTCAGGGTTTCTCCTGCAACCCGTTCCCATTGTGCTGGATGAACGAAAGTCTCTCCACATGCTCAGTTCTGAGAGATAAGTGTGTGTGAAAGCCGTACTTCACCTATCTTGAAGGGAACACAAAGTTTCTCTTCAGTTGCAAACTCCACTCCATACATATATATGGGGAGGAACAAGCTCCAACTCGGTTTTACAGTGAAAACGGCAGGCACGTCAAACCGGCACTAGGAAACAGACTGAGAACCCAGAGTAAGGGTTTCTCCTGCAACCCGTTCCCTTTGTGCTGGATGAACGAACGTCTCTCCACATGCTCATTTCTGAGAGATAAAAGTGTGTGAAAGCCGTCCTTCACCTAGCTTGAAGGGAACACAAAGTTTCTTTTCAGTTGCAAACTCCACTTCATACATATATATGGGGAGGTACAAGCTCCAACTCGGTTTTACAGTGAAAACGGCAGGCACTTCAAACCGGCACTAGGAAACAGACTGGGAATCCAGAGTAAGGGTTTCTCCTGCAACCCGTTCCCTTTGTCCTGGATGAACGAACGTCTCTCCACATGCTCAGTTCTGAGAGATAAGTGTGTGTGAAAGACGTCCTTCACCTAGCTTAAAGGGAACACAGAGTTTCTTTTCAGATGCAAACTCCAGTCCATACATATATATGGGGTGGTACAAGCTCCAACCCGGGTTTATAGTGAAAACGGCAGGTACTTCAAACCGGGACTAGGAAACAGACTGAGAAACCAGAGTAAGGGTTTCTCCTGCAACCCGTTCCTTTGAGCTGGATGAACGAACGTCTCTCCACATGCTCAGTTCTGAGAGATATGTGTGTGTGAAAGCCGTCCTTCACCTAGCTTGAAGGGAACACAAAGTTTCTTTTCAGTTGCCAACAGCACTACATACCTATATATGGGGAGGTACAAGCTCCAACTCGGTTTTACAGTGAAAACGGCAGGCACTTCAAACCGGCACTAGGAAACAGACTGAGGAACCAGAGTAAAGGTTTCTCATGCAACCCGTTCCCTTTGTGCTGGATGAACGAACGTCTCTCCACATGCTCAGTTCTGAGAGATAAGTGTGTGTGAAAGCCGTCCTTCACCTAGCTTGAAGGGAACACAAAGTTTCTTTTCAGTTGCAAACTCCACTCCATACATATATATGGGGAAGTACAAGCACCAACTCGGTTTTACAGTGAAAACGGCAGGCAATTCAAAACGGCACTAGGAAACAGACTGAGAAACCAGAGTAAGGGTTTCTCATGCAACCCGTTCCCTTTGTGCTGGATGAACGAACGTCTGTCCACATGCTCAGTTCTGAGAGATAAGTGTGTGTGAAAGCCGTCCTTCACCTAGCTTGAAGGGAACACAAAGTTTCTTTTCAGTTGCAAACTCCACACCATACATATATATGGGGAGGTACAAGCTCCAACTCGGGTTTACAGTGAAAACGGCAGGCACTTCAAACCGGCACTAGGAAACAGACTGAGAAACCAGAGTAAGGGATTCTCCTGCAACCTGTTCCCTTTGTGCTGGATGAACGAACGTCTCTCCACATGCTCAGTTCTGAGAGATAAGTGTGTGTGAAAGCCGTCCTTCTCCTAGCTTGAAGGGAACACAAAGTTTCTTTTCAGTTGCAAACTCCACTCCATACATATATATGGGGTTGTACAAGCTCCAACCCGGGTTTATAGTGAAAACGGCAGGCACTTCAAACCGGCACTAGGAAACAGACTGAGAAACCAGAGTAAGGGTTTCTCGTGCAACCCGTTCCCTTTGTGCTGGATGAACGAACGTCTCTCCACATGCTCAGTTCTGAGAGATAAGTGTGTGTGAAAGCCTTCCTTCACCTAGCTTGAAGGGAACACAAAGTTTCTTTTCAGTTGCAAACTCCACTCCATAAGTATATGTGGGTAGGTACAAGCTCCAACTCGGTTTTACGGTGAAAAAGGCAGGCACTTCAAACCGGCACTAGGAAACAGACTGAGAAACCAGAGTAAGGGTTTCTCCTGCAACCCGTTCCCTTTGTGCTGGATGAACGAACGTCTCTCCACATGCTCAGTTCTGAGAGATAAGTGTGTGTGAAAGCCGTCCTTCACCTAGCTTGAAGGGAACACAAAGTTTCTTTTCAGTTGCCAACTCCAATCCATACATATATATGGGGAGGTACAAGCTCCAACTCGGTTTTACAGTGAAAACGGCAGGCATTTCGAACGGGCACAAGGAAACAGACTGAGAAACTAGAGTAACGGTTTCTCCTGCAACGCGTTCCTTTGTGCTGGATGAACGAACGTCTCTCCACATGCTCAGTTCTGAGAGATATGTGTGTGTGAAAGCCGTCCTTCACCTAGCTTGAAGGGAACACAAAGTTTCTTTTCAGTTGCAAACTCCACACCATACATATATATGGGGAGGTACAAGCTCCAACTCGGTTTTACAGTGAAAACGGCAGGCACTTCATACCGGCACTAGGAAACAGACTGAGAAACCAGAGTAAGGGTTTCTCCTGCAACCCGTTCCCTTTGTGCTGGATGAACGAACGTCTCTCCACATGCTCAGTTCTGAGAGATAAGTGTGTGTGAAAGCCGTCCTTCACCTAGCTTGAAGGGAACACAAAGTTTCTTTTCAGTTGCAAACTCCACTCCATACATATATATGGGGTTGTACAAGCTCCAACCCGGGTTTATAGTGAAAACGGCAGGCACTTCATACCGGCACTAGGAAACAGACTGAGAAACCAGAGTAAGGGTTTCTCCTGCAACCCGTTCCTTTGAGCTGGATGAACGAACGTCTCTCCACATGCTCAGTTCTCAGAGATAAGTGTGTGTGAAAGCCGTCCTTCACCTAGCTTGAAGGGAACACAAAGTTTCTTTTCAGTTGCAAATTCCACTCCATACATATATATGGGGAGGTACAAGCTCCAACTCTGTTTTACAGTAAAAACGGCAGGCACTACAACCTGGCCCTAGCAAACAGACTGAGAAACCAGAGTAAGGGTTTCTCCTGCAATCCGTTCCCTTTGTGCTGGATGAACGAACGTCTCTCCACATGCACAGTTCTGAGAGATAAGTGTGTGTGAAAGCCGTCCTTCACCAATCTTGAAGGAAACACAAAGTTTCTTTTCAGTTGCCAACTCCACTCCATACATATATATGGGGAGGTACAAGCTCCAACTCGGTTTTACAGTGAAAACTGCAGGCACTTCAAACCGGCAGAAGGAAACAGACTGAGAAACTAGAGTAACGGTTTCTCCTGCAACCCGTTCCCTTTGTGCTGGATGAACGAACGTCTCTCCACATGCTCAGTTCTGAGAGATAACTGTGTGTGAAAGCCGTCCTTCACCTAGCTTGAAGGGAACACAAAGTTCCTTTTCAGTTGCAAACTCCACTCCATACATATATATGGGGAGGTACAAGCACCAACTCGGTTGTACAGTGAAAACGGCAGGCAATTCAAACCGGCACTAGGAAACAGACTGAGAAACCAGAGTAAGGGTTTCTCATGCAACCCGTTCCCTTTGTGCTGGATGAACGAACGTCTGTCCACATGCTCAGTTCTGAGAGATAAGTGTGTGTGAAAGCCGTCCTTCACCTAGCTTGAAGGGAACACAAAGTTTCTTTTCAGTTGCAAACTGCACACCATACATATATATGGGGAGGTACAAGCTCCAACTCGGTTTTACAGTGAAAACGGCAGGCACTTCAAACCGGCACTAGGAAACATACTGAGAAACCAGAGTCAGGGTTTCTCCTGCAACCCGTTCCCATTGTGCTGGATGAACGAAAGTCTCTCCACATGCTCAGTTCTGAGAGATAAGTGTGTGTGAAAGCCGTACTTCACCTATCTTGAAGGGAACACAAAGTTTCTCTTCAGTTGCAAACTCCACTCCATACATATATATGGGGAGGAACAAGCTCCAACTCGGTTTTACAGTGAAAACGGCAGGCACGTCAAACCGGCACTAGGAAACAGACTGAGAACCCAGAGTAAGGGTTTCTCCTGCAACCCGTTCCCTTTGTGCTGGATGAACGAACGTCTCTCCACATGCTCATTTCTGAGAGATAAAAGTGTGTGAAAGCCGTCCTTCACCTAGCTTGAAGGGAACACAAAGTTTCTTTTCAGTTGCAAACTCCACTTCATACATATATATGGGGAGGTACAAGCTCCAACTCGGTTTTACAGTGAAAACGGCAGGCACTTAAAACCGGCACTAGGAAACAGACTGGGAAACCAGAGTTAGGGTTTCTCCTGCAAACCGTTCCCTTTGTGCTGGATGAACGAACGTCTCTAAACATGCTCAGTTCTAAGAGATAAGTGTGTGTGAAAGCCGTCCTTCACCTAGCTTGAAGGGAACACAAAGTTTCTTTTCAGTTGCAAACTCCACTCCATACATATATATGGGGTGGTACAAGCTCCAACCCGGGTTTATAGTGAAAACGGCAGGTACTTCAAACCGGGACTAGGAAACAGACTGAGAAACCAGAGTAAGGGTTTCTCCTGCAACCCGTTCCTTTGAGCTGGATGAACGAACGTCTCTCCACATGCTCAGTTCTGAGAGATAAGTGTGTGTGAAAGCCGTCCTTCACCTAGCTTGAAGGGAACACAAAGTTTCTTTTCAGTTGCCAACTCCACACCATACATATATATGGGGAGGTACAAGCTCCAACTCAGTTTTACAGTGAAAACGGCAGGCACTTCAAACCGGCACAAGGAAACAGACTGAGAAACTAGAGTAACGGTTTCTCCTGCAACCCGTTCCCTTTGTGCTGGATGAACGAACGTCTCTCCACATGCTCATTTCTGAGAGATAAAAGTGTGTGAAAGCCGTCCTTCACCTAGCTTGAAGGGAACACAAAGTTTCTTTTCAGTTGCAAACTCCACACCATACATATATATGGGGAGGTACAAGCTCCAACTCGGTTTTACAGTGAAAACGGCAGGCACTTCAAACCGGCACTAGGAAACAGACTGAGAAACCAGAGTAAGGGTTTCTCCTGCAACCCGTTCCCTTTGTGCTGGATGAACGAACGTCTCTCCACATGCTCAGTTCTGAGAGATAAGTGTGTGTGAAAGCCGTCCTTCACCTAGCTTGAAGGGAACACAAAGTTTCTTTTCAGTTGCCAACTCCACTCCATACATATATATGGGGAGGTACAAGCTCCAACTCGGTTTTACAGTGAAACCGGAGGCACTTCAAACCGGCACTAGGAAACAGACTGAGAAACCAGAGTAAGGGTTTCTCCTGCAACCCGTTCCCTTTGTGCTGGATGAACGAACGTCTCTCCACATGCTCATTTCTGACAGATAAAAGTGTGTGAAAGCCGTCCTTCACCTAGCTTGAAGGGAACACAAAGTTTCTTTTCAGTTGCAAACTCCACTTCATACATATATATGGGGAGGTACAAGCTCCAAATCGGTTTTACAGTGAAAACGGCAGGCACTTCAAACCGGCACTAGGAAACAGACTGGGAAACCAGAGTAAGGGTTTCTCCTGCAACCCGTTCCTTTGAGCTGGATGAACGAACGTCTCTCCACATGCTCAGTTCTGAGAGATAAGTGTGTGTGAAAGCCGTCCTTCACCTAGCTTGAAGGGAACACAAAGTTTCTTTTCAGTTGCCAACTCCACTCCATACATATATATGGGGAGGTACAAGCTCCAACTCGGTTTTACAGTGAAAACGGCAGGCACTTCAAACCGGCACAAGGAAACAGACTGAGAAACCAGAGTATGGTTTCTCCTGCAACCCGTTCCCTTTGTGCTGGATGAACGAACGTCTCTCCACATGCTCAGTTCTGAGAGATAAGTGTGTGTGAAAGCCGTCCTTCACCTAGCTTGAAGGGAACACAAAGTTTCTTTTCAGTTGCCAACTCCACACCATACATATATATGGGGAGGTACAAGCTCCAACTCGGTTTTACAGTGAAAACGGCAGGCACTTCAAACCGGCACAAGGAAACAGACTGAGAAACTAGAGTATCGGTTTCTCCTGCAACCCGTTCCCTTTGTGCTGGATGAACGAACGTCTCTCCACATGCTCATTTCTGAGAGATAAAAGTGTGTGAAAGCCGTCCTTCAGCTAGCTTGAAGGGAACACAAAGTTTCTTTTCAGTTGCAAACTTCACACTATACATATATATGGGGAGGTACAAGCTCCAACTCGGTTTTACAGTGAAAACGGCAGGCACTTCAAACCGGCACTAGGAAACAGACTGAGAAACCAGAGTAAGGGTTTCTCCTGCAACCCGTTCCCTTTGTGCTGGATGAACGAACGTCTCTCCACATGCTCAGTTCTGAGAGATAAGTGTGTGTGAAAGCCGACCTTCACCTAGCTTGAAGGGAACACAAAGTTTCTTTTCAGTTGCCAACTCCACTCCATACATATATATGGGGAGGTACAAGCTCCAACTCGGTTTTACAGTGAAACCGGAGGCACTTCAAACCGGCACTAGGAAACAGACTGAGAAACCAGAGTAAGGGTTCCTCCTGCAACCCGTTCCCTTTGTGCTGGATGAACGAACGTCTCTCCACATGCTCATTTCTGACAGATAAAAGTGTGTGAAAGCCGTCCTTCACCTAGCTTGAAGGGAACACAAAGTTTCTTTTCAGTTGCAAACTCCAATTCATACATATATATGGGGAGGTACAAGCTCCAACTCGGTTTTACAGTGAAAACGGCAGGCACTTCAAACCGGCACTAGGAAACAGACTGGGAAACCAGAGTAAGGGTTTCTCCTGCAACCCGTTCCCTTTGTGCTGAATGAACGAACGTCTCTCCACATGCTCAGTTCTGAGAGATAAGTGTGTGTGAAAGCCGTCCTTCACCTAGCTTGCCGGGAACACAAAGTTTCTTTTCAGTTGCCAACTCCACTCCATACATATATATGGGGAGGTACAAGCTCCAACTCGGTTTTACAGTGAAAACGGCAGGCACGTCAAACCGGCACTAGGAAACAGACTGAGAAACCAGAGTAAGGGTTTCTCCTGCAACCCGTTCCCTTTGTGCTGGATGAACGAAAGTCTCTCCACATGCTCAGTTCTGAGAGATAAGTGTGTGTGAAAGCCGTCTTTCACCTAGCTTGAAGGGAACACAAAGTTTCTTTTCATTTGCAAATTCCACTCCATAGATATATATGGGGAGGTACAAGCTCCAACTCGGTTTTACAGTGAAAACGGAGGGACTTCAAACCGGCACTAGGAAACAGACTGAGAAACCTGAGTAAGGGTTTCTCCTGCAACCCGTTCCTTTGGGCTGGATGAACGAACGTCTCTCCACATGCTCAGTTCTGAGAGATAAGTGTGTGTGAAAGCCGTCCTTCACCTATCTTGAAGGGAACACAAAGTTTCTCTTCAGTTGCAAACTCCACTCCATACATATATATGGGGAGGAACAAGCTCCAACTCGGTTTTACAGTGAAAACGGCAGGCACTTCAAACCGGCACTAGGAAACAGACTGAGAAACCAGAGTAAGGGTTTCTCCTGCAACCCGTTCCCTTTGTGCAGGATGAACGAACGTCTCTCCACATGCTCATTTCTGAGAGATAAAAGTGTGTGAAAGCCGTCCTTCACCTAGCTTGAAGGGAACACAAAGTTTCTTTTCAGTTGCAAACTCCACTTCATACATATATATGGGGAGGTACAAGCTCCAACTCGGTTTTACAGTGAAAACGGCAGGCACTTCAAACCGGCACTAGGAAACAGACTGGGAAACCAGAGTAAGGGTTTCTCCTGCACCCCGTTCCTTTGAGCTGGATGAACGAACGTCTCTCCACATGCTCAGTTCTGAGAGATAAGTGTGTGTGAAAGCCGTCCTTCAACTAGCTTGACGGGAACACAAAGTTTCTTTTCAGTTGCCAACACCACTCCATACATATATATGGGGAGGTACAAGCTCCAACTCGGTTTTACAGTGAAAACGGCAGGCACTTCAAACCGGCACTAGGAAACAGACTGAGAAACCAGAGTAAAGGTTTCTCATGCAACCCGTTCCCATTTTGCTGGATGAACGAACGTCTCTCCACATGCTCAGTTCTGAGAGATAAGTGTGTGTGAAAGCCGTCCTTCACCTAGCTTGAAGGGAACACAAAGTTTGTTTTCAGTTGCAAACTCCACTCCATACATATATATGGGGAGGTACAAGCTCCAATTCGGTTTTACGGTGAAAACGGCAGGCACTTCAAACCGGCACTAGGAAACAGACTGAGAAACCAGAGTATGCTTTCTCCTGCAACCCGTTCCCTTTGTGCTGGATGAACGAACGTCTCTCCACATGCTCAGTTCTGAGAGATAAGTGTGTGTGAAAGCCGTCCTTCACCTAGCTTGAAGGGAACACAAAGTTTCTTTTCAGTTGCAAACTCCAATTCATACATATATATGGGGAGGTACAAGCTCCAACTCGGTTTTACAGTGAAAACGGCAGGCACTTCAAACCGGCACTAGGAAACAGACTGGGAAACCAGAGTAAGGGTTTCTCCTGCAACCCGTTCCTTTGAGCTGGATGAACGAACGTCTCTCCACATGCTCAGTTCTGAGAGATAAGTGTGTGTGAAAGCCGTCCTTCACCTCGCTTGAAGGGAACACAAAGTTTCTTTTCAGTTGCCAACTCCACTCCATACATATATATGGGGAGGTACAAGCTCCAACTCGGTTTTACAGTGAAAACGGCAGGCACTTCAAACCGGCACAAGGAAACAGACTGAGAAACCAGAGTATGGTTTCTCCTGCAACCCGTTCCCTTTGTGCTGGATGAACGAACGTCTCTCCACATGCTCAGTTCTGAGAGATAAGTGTGTGTGAAAGCCGTCCTTCACCTAGCTTGAAGGGAACACAAAGTTTCTTTTCAGTTGCCAACTCCACTCCATACATATATATGGGGAGGTACAAGCTCCAACTCGGTTTTACAGTGAAAACGGCAGGCACTTCAAACCGGCACAAGGAAACAGACTGAGAAACCAGAATAAGGGTTTCTCCTGCAACCCGTTCCCTTTGTGCTGGATGAACGAACGTCTCTCCACATGCTCAGTTCTGAGAGATAAGTGTGTGTGAAAGCCGACCTTCACCTAGCTTGAAGGGAACACAAAGTTTCTTTTCAGTTGCCAACTCCACTCCATACATATATATGGGGAGGTACAAGCTCCAACTCGGTTTTACAGTGAAACCGGAGGGACTTCAAACCGGCACTAGGAAACAGACTGAGAAACCAGAGTAAGGGTTTCTCCTGCAACCCGTTCCCTTTGTGCTGAATGAACGAACGTCTCTCCACATGCTCAGTTCTGAGAGATAAGTGTGTGTGAAAGCCGTCCTTCACCTAGCTTGAAGGGAACACAAAGTTTCTTTTCAGTTGCCAACTCCACTCCATACATATATATGGGGAGGTACAAGCTCCAACTCGGTTTTACAGTGAAAACGGCAGGCACGTCAAACCGGCACTAGGAAACAGACTGAGAAACCAGAGTAAGGGTTTCTCCTGCAACCCGTTCCCTTTGTGCTGGATGAACGAAAGTCTCTCCACATGCTCAGTTCTGAGAGATAAGTGTGTGTGAAAGCCGTCCTTCACCTAGCTTGAAGGGAACACAAAGTTTCTTTTCATTTGCAAATTCCACTCCATAGATATATATGGGGAGGTACAAGCTCCAACTCGGTTTTACAGTGAAAACGGAGGGACTTCAAACCGGCACTAGGAAACAGACTGAGAAACCTGAGTAAGGGTTTCTCCTGCAACCCGTTCCTTTGGGCTGGATGAACGAACGTCTCTCCACATGCTCAGTTCTGAGAGATAAGTGTGTGTGAAAGCCGTCCTTCACCTATCTTGAAGGGAACACAAAGTTTCTCTTCAGTTGCAAACTCCACTCCATACATATATATGGGGAGGAACAAGCTCCAACTCGGTTTTACAGTGAAAACGGCAGGCACTTCAAACCGGCACTAGGAAACAGACTGAGAAACCAGAGTAAGGGTTTCTCCTGCAACCCGTTCCCTTTGTGCAGGATGAACGAACGTCTCTCCACATGCTCATTTCTGAGAGATAAAAGTGTGTGAAAGCCGTCCTTCACCTAGCTTGAAGGGAACACAAAGTTTCTTTTCAGTTGCAAACTCCACTTCATACATATATATGGGGAGGTACAAGCTCCAACTCGGTTTTACAGTGAAAACGGCAGGCACTTCAAACCGGCACTAGGAAACAGACTGGGAAACCAGAGTAAGGGTTTCTCCTGCACCCCGTTCCTTTGAGCTGGATGAACGAACGTCTCTCCACATGCTCAGTTCTGAGAGATAAGTGTGTGTGAAAGCCGTCCTTCAACTAGCTTGACGGGAACACAAAGTTTCTTTTCAGTTGCCAACACCACTCCATACCTATATATGGGGAGGTACAAGCTCCAACTCGGTTTTACAGTGAAAACGGCAGGCACTTCAAACCGGCACTAGGAAACAGACTGAGAAACCAGAGTAAAGGTTTCTCATGCAACCCGTTCCCATTTTGCTGGATGAACGAACGTCTCTCCACATGCTCAGTTCTGAGAGATAAGTGTGTGTGAAAGCCGTCCTTCACCTAGCTTGAAGGGAACACAAAGTTTGTTTTCAGTTGCAAACTCCACTCCATACATATATATGGGGAGGTACAAGCTCCAACTCGGTTTTACGGTGAAAACGGCTGGCACTTCAAACCGGCACTAGGAAACAGACTGAGAAACCAGAGTATGCTTTCTCCTGCAACCCGTTCCCTTTGTGCTGGATGAACGAACGTCTCTCCACATGCTCAGTTCTGAGAGATAAGTGTGTGTGAAAGCCGTCCTTCACCTAGCTTGAAGGGAACACAAAGTTTCTTTTCAGTTGCAAACTCCACTCCATACATATATATGGGGAGGTACAAGCACCAACTCGGTTTTACAGTGAAAACGGCAGGCACTTCAAACCGGCACTAGGAAACAGACTGAGAAACCAGAGTAAGGGTTTCTCCTGCAACCCGTTCCCTTTGTGCAGGATGAACGAACGTCTCTCCACATGCTCATTTCTGAGAGATAAAAGTGTGTGAAAGCCGTCCTTCACCTAGCTTGAAGGGAACACAAAGTTTCTTTTCAGTTGCAAACTCCACACCATACATATATATGGGGAGGTACAAGCTCCAACTCGGTTTTACAGTGAAAACGGCAGGCACTTCAAACCGGCACTAGGAAACAGACTGAGAAACCAGAGTAAGGGTTTCTCCTGCAACCTGTTCCCTTTGTGCTGGATGAACGAACGTCTCTCCATATGCTCAGTTCTGAGAGATAAGTGTGTGTGAAAGCCGTCCTTCACCTAGCTTGAAGGGAACACAAAGTTTCTTTTCAGTTGCCAACACCACTCCATACCTATATATGGGGAGGTACAAGCTCCAACTCGGTTTTACAGTGAAAACGGCAGGCACTTCAAACCGGCACTAGGAAACAGACTGAGAAACCAGAGTAAAGGTTTCTCATGCAACCCGTTCCCTTTGTGCTGGATGAACGAACGTCTCTCCACATGCTCAGTTCTGAGAGATAAGTGTGTGTGAAAGCCGTCCTTCACCTAGCTTGAAGGGAACACAAAGTTTCTTTTCAGTTGCCAACTCCACTCCATACATATATATGGGGAGGTACAAGCTCCAACTCGGTTTTACAGTGAAACTGGAGGGACTTCAAACCGGCACTAGGAAACAGACTGAGAAACCAGAGTAAGGGTTTCTCCTGCAACCCGTTCCCTTTGTGCTGAATGAACGAACGTCTCTCCACATGCTCACTACTGAGAGATAAGTGTGTGTGAAAGCCGTCCTTCACCTAGCTTGAAGGGAACACAAAGTTTCTTTTCAGTTGCAAATTCCACTCCATACATATATATGGGGAGGTACAAGCTCCAACTCGGTTTTACAGTGAAAACGGAGGGACTTCAAACCGGCACCAGGAAACAGACTGAGAAACCAGAGTAAGGGTTTCTCCTGCAACCCGTTCCCTTTGTGCTGGATGAACGAACGTCTCTCCACATGCTCAGTTCTGAGAGATAAGTGTGTGTGAAAGCCGACCTTCACCTAGCTTGAAGGGAACACAAAGTTTCTTTTCAGTTGCCAACTCCACTCCATACATATATATGGGGAGGTACAAGCTCCAACTCGGTTTTACAGTGAAACCGGAGGGACTTCAAACCGGCACTAGGAAACAGACTGAGAAACCAGAGTAAGGGTTTCTCCTGCAACCCGTTCCCTTTGTGCTGAATGAACGAACGTCTCTCCACATGCTCAGTTCTGAGAGATAAGTGTGTGTGAAAGCCGTCCTTCACCTAGCTTGTCGGGAACACAAAGTTTCTTTTCAGTTGCCAACTCCACTCCATACATATATATGGGGAGGTACAAGCTCCAACTCGGTTTTACAGTGAAAACGGCAGGCACGTCAAACCGGCACTAGGAAACAGACTGAGAAACCAGAGTAAGGGTTTCTCCTGCAACCCGTTCCCTTTGTGCTGGATGAAGGAAAGTCTCTTCACATGCTCAGTTCTGAGAGATAAGTGTGTGTGAAAGCCGTCCTTCACCTAGCTTGAAGGGAACACAAAGTTTCTTTTCATTTGCCAACTCCACTCCATACATATATATGGGGAGGTACAAGCTCCAACTCGGTTTTACAGTGAAAACGGAGGGACTTCAAACCGGCACTAGGAAACAGACTGAGAAACCTGAGTAAGGGTTTCTCCTGCAACCCGTTCCTTTGGGCTGGATGAACGAACGTCTCTCCACATGCTCAGGTCTGAGAGATAAGTGTGTGTGAAAGCCGTACTTCACCTATCTTGAAGGGAACACAAAGTTTCTCTTCAGTTGCAAACTCCACTCCATACATATATATGGGGAGGAACAAGCTCCAACTCGGTTTTACAGTGAAAACGGCAGGCACTTCAAACCGGCACTAGGAAAAAGACTGAGAAACCAGAGTAAGGGTTTCCCCTGCAACCCGTTCCCTTTGTGCTGGATGAACGAACGTCTCTCCACATGCTCATTTCTGACAGATAATAGTGTGTGAAAGCCGTCCTTCACCTAGCTTGAAGGGAACACAAAGTTTCTTTTCAGTTGCAAACTCCACTTCATACATATATATGGGGAGGTACAAGCTCCAACTCGGTTTTACAGTGAAAACGGCAGGCACTTCAAACCGGCACTAGGAAACAGACTGGGAAACCAGAGTAAGGGTTTCTCCTGCAACCCGTTCCTTTGAGCTGGATGAACGAACGTCTCTCCACATGCTCAGTTCTGAGAGATAAGTGTGTGTGAAAGCCGTCCTTCAACTAGCTTGAAGGGAACACAAAGTTTCTTTTCAGTTGCCAACACCACTCCATACCTATATATGGGGAGGTACGAGCTCCAACTCGGTTTTACGGTGAAAACGGCAGGCACTTCAAACCGGCACTAGGAAACAGACTGAGAAACCAGAGTAAAGGTTTCTCATGCAACCCGTTCCCATTTTGCTGGATGAACGAACGTCTCTCCACATGCTCAGTTCTGAGAGATAAGTGTGTGTGAAAGCCGTCCTTCACCTAGCTTGAAGGGAACACAAAGTTTCTTTTCAGTTGCCAACACCACTCCATACCTATATATGGGGAGGTACAAGCTCCAACTCGGTTTTACGGTGAAAACGGCAGGCAATTCAAACCGGCACTAGGAAACAGACTGAGAAACCAGAGTAAGGGTTTCTCCTGCAACCCGTTCCCTTTGTGCTGGATGAACGAAAGTCTCTCCACATGCTCAGTTCTGAGAGATAAGTGTGTGTGAAAGCCGTCCTTCACCTAGCTTGAAGGGAACACAAAGTTTCTTTTCATTTGCAAATTCCACTCCATAGATATATATGGGGAGGTACAAGCTCCAACTCGGTTTTACAGTGAAAACGGAGGGACTTCAAACCGGCACTAGGAAACAGACTGAGAAACCTGAGTAAGGGTTTCTCCTGCAACCCGTTCCTTTGGGCTGGATGAACGAACGTCTCTCCACATGCTCAGTTCTGAGAGATAAGTGTGTGTGAAAGCCGTCCTTCACCTACCTTGAAGGGAACACAAAGTTTCTCTTCAGTTGCAAACTCCACTCCATACATATATATGGGGAGGAACAAGCTCCAACTCGGTTTTACAGTGAAAACGGCAGGCACTTCAAACCGGCACTAGGAAACAGACTGAGAAACCAGAGTAAGGGTTTCTCCTGCAACCCGTTCCCTTTGTGCAGGATGAACGAACGTCTCTCCACATGCTCATTTCTGAGAGATAAAAGTGTGTGAAAGCCGTCCTTCACCTAGCTTGAAGGGAACACAAAGTTTCTTTTCAGTTGCAAACTCCTCTTCATACATATATATGGGGAGGTACAAGCTCCAACTCGGTTTTACAGTGAAAACGGCAGGCACTTCAAACCGGCACTAGGAAACAGACTGGGAAACCAGAGTAAGGGTTTCTCCTGCACCCCGTTCCTTTGAGCTGGATGAACGAACGTCTCTCCACATGCTCAGTTCTGAGAGATAAGTGTGTGTGAAAGCCGTCCTTCAACTAGCTTGACGGGAACACAAAGTTTCTTTTCAGTTGCCAACACCACTCCATACCTATATATGGGGAGGTACAAGCTCCAACTCGGTTTTACAGTGAAAACGGCAGGCACTTCAAACCGGCACTAGGAAACAGACTGAGAAACCAGAGTAAAGGTTTCTCATGCAACCCGTTCCCATTTTGCTGGATGAACGAACGTCTCTCCACATGCTCAGTTCTGAGAGATAAGTGTGTGTGAAAGCCGTCCTTCACCTAGCTTGAAGGGAACACAAAGTTTGTTTTCAGTTGCAAACTCCACTCCATACATATATATGGGGAGGTACAAGCTCCAACTCGGTTTTACGGTGAAAACGCCTGGCACTTCAAACCGGCACTAGGAAACAGACTGAGAAACCAGAGTATGCTTTCTCCTGCAACCCGTTCACTTTGTGCTGGATGAACGAACGTCTCTCCACATGCTCAGTTCTGAGAGATAAGTGTGTGTGAAAGCCGTCCTTCACCTAGCTTGAAGGGAACACAAAGTTTCTTTTCAGTTGCAAACTCCACTCCATACATATATATGGGGAGGTACAAGCACCAACTCGGTTTTACAGTGAAAACGGCAGGCACTTCAAACCGGCACTAGGAAACAGACTGAGAAACCAGAGTAAGGGTTTCTCCTGCAACCAGTTCCCTTTGTGCAGGATGAATGAACGTCTCTCCACATGCTCATTTCTGAGAGATAAAAGTGTGTGAAAGCCGTCCTTCACCTAGCTTGAAGGGAACACAAAGTTTCTTTTCAGTTGCAAACTCCACACCATACATATATATGGGGAGGTACAAGCTCCAACTCGGTTTTACAGTGAAAACGGCAGGCACTTCAAACCGGCACTAGGAAACAGACTGAGAAACCAGAGTAAGGGTTTCTCCTGCAACCTGTTCCCTTTGTGCTGGATGAACGAACGTCTCTCCATATGCTCAGTTCTGAGAGATAAGTGTGTGTGAAAGCCGTCCTTCACCTAGCTTGAAGGGAACACAAAGTTTCTTTTCAGTTGCCAACACCACTCCATACCTATATATGGGGAGGTACAAGCTCCAACTCGGTTTTACAGTGAAAACGGCAGGCACTTCAAACCGGCACTAGGAAACAGACTGAGAAACCAGAGTAAAGGTTTCTCATGCAACCCGTTCCCTTTGTGCTGGATGAACGAACGTCTCTCCACATGCTCAGTTCTGAGAGATAAGTGTGTGTGAAAGCCGTCCTTCACCTAGCTTGAAGGGAACACAAAGTTTCTTTTCAGTTGCCAACTCCACTCCATACATATATATGGGGAGGTACAAGCTCCAACTCGGTTTTACAGTGAAACTGGAGGGACTTCAAACCGGCACTAGGAAACAGACTGAGAAACCAGAGTAAGGGTTTCTCCTGCAACCCGTTCCCTTTGTGCTGAATGAACGAACGTCTCTCCACATGCTCACTACTGAGAGATAAGTGTGTGTGAAAGCCGTCCTTCACCTAGCTTGAAGGGAACACAAAGTTTCTTTTCAGTTGCAAATTCCACTCCATACATATATATGGGGAGGTACAAGCTCCAACTCGGTTTTACAGTGAAAACGGAGGGACTTCAAACCGGCACCAGGAAACAGACTGAGAAACCAGAGTAAGGGTTTCTCCTGCAACCCGTTCCCTTTGTGCTGGATGAACGAACGTCTCTCCACATGCTCAGTTCTGAGAGATAAGTGTGTGTGAAAGCCGACCTTCACCTAGCTTGAAGGGAACACAAAGTTTCTTTTCAGTTGCCAACTCCACTCCATACATATATATGGGGAGGTACAAGCTCCAACTCGGTTTTACAGTGAAACCGGAGGGACTTCAAACCGGCACTAGGAAACAGACTGAGAAACCAGAGTAAGGGTTTCTCCTGCAACCCGTTCCCTTTGTGCTGAATGAACGAACGTCTCTCCACATGCTCAGTTCTGAGAGATAAGTGTGTGTGAAAGCCGTCCTTCACCTAGCTTGCCGGGAACACAAAGTTTCTTTTCAGTTGCCAACTCCACTCCATACATATATATGGGGAGGTACAAGCTCCAACTCGGTTTTACAGTGAAAACGGCAGGCACGTCAAACCGGCACTAGGAAACAGACTGAGAAACCAGAGTAAGGGTTTCTCCTGCAACCCGTTCCCTTTGTGCTGGATGAAGGAAAGTCTCTTCACATGCTCAGTTCTGAGAGATAAGTGTGTGTGAAAGCCGTCCTTCACCTAGCTTGAAGGGAACACAAAGTTTCTTTTCATTTGCCAACTCCACTCCATACATATATATGGGGAGGTACAAGCTCCAACTCGGTTTTACAGTGAAAACGGAGGGACTTCAAACCGGCACTAGGAAACAGACTGAGAAACCTGAGTAAGGGTTTCTCCTGCAACCCGTTCCTTTGGGCTGGATGAACGAACGTCTCTCCACATGCTCAGGTCTGAGAGATAAGTGTGTGTGAAAGCCGTACTTCACCTATCTTGAAGGGAACACAAAGTTTCTCTTCAGTTGCAAACTCCACTCCATACATATATATGGGGAGGAACAAGCTCCAACTCGGTTTTACAGTGAAAACGGCAGGCACTTCAAACCGGCACTAGGAAAAAGACTGAGAAACCAGAGTAAGGGTTTCCCCTGCAACCCGTTCCCTTTGTGCTGGATGAACGAACGTCTCTCCACATGCTCATTTCTGACAGATAATAGTGTGTGAAAGCCGTCCTTCACCTAGCTTGAAGGGAACACAAAGTTTCTTTTCAGTTGCAAACTCCACTTCATACATATATATGGGGAGGTACAAGCTCCAACTCGGTTTTACAGTGAAAACGGCAGGCACTTCAAACCGGCACTAGGAAACAGACTGGGAAACCAGAGTAAGGGTTTCTCCTGCAACCCGTTCCTTTGAGCTGGATGAACGAACGTCTCTCCACATGCTCAGTTCTGAGAGATAAGTGTGTGTGAAAGCCGTCCTTCAACTAGCTTGAAGGGAACACAAAGTTTCTTTTCAGTTGCCAACACCACTCCATACCTATATATGGGGAGGTACGAGCTCCAACTCGGTTTTACGGTGAAAACGGCAGGCACTTCAAACCGGCACTAGGAAACAGACTGAGAAACCAGAGTAAAGGTTTCTCATGCAACCCGTTCCCATTTTGCTGGATGAACGAACGTCTCTCCACATGCTCAGTTCTGAGAGATAAGTGTGTGTGAAAGCCGTCCTTCACCTAGCTTGAAGGGAACACAAAGTTTCTTTTCAGTTGCCAACACCACTCCATACCTATATATGGGGAGGTACAAGCTCCAACTCGATTTTACGGTGAAAACGGCAGGCAATTCAAACCGGCACTAGGAAACAGACTGAGAAACCAGAGTAAAGGTTTCTCATGCAACCCGTTCCCATTTTGCTGGATGAACGAACGTCTCTCCACATGCTCAGTTCTGAGAGATAAGTGTGTGTGAAAGCCGTCCTTCACCTAGCTTGAAGGGAACACAATGTTTCTTTTCAGTTGCCAACTCCACTCCATACATATATATGGGGAGGTACAAGCTCCAACTCGGTTTTACAGTGAAAACGGCAGGCACTTCAAACCGGCACAAGGAAACAGACTGAGAAACCAGAATAAGGGTTTCTCCTGCAACCCGTTCCCTTTGTGCTGGATGAACGAACGTCTCTCCACATGCTCAGTTCTGAGAGATAAGTGTGTGTGAAAGCCGACCTTCACCTAGCTTGAAGGGAACACAAAGTTTCTTTTCAGTTGCCAACTCCACTCCATACATATATATGGGGAGGTACAAGCTCCAACTCGGTTTTACAGTGAAACCGGTGGGACTTCAAACCGGCACTAGGAAACAGACTGAGAAACCAGAGTAAGGGTTTCTCCTGCAACCCGTTCCCTTTGTGATGAATGAACGAACGTCTCTCCATATGCTCAGTTCTGAGAGATAAGTGTGTGTGAAAGCCGTCCTTCACCTAGCTTGCCGGGAACACAAAGTTTCTTTTCAGTTGCCAACTCCACTCCATACATATATATGGGGAGGTAAAAGCTCCAACTCGGTTTTACAGTGAAAACGGCAGGCACGTCAAACCGGCACTAGGAAACAGACTGAGAAACCAGAGTAAGGGTTTCTCCTGCAACCCGTTCCCTTTGTGCTGGATGAACGAAAGTCTCTCCACATGCTCAGTTCTGAGAGATAAGTGTGTGTGAAAGCCGTCCTTCACCTAGCTTGAAGGGAACACAAAGTTTCTTTTCATTTGCAAATTCCACTCCATACATATATATGGGGAGGTACAAGCTCCAACTCGGTTTTACAGTGAAAACGGAGGGACTTCAAACCGGCACTAGGAAACAGACTGAGAAACCAGAGTAAAGGTTTCTCATGCAACCCGTTCCCATTTTGCTGGATGAACGAACGTCTCTCCACATGCTCAGTTCTGAGAGATAAGTGTGTGTGAAAGCCGTCCTTCACCTAGCTTGAAGGGAACACAAAGTTTCTTTTCAGTTGCAAACTCCACTCCATACATATATATGGGGAGGTACAAGCTCCAACTCGGTTTTACGGTGAAAACGGCAGGCACTTCAAACCGGCACTAGGAAACAGACTGAGAAACCAGAGTATGGTTTCTCCTGCAACCCGTTCCATTTGCGCTGGATGAACGAACGTCTCTCCACATGCTCAGTTCTGAGAGATAAGTGTGTGTGAAAGCCGACCTTCACCTAGCTTGAAGGGAACACAAAGTTTCTTTTCAGTTGCAAACTCCACTCCATACATATATATGGGGAGGTACAAGCACCAACTCGGTTTTACAGTGAAAACGGCAGGCACTTCAAACCGGCACTAGGAAACAGACTGAGAAACCAGAGTCAGGGTTTCTCCTGCAACCCGTTTCCTTTGTGCTGGATGAACGAACGTCTCTCCACATGCTCATTTCTGAGAGATAAAAGTGTGTGAAAGCCGTCCTTCACCTAGCTTGAAGGGAACACAAAGTTTCTTTTCAGTTGCAAACTCCACACCATACATATATATGGGGAGGTACAAGCTCCAACTCGGTTTTACAGTGAAAACGGCAGGCACTTCAAACCGGCACTAGGAAACAGACTGAGAAACCAGAGTAAGGGTTTCTCCTGCAACCTGTTCCCTTTGTGCTGGATGAACGAACGTCTCTCCATATGCTCAGTTCTGAGAGATAAGTGTGTGTGAAAGCCGTCCTTCACCTAGCTTGAAGGGAACACAAAGTTTCTTTTCAGTTGCCAACACCACTCCATACCTATATATGGGGAGGTACAAGCTCCAACTCGGTTTTACAGTGAAAACGGCAGGCACTTCAAACCGGCACTAGGAAACAGACTGAGAAACCAGAGTAAAGGTTTCTCATGCAACCCGTTCCCTTTGTGCTGGATGAACGAACGTCTCTCCACATGCTCAGTTCTGAGAAATAAGTGTGTGTGAAAGCCGTCCTTCACCTAGCTTGAAGGGAACACAAAGTTTCTTTTCAGTTGCCAACTCCACTCCATACATATATATGGGGAGGTACAAGCTCCAACTCGGTTTTACAGTGAAACCGGAGGGACTTCAAACCGGCACTAGGAAACAGACTGAGAAACCAGAGTAAGGGTTTCTCCTGCAACCCGTTCCCTTTGTGCTGAATGAACGAACGTCTCTCCACATGCTCACTTCTGAGAGATAAGTGTGTGTGAAAGCCGTCCTTCACCTAGCTTGAAGGGAACACAAAGTTTGTTTTCAGTTGCAAACTCCACTCCATACATATATATGGGGAGGTACAAGCTCCAACTCGGTTTTACGGTGAAAACGGCAGGCACTTCAAACCGGCACTAGGAAACAGACTGAGAAACCAGAGTATGCTTTCTCCTGCAACCCGTTCCCTTTGTGCTGGATGAACGAACGTCTCTCCACATGCTCAGTTCTGAGAGATAAGTGTGTGTGAAAGCCGTCCTTCACCTAGCTTGAAGGGAACACAAAGTTTCTTTTCAGTTGCAAACTCCAATTCATACATATATATGGGGAGGTACAAGCTCCAACTCGGTTTTACAGTGAAAACGGCAGGCACTTCAAACCGGCACTAGGAAACAGACTGGGAAACCAGAGTAAGGGTTTCTCCTGCAACCCGTTCCTTTGAGCTGGATGAACGAACGTCTCTCCACATGCTCAGTTCTGAGAGATAAGTGTGTGTGAAAGCCGTCCTTCACCTAGCTTGAAGGGAACACAAAGTTTCTTTTCAGTTGCCAACTCCACTCCATACATATATATGGGGAGGTACAAGCTCCAACTCGGTTTTACAGTGAAAACGGCAGGCACTTCAAACCGGCACAAGGAAACAGACTGAGAAACCAGAGTATGGTTTCTCCTGCAACCCGTTCCCTTTGTGCTGGATGAACGAACGTCTCTCCACATGCTCAGTTCTGAGAGATAAGTGTGTGTGAAAGCCGTCCTTCACCTAGCTTGAAGGGAACACAAAGTTTCTTTTCAGTTGCCAACTCCACTCCATACATATATATGGGGAGGTACAAGCTCCAACTCGGTTTTACAGTGAAAACGGCAGGCACTTCAAACCGGCACAAGGAAACAGACTGAGAAACCAGAATAAGGGTTTCTCCTGCAACCCGTTCCCTTTGTGCTGGATGAACGAACGTCTCTCCACATGCTCAGTTCTGAGAGATAAGTGTGTGTGAAAGCCGACCTTCACCTAGCTTGAAGGGAACACAAAGTTTCTTTTCAGTTGCCAACTCCACTCCATACATATATATGGGGAGGTACAAGCTCCAACTCGGTTTTACAGTGAAACCGGAGGGACTTCAAACCGGCACTAGGAAACAGACTGAGAAACCAGAGTAAGGGTTTCTCCTGCAACCCGTTCCCTTTGTGCTGGATGAACGAACGTCTCTCCACATGCTCAGTTCTGAGAGATAAAAGTGTGTGAAAGCCGTCCTTCACCTAGCTTGAAGGGAACACAAAGTTTCTTTTCAGTTGCAAACTCCACACCATACATATATATGGGGAGGTACAAGCTCCAACTCGGTTTTACAGTGAAAACGGCAGGCACTTCAAACCGGCACTAGGAAACAGACTGAGAAACCAGAGTAAGGGTTTCTCCTGCAACCTGTTCCCTTTGTGCTGGATGAACGAACGTCTCTCCATATGCTCAGTTCTGAGAGATAAGTGTGTGTGAAAGCCGTCCTTCACCTAGCTTGAAGGGAACACAAAGTTTCTTTTCAGTTGCCAACACCACTCCATACCTATATATGGGGAGGTACAAGCTCCAACTCGGTTTTACAGTGAAAACGGCAGGCACTTCAAACCGGCACTAGGAAACAGACTGAGAAACCAGAGTAAAGGTTTCTCATGCAACCCGTTCCCTTTGTGCTGGATGAACGAACGTCTCTCCACATGCTCAGTTCTGAGAGATAAGTGTGTGTGAAAGCCGTCCTTCACCTAGCTTGAAGGGAACACAAAGTTTCTTTTCAGTTGCCAACTCCACTCCATACATATATATGGGGAGGTACAAGCTCCAACTCGGTTTTACAGTGAAACCGGAGGGACTTCAAACCGGCACTAGGAAACAGACTGAGAAACCAGAGTAAGGGTTTCTCCTGCAACCCGTTCCCTTTGTGCTGAATGAACGAACGTCTCTCCACATGCTCACTACTGAGAGATAAGTGTGTGTGAAAGCCGTCCTTCACCTAGCTTGAAGGGAACACAAAGTTTCTTTTCAGTTGCAAATTCCACTCCATACATATATATGGGGAGGTACAAGCTCCAACTCGGTTTTACAGTGAAAACGGAGGGACTTCAAACCGGCACCAGGAAACAGACTGAGAAACCAGAGTAAGGGTTTCTCCTGCAACCCGTTCCCTTTGTGCTGGATGAACGAACGTCTCTCCACATGCTCAGTTCTGAGAGATAAGTGTGTGTGAAAGCCGACCTTCACCTAGCTTGAAGGGAACACAAAGTTTCTTTTCAGTTGCCAACTCCACTCCATACATATATATGGGGAGGTACAAGCTCCAACTCGGTTTTACAGTGAAACCGGAGGGACTTCAAACCGGCACTAGGAAACAGACTGAGAAACCAGAGTAAGGGTTTCTCCTGCAACCCGTTCCCTTTGTGCTGAATGAACGAACGTCTCTCCACTTGCTCAGTTCTGAGAGATAAGTGTGTGTGAAAGCCGTCCTTCACCTAGCTTGCCGGGAACACAAAGTTTCTTTTCAGTTGCCAACTCCACTCCATACATATATATGGGGAGGTACAAGCTCCAACTCGGTTTTACAGTGAAAACGGCAGGCACGTCAAACCGGCACTAGGAAACAGACTGAGAAACCAGAGTAAGGGTTTCTCCTGCAACCCGTTCCCTTTGTGCTGGATGAAGGAAAGTCTCTTCACATGCTCAGTTCTGAGAGATAAGTGTGTGTGAAAGCCGTCCTTCACTTGGCTTGAAGGGAACACAAAGTTTCTTTTCATTTGCCAACTCCACTCCATACATATATATGGGGAGGTACAAGCTCCAACTCGGTTTTACAGTGAAAACGGAGGGACTTCAAACCGGCACTAGGAAACAGACTGAGAAACCTGAGTAAGGGTTTCTCCTGCAACCCGTTCCTTTGGGCTGGATGAACGAACGTCTCTCCACATGCTCAGGTCTGAGAGATAAGTGTGTGTGAAAGCCGTACTTCACCTATCTTGAAGGGAACACAAAGTTTCTCTTCAGTTGCAAACTCCACTCCATACATATATATGGGGAGGAACAAGCTCCAACTCGGTTTTACAGTGAAAACGGCAGGCACTTCAAACCGGCACTAGGAAAAAGACTGAGAAACCAGAGTAAGGGTTTCCCCTGCAACCCGTTCCCTTTGTGCTGGATGAACGAACGTCTCTCCACATGCTCATTTCTGACAGATAATAGTGTGTGAAACCCGTCCTTCACCTAGCTTGAAGGGAACACAAAGTTTCTTTTCAGTTGCAAACTCCACTTCATACATATATATGGGGAGGTACAAGCTCCAACTCGGTTTTACAGTGAAAACGGCAGGCAATTCAAACCGGCACTAGGAAACAGACTGGGAAACCAGAGTAAGGGTTTCTCCTGCAACCCGTTCCTTTGAGCTGGATGAACGAACGTCTCTCCACATGCTCAGTTCTGAGAGATAAGTGTGTGTGAAAGCCGTCCTTCACCTAGCTTGAAGGGAACACAAAGTTTCTTTTCAGTTGCCAACACCACTCCATACCTATATATGGGGAGGTACGAGCTCCAACTCGGTTTTACGGTGAAAACGGCAGGCACTTCAAACCGGCACTAGGAAACAGACTGAGAAACCAGAGTAAAGGTTTCTCATGCAACCCGTTCCCATTTTGCTGGATGAACGAACGTCTCTCCACATGCTCAGTTCTGAGAGATAAGTGTGTGTGAAAGCCGTCCTTCACCTAGCTTGAAGGGAACACAAAGTTTCTTTTCAGTTGCCAACACCACTCCATACCTATATATGGGGAGGTACAAGCTCCAACTCGGTTTTACGGTGAAAACGGCAGGCAGTTCAAACCGGCACTAGGAAACAGACTGAGAAACCAGAGTAAAGGTTTCTCATGCAACCCGTTCCCATTTTGCTGGATGAACGAACGTCTCTCCACATGCTCAGTTCTGAGAGATAAGTGTGTGTGAAAGCCGTCCTTCACCTAGCTTGAAGGGAACACAATGTTTCTTTTCAGTTGCCAACTCCACTCCATACATATATATGGGGAGGTACAAGCTCCAACTCGGTTTTACAGTGAAAACGGCAGGCACTTCAAACCGGCATAAGGAAACAGACTGAGAAACCAGAATAAGGGTTTCTCCTGCAACCCGTTCCCTTTGTGCTGGATGAACGAACGTCTCTCCACATGCTCAGTTCTGAGAGATAAGTGTGTGTGAAAGCCGACCTTCACCTAGCTTGAAGGGAACACAAAGTTTCTTTTCAGTTGCCAACTCCACTCCATACATATATATGGGGAGATACAAGCTCCAAATCGGTTTTACAGTGAAACCGGAGGGACTTCAAACCGGCACTAGGAAACAGACTGAGAAACCAGAGTAAGGGTTTCTCCTGCAACCCGTTCCCTTTGTGCTGAATGAACGAACGTCTCTCCATATGCTCAGTTCTGAGAGATAAGTGTGTGTGAAAGCCGTCCTTCACCTAGCTTGCCGGGAACACAAAGTTTCTTTTCAGTTGCCAACTCCACTCCATACATATATATGGGGAGGTAAAAGCTCCAACTCGGTTTTACAGTGAAAACGGCAGGCACGTCAAACCGGCACTAGGAAACAGACTGAGAAACCAGAGTAAGGGTTTCTCCTGCAACCCGTTCCCTTTGTGCTGGATGAACGAAAGTCTCTCCACATGCTCAGTTCTGAGAGATAAGTGTGTGTGAAAGCCGTCCTTCACCTAGCTTGAAGGGAACACAAAGTTTCTTTTCATTTGCAAATTCCACTCCATACATATATATGGGGAGGTACAAGCTCCAACTCGGTTTTACAGTGAAAACGGAGGGACTTCAAACCGGCACTAGGAAACAGACTGAGAAACCAGAGTAAAGGTTTCTCATGCAACCCGTTCCCATTTTGCTGGATGAACGAACGTCTCTCCACATGCTCAGTTCTGAGAGATAAGTGTGTGTGAAAGCCGTCCTTCACCTAGCTTGAAGGGAACACAAAGTTTCTTTTCAGTTGCAAACTCCACTCCATACATATATATGGGGAGGTACAAGCTCCAACTCGGTTTTACAGTGAAACCGGAGGGACTTCAAACCGGCACTAGGAAACAGACTGAGAAACCAGAGTAAGGGTTTCTCCTGCAACCCGTTCCCTTTGTGCTGAATGAACGAACGTCTCTCCACATGCTCACTTCTGAGAGATAAGTGTGTGTGAAAGCCGTCCTTCACCTAGCTTGAAGGGAACACAAAGTTTCTTTTCAGTTGCAAATTCCACTCCATACATATATATGGGGAGGTACAAGCTCCAACTCGGTTTTACAGTGAAAACGGAGGGACTTCAAACCGGCACTAGGAAACAGACTGAGAAACCTGAGTAAGAGTTTCTCCTGCAACCCGTTCCCTTTGTGCTGGATGAACGAACGTCTCTCCACATGCTCAGTTCTGAGAGATAAGTGTGTGTGAAAGCCGTCCTTCACCTTGCTTGAAGGGAACACAAAGTTTCTTTTCAGTTGCCAACTCCACTAAATACATATATATGGGGAGGTACAAGTTCCAACTTGGTTTTACAGTGAAACCGGAGGGACTTCAAACCGGCACTAGGAAACAGACTGAGAAACCAGAGTAAGGGTTTCTCCTGCAACCTGTTCCGTTTGTGCTGAATGAACGAACGTCTCTCCACATGCTCAGTTCTGAGAGATAAGTGTGTGTGAAAGCCGTTCTTCACCTAGCTTGAAGGGAACACAAAGTTTCTCTTCAGTTGCAAACTATACTCCATACATATATATGGGGAGGAAAAAGCTCCAACTCGGTTTTACAGTGAAAACGGCAGGCACTTCAAACCGGCACTAGGAAACAGACTGAGAAACCAGAGTCAGGGTTTCTCCTGCAACCCGTTCCCATTGTGCTGGATGAACGAACGTCTCTCCACATGCTCAGTTCTGAGAGATAAGTGTGTGTGAAAGCCGTCCTTCACCTAGCTTGAAGGGAACACAAAGTTTCTTTTCAGTTGCCAACTCCACTCCATACATATATATGGGGAGGTACAAGCTCCAACTCGGTTTTACAGTGAAAACGGCAGGCACTTCAAACCGGCACTAGGAAACAGACTGAGAAACCAGAGTAAGGGTTTCTCCTGCAACCCGTTCCTTTGTGCTGGATGACCGAACGTCTCTCCACATGCTCAGTTCTGAGAGATAAGTATGTGTGAAAGCCGTCCTTCACCTAGCTTGAAGGGAACACAAAGTTTCTTTTCAGTTGCCAACCCCACTCCATACATATATATGGGGAGGTACAAGCTCCAACTCGGTTTTACAGTGAAAACGGCAGGCACTTCAAACCGGCACTAGGAAACAGACTGGGAAACCAGAGTAAGGGTTTCTCCTGCAACCCGTTCCTTTGAGCTGGATGAACGAACGTCTCTCCACATGCTCAGTTCTGAGAGATAAGTGTGTGTGAAAGCCGTCCTTCAACTAGCTTAAAGGGAACACAAAGTTTCTTTTCAGTTGCCAACACCACTCCATACATATATATGGGGAGGTACAAGCTCCAACTCGGTTTTACGGTGAAAACGGCAGGCACTTCAAACCGGCACTAGGAAACAGACTGAGAAACCAGAGTAAAGGTTTCTCATGCAACCCGTTCCCATTTTGCTGGATGAACGAACGTCTCTCCACATGCTCAGTTCTGAGAGATAAGTGTGTGTGAAAGCCGTCCTTCACCTAGCTTGAAGGGAACACAATGTTTCTTTTTAGTTGCCAACTCCACTCCATACATATATATGGGGAGGTACAAGCTCCAACTCGGTTTTACAGTGAAAACGGCAGGCACTTCAAACCGGCACAAGGAAACAGACTGAGAAACCAGAGTATGGTTTCTCCTGCAACCCGTTCCCTTTGTGCTGGATGAACGAACGTCTCACCACATGCTCAGTTCTGAGAGATAAGTGTGTGTGAAAGCCGTCCTTCACCTAGCTTGAAGGGAACACAAAGTTTCTTTTCAGTTGCCAACTCCACTCCATACATATATATGGGGAGGTACAAGCTCCAACACGGTTTTACAGTGAAAACGGCAGGCACTTCAAACCGGCACAAGGAAACAGACTGAGAAACCAGAATAAGGGTTTCTCCTGCAACCCGTTCCCTTTGTGCTGGATGAACGAACGTCTCTCCACATGCTCAGTTCTGAGAGATAAGTGTGTGTGAAAGCCGACCTTCACCTAGCTTGAAGGGAACACAAAGTTTCTTTTCAGTTGCCAACTCCACTCCATACATATATATGGGGAGGTACAAGCTCCAACTCGGTTTTACAGTGAAACCGGAGGGACTTCAAACCGGCACTAGGAAACAGACTGAGAAACCAGAGTAAGGGTTTCTCCTGCAACCCGTTCCCTTTGTGCTGAATGAACGAACGTCTCTCCACATGCTCAGTTCTGAGAGATAAGTGTGTGTGAAAGCCGTCCTTCACCTAGCTTGCCGGGAACACAAAGTTTCTTTTCAGTTGCCAACTCCACTCCATACATATATATGGGGAGGTAAAAGCTCCAACTCGGTTTTACACTGAAAACGGCAGGCACGTCAAACCGGCACTAGGAAACAGACTGAGAAACCAGAGTAAGGGTTTCTCCTGCAACCCGTTCCTTTTGTGCTGGATGAACGAAAGTCTCTCCACATGCTCAGTTCTGAGAGATAAGTGTGTGTGAAAGCCGTCCTTCACCTAGCTTGAAGGGAACACAAAGTTTCTTTTCATTTGCAAATTCCACTCCATACATATATATGGGGAGGTACAAGCTCCAACTCGGTTTTACAGTGAAAACGGAGGGACTTCAAACCGGCACTAGGAAACAGACTGAGAAACCTGAGTAAGGGTTTCTCCTGCAACCCGTTCCTTTGGGCTGGATGAACGAACGTCTCTCCACATGCTCAGTTCTGAGAGATAAGTGTGTGTGAAAGCCGTACTTCACCTATCTTGAAGGGAACACAAAGTTTCTCTTCAGTTGCAAACTCCACTCCATACATATATATGGGGAGGAACAAGCTCCAACTCGGTTTTACAGTGAAAACGGCAGGCACTTCAAACCGGCACTAGGAAACAGACTGAGAAACCAGAGTAAGGGTTTCTCCTGCAACCCGTTCCCTTTGTGCAGGATGAACGAACGTCTCTCCACATGCTCATTTCTGAGAGATAAAAGTGTGTGAAAGCCGTCCTTCACCTAGCTTGAAGGGAACACAAAGTTTCTTTTCAGTTGCAAACTCCACTTCATACATATATATGGGGAGGTACAAGCTCCAACTCGGTTTTACAGTGAAAACGGCAGGCACTTCAAACCGGCACTAGGAAACAGACTGGGAAACCAGAGTAAGGGTTTCTCCTGCAACCCGTTCCTTTGAGCTGGATGAACGAACGTCTCTCCACATGCTCAGTTCTGAGAGATAAGTGTGTGTGAAAGCCGTCCTTCAACTAGCTTGAATGGAACACAAAGTTTCTTTTCAGTTGCCAACACCACTCCATACCTATATATGGGGAGGTACAAGCTCCAACTCGGTTTTACAGTGAAAACGGCAGGCACTTCAAACCGGCACTAGGAAACAGACTGAGAAACCAGAGTAAAGGTTTCTCATGCAACCCGTTCCCATTTTGCTGGATGAACGAACGTCTCTCCACATGCTCAGTTCTGAGAGATAAGTGTGTGTGAAAGCCGTCCTTCACCTAGCTTGAAGGGAACACAAAGTTTCTTTTCAGTTGCAAACTCCACTCCATACATATATATGGGGAGGTACAAGCTCCAACTCGGTATTACGGTGAAAACGGCAGGCACTTCAAACCGGCACTAGGAAACAGACTGAGAAACCAGAGTATGGTTTCTCCTGCAACCCGTTCCATTTGTGCTGGATGAACGAACGTCTCTCCACATGCTCAGTTCTGAGAGATAAGTGTGTGTGAAAGCCGTCCTTCACCTAGCTTGAAGGGAACACAAAGTTTCTTTTCAGTTGCAAACTCCACTCCATACATATATATGGGGAGGTACAAGCTCCAACTCGGTTTTACAGTGAAAACGGCAGGCACTTCAAACCGGCACTAGGAAACAGACTGAGAAACCAGAGTAAGGGTTTCTCCTGCAACCCGTTCCCTTTGTGCTGGATGAACGAACGTCTCTCCACATGCTCATTTCTGAGAGATAAAAGTGTGTGAAAGCCGTCCTTCACCTAGCTTGAAGGGAACACAAAGTTTCTTTTCAGTTGCAAACTCCACACCATACATATATATGGGGAGGTACAAGCTCCAACTCGGTTTTACAGTGAAAACGGCAGGCACTTCAAACCGGCACTAGGAAACAGACTGAGAAACCAGAGTAAGGGTTTCTCCTGCAACCTGTTCCCTTTGTGCTGGATGAACGAACGTCTCTCCATATGCTCAGTTCTGAGAGATAAGTGTGTGTGAAAGCCGTCCTTCACCTAGCTTGAAGGGAACACAAAGTTTCTTTTCAGTTGCCAACACCACTCCATACCTATATATGGGGAGGTACAAGCTCCAACTCGGTTTTACAGTGAAAACGGCAGGCACTTCAAACCGGCACTAGGAAACAGACTGAGAAACCAGAGTAAAGGTTTCTCATGCAACCCGTTCCCTTTGTGCTGGATGAACGAACGTCTCTCCACATGCTCAGTTCTGAGAGATAAGTGTGTGTGAAAGCCGTCCTTCACCTAGCTTGAAGGGAACACAAAGTTTCTTTTCAGTTGCCAACTCCACTCCATACATATATATGGGGAGGTACAAGCTCCAACTCGGTTTTACAGTGAAACCGGAGGGACTTCAAACCGGCACTAGGAAACAGACTGAGAAACCAGAGTAAGGGTTTCTCCTGCAACCCGTTCCCTTTGTGCTGAATGAACGAACGTCTCTCCACATGCTCACTTCTGAGAGATAAGTGTGTGTGAAAGCCGTCCTTCACCTAGCTTGAAGGGAACACAAAGTTTCTTTTCAGTTGCAAATTCCACTCCATACATATATATGGGGAGGTACAAGCTCCAACTCGGTTTTACAGTGAAAACGGAGGGACTTCAAACCGGCAATAGGAAACAGACTGAGAAACCTGAGTAAGAGTTTCTCCTGCAACCCGTTCCCTTTGTGCTGGATGAACGAACGTCTCTCCACATGCTCAGTTCTGAGAGATAAGTGTGTGTGAAAGCCGTCCTTCACCTAGCTTGAAGGGAACACAAAGTTTCTTTTCAGTTGCAAATTCCACTCCATACATATATATGGGGAGGTACAAGCTCCAACTCGGTTTTACAGTGAAAACGGAGGGACTTCAAACCGGCACTAGGAAACAGACTGAGAAACCAGAGTAAGCGTTTCTCCTGCAACCCGTTCCCTTTGTGCTGAATGAACGAACGTCTCTCCACATGCTCAGTTTTGAGAGATAAGTGTGTGTGAAAGCCGTCCTTCACCTAGCTTGAAGGGAACACAAAGTTTCTTTTTAGTTGCAAACTCCACTCCATACATATATATGGGGAGGTACAATCTCCAACTCGGTTTTACGGTGAAAACGGCAGGCACTTCAAACCGGCACAAGGAAACAGACTGAGAAACCAGAGTAAGGGTTTCTCCTGCAACCCGTTCCCTTTGTGCTGGATGAACGAAAGTCTCTCCACATGCTCAGTTCTGAGAGATAAGTGTGTGTGAAAGCCGTCCTTCACCTAGCTTGAAGGGAACACAAAGTTTCTTTTCAGTTGCAAATTCCACTCCATACATATATATGGGGAGGTACAAGCTCCAACTCGGTTTTACAGTGAAAACGGAGGGACTTCAAACCGGCACTAGGAAACAGACTGAGAAACCAGAGTAAAGGTTTCTCATGCAACCCGTTCCCATTTTGCTGGATGAACGAACGTCTCTCCACATGCTCAGTTCTGAGAGATAAGTGTGTGTGAAAGCCGTCCTTCACCTAGCTTGAAGGGAACACAAAGTTTCTTTTCAGTTGCAAACTCCACTCCATACATATATATGGGGAGGTACAAGCTCCAACTCGGTTTTACAGTGAAACCGGAGGGACTTCAAACCGGCACTAGGAAACAGACTGAGAAACCAGAGTAAGGGTTTCTCCTGCAACCCGTTCCCTTTGTGCTGAATGAACGAACGTCTCTCCACATGCTCACTTCTGAGAGATAAGTGTGTGTGAAAGCCGTCCTTCACCTAGCTTGAAGGGAACACAAAGTTTCTTTTCAGTTGCAAATTCCACTCCATACATATATATGGGGAGGTACAAGCTCCAACTCGGTTTTACAGTGAAAACGGAGGGACTTCAAACCGGCACTAGGAAACAGACTGAGAAACCTGAGTAAGAGTTTCTCCTGCAACCCGTTCCCTTTGTGCTGGATGAACGAACGTCTCTCCACATGCTCAGTTCTGAGAGATAAGTGTGTGTGAAAGCCGTCCTTCACCTAGCTTGAAGGGAACACAAAGTTTCTTTTCAGTTGCCAACTCCACTAAATACATATATATGGGGAGGTACAAGCTCCAACTTGGTTTTACAGTGAAACCGGAGGGACTTCAAACCGGCACTAGGAAACAGACTGAGAAACCAGAGTAAGGGTTTCTCCTGCAACCTGTTCCGTTTGTGCTGAATGAACGAACGTCTCTCCACATGCTCAGTTCTGAGAGATAAGTGTGTGTGAAAGCCGTTCTTCACCTAGCTTGAAGGGAACACAAAGTTTCTCTTCAGTTGCAAACTATACTCCATACATATATATGGGGAGGAAAAAGCTCCAACTCGGTTTTACAGTGAAAACGGCAGGCACTTCAAACCGGCACTAGGAAACAGACTGAGAAACCAGAGTCAGGGTTTCTCCTGCAACCCGTTCCCATTGTGCTGGATGAACGAACGTCTCTCCACATGCTCAGTTCTGAGAGATAAGTGTGTGTGAAAGCCGTCCTTCACCTAGCTTGAAGGGAACACAAAGTTTCTTTTCAGTTGCCAACTCCACTCCATACATATATATGGGGAGGTACAAGCTCCAACTCGGTTTTACAGTGAAAACGGCAGGCACTTCAAACCGGCACTAGGAAACAGACTGAGAAACCAGAGTAAGGGTTTCTCCTGCAACCCGTTCCTTTGTGCTGGATGACCGAACGTCTCTCCACATGCTCAGTTCTGAGAGATAAGTATGTGTGAAAGCCGTCCTTCACCTAGCTTGAAGGGAACACAAAGTTTCTTTTCAGTTGCCAACCCCACTCCATACATATATATGGGGAGGTACAAGCTCCAACTCGGTTTTACAGTGAAAACGGCAGGCACTTCAAACCGGCACTAGGAAACAGACTGGGAAACCAGAGTAAGGGTTTCTCCTGCAACCCGTTCCTTTGAGCTGGATGAACGAACGTCTCTCCACATGCTCAGTTCTGAGAGATAAGTGTGTGTGAAAGCCGTCCTTCAACTAGCTTAAAGGGAACACAAAGTTTCTTTTCAGTTGCCAACACCACTCCATACATATATATGGGGAGGTACAAGCTCCAACTCGGTTTTACGGTGAAAACGGCAGGCACTTCAAACCGGCACTAGGAAACAGACTGAGAAACCAGAGTAAAGGTTTCTCATGCAACCCGTTCCCATTTTGCTGGATGAACGAACGTCTCTCCACATGCTCAGTTCTGAGAGATAAGTGTGTGTGAAAGCCGTCCTTCACCTAGCTTGAAGGGAACACAATGTTTCTTTTTAGTTGCCAACTCCACTCCATACATATATATGGGGAGGTACAAGCTCCAACTCGGTTTTACAGTGAAAACGGCAGGCACTTCAAACCGGCACAAGGAAACAGACTGAGAAACCAGAGTATGGTTTCTCCTGCAACCCGTTCCCTTTGTGCTGGATGAACGAACGTCTCACCACATGCTCAGTTCTGAGAGATAAGTGTGTGTGAAAGCCGTCCTTCACCTAGCTTGAAGGGAACACAAAGTTTCTTTTCAGTTGCCAACTCCACTCCATACATATATATGGGGAGGTACAAGCTCCAACACGGTTTTACAGTGAAAACGGCAGGCACTTCAAACCGGCACAAGGAAACAGACTGAGAAACCAGAATAAGGGTTTCTCCTGCAACCCGTTCCCTTTGTGCTGGATGAACGAACGTCTCTCCACATGCTCAGTTCTGAGAGATAAGTGTGTGTGAAAGCCGACCTTCACCTAGCTTGAAGGGAACACAAAGTTTCTTTTCAGTTGCCAACTCCACTCCATACATATATATGGGGAGGTACAAGCTCCAACTCGGTTTTACAGTGAAACCGGAGGGACTTCAAACCGGCACTAGGAAACAGACTGAGAAACCAGAGTAAGGGTTTCTCCTGCAACCCGTTCCCTTTGTGCTGAATGAACGAACGTCTCTCCACATGCTCAGTTCTGAGAGATAAGTGTGTGTGAAAGCCGTCCTTCACCTAGCTTGCCGGGAACACAAAGTTTCTTTTCAGTTGCCAACTCCACTCCATACATATATATGGGGAGGTAAAAGCTCCAACTCGGTTTTACACTGAAAACGGCAGGCACGTCAAACCGGCACTAGGAAACAGACTGAGAAACCAGAGTAAGGGTTTCTCCTGCAACCCGTTCCTTTTGTGCTGGATGAACGAAAGTCTCTCCACATGCTCAGTTCTGAGAGATAAGTGTGTGTGAAAGCCGTCCTTCACCTAGCTTGAAGGGAACACAAAGTTTCTTTTCATTTGCAAATTCCACTCCATACATATATATGGGGAGGTACAAGCTCCAACTCGGTTTTACAGTGAAAACGGAGGGACTTCAAACCGGCACTAGGAAACAGACTGAGAAACCTGAGTAAGGGTTTCTCCTGCAACCCGTTCCTTTGGGCTGGATGAACGAACGTCTCTCCACATGCTCAGTTCTGAGAGATAAGTGTGTGTGAAAGCCGTACTTCACCTATCTTGAAGGGAACACAAAGTTTCTCTTCAGTTGCAAACTCCACTCCATACATATATATGGGGAGGAACAAGCTCCAACTCGGTTTTACAGTGAAAACGGCAGGCACTTCAAACCGGCACTAGGAAACAGACTGAGAAACCAGAGTAAGGGTTTCTCCTGCAACCCGTTCCCTTTGTGCAGGATGAACGAACGTCTCTCCACATGCTCATTTCTGAGAGATAAAAGTGTGTGAAAGCCGTCCTTCACCTAGCTTGAAGGGAACACAAAGTTTCTTTTCAGTTGCAAACTCCACTTCATACATATATATGGGGAGGTACAAGCTCCAACTCGGTTTTACAGTGAAAACGGCAGGCACTTCAAACCGGCACTAGGAAACAGACTGGGAAACCAGAGTAAGGGTTTCTCCTGCAACCCGTTCCTTTGAGCTGGATGAACGAACGTCTCTCCACATGCTCAGTTCTGAGAGATAAGTGTGTGTGAAAGCCGTCCTTCAACTAGCTTGAATGGAACACAAAGTTTCTTTTCAGTTGCCAACACCACTCCATACCTATATATGGGGAGGTACAAGCTCCAACTCGGTTTTACAGTGAAAACGGCAGGCACTTCAAACCGGCACTAGGAAACAGACTGAGAAACCAGAGTAAAGGTTTCTCATGCAACCCGTTCCCATTTTGCTGGATGAACGAACGTCTCTCCACATGCTCAGTTCTGAGAGATAAGTGTGTGTGAAAGCCGTCCTTCACCTAGCTTGAAGGGAACACAAAGTTTCTTTTCAGTTGCAAACTCCACTCCATACATATATATGGGGAGGTACAAGCTCCAACTCGGTTTTACGGTGAAAACGGCAGGCACTTCAAACCGGCACTAGGAAACAGACTGAGAAACCAGAGTATGGTTTCTCCTGCAACCCGTTCCATTTGTGCTGGATGAACGAACGTCTCTCCACATGCTCAGTTCTGAGAGATAAGTGTGTGTGAAAGCCGTCCTTCACCTAGCTTGAAGGGAACACAAAGTTTCTTTTCAGTTGCAAACTCCACTCCATACATATATATGGGGAGGTACAAGCTCCAACTCGGTTTTACAGTGAAAACGGCAGGCACTTCAAACCGGCACTAGGAAACAGACTGAGAAACCAGAGTAAGGGTTTCTCCTGCAACCCGTTCCCTTTGTGCTGGATGAACGAACGTCTCTCCACATGCTCATTTCTGAGAGATAAAAGTGTGTGAAAGCCGTCCTTCACCTAGCTTGAAGGGAACACAAAGTTTCTTTTCAGTTGCAAACTCCACACCATACATATATATGGGGAGGTACAAGCTCCAACTCGGTTTTACAGTGAAAACGGCAGGCACTTCAAACCGGCACTAGGAAACAGACTGAGAAACCAGAGTAAGGGTTTCTCCTGCAACCTGTTCCCTTTGTGCTGGATGAACGAACGTCTCTCCATATGCTCAGTTCTGAGAGATAAGTGTGTGTGAAAGCCGTCCTTCACCTAGCTTGAAGGGAACACAAAGTTTCTTTTCAGTTGCCAACACCACTCCATACCTATATATGGGGAGGTACAAGCTCCAACTCGGTTTTACAGTGAAAACGGCAGGCACTTCAAACCGGCACTAGGAAACAGACTGAGAAACCAGAGTAAAGGTTTCTCATGCAACCCGTTCCCTTTGTGCTGGATGAACGAACGTCTCTCCACATGCTCACTTCTGAGAGATAAGTGTGTGTGAAAGCCGTCCTTCACCTAGCTTGAAGGGAACACAAAGTTTCTTTTCAGTTGCAAATTCCACTCCATACATATATATGGGGAGGTACAAGCTCCAACTCGGTTTTACAGTGAAAACGGAGGGACTTCAAACCGGCAATAGGAAACAGACTGAGAAACCTGAGTAAGAGTTTCTCCTGCAACCCGTTCCCTTTGTGCTGGATGAACGAACGTCTCTCCACATGCTCAGTTCTGAGAGATAAGTGTGTGTGAAAGCCGTCCTTCACCTAGCTTGAAGGGAACACAAAGTTTCTTTTCAGTTGCAAATTCCACTCCATACATATATATGGGGAGGTACAAGCTCCAACTCGGTTTTACAGTGAAAACGGAGGGACTTCAAACCGGCACTAGGAAACAGACTGAGAAACCAGAGTAAGCGTTTCTCCTGCAACCCGTTCCCTTTGTGCTGAATGAACGAACGTCTCTCCACATGCTCAGTTTTGAGAGATAAGTGTGTGTGAAAGCCGTCCTTCACCTAGCTTGAAGGGAACACAAAGTTTCTTTTTAGTTGCAAACTCCACTCCATACATATATATGGGGAGGTACAATCTCCAACTCGGTTTTACGGTGAAAACGGCAGGCACTTCAAACCGGCACAAGGAAACAGACTGAGAAACCAGAGTAAGGGTTTCTCCTGCAACCCGTTCCCTTTGTGCTGGATGAACGAAAGTCTCTCCACATGCTCAGTTCTGAGAGATAAGTGTGTGTGAAAGCCGTCCTTCACCTAGCTTGAAGGGAACACAAAGTTTCTTTTCAGTTGCAAATTCCACTCCATACATATATATGGGGAGGTACAAGCTCCAACTCGGTTTTACAGTGAAAACGGAGGGACTTTAAACCGGCACTAGGAAACAGACTGAGAAACCTGAGTAAGGGTTTCTCCTGCAACCCGTTCCCTTTGTGCTGGATGAACGAACGTCTCTCCACATACTCATTTCTGAGAGATAAGTGTGTGTGAAAGCCGTACTTCACCTATCTTGAAGGGAACATAAAGTTTCTCTTCATTTGCAAACTCCATTCCATACATATATATGGGGAGGAAAAAGCTCCAACTCGGTTTTACAGTGAAAACGGCAGGCACTTCAAACCGGCACAAGGAAACACACTGAGAAACCAGAGTAAGGGTTTCTCCTGCAACCCGTTCCCTTTGTGCTGGATGAACGAACGTCTCTCCACATGCTCATTTCTGAGAGATAAAAGTGTGTGAAAGCCGTCCTTCACCTAGCTTGAAGGGAACACAAAGTTTCTTTTAAGTTGCAAACTCCACTTCATACATATATATATGGGGAGGTACAAGCTCCAACTCGGTTTTACAGTGAAAACGGCAGGCACTTCAAACCGGCACTAGGAAACAGACTGGGAAACCAGAGTAAGGGTTTATCCTGCAACCCGTTCCTTTGAGCTGGATGAACGAACGTCTCTCCACATTCTCAGTTCTGAGAGATAAGTGTGTGTGAAAGCCGTCCTTCACCTAGCTTGAAGGGAACACAAAGTTTCTTTTCAGTTGCCAACACCACTCCATACCTATATATGGGGAGGTACAAGCTCCAACTCGGTTTTACAGTGAAAACGGCAGGCACTTCAAACCGGCACTAGGAAAAAGACTGAGAAACCAGAGTAAAGGTTTCTCATGCAACCCGTTCCCTTTGTGCTGGATGAACGAACGTCTCTCCACATGCTCAGTTCTGAGAGATAAGTGTGTGTGAAAGCCGTCCTTCACCTAGCTTGAAGGGAACACAAACTTTCTTTTCAGTTGCCAACTCCACTCCATACATATATATGGGGAGGTACAAGCTCCAACTCGGTTTTACAGTGAAAACGGCAGGCACTTCAAACCGGCACTAGGAAACAGACTGGGAAACCAGAGTAAGGGTTTCTCCTGCAACCCGTTCCTTTGAGCTGGATGAACGAACGTCTCTCCACATGCTCAGTTCTGAGAGATAAGTGTGTGTGAAAGCCGTCCTTCAACTAGCTTGAATGGAACACAAAGTTTCTTTTCAGTTGCCAACACCACTCCATACCTATATATGGGGAGGTACAAGCTCCAACTCGGTTTTACAGTGAAAACGGCAGGCACTTCAAACCGGCACTAGGAAACAGACTGAGAAACCAGAGTAAAGGTTTCTCATGCAACCCGTTCCCATTTTGCTGGATGAACGAACGTCTCTCCACATGCTCAGTTCTGAGAGATAAGTGTGTGTGAAAGCCGTCCTTCACCTAGCTTGAAGGGAACACAAAGTTTCTTTTCAGTTGCAAACTCCACTCCATACATATATATGGGGAGGTACAAGCTCCAACTCGGTTTTACAGTGAAAACGGCAGGCACTTCAAACCGGCACTAGGAAACAGACTGAGAAACCAGAGTAAGGGTTTCTCCTGCAACCCGTTCCCTTTGTGCTGGATGAACGAACGTCTCTCCACATGCTCATTTCTGAGAGATAAAAGTGTGTGAAAGCCGTCCTTCACCTAGCTTGAAGGGAACACAAAGTTTCTTTTCAGTTGCAAACTCCACACCATACATATATATGGGGAGGTACAAGCTCCAACTCGGTTTTACAGTGAAAACGGCAGGCACTTCAAACCGGCACTAGGAAACAGACTGAGAAAGCAGAGTAAGGGTTTCTCCTGCAACCTGTTCCCTTTGTGCTGGATGAACGAACGTCTCTCCATATGCTCAGTTCTGAGAGATAAGTGTGTGTGAAAGCCGTCCTTCACCTAGCTTGAAGGGAACACAAAGTTTCTTTTCAGTTGCCAACACCACTCCATACCTATATATGGGGAGGTACAAGCTCCAACTCGGTTTTACAGTGAAAACGGCAGGCACTTCAAACCGGCACTAGGAAACAGACTGAGAAACCAGAGTAAAGGTTTCTCATGCAACCCGTTCCCTTTGTGCTGGATGAACGAACGTCTCTCCACATGCTCAGTTCTGAGAGATAAGTGTGTGTGAAAGCCGTCCTTCACCTAGCTTGAAGGGAACACAAAGTTTCTTTTCAGTTGCCAACTCCACTCCATACATATATATGGGGAGGTACAAGCTCCAACTCGGTTTTACAGTGAAACCGGAGGGACTTCAAACCGGCACTAGGAAACAGACTGAGAAACCAGAGTAAGGGTTTCTCCTGCAACCCGTTCCCTTTGTGCTGAATGAACGAACGTCTCTCCACATGCTCACTTCTGAGAGATAAGTGTGTGTGAAAGCCGTCCTTCACCTAGCTTGAAGGGAACACAAAGTTTCTTTTCAGTTGCAAATTCCACTCCATACATATATATGGGGAGGTACAAGCTCCAACTCGGTTTTACAGTGAAAACGGAGGGACTTCAAACCGGCAATAGGAAACAGACTGAGAAACCTGAGTAAGAGTTTCTCCTGCAACCCGTTCCCTTTGTGCTGGATGAACGAACGTCTCTCCACATGCTCAGTTCTGAGAGATAAGTGTGTGTGAAAGCCGTCCTTCACCTAGCTTGAAGGGAACACAAAGTTTCTTTTCAGTTGCAAATTCCACTCCATACATATATATGGGGAGGTACAAGCTCCAACTCGGTTTTACAGTGAAAACGGAGGGACTTCAAACCGGCACTAGGAAACAGACTGAGAAACCAGAGTAAGCGTTTCTCCTGCAACCCGTTCCCTTTGTGCTGAATGAACGAACGTCTCTCCACATGCTCAGTTTTGAGAGATAAGTGTGTGTGAAAGCCGTCCTTCACCTAGCTTGAAGGGAACACAAAGTTTCTTTTTAGTTGCAAACTCCACTCCATACATATATATGGGGAGGTACAATCTCCAACTCGGTTTTACGGTGAAAACGGCAGGCACTTCAAACCGGCACAAGGAAACAGACTGAGAAACCAGAGTAAGGGTTTCTCCTGCAACCCGTTCCCTTTGTGCTGGATGAACGAAAGTCTCTCCACATGCTCAGTTCTGAGAGATAAGTGTGTGTGAAAGCCGTCCTTCACCTAGCTTGAAGGGAACACAAAGTTTCTTTTCAGTTGCAAATTCCACTCCATACATATATATGGGGAGGTACAAGCTCCAACTCGGTTTTACAGTGAAAACGGAGGGACTTCAAACCGGCACTAGGAAACAGACTGAGAAACCTGAGTAAGGGTTTCTCCTGCAACCCGTTCCCTTTGTGCTGGATGAACGAACGTCTCTCCACATGCTCATTTCTGAGAGATAAGTGTGTGTGAAAGCTGTACTTCACCTATCTTGAAGGGAACATAAAGTTTCTCTTCATTTGCAAACTCCATTCCATACATATATATGGGGAGGAAAAAGCTCCAACTCGGTTTTACAGTGAAAACGGCAGGCACTTCAAACCGGCACAAGGAAACACACTGAGAAACCAGAGTAAGGGTTTCTCCTGCAACCCGTTCCCTTTGTGCTGGATGAACGAACGTCTCTCCACATGCTCATTTCTGAGAGATAAAAGTGTGTGAAAGCCGTCCTTCACCTAGCTTGAAGGGAACACAAAGTTTCTTTTCAGTTGCAAACTCCACTTCATACATATATATGGGGAGGTACAAGCTCCAACTCGGTTTTACAGTGAAAACGGCAGGCACTTCAAACCGGCACTAGGAAACAGACTGGGAAACCAGAGTAAGGGTTTACCCTGCAACCCGTTCCCTTTGTGCTGGATGAACGAACGTCTCTCCACATGCTCAGTTCTGAGAGATAAGTGTGTGTGAAAGCCGTCCTTCACCTAGCTTGAAGGGAACACAAAGTTTCTTTTCAGTTGCAAACTCCACTCCATACATATATATGGGGTGGTACGAGCTCCAACCCGGGTTTATAGTGAAAACGGCAGGTACTTCAAACCGGGACTAGGAAACAGACTGAGAAACCAGAGTAAGGGTTTCTCCTGCAACCCGTTCCTTTGAGCTGGATGAACGAACGTCTCTCCACATTCTCAGTTCTGAGAGATAAGTGTGTGTGAAAGCCGTCCTTCACCTAGCTTGAAGGGAACACAAAGTTTCTTTTCAGTTGCCAACACCACTCCATACCTATATATGGGGAGGTACAAGCTCCAACTCGGTTTTACAGTGAAAACGGCAGGCACTTCAAACCGGCACTAGGAAAAAGACTGAGAAACCAGAGTAAAGGTTTCTCATGCAACCCGTTCCCTTTGTGCTGGATGAACGAACGTCTCTCCACATGCTCAGTTCTGAGAGATAAGTGTGTGTGAAAGCCGTCCTTCACCTAGCTTGAAGGGAACACAAACTTTCTTTTCAGTTGCCAACTCCACTCCATACATATATATGGGGAGGTACAAGCTCCAACTCGGTTTTACAGTGAAACCGGAGGGACTTCAAACCGGCACTAGGAAACAGACTGAGAAACCAGAGTAAGGGTTTCTCCTGCAACCCGTTCCCTTTGTGCTGAATGAACGAACGTCTCTCCACATGCTCAGTTCTGAGAGATAAGTGTGTGTGAAAGCCGTCCTTCACCTAGCTTGAAGGGAACACAAAGTTTCTTTTCAGTTGCCAACTCCACTCCATACATATATATGGGGAGGTACAAGCTCCAACTCGGTTTTACAGTGAAAACGGCAGGCACTTCAAACCGGCACAAGGAAACAGACTGAGAAACTAGAGTAAGGGTTTCTCCTGCAACCCGTTCCCTTTGTGCTGGATGAACGAACGTCTCTCCACATGCTCAGTTCTGAGAGATAAGTGTGTGTGAAAGCCGTCCTTCACCTAGCTTGAAGGGAACACAAACTTTCTTTTCAGTTGCCAACTCCACTCCATACATATATATGGGGAGGTACAAGCTCCAACTCGGTTTTACAGTGAAAACGGCAGGCACTTCAAACCGGCACTAGGAAACAGACTGGGAAACCAGAGTAAGGGTTTCTCCTGCAACCCGTTCCTTTGAGCTGGATGAACGAACGTCTCTCCACATGCTCAGTTCTGAGAGATAAGTGTGTGTGAAAGCCGTCCTTCAACTAGCTTGAATGGAACACAAAGTTTCTTTTCAGTTGCCAACACCACTCCATACCTATATATGGGGAGGTACAAGCTCCAACTCGGTTTTACAGTGAAAACGGCAGGCACTTCAAACCGGCACTAGGAAACAGACTGAGAAACCAGAGTAAAGGTTTCTCATGCAACCCGTTCCCATTTTGCTGGATGAACGAACGTCTCTCCACATGCTCAGTTCTGAGAGATAAGTGTGTGTGAAAGCCGTCCTTCACCTAGCTTGAAGGGAACACAAAGTTTCTTTTCAGTTGCAAACTCCACTCCATACATATATATGGGGAGGTACAAGCTCCAACTCGGTTTTACAGTGAAAACGGCAGGCACTTCAAACCGGCACTAGGAAACAGACTGAGAAACCAGAGTAAGGGTTTCTCCTGCAACCCGTTCCCTTTGTGCTGGATGAACGAACGTCTCTCCACATGCTCATTTCTGAGAGATAAAAGTGTGTGAAAGCCGTCCTTCACCTAGCTTGAAGGGAACACAAAGTTTCTTTTCAGTTGCAAACTCCACACCATACATATATATGGGGAGGTACAAGCTCCAACTCGGTTTTACAGTGAAAACGGCAGGCACTTCAAACCGGCACTAGGAAACAGACTGAGAAACCAGAGTAAGGGTTTCTCCTGCAACCTGTTCCCTTTGTGCTGGATGAACGAACGTCTCTCCATATGCTCAGTTCTGAGAGATAAGTGTGTGTGAAAGCCGTCCTTCACCTAGCTTGAAGGGAACACAAAGTTTCTTTTCAGTTGCCAACACCACTCCATACCTATATATGGGGAGGTACAAGCTCCAACTCGGTTTTACAGTGAAAACGGCAGGCACTTCAAACCGGCACTAGGAAACAGACTGAGAAACCAGAGTAAAGGTTTCTCATGCAACCCGTTCCCTTTGTGCTGGATGAACGAACGTCTCTCCACATGCTCAGTTCTGAGAGATAAGTGTGTGTGAAAGCCGTCCTTCACCTAGCTTGAAGGGAACACAAAGTTTCTTTTCAGTTGCCAACTCCACTCCATACATATATATGGGGAGGTACAAGCTCCAACTCGGTTTTACAGTGAAACCGGAGGGACTTCAAACCGGCACTAGGAAACAGACTGAGAAACCAGAGTAAGGGTTTCTCCTGCAACCCGTTCCCTTTGTGCTGAATGAACGAACGTCTCTCCACATGCTCACTTCTGAGAGATAAGTGTGTGTGAAAGCCGTCCTTCACCTAGCTTGAAGGGAACACAAAGTTTCTTTTCAGTTGCAAATTCCACTCCATACATATATATGGGGAGGTACAAGCTCCAACTCGGTTTTACAGTGAAAACGGAGGGACTTCAAACCGGCAATAGGAAACAGACTGAGAAACCTGAGTAAGAGTTTCTCCTGCAACCCGTTCCCTTTGTGCTGGATGAACGAACGTCTCTCCACATGCTCAGTTCTGAGAGATAAGTGTGTGTGAAAGCCGTCCTTCACCTAGCTTGAAGGGAACACAAAGTTTCTTTTCAGTTGCAAATTCCACTCCATACATATATATGGGGAGGTACAAGCTCCAACTCGGTTTTACAGTGAAAACGGAGGGACTTCAAACCGGCACTAGGAAACAGACTGAGAAACCAGAGTAAGGGTTTCTCCTGCAACCCGTTCCCTTTGTGCTGAATGAACGAACGTCTCTCCACATGCTCAGTTTTGAGAGATAAGTGTGTGTGAAAGCCGTCCTTCACCTAGCTTGAAGGGAACACAAAGTTTCTTTTTAGTTGCAAACTCCACTCCATACATATATATGGGGAGGTACAATCTCCAACTCGGTTTTACGGTGAAAACGGCAGGCACTTCAAACCGGCACAAGGAAACAGACTGAGAAACCAGAGTAAGGGTTTCTCCTGCAACCCGTTCCCTTTGTGCTGGATGAACGAAAGTCTCTCCACATGCTCAGTTCTGAGAGATAAGTGTGTGTGAAAGCCGTCCTTCACCTAGCTTGAAGGGAACACAAAGTTTCTTTTCAGTTGCAAATTCCACTCCATACATATATATGGGGAGGTACAAGCTCCAACTCGGTTTTACAGTGAAAACGGCAGGCACTTCAAACCGGCACAAGGAAACAGACTGAGAAACTAGAGTAAGGGTTTCTCCTGCAACCCGTTCCCTTTGTGCTGGATGAACGAACGTCTCTCCACATGCTCAGTTCTGAGAGATAAGTGTGTGTGAAAGCCGTCCTTCACCTAGCTTGAAGGGAACACAAACTTTCTTTTCAGTTGCCAACTCCACTCCATACATATATATGGGGAGGTACAATCTCCAACTCGGTTTTACGGTGAAAACGGCAGGCACTTCAAACCGGCACAAGGAAACAGACTGAGAAACCAGAGTAAGGGTTTCTCCTGCAACCCGTTCCCTTTGTGCTGGATGAACGAAAGTCTCTCCACATGCTCAGTTCTGAGAGATAAGTGTGTGTGAAAGCCGTCCTTCACCTAGCTTGAAGGGAACACAAAGTTTCTTTTCAGTTGCAAATTCCACTCCATACATATATATGGGGAGGTACAAGCTCCAACTCGGTTTTACAGTGAAAACGGAGGGACTTCAAACCGGCACTAGGAAACAGACTGAGAAACCTGAGTAAGGGTTTCTCCTGCAACCCGTTCCCTTTGTGCTGGATGAACGAACGTCTCTCCACATGCTCATTTCTGAGAGATAAGTGTGTGTGAAAGCTGTACTTCACCTATCTTGAAGGGAACATAAAGTTTCTCTTCATTTGCAAACTCCATTCCATACATATATATGGGGAGGAAAAAGCTCCAACTCGGTTTTACAGTGAAAACGGCAGGCACTTCAAACCGGCACAAGGAAACACACTGAGAAACCAGAGTAAGGGTTTCTCCTGCAACCCGTTCCCTTTGTGCTGGATGAACGAACGTCTCTCCACATGCTCATTTCTGAGAGATAAAAGTGTGTGAAAGCCGTCCTTCACCTAGCTTGAAGGGAACACAAAGTTTCTTTTCAGTTGCAAACTCCACTTCATACATATATATGGGGAGGTACAAGCTCCAACTCGGTTTTACAGTGAAAACGGCAGGCACTTCAAACCGGCACTAGGAAACAGACTGGGAAACCAGAGTAAGGGTTTACCCTGCAACCCGTTCCCTTTGTGCTGGATGAACGAACGTCTCTCCACATGCTCAGTTCTGAGAGATAAGTGTGTGTGAAAGCCGTCCTTCACCTAGCTTGAAGGGAACACAAAGTTTCTTTTCAGTTGCAAACTCCACTCCATACATATATATGGGGTGGTACGAGCTCCAACCCGGGTTTATAGTGAAAACGGCAGGTACTTCAAACCGGGACTAGGAAACAGACTGAGAAACCAGAGTAAGGGTTTCTCCTGCAACCCGTTCCTTTGAGCTGGATGAACGAACGTCTCTCCACATTCTCAGTTCTGAGAGATAAGTGTGTGTGAAAGCCGTCCTTCACCTAGCTTGAAGGGAACACAAAGTTTCTTTTCAGTTGCCAACACCACTCCATACCTATATATGGGGAGGTACAAGCTCCAACTCGGTTTTACAGTGAAAACGGCAGGCACTTCAAACCGGCACTAGGAAAAAGACTGAGAAACCAGAGTAAAGGTTTCTCATGCAACCCGTTCCCTTTGTGCTGGATGAACGAACGTCTCTCCACATGCTCAGTTCTGAGAGATAAGTGTGTGTGAAAGCCGTCCTTCACCTAGCTTGAAGGGAACACAAACTTTCTTTTCAGTTGCCAACTCCACTCCATACATATATATGGGGAGGTACAAGCTCCAACTCGGTTTTACAGTGAAACCGGAGGGACTTCAAACCGGCACTAGGAAACAGACTGAGAAACCAGAGTAAGGGTTTCTCCTGCAACCCGTTCCCTTTGTGCTGAATGAACGAACGTCTCTCCACATGCTCAGTTCTGAGAGATAAGTGTGTGTGAAAGCCGTCCTTCACCTAGCTTGAAGGGAACACAAAGTTTCTTTTCAGTTGCCAACTCCACTCCATACATATATATGGGGAGGTACAAGCTCCAACTCGGTTTTACAGTGAAAACGGCAGGCACTTCAAACCGGCACAAGGAAACAGACTGAGAAACTAGAGTAAGGGTTTCTCCTGCAACCCGTTCCCTTTGTGCTGGATGAACGAACGTCTCTCCACATGCTCAGTTCTGAGAGATAAGTGTGTGTGAAAGCCGTCCTTCACCTAGCTTGAAGGGAACACAAACTTTCTTTTCAGTTGCCAACTCCACTCCATACATATATATGGGGAGGTACAAGCTCCAACTCGGTTTTACAGTGAAAACGGCAGGCACTTCAAACCGGCACTAGGAAACAGACTGGGAAACCAGAGTAAGGGTTTCTCCTGCAACCCGTTCCTTTGAGCTGGATGAACGAACGTCTCTCCACATGCTCAGTTCTGAGAGATAAGTGTGTGTGAAAGCCGTCCTTCAACTAGCTTGAATGGAACACAAAGTTTCTTTTCAGTTGCCAACACCACTCCATACCTATATATGGGGAGGTACAAGCTCCAACTCGGTTTTACAGTGAAAACGGCAGGCACTTCAAACCGGCACTAGGAAACAGACTGAGAAACCAGAGTAAAGGTTTCTCATGCAACCCGTTCCCATTTTGCTGGATGAACGAACGTCTCTCCACATGCTCAGTTCTGAGAGATAAGTGTGTGTGAAAGCCGTCCTTCACCTAGCTTGAAGGGAACACAAAGTTTCTTTTCAGTTGCAAACTCCACTCCATACATATATATGGGGAGGTACAAGCTCCAACTCGGTTTTACAGTGAAAACGGCAGGCACTTCAAACCGGCACTAGGAAACAGACTGAGAAACCAGAGTAAGGGTTTCTCCTGCAACCCGTTCCCTTTGTGCTGGATGAACGAACGTCTCTCCACATGCTCATTTCTGAGAGATAAAAGTGTGTGAAAGCCGTCCTTCACCTAGCTTGAAGGGAACACAAAGTTTCTTTTCAGTTGCAAACTCCACACCATACATATATATGGGGAGGTACAAGCTCCAACTCGGTTTTACAGTGAAAACGGCAGGCACTTCAAACCGGCACTAGGAAACAGACTGAGAAACCAGAGTAAGGGTTTCTCCTGCAACCTGTTCCCTTTGTGCTGGATGAACGAACGTCTCTCCATATGCTCAGTTCTGAGAGATAAGTGTGTGTGAAAGCCGTCCTTCACCTAGCTTGAAGGGAACACAAAGTTTCTTTTCAGTTGCCAACACCACTCCATACCTATATATGGGGAGGTACAAGCTCCAACTCGGTTTTACAGTGAAAACGGCAGGCACTTCAAACCGGCACTAGGAAACAGACTGAGAAACCAGAGTAAAGGTTTCTCATGCAACCCGTTCCCTTTGTGCTGGATGAACGAACGTCTCTCCACATGCTCAGTTCTGAGAGATAAGTGTGTGTGAAAGCCGTCCTTCACCTAGCTTGAAGGGAACACAAAGTTTCTTTTCAGTTGCCAACTCCACTCCATACATATATATGGGGAGGTACAAGCTCCAACTCGGTTTTACAGTGAAACCGGAGGGACTTCAAACCGGCACTAGGAAACAGACTGAGAAACCAGAGTAAGGGTTTCTCCTGCAACCCGTTCCCTTTGTGCTGAATGAACGAACGTCTCTCCACATGCTCACTTCTGAGAGATAAGTGTGTGTGAAAGCCGTCCTTCACCTAGCTTGAAGGGAACACAAAGTTTCTTTTCAGTTGCAAATTCCACTCCATACATATATATGGGGAGGTACAAGCTCCAACTCGGTTTTACAGTGAAAACGGAGGGACTTCAAACCGGCAATAGGAAACAGACTGAGAAACCTGAGTAAGAGTTTCTCCTGCAACCCGTTCCCTTTGTGCTGGATGAACGAACGTCTCTCCACATGCTCAGTTCTGAGAGATAAGTGTGTGTGAAAGCCGTCCTTCACCTAGCTTGAAGGGAACACAAAGTTTCTTTTCAGTTGCAAATTCCACTCCATACATATATATGGGGAGGTACAAGCTCCAACTCGGTTTTACAGTGAAAACGGAGGGACTTCAAACCGGCACTAGGAAACAGACTGAGAAACCAGAGTAAGGGTTTCTCCTGCAACCCGTTCCCTTTGTGCTGAATGAACGAACGTCTCTCCACATGCTCAGTTTTGAGAGATAAGTGTGTGTGAAAGCCGTCCTTCACCTAGCTTGAAGGGAACACAAAGTTTCTTTTTAGTTGCAAACTCCACTCCATACATATATATGGGGAGGTACAATCTCCAACTCGGTTTTACGGTGAAAACGGCAGGCACTTCAAACCGGCACAAGGAAACAGACTGAGAAACCAGAGTAAGGGTTTCTCCTGCAACCCGTTCCCTTTGTGCTGGATGAACGAAAGTCTCTCCACATGCTCAGTTCTGAGAGATAAGTGTGTGTGAAAGCCGTCCTTCACCTAGCTTGAAGGGAACACAAAGTTTCTTTTCAGTTGCAAATTCCACTCCATACATATATATGGGGAGGTACAAGCTCCAACTCGGTTTTACAGTGAAAACGGCAGGCACTTCAAACCGGCACAAGGAAACAGACTGAGAAACTAGAGTAAGGGTTTCTCCTGCAACCCGTTCCCTTTGTGCTGGATGAACGAACGTCTCTCCACATGCTCAGTTCTGAGAGATAAGTGTGTGTGAAAGCCGTCCTTCACCTAGCTTGAAGGGAACACAAACTTTCTTTTCAGTTGCCAACTCCACTCCATACATATATATGGGGAGGTACAAGCTCCAACTCGGTTTTACAGTGAAAACGGCAGGCACTTCAAACCGGCACTAGGAAACAGACTGGGAAACCAGAGTAAGGGTTTCTCCTGCAACCCGTTCCTTTGAGCTGGATGAACGAACGTCTCTCCACATGCTCAGTTCTGAGAGATAAGTGTGTGTGAAAGCCGTCCTTCAACTAGCTTGAATGGAACACAAAGTTTCTTTTCAGTTGCCAACACCACTCCATACCTATATATGGGGAGGTACAAGCTCCAACTCGGTTTTACAGTGAAAACGGCAGGCACTTCAAACCGGCACTAGGAAACAGACTGAGAAACCAGAGTAAAGGTTTCTCATGCAACCCGTTCCCATTTTGCTGGATGAACGAACGTCTCTCCACATGCTCAGTTCTGAGAGATAAGTGTGTGTGAAAGCCGTCCTTCACCTAGCTTGAAGGGAACACAAAGTTTCTTTTCAGTTGCAAACTCCACTCCATACATATATATGGGGAGGTACAAGCTCCAACTCGGTTTTACAGTGAAAACGGCAGGCACTTCAAACCGGCACTAGGAAACAGACTGAGAAACCAGAGTAAGGGTTTCTCCTGCAACCCGTTCCCTTTGTGCTGGATGAACGAACGTCTCTCCACATGCTCATTTCTGAGAGAGAAAAGTGTGTGAAAGCCGTCCTTCACCTAGCTTGAAGGGAACACAAAGTTTCTTTTCAGTTGCAAACTCCACACCATACATATATATGGGGAGGTACAAGCTCCAACTCGGTTTTACAGTGAAAACGGCAGGCACTTCAAACCGGCACTAGGAAACAGACTGAGAAACCAGAGTAAGGGTTTCTCCTGCAACCTGTTCCCTTTGTGCTGGATGAACGAACGTCTCTCCATATGCTCAGTTCTGAGAGATAAGTGTGTGTGAAAGCCGTCCTTCACCTAGCTTGAAGGGAACACAAAGTTTCTTTTCAGTTGCCAACACCACTCCATACCTATATATGGGGAGGTACAAGCTCCAACTCGGTTTTACAGTGAAAACGGCAGGCACTTCAAACCGGCACTAGGAAACAGACTGAGAAACCAGAGTAAAGGTTTCTCATGCAACCCGTTCCCTTTGTGCTGGATGAACGAACGTCTCTCCACATGCTCAGTTCTGAGAGATAAGTGTGTGTGAAAGCCGTCCTTCACCTAGCTTGAAGGGAACACAAAGTTTCTTTTCAGTTGCCAACTCCACTCCATACATATATATGGGGAGGTACAAGCTCCAACTCGGTTTTACAGTGAAACCGGAGGGACTTCAAACCGGCACTAGGAAACAGACTGAGAAACCAGAGTAAGGGTTTCTCCTGCAACCCGTTCCCTTTGTGCTGAATGAACGAACGTCTCTCCACATGCTCACTTCTGAGAGATAAGTGTGTGTGAAAGCCGTCCTTCACCTAGCTTGAAGGGAACACAAAGTTTCTTTTCAGTTGCAAATTCCACTCCATACATATATATGGGGAGGTACAAGCTCCAACTCGGTTTTACAGTGAAAACGGAGGGACTTCAAACCGGCAATAGGAAACAGACTGAGAAACCTGAGTAAGAGTTTCTCCTGCAACCCGTTCCCTTTGTGCTGGATGAACGAACGTCTCTCCACATGCTCAGTTCTGAGAGATAAGTGTGTGTGAAAGCCGTCCTTCACCTAGCTTGAAGGGAACACAAAGTTTCTTTTCAGTTGCAAATTCCACTCCATACATATATATGGGGAGGTACAAGCTCCAACTCGGTTTTACAGTGAAAACGGAGGGACTTCAAACCGGCACTAGGAAACAGACTGAGAAACCAGAGTAAGGGTTTCTCCTGCAACCCGTTCCCTTTGTGCTGAATGAACGAACGTCTCTCCACATGCTCAGTTTTGAGAGATAAGTGTGTGTGAAAGCCGTCCTTCACCTAGCTTGAAGGGAACACAAAGTTTCTTTTTAGTTGCAAACTCCACTCCATACATATATATGGGGAGGTACAATCTCCAACTCGGTTTTACGGTGAAAACGGCAGGCACTTCAAACCGGCACAAGGAAACAGACTGAGAAACCAGAGTAAGGGTTTCTCCTGCAACCCGTTCCCTTTGTGCTGGATGAACGAAAGTCTCTCCACATGCTCAGTTCTGAGAGATAAGTGTGTGTGAAAGCCGTCCTTCACCTAGCTTGAAGGGAACACAAAGTTTCTTTTCAGTTGCAAATTCCACTCCATACATATATATGGGGAGGTACAAGCTCCAACTCGGTTTTACAGTGAAAACGGAGGGACTTCAAACCGGCACTAGGAAACAGACTGAGAAACCTGAGTAAGGGTTTCTCCTGCAACCCGTTCCCTTTGTGCTGGATGAACGAACGTCTCTCCACATGCTCATTTCTGAGAGATAAGTGTGTGTGAAAGCCGTACTTCACCTATCTTGAAGGGAACATAAAGTTTCTCTTCATTTGCAAACTCCATTCCATACATATATATGGGGAGGAAAAAGCTCCAACTCGGTTTTACAGTGAAAACGGCAGGCACTTCAAACCGGCACAAGGAAACACACTGAGAAACCAGAGTAAGGGTTTCTCCTGCAACCCGTTCCCTTTGTGCTGGATGAACGAACGTCTCTCCACATGCTCATTTCTGAGAGATAAAAGTGTGTGAAAGCCGTCCTTCACCTAGCTTGAAGGGAACACAAAGTTTCTTTTCAGTTGCAAACTCCACTTCATACATATATATGGGGAGGTACAAGCTCCAACTCGGTTTTACAGTGAAAACGGCAGGCACTTCAAACCGGCACTAGGAAACAGACTGGGAAACCAGAGTAAGGGTTTACCCTGCAACCCGTTCCCTTTGTGCTGGATGAACGAACGTCTCTCCACATGCTCAGTTCTGAGAGATAAGTGTGTGTGAAAGCCGTCCTTCACCTAGCTTGAAGGGAACACAAAGTTTCTTTTCAGTTCCAAACTCCACTCCATACATATATATGGGGTGGTACGAGCTCCAACCCGGGTTTATAGTGAAAACGGCAGGTACTTCAAACCGGGACTAGGAAACAGACTGAGAAACCAGAGTAAGGGTTTCTCCTGCAACCCGTTCCTTTGAGCTGGATGAACGAACGTCTCTCCACATTCTCAGTTCTGAGAGATAAGTGTGTGTGAAAGCCGTCCTTCACCTAGCTTGAAGGGAACACAAAGTTTCTTTTCAGTTGCCAACACCACTCCATACCTATATATGGGGAGGTACAAGCTCCAACTCGGTTTTACAGTGAAAACGGCAGGCACTTCAAACCGGCACTAGGAAAAAGACTGAGAAACCAGAGTAAAGGTTTCTCATGCAACCCGTTCCCTTTGTGCTGGATGAACGAACGTCTCTCCACATGCTCAGTTCTGAGAGATAAGTGTGTGTGAAAGCCGTCCTTCACCTAGCTTGAAGGGAACACAAACTTTCTTTTCAGTTGCCAACTCCACTCCATACATATATATGGGGAGGTACAAGCTCCAACTCGGTTTTACAGTGAAACCGGAGGGACTTCAAACCGGCACTAGGAAACAGACTGAGAAACCAGAGTAAGGGTTTCTCCTGCAACCCGTTCCCTTTGTGCTGAATGAACGAACGTCTCTCCACATGCTCAGTTCTGAGAGATAAGTGTGTGTGAAAGCCGTCCTTCACCTAGCTTGAAGGGAACACAAAGTTTCTTTTCAGTTGCCAACTCCACTCCATACATATATATGGGGAGGTACAAGCTCCAACTCGGTTTTACAGTGAAAACGGCAGGCACTTCAAACCGGCACAAGGAAACAGACTGAGAAACTAGAGTAAGGGTTTCTCCTGCAACCCGTTCCCTTTGTGCTGGATGAACGAACGTCTCTCCACATGCTCAGTTCTGAGAGATAAGTGTGTGTGAAAGCCGTCCTTCACCTAGCTTGAAGGGAACACAAAGTTTCTTTTCAGTTGCCAACTCCACTCCATACATATATATGGGGAGGTACAAGCTCCAACTCGGTTTTACAGTGAAAACGGCAGGCACTTCAAACCGGCACAAGGTAACAGACTGAGAAACCAGAGTAAGGGTTTCTCCTGCAACCCGTTCCCTTTGTGCTGGATGAACGAACGTCTCTCCACATGCTCAGTTCTGAGAGATAAGTGTGTGTGAAAGCCGTCCTTCACCTAGCTTGAAGGGAACACAAAGTTTCTTTTCAGTTGCAAATTCCACTCCATACATATATATGGGGAGGTACAAGCTCCAACTCGGTTTTACAGTGAAAACGGAGGGACTTCAAACCGGCAGTAGGAAACAGACTGAGAAACCTGAGTAAGGGTTTCTCCTGCAACCCGTTCCCATTGTGCTGGATGAACGAACGTCTCTCCACATGCTCAGTTCTGAGAGATAAGTGTGTGTGAAAGCCGTCCTTCACCTAGCTTGAAGGGAACATAAAGTTTCTCTTCATTTGCAAACTACACTCCATACATATATATGGGGAGGAAAAAGCTCCAACTCGGTTTTACAGTGAAAACGGCAGGCACTTCAAACCGGCACTAGGAAACAGACTGAGAAACCAGAGTAAGGGTTTCTCCTGCAACCCGTTCCCTTTGTGCTGGATGAACGAACGTCTCTCCACATGCTCAGTTCTGAGAGATAAAAGTGTGTGAAAGCCGTCCTTCACCTAGCTTGAAGGGAACACAAAGTTTCTTTTCAGTTGCCAACTCCACTCCATACATATATATGGGGAGGTACAAGCTCCAACTCGGTTTACAGTGAAAACGGCAGGCACTTCAAACCGGCACAAGGAAACACACTGAGAAACTAGAGTAAGGGTTTCTCCTGCAACCCGTTCCCTTTGTGCTGGATGAACGAAAGTCTCTCCACATGCTCAGTTCTGAGAGATAAGTGTGTGTGAAAGCCGTCCTTCACCTAGCTTGAAGGGAACACAAAGTTTCTTTTCAGTTGCCAACTCCACTAAATACATATATATGGGGAGGTACAAGCTCCAACTCGGTTTTACAGTGAAACCGGAGGGACTTCAAACCGGCACTAGGAAACAGACTGAGAAACCAGAGTAAAGGTTTCTCCTGCAACCCGTTCCCTTTGTGCTGAATGAACGAACGTCTCTCCACATGCTCAGTTCTGAGAGATAACTGTGTGTGAAAGCCGTTCTTCACCTATCTTGAAGGGAACACAAAGTTTCTTTTCAGTTGCCAACTCCACTCCATACATATATATGGGGAGGTACAAGCTCCAACTCGGTTTTAAAGTGAAAACGGCAGGCACGTCAAACCGGCACTAGGAAACAGACTGAGAAACCAGAGTAAGGGTTTCTCCTGCAACCCGTTCCCTTTGTGGTGGATGAGCGAACGTCTCTCCACATGCTCAGTTCTGAGAGATAAGTGTGTGTGAAAGCCGTCCTTCACCTAGCTTGAAGGGAACACAAAGTTTCTTTTTAGTTGCAAACTCCACTCCATACATATATATGGGGAGGTACAAGTTCCAACTCGGTTTTACAGTGAAAACGGCAGGCACTTCAAACCGGCACAAGGAAACAGACTGAGAAACCAGAGTAAGGGTTTCTCCTGCAACCCGTTCCCTTTGTGCTGGATGAACGAACGTCTCTCCACATGCTCAGTTCTGAGAGATAAGTGTGTGTGAAAGCCGTCCTTCACCTAGCTTGAAGGGAACACAAAGTTTCTTTTCAGTTGCAAATTCCACTCCATACATATATATGGGGAGGTACAAGCTCCAACTCGGTTTTACAGTGAAAACGGAGGGACTTCAAACCGGCACTAGGAAACAGACTGAGAAACCAGAGTAAGCGTTTCTCCTGCAACCCGTTCCCTTTGTGCTGAATGAACGAACGTCTCTCCACATGCTCAGTTCTGAGAGATAAGTGTGTGTGAAAGCCGTCCTTCACCTAGCTTGAAGGGAACACAAAGTTTCTTTTTAGTTGCAAACTCCACTCCATACATATATATGGGGAGGTACAATCTCCAACTCGGTTTTACGGTGAAAACGGCAGGCACTTCAAACCGGCACAAGGAAACAGACTGAGAAACCAGAGTAAGGGTTTCTCCTGCAACCCGTTCCCTTTGTGCTGGATGAACGAAAGTCTCTCCACATGCTCAGTTCTGAGAGATAAGTGTGTGTGAAAGCCGTCCTTCACCTAGCTTGAAGGGAACACAAAGTTTCTTTTCAGTTGCAAATTCCACTCCATACATATATATGGGGAGGTACAAGCTCCAACTCGGTTTTACAGTGAAAACGGAGGGACTTCAAACCGGCACTAGGAAACAGACTGAGAAACCTGAGTAAGGGTTTCTCCTGCAACCCGTTCCCTTTGTGCTGGATGAACGAACGTCTCTCCACATGCTCATTTCTGAGAGATAAGTGTGTGTGAAAGCCGTACTTCACCTATCTTGAAGGGAACATAAAGTTTCTCTTCATTTGCAAACTCCATTCCATACATATATATGGGGAGGAAAAAGCTCCAACTCGGTTTTACAGTGAAAACGGCAGGCACTTCAAACCGGCACTAGGAAACAGACTGAGAAACCAGAGTAAGGGTTTCTCCTGCAACCCGTTCCCTTTGTGCTGGATGAACGAACGTCTCTCCACATGCTCATTTCTGAGAGATAAAAGTGTGTGAAAGCCGTCCTTCACCTAGCTTGAAGGGAACACAAAGTTTCTTTTCAGTTGCAAACTCCACTTCATACATATATATGGGGAGGTACAAGCTCCAACTCGGTTTTACAGTGAAAACGGCAGGCACTTCAAACCGGCACTAGGAAACAGACTGGGAAACCAGAGTAAGGGTTTATCCTGCAACCCGTTCCCTTTGTGCTGGATGAACGAACGTCTCTCCACATGCTCAGTTCTGAGAGATAAGTGTGTGTGAAAGCCGTCCTTCACCTAGCTTGAAGGGAACACAAAGCTTCTTTTCAGTTGCAAACTCCACTCCATACATATATATGGGGTGGTACAAGCTCCAACCCGGGTTTATAGTGAAAACGTCAGGTACTTTAAACCGGGACTAGGAAACAGACTGAGAAACCAGAGTAAGGGTTTCTCCTGCAACCTGTTCCCTTTGTGCTGGATGAACGAACGTCTCTCCATATGCTCAGTTCTGAGAGATAAGTGTGTGTGAAAGCCGTCCTTCACCTAGCTTGAAGGGAACACAAAGTTTCTTTTCAGTTGCCAACACCACTCCATACCTATATATGGGGAGGTACAAGCTCCAACTCGGTTTTACAGTGAAAACGGCAGGCACTTCAAACCGGCACTAGGAAACAGACTGAGAAACCAGAGTAAAGGTTTCTCATGCAACCCTTTCCCTTTGTGCTGGATGAACGAACGTCTCTCCACATGCTCAGTTCTGAGAGATAAGTGTGTGTGAAAGCCGTCCTTCACCTAGCTTGAAGGGAACACAAAGTTTCTTTTCAGTTGCCAACTCCACTCCATACATATATATGGGGATGTACAAGCTCCAACTCGGTTTTACAGTGAAACCGGAGGGACTTCAAACCTGCACTAGGAAACAGACTGAGAAACCAGAGTAAGGGTTTCTCCTGCAACCCGTTCCCTTTGTGCTGGATGAACGAACGTCTCTCCACATGCTCACTTCTGAGAGATAAGTGTGTTTGAAAGCCGTCCTTCACCTAGCTTGAAGGGAACACAAAGTTTCTTTTCAGTTGCAAATTCCACTCCATACATATATATGGGGAGGTACAAGCTCCAACTCGGTTTTACAGTGAAAACAGAGGGACTTCAAACCGGCACTAGGAAACAGACTGAGAAACCAGAGTAAGGGTTTCTCCTGCAACCCGTTCCCTTTGTGCTGGATGAACGAACGTCTCTCCACATGCTCAGTTCTGAGAGATAAGTGTGTGTGAAAGCCGACCTTCACCTAGCTTGAAGGGAACACAAAGTTTCTTTTCAGTTGCCAACTCCACTCCATACATATATATGGGGAGGTACAAGCTCCAACTCGGTTTTACAGTGAAACCGGAGGGACTTCAAACCGGCACTAGGAAACAGACTGAGAAACCAGAGTAAGGGTTTCTCCTGCAACCCGTTCCCTTTGTGCTGAATGAACGAACTTCTCTCCACATGCTCAGTTCTGAGAGATAAGTGTGTGTGAAAGCCGTCCTTCACCTAGCTTGCCGGGAACACAAAGTTTCTTTTCAGTTGCCAACTCCACTCCATACATATATATGGGGAGGTACAAGCTCCAACTCGGTTTTACAGTGAAAACGGCAGGCACGTCAAACCGGCACTAGGAAACAGACTGAGAAACCAGAGTAAGGGTTTCTCCTGCAACCCGTTCCCTTTGTGCTGGATGAAGGAAAGTCTCTCCACATGCTCAGTTCTGAGAGATAAGTGTGTGTGAAAGCCGTCCTTCACCTAGCTTGAAGGGAACACAAAGTTTCTTTTCATTTGCCAACTCCACTCCATACATATATATGGGGAGGTACAAGCTCCAACTCGGTTTTACAGTGAAAACGGAGGGACTTCAAACCGGCACTAGGAAACAGACTGAGAAACCAGAGTTAAGGTTTCTCATGCAACCCGTTCCCATTTTGCTGGATGAACGAACGTCTCTCCACATGCTCAGTTCTGAGAGATAAGTGTGTGTGAAAGCCGTCCTTCACCTAGCTTGAAGGGAACACAAAGTTTCTTTTCAGTTGCCAACACCACTCCATACCTATATATGGGGAGGTACAAGCTACAACTCGGTTTTACGGTGAAAACGGCAGGCACTTCAAACCGGCACTAGGAAACAGACTGAGAAACCAGAGTAAAGGTTTCTCATGCAACCCGTTCCCATTTTGCTGGATGAACGAACGTCTCTCCACATGCTCAGTTCTGAGAGATAAGTGTGTGTGAAAGCCGTCCTTCACCTAGCTTGAAGGGAACACAATGTTTCTTTTCAGTTGCCAACTCCACTCCATACATATATATGGGGAGGTACAAGCTCCAACTCGGTTTTACAGTGAAAACGGCAGGCACTTCAAACCGGCACAAGGAAACAGACTGAGAAACCAGAATAAGGGTTTCTCCTTCAACCCGTTCCATTTGTGCTGGATGAACGAACGTCTCTCCACATGCTCAGTTCTGAGAGATAAGTGTGTGTGAAAGCCGACCTTCACCTAGCTTGAAGGGAACACAAAGTTTCTTTTCATTTGCAAATTCCACTCCATACATATATATGGGGAGGTACAAGCTCCAACTCGGTTTTACAGTGAAAACGGAGGGACTTCAAACCGGCACTAGGAAACAGACTGAGAAACCTGAGTAAGGGTTTCTCCTGCAACCCGTTCCTTTGGGCTGGATGAACGAACGTCTCTCCACATGCTCAGTTCTGAGAGATAAGTGTGTGTGAAAGCCGTACTTCACCTATCTTGAAGGGAACACAAAGTTTCTCTTCAGTTGCAAACTCCACTCCATACATATATATGGGGAGGAACAAGCTCCAACTCGGTTTTACAGTGAAAACGGCAGGCACTTCAAACCGGCACTAGGAAACAGACTGAGAAACCAGAGTAAGGGTTTCTCCTGCAACCCGTTCCCTTTGTGCAGGATGAACGAACGTCTCTCCACATGCTCATTTCTGAGAGATAAAAGTGTGTGAAAGCCGTCCTTCACCTAGCTTGAAGGGGGGAACACAAAGTTTCTTTTCAGTTGCAAACTCCACTTCATACATATATATGGGGAGGTACAAGCTCCAACTCGGTTTTACAGTGAAAACGGCAGGCACTTCAAACCGGCACTAGGAAACAGACTGGGAAACCAGAGTAAGGGTTTCTCCTGCAACCCGTTCCTTTGAGCTGGATGAACGAACGTCTCTGCACATGCTCAGTTCTGAGAGATAAGTGTGTGTGAAAGCTGTCCTTCAACTAGCTTGAAGGGAACACAAAGTTTCTTTTCAGTTGCCAACACCACTCCATACCTATATATGGGGAGGTACAAGCTCCAACTCGGTTTTACAGTGAAAACGGCAGGCACTTCAAACCGGCACTAGGAAACAGACTGAGAAACCAGAGTAAAGGTTTCTCATGCAACCCGTTCCCATTTTGCTGGATGAACGAACGTCTCTCCACATGCTCAGTTCTGAGAGATAAGTGTGTGTGAAAGCCGTCCTTCACCTAGCTTGAAGGGAACACAAAGTTTCTTTTCAGTTGCAAACTCCACTCCATACATATATATGGGGAGGTACAAGCTCCAACTCGGTTTTACGGTGAAAACGGCAGGCACTTCAAACCGGCACTAGGAAACAGACTGAGAAACCAGAGTATGGTTTCTCCTGCAACCCGTTCCATTTGTGCTGGATGAACGAACGTCTCTCCACATGCTCAGTTCTGAGAGATAAGTGTGTGTGAAAGCCGTCCTTCACCTAGCTTGAAGGGAACACAAAGTTTCTTTTCAGTTGCAAACTCCACTCCATACATATATATGGGGAGGTACAAGCACCAACTCGGTTTTACAGTGAAAACGGCAGGCACTTCAAACCGGCACTAGGAAACAGACTGAGAAACCAGAGTAAGGGTTTCTCCTGCAACCCGTTCCCTTTGTGCTGGATGAACGAACGTCTCTCCACATGCTCATTTCTGAGAGATAAAAGTGTGTGAAAGCCGTCCTTCACCTAGCTTGAAGGGAACACAAAGTTTCTTTTCAGTTGCAAACTCCACACCATACATATATATGGGGAGGTACAAGCTCCAACTCGGTTTTACAGTGAAAACGGCAGGCAGTTCAAACCGGCCCTAGGAAACAGACTGAGAAACCAGAGTAAGGGTTTCTCCTGCAACCTGTTCCCTTTGTGCTGGATGAACGACCGTCTCTCCATATGCTCAGTTCTGAGAGATAAGTGTGTGTGAAAGCCGTCCTTCACCTAGCTTGAAGGGAACACAAAGTTTCTTTTCAGTTGCCAACACCACTCCATACCTATATATGGGGAGGTACAAGCTCCAACTCGGTTTTACAGTGAAAACGGCAGGCACTTCAAACCGGCACTAGGAAACAGACTGAGAAACCAGAGTAAAGGTTTCTCATGCAACCCGTTCCCTTTGTGCTGGATGAACGAACGTCTCTCCACATGCTCAGTTCTGAGAGATAAGTGTGTGTGAAAGCCGTCCTTCACCTAGCTTGAAGGGAACACAAAGTTTCTTTTCAGTTGCCAACTCCACTCCATACATATATATGGGGAGGTACAAGCTCCAACTCGGTTTTACAGTGAAACCGGAGGGACTTCAAACCGGCACTACGAAACAGACTGAGAAACCAGAGTAAGGGTTTCTCCTGCAACCCGTTCCCTTTGTGCTGAATGAACGAACGTCTCTCCACATGCTCACTTCTGAGAGATAAGTGTGTGTGAAAGCCGTCCTTCACCTAGCTTGAAGGGAACACAAAGTTTCTTTTCAGTTGCAAATTCCACTCCATACATATATATGGGGAGGTACAAGCTCCAACTCGGTTTTACAGTGAAAACGGAGGGACTTCAAACCGGCACTAGGAAACAGACTGAGAAACCTGAGTAAGAGTTTCTCCTGCAACCCATTCCCTTTGTGCTGGATGAACGAACGTCTCTCCACATGCTCAGTTCTGAGAGATAAGTGTGTGTGAAAGCCGTCCTTCACCTAGCTTGAAGGGAACACAAAGTTTCTTTTCAGTTGCAAATTCCACTCCATACATATATATGGGGAGGTACAAGCTCCAACTCGGTTTTACAGTGAAAACGGAGGGACTTCAAACCGGCACTAGGAAACAGACTGAGAAACCAGAGTAAGGGTTTCTCCTGCAACCCGTTCCCTTTGTGCTGAATGAACGAACGTCTCTCCACATGCTCAGTTCTGAGAGATAAGTGTGTGTGAAAGCCGTCCTTCACCTAGCTTGAAGGGAACACAAAGTTTCTTTTTAGTTGCAAACTCCACTCCATACATATATATGGGGAGGTACAATCTCCAACTCGGTTTTACAGTGAAAACGGCAGGCACTTCAAACCGGCACAAGGAAACAGACTGAGAAACCAGAGTAAGGGTTTCTCCTGCAACCCGTTCCCTTTGTGCTGGATGAACGAAAGTCTCTCCACATGCTCAGTTCTGAGAGATAAGTGTGTGTGAAAGCCGTCCTTCACCTAGCTTGAAGGGAACACAAAGTATCTTTTCAGTTGCAAATTCCACTCCATACATATATATGGGGAGGTACAAGCTCCAACTCGGTTTTACAGTGAAAACGGAGGGACTTCAAACCGGCACTAGGAAACAGACTGAGAAACCTGAGTAAGGGTTTCTCCTGCAACCCGTTCCCTTTGTGCTGGATGAACGAACGTCTCTCCACATGCTCATTTCTGAGAGATAAGTGTGTTTGAAAGCCGTACTTCACCTATCTTGAAGGGAACATAAAGTTTCTCTTCATTTGCAAACTCCACTCCATACATATATATGGGGAGGAAAAAGCTCCAACTCGGTTTTACAGTGAAAACGGCAGGCACTTCAAACCGGCACTAGGAAACAGACTGAGAAACCAGAGTAAGGGTTTCTCCTGCAACCCGTTCTCTTTGTGCTGGATGAACGAACGTCTCTCCACATGCTCATTTCTGAGAGATAAAAGTGTGTGAAAGCCGTCCTTCACCTAGCTTGAAGGGAACACAAAGTTTCTTTTCAGTTGCAAACTCCACTTCATACATATATATGGGGAGGTACAAGCTCCAACTCGGTTTTACAGTGAAAACGGCAGGCACTTCAAACCGGCACTAGGAAACAGACTGGGAAACCAGAGTAAGGGTTTATCCTGCAACCCGTTCCCTTTGTGCTGGATGAACGAACGTCTCTCCACATGCTCAGTTCTGAGAGATAAGTGTGTGTGAAAGCCGTCCTTCACCTAGCTTGAAGGGAACACAAAGTTTCTTTTCAGTTGCAAACTCCACTCCATACATATATATGGGGTGGTACAAGCTCCAACCCGGGTTTATAGTGAAAACGGCAGGTACTTCAAACCGGGACTAGGAAACAGACTGAGAAACCAGAGTAAGGGTTTCTCCTGCAACCCGTTCCTTTGAGCTGGATGAACGAACGTCTCTCCACATTCTCAGTTCTGAGAGAAAAGTGTGTGTGAAAGCCGTCCTTCACCTAGCTTGAATGGAACACAAAGTTTCTTTTCAGTTGCCAACACCACTCCATACCTATATATGGGGAGGTACAAGCTCCAACTCGGTTTTACAGTGAAAACGGCAGGCACTTCAAACCGGCACTAGGAAAAAGACTGAGAAACCAGAGTAAAGGTTTCTCATGCAACCCGTTCCCTTTGTGCTAGATGAACGAACGTCTCTCCACATGCTCAGTTCTGAGAGATAAGTGTGTGTGAAAGCCGTCCTTCACCTAGCTTGAAGGGAACACAAAGTTTCTTTTCAGTTGCCAACTCCACTCCATACATATATATGGGGAGGTACAAGCTCCAACTCGGTTTTACAGTGAAACCGGAGGGACTTCAAACCGGCACTAGGAAACAGACTGAGAAACCAGAGTAAGGGTTTCTCCTGCAACCCGTTCCCTTTGTGCTGAATGAACGAACGTCTCTCCACATGCTCAGTTCTGAGAGATAAGTGTGTGTGAAAGCCGTCTTTCACCTAGCTTGAAGGGAACACAAAGTTTCTTTTCAGTTGCAAACTCCACTCCATACATATATATGGGGAGGTACAAGCTCCAACTGGGTTTTACAGTGAAAACGGCAGGCACTTCAAACCGGCACAAGGAAACAGACTGAGAAACTAGAGTAAGGGTTTCTCCTGCAACCCGTTCCCTTTGTGCTGGATGAACGAACGTCTCTCCACATGCTCAGTTCTGAGAGATAAGTGTGTGTGAAAGCCGTCCTTCACCTAGCTTGAAGGGAACACAAAGTTTCTTTTCAGTTGCCAACTCCACTCCATACATATATATGGGGAGGTACAAGCTCCAACTCAGTTTTACAGTGAAACCGGAGGGACTTCAAACCGGCACTAGGAAACAGACTGAGAAACCAGAGTAAGGGTTCCTCCTGCAACCCGTTCCCTTTGTGCTGAATGAACGAACGTCTCTCCACATGCTCAGTTCTGAGAGATAAGTGTGTGTGAAAGCCGTCCTTCACCTAGCTTGAAGGGAACACAAAGTTTCTTTTCAGTTGCCAACTCCACTCCATACATATATATGGGGAGGTACTAGCTCCAACTCGGTTTTACACTGAAAACGGCAGGCACGTCAAACCGGCACTAGGAAACAGACTGAGAAACCAGAGTAAGGGTTTCTCCTGCAACCCGTTCCCTTTGTGCTGGATGAAGGAAAGTCTCTCCACATGCTCAGTTCTGAGAGATAAGTGTGTGTGAAAGCCGTCCTTCACCTAGCTTGAAGGGAACACAAAGTTTCTTTTTGGTTGCAAACTCCACTCCATACATATATATGGGGAGGTACAAGCCCCAACTCGGTTTTACAGTGAAAACGGCAGGCACTTCAAACCGGCACAAGGAAACAGACTGAGAAACCAGAGTAAGGGTTTCTCCTGCAACCCGTTCCCTTTGTGCTGGATGAACGAACGTCTCTCCACATGCTCAGTTCTGAGAGATAAGTGTGTGTGAAAGCCGTCCTTCACCTAGCTTGAAGGGAACACAAAGTTTCTTTTCAGTTGCAAATTCCACTCCATACATATATATGGGGAGGTACAAGCTCCAACTCGGTTTTACAGTGAAAACGGAGGGACTTCAAACCGGCAGTAGGAAACAGACTGAGAAACCTGAGTAAGGGTTTCTCCTGCAACCCGTTCCCATTGTGCTGGATGAACAAACGTCTCTCCACATGCTCAGTTCTGAGAGATAAGTGTGTGTGAAAGCCGTTCTTCACCTATCTTGAAGGGAACACAAAGTTTCTTTTCAGTTGCCAACTCCACTCCATACATATATATGGGGAGGTACAAGCTCCAACTCGGTTTTAAAGTGAAAACGGCAGGCACGTCAAACCGGCACTAGGAAACAGACTGAGAAACCAGAGTAAGGGTTTCTCCTGCAACCCGTTCCCTTTGTGCTGGATGAGCGAACGTCTCTCCAAATGCTCAGTTCTGAGAGATAAGTGTGTGTGAAAGCCGTCCTTCACCTAGCTTGAAGGGAACACAAAGTTTCTTTTTAGTTGCAAACTCCACTGCATACATATATATGGGGAGGTACAAGCTCCAACTCGGTTTTACAGTGAAAACGGCAGGCACTTCAAACCGGCACAAGGAAACAGACTGAGAAACCAGAGTAAGGGTTTCTCCTGCAACCCGTTCCCTTTGTGCTGGATGAACGAAAGTCTCTCCACATGCTCAGTTCTGAGAGATAAGTGTGTGTGAAAGCCGTCCTTCACCTAGCTTGAAGGGAACACAAAGTTTCTTTTCAGTTGCAAATTCCACTCCATACATATATATGGGGAGGTACAAGCTCCAACTCGGTTTTACAGTGAAAACGGAGGGACTTCAAACCGGCAGTAGGAAACAGACTGAGAAACCTGAGTAAGGGTTTCTCCTGCAACCCGTTCCCATTGTGCTGGATGAACGAACGTCTCTCCACATGCTCAGTTCTGAGAGATAAGTGTGTGTGAAAGCCGTCCTTCACCTAGCTTGAAGGGAACATAAAGTTTCTCTTCATTTGCAAACTCCACTCCATACATATATATGGGGAGGAAAAAGCTCCAACTCGGTTTTACAGTGAAAACGGCAGGCACTTCAAACCGGCACTAGGAAACAGACTGAGAAACCAGAGTAAGGGTTTCTCCTGCAACCCGTTCCATTTGTGCTGGATGAACGAACGTCTCTCCACATGCTCAGTTCTGAGAGATAAAAGTGTGTGAAAGCCGTCCTTCACCTAGCTTGAAGGGAACACAAAGTTTCTTTTCAGTTGCCAACTCCACTCCATACATATATATGGGGAGGTACAAGCTCCAACTCGGGTTTACAGTGAAAACGGCAGGCACTTCAAACCGGCACTAGGAAACAGACTGAGAAACCAGAGTAAGGGTTTCTCCTGCAACCCGTTCCTTTGTGCTGGATGAAAGAACGTCTCTCCACATGCTCAGTTCTGAGAGATAAGTATGTGTGAAAGCCGTCCTTCACATAGCTTGAAGGGAACACAAAGTTTCTTTTCAGTTGCCAACCCCACTCCATACATATATATGGGGAGGAACAAGCTCCAACTCGGTTTTACAGTGAAAACGGCAGGCACTTCAAACCGGCACTAGGAAACAGACTGAGAAACCAGAGTAAGGGTTTCTCCTGCAACCCGTTCCCTTTGTGCAGGATGAACGAACGTCTCTCCACATGCTCATTTCTGAGAGATAAAAGTGTGTGAAAGCCGTCCTTCACCTAGCTTGAAGGGGGGAACACAAAGTTTCTTTTCAGTTGCAAACTCCACTTCATACATATATATGGGGAGGTACAAGCTCCAACTCGGTTTTACAGTGAAAACGGCAGGCACTTCAAACCGGCACTAGGAAACAGACTGGGAAACCAGAGTAAGGGTTTCTCCTGCAACCCGTTCCTTTGAGCTGGATGAACGAACGTCTCTGCACATGCTCAGTTCTGAGAGATAAGTGTGTGTGAAAGCTCTCCTTCAACTAGCTTGAAGGGAACACAACGTTTCTTTTCAGTTGCCAACACCACTCCATACCTATATATGGGGAGGTACAAGCTCCAACTCGGTTTTACAGTGAAAACGGCAGGCACTACAAACCGGCACTAGGAAACAGACTGAGAAACCAGAGTAAAGGTTTCTCATGCAACCCGTTCCCATTTTGCTGGATGAACGAACGTCTCTCCACATGCTCAGTTCTGAGAGATAAGTGTGTGTGAAAGCCGTCCTTCACCTAGCTTGAAGGGAACACAAAGTTTCTTTTCAGTTGCAAACTCCACTCCATACATATATATGGGGAGGTACAAGCTCCAACTCGGTTTTACGGTGAAAACGGCAGGCACTTCAAACCGGCACTAGGAAACAGACTGAGAAACCAGAGTATGGTTTCTCCTGCAACCCGTTCCATTTGTGCTGGATGAACGAACGTCTCTCCACATGCTCAGTTCTGAGAGATAAGTGTGTGTGAAAGCCGTCCTTCACCTAGCTTGAAGGGAACACAAAGTTTCTTTTCAGTTGCAAACTCCACTCCATACATATATATGGGGAGGTACAAGCACCAACTCGGTTTTACAGTGAAAACGGCAGGCACTTCAAACCGGCACTAGGAAACAGACTGAGAAACCAGAGTAAGGGTTTCTCCTGCAACCCGTTCCCTTTGTGCTGGATGAACGAACGTCTCTCCACATGCTCATTTCTGAGAGATAAAAGTGTGTGAAAGCCGTCCTTCACCTAGCTTGAAGGGAACACAAAGTTTCTTTTCAGTTGCAAACTCCACACCATACATATATATGGGGAGGTACAAGCTCCAACTCGGTTTTACAGTGAAAACGGCAGGCAGTTCAAACCGGCCCTAGGAAACAGACTGAGAAACCAGAGTAAGGGTTTCTCCTGCAACCTGTTCCCTTTGTGCTGGATGAACGACCGTCTCTCCATATGCTCAGTTCTGAGAGATAAGTGTGTGTGAAAGCCGTCCTTCACCTAGCTTGAAGGGAACACAAAGTTTCTTTTCAGTTGCCAACACCACTCCATACCTATATATGGGGAGGTACAAGCTCCAACTCGGTTTTACAGTGAAAACGGCAGGCACTTCAAACCGGCACTAGGAAACAGACTGAGAAACCAGAGTAAAGGTTTCTCATGCAACCCGTTCCCTTTGTGCTGGATGAACGAACGTCTCTCCACATGCTCAGTTCTGAGAGATAAGTGTGTGTGAAAGCCGTCCTTCACCTAGCTTGAAGGGAACACAAAGTTTCTTTTCAGTTGCCAACTCCACTCCATACATATATATGGGGAGGTACAAGCTCCAACTCGGTTTTACAGTGAAACCGGAGGGACTTCAAACCGGCACTAGGAAACAGACTGAGAAACCAGAGTAAGGGTTTCTCCTGCAACCCGTTCCCTTTGTGCTGAATGAACGAACGTCTCTCCACATGCTCACTTCTGAGAGATAAGTGTGTGTGAAAGCCGTCCTTCACCTAGCTTGAAGGGAACACAAAGTTTCTTTTCAGTTGCAAATTCCACTCCATACATATATATGGGGAGGTACAAGCTCCAACTCGGTTTTACAGTGAAAACGGAGGGACTTCAAACCGGCACTAGGAAACAGACTGAGAAACCTGAGTAAGAGTTTCTCCTGCAACCCGTTCCCTTTGTGCTGGATGAACGAACGTCTCTCCACATGCTCAGTTCTGAGAGATAAGTGTGTGTGAAAGCCGTCCTTCACCTAGCTTGAAGGGAACACAAAGTTTCTTTTCAGTTGCAAATTCCACTCCATACATATATATGGGGAGGTACAAGCTCCAACTCGGTTTTACAGTGAAAACGGAGGGACTTCAAACCGGCACTAGGAAACAGACTGAGAAACCAGAGTAAGGGTTTCTCCTGCAACCCGTTCCCTTTGTGCTGAATGAACGAACGTCTCTCCACATGCTCAGTTCTGAGAGATAAGTGTGTGTGAAAGCCGTCCTTCACCTAGCTTGAAGGGAACACAAAGTTTCTTTTCAGTTGCCAACTCCACTCCATACATATATATGGGGAGGTACAAGCTCCAACTCGGTTTTACAGTGAAACCGGAGGGACTTCAAACCGGCACTAGGAAACAGACTGAGAAACCAGAGTAAGGGTTCCTCCTGCAACCCGTTCCCTTTGTGCTGAATGAACGAACGTCTCTCCACATGCTCAGTTCTGAGAGATAAGTGTGTGTGATAGCCGTCCTTCACCTAGCTTGAAGGGAACACAAAGTTTCTTTTCAGTTGCCAACTCCACTCCATACATATATATGGGGAGGTACTAGCTCCAACTCGGTTTTACACTGAAAACGGCAGGCACGTCAAACCGGCACTAGGAAACAGACTGAGAAACCAGAGTAAGGGTTTCTCCTGCAACCCGTTCCCTTTGTGCTGGATGAAGGAAAGTCTCTCCACATGCTCAGTTCTGAGAGATAAGTGTGTGTGAAAGCCGTCCTTCACCTAGCTTGAAGGGAACACAAAGTTTCTTTTTGGTTGCAAACTCCACTCCATACATATATATGGGGAGGTACAAGCCCCAACTCGGTTTTACAGTGAAAACGGCAGGCACTTCAAACCGGCACAAGGAAACAGACTGAGAAACCAGAGTAAGGGTTTCTCCTGCAACCCGTTCCCTTTGTGCTGGATGAACGAACGTCTCTCCACATGCTCAGTTCTGAGAGATAAGTGTGTGTGAAAGCCGTCCTTCACCTAGCTTGAAGGGAACACAAAGTTTCTTTTCAGTTGCAAATTCCACTCCATACATATATATGGGGAGGTACAAGCTCCAACTCGGTTTTACAGTGAAAACGGAGGGACTTCAAACCGGCAGTAGGAAACAGACTGAGAAACCTGAGTAAGGGTTTCTCCTGCAACCCGTTCCCATTGTGCTGGATGAACGAACGTCTCTCCACATGCTCAGTTCTGAGAGATAAGTGTGTGTGAAAGCCGTTCTTCACCTATCTTGAAGGGAACACAAAGTTTCTTTTCAGTTGCCAACTCCACTCCATACATATATATGGGGAGGTACAAGCTCCAACTCGGTTTTAAAGTGAAAACGGCAGGCACGTCAAACCGGCACTAGGAAACAGACTGAGAAACCAGAGTAAGGGTTTCTCCTGCAACCCGTTCCCTTTGTGCTGGATGAGCGAACGTTTCTCCAAATGCTCAGTTCTGAGAGATAAGTGTGTGTGAAAGCCGTCCTTCACCTAGCTTGAAGGGAACACAAAGTTTCTTTTTAGTTGCAAACTCCACTGCATACATATATATGGGGAGGTACAAGCTCCAACTCGGTTTTACAGTGAAAACGGCAGGCACTTCAAACCGGCACAAGGAAACAGACTGAGAAACCAGAGTAAGGGTTTCTCCTGCAACCCGTTCCCTTTGTGCTGGATGAACGAAAGTCTCTCCACATGCTCAGTTCTGAGAGATAAGTGTGTGTGAAAGCCGTCCTTCACCTAGCTTGAAGGGAACACAAAGTTTCTTTTCAGTTGCAAATTCCACTCCATACATATATATGGGGAGGTACAAGCTCCAACTCGGTTTTACAGTGAAAACGGAGGGACTTCAAACCGGCAGTAGGAAACAGACTGAGAAACCTGAGTAAGGGTTTCTCCTGCAACCCGTTCCCATTGTGCTGGATGAACGAACGTCTCTCCACATGCTCAGTTCTGAGAGATAAGTGTGTGTGAAAGCCGTCCTTCACCTAGCTTGAAGGGAACATAAAGTTTCTCTTCATTTGCAAACTCCACTCCATACATATATATGGGGAGGAAAAAGCTCCAACTCGGTTTTACAGTGAAAACGGCAGGCACTTCAAACCGGCACTAGGAAACAGACTGAGAAACCAGAGTAAGGGTTTCTCCTGCAACCCGTTCCATTTGTGCTGGATGAACGAACGTCTCTCCACATGCTCAGTTCTGAGAGATAAAAGTGTGTGAAAGCCGTCCTTCACCTAGCTTGAAGGGAACACAAAGTTTCTTTTCAGTTGCCAACTCCACTCCATACATATATATGGGGAGGTACAAGCTCCAACTCGGGTTTACAGTGAAAACGGCAGGCACTTCAAACCGGCACTAGGAAACAGACTGAGAAACCAGAGTAAGGGTTTCTCCTGCAACCCGTTCCTTTGTGCTGGATGAACGAACGTCTCTCCACATGCTCAGTTCTGAGAGATAAGTATGTGTGAAAGCCGTCCTTCACATAGCTTGAAGGGAACACAAAGTTTCTTTTCAGTTGCCAACCCCACTCCATACATATATATGGGGAGGAACAAGCTCCAACTCGGTTTTACAGTGAAAACGGCAGGCACTTCAAACCGGCACTAGGAAACAGACTGAGAAACCAGAGTAAGGGTTTCTCCTGCAAACCGTTCCCTTTGTGCAGGATGAACGAACGTCTCTCCACATGCTCATTTCTGAGAGATAAAAGTGTGTGAAAGCCGTCCTTCACCTAGCTTGAAGGGGGGAACACAAAGTTTCTTTTCAGTTGCAAACTCCACTTCATACATATATATGGGGAGGTACAAGCTCCAACTCGGTTTTACAGTGAAAACGGCAGGCACTTCAAACCGGCACTAGGAAACAGACTGGGAAACCAGAGTAAGGGTTTCTCCTGCAACCCGTTCCTTTGAGCTGGATGAACGAACGTCTCTGCACATGCTCAGTTCTGAGAGATAAGTGTGTGTGAAAGCTGTCCTTCAACTAGCTTGAAGGGAACACAACGTTTCTTTTCAGTTGCCAACACCACTCCATACCTATATATGGGGAGGTACAAGCTCCAACTCGGTTTTACAGTGAAAACGGCAGGCACTTCAAACCGGCACTAGGAAACAGACTGAGAAACCAGAGTAAAGGTTTCTCATGCAACCCGTTCCCATTTTGCTGGATGAACGAACGTCTCTCCACATGCTCAGTTCTGAGAGATAAGTGTGTGTGAAAGCCGTCCTTCACCTAGCTTGAAGGGAACACAAAGTTTCTTTTCAGTTGCAAACTCCACTCCATACATATATATGGGGAGGTACAAGCTCCAACTCGGTTTTACGGTGAAAACGGCAGGCACTTCAAACCGGCACTAGGAAACAGACTGAGAAACCAGAGTATGGTTTCTCCTGCAACCCGTTCCATTTGTGCTGGATGAACGAACGTCTCTCCACATGCTCAGTTCTGAGAGATAAGTGTGTGTGAAAGCCGTCCTTCACCTAGCTTGAAGGGAACACAAAGTTTCTTTTCAGTTGCAAACTCCACTCCATACATATATATGGGGAGGTACAAGCACCAACTCGGTTTTACAGTGAAAACGGCAGGCACTTCAAACCGGCACTAGGAAACAGACTGAGAAACCAGAGTAAGGGTTTCTCCTGCAACCCGTTCCCTTTGTGCTGGATGAACGAACGTCTCTCCACATGCTCATTTCTGAGAGATAAAAGTGTGTGAAAGCCGTCCTTCACCTAGCTTGAAGGGAACACAAAGTTTCTTTTCAGTTGCAAACTCCACACCATACATATATATGGGGAGGTACAAGCTCCAACTCGGTTTTACAGTGAAAACGGCAGGCAGTTCAAACCGGCCCTAGGAAACAGACTGAGAAACCAGAGTAAGGGTTTCTCCTGCAACCTGTTCCCTTTGTGCTGGATGAACGACCGTCTCTCCATATGCTCAGTTCTGAGAGATAAGTGTGTGTGAAAGCCGTCCTTCACCTAGCTTGAAGGGAACACAAAGTTTCTTTTCAGTTGCCAACACCACTCCATACCTATATATGGGGAGGTACAAGCTCCAACTCGGTTTTACAGTGAAAACGGCAGGCACTTCAAACCGGCACTAGGAAACAGACTGAGAAACCAGAGTAAAGGTTTCTCATGCAACCCGTTCCCTTTGTGCTGGATGAACGAACGTCTCTCCACATGCTCAGTTCTGAGAGATAAGTGTGTGTGAAAGCCGTCCTTCACCTAGCTTGAAGGGAACACAAAGTTTCTTTTCAGTTGCCAACTCCACTCCATACATATATATGGGGAGGTACAAGCTCCAACTCGGTTTTACAGTGAAACCGGAGGGACTTCAAACCGGCACTAGGAAACAGACTGAGAAACCAGAGTAAGGGTTTCTCCTGCAACCCGTTCCCTTTGTGCTGAATGAACGAACGTCTCTCCACATGCTCACTTCTGAGAGATAAGTGTGTGTGAAAGCCGTCCTTCACCTAGCTTGAAGGGAACACAAAGTTTCTTTTCAGTTGCAAATTCCACTCCATACATATATATGGGGAGGTACAAGCTCCAACTCGGTTTTACAGTGAAAACGGAGGGACTTCAAACCGGCACTAGGAAACAGACTGAGAAACCAGAGTAAGAGTTTCTCCTGCAACCCGTTCCCTTTGTGCTGGATGAACGAACGTCTCTCCACATGCTCAGTTCTGAGAGATAAGTGTGTGTGAAAGCCGTCCTTCACCTAGCTTGAAGGGAACACAAAGTTTCTTTTCAGTTGCAAATTCCACTCCATACATATATATGGGGAGGTACAAGCTCCAACTCGGTTTTACAGTGAAAACGGAGGGACTTCAAACCGGCACTAGGAAACAGACTGAGAAACCAGAGTAAGGGTTTCTCCTGCAACCCGTTCCCTTTGTGCTGAATGAACGAACGTCTCTCCACATGCTCAGTTCTGAGAGATAAGTGTGTGTGAAAGCCGTCCTTCACCTAGCTTGAAGGGAACACAAAGTTTCTTTTCAGTTGCCAACTCCACTCCATACATATATATGGGGAGGTACAAGCTCCAACTCGGTTTTACAGTGAAACCGGAGGGACTTCAAACCGGCACTAGGAAACAGACTGAGAAACCAGAGTAAGGGTTCCTCCTGCAACCCGTTCCCTTTGTCCTGAATGAACGAACGTCTCTCCACATGCTCAGTTCTGAGAGATAAGTGTGTGTGATAGCCGTCCTTCACCTAGCTTGAAGGGAACACAAAGTTTCTTTTCAGTTGCCAACTCCACTCCATACATATATATGGGGAGGTACTAGCTCCAACTCGGTTTTACACTGAAAACGGCAGGCACGTCAAACCGGCACTAGGAAACAGACTGAGAAACCAGAGTAAGGGTTTCTCCTGCAACCCGTTCCCTTTGTGCTGGATGAAGGAAAGTCTCTCCACATGCTCAGTTCTGAGAGATAAGTGTGTGTGAAAGCCGTCCTTCACCTAGCTTGAAGGGAACACAAAGTTTCTTTTTGGTTGCAAACTCCACTCCATACATATATATGGGGAGGTACAAGCCCCAACTCGGTTTTACAGTGAAAACGGCAGGCACTTCAAACCGGCACAAGGAAACAGACTGAGAAACCAGAGTAAGGGTTTCTCCTGCAACCCGTTCCCTTTGTGCTGGATGAACGAACGTCTCTCCACATGCTCAGTTCTGAGAGATAAGTGTGTGTGAAAGCCGTCCTTCACCTAGCTTGAAGGGAACACAAAGTTTCTTTTCAGTTGCAAATTCCACTCCATACATATATATGGGGAGGTACAAGCTCCAACTCGGTTTTACAGTGAAAACGGAGGGACTTCAAACCGGCAGTAGGAAACAGACTGAGAAACCTGAGTAAGGGTTTCTCCTGCAACCCGTTCCCATTGTGCTGGATGAACGAACGTCTCTCCACATGCTCAGTTCTGAGAGATAAGTGTGTGTGAAAGCCGTTCTTCACCTATCTTGAAGGGAACACAAAGTTTCTTTTCAGTTGCCAACTCCACTCCATACATATATATGGGGAGGTACAAGCTCCAACTCGGTTTTAAAGTGAAAACGGCAGGCACGTCAAACCGGCACTAGGAAACAGACTGAGAAACCAGAGTAAGGGTTTCTCCTGCAACCCGTTCCCTTTGTGCTGGATGAGCGAACGTCTCTCCAAATGCTCAGTTCTGAGAGATAAGTGTGTGTGAAAGCCGTCCTTCACCTAGCTTGAAGGGAACACAAAGTTTCTTTTTAGTTGCAAACTCCACTGCATACATATATATGGGGAGGTACAAGCTCCAACTCGGTTTTACAGTGAAAACGGCAGGCACTTCAAACCGGCACAAGGAAACAGACTGAGAAACCAGAGTAAGGGTTTCTCCTGCAACCCGTTCCCTTTGTGCTGGATGAACGAAAGTCTCTCCACATGCTCAGTTCTGAGAGATAAGTGTTTGTGAAAGCCGTCCTTCACCTAGCTTGAAGGGAACACAAAGTTTCTTTTCAGTTGCAAATTCCACTCCATACATATATATGGGGAGGTACAAGCTCCAACTCGGTTTTACAGTGAAAACGGAGGGACTTCAAACCGGCAGTAGGAAACAGACTGAGAAACCTGAGTAAGGGTTTCTCCTGCAACCCGTTCCCATTGTGCTGGATGAACGAACGTCTCTCCACATGCTCAGTTCTGAGAGATAAGTGTGTGTGAAAGCCGTCCTTCACCTAGCTTGAAGGGAACATAAAGTTTCTCTTCATTTGCAAACTCCACTCCATACATATATATGGGGAGGAAAAAGCTCCAACTCGGTTTTACAGTGAAAACGGCAGGCACTTCAAACCGGCACTAGGAAACAGACTGAGAAACCAGAGTAAGGGTTTCTCCTGCAACCCGTTCCATTTGTGCTGGATGAACGAACGTCTCTCCACATGCTCAGTTCTGAGAGATAAAAGTGTGTGAAAGCCGTCCTTCACCTAGCTTGAAGGGAACACAAAGTTTCTTTTCAGTTGCCAACTCCACTCCATACATATATATGGGGAGGTACAAGCTCCAACTCGGGTTTACAGTGAAAACGGCAGGCACTTCAAACCGGCACTAGGAAACAGACTGAGAAACCAGAGTAAGGGTTTCTCCTGCAACCCGTTCCTTTGTGCTGGATGAACGAACGTCTCTCCACATGCTCAGTTCTGAGAGATAAGTATGTGTGAAAGCCGTCCTTCACATAGCTTGAAGGGAACACAAAGTTTCTTTTCAGTTGCCAACCCCACTCCATACATATATATGGGGAGGTACAAGCTCCAACTCGGTTTTACAGTGAAAACGGCAGGCACTTCAAACCGGCACTAGGAAACAGACTGAGAAACCAGAGTAAGGGTTTCTCCTGCAACCCGTTCCCTTTGTGCTGGATGAACGAACGTCTCCCCACATGCTCATTTCTGAGAGGTAAAATTGTGTGAAAGCCGTCCTTCACCTAGCTTGAAGGAAACACAAAGTTTCTTTTCAGTTGCAAAATCCACTCCATACATATATATGGGGAGGTACAAGCTCCAACTCGGTTTTACAGTGAAAACGGCAGGCACTTCAAACCGGCACTAGCAAACAGACTGAGAAACCAGAGTAAGGGTTTCTCCTGCAACCCGTTCCTTTGAGCTGGATGAAAGAACGTCTCTCCACATGCTCAGTTCTGAGAGATAAGTGTGTGTGAAAGCCGTCCTTCACCTAGCTTGAAGGGAACACAAAGTTTCTTTTCAGTTGCAAACTCCACTCCATACATATATATGGGGAGGTACAAGCTCCAACTCGGTTTTACGGTGAAAACGGCAGGCACTTCAAACCGGCACTAGGAAACAGACTGAGAAACCAGAGTATGGTTTCTCCTGCAACCCGTTCCCTTTGTGCTGGATGAACGAACGTCTCTCCACATGCTCAGTTCTGAGAGATAAGTGTGTGTGAAAGCCGTCCTTCACCTAGCTTGAAGGGAACACAAAGTTTCTTTTCAGTTGCAAACTCCACTCCATACATATATATGGGGAGGTACAAGCACCAACTCGGTTTTACAGTGAAAACGGCAGGCACTTCAAACCGGCACTAGGAAACAGACTGAGAAACCAGAGTAAGGGTTTCTCCTGCAACCCGTTCCCTTTGTGCTGGATGAACGAACGTCTCTCCACATGCTCAGTTCTGAGAGATAAGTGTGTGTGAAAGCCGTCCTTCACCTAGCTTGAAGGGAACACAAAGTTTCTTTTCAGTTGCAAATTCCACTCCATACATATATATGGGGAGGTACAAGCTCCAACTCGGTTTTACAGTGAAAACGGAGGGACTTCAAACCGGCAGTAGGAAACAGACTGAGAAACCTGAGTAAGGGTTTCTCCTGCAACCCGTTCCCATTGTGCTGGATGAACGAACGTCTCTCCACATGCTCAGTTCTGAGAGATAAGTGTGTGTGAAAGCCGTTCTTCACCTATCTTGAAGGGAACACAAAGTTTCTTTTCAGTTGCCAACTCCACTCCATACATATATATGGGGAGGTACAAGCTCCAACTCGGTTTTAAAGTGAAAACTGCAGGCACGTCAAACCGGCACTAGGAAACAGACTGAGAAACCAGAGTAAGGGTTTCTCCTGCAACCCGTTCCCTTTGTGCTGGATGAGCGAACGTCTCTCCAAATGCTCAGTTCTGAGAGATAAGTGTGTGTGAAAGCCGTCCTTCACCTAGCTTGAAGGGAACACAAAGTTTCTTTTTAGTTGCAAACTCCACTGCATACATATATATGGGGAGGTACAAGCTCCAACTCGGTTTTACAGTGAAAACGGCAGGCACTTCAAACCGGCACAAGGAAACAGACTGAGAAACCAGAGTAAGGGTTTCTCCTGCAACCCGTTCCCTTTGTGCTGGATGAACGAAAGTCTCTCCACATGCTCAGTTCTGAGAGATAAGTGTGTGTGAAAGCCGTCCTTCACCTAGCTTGAATGGAACACAAAGTTTCTTTTCAGTTGCAAATTCCACTCCATACATATATATGGGGAGGTACAAGCTCCAACTCGGTTTTACAGTGAAAACGGAGGGACTTCAAACCGGCAGTAGGAAACAGACTGAGAAACCTGAGTAAGGGTTTCTCCTGCAACCCGTTCCCATTGTGCTGGATGAACGAACGTCTCTCCACATGCTCAGTTCTGAGAGATAAGTGTGTGTGAAAGCCGTCCTTCACCTAGCTTGAAGGGAACATAAAGTTTCTCTTCATTTGCAAACTCCACTCCATACATATATATGGGGAGGAAAAAGCTCCAACTCGGTTTTACAGTGAAAACGGCAGGCACTTCAAACCGGCACTAGGAAACAGACTGAGAAACCAGAGTAAGGGTTTCTCCTGCAACCCGTTCCATTTGTGCTGGATGAACGAACGTCTCTCCACATGCTCAGTTCTGAGAGATAAAAGTGTGTGAAAGCCGTCCTTCACCTAGCTTGAAGGGAACACAAAGTTTCTTTTCAGTTGCCAACTCCACTCCATACATATATATGGGGAGGTACAAGCTCCAACTCGGGTTTACAGTGAAAACGGCAGGCACTTCAAACCGGCACTAGGAAACAGACTGAGAAACCAGAGTAAGGGTTTCTCCTGCAACCCGTTCCTTTGTGCTGGATGAACGAACGTCTCTCCACATGCTCAGTTCTGAGAGATAAGTATGTGTGAAAGCCGTCCTTCACATAGCTTGAAGGGAACACAAAGTTTCTTTTCAGTTGCCAACCCCACTCCATACATATATATGGGGAGGTACAAGCTCCAACTCGGTTTTACAGTGAAAACGGCAGGCACTTCAAACCGGCACTAGGAAACAGACTGAGAAACCAGAGTAAGGGTTTCTCCTGCAACCCGTTCCCTTTGTGCTGGATGAACGAACGTCTCCCCACATGCTCATTTCTGAGAGGTAAAATTGTGTGAAAGCCGTCCTTCACCTAGCTTGAAGGAAACACAAAGTTTCTTTTCAGTTGCAAAATCCACTCCATACATATATATGGGGAGGTACAAGCTCCAACTCGGTTTTACAGTGAAAACGGCAGGCACTTCAAACCGGCACTAGCAAACAGACTGAGAAACCAGAGTAAGGGTTTCTCCTGCAACCCGTTCCTTTGAGCTGGATGAAAGAACGTCTCTCCACATGCTCAGTTCTGAGAGATAAGTGTGTGTGAAAGCCGTCCTTCACCTAGCTTGAAGGGAACACAAAGTTTCTTTTCAGTTGCAAACTCCACTCCATACATATATATGGGGAGGTACAAGCTCCAACTCGGTTTTACGGTGAAAACGGCAGGCACTTCAAACCGGCACTAGGAAACAGACTGAGAAACCAGAGTATGGTTTCTCCTGCAACCCGTTCCCTTTGTGCTGGATGAACGAACGTCTCTCCACATGCTCAGTTCTGAGAGATAAGTGTGTGTGAAAGCCGTCCTTCACCTAGCTTGAAGGGAACACAAAGTTTCTTTTCAGTTGCAAACTCCACTCCATACATATATATGGGGAGGTACAAGCACCAACTCGGTTTTACAGTGAAAACGGCAGGCACTTCAAACCGGCACTAGGAAACAGACTGAGAAACCAGAGTAAGGGTTTCTCCTGCAACCCGTTCCCTTTGTGCTGGATGAACGAACGTCTCTCCACATTCTCATTTCTGAGAGATAAAAGTGTGTGAAAGCCGTCCTTCACCTAGCTTGAAGGGAACACAAAGTTTCTTTTCAGTTGCAAACTCCACACCATACATATATATTGGGAGGTACAAGCTCCAACTCGGTTTTACAGTGAAAACGGCAGGCACTTCAAACCGGCACTAGGAAACAGACTGGGAAACCAGAGTAAGGGTTTCTCCTGCAACCCGTTCCTTTGAGCTGGATGAACGAACGTCTCTCCACATGCTCAGTTCTGAGAGATAAGTGTGTGTGAAAGCCGTCCTTCAACTAGCTTGAAGGGAACACAAAGTTTCTTTTCAGTTGCCAACACCACTCCATACCTATATATGGGGAGGTACAAGCTCCAACTCGGTTTTACGGTGAAAACGGCAGGCACTTCAAACCGGCACTAGGAAACAGACTGAGAAACCAGAGTAAAGGTTTCTCATGCAACCCGTTCCCATTTTGCTGGATGAACGAACGTCTCTCCACATGCTCAGTTCTGAGAGATAAGTGTGTGTGAAAGCCGTCCTTCACCTAGCTTGAAGGGAACACAATGTTTCTTTTCAGTTGCCAACTCCACTCCATACATATATATGGGGAGGTACAAGCTCCAACTCGGTTTTACAGTGAAATCGGCAGGCACTTCAAACCGGCACAAGGAAACAGACTGAGAAACCAGAGTATGGTTTCTCCTGCAACCGGTTCCCTTTGTGCTGGATGAACGAACGTCTCTCCACATGCTCAGTTCTGAGAGATAAGTATGTGTGAAAGCCGTCCTTCACCTAGCTTGAAGGGAACACAAAGTTTCTTTTCAGTTGCCAACTCCACTCCATACATATATATGGGGAGGTACAAGCTCCAACTCGGTTTTACAGTGAAACCGGAGGGACTTCAAACCGGCACTAGGAAACAGACTGAGAAACCAGAGTAAGGGTTTCTCCTGCAACCCGTTCCCTTTGTGCTGAATGAACGAACGTCTCTCCACATGCTCACTTCTGAGAGATAAGTGTGTGTGAAAGCCGTCCTTCACCTAGCTTGAAGGGAACACAAAGTTTCTTTTCAGTTGCAAATTCCACTCCATACATATATATGGGGAGGTACAAGCTCCAACTCGGTTTTACAGTGAAAACGGAGGGACTTCAAACCGGCACTAGGAAACAGACTGAGAAACCAGAGTAAGGGTTTCTCCTGCAACCCGTTCCCTTTGTGCTGGATGAACGAACGTCTCTCCACATGCTCAGTTCTGAGAGATATGTGTGTGTGAAAGCCGACCTTCACCTAGCTTGAAGGGAACACAAAGTTTCTTTTCAGTTGCCAACTCCACTCCATACATATATATGGGGAGGTACAAGCTCCAACTCGGTTTTACAGTGAAACCGGAGGGACTTCAAACCGGCACTAGGAAACAGACTGAGAAACCAGAGTAAGGGTTTCTCCTGCAACCCGTTCCCTTTGTGCTGAATGAACGAACTTCTCTCCACATGCTCAGTTCTGAGAGATAAGTGTGTGTGAAAGCCGTCCTTCACCTAGCTTGCCGGGAACACAAAGTTTCTTTTCAGTTGCCAACTCCACTCCATACATATATATGGGGAGGTACAAGCTCCAACTCGGTTTTACAGTGAAAACGGCAGGCACGTCAAACCGGCACTAGGAAACAGACTGAGAAACCAGAGTAAGGGTTTCTCCTGCAACCCGTTCCCTTTGTGCTGGATGAAGGAAAGTCTCTCCACATGCTCAGTTCTGAGAGATAAGTGTGTGTGAAAGCCGTCCTTCACCTAGCTTGAAGGGAACACAAAGTTTCTTTTCATTTGCCAACTCCACTCCATACATATATATGGGGAGGTACAAGCTCCAACTCGGTTTTACAGTGAAAACGGAGGGACTTCAAACCGGCACTAGGAAACAGACTGAGAAACCAGAGTAAAGGTTTCTCATGCAACCCGTTCCCATTTTGCTGGATGAACGAACGTCTCTCCACATGCTCAGTTCTGAGAGATAAGTGTGTGTGAAAGCCGTCCTTCACCTAGCTTGAAGGGAACACAAAGTTTCTTTTCAGTTGCCAACACCACTCCATACCTATATATGGGGAGGTACAAGCTCCAACTCGGTTTTACGGTGAAAACGGCAGGCACTTCAAACCGGCACTAGGAAACAGACTGAGAAACCAGAGTAAAGGTTTCTCATGCAACCCGTTCCCATTTTGCTGGATGAACGAACGTCTCTCCACATGCTCAGTTCTGAGAGATAAGTGTGTGTGAAAGCCGTCCTTCACCTAGCTTGAAGGGAACACAATGTTTCTTTTCAGTTGCCAACTCCACTCCATACATATATATGGGGAGGTACAAGCTCCAACTCGGTTTTACAGTGAAAACGGCAGGCACTTCAAACCGGCACAAGGAAACAGACTGAGAAACCAGAATAAGGGTTTCTCCTTCAAACCGTTCCCTTTGTGCTGGATGAACGAACGTCTCTCCACATGCTCAGTTCTGAGAGATAAGTGTGTGTGAAAGCCGACCTTCACCTAGCTTGAAGGGAACACAAAGTTTCTTTTCATTTGCAAATTCCACTCCATACATATATATGGGGAGGTACAAGCTCCAACTCGGTTTTACAGTGAAAACGGAGGGACTTCAAACCGGCACTAGGAAACAGACTGAGAAACCTGAGTAAGGGTTTCTCCTGCAACCCGTTCCTTTGGGCTGGATGAACGAACGTCTCTCCACATGCTCAGTTCTGAGAGATAAGTGTGTGTGAAAGCCGTACTTCACCTATCTTGAAGGGAACACAAAGTTTCTCTTCAGTTGCAAACTCCACTCCATACATATATATGGGGAGGAACAAGCTCCAACTCGGTTTTACAGTGAAAACGGCAGGCACTTCAAACCGGCACTAGGAAACAGACTGAGAAACCAGAGTAAGGGTTTCTCCTGCAACCCGTTCCCTTTTTGCAGGATGAACGAACGTCTCTCCACATGCTCATTTCTGAGAGATAAAAGTGTGTGAAAGCCGTCCTTCACCTAGCTTGAAGGGAACACAAAGTTTCTTTTCAGTTGCAAACTCCACTTCATACATATATATGGGGAGGTACAAGCTCCAACTCGGTTTTACAGTGAAAACGGCAGGCACTTCAAACCGGCACTAGGAAACAGACTGGGAAACCAGAGTAAGGGTTTCTCCTGCAACCCGTTCCTTTGAGCTGGATGAACGAACGTCTCTCCACATGCTCAGTTCTGAGAGATAAGTGTGTGTGAAAGCTGTCCTTCAACTAGCTTGAATTGAACACAAACTTTCTTTTCAGTTGCCAACACCACTCCATACCTATATATGGGGAGGTACAAGCTCCAACTCGGTTTTACAGTGAAAACGGCAGGCACTTCAAACCGGCACTAGGAAACAGACTGAGAAACCAGAGTAAAGGTTTCTCATGGAACCCGTTCCCATTTTGCTGGATGAACGAACGTCTCTCCACATGCTCAGTTCTGAGAGATAAGTGTGTGTGAAAGCCGTCCTTCACCTAGCTTGAAGGGAACACAAAGTTTCTTTTCAGTTGCAAACTCCACTCCATACATATATATGGGGAGGTACAAGCTCCAACTCGGTTTTACGGTGAAAACGGCAGGCACTTCAAACCGGCACTAGGAAACAGACTGAGAAACCAGAGTATGGTTTCTCCTGCAACCCGTTCCATTTGTGCTGGATGAACGAACGTCTCTCCACATGCTCAGTTCTGAGAGATAAGTGTGTGTGAAAGCCGTCCTTCACCTAGCTTGAAGGGAACACAAAGTTTCTTTTCAGTTGCAAACTCCACTCCATACATATATATGGGGAGGTACAAGCACCAACTCGGTTTTACAGTGAAAACGGCAGGCACTTCAAACCGGCACTAGGAAACAGACTGAGAAACCAGAGTAAGGGTTTCTCCTGCAACCCGTTCCCTTTGTGCTGGATGAACGAACGTCTCTCCACATGCTCATTTCTGAGAGATAAAAGTGTGTGAAAGCCGTCCTTCACCTAGCTTGAAGGGAACACAAAGTTTCTTTTCAGTTGCAAACTCCACACCATACATATATATGGGGAGGTACAAGCTCCAACTCGGTTTTACAGTGAAAACGGCAGGCACTTCAAACCGGCACTAGGAAACAGACTGAGAAACCAGAGTAAGGGTTTCTCCTGCAACCTGTTCCCTTTGTGCTGGATGAACGAACGTCTCTCCATATGCTCAGTTCTGAGAGATAAGTGTGTGTGAAAGGGGTCCTTCACCTAGCTTGAAGGGAACACAAAGTTTCTTTTCAGTTGCCAACACCACTCCATACCTATATATGGGGAGGTACAAGCTCCAACTCGGTTTTACAGTGAAAACGGCAGGCACTACAAACCGGCACTAGGAAACAGACTGAGAAACCAGAGTAAAGGTTTCTCATGCAACCCGTTCCCTTTGTGCTGGATGAACGAACGTCTCTCCACATGCTCAGTTCTGAGAGATAAGTGTGTGTGAAAGCCGTTCTTCACCTAGCTTGAAGGGAACACAAAGTTTCTTTTCAGTTGCCAACTCCACTCCATACATATATATGGGGAGGTACAAGCTCCAACTCGGTTTTACAGTGAAACCGGAGGGACTTCAAACCGGCACTAGGAAACAGACTGAGAAACCAGAGTAAGGGTTTCTCCTGCAACCCGTTCCCTTTGTGCTGGATGAACGAACGTCTCTCCACATGCTCACTTCTGAGAGATAAGTGTGTGTGAAAGCCGTCCTTCACCTAGCTTGAAGGGAACACAAAGTTTCTTTTCAGTTGCAAATTCCACTCCATACATATATATGGGGAGGTACAAGCTCCAACTCGGTTTTACAGTGAAAACGGAGGGACTTCAAACCGGCACTAGGAAACAGACTGAGAAACCTGAGTAAGAGTTTCTCCTGCAACCCGTTCCCTTTGTGCTGGATGAACGAACGTCTCTCCACATGCTCAGTTCTGAGAGATAAGTGTGTGTGAAAGCCGTCCTTCACCTAGCTTGAAGGGAACACAAAGTTTCTTTTCAGTTGCAAATTCCACTCCATACATATATATGGGGAGGTACAAGCTCCAACTCGGTTTTACAGTGAAAAAGGAGGGACTTCAAACCGGCACTAGGAAACAGACTGAGAAACCAGAGTAAGCGTTTCTCCTGCAACCCGTTCCCTTTGTGCTGAATGAACGAACGTCTCTCCACATGCTCAGTTCTGAGAGATAAGTGTGTGTGAAAGCCGTCCTTCACCTAGCTTGAAGGGAACACAAAGTTTCTTTTTAGTTGCAAACTCCACTCCATACATATATATGGGGAGGTACAAGCTCCAACTCGGTTTTACAGTGAAAACGGCAGGCACTTCAAACCGGCACAAGGAAACACACTGAGAAACTAGAGTAAGGGTTTCTCCTGCAACCCGTTCCCTTTGTGCTGGATGAACGAAAGTCTCTCCACATGCTCAGTTCTGAGAGATAAGTGTGTGTGAAAGCCGTCCTTCACCTAGCTTGAAGGGAACACAAAGTTTCTTTTCAGTTGCCAACTCCACTAAATACATATATATGGGGAGGTACAAGCTCCAACTCGGTTTTACAGTGAAACCGGAGGGACTTCAAACCGGCACTAGGAAACAGACTGAGAAACCAGAGTAAGGGTTTCTCCTGCAACCCGTTCCCTTTGTGCTGGATGAACGAAAGTCTCTCCACATGCTCAGTTCTGAGAGATAAGTGTGTGTGAAAGCCGTCCTTCACCTAGCTTGAAGGGAACACAAAGTTTCTTTTCAGTTGCCAATTCCACTCCATACATATATATGGGGAGGTACAAGCTCCAACTCGGTTTTACAGTGAAAACGGCAGGCACTTCAAACCGGCACTAGGAAACAGACTGAGAAACCAGAGTAAGGGTTTCTCCTGCAACCCGTTCCTTTGTGCTGGATGAACGAACGTCTCTCCACATGCTCAGTTCTGAGAGATAAGTATGTGTGAAAGCCGTCCTTCACCTAGCTTGAAGGGAACACAAAGTTTCTTTTCAGTTTCCAACCCCACTCCATACATATATATGGGGAGGTACAAGCTCCAACTCGGTTTTACAGTGAAAACGGCAGGCACTTCAAACCGGCACTAGGAAACAGACTGAGAAACCAGAGTAAGGGTTTCTCCTGCAACCCGTTCCCTTTGTGCTGGATGAACGAACGTCTCCCCACATGCTCATTTCTGAGAGGTAAAATTGTGTGAAAGCCGTCCTTCACCTAGCTTGAAGGAAACACAAAGTTTCTTTTCAGTTGCAAAATCCACTCCATACATATATATGGGGAGGTACAAGCTCCAACTCGGTTTTACAGTGAAAACGGCAGGCACTTCAAACCGGCACTAGCAAACAGACTGAGAAACCAGAGTAAGGGTTTCTCCTGCAACCCGTTCCATTTGTGCTGGATGAACGAACGTCTCTCCACATGCTCAGTTCTGAGAGATAAAAGTGTGTGAAAGCCGTCCTTCACCTAGCTTGAAGGGAACACAAAGTTTCTTTTCAGTTGCCAACTCCACTCCATACATATATATGGGGAGGTACAAGCTCCAACTCGGGTTTACAGTGAAAACGGCAGGCACTTCAAACCGGCACTAGGAAACAGACTGAGAAACCAGAGTAAGGGTTTCTCCTGCAACCCGTTCCTTTGTGCTGGATGAACGAACGTCTCTCCACATGCTCAGTTCTGAGAGATAAGTATGTGTGAAAGCCGTCCTTCACATAGCTTGAAGGGAACACAAAGTTTCTTTTCAGTTGCCAACCCCACTCCATACATATATATGGGGAGGTACAAGCTCCAACTCGGTTTTACAGTGAAAACGGCAGGCACTTCAAACCGGCACTAGGAAACAGACTGAGAAACCAGAGTAAGGGTTTCTCCTGCAACCCGTTCCCTTTGTGCTGGATGAACGAACGTCTCCCCACATGCTCATTTCTGAGAGGTAAAATTGTGTGAAAGCCGTCCTTCACCTAGCTTGAAGGAAACACAAAGTTTCTTTTCAGTTGCAAAATCCACTCCATACATATATATGGGGAGGTACAAGCTCCAACTCGGTTTTACAGTGAAAACGGCAGGCACTTCAAACCGGCACAAGCAAACAGACTGAGAAACCAGAGTAAGGGTTTCTCATGCAACCCGTTCCTTTGAGCTGGATGAAAGAACGTCTCTCCACATGCTCAGTTCTGAGAGATAAGTGTGTGTGAAAGCCGTCCTTCACCTAGCTTGAAGGGAACACAAAGTTTCTTTTCAGTTGCAAACTCCACTCCATACATATATATGGGGAGGTACAAGCTCCAACTCGGTTTTACGGTGAAAACGGCAGGCACTTCAAACCGGCACTAGGAAACAGACTGAGAAACCAGAGTATGGTTTCTCCTGCAACCCGTTCCCTTTGTGCTGGATGAACGAACGTCTCTCCACATGCTCAGTTCTGAGAGATAAGTGTGTGTGAAAGCCGTCCTTCACCTAGCTTGAAGGGAACACAAAGTTTCTTTTCAGTTGCAAACTCCACTCCATACATATATATGGGGAGGTACAAGCACCAACTCGGTTTTACAGTGAAAACGGCAGGCACTTCAAACCGGCACTAGGAAACAGACTGAGAAACCAGAGTAAGGGTTTCTCCTGCAACCCGTTCCCTTTGTGCTGGATGAACGAACGTCTCTCCACATGCTCATTTCTGAGAGATAAAAGTGTGTGAAAGCCGTCCTTCACCTAGCTTGAAGGGAACACAAAGTTTCTTTTCAGTTGCAAACTCCACACCATACATATATATTGGGAGGTACAAGCTCCAACTCGGTTTTACAGTGAAATCGGCAGGCACTTCAAACCGGCACTAGGAAACAGACTGGGAAACCAGAGTAAGGGTTTCTCCTGCAACCCGTTCCTTTGAGCTGGATGAACGAACGTCTCTCCACATGCTCAGTTCTGAGAGATAAGTGTGTGTGAAAGCCGTCCTTCAACTAGCTTGAAGGGAACACAAAGTTTCTTTTCAGTTGCCAACACCACTCCATACCTATATATGGGGAGGTACAAGCTCCAACTCGGTTTTACGGTGAAAACGGCAGGCACTTCAAACCGGCACTAGGAAACAGACTGAGAAACCAGAGTAAAGGTTTCTCATGCAACCCGTTCCCATTTTGCTGGATGAACGAACGTCTCTCCACATGCTCAGTTCTGAGAGATAAGTGTGTGTGAAAGCCGTCCTTCACCTAGCTTGAAGGGAACACAATGTTTCTTTTCAGTTGCCAACTCCACTCCATACATATATATGGGGAGGTACAAGCTCCAACTCGGTTTTACAGTGAAATCGGCAGGCACTTCAAACCGGCACAAGGAAACAGACTGAGAAACCAGAGTATGGTTTCTCCTGCAACCGGTTCCCTTTGTGCTGGATGAACGAACGTCTCTCCACATGCTCAGTTCTGAGAGATAAGTATGTGTGAAAGCCGTCCTTCACCTAGCTTGAAGGGAACACAAAGTTTCTTTTCAGTTGCCAACTCCACTCCATACATATATATGGGGAGGTACAAGCTCCAACTCGGTTTTACAGTGAAACCGGAGGGACTTCAAACCGGCACTAGGAAACAGACTGAGAAACCAGAGTAAGGGTTTCTCCTGCAACCCGTTCCCTTTGTGCTGAATGAACGAACGTCTCTCCACATGCTCACTTCTGAGAGATAAGTGTGTGTGAAAGCCGTCCTTCACCTAGCTTGAAGGGAACACAAAGTTTCTTTTCAGTTGCAAATTCCACTCCATACATATATATGGGGAGGTACAAGCTCCAACTCGGTTTTACAGTGAAAACGGAGGGACTTCAAACCGGCACTAGGAAACAGACTGAGAAACCAGAGTAAGGGTTTCTCCTGCAACCAGTTCCCTTTGTGCTGGATGAACGAACGTCTCTCCACATGCTCAGTTCTGAGAGATATGTGTGTGTGAAAGCCGACCTTCACCTAGCTTGAAGGGAACACAAAGTTTCTTTTCAGTTGCCAACTCCACTCCATACATATATATGGGGAGGTACAAGCTCCAACTCGGTTTTACAGTGAAACCGGAGGGACTTCAAACCGGCACTAGGAAACAGACTGAGAAACCAGAGTAAGGGTTTCTCCTGCAACCCGTTCCCTTTGTGCTGAATGAACGAACTTCTCTCCACATGCTCAGTTCTGAGAGATAAGTGTGTGTGAAAGCCGTCCTTCACCTAGCTTGCCGGGAACACAAAGTTTCTTTTCAGTTGCCAACACCACTCCATACATATATATGGGGAGGTACAAGCTCCAACTCGGTTTTACAGTGAAAACGGCAGGCACGTCAAACCGGCACTAGGAAACAGACTGAGAAACCAGAGTAAGGGTTTCTCCTGCAACCCGTTCCCTTTGTGCTGGATGAAGGAAAGTCTCTCCACATGCTCAGTTCTGAGAGATAAGTGTGTGTGAAAGCCGTCCTTCACCTAGCTTGAAGGGAACACAAAGTTTCTTTTCATTTGCCAACTCCACTCCATACATATATATGGGGAGGTACAAGCTCCAACTCGGTTTTACAGTGAAAACGGAGGGACTTCAAACCGGCACTAGGAAACAGACTGAGAAACCAGAGTAAAGGTTTCTCATGCAACCCGTTCCCATTTTGCTGGATGAACGAACGTCTCTCCACATGCTCAGTTCTGAGAGATAAGTGTGTGTGAAAGCCGTCCTTCACCTAGCTTGAAGGGAACACAAAGTTTCTTTTCAGTTGCCAACACCACTCCATACCTATATATGGGGAGGTACAAGCTCCAACTCGGTTTTACGGTGAAAACGGCAGGCACTTCAAACCGGCACTAGGAAACAGACTGAGAAACCAGAGTAAAGGTTTCTCATGCAACCCGTTCCCATTTTGCTGGATGAACGAACGTCTCTCCACATGCTCAGTTCTGAGAGATAAGTGTGTGTGAAAGCCGTCCTTCACCTAGCTTGAAGGGAACACAATGTTTCTTTTCAGTTGCCAACTCCACTCCATACATATATATGGGGAGGTACAAGCTAAAACTCGGTTTTACAGTGAAAACGGCAGGCACTTCAAACCGGCACAAGGAAACAGACTGAGAAACCAGAATAAGGGTTTCTCCTTCAACCCGTTCCCTTTGTGCTGGATGAACGAACGTCTCTCCACATGCTCAGTTCTGAGAGATAAGTGTGTGTGAAAGCCGACCTTCACCTAGCTTGAAGGGAACACAAAGTTTCTTTTCATTTGCAAATTCCACTCCATACATATATATGGGGAGGTACAAGCTCCAACTCGGTTTTACAGTGAAAACGGAGGGACTTCAAACCGGCACTAGGAAACAGACTGAGAAACCTGAGTAAGGGTTTCTCCTGCAACCCGTTCCTTTGGGCTGGATGAACGAACGTCTCTCCACATGCTCAGTTCTGAGAGATAAGTGTGTGTGAAAGCCGTACTTCACCTATCTTGAAGGGAACACAAAGTTTCTCTTCAGTTGCAAACTCCACTCCATACATATATATGGGGAGGAACAAGCTCCAACTCGGTTTTACAGTGAAAACGGCAGGCACTTCAAACCGGCACTAGGAAACAGACTGAGAAACCAGAGTAAGGGTTTCTCCTGCAACCCGTTCCCTTTTTGCAGGATGAACGAACGTCTCTCCACATGCTCATTTCTGAGAGATAAAAGTGTGTGAAAGCCGTCCTTCACCTAGCTTGAAGGGAACACAAAGTTTCTTTTCAGTTGCAAACTCCACTTCATACATATATATGGGGAGGTACAAGCTCCAACTCGGTTTTACAGTGAAAACGGCAGGCACTTCAAACCGGCACTAGGAAACAGACTGGGAAACCAGAGTAAGGGTTTCTCCTGCAACCCGTTCCTTTGAGCTGGATGAACGAACGTCTCTCCACATGCTCAGTTCTGAGAGATAAGTGTGTGTGAAAGCTGTCCTTCAACTAGCTTGAATTGAACACAAAGTTTCTTTTCAGTTGCCAACACCACTCCATACCTATATATGGGGAGGTACAAGCTCCAACTCGGTTTTACAGTGAAAACGGCAGGCACTTCAAACCGGCACTAGGAAACAGACTGAGAAACCAGAGTAAAGGTTTCTCATGCAACCCGTTCCCATTTTGCTGGATGAACGAACGTCTCTCCACATGCTCAGTTCTGAGAGATAAGTGTGTGTGAAAGCCGTCCTTCACCTAGCTTGAAGGGAACACAAAGTTTCTTTTCAGTTGCAAACTCCACTCCATACATATATATGGGGAGGTACAAGCTCCAACTCGGTTTTACGGTGAAAACGGCAGGCACTTCAAACCGGCACTAGGAAACAGACTGAGAAACCAGAGTATGGTTTCTCCTGCAACCCGTTCCATTTGTGCTGGATGAACGAACGTCTCTCCACATGCTCAGTTCTGAGAGATAAGTGTGTGTGAAAGCCGTCCTTCACCTAGCTTGAAGGGAACACAAAGTTTCTTTTCAGTTGCAAACTCCACTCCATACATATATATGGGGAGGTACAAGCACCAACTCGGTTTTACAGTGAAAACGGCAGGCACTTCAAACCGGCACTAGGAAACAGACTGAGAAACCAGAGTAAGGGTTTCTCCTGCAACCCGTTCCCTTTGTGCTGGATGAACGAACGTCTCTCCACATGCTCATTTCTGAGAGATAAAAGTGTGTGAAAGCCGTCCTTCACCTAGCTTGAAGGGAACACAAAGTTTCTTTTCAGTTGCAAACTCCACACCATACATATATATGGGGAGGTACAAGCTCCAACTCGGTTTTACAGTGAAAACGGCAGGCACTTCAAACCGGCACTAGGAAACAGACTGAGAAACCAGAGTAAGGGTTTCTCCTGCAACCTGTTCCCTTTGTGCTGGATGAACGAACGTCTCTCCATATGCTCAGTTCTGAGAGATAAGTGTGTGTGAAAGCCGTCCTTCACCTAGCTTGAAGGGAACACAAAGTTTCTTTTCAGTTGCCAACACCACTCCATACCTATATATGGGGAGGTACAAGCTCCAACTCGGTTTTACAGTGAAAACGGCAGGCACTACAAACCGGCACTAGGAAACAGACTGAGAAACCAGAGTAAAGGTTTCTCATGCAACCCGTTCCCTTTGTGCTGGATGAACGAACGTCTCTCCACATGCTCAGTTCTGAGAGATAAGTGTGTGTGAAAGCCGTTCTTCACCTAGCTTGAAGGGAACACAAAGTTTCTTTTCAGTTGCCAACTCCACTCCATACATATATATGGGGAGGTACAAGCTCCAACTCGGTTTTACAGTGAAACCGGAGGGACTTCAAACCGGCACTAGGAAACAGACTGAGAAACCAGAGTAAGGGTTTCTCCTGCAACCCGTTCCCTTTATGCTGAATGAACGAACGTCTCTCCACATGCTCACTTCTGAGAGATAAGTGTGTGTGAAAGCCGTCCTTCACCTAGCTTGAAGGGAACACAAAGTTTCTTTTCAGTTGCAAATTCCACTCCATACATATATATGGGGAGGTACAAGCTCCAACTCGGTTTTACAGTGAAAACGGAGGGACTTCAAACCGGCACTAGGAAACAGACTGAGAAACCTGAGTAAGAGTTTCACCTGCAACCCGTTCCCTTTGTGCTGGATGAACGAACGTCTCTCCACATGCTCAGTTCTGAGAGATAAGTGTGTGTGAAAGCCGTCCTTCACCTAGCTTGAAGGGAACACAAAGTTTCTTTTCAGTTGCAAATTCCACTCCATACATATATATGGGGAGGTACAAGCTCCAACTCGGTTTTACAGTGAAAACGGAGGGACTTCAAACCGGCACTAGGAAACAGACTGAGAAACCAGAGTAAGCGTTTCTCCTGCAACCCGTTCCCTTTGTGCTGAATGAACGAACGTCTCTCCACATGCTCAGTTCTGAGAGATAAGTGTGTGTGAAAGCCGTCCTTCACCTAGCTTGAAGGGAACACAAAGTTTCTTTTTAGTTGCAAACTCCACTCCATACATATATATGGGGAGGTACAAGCTCCAACTCGGTTTTACAGTGAAAACGGCAGGCACTTCAAACCGGCACAAGGAAACACACTGAGAAACTAGAGTAAGGGTTTCTCCTGCAACCCGTTCCCTTTGTGCTGGATGAACGAAAGTCTCTCCACATGCTCAGTTCTGAGAGATAAGTGTGTGTGAAAGCCGTCCTTCACCTAGCTTGAAGGGAACACAAAGTTTCTTTTCAGTTGCCAACTCCACTAAATACATATATATGGGGAGGTACAAGCTCCAACTCGGTTTTACAGTGAAACCGGAGGGACTTCAAACCGGCACTAGGAAACAGACTGAGAAACCAGAGTAAGGGTTTCTCCTGCAACCCGTTCCCTTTGTGCTGGATGAACGAAAGTCTCTCCACATGCTCAGTTCTGAGAGATAAGTGTGTGTGAAAGCCGTCCTTCACCTAGCTTGAAGGGAACACAAAGTTTCTTTTCAGTTGCCAATTCTACTCCATACATATATATGGGGAGGTACAAGCTCCAACTCGGTTTTACAGTGAAAACGGCAGGCACTTCAAACCGGCACTAGGAAACAGACTGAGAAACCAGAGTAAGGGTTTCTCCTGCAACCCGTTCCTTTGTGCTGGATGAACGAACGTCTCTCCACATGCTCAGTTCTGAGAGATAAGTATGTGTGAAAGCCGTCCTTCACCTAGCTTGAAGGGAACACAAAGTTTCTTTTCAGTTTCCAACCCCACTCCATACATATATATGGGGAGGTACAAGCTCCAACTCGGTTTTACAGTGAAAACGGCAGGCACTTCAAACCGGCACTAGGAAACAGACTGAGAAACCAGAGTAAGGGTTTCTCCTGCAACCCGTTCCCTTTGTGCTGGATGAACGAACGTCTCCCCACATGCTCATTTCTGAGAGGTAAAATTGTGTGAAAGCCGTCCTTCACCTAGCTTGAAGGAAACACAAAGTTTCTTTTCAGTTGCAAAATCCACTCCATACATATATATGGGGAGGTACAAGCTCCAACTCGGTTTTACAGTGAAAACGGCAGGCACTTCAAACCGGCACTAGCAAACAGACTGAGAAACCAGAGTAAGGGTTTCTCCTGCAACCCGTTCCTTTGAGCTGGATGAAAGAACGTCTCTCCACATGCTCAGTTCTGAGAGATAAGTGTGTGTGAAAGCCGTCCTTCACCTAGCTTGAAGGGAACACAAAGTTTCTTTTCAGTTGCAAACTCCACTCCATACATATATATGGGGAGGTACAAGCACCAACTCGGTTTTACAGTGAAAACGGCAGGCACTTCAAACCGGCACTAGGAAACAGACTGAGAAACCAGAGTAAGGGTTTCTCCTGCAACCCGTTCCCTTTGTGCTGGATGAACGAACGTCTCTTCACATGCTCATTTCAGAGAGATAAAAGTGTGTGAAAGCCGTCCTTCACCTAGCTTGAAGGGAACACAAAGTTTCTTTTCAGTTGCAAACTCCACACCATACATATATATTGGGAGGTACAAGCTCCAACTCGGTTTTACAGTGAAAACGGCAGGCACTTCAAACCGGCACTAGGAAACAGACTGGGAAACCAGAGTAAGGGTTTCTCCTGCAACCCGTTCCTTTGAGCTGGATTAACGAACGTCTCTCCACATGCTCAGTTCTGAGAGATAAGTGTGTGTGAAAGCCGTCCTTCAACTAGCTTGAAGGGAACACAAAGTTTCTTTTCAGTTGCCAACACCACTCCATACATATATATGGGGAGGTACAAGCTCCAACTCGGTTTTACGGTGAAAACGGCTGGCACTTCAAACCGGCACTAGGAAACAGACTGAGAAACCAGAGTAATGGTTTCTCATGCAACCCGTTCCCATTTTGCTGGATGAACGAACGTCTCTCCACATGCTCAGTTCTGAGAGATAAGTGTGTGTGAAAGCCGTCCTTCACCTAGCTTGAAGGGAACACAAAGTTTCTTTTCATTTGCAAATTCCACTCCATACATATATATGGGGAGGTACAAGCTCCAACTCGGTTTTACAGTGAAAACGGAGGGACTTCAAACCGGCACTAGGAAACAGACTGAGAAACCTGAGTAAGGGTTTCTCCTGCAACCCGTTCCTTTGGGCTGGATGAACGAACGTCTCTCCACATGCTCAGTTCTGAGAGATAAGTGTGTGTGAAAGCCGTACTTCACCTATCTTGAAGGGAACACAAAGTTTCTCTTCAGTTGCAAACTCCACTCCATACATATATATGGGGAGGAACAAGCTCCAACTCGGTTTTACAGTGAAAACGGCAGGCACTTCAAACCGGCACTAGGAAACAGACTGAGAAACCAGAGTAAGGGTTTCTCCTGCAACCCGTTCCCTTTTTGCAGGATGAACGAACGTCTCTCCACATGCTCATTTCTGAGAGATAAAAGTGTGTGAAAGCCGTCCTTCACCTAGCTTGAAGGGAACACAAAGTTTCTTTTCAGTTGCAAACTCCACTTCATACATATATATGGGGAGGTACAAGCTCCAACTCGGTTTTACAGTGAAAACGGCAGGCACTTCAAACCGGCACTAGGAAACAGACTGGGAAACCAGAGTAAGGGTTTCTCCTGCAACCCGTTCCTTTGAGCTGGATGAACGAACGTCTCTCCACATGCTCAGTTCTGAGAGATAAGTGTGTGTGAAAGCTGTCCTTCAACTAGCTTGAATTGAACACAAAGTTTCTTTTCAGTTGCCAACACCACTCCATACCTATATATGGGGAGGTACAAGCTCCAACTCGGTTTTACAGTGAAAACGGCAGGCACTTCAAACCGGCACTAGGAAACAGACTGAGAAACCAGAGTAAAGGTTTCTCATGCAACCCGTTCCCATTTTGCTGGATAAACGAACGTCTCTCCACATGCTCAGTTCTGAGAGATAAGTGTGTGTGAAAGCCGTCCTTCACCTAGCTTGAAGGGAACACAAAGTTTCTTTTCAGTTGCAAACTCCACTCCATACATATATATGGGGAGGTACAAGCTCCAACTCGGTTTTACGGTGAAAACGGCAGGCACTTCAAACCGGCACTATGAAACAGACTGAGAAACCAGAGTATGGTTTCTCCTGCAACCCGTTCCATTTGTGCTGGATGAACGAACGTCTCTCCACATGCTCAGTTCTGAGAGATAAGTGTGTGTGAAAGCCGTCCTTCACCTAGCTTGAAGGGAACACAAAGTTTCTTTTCAGTTGCAAACTCCACTCCATACATATATATGGGGAGGTACAAGCACCAACTCGGTTTTACAGTGAAAACGGCAGGCACTTCAAACCGGCACTAGGAAACAGACTGAGAAACCAGAGTAAGGGTTTCTCCTGCAACCCGTTCCCTTTGTGCTGGATGAACGAACGTCTCTCCACATGCTCATTTCTGAGAGATAAAAGTGTGTGAAAGCCGTCCTTCACCTAGCTTGAAGGGAACACAAAGTTTCTTTTCAGTTGCAAACTCCACACCATACATATATATGGGGAGGTACAAGCTCCAACTCGGTTTTACAGTGAAAACGGCAGGCACTTCAAACCGGCACTAGGAAACAGACTGAGAAACCAGAGTAAGGGTTTCTCCTGCAACCTGTTCCCTTTGTGCTGGATGAACGAACGTCTCTCCATATGCTCAGTTCTGAGAGATAAGTGTGTGTGAAAGCCGTCCTTCACCTAGCTTGAAGGGAACACAAAGTTTCTTTTCAGTTGCCAACACCACTCCATACCTATATATGGGGAGGTACAAGCTCCAACTCGGTTTTACAGTGAAAACGGCAGGCACTACAAACCGGCACTAGGAAACAGACTGAGAAACCAGAGTAAAGGTTTCTCATGCAACCCGTTCCCTTTGTGCTGGATGAACGAACGTCTCTCCACATGCTCAGTTCTGAGAGATAAGTGTGTGTGAAAGCCGTTCTTCACCTAGCTTGAAGGGAACACAAAGTTTCTTTTCAGTTGCCAACTCCACTCCATACATATATATGGGGAGGTACAAGCTCCAACTCGGTTTTACAGTGAAACCGGAGGGACTTCAAACCGGCACTAGGAAACAGACTGAGAAACCAGAGTAAGGGTTTCTCCTGCAACCCGTTCCCTTTATGCTGAATGAACGAACGTCTCTCCACATGCTCACTTCTGAGAGATAAGTGTGTGTGAAAGCCGTCCTTCACCTAGCTTGAAGGGAACACAAAGTTTCTTTTCAGTTGCAAATTCCACTCCATACATATATATGGGGAGGTACAAGCTCCAACTCGGTTTTACAGTGAAAACGGAGGGACTTCAAACCGGCACTAGGAAACAGACTGAGAAACCTGAGTAAGAGTTTCTCCTGCAACCCGTTCCCTTTGTGCTGGATGAACGAACGTCTCTCCACATGCTCAGTTCTGAGAGATAAGTGTGTGTGAAAGCCGTCCTTCACCTAGCTTGAAGGGAACACAAAGTTTCTTTTCAGTTGCAAATTCCACTCCATACATATATATGGGGAGGTACAAGCTCCAACTCGGTTTTACAGTGAAAACGGAGGGACTTCAAACCGGCACTAGGAAACAGACTGAGAAACCAGAGTAAGCGTTTCTCCTGCAACCCGTTCCCTTTGTGCTGAATGAACGAACGTCTCTCCACATGCTCAGTTCTGAGAGATAAGTGTGTGTGAAAGCCGTCCTTCACCTAGCTTGAAGGGAACACAAAGTTTCTTTTTAGTTGCAAACTCCACTCCATACATATATATGGGGAGGTACAAGCTCCAACTCGGTTTTACAGTGAAAACGGCAGGCACTTCAAACCGGCACAAGGAAACACACTGAGAAACTAGAGTAAGGGTTTCTCCTGCAACCCGTTCCCTTTGTGCTGGATGAACGAAAGTCTCTCCACATGCTCAGTTCTGAGAGATAAGTGTGTGTGAAAGCCGTCCTTCACCTAGCTTGAAGGGAACACAAAGTTTCTTTTCAGTTGCCAACTCCACTAAATACATATATATGGGGAGGTACAAGCTCCAACTCGGTTTTACAGTGAAACCGGAGGGACTTCAAACCGGCACTAGGAAACAGACTGAGAAACCAGAGTAAGGGTTTCTCCTGCAACCCGTTCCCTTTGTGCTGGATGAACGAAAGTCTCTCCACATGCTCAGTTCTGAGAGATAAGTGTGTGTGAAAGCCGTCCTTCACCTAGCTTGAAGGGAACACAAAGTTTCTTTTCAGTTGCCAATTCCACTCCATACATATATATGGGGAGGTACAAGCTCCAACTCGGTTTTACAGTGAAAACGGCAGGCACTTCAAACCGGCACTAGGAAACAGACTGAGAAACCAGAGTAAGGGTTTCTCCTGCAACCCGTTCCTTTGTGCTGGATGAACGAACGTCTCTCCACATGCTCAGTTCTGAGAGATAAGTATGTGTGAAAGCCGTCCTTCACCTAGCTTGAAGGGAACACAAAGTTTCTTTTCAGTTTCCAACCCCACTCCATACATATATATGGGGAGGTACAAGCTCCAACTCGGTTTTACAGTGAAAACGGCAGGCACTTCAAACCGGCACTAGGAAACAGACTGAGAAACCAGAGTAAGGGTTTCTCCTGCAACCCGTTCCCTTTGTGCTGGATGAACGAACGTCTCCCCACATGCTCATTTCTGAGAGGTAAAATTGTGTGAAAGCCGTCCTTCACCTAGCTTGAAGGAAACACAAAGTTTCTTTTCAGTTGCAAAATCCACTCCATACATATATATGGGGAGGTACAAGCTCCAACTCGGTTTTACAGTGAAAACGGCAGGCACTTCAAACCGGCACTAGCAAACAGACTGAGAAACCAGAGTAAGGGTTTCTCCTGCAACCCGTTCCTTTGAGCTGGATGAAAGAACGTCTCTCCACATGCTCAGTTCTGAGAGATAAGTGTGTGTGAAAGCCGTCCTTCACCTAGCTTGAAGGGAACACAAAGTTTCTTTTCAGTTGCAAACTCCACTCCATACATATATATGGGGAGGTACAAGCACCAACTCGGTTTTACAGTGAAAACGGCAGGCACTTCAAACCGGCACTAGGAAACAGACTGAGAAACCAGAGTAAGGGTTTCTCCTGCAACCCGTTCCCTTTGTGCTGGATGAACGAACGTCTCTCCACATGCTCATTTCAGAGAGATAAAAGTGTGTGAAAGCCGTCCTTCACCTAGCTTGAAGGGAACACAAAGTTTCTTTTCAGTTGCAAACTCCACACCATACATATATATTGGGAGGTACAAGCTCCAACTCGGTTTTACAGTGAAAACGGCAGGCACTTCAAACCGGCACTAGGAAACAGACTGGGAAACCAGAGTAAGGCTTTCTCCTGCAACCCGTTCCTTTGAGCTGGATGAACGAACGTCTCTCCACATGCTCAGTTCTGAGAGATAAGTGTGTGTGAAAGCCGTCCTTCAACTAGCTTGAAGGGAACACAAAGTTTCTTTTCAGTTGCCAACACCACTCCATACATATATATGGGGAGGTACAAGCTCCAACTCGGTTTTACGGTGAAAACGGCTGGCACTTCAAACCGGCACTAGGAAACAGACTGAGAAACCAGAGTAATGGTTTCTCATGCAACCCGTTCCCATTTTGCTGGATGAACGAACGTCTCTCCACATGCTCAGTTCTGAGAGATAAGTGTGTGTGAAAGCCGTCCTTCACCTAGCTTGAAGGGAACACAAAGTTTCTTTTCAGTTGCCAACACCACTCCATACCTATATATGGGGAGGTACAAGCTCCAACTCGGTTTTACGGTGAAAACGGCAGGCACTTCAAACCGGCACTAGGAAACAGACTGAGAAACCAGAGTAAAGGTTTCTCATGCAACCCATTCCCATTTTGCTGGATGAACGAACGTCTCTCCACATGCTCAGTTCTGAGAGATAAGTGTGTGTGAAAGCCGTCCTTCACCTAGCTTGAAGGGAACACAATGTTTCTTTTCAGTTGCCAACTCCACTCCATACATATATATGGGGAGGTACAAGCTCCAACTCGGTTTTACAGTGAAATCGGCAGGCACTTCAAACCGGCACAAGGAAACAGACTGAGAAACCAGAGTATGGTTTCTCCTGCAACCCGTTCCCTTTGTGCTGGATGAACGAACGTCTCTCCACATGCTCAGTTCTGAGAGATAAGTGTGTGTGAAAGCCGTCCTTCACCTAGCTTGAAGGGAACACAAAGTTTCTTTTCAGTTGCCAACTCCACTCCATACATATATATGGGGAGGTACAATCTCCAACTCGGTTTTACAGTGAAAAGAGCAGGCACTTCAAACCGGCACAAGGAAACAGACTGAGAAACCAGAATAAGGGTTTCTCCTGCAACCCGTTCCCTTTGTGCTGGATGAACGAACGTCTCTCCACATGCTCAGTTCTGAGAGATAAGTGTGTGTGAAAGCCGACCTTCACCTAGCTTGAAGGGAACACAAAGTTTCTTTTTAGTTGCCAACTCCACTCCATACATATATATGGGGAGGTACAAGCTCCAACTCGGTTTTACAGTGAAACCGGAGGGACTTCAAACCGGCACAAGGAAACAGACTGAGAAACCAGAGTAAGGGTTTCTCCTGCAACCCGTCCCCTTTGTGCTGAATGAACGAACGTCTCTCCACATGCTCAGTTCTGAGAGATAAGTGTGTGTGAAAGCCGTCCTTCACCTAGCTTGCCGGGAACACAAAGTTTCTTTTCAGTTGCCAACTCCACTCCATACATATATATGGGGAGGTAAAAGCTCCAACTCGGTTTTACAGTGAAGACGGCAGGCACGTCAAACCGGCACTAGGGAACAGACTGGGAAACCAGAGTAAGGGTTTCTCCTGCAACGCGTTCCCTTTGTGCTGGATGAAGGAAAGTCTCTCCACATGCTCAGTTCTGAGAGATAAGTGTGTGTGAAAGCCGTCCTTCACCTAGCTTGAAGGGAACACAAAGTTCCTTTTCATTTGCAAATTCCACTCCATACATATATATGGGGAGGTACAAGCTCCAACTCGGTTTTACAGTGAAAACGGAGGGACTTCAAACCGGCACTAGGAAACAGACTGAGAAACCTGAGTAAGGGTTTCTCCTGCAACTCGTTCCTTTGGGCTGGATGAACGAACGTCTCTCCACATGCTCAGTTCTGAGAGATAAGTGTGTGTGAAAGCCGTACTTCACCTATCTTGAAGGGAACACAAAGTTTCTCTTCAGTTGCAAACTCCACTCCATACATATATATGGGGAGGAACAAGCTCCAACTCGGTTTTACAGTGAAAACGGCAGGCACTTCAAACCGGCACTAGGAAACAGACTGAGAAACCAGAGTAAGGGTTTCTCCTGCAACCCGTTCCCTTTGTGCAGGATGAACGAACGTCTCTCCACATGCTCATTTCTGAGAGATAAAAGTGTGTGAAAGCCGTCCTTCACCTAGCTTGAAGGGAACACAAAGTTTCTTTTCAGTTGCAAACTCCACTTCATACATATATATGGGGAGGTACAAGCTCCAACTCGGTTTTACAGTGAAAACGGCAGGCACTTCAAACCGGCACTAGGAAACAGACTGGGAAACCAGAGTAAGGGTTTCTCCTGCAACCCGTTCTTTGATCTGGATGAACGAACGTCTCTCCACATGCTCAGTTCTGAGAGATAAGTGAGTGTGAAAGCCGTCCTTCAACTAGCTTGAAGGGAACACAAAGTTTCTTTTCAGTTGCCAACACCACTCCATACCTATATATGGGGAGGTACAAGCTCCAACTCGGTTTTACAGTGAAAACGGCAGGCACTTCAAACCGGCACTAGGAAACAGACTGAGAAACCAGAGTAAAGGTTTCTCATGCAACCCGTTCCCATTTTGCTGGATGAACGAACGTCTCTCCACATACTCAGTTCTGAGAGATAAGTGTGTGTGAAAGCCGTCCTTCACCTAGCTTGAAGGGAACACAAAGTTTCTTTTCAGTTGCAAACTCCACTCCATACATATATATGGGGAGGTACAAGCTCCAACTCTGTTTTACGGTGAAAACGGCAGGCACTTCAAACCGGCACTAGGAAACAGACTGAGAAACCAGAGTATGGTTTCTCCTGCAACCCGTTCCATTTGTGCTGGATGAACGAACGTCTCTCCACATGCTCAGTTCTGAGAGATAAGTGTGTGTGAAAGCCGTCCTTCACCTAGCTTGAAGGGAACACAAAGTTTCTTTTCAGTTGCAAACTCCACTCCATACATATATATGGGGAGGTACAAGCTCCAACTCGGTTTTACAGTGAAAACGGCAGGCACTTCAAACCGGCACTAGGAAACAGACTGAGAAACCAGAGTAAGGGTTTCTCCTGCAACCCATTCCCTTTGTGCTGGATGAACGAACGTCTCTCCACATGCTCATTTCTGAGAGATAAAAGTGTGTGAAAGCCGTCCTTCACCTAGCTTGAAGGGAACACAAAGTTTCTTTTCAGTTGCAAACTCCACTCCATACATATATATGGGGAGGTACAAGCTCCAACTCGGTTTTACAGTGAAAACGGCAGGCACTTCAAACCGGCACTAGGAAACAGACTGAGAAACCAGAGTAAGGGTTTCTCCTGCAACCTGTTCCCTTTGTGCTGAATGAACGAACGTCTCTCCATATGCTCAGTTCTGAGAGATAAGTGTGTGTGAAAGCCGTTCTTCACCTAGCTTGAAGGGAACACAAAGTTTCTTTTCAGTTGCCAACACCACTCCATACCTATATATGGGGAGGTACAAGCTCCAACTCGGTTTTACAGTGAAAACGGCAGGCACTTCAAACCGGCACTAGGAAACAGACTGAGAAACCAGAGTAAAGGTTTCTCATGCAACCCGTTCCCTTTGTGCTGGATGAACGAACGTCTCTCCACATGCTCATTTCTGAGAGATAAGTGTGTGTGAAAGCCGTCCTTCACCTAGCTTGATGGGAACACAAAGTTTCTTTTCAGTTGCCAACTCCACTCCATACATATATATGGGGAGGTACAAGCTCCAACTCGGTTTTACAGTGAAACCGGAGGGACTTCAAACCGGCACTAGGAAACAGACTGAGAAACCTGAGTAAGGGTTTCTCCTGCAACCCGTTCCCTTTGTGCTGGATGAACGAACGTCTCTCCACATGCTCATTTCTGAGAGATAAGTGTGTGTGAAAGCCGTACTTCACCTATCTTGAAGGGAACATAAAGTTTCTCTTCATTTGCAAACTCCATTCCATACATATATATGGGGAGGAAAAAGCTCCAACTCGGTTTTACAGTGAAAACGGCAGGCACTTCAAACCGGCACTAGGAAACAGACTGAGAAACCAGAGTAAGGGTTTCTCCGGCAACCCGTTCCCTTTGTGCTGGATGAACGAACGTCTCTCCACATGCTCATTTCTGAGAGATAAAAGTGTGTGAAAGCCGTCCTTCACCTAGCTTGAAGGGAACACAAAGTTTCTTTTCAGTTGCAAACTCCACTTCATACATATATATGGGGAGGTACAAGCTCCAACTCGGTTTTACAGTGAAAACGGCAGGCACTTCAAACCGGCACTAGGAAACAGACTGGGAAACCAGAGTAAGGGTTTATCCTGCAACCCGTTCCCTTTGTGCTGGATGAACGAACGTCTCTCCACATGCTCAGTTCTGAGAGATAAGTGTGTGTGAAAGCCGTCCTTCACCTAGCTTGAAGGGAACACAAAGTTTCTTTTCAGTTGCAAACTCCTCTCCGTACATATATATGGGGTGGTACAAGCTCCAACCCGGGTTTATAGTGAAAACGGCAGGTACTTCAAACCGGGACTAGGAAACAGACTGAGAAACCAGAGTAAGGGTTTCTCCTGCAACCCGTTCCTTTGAGCTGGATGAACGAACGTCTCTCCACATTCTCAGTTCTGAGAGATAAGTGTGTGTGAAAGCCGTCCTTCACCTAGCTTGAAGGGAACACAAAGTTTCTTTTCAGTTCCCAACTCCACTCCATACATATATATGGGGAGGTACAAGCTCCAACTCGGTTTTACAGTGAAACCGGAGGGACGTCAAACCGGCACTAGGAAACAGACTGAGAAACCAGAGTAAGGGTTTCTCCTGCAACCCGTTCCCTTTGTGCTGAATGAACGAACGTCTCACCACATGCTCAGTTCTGAGAGATAAGTGTGTGTGAAAGCCGTCCTTCACCTAGCTTGAAGGGAACACAAAGTTTCTTTTCAGTTGCCAACTCCACTCCATACATATATATGGGGAGGTACAAGCTCCTACTCGGTTTTACAGTGAAAACGGCAGGCACTTCAAACCGGCACAAGGAAACAGACTGAGAAACTAGAGTAAGGGTTTCTCCTGCAACCCGTTCCCTTTGTGCTGGATGAACGAACGTCTCTCCACATGCTCAGTTCTGAGAGATAAGTGTGTGTGAAAGCCGTCCTTCACCTAGCTTGAAGGGAACACAAAGTTTCTTTTCAGTTGCCAACTCCACTCCATACATATATATGGGGAGGTACAAGCTCCAACTCGGTTTTATAGTGAAACCGGAGGGACTTCAAACCGGCACTAGGAAACAGACTGAGAAACCAGAGTAAGGGTTCCTCCTGCAACCCGTTCCCTTTGTGCTGAATGAACGAACGTCTCTCCACATGCTCAGTTCTGAGAGATAAGTGTGTGTGAAAGCCGTCCTTCACCTAGCTTGAAGGGAACACAAAGTTTCTTTTCAGTTGCCAACTCCACTCCATACATATATATGGGGAGGTACTAGCTCCAACTCGGTTTTACACTGAAAACGGCAGGCACGTCAAACCGGCACTAGGAAACAGACTGAGAAACCAGAGTAAGGGTTTCTCCTGCAACCCGTTCCCTTTGTGCTGGATGAGCGAACGTCTCTCCACATGCTCAGTTCTGAGAGATAAGTGTGTGTGAAAGCCGTCCTTCACCTAGCTTGAAGGGAACACAAAGTTTCTTTTTAGTTGCAAACTCCACTCCATACATATATATGGGGAGGTACAAGCTCCAACTCGGTTTTACAGTGAAAACGGCAGGCACTTCAAACCGGCACAAGGAAACAGACTGAGAAACCAGAGTAAGGGTTTCTCCTGCAACCCGTTCCCTTTGTGCTGGATGAACGAACGTCTCTCCACATGCTCAGTTCTGAGAGATAAGTGTGTGTGAAAGCCGTCCTTCACCTAGCTTGAAGGGAACACAAAGTTTCTTTTCAGTTGCAAATTCCACTCCATACATATATATGGGGAGGTACAAGCTCCAACTCGGTTTTACAGTGAAAACGGAGGGACTTCAAACCGGCAGTAGGAAACAGACTGAGAAACCTGAGTAAGGGTTTCTCCTGCAACCCGTTCCCATTTTGCTGGATGAACGAACGTCTCTCCACATGCTCAGTTCTGAGAGATAAGTGTGTGTGAAAGCCGTCCTTCACCTAGCTTGAAGGGAACATAAAGTTTCTCTTCATTTGCAAACTCCACTCCATACATATATATGGGGAGGAAAAAGCTCCAACTCGGTTTTACAGTGAAAACGGCAGGCACTTCAAACCGGCACTAGGACACAGACTGAGAAACCAGAGTAAGGGTTTCTCCTGCAACCCGTTCCCTTTGTGCTGGATGAACGAACGTCTCTCCACATGCTCAGTTCTGAGAGATAAAAGTGTGTGAAAGCCGTCCTTCACCTAGCTTGAAGGGAACACAAAGTTTCTTTTCAGTTGCCAACTCCACTCCATACATATATATGGGGAGGTACAAGCTCCAACTCGGTTTTACAGTGAAAACGGCAGGCACTTCAAACCGGCACAAGGAAACACACTGAGAAACTAGAGTAAGGGTTTCTCCTGCAACCCGTTCCCTTTGTGCTGGATGAACGAAAGTCTCTCCACATGCTCAGTTCTGAGAGATAAGTGTGTGTGAAAGCCGTCCTTCACCTAGCTTGAAGGGAACACAAAGTTTCTTTTCAGTTGCCAACTCCACTAAATACATATATATGGGGAGGTACAAGCTCCAACTCGGTTTTACAGTGAAACCGGAGGGACTTCAAACCGGCACTAGGAAACAGACTGAGAAACCAGAGTAAGGGTTTCTCCTGCAACCCGTTCCCTTTGTGCTGAATGAACGAACGTCTCTCCACATGCTCAGTTCTGAGAGATAAGTGTGTGTGAAAGCCGTTCTTCACCTATCTTGAAGGGAACACAAAGTTTCTTTTCAGTTGCCAACTCCACTCCATACATATATATGGGGAGGTACAAGCTCCAACTCGGTTTTAAAGTGAAAACGGCAGGCACGTCAAACCGGCACTAGGAAACAGACTGAGAAACCAGAGTAAGGGTTTCTCCTGCAACCCGTTCCCTTTGTGCTGGATGAGCGAACGTCTCTCCACATGCTCAGTTCTGAGAGATAAGTGTGTGTGAAAGCCGTCCTTCACCTAGATTGAAGGGAACACAAAGTTTCTTTTCAGTTGCCAACACCACTCCATACCTATATATGGGGAGGTACAAGCTCCAACTCGGTTTTACAGTGAAAACGGCAGGCACTTCAAACCGGCACTAGGAAACAGACTGAGAAACCAGAGTAAAGGTTTCTCATGCAACCCGTTCCCTTTGTGCTGGATGAACGAACGTCTCTCCACATGCTCAGTTCTGAGAGATAAGTGTGTGTGAAAGCCGTCCTTCACCTAGCTTGAAGGGAACACAAAGTTTCTTTTCAGTTGCCAACTCCACTCCATACATATATATGGGGAGGTACAAGCTCCAACTCGGTTTTACAGTGAAACCGGAGGGACTTCAAACCGGCACTAGGAAACAGACTGAGAAACCAGAGTAAGGGTTTCTCCTGCAACCCGTTCCCTTTGTGCTGAATGAACGAACGTCTCTCCACATGCTCACTTCTGAGAGATAAGTGTGTGTGAAAGCCGTCCTTCACCTAGCTTGAAGGGAACACAAAGTTTCTTTTCAGTTGCAAATTCCACTCCATACTTATATATGGGGAGGTACAAGCTCCAACTCGGTTTTACAGTGAAAACGGAGGGACTTCAAACCGGCAGTAGGAAACAGACTGAGAAACCTGAGTAAGAGTTTCTCCTGCAACCCGTTCCCTTTGTGCTGGATGAACGAACGTCTCTCCACATGCTCAGTTCTGAGAGATAAGTGTGTGTGAAAGCCGTCCTTCACCTAGCTTGATGGGAACACAAAGTTTCTTTTCAGTTGCAAATTCCACTCCATATATATATATGGGGAGGTACAAGCTCCAACTCGGTTTTACAGTGAAAACGGAGGGACTTCAAACCGGCACTAGGAAACAGACTGAGAAACCAGAGTAAGCGTTTCTCCTGCAACCCGTTTCCTTTGTGCTGAATGAACGAACGTCTCTCCACATGCTCAGTTCTGAGAGATAAGTGTGTGTGAAAGCCGTCCTTCACCTAGCTTGAAGGGAACACAAAGTTTCTTTTTAGTTGCAAACTCCACTCCATACATATATATGGGGAGGTACAATCTCCAACTCGGTTTTACGGTGAAAACGGCAGGCACTTCAAACCGGCACAAGGAAACAGACTGAGAAACCAGAGTAAGGGTTTCTCCTGCAACCCGTTCCCTTTGTGCTGGATGAACGAACGTCTCTCCACATGCTCAGTTCTGAGAGATAAGTGTGTGTGAAAGCCGTCCTTCACCTAGCTTGAAGGGAACACAAAGTTTCTTTTCAGTTGCAAATTCCACTCCATACATATATATGGGGAGGTACAAGCTCCAACTCGGTTTTACAGTGAAAACGGAGGGACTTCAAACCGGCACTAGGAAACAGACTGAGAAACCTGAGTAAGGGTTTCTCCTGCAACCCGTTCCCTTTGTGCTGGATGAACGAACGTCTCTCCACATGCTCATTTCTGAGAGATAAGTGTGTGTGAAAGCCGTACTTCACCTATCTTGAAGGGAACATAAAGTTTCTCTTCATTTGCAAACTCCATTCCATACATATATATGGGGAGGAAAAAGCTCCAACTCGGTTTTACAGTGAAAACGGCAGGCACTTCAAACCGGCACTAGGAAACAGACTGAGAAACCAGAGTAAGGGTTTCTCCTGCAACCCGTTCCCTTTGTGCTGGATGAACGAACGTCTCTCCACATGCTCATTTCTGAGAGATAAAAGTTTGTGAAAGCCGTCCTTCACCTAGCTTGAAGGGAACACAAAGTTTCTTTTCAGTTGCAAACTCCACTTCATACATATATATGGGGAGGTACAAGCTCCAACTCGGTTTTACAGTGAAAACGGCAGGCACTTCAAACCGGCACTAGGAAACAGACTGGGAAACCAGAGTAAGGGTTTATCCTGCAACCCGTTCCCTTTGTGCTGGATGAACGAACGTCTCTCCACATGCTCAGTTCTGAGAGATAAGTGTGTGTGAAAGCCGTCCTTCACCTAGCTTGAAGGGAACACAAAGTTTCTTTTCAGTTGCAAACTCCACTCCGTACATATATATGGGGTGGTACAAGCTCCAACCCGGGTTTATAGTGAAAACGGCAGGTACTTCAAACCGGGACTAGGAAACAGACTGAGAAACCAGAGTAAGGGTTTCTCCTGCAACCCGTTCCTTTGAGCTGGATGAACGAACGTCTCTCCACATTCTCAGTTCTGAGAGATAAGTGTGTGTGAAAGCCGTCCTTCACCTAGCTTGAAGGGAACACAAAGTTTCTTTTCAGTTGCCAACACCACTCCATACCTATATATGGGGAGGTACAAGCTCCAACTCGGTTTTACACTGAAAACGGCAGGCACTTCAAACCGGCACTAGGAAAAAGACTGAGAAACCAGAGTAAAGGTTTCTCATGCAACCCGTTCCTTTTGTGCTGGATGAACGAACGTCTCTCCACGTGCTCAGTTCTGAGAGATAAGTGTGTGTGAAAGCCGTCCTTCACCTAGCTTGAAGGGAACACAAAGTTTCTTTTCAGTTGCCAACTCCACTCCATACATATATATGGGGAGGTACTAGCTCCAACTCGGGTTTACACTGAAAACGGCAGGCACGTCAAACCGGCACTAGGAAACAGACTGAGAAACCAGAGTAAGGGTTTCTCCTGCAACCCGTTCCCTTTGTGCTGGATGAGCGAACGTCTCTCCACATGCTCAGTTCTGAGAGATACGTGTGTGTGAAAGCCGTCCTTCACCTAGCTTGAAGGGAACACAAAGTTTCTTTTTAGTTGCAAACTCCACTCCATACATATATATGGGGAGGTACAAGCTCCAACTCGGTTTTACAGTGAAAACGGCAGGCACTTCAAACCGGCACAAGGAAACAGACTGAGAAACCAGAGTAAGGGTTTCTCCTGCAACCCGTTCCCTTTGTGCTGGATGAACGAACGTCTCTCCACATGCTCAGTTCTGAGAGATAAGTGTGTGTGAAAGCCGTCCTTCACCTAGCTTGAAGGGAACACCAAGTTTCTTTTCAGTTGCAAATTCCACTCCATACATATATATGGGGAGGTACAAGCTCCAACTCGGTTTTACAGTGAAAACGGAGGGACTTCAAACCGGCAGTAGGAAACAGACTGAGAAACCTGAGTAAGGGTTTCTCCTGCAACCCGTTCCCATTGTGCTGGATGAACGAACGTCTCTCCACATGCTCAGTTCTGAGAGATAAGTGTGTGTGAAAGCCGTCCTTCACCTAGCTTGAAGGGAACATAAAGTTTCTCTTCATTTGCAAACTCCACTCCATACATATATATGGGGAGGAAAAAGCTCCAACTCGGTTTTACAGTGAAAACGGCAGGCACTTCAAACCGGCACTAGGAAACAGACTGAGAAACCAGAGTAAGGGTTTCTCCTGCAACCCGTTCCCTTTGTGCTGGATGAACGAACGTCTCTCCACATGCTCAGTTCTGAGAGATAAGTGTGTGTGAAAGCCGTCCTTCACCTAGCTTGAAGGGAACACAAAGTTTCTTTTCAGTTGCCAACTCCACTAAATACATATATATGGGGAGGTACAAGCTCCAACTCGGTTTTACAGTGAAACCGGAGGGACTTCAAACCGGCACTAGGAAACAGACTGAGAAACCAGAGTAAGGGTTTCTCCTGCAACCCGTTCCCTTTGTGCTGAATGAACGAACGTCTCTCCACATGCTCAGTTCTGAGAGATAAGTGTGTGTGAAAGCCGTTCTTCACCTATCTTGAAGGGAACACAAAGTTTCTTTTCAGTTGCCAACTCCACTCCATACATATATATGGGGAGGTACAAGCTCCAACTCGGTTTTAAAGTGAAAACGGCAGGCACGTCAAACCGGCACTAGGAAACAGACTGAGAAACCAGAGTAAGGGTTTCTCCTGCAACCCGTTCCCTTTGTGCTGGATGAGCGAACGTCTCTCCACATGCTCAGTTCTGAGAGATAAGTGTGTGTGAAAGCCGTCCTTCACCTAGCTTGAAGGGAACACAAAGTTTCTTTTTAGTTGCAAACTCCACTCCATACATATATATGGGGAGGTACAAGCTCCAACTCGGTTTTACAGTGAAAACGGCAGGCACTTCAAACCGGCACAAGGAAACAGACTGAGAAACCAGAGTAAGGGTTTCTCCTGCAACCCGTTCCCTTTGTGCTGGATGAACGAACGTCTCTCCACATGCTCAGTTCTGAGAGATAAGTGTGTGTGAAAGCCGTCCTTCACCTAGCTTGAAGGGAACACAAAGTTTCTTTTCAGTTGCAAATTCCACTCCATACATATATATGGGGAGGTACAAGCTCCAACTCGGTTTTACAGTGAAAACGGAGGGACTTCAAACCGGCACTAGGAAACAGACTGAGAAACCAGAGTAAGCGTTTCTCCTGCAACCCGTTCCCTTTGTGCTGAATGAACGAACGTCTCTCCACATGCTCAGTTCTGAGAGATAAGTGTGTGTGAAAGCCGTCCTTCACCTAGCTTGAAGGGAACACAAAGTTTCTTTTTAGTTGCAAACTCCACTCCATACATATATATGGGGAGGTACAATCTCCAACTCGGTTTTACGGTGAAAACGGCAGGCACTTCAAACCGGTACAAGGAAACAGACTGAGAAACCAGAGTAAGGGTTTCTCCTGCAACCCGTTCCCTTTGTGCTGGATGAACGAAAGTCTCTCCACATGCTCAGTTCTGAGAGATAAGTGTGTGTGAAAGCCGTCCTTCACCTAGCTTGAAGGGAACACAAAGTTTCTTTTCAGTTGCAAATTCCACTCCATACATATATATGGGGAGGTACAAGCTCCAACTCGGTTTTACAGTGAAAACGGAGGGACTTCAAACCGGCACTAGGAAACAAACTGAGAAACCTGAGTAAGGGTTTCTCCTGCAACCCGTTCCCTTTGTGCTGGATGAACGAACGTCTCTCCACATGCTCATTTCTGAGAGATAAGTGTGTGTGAAAGCCGTACTTCACCTATCTTGAAGGGAACATAAAGTTTCTCTTCATTTGCAAACTCCATTCCATACATATATATGGGGAGGAAAAAGCTCCAACTCGGTTTTACAGTGAAAACGGCAGGCACTTCAAACCGGCACTAGGAAACAGACTGAGAAACCAGAGTAAGGGTTTCTCCTGCAACCCGTTCCCTTTGTGCTGGATGAACGAACGTCTCTCCACATGCTCATTTCTGAGAGATAAAAGTGTGTGAAAGCCGTCCTTCACCTAGCTTGAAGGGAACACAAAGTTTCTTTTCAGTTGCAAACTCCAATTCATACATATATATGGGGAGGTACAAGCTCCAACTCGGTTTTACAGTGAAAACGGCAGGCACTTCAAACCGGCACTAGGAAACAGACTGGGAAACCAGAGTAAGGGTTTATCCTGCAACCCGTTCCCTTTGTGCTGGATGAACGAACGTCTCTCCACATGCTCAGTTCTGAGAGATAAGTGTGTGTGAAAGCCGTCCTTCACCTAGCTTGAAGGGAACACAAAGTTTCTTTTCATTTGCCATCTCCACTCCATACATATATATGGGGTTGTACAAGCTCCAACTCGGTTTTACAGTGAAAACGGCAGGCACTTCAAACCGGCACAAGGAAACAGACTGAGAAACTAGAGTAAGGGTTTCTCCTGCAACCGGTTCCCTTTGTGCTGGATGAACGAACGTCTCTCCACATGCTCAGTTCTGAGAGATAAGTGTGTGTGAAAGCCGTCCTTCACCTAGCTTGAAGGGAACACAAAGTTTCTTTTCAGTTGCCAACTCCACTCCATACATATATATGGGGAGGTACAAGCTCCAACTCGGTTTTACAGTGAAACCGGAGGGACTTCAATCCGGCACTAGGAAACAGACTGAGAAACCAGAGTAAGGGTTCCTCCTGCAACCCGTTCCCTTTGTGCTGAATGAACGAACGTCTCTCCACATGCTCAGTTCTGAGAGATAAGTGTGTGTGAAAGCCGTCCTTCACCTAGCTTGAAGGGAACACAAAGTTTCTTTTCAGTTGCCAACTCCACTAAATACATATATATGGGGAGGTACAAGCTCCAACTCGGTTTTACAGTGAAACCGGAGGGACTTCAAACCGGCACTAGGAAACAGACTGAGAAACCAGAGTAAGGGTTTCTCCTGCAACCCGTTCCCTTTGTGCTGAATGAACGAACGTCTCTCCACATGCTCAGTTCTGAGAGATAAGTGTGTGTGAAAGCCGTTCTTCACCTATCTTGAAGGGAACACAAAGTTTCTTTTCAGTTGCCAACTCCACTCCATACATATATATGGGGAGGTACAAGCTCCAACTCGGTTTTAAAGTGAAAACGGCAGGCACGTCAAACCGGCACTAGGAAACAGACTGAGAAACCAGAGTAAGGGTTTCTCCTGCAACCCGTTCCCTTTGTGCTGGATGAGCGAACGTCTCTCCACATGCTCAGTTCTGAGAGATAAGTGTGTGTGAAAGCCGTCCTTCACCTAGCTTGAAGGGAACACAAAGTTTCTTTTTAGTTGCAAACTCCACTCCATACATATATATGGGGAGGTACAAGCTCCAACTCGGTTTTACAGTGAAAACGGCAGGCACTTCAAACCGGCACAAGGAAACAGACTGAGAAACCAGAGTAAGGGTTTCTCCTGCAACCCGTTCCCTTTGTGCTGGATGAACGAACGTCTCTCCACATGCTCAGTTCTGAGAGATAACTGTGTGTGAAAGCCGTCCTTCACCTAGCTTTAAGGGAACACAAAGTTTCTTTTCAGTTGCAAATTCCACTCCATACATATATATGGGGAGGTACAAGCTCCAACTCGGTTTTACAGTGAAAACGGAGGGACTTCAAACCGGCACTAGGAAACAGACTGAGAAACCAGAGTAAGCGTTTCTCCTGCAACCCGTTCCCTTTGTGCTGAATGAACGAACGTCTCTCCACATGCTCAGTTCTGAGAGATAAGTGTGTGTGAAAGCCGTCCTTCACCTAGCTTGAAGGGAACACAAAGTTTCTTTTTAGTTGCAAACTCCACTCCATACATATATATGGGGAGGTACAATCTCCAACTCGGTTTTACGGTGAAAACGGCAGGCACTTCAAACCGGCACAAGGAAACAGACTGAGAAACCAGAGTAAGGGTTTCTCCTGCAACCCGTTCCCTTTGTGCTGGATGAACGAAAGTCTCTCCACATGCTCAGTTCTGAGAGATAAGTGTGTGTGAAAGCCGTCCTTCACCTAGCTTGAAGGGAACACAAAGTTTCTTTTCAGTTGCAAATTCCACTCCATACATATATATGGGGAGGTACAAGCTCCAACTCGGTTTTACAGTGAAAACGGAGGGACTTCAAACCGGCACTAGGAAACAAACTGAGAAACCTGAGTAAGGGTTTCTCCTGCAACCCGTTCCCTTTGTGCTGGATGAACGAACGTCTCTCCACATGCTCATTTCTGAGAGATAAGTGTGTGTGAAAGCCGTACTTCACCTATCTTGAAGGGAACATAAAGTTTCTCTTCATTTGCAAACTCCATTCCATACATATATATGGGGAGGAAAAAGCTCCAACTCGGTTTTACAGTGAAAACGGCAGGCACTTCAAACCGGCACTAGGAAACAGACTGAGAAACCAGAGTAAGGGTTTCTCCTGCAACCCGTTCCCTTTGTGCTGGATGAACGAACGTCTCTCCACATGCTCATTTCTGAGAGATAAAAGTGTGTGAAAGCCGTCCTTCACCTAGCTTGAAGGGAACACAAAGTTTCTTTTCAGTTGCAAACTCCAATTCATACATATATATGGGGAGGTACAAGCTCCAACTCGGTTTTACAGTGAAAACGGCAGGCACTTCAAACCGGCACTAGGAAACAGACTGGGAAACCAGAGTAAGGGTTTATCCTGCAACCCGTTCCCTTTGTGCTGGATGAACGAACGTCTCTCCACATGCTCAGTTCTGAGAGATAAGTGTGTGTGAAAGCCGTCCTTCACCTAGCTTGAAGGGAACACAAAGTTTCTTTTCAGTTGCCATCTCCACTCCATACATATATATGGGGAGGTACAAGCTCCAACTCGGTTTTACAGTGAAAACGGCAGGCACTTCAAACCGGCACAAGGAAACAGACTGAGAAACTAGAGTAAGGGTTTCTCCTGCAACCCGTTCCCTTTGTGCTGGATGAACGAACGTCTCTCCACATGCTCAGTTCTGAGAGATAAGTGTGTGTGAAAGCCGTCCTTCACCTAGCTTGAAGGGAACACAAAGTTTCTTTTCAGTTGCCAACTCCACTCCATACATATATATGGGGAGGTACTAGCTCCAACTCGGTTTTACACTGAAAACGGCAGGCACGTCAAACCGGCACTAGGAAACAGACTGAGAAACCAGAGTAAGTGTTTCTCCTGCAACCCGTTCCCTTTGTGCTGTATGAGCGAACGTCTCTCCACATGCTCAGTTCTGAGAGATAAGTGTGTATGAAAGCCGTCCTTCACCTAGCTTGAAGGGAACACAAAGTTTCTTTTTAGTTGCAAACTCCACTCCATACATATATATGGGGAGGTACAAGCTCCAACTCGGTTTTACAGTGAAAACGGCAGGCACTTAAAACCGGCACAAGGAAACAGACTGAGAAACCAGAGTAAGGGTTTCTCCTGCAACCCGTTCCCTTTGTGCTGGATGAACGAACGTCTCTCCACATGCTCAGTTCTGAGAGATAAGTGTGTGTGAAAGCCGTCCTTCACCTAGCTTGAAGGGAACACAAAGTTTCTTTTCAGTTGCAAATTCCACTCCATACATATATATGGGGAGGTACAAGCTCCAACTCGGTTTTACAGTGAAAACGGAGGGACTTCAAACCGGCAGTAGGAAACAGACTGAGAAACCAGAGTAAGGGTTTCTCCTGCAACCCGTTCCCATTGTGCTGGATGAACGAACGTCTCTCCACATGCTCAGTTCTGAGAGATAAGTGTGTGTGAAAGCCGTCCTTCACCTAGCTTGAAGGGAACATAAAGTTTCTCTTCATTTGCAAACTCTACTCCATACATATATATGGGGAGGAAAAAGCTCCAACTCGGTTTTACAGTGAAAACGGCAGGCACTTCAAACCGGCACTAGGAAACAGACTGAGAAACCAGAGTAAGTGTTTCTCCTGCAACCCGTTCCCTTTGTGCTGGATGAACGAACGTCTCTCCACATGCTCAGTTCTGAGAGATAAAAGTGTGTGAAAGCCGTCCTTCACCTAGCTTGAAGGGAACACAAAGTTTCTTTTCAGTTGCCAACTCCACTCCATACATATATATGGGGAGGTACAAGCTCCAACTCGGTTTTACAGTGAAAACTGCAGGCACTTCAAACCGGCACAAGGAAACACACTGAGAAACTAGAGTAAGGGTTTCTCCTGCAACCCGTTCCCTTTGTGCTGGATGAACGAAAGTCTCTCCACATGCTCAGTTCTGAGAGATAAGTGTGTGTGAAAGCCGTCCTTCACCTAGCTTGAAGGGAACACAAAGTTTCTTTTCAGTTGCCAACTCCACTAAATACATATATATGGGGAGGTACAAGCTCCAACTCGGTTTTACAGTGAAACCGGAGGGACTTCAAACCGGCACTAGGAAACAGACTGAGAAACCAGAGTAAGGGTTTCTCCTGCAACCCGTTCCCTTTGTGCTGAATGAACGAACGTCTCTCCACATGCTCAGTTCTGAGAGATAAGTGTGTGTGAAAGCCGTTCTTCACCTATCTTGAAGGGAACACAAAGTTTCTTTTCAGTTGCCAACTCCACTCCTTACATATATATGGGGAGGTACAAGCTCCAACTCGGTTTTAAAGTGAAAACGGCAGGCACGTCAAACCGGCACTAGGAAACAGACTGAGAAACCAGAGTAAGGGTTTCTCCTGCAACCCGTTCCTTTGTGCTGGATGAGCGAACGTCTCTCCACATGCTCAGTTCTGAGAGATAAGTGTGTGTGAAAGCCGTCCTTCACCTAGCTTGAAGGGAACACAAAGTTTCTTTTTAGTTGCAAACTCCACTCCATACATATATATGGGGAGGTACAAGCTCCAACTCGGTTTTACAGTGAAAACGGCAGGCACTTCAAACCGGCACAAGGAAACAGACTGAGAAACCAGAGTAAAGGTTTCTCCTGCAACCCGTTCCCTTTGTGCTGGATGAACGAACGTCTCTCTACATGCTCAGTTCTGAGAGATAAGTGTGTGTGAAAGCCGTCCTTCACCTAGCTTGAAGGGAACACAAAGTTTCTTTTCAGTTGCAAATTCCACTCCATACATATATATGGGGAGGTACAAGCTCCAACTCGGTTTTACAGTGAAAACGGAGGGACTTCATACCGGCACTAGGAAACAGACTGAGAAACCAGAGTAAGCGATTCTCCTGCAACCCGTTCCCTTTGTGCTGAATGAACGAACGTCTCTCCACATGCTCAGTTCTGAGAGATAAGTGTGTGTGAAAGCCGTCCTTCACCTAGCTTGAAGGGAACACAAAGTTTCTTTTCAGTTGCAAATTCCACTCCATACATATATATGGGGAGGTACAAGCTCCAACTCGGTTTTACAGTGAAAACGGAGGGACTTCAAACCGGCACTAGGAAACAGACTGAGAAACCTGAGTAAGGGTTTCTCCTGCAACCCGTTCCCTTTGTGCTGGATGAACGAACGTCTCTCCACATGCTCATTTCTGAGAGATAAGTGTGTGTGAAAGCCGTACTTCACCTATCTTGAAGGGAACATAAAGTTTCTCTTCATTTGCAAACTCCATTCCATACATATATATGGGGAGGAAAAAGCTCCAACTCGGTTTTACAGTGAAAACGGCAGGCACTTCAAACCGGCACTAGGAAACAGACTGAGAAACCAGAGTAAGGGTTTCTCCTGCAACCCGTTCCCTTTGTGCTGGATGAACGAACGTCTCTCCACATGCTCATTTCTGAGAGATAAAAGTGTGTGAAAGCCGTCCTTCACCTAGCTTGAAGGGAACACAAAGTTTCTTTTCAGTTGCAAACTCCACTTCATACATATATATGGGGAGGTACAAGCTCCAACTCGGTTTTACAGTGAAAACGGCAGGCACTTCAAACCGGCACTAGGAAACAGACTGGGAAACCAGAGTAAGGGTTTATCCTGCAACCCGTTCCCTTTGTGCTGGATGAACGAACGTCTCTCCACATGCTCAGTTCTGAGAGATAAGTGTGTGTGAAAGCCGTCCTTCACCTAGCTTGAAGGGAACACAAAGTTTCTTTTCAGTTGCAAACTCCACCCCGTACATATATATGGGGTGGTACAAGCTCCAACCCGGGTTTATAGTGAAAACGGCAGGTACTTCAAACCGGGACTAGGAAACAGACTGAGAAACCAGAGTAAGGGTTTCTCCTGCAACCCGTTCCTTTGAGCTGGATGAACGAACGTCTCTCCACATTCTCAGTTCTGAGAGATAAGTGTGTGTGAAAGCCGTCCTTCACCTAGCTTGAAGGGAACACAAAGTTTCTTTTCAGTTGCCAACACCACTCCATACCTATATATGGGGAGGTACAAGCTCCAACTCGGTTTTACACTGAAAACGGCAGGCACTTCAAACCGGCACTAGGAAAAAGACTGAGAAACCAGAGTAAAGGTTTCTCATGCAACCCGTTCCTTTTGTGCTGGATGAACGAACGTCTCTCCACATGCTCAGTTCTGAGAGATAAGTGTGTGTGAAAGCCGTCCTTCACCTAGCTTGAAGGGAACACAAAGTTTCTTTTCAGTTGCCAACTCCACTCCATACATATATATGGGGAGGTACAAGCTCCAACTCGGTTTTACAGTGAAACCGGAGGGACTTCAAACCGGCACTAGGAAACAGACTGAGAAACCAGAGTAAGGGTTTCTCCTGCAACCCGTTCCCTTTGTGCTGAATGAACGAACGTCTCTCCACATGCTCAGTTCTGAGAGATAAGTGTGTGTGAAAGCCGTCCTTCACCTAGCTTGAAGGGAACACAAAGTTTCTTTTCAGTTGCCAACTCCACTCCATACATATATATGGGGAGGTACAAGCTCCAACTCGGTTTTACAGTGAAAACGGCAGGCACTTCAAACCGGCACAAGGAAACAGACTGAGAAACTAGAGTAAGGGTTTCTCCTGCAACCCGTTCCCTTTGTGCTGGATGAACGAACGTCTCTCCACATGCTCAGTTCTGAGAGATAAGTGTGTGTGAAAGCCGTCCTTCACCTAGCTTGAAGGGAACACAAAGTTTCTTTTCAGTTGCCAACTCCACTCCATACATATATATGGGGAGGTACAAGCTCCAACTCGGTTTTACAGTGAAACCGGAGGGACTTCAAACCGGCACTAGGAAACAGACTGAGAAACCAGAGTAAGGGTTCCTCCTGCAACCCGTTCCCTTTGTGCTGAATGAACGAACGTCTCTCCACATGCTCAGTTCTGAGAGATAAGTGTGTGTGAAAGCCGTCCTTCACCTAGCTTGAAGGGAACACAAAGTTTCTTTTCAGTTGCCAACTCCACTCCATACATATATATGGGGAGGTACTAGCTCCAACTCGGTTTTACACTGAAAACGGCAGGCACGTCAAACCGGCACTAGGAAACAGACTGAGAAACCAGAGTAAGGGTTTCTCCTGCAACCCGTTCCCTTTGTGCTGGATGAGCGAACGTCTCTCCACATGCTCAGTTCTGAGAGATAAGTGTGTGTGAAAGCCGTCCTTCACCTAGCTTGAAGGGAACACAAAGTTTCTTTTCAGTTGCAAATTCCACTCCATACATATATATGGGGAGGTACAAGCTCCAACTCGGTTTTACAGTGAAAACGGAGGGACTTCAAACCGGCAGTAGGAAACAGACTGAGAAACCTGAGTAAGGGTTTCTCCTGCAACCCGTTCCCATTGTGCTGGATGAACGAACGTCTCTCCACATGCTCAGTTCTGAGAGATAAGTGTGTGTGAAAGCCGTCCTTCACCTAGCTTGAAGGGAACATAAAGTTTCTCTTCATTTGCAAACTCCACTCCATACATATATATGGGGAGGAAAAAGCTCCAACTCGGTTTTACAGTGAAAACGGCAGGCACTTCAAACCGGCACTAGGAAACAGACTGAGAAACCAGAGTAAGGGTTTCTCGTGCAACCCGTTCCCTTTGTGCTGGATGAACGAACGTCTCTCCACATGCTCAGTTCTGAGAGATAAAAGTGTGTGAAAGCCGTCCTTCACCTAGCTTGAAGGGAACACAAAGTTTCTTTTCAGTTGCCAACTCCAGTCCATACATATATATGGGGAGGTACAAGCTCCAACTCGGTTTTACAGTGAAAACGGCAGGCACTTCAAACCGGCACAAGGAAACACACTGAGAAACTAGAGTAAGGGTTTCTCCTGCAACCCGTTCCCTTTGTGCTGGATGAACGAAAGTCTCTCCACATGCTCAGTTCTGAGAGATAAGTGTGTGTGAAAGCCGTCCTTCACCTAGCTTGAAGGGAACACAAAGTTTCTTTTCAGTTGCCAACTCCACTAAATACATATATATGGGGAGGTACAAGCTCCAACTCGGTTTTACAGTGAAACCGGAGGGACTTCAAACCGGCACTAGGAAACAGACTGAGAAACCAGAGTAAGGGTTTCTCCTGCAACCCGTTCCCTTTGTGCTGAATGAACGAACGTCTCTCCACATGCTCAGTTCTGAGAGATAAGTGTGTGTGAAAGCCGTTCTTCACCTATCTTGAAGGGAACACAAAGTTTCTTTTCAGTTGCCAACTCCACTCCATACATATATATGGGGAGGTACAAGCTCCAACTCGGTTTTAAAGTGAAAACGGCAGGCACGTCAAACCGGCACTAGGAAACAGACTGAGAAACCAGAGTAAGGGTTTCTCCTGCAACCCGTTCCCTTTGTGCTGGATGAGCGAACGTCTCTCCACATGCTCAGTTCTGAGAGATAAGTGTGTGTGAAAGCCGTCCTTCACCTAGCTTGAAGGGAACACAAAGTTTCTTTTTAGTTGCAAACTCCACTCCATACATATATATGGGGAGGTACAAGCTCCAACTCGGTTTTACAGTGAAAACGGCAGGCACTTCAAACCGGCACAAGGAAACAGACTGAGAAACTAGAGTAAGGGTTTCTCCTGCAACCCGTTCCCTTTGTGCTGGATGAACGAACGTCTCTCCACATGCTCAGTTCTGAGAGATAAGTGTGTGTGAAAGCCGTCCTTCACCTAGCTTGAAGGGAACACAAAGTTTCTTTTCAGTTGCCAACTCAACTCCATACATATATATGGGGAGGTACAAGCTCCAACTCGGTTTTACAGTGAAACCGGAGGGACTTCAAACCGGCACTAGGAAACAGACTGAGAAACCAGAGTAAGGGTTCCTCCTGCAACCCGTTCCCTTTGTGCTGAATGAACGAACGTCTCTCCACATGCTCAGTTCTGAGAGATAAGTGTGTGTGAAAGCCGTCCTTCACCTAGCTTGAAGGGAACACAAAGTTTCTTTTCAGTTGCCAACTCCACTCCATACATATATATGGGGAGGTACAAGCTCCAACTCGGTTTTAAAGTGAAAACGGCAGGCACGTCAAACCGGCACTAGGAAACAGACTGAGAAACCAGAGTAAGGGTTTCTCCTGCAACCCGTTCCCTTTGTGCTGGATGAGCGAACGTCTCTCCACATGCTCAGTTCTGAGAGATAAGTGTGTGTGAAAGCCGTCCTTCACCTAGCTTGAAGGGAACACAAAGTTTCTTTTTAGTTGCAAACTCCACTCCATACATATATATGGGGAGGTACAAGCTCCAACTCGGTTTTACTGTGAAAACGGCAGGCACTTCAAACCGGCACAAGGAAACAGACTGAGAAACCAGAGTAAGGGTTTCTCCTGCAACCCGTTCCCTTTGTGCTGGATGAACGAACGTCTCTCTACATGCTCAGTTCTGAGAGATAAGTGTGTGTGAAAGCCGTCCTTCACCTAGCTTGAAGGGAACACAAAGTTTCTTTTCAGTTGCAAATTCCACTCCATACATATATATGGGGAGGTACAAGCTCCAACTCGGTTTTACAGTGAAAACGGAGGGACTTCAAACCGGCACTAGGAAACAGACTGAGAAACCAGAGTAAGCGTTTCTCCTGCAACCCGTTCCCTTTGTGCTGAATGAACGAACGTCTCTCCACATGCTCAGTTCTGAGAGATAAGTGTGTGTGAAAGCCGTCCTTCACCTAGCTTGAAGGGAACACAAAGTTTCTTTTCAGTTGCAAATTCCACTCTATACATATATATGGGGAGGTACAAGCTCCAACTCGGTTTTACAGTGAAAACGGAGGGACTTCAAACCGGCACTAGGAAACAAACTGAGAAACCTGAGTAAGAGTTTCCCCTGCAACCCGTTCCCTTTGTGCTGGATGAACGAACGTCTCTCCACATGCTCATTTCTGAGAGATAAGTGTGTGTGAAAGCCGTACTTCACCTATCTTGAAGGGAACATAAAGTTTCTCTTCATTTGCAAACTCCATTCCATACATATATATGGGGAGGAAAAAGCTCCAACTCGGTTTTACAGTGAAAACGGCAGGCACTTCAAACCGGCACTAGGAAACAGACTGGGAAACCAGAGTAAGGGTTTATCCTGCAACCCGTTCCCTTTGTGCTGGATGAACGAACGTCTCTCCACATGCTCATTTCTGAGAGATAAAAGTGTGTGAAAGCCGTCCTTCACCTAGCTTGAAGGGAACACAAAGTTTCTTTTCAGTTGCAAACTCCACTTCATACATATATATGGGGAGGTACAAGCTCCAACTCGGTTTTACAGTGAAAACGGCAGGCACTTCAAACCGGCACTAGGAAACAGACTGGGAAACCAGAGTAAGGGTTTATCCTGCAACCCGTTCCCTTTGTGCTGGATGAACGAACGTCTCTCCACATGCTCAGTTCTGAGAGATAAGTGTGTGTGAAAGCCGTCCTTCACCTAGCTTGAAGGGAACACAAAGTTTCTTTTCAGTTGCCAACTCCACTCCATACATATATATGGGGAGGTACAAGCTCCAACTCGGTTTTACAGTGAAAACGGCAGGCACTTCAAACCGGCACAAGGAAACAGACTGAGAAACCAGAGTAAGGGTTTCTCCTGCAACCCGTTCCCTTTGTGCTGGATGAACGAACGTCTCTCCACATGCTCAGTTCTGAGAGATAAGTGTGTGTGAAAGCCGTCCTTCACCTAGCTTGAAGGGAACACAAAGTTTCTTTTCAGTTGCCAACTCCACTCCATACATATATATGGGGAGGTACAAGCTCCAACTCGGTTTTACAGTGAAACCGGAGGGACTTCAAACCGGCACTAGGAAACAGACTGAGAAACCAGAGTAAGGGTTCCTCCTGCAACCCGTTCCCTTTGTGCTGAATGAACGAACGTCTCTCCACATGCTCAGTTCTGAGAGATAAGTGTGTGTGAAAGCCGTCCTTCACCTAGCTTGAAGGGAACACAAAGTTTCTTTTCAGTTGCCAACTCCACTCCATACATATATATGGGGAGGTACTAGCTCCAACTCGGTTTTACACTGAAAACGGCAGGCACGTCAAACCGGCACTAGGAAACAGACTGAGAAACCAGAGTAAGTGTTTCTCCTGCAACCCGTTCCCTTTGTGCTGTATGAGCGAACGTCTCTCCACATGCTCAGTTCTGAGAGATAAGTGTGTATGAAAGCCGTCCTTCACCTAGCTTGAAGGGAACACAAAGTTTCTTTTTAGTTGCAAACTCCACTCCATACATATATATGATGAGGTACAAGCTCCAACTCGGTTTTACAGTGAAAACGGCAGGCACTTAAATCCGGCACAAGGAAACAGACTGAGAAACCAGAGTAAGGGTTTCTCCTGCAACCCGTTCCCTTTGTGCTGGATGAACGAACGTCTCTCCACATGCTCAGTTCTGAGAGATAAGTGTGTGTGAAAGCCGTCCTTCACCTAGCTTGAAGGGAACACAAAGTTTCTTTTCAGTTGCAAATTCCACTCCATACATATATATGGGGAGGTACAAGCTCCAACTCGGTTTTACAGTGAAAACGGAGGGACTTCAAACCGGCAGTAGGAAACAGAATGAGAAACCAGAGTAAGGGTTTCTCCTGCAACCCGTTCCCATTGTGCTGGATGAACGAACGTCTCTCCACATGCTCAGTTCTGAGAGATAAGTGTGTGTGAAAGCCGTCCTTCACCTAGCTTGAAGGGAACATAAAGTTTCTCTTCATTTGCAAACTCTACTCCATACATATACATGGGGAGGTACAAGCTCCAACTCGGTTTTACAGTGAAAACGGCAGGCACTTCAAACCGGCACTAGGAAACAGACTGAGAAAACAGAGTAAGGGTTTCTCCTGCAACCCGTTCCCTTTGTGCTGGATGAACGAACGTCTCTTCACATGCTCAGTTCTGAGAGATAAAAGTGTGTGAAAGCCGTCCTTCACCTAGCTTGAAGGGAACACAAAGTTTCTTTTCAGTTGCCAACTCCACTCCATACATATATATGGGGAGGTACAAGCTCCAACTCGGTTTTACAGTGAAAACGGCAGGCACTTCAAACCGGCACTAGGAAACACACTGAGAAACTAGAGTAAGGGTTTCTCCTGCAACCCGTTCCCTTTGTGCTGGATGAACGAACGTCTCTCCACATGCTCAGTTCTGAGAGATAAGTGTGTGTGAAAGCCGTCCTTCACCTAGCTTGAAGGGAACACAAAGTTTCTTTTCAGTTGCCAACTCCACTAAATACATATATATGGGGAGGTACAAGCTCCAACTCGGTTTTACAGTGAAACCGGAGGGACTTCAAACCGGCACTAGGAAACAGACTGAGAAACCAGAGTAAGGGTTTCTCCTGCAACCCGTTCCCTTTGTGCTGAATGAACGAACGTCTCTCCACATGCTCAGTTCTGAGAGATAAGTGTGTGTGAAAGCCGTTCTTCACCTATCTTGAAGGGAACACAAAGTTTCTTTTCAGTTGCCAACTCCACTCCATACATATATATGGGGAGGTACAAGCTCCAACTCGGTTTTAAAGTGAAAACGGCAGGCACGTCAAACCGGCACTAGGAAACAGACTGACAAACCAGAGTAAGGGTTTCTCCTGCAACCCGTTCCCTTTGTGCTGGATGAGCGAACGTCTCTCCACATGCTCAGTTCTGAGAGATAAGTGTGTGTGAAAGCCGTCCTTCACCTAGCTTGAAGGGAACACAAAGTTTCTTTTCAGTTGCAAATTCCACTCCATACATATATATGGGGAGGTACAAGCTCCAACTCGGTTTTACAGTGAAAACGGAGGGACTTCAAACCGGCACTAGGAAACAAACTGAGAAACGTGAGTAAGGGTTTCTCCTGCAACACGTTCCCTTTGTGCTGGATGAACGAACGTCTCTCCACATGCTCATTTCTGAGAGATAAGTGTGTGTGAAAGCCGTACTTCACCTAGCTTGAAGGGAACATAAAGTTTCTCTTCATTTGCAAACTCCATTCCATACATATATATGGGGAGGAAAAAGCTCCAACTCGGTTTTACAGTGAAAACGGCAGGCACTTCAAACCGGCACTAGGAAACAGACTGAGAAACCAGAGTAAGGGTTTCTCCTGCAACCCGTTCCCTTTGTGCTGGATGAACGAACGTCTCTCCACATGCTCATTTCTGAGAGATAAAAGTGTGTGAAAGCCGTCCTTCACCTAGCTTGAAGGGAACACAAAGTTTCTTTTCAGTTGCAAACTCCACTTCATACATATATATGGGGAGGTACAAGCTCCAACTCGGTTTTACAGTGAAAACGGCAGGCACTTCAAACCGGCACTAGGAAACAGACTGGGAAACCAGAGTAAGGGTTTATCCTGCAACCCGTTCCCTTTGTGCTGGATGAACGAACGTCTCTCCACATGCTCAGTTCTGAGAGATAAGTGTGTGTGAAAGCCGTCCTTCACCTAGCTTGAAGGGAACACAAAGTTTCTTTTCAGTTGCCAACTCCACTCCATACATATATATGGGGAGGTACAAGCTCCAACTCGGTTTTACAGTGAAAACGGCAGGCACTTCAAACCGGCACAAGGAAACAGACTGAGAAACTAGAGTAAGGGTTTCTCCTGCAACCCGTTCCCTTTGTGCTGGATGAACGAACGTCTCTCCACATGCTCAGTTCTGAGAGATAAGTGTGTGTGAAAGCCGTCCTTCACCTAGCTTGAAGGGAACACAAAGTTTCTTTTCAGTTGCCAACTCCACTCCATACATATATATGGGGAGGTACAAGCTCCAACTCGGTTTTACAGTGAAACCGGAGGGACTTCAAACCGGCACTAGGAAACAGACTGAGAAACCAGAGTAAGGGTTTCTCCTGCAACCCATTCCCTTTGTGCTGGATGAACGAACGTCTCTCCACATGCTCAGTTCTGAGAGATAAGTGTGTGTGAAAGCCGTCCTTCACCTAGCTTGAAGGGAACACAAAGTTTCTTTTCAGTTGCAAAT